>NC_052637.1:21440579-22690579 GCF_016161935.1 Mauremys reevesii
TCTGTTTGCTCTCGGTGACTTGCCCAACATAGAGATGGCAATAGTTCCCATCAGCCATTGCAACTATATCCTCAGCAAGCTTTATCTGAACAGCATTTCTGTACTGTCAGTTCCACCACTTCCTTGAGAGGTTTGTGGGCATTCTCCATATCCCATCCCACCATTGCCAAGGCCTCTTTCAGCCCCATCTGTGTAGCAGGAGCTTTTCTCAGCAAGCTCTTTTCCAATGGTTTTTGCTAAAACAAAACAGAATCTGAATGAACCTTTTTCCCCTCCTTTGCACCAATTTCCGTTCCCTGGTTCCCTCCCTGCCCCGCTTCTCCTGCAAGAATCGCATTAGACCTAGCACTGCATGCAGACTGGAGTCCCTTGTTTCTCTTTCTGATTCTTTGTTGGCCTGGCACTTCCTACCAAACAAGTTCCCTGCCAAATTATACTCCTTCTGGGAACAATACATTTAGTTCACTAGCCTGAAAGGCAATAGACCACCCTGCCTAGCCCAAACGAAGCTCAAGCCAACTGAAGACCCTCTGTACAAAACCAGAGCACCATGTCCTCTTTAATTCTTGTGGTTGTATCACCCCAACAGAGTTACAAAGCCCTTTAAGTGCCAGAGCCCTGGCAACCCAAGCACACCCTGCCTCCTATAGACAATTGACTGCGCAGTCCCATTCTCCACCTTGACTCGTTATTACTCGGTTTATTTCACAGGTAAGATTCCACTGGCTAGCTCTGCAGGGTTCTTTAGTCTCTGATCAATTAAACAGGGGAGAGAAAAATGTCCTGTCTCCTGGGACCTCTCAGGCCCTTTGTTCTTAGCAACGAGTGGGAACTCTAGAGCTCATGGTCAACTGATCCAGTCTCCTCAGGATCATGACATTGCTGTGAACGGCATCTCTCTAGCAGTCACCACAACACAACCGTGGAAACCTAATAATTGATTCATGGATGCTACCGCCAGAAGGGACAATTATGATAATCTGATCTGGCCTCCTGCATAACATAGGCCATAGAATTTCACCCAGTGATTCCTGTATAAAGCCCCCAAATTTTGATTGAACTAGAGTGTATCTTTTAGAAAGACATCCCAATCTTCATTTAAATAATTCATATAATGGAGAATCCACCACATGCTTTGGCAAACTGTGCCAATGGTTAATTATCCTTAAAATTTTGCACTTTATTTCTTGTTTGAATTTGTCAAGTTTCAACTTCCAGGCACTGGATCTGCTGGTTTAAAGAGTCCTCTACTACCAGAAATCTTCTTCCCATATATAAAATAAGTAACAACTCCTCCTCCTCAACAGTACATATAGGGAAAATACAAAAGTGAGAAACTGGCAACAAAATGGAAACAGCAATGTGGGATGCATGTGAAGTTCTTGCAACTATTTCTGTTTTTGAAAATGACAACTGCAGAAGTACAGATATTTGGCAGGTGCATTTAAAGCCAAGGGAATACAGAGTAAAGTGAATTTATTCTCCAGATGGTTGGCTTCCCAAATGTCAGCCAGATGCAGGGGGGTTACACTCTGGGCCTGCCTTACTCTGGGCTATATTCAAGTCTGGGCCACCCAGGGTTCATTGATGAAGCCCTTACCAGTATTATCTCCAGTGGGGCAACATTGTATCCACAAGTTTCAATCAGTTAGGGTTGTACTGTATGTGAATACCATGTGAAGACCGTATGGTCTTTTTATGACAGTGATGCAACTCCCATCCAGCTTTCCTAGTGGTCTTCTTCACGTAGCACAAGGAGCATCAAGGTAGATTAAAAGAAAATCCTTAGATCATTGAAACCAACATTTAATCAACAGCAGTATGGGCCCAATCTTGCACATTACTGAGCACCCTTGGCTCCTATTGGCTTCCATGTGAAGGTCCCAGAAGGAACCATTATGATCATCTTATCTGATCTCCTGTATAACAGGCCAGAGAATGTCACCCCATAACTCCCGCATCAAACTTAACTCCTGATTAAATGAGAGCGTATCTTGTGGGAAGACATCCAAACTCAATTTAAAGACTGTAAGCGATAGAGAATCCTCCACATCTCACTTCACAACAAGTGATTAGCAGCCATGATGATATTTAAAATGTCTTCATTGTGATTATCTGTAGGTAATGAAATGACTAACCAATCCCTCACTCTTACACAATACTTTTTATCCTGTGACCCCAGAACACTCTACTGAGGGGGAAGTGGAAGTGATTTGCTCAAACACACCTTGCAGTCCCAGCACAGAACCCAGATCTCTTGAGTACTAGTCCAGTGCTCTACCCTCTAGGCCATACTACCCTCCCTCCCCTGGGATCTCAGTCATGTGCCTGTATGCTCCTTCCTAATATGAAGATCTGGGTCACAGCCACACTTTCCACATGCGACTTTTCTCTGACTGGCTGAGGTATCCTAGCTTGTGTGGATTCCTTCCTTTCCAGCTGCAGTATTCATGGAGCCTGGGTAATATTTTTGTGTGTGTTGGGTTCGGGACCAGGGGACAATTGTAAATTCTCAGCAAACCTCTCATGTACTTGCTGCTGATTCTGACATTTCTAAAATACCTGCATAGCATGACAAACTAATTTAGCAAATGCAGCTGGATGACTTACAGAACCATCACAACTGCTTCTTGCGATACAGTTCTGATCTGATTGCCTCTTAGAGACAGTTTTTACCCAGCACGTTCGATGCTGTTGCCAATAAGTGGAACAGTGTAATGTACTTTACTGCTTCTTTTCTGCTCATATTCAACATGGCATTGGAGCAATGGGCTGGGTAGGAACCAAGTGGAACAGTGACACTTACCTGGGTTGCTTTTAGAGGTGCGCACAGGGGTGTAGTGGTTTTTGGAGGATGTTCGGACAGGTGTGTTTTCTTTGGGAGGGGTATCTATGGCCGAGATAGTCTCTCTTTCACAGTGTGCTATTGGGATTGGCCCCTGCTGCCTTAGGATGTCTGCCAGAGCCCTGGAACGCAGAAAGAGGACACAACATGTTCACAAAGCAGCAAGATTGACATTCAAAGGTTTCACTTGTTCATCTATAGTCTCCATTTGAACCCTCTGGTGCTTTGATTTGTTAAGGAAAAACACAAAGGCAACACAAAACCTTGTGGCTTAAGAGCTACATGTCTTTTCATGGGTACGTTACCGGACAAAGCTCCATTTGTTCACAGGAGAGTTTGGCTATTGTTTAATCTTTCACATGCTTCCACTAATTCACTTAACCCTGAGGTTATGTTCTCTCTCTATCACTGCCCTTGCTGTCATTGCTATTGCTGTTGAATTGCTCTCTGTAGCAGAAAGCCCTGCCTTCATAAAAATGATTACTAGGCAGACGGGATTCCCAGGCCAGGTGCAACATGAGAAGCAGGAGTGCAGGTTTCCCTTGACCTGCCCCCACCCCGCCCCAAGCCAATGTTCCTCGACCCTGATCCTGGAGGTACCTCCTGGAGGTGCGAAGGGGAGTTCAGTCTCATTGCTCATTCAATCCTGGCTTTTTTCTGTCCACAGGGGGACCAATAAGTGTTCATGGTGGTGTTGAATTTTTGAATTAGGGCCAGTGCTGAGATATTTCACATGGGCTATAGCTATCAGAGCTGCAAGCTTATCTGTGGCATCTTCCCCATTAGAGACTTGTTTGATGGCATCAAGATTGAACAAGATTCTCTGTGGGAAAAAATATCTACATTCAACACCGTAGCACTAAATTGCATCTAGTGATTTCCCCGTGCAAGCAGGAACACTCAAAAGATATTTAATCTGTATCATATACATGATAGAATAACTATAGCATGAAACACACTGATTTTTTAGTGCAGCCAACAGCTATCTCCAACTGGCAGGAGAAAGGGCAGGACTGTTTTGGTTGTAAGGGATGGCGGAATTTTAAAGCTGATTGAGTTTGAAAGGTTCAATTCTCTCAGACAGAGGGAACATGCCTAAAATCACCTCGGGTACCAACAAAGATTCCTCTATTGCATATTCATAAGATTGGTGTTGCTCACATTTGCTGTCTTTACTGAAATGCCTTATCTATTGTCTGATAGAAGACAGAGTTTAGAACCTGAGTCTGTTCCATTTTGAAAATATTTCAGTCTATGCCATACATGTGCACAATGCATTGCAGGAATAATTTGCACTATACAAGAACTGCTCTTCTTCTAGGCTCGGTTCCTCTTTATGGGGTCAGTTCTTTGATTCCTTCTATGAAAGAACCCAGCTGAGGCTCTCAAAGCACTTTAGTTCACAACATCCCTGTGAGGAAGGGCAGTGCTACAAAATTCATTGTCCCAGAGCATCACCTTGCAGCCCAATGGAGCACTGCAGCAGCTTTGCCTCAGTTGGCCTGCTAAATCCAGGGTTGTGAGTTCAATTCTTGAGGGGGCCATTTAGGGACCTGGGGCAAAAATCTGTCTGGGGATTGGGCCTGTTTTTAGCAGGGGGATGGACTAGATGACCTCCTGAGGTCCCTTCCAACCCTGATATTCTATGATTCTAATAGCTATGCCAGTTTCCCCTTGGTCTTCCACAACTGCACCCAGCTGCCACTGCCTTCCATTGAGCCCTCGAGCCAGAGGTGAAAGTAAGCCGATCTGGTCCAGTATGGCATACTGGCAAGAGCCGGTACACAGACAACCATACCAGCAGGAGGCAGCTTCCCCAGGCCAACAATTTAAAAGGCTCCTAGGCTCCTGGCAGCGATCGGAGCCCTGGGCCCTTTAAATCACTGCCGGGGCCCAGGAGTAGTCGGGGCGGCCAGAAGCCCTTGGGCTCCAACAGCAATTTAAAGGGCCTGGGGATTTAAAGGCCCCATCCCTTCCACCCAAGCCCCTGCCCCGCCACCTTGCTCAGAGCCCTGGCACTGTGTACAGGTAAGTCCCTTAAGTTACTTTCACCCTTACCTCCAGCTAAGAAACACTGAGTCCCACCCCTTCCAGGGTACCAGAGTCCACAGGCCTTATTCTGAAGCCTGTAAACATTTCTTCTCCCCGTATCAGGGCCCACCATGCACCTTCTGGGTGTCCTCTGCAGTTAGGATCTGTTAACAGTCTTCTTCACTCCCCCTTAGCTCCAAGCAAACCCTGGCCCTCTCACTGGCCTCTGCCCTAGGTTTATTCAGGCTTCTTCCCCAGGCCCCTGCCAAAAAGAGATTTAATATCCATGCCTGTTCTCCCTCAGGGCTTCCAGCAGAGAGACTCCGTCCCCTCCCCTCCCATCCTCTCCCCTCCCCTCTACAGAGGGCTCTGGCTCTCAGTTAGTCCACACCACTCCTGTCATCCTCCTCCTGCCGCATTTTCTTCCTTCTAACTTCCACACCCTGCCCAGGTGTGGTGGGGCAGGGCTAACTGAGCAGGGCTGGTCAGCCCCAGGCCTCCCACCAGGCCTCACTGTGACAGGAAGTATTTTTAGCCATGTTTGGTTATGACTGATCACATGTAGAGGCCCCCCCACCAAGACTAGGTTCCCACTGTGCTGGGAGCTGTAGGCATACACACGCAGCATGACACAGAGAGGGGAGGGTGAGAGATGCTCAGTGGAGGGTGGCACCCATTCATGACTCAGTTACAGCTCCCTAATCCTCTTGGCCCCAGCCTGAATTAGAGCAGCCTGGGGGTTACACCAATTTACAATGGCTGGAGGTGCAGTCTGCCTTACCCCCTGCACTAGAACTGTAAGTAGCCAGCATAGGAGCCAATCACACCAGCTAAGAGCTTCCCCATGGCAAGGGAAACCTAGTTAGAGACTGAGCATGGCAAAGAGGCCAGAACAGGGGAAGAGAATCAGGCCCAGAGCATTTAAGCCCCATGTTTTCAAGTGTGCCCCTTAATCTTGGGTGTCTGATGGTTTGAGTGCCCAACTCCAGACACCAACGGCCTGATTTCTCAAAGGTTCGGTGTGCCCAAGGCTGCTGTCGACTGCACACCGAGTTGTGGGTGCTCATAGCCTCTCGAAACCAGGTCTGAGGAGTCTCAAACTGGCCACCCAAATCCTGATTCACAATGAATTGCAATATGGCCTTTTGTGACTGGCCCAAGGTCACCCAGCAAGCCACTGACAGAACTGGGAACAGGAGCCAGGGCCCCAGGCCCTTCCCTGCCTTAAACATTAGAGCACGAGTCCTTCCTGAGGGGAGGATCCATTCCTCCCACTGGTGCTCCCCTGTTGCTGCACAATGCAAACATTTCTTCCCACTGCATTTGCAATCCTGCATGCTGGCGGGCGGGGGGACCTGGAGCCAGATTTGTCCTTTCTGAACCAATCCTGCAAGTCCAGGGCAGAGGGAGCTCCCCAAAAAGTCAATGGCTGTTCCACACCGACCAGAATCACAGGACTGGGCCTCGGGCACACGTCTCTGAGCGATTATTCAGGGGCTGGTTAGAGAAAAGTGTCTGTGCTATGGAAAAGCCAAGAGTCACTTTTCAATCACAGAGATTTTGACATTATTGCTGTTTATTTGCAGTGACCCTCACCCTGGGATAGGTGTGCCCCAAAAACTCAGGGAGGATGGTCCCTGCTCTGAGCGAGCTGATGGTCCCAAGACAGACAGAGGTCAGGAGATGGGGAACACAAGCAGTGGTGCTGGAACAATTTTTATAGTGGAATGCTGAAGGCAGAAACAACGTATTTGGGTTGTTATTACTACTCAAACCAGGGAGTGTGGCAGCACCCCTAGTTCCAGCACCTATGAACCCCAGGAGGCAAGGTGCATACAGGTCAGCTCAATTCTCTAAAGGTGAAACAGCAGAAGAGGGCAGAGGAGCTCAGAGGGGGCCGTGTGGGAGAAAGCACAGAGTGCGAGAAGATGACACACAGGGAGCAGAATCTGGGCACGCTAGCACAGTGGAGGGAGCAGGGGTGACGCCCTATCACAGTACAGGACACGTTGTTTCTCTCAATACTCTTGTTGCTGGTGCTATTCTTACTCAGAGCCAGTATTCGGTGTTCGACTGAGCACTAGGAATGGGGCTGCCCAGCCTCCAAGATGGAGAGTTTGCTTTGATTCCCTAAAACTAATTGAGGCAATTAAAGTGAATATTCTCCAAAGGGATCTGAGTCAGTAAGAAGCGCCCAACCCTCTCAGTCACTGTCTACCTGAACCAGAAGACTACGTCAGCTCCTCTGGGTGAGCGCTAAGCCACGTGTTGGGAATCTAGTCTGGTGTGTGAATCGTTTCCAAGAAAGCCATGCACAGCTGCTCCTCAGCTCCAACCAGGAGCTGAAATCCCTAATCCTGACTGTAAGTACAAAGCAAACTCATATGCTATGTGAGGAAGAGCATTCAGCTGTAATCCTTTATTAGTTTCCATCCTGAAGGAATAGTAACAGTGAATGAGCAAAACAGTTGCAGCAAAACAGGGGGAAACCTGTACAGTACAATGCAGCCAGCCTCAGGCTAGAAAAACAGAGGCTTTTACACTGAAAAGAAATGAAGAAACTGGAAGTTCCAGTCAGGGAAATGAGGTCTTCTTTTCATTTGGTTGCACCTTCAAAGTCTATGTTAGAGAAGCTAAACACAACCGTCGGAAGACGCCTGGGATCCGAAGTGTACTGGGACTAAAATGATCTTGGATAAGCATGAATGAAGAAGCAACCTGCCAAAAAGTGCCCACTCCAAACAGAATGGGCTGCTCTAAATGTTTACCACTCATTGCTCTTCCTTACCTCCTGGGAGGATGAGGAAAAGCTCTTGATACCATCAAACCAGAATTAAATAGGCAGAGCTACAAGTACAACCTCTGCATGTGCTGATTAGTTGCTTTTTAATTCATCTGTAATGTTGTGTGTGATCAAAATTATTCCTCATAAACCGCACCATGGGCTAAGCTTCTCCCTGCTGTATCTCTAGTGCAGTCAGACTGAGGATGAATTTGGCACCATGTAAATAGCTCTATTTTAGCTGTATACTTTCCCACTGTAAAAGCTACAAGAAGGGTAATGGAAGGAGCTGTAAATACTTGCTCTTACTGCCCTTATCATGTGATTAGTCCCACTGCAATCAAATGCATCCTTCTCATCTGAGTGAGGGATGCAGAATCAGGGTATGAAGCATCGTAAAAGACTTTTCATGCCAATGCCGTTTGATATCAGAACAACAAGTCTTGCTCAGCAGGATGCTTTACCTTTAGTGCAGCAGATGGGATAGTCAGAGTTGCGTAACTGCACAATCATATCCTGAGAGGATGGTCTATGACATAGCTTTTATTAGCACTCGATTGAAGTGAGATCATTAGGGACCAAATTCTGCTCTTAGCTACCCCAATGTAAATCTGGCCTGACTCCACTGTCATCAAGAGAATGATTCTGGTTTTACACTGGTGTAACCAAGAGCAGGATCCAGACCTAGTACTGGTAGGTCTAGTACAGAATTGTCCGAATTCCTTAAAGAAAGCGCAGGTTAGATCCTGCTGTCAGTTACACCAGCATAATTCCAGAACAGCAAGTCACTGGCGTTACTTTCGATTTAGACTGGTGTAGCTGAGAGCTTCTTTGGAAGGAAACCCAGGGGTGGGAGGTGGGGGGTGAACAAAGATGACTATGGCTGCTGGAGCCTGTCCCTTTAAGAAGGAAAAGGAAAGGATGTCGGAACTGCCCAATCCCAAGAAGGGTGGGAATGTGCAGGAGAGCAGTGAAGTGGAAAAACCGTAATGATCCTGCAGCGATCCCCTGAGGAGGAGAAAAGCAAGGAACAGACAGTGCTAGTATCAACTGAGGCAGGGGAAGGCAAGGACCACAGAGAGGAAGTGCCCTGAGCTGAAGGAAGGGAAAAACAGAACAAAAGGAAAAACACAAGGCGCAGAGGCTGGAAGAGAAGACACTGACTCAAACATGACAACAGAAAGAGCACAGGGGGTGAAATCCACGCAAGAGGCGGGGTGGATCCTTAGCTCACTGCATGTGTTTGGGTTTGGGGCTGCTTGGGCCAGTTACGGAGACTATATGTCAGCATAGCAACACTGACATCAGCAGCAACACAAATTTATACCACCCGAGGATCTGGCTCCACGGCTTGAAACTTGGCAGAGTCATAGGAGCCCTTCCTCCTCCACACAGGCTGTAGGTACTACGGGCCTGACTGAACCAGTGACTTCAGTGAAGTTTCTGCAGACTGAGAGCAGAACCAGACCCAAGGAACCCCAGAGACCTTCGTCTGCATGGCTCCTTCAGATGAGAGCTCTTCAGAACCGGTCCTCTTAGTGCTAAGGCAGCCAGACTGCATGGCTCACCAGCGCACACCATGAAAAGCCAGGGGATGAGCAAATCAGTCATTTAACACCACAGCTACACTCCTCTAATCAGCTCCCTTCCTGGGTCTCAGCTCCCTTCCTTCTACCCCATTTGACCATGTTTTCTGATTATATTATCATGTGATTTATTGGAAGCATAGAGGAGGACTTTCAGAGATCACACAGTACACAGGTTTGTACTGGTGTATGGCAGAAGTGACCTATGGGATCAGATTGCTAATGATGGCTGGGAGATGCCCTTTATAATGTTTAGAGTGCAGTTTTATGATTGTTCATTTTCATGGATCACAACAAACCAGCATAAAAATGAACCACCTCTCTGCAATGGTTATGGTGCTTGGCTGCCCATTGGAGCCTGGTACCCAGGCTCTGCAGCAATGGAGGTGGCCCAGGATCTTCCAGTTTGCCCTTCTCTCTAGACCTGTTTCCCAACTCCACTCTGAGCTCTGTACTTCCCCCACCCTACTCATTTCACACATTAACTGAATCTCCCCTTGACATGCTCTCACCACATAGGTCCCTCTCTCACCCTTTTTAAGCCTGGCAGCTGAGTCCCAGTCCAACAGGCTTCCTGAGGGCACTGTATCAGACTGAGACCCCCATCTAATGAACACAGGAGACTGGTCAGAGGGAGCAGCTGCCTCCATAGCGGAGCTGTGAATTGCTGACAACTTGGACTCCAATCCCCCTTCTGCATGCCTTCTCCATTAGCCCTGGTTACCAGCAGGGGCTGGGGTCGAATGGAAATGAACAGAGAGGAGGAAAGCTGGAGTCCACCTTGTGAGAGACCCCCAATCTGCAACTCTGCTCCAGAGACGGCTGCCTCCTGTAGCATCAGAGAACAGAAACAGCTGGTCCATCTGAGCAGTCTTTTCATCTTTCCTTGGTATAGCTCAGTTAGGATCTCCTGAATGACAAAGAGCTCTGCATGTTGTATTTGAAATTAAAAAAGTGGACTACGTTTGAGATGTTGTTAATGTGTGAGCACGTGTGTATGAAGTCTCTGGGTTCTGTAGTTGTATAGCTAGAGGAAAGTGGAAATATTCCCAAAAGGGAGAAGTTTTCACTATTTCCAATGCAAAAGTTAGTAAATATTTTTCTTTGAAAAAAACTTTTACATGGGAAATTCAATTATCCTTTGAAGAGTCACTTTGCCAAATTCAATCATTTACTGTAAAACTCCAGAATTTTTGCCCCGCTTTAAGTATAAATCTGAACGAAATCTTAACTTTAGGCCCTCTAAGGGCCAGATCCTGATCTCATTTACACTGGTTTTACACCAATGTGATTTGGAAGTGACTCACAATTTACACTGGTGTGGTAGAGCTCAGAACCAAGCATTTAGGTAAGGTTATAGCTAACTAATATTCTTGTATATTATGAAGCAGTGAACATGCAAATAAGTTAAACTGGCAAATCAACAGAGAAATGACTATGCTGGACAGTGGTAGGAAAACACTCCTCATATGAGGACAGCTGCTGCTATCTGGCACGACTGTGCGGAGCAAGACATATTGCCAACACATATAGCACCTTCAATCCAAGGAGCTCAAAGTGTGTTATACATAGTAAGTAGTACAGTTACCCTCCAGAGACCACTGTGACGTAGGTAAGGACAACTAAACTCTCAACTAAAATGCTACTAGCCCTGGAGTGAAACACACACAGCTGTGTAACAGTGACCAACACCCTTATATAACAATTTAAGAAAGGAAGTGAAAAATTGAAACTATTGGTGGAGTTTGTCAGCAGAGTGCAATTACATTGGCTGGAACATGGCCAGGATACCAGGGCTAATAGCCTCTCTCTCACAGAAAAGTGCCCTGGGCTACTTAATGACCACAGATGGCCATAAGACTTTAGATTTGCATCTCATCAGCAAACTAGTGGCTCCAGCAGCACTGTTCCCTAGCAGCATTCTGGAGTAGTATGTGTGTGCTGAGTCAGAGAGAACACTGCCACCTACTGTATCAGCAACACTACTTCCTGCAGTATCTACCTTTTCCTTGGAATACACCTGTCAAAATATTAACCCACCAGATCCTTACCTAGCTCGGGAGAGCTGAAAGGAACACAGCACAAGGTGGCATGGCTGAAGAAAGTGACAGATGTCTAGAAAAGATACTCAAAGCAACTGAAAAAGTGTCCCTCCACAGAAGAGCAATGAAGTACAAGAGATAAACCAAGAGGAGGAGAAAGGGAATAGGAGACTTTCCAAGAAACTTCAGGGTTATGAAAACTGCATGAATTACACTTAGGCCCAGATCCACAAAGGTATTTAGGCTCCTTACCTCCACTGAAATCAATGGAGGTTAGGAGCCTAAATACCTTTGTGGATCTGGGCCTAAGCACATACCCAATTGAATGTTCAGAAGACAGGTGTCTATACTGTGCTCGTACAGTAGACCTGCTAGGGCATAACAGTAACCGTGCATGCAGAATATACAGCTCCATGACTCAGAAGGTATTTGCATGGCTGAACATACGTTTGCAGCAAATATCTGCTTGGATATTTTGTGTACACAGCTTAGGGGTGTGAAAATAGGACCTATCATGGCAAAGAAAACTAGGCTTATTCAAAAGAAAACTCTTTTTTAGCTGCCATGATAGCTGAGAGAAGATTCAAAAGTCACTCAGAATTAGAAAAGATATTTTAAAAGGCCTCTGGTCCTCAAAGGGTCAGAGATCAGTTAGTAGTTAAGAACTTGAGGAGTCCAGTATACCAGAGGAAACATTATGATTGGAAACCAAAGCTGAACTTGAATCCATTGTTACCTGGTGATCGGCTATTAGCAGTAGAGAATAGTAATTAGAGAGCAGGTAATTTATGAAGTAAATTGGATTCAAAGGCTTATATAGCAGTCAAGAACAGGAGAAACAGCACATTCAAAGCCTTCATACAGGTTTATCGCAGAAGAAAACAAAGTGGCATCAGGGTCCTGAATAATACTGGAGTCAGGAACTTGACCTTTGAGAATTACTACAGAAAATGATACTACATCTTGGAGAAGTTCAGGAAGGGAGGCTGCAGTTAACCAACTTCCACTACGGAACCAGAGCCCGATTCCTCAGAATGCAGCAGCAGAGGAGAAACCATGGCAAACGGTAGTCACTGGACCATGCAAACTGTGACCAGAGATTATGGGTGGCTGTTTAAAGTCTCCTGGATGCAGAATGAAAAACTACTCATACATGGACACATGAACAAACACACCTATATGGGGCCTGATTCTGATTTCAAGTGATTTTTTTTTTTTACACAACACTTAATTCCACTGACTTAGGCCTATAGCTTCATTTCATCTACTATTGTACAAGTGTGAGAGAGGAAAGTTATATTTACTAAGGTGAAATATAACAGGGTTCACATTGAGTGACAAACTTTACCTTACTTTGCTAGTTAAGCAGTGATTTCTGGTTGATATACCATTTTCTTTACAAAAAGGATGGGATACTGAAACCATAATGTTCCTTTAAGGGTAGGGCTTTGGAGTGAGCAGCTGGGAATAGGCAATTCTGAATAGGCAGTTGGAGAATGAGAGGACTGGACTAAGTGTAGTGAGGGCAGTAGGACCCTTTGGAGAAGAAGGGAACCAGGCACCATCAGTGGGAAACAGTTAGTAGGAAGCAGGACAGAGTGTGCATAAGAGATATTCGGGTGAGTCAGATAAATGAGACACAGCAGAGGAGAATGTGGAATGAGCAGAGCATAAAAAGAACTCAGCGGAAAGAGGAAGAAAAGAGCAGAAGTGACAGAGAAATAAAATCAGCTGGACAATCCACCTGAAAAGATGTGTGTTCTTAACTCTCTTTCACTACTCTGGGGACGTGCCTGGCTTGAAGTGCTGCTCCCCTGATGTTGACTAAAGAACCATATACAAAACCCGTGTCCTTCAACTGTCAGGGAACAGATAATTGGACATTGGATCTGAACCAATCCTGGCTTGGGTTTTGCAAAACCAACCCTGTGAGTACTTTTACCCATCTCACCTATTGATTAGCTACAGGCCTTGAAAAATCCATCTGCCTATGCACTAGAGGTTTCCCTGACAAGCATGGAAGCTTAAGCCATCAAGCAGGATGTAAGAATTAGGAGAATTCTCTAACCCATCATTTACTCATGAAAAAAACCTTCCAAAAGTGAACCAACTCTGATATGATACAGTGCAGTCTTCCTGAATCTGCAGACAGAAAGCTCCAGTGCCTCTGATGCTGCTCAGAGCTTTGCCTCAAAGCAGACGAGTTAAATTAACAAGAGAGTGGTTCATTTCACTGTGGTTACTGCTGCTGCTACTTGGGACAGCTATGAACAGCTATAAAAACAGTCACTGGATTTATCCATAGAAAGGAGGATGCAAAAAAAAAAACAGAGGTGGGGAGAGGCAGAGTAGCAGAAACATCTCTCCTCTTCCCTCCTTGTACCAGTCAAGATGACATGGAAGATGGGTAGAGTAGTGGCAATCCTATGCTCTCCCAGTAGCAGCAGGCTCTTGAGTTACTAGTCAATGTGTGCAACTAGAATGGAATAGAGCTTCAAATTTATCAGACATGTAGTAGCCAGAGGTGGATATGAAAGATGGAGCCTCCAAGCAGGATCCAGGGCTAGCACCCTGGTAGAATCCCAGCAGTCTCCCTTCTTCTCAGCAGTTAGGGGAGGCAGGGAGAGCAGATCTGAGCTTCTTATCAAGGCATGGACCTTGCTGGTACCCAAGTGCATCCATAACCACCCTTGTCTTTCTTATCCGGCTCTGGCTAGTGGAGGAGGTGCTTTACTCCTCAGGATACCAGTCTGGTAAATTGCTCAGACCAGCCACAGAAATATAAAGAGTTTTTGCCATGTCCCTGAAGCAAGGAGTGGAGCAGTTACTTCTGCTGAACGCTAAATAGGAGTTATGGAGCAATACTACTAGTACTGAATTATTTATGTACTACAACATGGGGATTTGGGGTCATGACTCCCAGAAGAGGAAATTCTGGGTCATCCATATATGCTACAGAAACACATTCTGGCTTTTAAAAACAACTACTGAGCTTCCTATTTTGTTGTCATCAAGGATTCTGTAACTGGCTCTCTTCATTTAAATGATGACACGGCCATATATAATTTAAAAATGCCCATGCAGAAAGAAACTGCCATCGCCCCTGCACATGTGTTTGCAGGGAAATCCAAGAGAAAAAACACTGGTTAGACAAAAATGTTAGAAATCAGCAGCAGTTTATATCTAGAGCACACCATGCATTAGTGATGACTGCATAACTCCAGAGTGGTGAAGTGAGACCAAGCCACAAGTCAGTTTTTCATGGTTAGGCAGAAAGATTTTAAAAAATTCTAAAAGTCAACTCATTTGAAATAGTCCAACTGCTTCCACAGTTTTTGGATATATTTTAGCTTCTGCTTATCCATACATGTTATTTTTACAAATCAACCATAATATTGTCATTGTTCTTGCTTATTTGAAAACCACAGAGGCACCACTAATTACTTTACTGGTATCATCCTGGGGTATAAAAAAAAACAAAATCAAATTTTCAGTTGTGAGATGCACATGCATATAGCCCAATGAAGAGTCAGCTGCTTGTTTCTTATGGTAGTGATGCATGCATAAACCAGCCATTCTATCCAAAGCCACACATGAGCCCGATAGCTACAGAAAAGCTTCTTTTAAATGGGCTAATACTGCTGCTGGAAAAGATAGCTGAGAACTTTCTCAGTTCTCACATGGCATCTCCACACCGCTCTGTTAAACCACCCTCTGTAGCTTTTCATTGCAAATTGTATTTTCAGGTTTGATCCTGCTCCTGTTGAAGTCAATGGGATTCTTGTCATTGACTTCAGTGGGGCAGAATTGGGCCCATCTTGAGCAATTTCTGGGAAGGTTCTGATTTCTGTTTAAACTGTCATTCACCTCACTCAGAAGATTTTGGTGGGATGCACACCCTAATATATAATGTAAACTGACATCTGTCCAGTGCATTATTCCAGATGTTAAACACAACTCAGATTGACATGGCCCCAAATGTATGTATATACCTGACTACATTGTTTTTTTCCTCGCTATTCCCATTATTCAGCTGTAGTTCTCAGGGACAAAAGGTGCACAGTTCTATTCTATAAGTTTACGTTATGTTTAGGATGCAAACAGCAAAATTCCATAGACCATGCATCCCCCTATCAGTTGGAGATATGCTTCATAATATTTAAACCAGTGTGCCATGTTGATCAAATTTAGGTTAAACATCTATGAGAGGTATAATCTTTATCAGCTACCACATTATAATAATAACAGTCAAACAGTTCTTTAAAATGCACTGGAAATCAAGCTTTTCAAGCACTCAATCTGCCATTCATACTCCTCATCCACACGCAGGTGATTCATTTTTACCAGTACTTATCTAAATAAAGCAAAGGAGGCATCAAAGGAATGGAAATGACAAGAATAACTTAGACAAGTCTAGCAATACTGCCTATCATTCCAACGGGTACACTAGCACAAATAACGTCGGGGGAAGCGTTGGATTTCAAAACACCTCCAGTTAGTGGGAAGATAGACCATTATTGGGGCCCAAGTCCACATCCCCTAAAGTAAAGGGGACTCACTAATGGGAGTTGGATCATGCCCTACATTTATAAATTGCCGATTGCTTTAGCTGGCATAAACGGGCATAGCTGTGCTGAAGCCAATGGAGCTACGCAATGTACTGCAGTTGATGATCTAGTCCTCCTAGAAACAAATATACAGTACAAGACTCTATTCCTGCTGCGACTGCTTTTGGAACCCCTGTATTGTACAGACACAAATGACCAAAGTTCAACAATTAGAACCAAAGGATCTGTGCTCAAATTCAGACACTGCAACTTACTTAATAATGCAAAGCTTTTCCTTTCTCAGACAAGTTTTTGGTTGGGGGCTCCTCAGCAGGTGTGAATCAGGATAGCTTTGTTGACTTCATTGGAGCTATGGCAATGTACGCCAGCTGAGAAATTGGATCTCAGAGTTTATGTATGAGAGACAGTTAGAGAGAGAAGATTTATTTTATTTTAAACTCCTATCAAATACAGAACTCCTCTTTGTGCCGCTTTACATTTTTTTCTCTGCGTAAGAAGCTAAAATTTCCACTCCCCAAACTATGTGGTTCACATTTTTATTTCAGCCTTTAAAATGTGGTCAGGGTTTTTTGATAGACACAGTAAATGAATTTTTAATTAAGATGATTTAAATTAAGCATTATCTGCCAAAGACACTTGCTTCTTCCCATGAGAGTGTGTTCCAATGCATTTTTCAGAAGTAGCGTCCCACTGTTTTCAAGTTTATATTTGGGAACTCTAGGAACATGCAAAGTTCCAGCACTAGACAACATTCTAAGGTACTAGCTCACCAGAAATTGAAATCAGCTAGGGACATTCCATAAGGAAAAGTGACATGGAAATCTGACCTTTATATTTCCAAATGGACTTATATTAAGCACCACCCCAACGTATTAAATTTGTTTCCTACAGTTTCTCTATTAAAAGCATTAAGCATGTAATATTTTAAAATAAAAATTATACTAAGATACCTCCCTAACTCCCCCCCACACCCTCCAGGACAGGACCTGTAGCTTGAGTTATTTGGAAAATCCCCTGACACTATTTGCCCCCACATGCTATTTTGGAATCTCTGTCAGGGGGATTTGCTAAGAGGCAAAGTGGGAACAGGCCAGTTGTTGCTTTTGTAACTCCTCACTTTAATGTCCTGACAGTGTACCTGACAGCAGGCTCGGGACAGTGTAGGGGCCAAGGGGAGAATTTTTCAGTGGCCCAGCCAGAAAATTTGGGCTTAGTTGTTCGGAGCCTAGTGTACCCTAGAACATGGGGGTAAGAGGGTGCAGAGAAAGGCACAGGGAGAGGGCCAGAAGGAGAGAAGACAGCTCTTCAAAGGTGGGAGCCGTGGACAGACCTGCAGGGTGGAGAGGACAGGAGAGGCTGAGCCTGTGTGCAGGGGCCAGGGCACTGGACTTTGCAGCCAGGGGCCTGGCTGAGTAGTATGTGGGGGGAACTGTCCAGGAGCCCGGGTGCTAAATGACAAGCAGAGGGGAGTGGGATGAGTGGCAGCAGAGAGGAGAGTGCCCTAGGGCACGGGGCTGTGAGTCCCTCAAAGGATGAAGAGTGCCCCACATCTGAGTGCGTTCATCTGCTGGGGCACATGGAAGGGTGGGAGGTGGGGAGTGAGAGGTCTACCCCTCCCCATGGCTGTCACTGCCTCTCTCACCTGTGCATGTTCATTCTCCAGAGAGGGCAGGGAGTCCTGGTGGGGGGGGACGGGGGGACAGGTGAGGGTGTGTGTATCAGTGGGAAGGGGTGGGGTGTCTCTGAGCTGCAGATGTTCAACCCCAGGGCAGGCTGGGGGCCTTAGGGTAAGTGTATCCCAGCTGGTGGGTATCCCGGAGGGGGCAGAGAGGAGTAGTTCCTTTGGCCTGGGGTCTCACCTCCGGCTGATCATCTCTGGGGTATGCTTTGTGGAGGGAGGGCTGGGGTGGGTTCCCCCTATAGCTGGTGCGGGGGTTCTGAACAGTGGACAATCATCTCCAGGGTGAGGTTGGGGGAGGGGTGTCCCGGTGGGAGCAGGCTGTGTGTGTGCGCGTGAATTAGGGGTATCCCAGAGGGGGGCATCCTGGAGGAGCCAGACTATGAGGGAGGGTACTCCCCTGTGGATGTTCATCTCCCAGGGTGGACTATGTGGGGAGCTACAGGGTGTCCTAGAGGGGATGGACTGTGTTGGAGGCTGTCCCAGAGGGGAGCTGGCTGTTTGGAGGGTTAGGGGGTGTTCTGAAGAGAGCAGGCTGTAATGGAGGCTGGGGGAGTGTCCCGTGGGGGTCTCACCTTTGGATGTTCATCACCCAGGGTGGGCTGTGTGGCACTGTCCTGGAAGGACAGGTGGGATCTCACCTGTGGATGTTTATCTCCCAGGGTGGGCTGCATGGGTGCCAGAGGGTGTCACGGAGGGATGTCCCAGCATGGGAGGGGCTCTCACTGGCAGATGTTCATCTCTGGGGGCAGGCTGTGTGGGGACTGGGGGTGTTCTACAAAAGACAGAGGCAGAGGTGGGGGGCAGAGGGTGTCCCCAATGGGGCGGGAGGAGGGCTCTCCCCTGTATGTAGTCATCTCCCAGGGTGGGCTGTGTGGGGACTGGGGGTGTCCTGGAGGGGGCGGGCTGCGGGGGACTGGGGGTGTCCCAGACGCGGGCTCTCACCTGTGGATGTTCATCTCCCGGGGCGGGCGCCGCGCCTTGTCGTAGGCCACCTTGGCGAAGACGCCGGCCACCAGCACGAAGGCCACGGCGCCGCAGGAGATGTAGACCGTGGCGTTGGTGCTGTCCTTGGCCGGGTCGTACTTGTCGGGCTGGCTGCCGTCCGGCGGCGCGGGGCGCAGGCCGGGCGTGGTGATCCAGCCGGGGCTCTGGTAGTTGCGGCACTGGCCCTGGTCGAGCTTCTCGGCGCGCTTGTTGCAGCAGAAGCGGTAGTAGCAGGTGCCGCAGCAGTAGCGGAACCCGCTCTGGCTGTTGTTGCACTCGAACTCCTTGTCCCACTGCCCGCTCACGTCGTAGTAGCCCCAGCACGTCTCGTACGCCGGGCCCGGGGCCGTCCCGCCGCCGCCGCCCCCGCTCGCCGCCCCGGGCGCCGCCGCCGCCGCGGGCCCGGCCAGCGTCTGGTTCAGCTCCTTGGGCGGGCGGGGCGGCCGGCGGGCCGCGCCCTGCGTCCGGTTGCCCTTGGCCCGGGGGCCCGGCGGCGGGCGCGGCCAGCAGCAGGGCCAGCAGCTGCAGGACCAGCAGCAGCAGCGGCAGGCGGCCCATGGCGGGGAGCTGGGCGGCGCGGGCCGGTCGGCGGGAGGAGCGGGCGGAGCGATCAGGGGCCCCGGCGCCGCCGCCCCATGGGGGGACCCGGGCACAGCAGGTGCCGCCGCCCGGCCTCGGCGCTTCACGGGCGGGCGCCAGGCTCCGACGCCCCGCGCTGGAGAAGCCCCTTCATCCCGGCAGGAAGCGAGAGGCGCTGGCCGGAGCCCTGGCCGGCTGCTCCGCGGAGATCGGCGCGTCCAGTCCCGGCAGCTGCTCCTCGGGCCACGGGCTGGGGAGAGACGGGAGAGGGGGTCAGAGACCGGGGTGGTCAGACCGGGGGAGGTGGAAAGTCAGAGCCGGGGGCGGGGACGGTCACAGAGCGGGATCTGCGGGTCCGGGGGGGAGCTGGGGAGCCGGGAACCAGGGGAGCCGGTGGAGGATCTGGGAAGCTACAAGGGGGAAAGAGGCAGAGAACAGGAGCTGTCACCACGAGGCACCGGGGGGGAATGAGGGGACCCAGCCCTGCCCCAGGGAGGACTCCGCACTGAGGAGAGGGGGCTGCGGGATGGGGGGATTCAGAGCGGAAGGGCGGGGGACAGACGGGGGCAGGGGGTGCTAGATGCAGGAGGAGACGGGGTTAGGGGGGTGCTAGATGCAGGGGGAGCTGGTGGGTGCAGAGCCTGGGGAGGCAGGGGCCGGGGCCAAAGGCAGGCGGGGTGTGCGGGGCACGAGGGTGCTGTGGTGGGGAGGGGAGGGTGAGCTGGGGCGGGAGGCAGGGCAGGTAGACGGGGTAGTTAGGGGCAGGGGGAGGCGGCAGAAACCGGTGCCTGAGGCGCGGGGCTCGGCAGCGCGGGGCGGAGGATGCCCGACCGGGGGATCCCCTGGCTCGCCGCCCGCGGGCGCCCCGCAGTGCCCCTGCCAGCCGCGGGGGCAGGCTCGGCTCCCCCCTGCAGCCCGCCCGGGCAGAGCCCGCGCCCCGCTTACCATGCCGCCCGGAGAGGACTGCAGCGGGCTCGGCTCGGCGGCGAGTGGCGGGGGGAGCGGGCGGCTGCCTGCGCTACAGGCGGGAGCGGAGCCGAGCGCCCAGCCTTAGGTCCGCCCACCGCTGCCAGGCTCGCTCCTGACATCACTCCGGGCTCGCGTCACCGGCCCACGGGGCGCTGCTTAATAAACATGGGCCCAGGTGCAGCGGCCGGGCCGGGGCAGCGCGCGCCCCGGGGGTCCCCTGCCCGGGCTCTGGGCTCCCCCCGGGGGCGCCTGTCCCGGCAGAGCGGTGTCGGGGCAGCCACAGGCTCCCGGTGCGCAGCCTGGCTCGAGGGGCTGTCCCGGGGTCCGGGCTGTGCAGCGCTGGGAGGGCAGGTGGGGAGAGAGATCCGCGCGCACCCGGGGCTTGCCCTGACCACCTGGGCATGGGAGGAGGGGCCGGGGCTGGGCTGGAGCCCGCGGTGACCCCCTGGACTGGAGACACGCTGCACAGGACAGGGTCTTGCACACCCGTGCCCAGCCAACCAGAGCAGGGAGGCTGTGAGGGGATGGGTGGCTGACAGTTACCAGTCACTGGAGGTCATTTCCCACTGGGGCTGGGTGGGACCCTCTGCCCCTTGCTGGTTTAGTTCCCGATGGACAGGTACCCCCACCGCAGTGTGTTGGCAACCTCAGCTGGAAGGCCATGGGTTGAGTGGAGATGAGGACTGTGCTTTGGGCTTCCCCTAGTCATGGGGAGGGCGGCTGCTGGGAGAAGCTCAGATTGCTCCTCACCTTGTTCCTTGAGGGCACCTGCTGGGGGTTTGCCAGCACTAAACTCCTTTCATTGCAAACTATTATTGGCCCTGTGGATTTCTGTTCTGATAGGAGCCAATGTCATTACTGGTCTAGTGGGAGCCTTCCCAAGCCAACCTGTATTACTGGATTTATCCATCATAGTAAGAGACCCCTTAGTGCCAGTGGAAATGCTGGATTGACAGCTCAGGATACTGATGGCCTCAGAATAGGTGTGACATGGGCAGCAGCAGCAAGTCAAGCTTCCCCACCTCCACCCATCAGTTTGTGTCATCCTGACGAGAGAGGGGCAGGGGAGGGGGTAGTGTTTCTGTGTGATGTGACACTGGAATGTGGTGCCCATGCCCTTGGCTTGCCCTCTGAGAGTTAAGAAGGGCCCCAACTATGGTTTTGTACTGGAGAAACCTGCCCTTGGAGAATGTGAATTGAATCCCCAACGGTGTCCATACAGGCCATTGCACAGCAATCATGACTGTGACCAAGGCAGAACTTAGAGGTGAGAGGGTTTGTATCCTATTTCCATCCTCAGGAGCCATCCAGTCCCCTCCTCAGAATTTGCTCTGACTAGGTCATTGACGTTGTGCCTGTACCAAAAGTTGATCTTTCCCCCCATTGAAAACTAATTCAGACACCTTTAAAATATTTTCTTAAGATGCAAAAGAAATCAGCAGCTTTAAGGGCACTCAGAGGACACTGGAGAGAATCATAACAAAGAGAAACACAGTGTATAGTGGAACTGAAGTGCTATCCCAAGAACTGTACACAAGCAATCAGTCCTCTGTTGGAGAGAAGGAGGAAGAGAATGGTGAGAGAGAGGGGAGGATGCTTAGAAAAAGTCCAGAAGATTCATTCCCCATGGCCTCATACTTTATATGCAGGGCCCTACCAAATTCACGGCCATGAAATCTGGTCTTCCCGTGAAATCTGGTCTTTTGTGCACTTTTACCTTATACTATACAGAAACTGGTGTTTCTCAAACTGGTGGTCCCGTCCCAAAAGGGGGTCATGGAGGAGTCACACAGTTATTGTAAGGGGATCATGGTGTTACCAACCTTACTTTGGCACTGCCTTCAGAGTTGGGTGGTCTGAGAGTGGCAGCTGCTGGCCAGGCACCCAGCTCTGAAGGCAGCACCCTGCCAGCAGCAGTGCAGAAGTAAGATTGGCAATACTACTATACTGTGCCATCCCTACTTCTGCACTGTTGCCTTCAGAGCTGGAGAGCGGTGGCTGCTGGTTGAGGGCCCAGTTCCGAAGGCAACAGCACAGAAGTAAGGGTGGTAATACCATATCATGCCATCCTTACTTCTGCACTGCTGCTGGTGGCAGCACTGCCTTCAGAGCTGGGCGCCCAGCCAGCAGTCGCTGCTCTCCAGCCACCCAGCTCTGAAGGGAGCACTGCCAGCAGCAGCATAGAAGTGAGGGTGGCAGTAGGCATGACACCCCTGCAATAACCTTGTGACAACCCTCCACAACACCCTTTTGGGTCAGGACTCCTACAGTTACAACACCATGACATTTCAGATTGAAATATCTGAAATCATGAAATTTATTATTTGTAAAGTCCTATGACCATGAAATTGACCAAAATGGACTGTGAATTTGGTAGATCCCAATTTATATGTCATTTTCCCTGGGCATCATGGGTGTGTAACATCCATGGATCAGGGGGATAGCATTTTACACCCACATTGCACAGTTGTAAAGATTTATATGGGATATAAGGCCATGGAGAATCAGGCTCTGAATCTTGCACAAGCTCTGCTACAGGGTTGAGATGAGTATTGTAGAAATTGGGAGGATGTTTTATTTTTTTAACAAGACTTATACACATATTCCCAGTAGGTAACTAAGGTCCAGACAGGTTAAATGACCTGGCTAACATCACAAAGTGAGTCACTGGCAAAGCAGTTGTTAGGAAACCCAGCAGTGCAGACTGCCAGTTCCCTGCTCTAACCTGGGCCAAATTCAGCAGTGATGCTGCATAAGGGGATGTAAGCTAGGCCCCTCTCCCACATTGACCTATTTGCTGAGGTCTGAGGGAGTCTAGGGGAATGAAGTGGAAGCACTGGTGTAGTCAATCTACCTTATACCACCTTTTGTATCACTTCTGAATTTGGCTCACTGGCTCTCTCAGAAAAGACCAGACTAATGAAGACTGAAATCACAAGCCTGAGTCTTGCCTACCATGTGTCCAGATCATCCCCTCCTGCAGCAATACCCCCAGGAGGGGCAGGGGGAAGGTAGATTCCCATTATGGAGTTTCCTCCAAGTCCTCCTCTTGAAGGTGGGGAGGCAGGTTACCTCTTCCTGACCCCCTGGGGGAGAAGCAGGGAGTCCTGCTGATGCAAGACTCCCCCAAAAGGTATTGTGACCCCACCGCTTCCAGCTCCATCAGAGCTGCAAAGGATCCTCAGCCTATGGTTGTCCCCCACCTCTCCACACCCATCGCCCAGCATGGAGGGACTCTCCTGCATTATCTTTTCTATGAATTCCCTGTGCGGTTGAGGGTGCAATGTGTACCCACCCCTCCCCTCCACCTCTTCTCCATGTTCACTGAGCCTGCCCCCCTTGGAGATCCCTCTGCATTGTCCTGAACTGTGGGGCATAGTGGCATCCCCTTCCACCTGTGCAAGGAGCTCTATGTTCGGAGGACAGCCTCCATGGACAGGTCTGCAGGATCCATTAGGTTCACGGTTCCCAAGAAACCATGTCACTGATGCTTGTTCTGCTCCAGTGCCAAATGCCACAAAGGCACCAGAAATGTCCCACAAAGCACAGCATTGACTTTGCTGAGTGTTCCCTCCTGAGGTACCCAGGCTTCTCAGGGCAGGGACTGGCCTTCCTCTTATGTGTCTATCCAACACCCAGCAGAGCAGGCCCTTGGTCCAAGATCGGGCCCCTACATGCTACTGTAATGCAAATTAAAACGGGTGATGAGCCAAACCTCCAGGTGTATTTGCCTTGTCCTCTCCCACTTAAAATGATAAAAATGTTAAAAAAAAATGTGCTGCTCCCAAAAGCTTCCTCAACAGTCTCCTTGGCCTGCTCTGAGCCAAGGGTCTGAGCAGGGAAGCAGCTGGATAAACATTTTCTGTGCAAAGACACAGTTCCCCTAAGGAACAGGGTCTGGTGAAACATTCCCAGAATGGGACTGGGAGATCCTTACCTAGCATTGGTTTCCCAAAGCAAATATCAGATTCCGTAGCTCGGACCTTTCCCTCAGACTCACAGCAGTACCCACCAGAACCTGCAGATTACAAGGAAAATGGCTGATGTGCTCATAAGAGGAAATGACCCTACAATCAGGGTCCTGGAGCCCAGAACAGGCTCTGCTGTGAGAGGGATGGTTTAGGTAAGATAATCATGGCTGTAGCTCTGCTTTCCTGCACCCATTGCTACCTGGGGTTCGATACAGGATCTGCAGCTGGGCCAGCATTTCCTCTCCCACTTGGAGCCTCCTCCACCCCAGATTGTCATTTTTTAGGGGTTGAAACCTAATGCCAGGCTGCCACTCCTACTTCACAGAACTCCATTGCTCCAACACCTAGCTCCTCCAAGCTCCAGGGCCCTGATCCAAAGCCTGTGGAAAAGCATGGGCTTTCGGTCAGGTCCCTGCCTCAGCTGTTTGCAAGTAGTTTGTTTGTTTTATTTTGTTTCCTACCCAGGGAACTTCAGTGTTCTGTTCTTGTTCAAAGGTCTGGCTGCACATTAGACTCCAGCTGTAAGTAACAGCTGGCATTGCTTTCACTTGGGTGTTTCCTTGCCTCCGTGAACTTTGGATTGTCAGGAACTGTACCTGTCACTGATTGAAGACTCTTGCTGAGGCTGAAGCAGGAAACCTCGGGTACGTCTACACTACGGGACTATTCCGAATTTGCATAAACCGGTTTTGTAAAACAGATTTTATAAAAGGAAAGTGCAGATCCACTAAACACATTAAATCGGCACCATTCGTCACAGTGAGCCTGTCATTTCCAAGGTGAAACATTTAAAATGTAGCCTAGGCTAGCTATCCCTTTATTTCCTGCTCTCTAAGACTACTCACTTGGAACTTCTACGGGTTGAGATCCCAGTGCCTGATGGGGCAAAAATCATTGTCGCGGGTGGTTCTGGGTAAATGTCGTCAGTCACTCCTTCGTCTGTGAAAGCAACGGCAGACAAGCATTTCGCGACTTTTTCCCCTGGATTGCCCTGGCAGATGCCATAGCATGGCAATCATGGAGCTTGTTTTGCAGTTTGTGACTCTCACCGTATGTGTACTAGATGCCGCTCACAGAGGCGATTCAGCAGCGCTACACAGAAGCATGCTTTTGCTTTTGCATGACAGCAGAGATGGTTACTAGCCATATTGCACCATCCAAACCCTTCCATAAACTGGAACTGAGGATGATCATGGCTACCAGTCCTTTTGTACCATTTGCTGCTAGTGCCCTGGCCAATCAGCCAGGGCGCAAAAAGCCAAGATTGGTTATTAGCCATATTGCACCTTCCATCGTCTTGTACCATTAGCTGCTGTCATAAGTGCCCTGGCTGATCAGCCAGGGGCGCAAAAAAATTGGGAATGACTCCTGAGTCAATCCCTCCTTTTGGTATCTAAAAATAGAATCAGTGCTGCCTAATATAGGCAAGTGTGCTAGAGAACCACCGTATCATAGAACCAGAGAGCACAGCTGCTCTGTGTCAGAGCCTGCAGAAATTATTATCTGTATGCTATTCACAGGGGGTGCTCCTGTAACAACCCCATCTGTTGATTCCAGCCTTTCTTGGCTACCATAGCATTGTCCCCCCACTTGTGTGATGAATTAATAAAGAATGCAGGAATAAGACACACTGACTTGTTAGTGAGAAATGAGTGGAAGGCAGCCTCCAGCTGCTATGATAGTCCAGACAGGACATTAAGCAGTGTGTAGGAGAGAAGCCCAGCATCCCACTGCTAGTCCAGGGCAACTGAATCTTTTCTTTACACATGAAGGGTGGGGCTGATGGAGCTCAGCCCCCTGTTGCTATGATGAGGATGGTTACCAGCCATATTGCACCATCCATCCACCAGAAAAAATTAGGGCCAATAGGCTGATGATGAGGATGGATTTCCAGCTTTTTGTACGATCAGCTTATGCTGATGATGAGGATGGATTTCCATCATATTGTACCATCAGCCGCCCATGGCGGGAAACAAGGATGTTGGTGTTGAGTGCTGCACTATCGCGTCTATCTGCAGCATTCAGTAAAGATAGGGTGACATGTAAAAGAGTCAGAGGATTGTTTTACCTTTCGCTTCTGGGGGTGGGTGGGGGGTGGGGTGAGTAGATTGCAAAGCTATGCCCTGACCCGCGGACACTGTGTTTGACCCTAGAAGCATTTGGAGCTCAGCCAAGAATGCAAATAATTTTCGGAGGCTGCAGGAACTGTGGGATAGCTTCAGTCCTCCAGTCCATGCGCATCCATTTGATTCTTTGGCTTTCCGTTACGCTTGTCACGCTGCAGTGCGCTGAGTCCCTGCTATGGCGTCTGTCTGGAGATTTTTAAAAAAGGATTCTGAATTTCATCTTCTGTAACGGAGCGCTGATAGAACGGATTTGCCTGCCCTTACAGCAATCACATCCGCATGGTCCATGCGGGAGCTCTTTTTTTATTTTGATTTCGGACTGCATCGCCACCCGTGCTGATCGGAGCTCCACGCTGGGCAAACAGGAAATATTCAAAAGTTTGCGGGGCTTTTCCTGTTTACCTGACCACTGCATCCAAGTTCAGATTGCGGTCCAGAGCGGTCACTGGTGCACTGTGGGATAGCTCCCGGAGGCCAATACCGTCGATCAGCGTCCACACTAACCCTAATCCGATATGTTAATACCGATACTAGCGTTACTCCTCTCGTTAGGGAGGAGTACAGAAACCGGTTTAAAGAGCCATTAAAATCGATATAAGGTGCCTCCTAGTGTGGACGGTTTTGGCGTTAAATCGGTTTTATGCTCCTAAAACCGATTTAAACGCCTAGTGTAGACCAGGCCCTCTTGTTGGTGCAAACTAGGGAGTTGTAACTTCTTCCTGATGGGGCCTTTCTCACCCCTTCTGAGTCCTAGAGCAAAGGAAAGTGCAGATCCAAGGCATGAGAGGCACCATTCCTCACAGAGAGCCTGTCATTTCCAAGGTGAAACATTTAAAATGTAGCCTAGGCTAGGACATGCCTTTATTTCCTGCTCTCTCTAAGACTACTCACTAACTACTACTATAGAACAATGGTTTTGAACCTGTGAGCTGTGGACCCCTGAGGGTTCACAGACTCTGTCTAAGAGATCCACCGACGGTTGTCGTTACCATAGAACAGTGGTTTTCAATCTGTGGTTTGCAGACTCCTGAGGGCCCACAGACTATGTCTCAGATTTCCAGAGGGGTCTGCACCTCCATTCAAAAAATTTTTGAGGTCCGCAAATGAAAAAAGGTTGAAAACCACTGCTATAGAATTATGGATTCAGAAAAACAATGAACAGATAAAGGAGCTGCTCTGCTCATCTTACATCCAATACCAGGAAGGGATCACGGCTGGAATTGGATCCTTGTTTGTTCAGATGATGACAATAAATCCTTATTTGACATGCAATGTGCAGAGAGCATCCTTTGAGACTGAGCAAGACTCTAGGTCAGAGGTAGGCAACCTATGGCACGTGTGCCGATGGCGGCACACGAGCTGATTTTCAGTGGCGCTCACACTGCCCAGGTCCTGGCCACTGCTCTGGGGGGCTCTGCATTTTAATTTAATTTTAAAAGAAGCTTCTTAAACATTTTGAAACCTTATTTACTTTACATACAACAATAGTTTAGTTATATATTATAGACTTATAGAAAGAGACCTTCTAAAAAGGTTAAAATGTATTACTGGCACGCGAAACCATACATTAGAGTGAATAAATGAAGACTCGGCACACCACTTCTGAAAGGTTACTGACCCCTGCTCTAGGTCAAACTGGTAAGAGAAGTATGGTCTGGTGTATCAGGCCCTGAATTGGCTGCAAGACATCTGGGTTCAGTTCTTGGTTCAATGTGCCTTTGGGTAAGTCATTGCATCTACCTTGTGCCTCAGTTTCTCATCTGTAAAATGGGGGAATATCCTTCTACTTCACCAGGCTGGTGTGAAGATTAACTGTCTTGAGGCACTCAGATGCTATGGTGATGAAGGCCAGATGGCTAGAAGGAACTTCATGTTCAGTAACTTCTATTTAATCATTTGTCAGCTATGCAAATTAGCAAGTCAAAATAGTTTACTTTTTGCCTGCATATCTTCCTGCCACCTGTTGGAACTTGGTGACTTGTAAGGAGTTTGTAAGGATCACTATGTGCTCCCAGGCTGATTCTTTCCTGCCAGAGGATTAAACTGGGACCATGGATTTTTACTAAAATGAGCACAGCACTTTGGACATAAATTTTTCTTAAAAAATGAATGTATCCATAAGACACCAAGATTATGGTTATTTAGGGTAATTGTGACTAAACTGAGCACCCTCTTATTTGCATAGATGTGGGCTTGTTTTGCAAGTTGTAGAGAAAGGATGGGTATGATGGTGGTAGCATTTAGGAGCTCCCATCATAGACCAGGACCCCAGGGTGCTAGGCACTGTACAGACACAAAACCAGAGACGGTCCATGCCCCAAAGAACTGACAATCAAAGTATAACACAAGAGACAGCAGCTGGCTATGGGCAGGCCAACAAGGGAGTACAAGGAAACAATGAGACAGTGCTCTCAGCTCACCTATGGAGAAACATAGTAACATAGAAATTGCCAGATTGGATCAGACCTTCTAGTCTGATGTCCTGTCTCAGAGTGTGGTCTGTGTCCTGGCTGGAGGTTCAGCAATGTAGTTGAAGTTGCAGCAGGGATGCTTTAGTCTAGAGAGAATTAGTCACTGCAATTAAACAGCAACTTGCTTAGAATAAGTCACCATGCTCTCTTCGTGGGCCATTCGCAAACAGAACAAGGGGAAACTCATCCAATAAGTGATTAATTGCCTGTTATTCACCCAGCTCTGTTTGCAGAGAAGGTTGAGGAACCCAGACCAAAGCTGACACACCCCTTCAGACATCTGTGCAGCTCATCGGATCCCTAGGAAGCCAGGGCCATGTACAGAGAGGCCAGGCTTGTGCAGTGGCATCACAATTCCCCTGGCTGAGGAAGGGGTTCTGCAGCAAAGATGCATCCAGCCCCAGGTGTATCAGCTTTTCTGACTGAACTCTGTGGGACTGTACATCCCACAGTGGCTCATACACTCCTCTGCTGCCCCACCCAGTTTCCTTCCCCTTCTGCAGTGTGAACCTCAGAGCACCAGGGAGGGGGTGGTGCTGTGGGAGTAATTGAGCCCCTTTCTATGCAGAGGAGGAGAAAATCCACATGCATCCTCTGTGCACAGATCTTGGGGTGATGATCTAAGCCCTACTCCTCTCTTCCTTTAGCAGCAAGAGCCATACTCTCCCTGAGTGGAAATTGTGATGTACTGAAAACTGTGTTGGAATTTCAAGCCAACATTATAAGAGTGGGGGATTTCCTGATCCTGCTTGCAGGGTGGGAGACTCTGTAAGGAAAGTGTGTGAGCAGCATCAGTGTGGAAAGAGCCAACTTACAACACGTTGGAGTAAGTTGTGCCTCTCTGCTTTAGGGAGTAGCCTGCTTTGTCCCTCTCTGTTCTGGGCTTCTTTTGTGTTATCGTTCTGAATTCTAAGAAAGACAGTTGTGTTACATTGCAGCCTTTCAGCAAGAGGATTTTTATGTTTTTATCTAACGTCTCTATGTGTATACTATGAACATGACAGAAATCTCCCAGTACTGTCTGCATCAGCAAATGGGTTGTGGAAGTCTATGACTCTCCAGAATTGGAAAATTATGCTACCATCAAAGGAGAGCCTTCTGCTCCTCATGTCAGGACATGGCAGCTCTTGGTGAACTAGGCAGAGCATAAAGGAAATATAAAAATACTCTGCATAGAGTCAGCTTCCTCTCTTATACCTATGGTAGAATTATTATTTCAGAGCTCTGTCCACTCTCTCTGTGAGCCACACAATACCTGCCAGTCTAACTTCTCTTGGCTTTGTTGGTCTGTACCCGCACAAAAGGAAGTAACAAATTGAGTCTTAAGTATAGCTTGGAACATTTTAGCCTGTCATTGGAAATCTGCCAGGCAAATATTAGCAGATGAATGATTAAAATGGCTTGCCCATGCATTAGGTATTGAATGCTGGTTTTCTTCACACTCCTGTAAGTGTACAGGGAAAAATTGAATGGGCACATATGAGGAAAACTGTTATTTAGCAAGAAAAGGGGCCAGGAACTTGGCACAATGGGGTCAGAGGTTGGTAGAATAGAGGCTGTAACTTGTCAGAAGAATTGGATTTCTGGTTCAGCCTACCAGGCTTGCTTTGCAGTCAGGACTCAGCGGTGCAGATGGGAGGCTGTGCTGCATCGACCTACAAAGGTGCTTTAAAAAATATAAAAGTCCTAAATCTGTTTAGTCCCAGAAATAATGAGATCGAAAATGCTTGCAACAGGTGTTGTGCAGTGCAGCATTACAGCCCTTTCCCGTCTTGCTCCGGCCTCCCCCTCACCCCCCGCGGTGGAGTAAGGCAGAGAATGCAGGGTGACTCAGGGCCACAGCGGAAGAGACAGATATGTCGGCCTAACCCTGGAGAGGGAGTAGGGCCAATGGATTGTGCCTTTCTTTCTGGCTAGCTTGAGAACAGAAAATTGCATGTCTGGATGCCGGAGATGCATGGCTGTGCGTGTGTTCCAGCAGCCTGTTTGTTAAGGGCAGAGCGTGTTTGGAGGGGTCAGGCCAAGTTAGTCGAGAAATGTGAGTCCTGCTGCTCAGGGGTGTAAATCGGTCTCGCTGCATTGACTTCATTCACACCCATTGGGATCCGGGTCCTGTCGCCTTATTCCAGCTGCCTCCCTTGTCTTGCCAACCTGCTTTGCTGGGAGAACACCTTGCTCCCCTGTATTATTCCTCATTTTTACTGGCTGTGATAAAGCCTTCCAGGGGGCCTTGCCCTGCTCTCCTCACTCTGCTGTTGAAAGGAATCTGCCTAACCTCCCATGCTGGAAACCAAACCCTTCCCAGCAGTCCAAGTCATACCCTCCCTGAGAAAGCCCAGCAGGAGGGGACTGGAGACATGGCAAGGATCAGCCCAAGGGGCTGCCTTCCCATTCCCTCACTGAGGGCAGGGGGCGGAAATGGGCCTGGGGAGGATATGGAAGGAGCAGCGATTCTGGGTCCCAAACCTACAGAGTCTGATGCCCCACAACGAACAGTGCCTGGGGCACCACAAGGGGAGCCTGCATCTTGGTGATGATTTGCAGTCCCTGCCACCGCCCTGGCAGTATGACTCCTAGAGAGCCACACTGCTACCTAGCCAGTCTGCCTATTGTGCCCATCACCATGGTATCCGTTAGCGGCTTTCCCTGCAGCTGCACAGTACCAGCCAGAGAGGGGATCCTGCAGGAGAAAATGCTGTTTGGAGCAATATTCCATCCCTGGAGGTGTCTGCAGGCTTTGGAGGGTAGCATGCTATGGAGTGAGGCTGCTCACAGGAATCACCCTCCACCCCACCCCTTGGAGCCCCAAACCTGCACGGGCCCAGGGCCAGATGGTATAGGCTATGTAACAGCTGCTCCTGCTGGCTCCCTTCTGCACCCATTACTGGGGTGGAGCAGGCAGGGTGAGAACTAGCCCTGAGTGCTCCCAGAGATGGTAGCAGAGTGGGGGCTGGGAAAGAGCACTGCTACCAAAGAGGAATATTTCAACCTCAGGGAGAAACAATGCAAATCTGGGCTTGACTTTCCTCCCACCTGCACCAGTGGGATCTATTCACTGTAGCGGAGCAACTTCTGCTTTACAGAGACTCAGGCCCCGTCACTGCAATCTGGAAGCAATATGCCCCTGGCAGGCAAATGAGACAGCAAGACAGATGGGTTGGGGAAGCACCTGGGCCTAAAGGGACAGTTCTGACTTCACCACAGGGAGGGTAACACCTTGTAACTGTTCACCACGACAAATACAGAGGTGGCAACCTGTCATTCTGATCTGATGACAGATAATGAGGCTATTGAAAAAAATAACCCCTCCTTCATGTAGGACCTGAATGCTTCCCCACTCAGTTATGCTAGTGTGAATCAGGAGTGATTCTACATAAATCCATTGAGTCAGACTGGTGGGACACTGGTGTAAATGGGAGGCAGTGCCCTTTCTACCATGAGGGTTGCAGCTACATTTCTATTTAAAGCTGAATTTTGCACCATCTCTCAAATCCACAAGAATAGTCAGATCATCTTAAGAATTGATAGGGCAGGTGATGGGTGGGAGTGGGGGAGGGAAGTTTGTGGAGGAAATCTGAAGTCCTCTGATGAAGAGGTTCCCAGGAGAGAGCACTCTAGAACTGCAGATGCTTTCAAAGATAACAAAACAAACTGCAGACTTCTGAAACCCAGGAAATGTGCAGGTAAGGGAACACACTTGCTGCACTGCCCAGCCAGATCACCTTTGCTTCACCTATGTAAGGTTGGCAGCATACAGAGATGTGGTACCTTTGTGTGTAACAGCAGAGTGCTGAATTGATGTCCTTTCAGAAGCAGGATGCCTGCAGGCATGGACCTGTTCCACATCCCCATGGCTTCTAAGAGCCATCACTAAACCCTGGTGCTGCTGCCAATCCCCCCTTTTTATCAGCCAGGAGCATACAGAGCGTCCACCAAGCCAAGGGTTCAGCAGTAAGAATGGAGAGGAATGGGAAGGTTTGGAGGAGGAAATGGCATTTGGTGAAAGCCCAGGAGTACAGGGAGAGGAAAGGAGTTGGATTAGACATCCAAGGTGACAGGGACTGCAGGAGGAATTACTGACTGGGGTGGAGACAAGAAAGCATGCTGGGGGAAACCACTCAGTTCTCGCAACATCACTTTTAACTTAGAGGGACCCAGTCTCTGATGGGAACATGGGCTTCCCAGCATTGGATACCCAGAACTATGGGAATGCGGGCTTCCCAGTATCAGGTCAATGCAGCTCCCGGAATGTGGTCTGCTAAGTATTAGATGAATGGAGCTCTGGTGACCTTGGTACCAGGTGAATGGAGCTCTGGTGACATGGGTTGCCCAGTATCAGGTGAATCAACTCTGTGGATATGGGCTGCACTAAATTAGTGGTTGGAGCTATGGGCCTACGGCCTGCCCAGTATTAGGAGAACTGGGAACAAAAGATATGGGCTGCCCAGTATCAGGTCAGTGGAGCTCTAAGGATGTAGGCTTCCCAGTATTAGGTGACTGGAGTTGAGGGGCATTGGCTGCCCAGTACGATTAAGGGATCTCTTTGTGCCAACTGGCAGAAGGAATGGGGTGCATAAGAGGTACAGGGATCCCGTGGGTCTGGCATCTACATACTAGCTTGCCAAAGGGTGTCATGTAAAGTCTCTACTGAAAGCCTGTGCCACACTGATCATCATGATCATTGTGAGATGTGTGTATGGATAATATTGAAGGAGTTACGTATAGCTACTGAAAATTATGTTCTTAAGGTCTGTGAGTTGTGGCCAGTCACCAGAAGTTGATAAACAAGTTTCTGTAAAGCTGAAGATGTTTATCTATTGCTCTGCCTACATGTAAATTGAGTGTTGTGTACTTCACACTGAACACCTATTTACATTCTGAGCCAAATGCTAATCAAGTGATTGCAAAGTCTCCAGGGGAGTTTCTAGACAGGAAAACACTAGCAGCAGGTTTATCTTGTTTGTATCAATGGATTATTGGAGTATCATTGCAGAGAAAAAGACAGACTGTGCATCTTTCCACTGAGGAGGCTAGAGGAGAGTGTGATTAGTCTCATGACTAGAAGATCACAGCCAAGCTTGACAGTAACACACTGGAAGGATTTGGGGTGAGTTTTTCCTCTTGATGGCACGACAATGTCTTATGTGTTAAGTTAAGGCTCTATGGGAACCCAATATCAGGTAACTGGAACCCCAAGGTTGTGGGCTGCTGAGGACAATGGAGATCTGAGCACATGGGCTTCAAATGTCAAGTCAATGAAGCCCTGAATATGTGGTATGCCCAGTATTCAGCAAAAGGAGTTCTGGGGATAAGTGTGACCATGAATTAGGTAACAGGAGTTCTTGGCATATCAACTGCACTCGCAGTAGGTGACTGAAGCTCTGGTCATATGGGCTGCCTAGTATCAGGTGAATGGATTCTAGGGATATAGGCTGCCCAAGATTAAGTGTTTGGAGTGTAGGGACATGGGCTACCCAGTGATGGTCAGTGTAGCTCTGGGGGACCAGGATGCCCAGTATTAGATAGAGTGCTGGGGAGGTGGGCTCCCCAGTATTAGGTGACTGGAATACTGGGGATGTGGGCTGCCCATTATTAACTGAATGGAGCTTTGGACACATGGACTAAGAAATGCAGTTATAAATATGTGGGGTCCCATATAAAGTGAATAGAGCTAAGGGAACCCGAGATTTCCAGTATCACATGAATGGAGGCGTGGGGAAGTTGGCTGCCCAGTATTAGATTAATGGAACTCTAGGGACATTAGCTGCCTTGAATTATGTGAATGTAGAACCAGTATGTAGGGTGCCCTGAATTAGGTGAATGGAGGTCTGGGGATATGGATCTCCCAGTATCAGGTGAATGGAACTGTGGGAAACTGGGCAGCCTAATACTGAGTGAATCAAGCTTTGGAAATATTGGCTGCACAGTATTAAGTGAAGGGAGCTCTGGGGCATGGACCACCTGATATCAGGTGAATGGAGGTGGAGCTAAGGGGATTTGAGATGACCAGTATCAGATGACTGAAGAGCTGGGTACAGGGCTGCCCAGTATAAGGTGAATGGGTACATATCCTACTAGTGTGAGGTGAATGGAGTTTTGAGGACATGGGCTCCCAGTACCAGGTGAACTGATCTCTAAATATGGGCTGGTGAGAATTGGCGGAAAGGGGTTCTGGGGATGTGGCCTGTCAATTATCAGGTGAATAGAGTCTGGTAACATCAGCTGTCCAGAATCAGGTGAATGGAGCTCTGGAGATGTGGGTGCTCATTTTGGGGTACATGTGGTTCTGGGGATGTGAGTGTGATGGATAGGGAAATTTCCTGCAATATCCTGGACAAATCATATCAAATTAGGTTGATGTATTTGGGGATTTCATTGTATGGAGTTGGGGTGATCTCTGGTGAGCTTATTAGCATGTGTGTAGGTTCACTTATTGTTTTAATGTGTTTTCTCTGTTATGCTCTTAGCTTAAGAATAAATGTGCTTGCTTAAAAAGAGTTGTGTGGGCACTTGTCCTGTTCAAAGCCTTTGAAGAGAAAGCAAAGCAGAGATGCTGGTTTTCTCAGGCAATCTGGCTTGCTTGGGAATTCCCTGTGCAAGCAGGGATCTGTGTGGTCTGGAAATTCCCCAGTGAGTCCAGAGAGAGGTGATGTCTGGGGAGCCGGAAGCCTGCGAGGGAGTGATCTTGCTGGACTACAAGGGAGGAATACAGGTGCAGTTGCTCTGAACCGTGACAGTGGGCTTATGAGAATTAGCCAAATGGATCTCTCGGAATGCACATGCCCAGTGTCAGGTGAAAGGAATTGTGGGGAAATGGGGCACTCGGTGTCAGGAGACTGGAACTCTGAGGACGTGGACTGCCTAGGATTAGGTGAATGGATCTTTGGGGACATGGACTGCACAACAGTAGATAAATGGATTTCTGAGTGTGTGAGATGGCAAGAACTGGATGAAGAAAAATGCAACTGATTTTGTAGACCTGGATTTAAACAGGCTTGTTCAATGTAGTGTGGCAAGCAGATTTCTGCAGCTCTTCTAAAGCTAGGTGTGATACAGGGGTAGGCAACCTATGGCACGTGTGCCAAAGGCGGCATGCGAGCTGATTTTCAGTGGCACTCGCACTGCCTGGGTCCTGGCCACCGGTCCAGGGGGCTCTGCATTGTAATTTAATTTTAAATGAAGCTTCTTAAACATTTTAAAAACCTTATTTACTTTATAATATACAACTAAACTATTGTTGTATGTAGACTTATAGAAAGAGACCTTCTAAAAACATTCAAATGTATTACTGGCACGCAAAACCTTAAATCAGAGTGAATAAATGAAGACTCGGCACAGCACTGCTGAAAGGTTGCAGACCCCTGATGTGATATATGCAAATAGAGAGACAGGGAAAATCAGCATAGGGTCAGCATCGTCCTGACTCAAATACAATCCATTTTCAGTCGAAGCCTCACTACTGGAAACCAACCTTTCATCCAGAGCTTCCTGTTCAGGAGACAACTTGCTATTTAAAGTAATACTGGCAGCTCTCCCCTCTGAAAATGCATTACTCTTGAGAAATGGTTCTCAAACTTTTGTACTGGTGATGCTTTCACATAGCAAGCCTCTGAGTGTGACCCCCCCCTTATAAATTAAAAACACTTTTTTGTATATTTAATAACATTATAAATGTTGGAGGCAAAGCGGGGTTTGGGGTGGAGGCTGACAGCTCGTGACCCCCCCCCATGTAATAACCTCATGACCCCCTGAGGGGTCCCGACCCCCAGTTTGAGAACCCCTGCTCTTGAGTTCTCTCTCTCTGTAACATCACAGCTTGCACTGTGCAAATCTTCCCATGTGAGACCAGAGACCTGATAGTGTCGTGAAAATGGTAAAAGTCACCGAAAGAGGTGCTTTCTTCTAGCACTCAACGGGGAACTTTATTGGAATAAGAAAAATGGTATAATCCAAAATGCTCTTTCTTTTTCTTGCTCTGCTTTTTCAAAGCCTTTGCTCAAACCTTCCCAGCCCACTCTTGTCTGGATTCCTGCTAGAGATTTAAAGACATAGTACATATATCTTTTCAAACGTAGAATTTGTGAATTGGGTCTGTGAGGAGGTTTGCCTCGTCTGACAGCAAATGCTGTTTTCTGTGCTGTAAACCTGACAATATTTTTGCATAGTTCTGGAAACTAGAGTAAAAAATAGTTACAGTATGAGCTGAATATGAGCTTCCCCAAGATCCTTTCACAGAGCAAGGGCTGGGGAGACATCCATGGATTGTCTAGTACAGCAGTTCTCAAACTGGGGGTCGGGACCCCAACGTGGGTCGCGACCCCAATTTAATGGGGTCGCCAGGGCTGGCGTAGACATGCTGGGACCAAGGGCTCCAGCCCTGGGTGGCAAAGCTCAGGGTATAGGCCCCCAACCTGTGAGACTTCCCTGCCTGTGGTGCTGGGGCTTGGGCTTGGGCCCCTCTGTGCAGGATGGCAGGGCTCAGGCTTTGGTCCCCTCCCCCACCGCCCCCCGGGGTTGTGTAGTAATTTTTGTTGTCAGAAGGGGGTCACAGTGCAGTGAAGTTTGAGAGCCCCTGGTCTAGTAGAAACCCCTGCCCCAAGAAGGAAGGTCTCCGCCCTTGTCATTCAGGTATCTGAATTTACCATGAGTTGCTCCACTAACTGAAGTGTGATTGCACTGCTAAACCAGCTATTTCCCTCTCCTGGTCATGCATGTCATCTTCTCTAGGTTTGTCTACTTGCTAGATTTTCCAGTGTAATGCAGGGGTCTCTTTGGTTCTATCTTTTCTAGTTAATCCCCCCTTTCATAGAATCATAGACTATCAGGGTTGGAAGGGACCTCAGGAGGTCATCTAGTCCAACCCCCCGCTCAAAGCAGAACCAATCCCCAACTAAATCATCCCAGCCAGGGCTTTGTCAAGCCTGATCTTAAAAACCTCTAAGGAAGGAGATTCCACCACCTCCCTAGGTAACCCATTTCAGTGCTTCACCACCCTCCTAGTGAAAAAGGTTTTCCTAATATCCAACCTCAACCTCCTCCACTGCAACTTGAGACCATTACTCTTTGTTCTGTCATCTGCTACCATGAGAACAGTCTAGATCCATCCTTTCAGGTAGTTGAAAGCAGCTATCAAATCCCCCCTCAATTCTTCTCTTCTGCAGACTAAATAATCCCAGTTCCCTCAGCCTCTCCTCATAAGTCATGTGCTCCAGCCCCCTAATCATTTCTGTTGCCCTCCACTGGAATCTTTCCAATTTTTTCACATCCTTCTTGTAGTGTGGAGCCCAAAACTGGACACAATACTCCAGATGAGGCCTCACCAATGTCGAATAGACCAGGAATGGTCAGGGTTGGCTTCTGCATGTGGTCCACAAGGCGCATTTGTGGCAGTGTTGTGCAAGGTGTGAACATTGGATCCCTGGTGACTGGAGCCCAGTTACACAACATGAGCACGGTGGTGGCATAAATACAATACCCCACCCTCATGCTGAAAATGCAGCTGCTGCCAGCAGGGAAGGCTTGAGGCTCCTGGCTATTCAAATGGCAATGTCACTGCTCAGAGAAAGATGCATATGGCTCTGGGATCATTTGTTATTGCTCCATTGTGATCTGGCCCCTGCTGGAGAGCAGCATGACCCAACCTGGTTCTGAAGACTTCTGGGGCAGATACCCGGCCTCCACTCACAGACAACATGTCTGTTTACATTAATTACCTGACTTCACCCTGACCCTCCAACTAGCATCCAGGTGCCATTCTAGGCCTGGGTTCAATTCCTGTCTTGGATCTTGAGCGGTCACTTTCCCCTCCCCGTGCCTCAGTTTCCCCGCTTATAAAATGGGGATAATGATACTGAGCCCCCTTTGCAAAGCACTTGGAGATCTATGGCTGAAAAGTGCTAGAAACAAACAAGGTGGTATCATTAGCATTATTTTTCAGCGATGGCCCTCCCAGAAGTGCTGATTCTGAGCCCATTCCCCCTGGGAGCAAGCACGCCAGTCAGGCTTGGCAGGATTATCTGGGTAGATCTCATTTAATTATTTCCTTGCAGGGACCTTGGGCACTGGTGCACCCCAGTCCTTCCTAGTCTCTGCCTGTGGCACGTAATAGTTGAGTCTCCTGTGAGTCTCAATTGCCTTGGTCTCCTTTTGGTTGCTGGGTTTAGTATGCAGGGGCTGGGTGGCGATGGTGGCCTGTGACACGCAGGGATGATCTAATGGTCCCTTCTGGCCTTAAACTCCATGACTCGATGAGAATGTCGCCATGGAGGGCAGCGCTCACAGTAACACAGGCCCCAGAACAGGCAGCCCCACTACTTGAAGTGCAGGGTGAGTGGGTCTTTGTGAGGATGGATCCCCAGGCATAGGCAGGGAGCTAGGTACCTTGCTGTCAAGTCTCATGATTTTATCACGAGTCTCATGGCATTTATTGTTGTTCCTAAAGCTCCAGCTGCGGGATGAGATTATCAGCCGGGAAGCCCAGCTGTCTCTTTTTTAAAATGACAGTTCTCACTGTTACGGCTGCAGAGAAAGTCTGGAGATCATGACCCCTAAATGCTCTGACACCAGACAACAAATCAAAAGAACCAGACATTTATTTCTTTTTAATTCTTGTGATATTTAAGCCAGTCTCCTGATTTCTGTCCGGCCTGACACATGGCTTTTTGAATGCTTGGGGTTGGTAGCACCGTTTAACCCATCACGCAGCCGGCACATTGCTAATTGCAATAGGATTGAGCAGGATTAGGAACTTGTTTGCTTTTAATGCCCTGTGCACTTCCACCGAGCTCAGTGCTCGGTAAATGTAGAGTTCAAACACTGTGGGTCTCAGTTTCTCCTTTCATTCACACAGAGGTAATTCCCCAGAAGTCAGTGACGTTACCTGGAGATACACTGGGGTGACAGCCGAAAGTGGCCCAGGGTATTTGGAGCACACTTTCCAAATAGCGAGATTAGGCCTGTGAAAATCCAGGATCCTAACTGCTACTGCCCAATTCCCACACCCTTCCCCACACTAGATACCAGAGCCACCTTCCTGTGCTTAGGAGTTTGAATGGTGTTTTAGACTAAGAGACAAGGCAAGGTTGGGAGACAGTCACTGTCCTTTCTACCTGCACCAAACTGCCTCGTGTAGCTGGGGTACTGGGCCAACAGTCCTGAGCCCTGGGGTGTTGTTAGTTGTTGTGCTTGTCACTGATCTAATCACTCTGAGATCACACAGAATAATTACTTGGCTAGGTGTCCTGTGTAGAGAGAAATGTGCTTCTAAAATGTAGCAAACTGCTTCTTCTCACTTGTTTTTAATTAAAGATGCAAACCACACGGAGCAGGCAGGGTTGATGTACATAAAATGTACACACCTGTTTTTTTAAGAACAAATATCTGTCTGGAATGGTCTAAGTATACTTCAGGGTTGCCACCTGTTTGGGTTTTACCTGAACACTCTGGTCCTTTGGCTTGTGTGTCCAGGTGCCATTTAGGGTTACCAGGTACCCAGTTTTTGACCAGAAAGTCAAGTTGAAAAGGGGACCTGGCAACCCTAAATGACACCCAAACCAAAAGTCTGGTTACTTCTGGGCAGGGGGAGGGGTTGTGTTATTAACCCATGCCAGCACCACATTCTACCTATAGCTCCTTGAGAGGATCCAGCGTGAGACATGGGGAGGGGAGAGAGAGGAGCGAGTGACAGGGGCCTGGCCTTAGGAGAACAGGTTGTGCAGGGGGTAAGGCCCAGTTTCCTGCAATTAGAAAGGTGGCAACCCTAACTTAAATCTGCCTCATCCGGGGGGAGGGGGAGAACTAGACAACCTTTTGAGGTCTGTTCCAGATGTACATTTCTATAATGTTCCAGAGGTGGTTAGCTCTGGATGTGAACTGGAGAACAAACTTTGTTTGAATTCTGCAGCTCTCCCACTCAACTTGTTATTAATGTTCTCTTTGTAATAATTCTCAATATGTTTCTCTTGCATTCAAAGAGCAAGAGGAGAGCCCTCCCTCAGCTAATTTAACTTCAATAAATTCCCAGAACTGCCAGGGAAAGATTGTGCAGTCTGGAGGATAAAGCAGCTGCCTCATATTTCAAAGGGTTAGAGATTAAATCTGGTTAAGGTTGGACTTTTATTAAAATTTCTGTTTACATTTTTTCTATTGGTGCGATTACAGAATAATTAAGAAAAGAAAAAGAAAGAAAGAAAGAAAGAAAGAAAAAGAGAAAGATTGGAACATCTGCTTCACGACAATTCACATGCAGCAGAGGGCATCAAGGGCTGGAGTTCCCCTTAGCCTGTGGGCAGGAGAGTAAGAAAGACCCTGCCCCTTACCTCTTGGCCAGGGAATGGGCACAGTCTTAGCTCCACCTCCACAGAGTGCTGCCAAGTGCATCTGAGCTGGCACAAGGAGTATCACAGTCTGGGCCAGAATCAAATTCCTATCTCTGCGGTGCAGGAGGTCCGCTTCTCTCCCTGTTGCTCGTGGGCACGCTGCCCCATACCCGGGCTTGGACAAAGCCACAGTCTGGGCCCAAGTGAGGAAAGGACTCCCAGTCTGCTGTTGGGCTTAAGTGCTAGTTCACAGATTAACATGAAGATAAGGAGACAAATTCTGCCCCCATCTGTACAGGGGCTGAGACCTCACCTGGTCACATGAGGTTGGCAGGGGAGTCCCTTTACAAGCAATCACTAGGTAAAACACTCCATTTATTTAGCCTAAAAGCTGAGGGCCATGCCAGGGCTCGCATTCTCTGAGGGGACAAACTAGGCCTAGCCAGGCTGAGCACTGGGCTAGGGCCAGTGGAGCCATGAGGCTTCTAACCCCTGAGCTAAAGCAGCAACGGGGAAGCTGCCTGTGTTTGAGCACTTGATGGTGGTCTCTTGAGAGCTGGCTGGTTGTGGGGACGAATTCTCCTCCTTGTTCCCAGCTGCTAAGGAGCATTACAGGAAGCTGCAAGGGAATAACTGCTGAGGTAACATGACAGAGAACAGGCCAGGAGGTGGGGCTGGGTGACTGTGGATGGGAGGGGGAGACACTCCGATTTGAAATGGGAGGGGAAGAGGGGGCTGGGCGATGGGGAGTGGGAAGGGAGGTGTCCCCGAGACAATGTCAATATTAAGATGGAAAAAATTTGAGAAGCCCTGCACGAAAGGAGACCACTACTGCTGACAGTAGTAAGCCCCTTCCCTTTCCTGTGGGCCCACCACTAGGGGCCAACATTGTTCGCTCAGACACCCCCAAGAGCCAATACTTTGCACTGGCCCCTCGGCTGGGATCCTGTGATTTATGTGTAGAACTATTTGCAGAAGCTGAACTTTCCACTCCCTTTCTCTGGGTACTTTTGAAGCTCCCATGCCTGCAGAATCCTGGCTCTTCGCACAGGGAGTGACTGTGCATTCATACAATCAGAGACCAGAACCAACATTGACTTAGCAAACTCCATAGCTCAGGTGGGGTAAAATTCACCTCTCTGCAGAGGGCACAGGGTCCATACACCCCTAGGCACCACTACTCCACTCCTTCTGGGCTGCAGCAGGACATAAGTGGCACCTAGCAGTTGTATTGGCCCTCTGCGAAGCCAGCCTTTCAAAATTCAAACCTCTGCAAGTGGCGGTCTCTGCACCACTCCAGCTTCAGCTTAGAGTGAGTCATTAGCAGCAGATCTGCCAGCACAGCCATTGTGCTACCTGCGAGTGGCTGGGAGGCGATTGAATTAGAGGAAAGCGTCCACAGCCTAGCTAATATCTTCTTTTCATCATTGTCCTCCTTTCCTCTCTCCTCCTTTGCATCTCAAACACACTGAGCTCAGTTTCCTATCTGGTGCATCAGCAGGTCATCAATGGATGGTTGGAAGAGGATTTCCTGGGAGATTTGATTGTCCTCTGATCCCCATTATTTTAACAGGGACACTGATAGAGAATCCAGGGGTTTCCTAAGTAACACTTTGGAAGAGTGCAATCCTGTCAGCAGTAACCAAACAGCAGGTAGGCAGCAGCGCCCAGCCACAGATCTCTGCAGTATGGTTTAGTGGGCAGGGCAGGGGACTGGCAGCCAGGAAATATAACCCTGGCTCTGCCACTGACCTGCAGGGTAATCTTGAGCAAGTCATCTCATCGCTCTGTTTCCCCTCCAGCCCTTTGCCTGTCCATCTGGGCAGCTCCTTAGGACTGGGCACTGTCTCTCGTTATATGCCTGTGCAGCATCTGGCACAGTGGCACCCGGATCTTGGCTGGGGCCTCGAGATCAGTAGTGGCTCATGACTTTTTTGACAGCTGAAGCAGCAGGTGGAGCCAAAGCCATCACTGCAGTGCCACTGCTACCTGGGCCAGCACGGGGTGTGTGTGCACAAGGCAGAATGGGGCTTGCACACATGCATGGGGCCCACCCCATGGGAAAGGGGTCTGCTTAGGCGCAGGGTACAGCCTCCATCCCCCTTCTTTCCCCCCCAAAAAAAGTTTTTGTGGAAATTTTTCAGTTTCTTGGGGAGGGGGATAATCAGTGGCTGGTTTTCTGTTTAAATTTTTTTTTCAGTTTTCATAAACCATTTTTTTCAAACAAAAACAGTTTTAGAAGCTGGAGCTGTTGTTTGAGGGGTTGGTTTTCCATTTTTCACTGAAAATGTCTGTGTGAAGTTTAAAAAGAAAAAAAACTTTTTAAAATATGTCCTGCAAAAACCCCTCAGTATTTTCACCCGGCTCCGCATCTTTGAGGCACTCGAGGACACTGCAGACAGTTGCTGAGAGTCTGTGCTGCCCACTTGGCAAGCCCGTTCAGGGTACAGAGAGATGGTGGCTTTGCAGGGTTCCCAAGATGACTCTTCTGAACAGCCCTGGATGGTGAAGCCTGTGAAGAGACTGTAACACAATCACTCTCTCCAGCTGAGACTTGGGACTATGGGGTGTTTATCGCAATGTAGATGTACCCGGAGACCCCATGAAGGGGGAGGGTCTCATCCGAGCCCAAACGTCTACACTACACTTTTTAGCCCTACAGCTCAAGCCCTGCGAGCCCAAGTCAGCTGACTCAGGATCTGAGAGTGTGTGCCGCGGGCTTCGATCTCAGTGTAGACCTATCCTCCAATTACAATGGCAATGGCAGGAAGCCTTTGACTGAGGTCCTGCCCTCTTGCACAGCAAAGCAGAAGCAATTACTCCATGGGCACATCAAAGGGGGAGAGCACTGCCTTCTGTGCTCTCCAGATAGTCCCCCGACACCTTGATCTCAATTAACATGAGGGGGGTGTGTGTGTGTGTGCGCACATGCGGGGGGCAGTGACAGAAGGCTTGCTGAACCAAACCAGCAGGAAGTAAAGCCACCCATCTTGGGTGGGCAAAGCAGGAAACAGCCCCAAGCCAGCCTGGAATGAAGGGTTCGGTGGCAGGTCTAAAGCCAACACCTTGGGAAGCACAGACAGCACTAGAGCTGGATGCAACGATGCTACATGAGTTCTTATACAATGCCCATCACTGTGGTGTCTGGGCACCTAGTGGCAGGCAAAAGGTCCTGAGCACACCAGAGGTTAGTGTGTCCTGCTGTATCAGATGTGACAGGACCCCCAGGGTACAGCCTGGACCTGTTAGACTACTGTGCCCCCTTAATTCTCCAGCCCGGGCTGTCTCCCACAGTGCTTTGCTGGTGACAAGCGGCAAACCCCTCCAGGTGCTGTTATCACTCAGACAACAACATGCAGGGACACAGCTAAGTTGCATGAAGGCTCTGCAAGCCACTCATGAACGATACACAGGTAAACACCAGCAAATCTCTTAAACCCCCAGCCTTGCACCCCAGAAATATATTGTCTTACACTGCTCAAGACCTTCTTTTGAACAGTGCAGACTTATTAATTAGTTCTCCACTTCGTCAAAGGATAGTGGACGTGCACCAGCCTCTGTAATCTGAGCAGATTCCCCAAGCGCTTTAGATAAACCATTAAAATAAGTTTATTAACTACAGAAAGAGGGATTTTAAGTGATTATAAGTGGTAAGGTTAAAAGTCAGAGATGACAAAAATAAAAAGTAAACAAGCATTCTAAATCCTAAACTTTTAGACTAAGCAAGGGGGGAGGGATAGCTCAGTGGTTTGAGCATTGGCCTGCTAAACCCAGAGTTGTGAGTTCAATCCTTGAGGAGGCCACTTAGGGATCTGGGGCAAAAATTGGTCCTGCTAGTGAAGGCAGGGGGCTAGACTTGATGACCTTTCAAGGTCCCTTCCAGTTCTAGGAGATTATTTACAAAAATTATTATTTTTTTTATTATTATAAGTGTTGAATCAAACAGCTTTTCTCACCCCACTGGATGTTGCAAGCAGTTTACAGTTCTCACTACACAGGCTGACTTTCCGTCTCAGCCTGGTACCAGTCTTCTCAGTTTAAGTCTTTGTCTTCCCAGCGTTCTTGTTTCCTTCAATGCAGGTGGGAGAGGAGAGAGGTAATCACACGATGCCACTGTCCCTTATTTTACACCCTCAATCTATGTCCCAGGATGCACCCGATGAAGTGGGCTGTAGCCCACGAAAGCTTATGCTCATATAAATGTGTTAGTCTCTAAGGTGCCACAAGTACTCCTGTTCATTTTGTCCCAGGAAAGATATTGGCCCAGGCTTGTCCTGGGGGGCCTTGCTGAGTCAAAGAACTGAGCAATCTCCATTGTGTGGTGCTTGAGCAACTGTCTCTTACAGTACTGTAAATCCCTTGTTTACAATTCCCTGGGCCCTGCTGGTCAATGGTCATTGAACCCTTTGTTGTCACTGGAGAACTAGCAGTGGGTGACTCCCAAACTCACAACATATTTCAATAACAACCATACAGCACAATCTCATAACTTCATACACACTAACAATATACACATTTTGACAGAACAGTGGGTCTCAGCAGATATGATATCTTACATGGCACACTTTGTATGAAATATCACAGCCATATATGAATGATGAATACAGGGGTTACAGGGAGCTACTCTGAGGTACAATAAGTCACACCAGAACCTCCCCTTCTGTGCCCAGGGGAATCTGGGGCTGCTGGAAATTGCCAGACTAATGGATCTAGATGTGCAGGCTTCTGCGTATGCATATAACGTCAGCCCACACCGCGCAAGTAGCCACCTCACCCCTATTACTCCCCTCCTGACCGGGATGGACCCTTCTCCATGGCCTGCCAGCTCCTTGGCCTCCCTATGTCACTTTCAATAAAGGGGCCTGTTTGTGCCAGCTCTAGTGGTGGTTTTGGTGAGATGGACACCTGCTCGTCAAACCCATTTTACATGGGCTGCTGTACTGCCACCAAGCAGTGACAGGTGTCAGTCACCATCACCACATCAGAACTGGCACCCTCTCTCACTCTGCTCCTCATGCCAGCTGCCTTTATCCCTTGCTCTGACTCCACCCTTCCTTTCCTGTAACCATACCCTTTCTGGCTCCCCTCAGAACTTCCCAAACACTATCCTGGCCCCAAAGGGGATCCCTCGTCTGTAGCTCGTTTTCCATAATTCATGAGCCCCCAAGTCCCCAGATCCTTCTCCCTGACCCTTAGGTTGAGGGCCTATAAGACGAGCAGAATCTTTCCACCTGGCATGCTTTCTGGGGGCTGCTCTGTTTAGCACAGAAGCTCAGTGTCAGACAGACAAGAAAGCTGCACTGTTTCAGGGCACCTTGGCAAAGCGCTCTGGAACCTGTGCATAGGGCATTTGCTCGGGCGGAAGTCACAGTATTCCTCTTTTAAAAGTTTGGGGGCACCTTTTGTGTATGGAACCCTTGGGATCTGGGCTATCCCTGGTAACGTGCCATATAACCTCCAGGGATCTTGCGGGCTAATCAGGGGCCTCTCAAGGAATCTCCATCCATCTCCAGCTCTGTGACAGTGAGTACAGAGGTGAGCTAACAGGTCACTTCCAGGCACATTCCTTCACTGAGGCAGATTCATTTTCTGCTCCAGATGTTTCCATCCCTCTGAAATAACAGGCCCCCGTCCCCTAAGAGCAAGGACATTTCTGCTGCGTGCTGGCAAAGCTACCAAATGGCAGGTTACCACCGCCTGGTTTGGTGCTCCCTTTCTTCTCTTCCACCATTGCAGCTCTATCCTCACACACAGAGTAGCAGCACAGCCACTTCATGACTCTCCCTTTTGCAAGGTCATTCGGTGATTCCTCTTCCATGGGGCTCTTTCCAAGTCTTTCCACAGAAGCAATATGAGGCAGTCCTCACGCCCGCTGCACTGATTATGTCACTCCCGCAGTCATGGATGGTGGATAGTGAAGGCCAAGGGAGGTTAAACCTCTCCATACCTAGGCTGTTGCCCCACGCACACTCTGGCCTGAGACCCTGCCCTCAATTCCCCTCTTGCCTGAAGCCATCAGGGCCTTACCTCCAGCCAGTGGCCTGGAACTTGGGGTTTGGGCCAGTGGCCAGAGACTGGAGCGGCCCGTGGCGTCTCAGGCCAGCCAGGAGGTCGGGCCAGTGTCCCAGGGATCAGGCCGGCTGGCATGGCTGGAGCAGGACAGCAGGGCTCCTCTAGCTGCAAGGGAGGGGGAGGCCTTGGGACTCCAATCATGGGGGCGGGGGGAGCTTGGGCAGAAGGGGTGGGGCCAGAGAACTAGCTTCACCCACCATCCATGCCTACAGTGACTCAGGCAGTCTTCCCATTCACTGCCTCTAGCAGTGGATGGCAGGGGAATCGAATCCCACCCTCTACTCTGGGTTCCAGTCCAGGGCCCTACAGCGAGCAGTTAAGGTCTGGGTCTTCACCAACCCTACTTATCTTTTCCCTGGACTACCTCCTGCCATGCTGCTTTAAGCTTCTCCTTCACCAGCCTTCCTAGTCAGACCCCCTAGGCCTTGTCTACACTACAGGGGAAATTTGATCTAAGCTGCACAATTTGAGTTATGTGAATAGTGTAACTCAAGTCAATGTAGCAAAGGGTACGTCTTCACTACCCGCCATATCGGCGGGTAGCAATCGATTTCATAGAATCATAGAATTCAAGATCAGAGGGACCATTATGATCATCTAGTCTGACCTCCTGCAAGATGCAGGCCACATAAGCCGATCCACCCACTCCTGAAATAATTCTCTCCCTTGACTCTGCTGTTGAATGCTCCAAATCATGATTTAAAGACTTCTAGTAGCAGATAATCTACCAGCAAGCGACCCCTGCCCCATGCTTCGGAGGAAGGCGAAAAACCTCCAGGGCCACTGCCAATCTACCCTGGAGGAAAATTCCTTCCCGACCCCAAATATGGCGATCAGCTGAACCCCGAGCATGCGGGCAAGACTCTCCAGCCAGACCCTCTGGAAAAAGGCTAACAATATCCTATCATTGACCCTTTGTACTAATTACCATTGTGGCACGTTATTGACCTATTGACTAAACCTGTTATCCTATCATACCATCCCCTCCATAAACGTATCTAGCTTAATCTTAAAGTCATGAAGATCCTTCTCCCCCACTGTTTCCCTCGGTAGGCTGTTCCAGAATTGCACTCCTCTGATGGTTAGAAACCTTCGTCTAATTTCAAGCCTAAATTTCCTGACTGACAATTTATATCCGTTTGTCCTCGTGTCCACATTAGCACTGAGCTGAAATAATTCCTCTCCTTCCCTGGTATTTGTCCCTCTGATATATTTAAAGAGTGCAATCATATCTCCTCTTATCCTTCTTTTGGTTAAGGAAAACAAACCGAGCTCCTCAAGTCTCCTTTCATACGACAGGCTTTCCATTCCTCGGATCATTCTAGTGGCCCTTCTTTGTACCCGTTCCAGTTTGAATTCATCCTTCTTAAACATGGGAGACCAAAACTGCACACAATACTCCAAATGAGGTCTCACCAACGCCTTATATAACGGGACTAGCACCTCCTTATCTCTATTAGAAATACCTCGCCTAATGCATCCCAAGACCGCATTAGCTTTTTTAGCGGCCACATCACATTGCCTACTCATAGTCATCCTACAGTCAACCAGGACTCCTAGGTCCTTCTCCTCCTCCGTTACTTCCAACTGGTGCGTCCCCAGCTTATAACTAAAATTCTTGTTAGTCATTCCTAAATGCATAACCTTACACTTCTCACTATTGTATTTCATCCTGTTACTAATACTCCAGCTTACAAGGTCATCCAAATCTCCCTGGAGGATATCCCGATCCTTCTCCGAATTGGCAATACCTCCCAACTTTGTGTCATCTGCAAACTTTATCAGCCCACTCCTACTTTTGGTTCCGAGGTCAGCAATAAATAGATTAAATAAAATCGGACCCAAAACCAAACCTTGAGGAACTCCACTGGTAACCCCCCTCCAACCCGACAGATCACCCTTCAATACGACCCTCTGCAGTCTCCCCTTTAACCAGCTCCTTATCCACCTCTGGATTTTCATTTCAATCCCCATCTTTTCCAATTTAACCAGTAATTCCTCATGCGGTACCGTATCAAACGCCTTACTGAAATCAAGATATATTAGATCCACCGCATTTCCCTTGTCTAAAAAATCTGTTACTTTCTCAAAGAAAGAGATCAGGTTGGTTTGGCACGATCTACCTTTCGTAAAACCATGCTGTAATTTGTCCCAGTTGCCGTCGGCCTCAAGGTCCGTAACCACTCTCTCCTTTAAAAATTTTTCCATGACTTTGCATACTACAGATGTTAAACAGATGTTAAACTAACAGGCCTGTAGTTACCCGGGTCACTTTTTTCCCCCTTCTTGAATATAGGAACTATATTAGCTAATCTCCAGTCAAACGGTACAACCCCCGAGTTTAGAGATTTAGGCCTGGTCTACACTACGCGTTTAAACCGGTTTTAGGAGCATTAAACTGATTTAACGCCACACCTGTCCACACTAAGAGGCCCTTTATATCGGTATAAAGGGCTCTTTAAACCGGTTTCTGTACTCCTCCCTAACGAGAGGAGTAGCGCTAATATCGGTATTACCATATTGGATTAGGGTTAGTGTGGCTGCAGATCGACGGTATTGGCCTCCAGGCGGTATCCCACAGTGCACCACTGACCGCTCTGGACAGCAATCTGAACTTGGATGCAGTGGCCAGGTAGACAGGAAAAGCCCCGCGAACTTTTGAATATTTCCTGTTTGCCCAGCGTGGAGCTCCGATCAGCACATGTGGCGATGCAGTTAAAAATCAAAATAAAGAAAGAGCTCCCGCATGGACCATGTGGACGTGATCGCTGTAAGGGCAGGTAAATCTGTTCTATCAGTGCTCCGTTACAGAAGACGAATTAAAAAACATTTTTAAAAAATCTCCATACAGACGCCATAGCAGGGACTCAGAGCACTGCTGCGTGACAAGCGTAATGGAAAGCCAAAGAATCAAATGGACGCTCATGGGACTGGAGGGCTCAAGCTATCCCACAGTTCCTGCAGTCTCTGAAAAGCATTTGCATTCTTGGCTGAGCTCCAAATGCTTCTAGGGTCAAACACAGTGTCCGCGGTGGGTCAGGGCATAGCTCGGCAATTTACACCCCCCCCCCCAGAAGTGAAAGGGAAAACAATCCTCTCTTGACTCTTTTACATGTCACCCTATCTTTACTGAATGCTGCAGATAGACGCGATGCTGCAGCACTGAACACCAACATCCTTGCTCCCCCCCCGCCATGGGTGGCTGATGGTGCAAAACGACTGGTACCCGTCCTCATCATCAGCCTATTGGCACATGGGGCAGTGCAAAAGGGCTGGTAACCATGCTGACTAGCATCGGTGAGGTCTATCAAGGGTGCCTGGCCCTAATTTTTCCTGGTAGATGGTGCAGTATGGCTAATATCCATCATCGTCATAACAACAGGGGGCTGAGCTCTGTCAGCCCCCACCCTTCATGTGTAAAAAGAAGATTCAATTGCCCCTGGACTAGCAGAGGGATGCTGGGCTCCTCTCCTCCACACTCCTTACTGTCCTGTCTGGACTATCATAGCAGCTGGAGGCTGCCTTCCACTCATTTCTCACTAACAAGTCAGTGTGTCTTATTCCTGCATTCTTTATTACTTCATCACACAAGTGGGGGGACAATGCTACGGTAGCCCAGGAAGGCTGGGGGAAGAATGGAATCAACAGGTGGGGTTGTTGCAGGAGCACCCCCTGTGAATAGCATACAGTTCATAATTTCTGCAGGATCTGACACAGAGCAGCTGTGCTCTCTGATACAGTGGTTCTCTAGTACACTTGCCCATATTCTAGGCAGGACTGATTCTATTTTTAGATACCAAAAAGGAGGGATTGACTCAGGGAGTCATTCCCAATTTTGGCTTTTGCGCCCCTGGCTAAGAGCAGCCAGGGGCACTTATGACAGCAGCAAATGGTGCAAAACGACTGGTAGCCATGATCATCTTTTTACCAATTTATGGATTGGTAGATGGTGCAGTATGGCTGGTAACCATCTCTGCTGTCATGCAAAAGCAAAAGCATGTTGCTGTGTAGCGCTGCTGAATCACCTCTGTCAGCAGCATCTAGTACACATACGGTGACAGTCACAAAAGGCAAAACAGGCTCCATGATTGCCATGCTATAGCATCTGCCAGGGCAATCCAGGGAAAAAAGGCACAAAATGCTTGTCTGCCGTTGCTTTCCCAGAGGAAGGAGTGACTGACGACATTTACCCAGAACCACGACAATGATTTTTGCCCCATCAGGCACTGGGATCTCAACCCGGAAATTCCAAGGGGCAGGGGAGGCTGCAGGAACTATGGGATAGCTACGGAATAGCTACCCACAGTGCAACGCTCCAGAAGTCGATGCTAGCCTCGGACCGTGGACGCACACCACCGATTTAATGTGTTTAGTGTGGCCGCGCGCACTCGATTTTATACAATCTGTTTTACAAAACCGGTTTATGCAATTTCGGAATAGTCCCGTAGCGTAGACGTACCCTTATTGAAAATCATCGCTAACGGGCTTGCAATTTCACTCGCCAATTCCCTTAATATTCTAGGATGAAGATTATCCGGGCCCCCCGATTTACTTCCGTTAAGCTGTTCAAGTTTGGCTTCCACCTCAGATACCGTAATGTCTACCCCCATATCTTCATTCCCATCAGTCCCTCTATCACTATTCCTTAGCCCTTCATTAGCCTCATTAAAGACCGAGGCAAAATATTCGTTCAGATATTGTGCCATGCCAAGATTATCCCTAATCTCCACTCCGTTTAAAGTTTTAAGCGGTCCCACTTCTTCCTTCTTGGTTTTCTTCCTATTTATATGGCTAAAAAACCTTTTGCTATTGGTTTTAATCCCCTTCGCTACGTCCATCTCCACCCGGCTCTTTGCCTTTCTCACTGCTTCCCTACACCCCCTGACCTCAATAAGGTAGGTTTCTTTGCTGATCCCTCCCATTTTCCACTCCTTGTACGCTTTCTGTTTTTTCTTAATCACTCCTCTAAGACGCTTGCTCATCCAGCTCAGTCTAAAACTGCTACCTACGAACCGTTTTCCCTTTCTCGGGATACATGCCTCTAACAGCTCCTGCAACTTCAACCTGAAATAACCCCAGGCGTCATCCGCCTTTAGATCCCTAAATATGTTAGTCCAATCCACTTCCCTAACTAGTCGCCTCAATTTAGTAAAGTTAGCCCTTTTGAAATCATAAACCTTAGTCTCAGATGCAATTTTGTTTATCCTTCCGTTTATTTTGAAACGAATTAGCTCATGATCACTCGAGCCAAGGTTGTCCCCTACAACTATTTCCTCAACAAGGTCCTCGTTACTTACCAAAATCAGATCTAAAATGGCATTCCCCCTCGTCGGTTCAGCAACTACTTGATGAAGGAATTCATCAGCTATCACATCTAGGAAAAGCTGAGCCCTATTATTATTACTAGCATTTGTTTCTCAATCTATATCCGGGAAGTTAAAATCTCCCATGATCATACAGTTCCTATTAGTATTTACCTCCTTAAAAACATTAAAGAGCTCTCTATCCATATCCAGGCTAGATCCCGGCAGTCTGTAGCACACCCCAATCACTATCCCAGGGGACGGTCTAGTAGTTTTCTTCCCCAATGTGACCATTGCCCAAACAGACTCCGTATTATCCATTGCATTGCTAGTTATTTCGTTACTTTTCATCTCATTATTGACATACAATTTCTCGGAGTTCAATATATCGCGTCTCATCTAGACGCAATATATCGAACTCCGAACGCGCTCCCGTTGACTCCGGAACTCCACCACCGCGAACGGCGGTGGTGGAGTCGACGGGGGAGCCACGGACGTCGATCCCGCGCTGTGAGGATGGGTAAGTAATTCGAACTAAGGTACTTCGACTTCAGCTACGCAACGTACCTTAGATCGAACCCCCCCCAGTGTAGACCAGGCCTTAGATATACTTACTGTGGGGTCCACACTATGTGATGTCAATGGGAGACTCTCTCCAGTCGACTTCCCCTACTGTTCTCGATCCGGTGGTGTACAGGATTCGACGGGAGAGTGATTGGCTAATTTTTCCCTGTGAGTGCTCCAGCCACGGGGCACCCATGGAGTCAGCACCTATGGCTGTAACATTTCTAGAGGGTAGACATGGCCAAAGCAATCTTTGGGCAACAAAGGACTATTTGAAACAATGTGCCAGACAAGGAGCAACTTTTGGGACAAAGTGAAGTGGGTTTCCTAGGAAATACCTGGGGAGAAGTGACTGGGACCAACCTTTTGAAGCTAGGCCCTGAGGAGAGAACCATGGGCTGCTGATTCCTGTTCCTGGAATCTGAAGATCAAAGGCCGCCAGTCTTGCTGGGAATAGCACAGTGTAGGCAGGGGGCTGTGCAGCCTGGAAATACCCCCATCAGGAAGGAGAGAGACACAAGTCTTTCTCTGCCCAAGGATGGGGACGGCTGGGAGCCGGGAGCCAAGGCTAGGTGCCCTGAGCTGGACCATGAGGGGGATACAGGTGCGGTTGTTCTGCACTGTGACAGGCTCCACTTAGAGGGATGAGGAGAGATTCAGGTTCAGTTCATGATCTGGGTGAAGGTTTGGGTGGGCTCCTGCTCCTCCAATCTAATTCCATAACAATAGCTAGCTCAGCTATAGTGCATTCTAGTGAAAGATCACAGCGTGCTCTGCAAACACTAACCAGTGCAGCCTCACCATGCCAGGATCTAGAGAGATCGCTTCACCCATCAGCAAAATGTCGCTGCCCCAGGGTGAAATGCAGCAGCTATTTAATGGCACACACTACGCAGCACACTTTCACTTCCCTTAGGATAGGAAGTGAAAAAGACGAGTGTATCTAATTGATACTGCCGGAGGAATTTAGGTCAGCACAATGTAATTACCTATGTTGGGATTTAGCCAAGCACCTGGATTAACACCCTTCCTCTTATGAACATTATGAAACTTGAGTGTGAAATCAAAAAAGAAAACCTTGTTCTCCTTTGGCAGGTTTCAGAAGCGTTTTGTCTCCTAAGAAAAGGGGTCAAGGTTACTGCTGAGTGAATCGCTGGTTTGTCAGTTGTCTGAACTGAAAAAAAAACTTAAAACAACTTTGGTAAGTTTTGAACCAAAATTGAGGGTTTTTTTAGTCTTTTTTTTCTTCTAACCAAAACAAACAAAAAAATAGAACATTTTGTTTGGGTCGAGGGAAACATTTTGAATGTTGATTTGAAATGAAATGCTGAAACTGTTGTGTGTGAACTATTTTGACATTTCTGAATTTTGTTTGTTGTTTTTTCAGCCAAAACTATTTGCTCTATTTGATCCTAATTCACAAGTGTGTTCTGTGTCCCCAAAAGATATTTTTTGGTGAATTTACTATTTGCTGAAAAAAAATCACCCAATTCTAGTCAGGTTCTCTTCCTAGCCCTCAGCTTTCCTTTAACTCAACCCAACGTCCTATTTTCCATGAAAGGAAGATCTAAGTTGTAAATCAGTGTAGAAACTTTCCAAACATTTTGATGATTCATAAATAAAGTGGGTGGAGCTGGAAAGCTGTAATAGATTTCAGGAGATCTCCCCACTCCTTGCTACTTGATTTCTTACACACCCATCTCTGCAGTCAAGGATCCTTGCTCCAGTCAACCACGATGGACAGTAAACAATTGCAGCAAAAATGATATATAGGCCAGATGCCTCATTCATGAAGAAAGATTAACAAAACATGGGTCAGTTCTTCAGCTCATGTAAATTGGTAGAGCTGTGCTGAAGCCTGTAGAGCTAGTCCAGCTGAAAATTATCTCTAAAATGTATATATTACTTGGCTAAAGGATGGCTAAGGGACTCATCCTGCTTGCTATGAAATGTTGGCAAAACTCCCATGGATTGCAACGGGAGCAGGGTCAGGAGTTCGGAGTGAGAACCCATTTACACAGTGTGAATATGGGAAGCATCATCTGACCAGGAGCCCTGCCTTATGAGACAGTGCTAGAGGCTTCCAAGGGAAATGGAAACCCCATTTCATAGGACGCGTCAAAGGGAACTGAATGAGGGTCTGAATGGTGAAGTCCTTCCTTGGCTGATGGGTTCGGCTAGATGTGACCTATTATTATTGGCCACTGCTAACTGGAATGATTCTAAATTTCATGGATTGTAACTCAGAATGCACTGAAGTGAATGTGTCTAACCTGTCAAATTAGCCTGAATTGGTTCCCCTCGCTGATATTAGCCAGCACACCCATTCAGACAACGCTTCTCACACGCTGAATTAGCCTTGCATCAATAATCCATGTGCAAACTATCACCAGAAAAATCTGCTTCCAGAGGACACAAACGCTAGCCTAAAACTGATTAAAAACTAATTTTCTTGTAACTGGTTTGGCGAGACAGCAGCACTGTGATGGGAGACAGCCTGGAACATGACAAGCTATTAACTCTGGGTGAACTAACAGTCCCCATGCCCACACCACGGGAGACAAACTTCCCAGTTACTCAGACACCTTCATGTTTAGTTAATCAGCCGGGGCTTGTCTAGTTACCACCCATCAGGAAGTAGGGGAAAGGTGAATGCTTTGCAGCAAAATAGTTAACAAGAGGTGTTGCACCTTCTGCACTGTACACAATAAACATACTATTGCAAAACCACAAGGGCAAGCGGGGGGCAAATTGAATATACACAACATGCCAGACCTCGCTACATGCATTGCTCTGGTTGGGTTCTGGTGGCTCAGGTCACAGTGGGCACTAGTAGAGGGCTCACAAACTATTTAAAGGGATATGCCCCTCTTCCTATACACTAACTATTTAAAAGGCTACTCCCAAGCTATTCAAGCACTAGTACAGAAAGGACCAGAATATCTTGAGCATCACATTGAGACCCATTATTCTGGAAGGTGGGAATTCACACCACAGCAGGTGCTCACTCATTTATAGCTGGATTGTCATCCTTCCATGCGTTATGGGTTCCAACCAGACTACCCTGAGCAGATCAGGTTGATAGCTACATCCACCCTAGCTCTTCTCTCTGTCCCTCCTCTATCAATCTTTATTACTTACGGGACAGATTTGTGAAGAGCTCATCTCCCATTCAGGTGTCTAAGAGAAGAGGCCAGATTTTCAGAAGTGCTCAGCATCCAGCACCTCTATTCCTTAAATTACTTCTATGTGGTCACAACCATAGAATCATGGAAGTGTAGGACTGGAAGGGACCTCAAGAGGTCTTCTAGTCCAGTCTCCTACACTCAAGGCAGGACTAAATATGAGACCATAATGCCATCTAAACTAACTTTTTTTGTCTAAGAATTTCCTGAATTTCATAAATAGTCCTGATATGTGAAAGGGGGAGAACAGATCACATGACATGAACCTCTGAGATCCCGGAGCTGGAAATCTTATACTTCCTGGTTTGCTCCAGGCCAGAGATACAGCATGAGGAATTTTTCTTGTGGCATTTCAGTATTTTTCACATCTGATGTCAGCCAAAACGAGTGAGGGCAGAGTCACACAATAAATCATTACAAAAATGAGTAATATAACTTGATGCAATGTCTCAGAAGGATTTGTTGTATTAATGCAGATGGATCATATGTTCCAAAGGGTCAAAGGTGTTAACAAGCCTCTGTCACTGTCCAACATTAAACAGTGTTAAACAAGGTTAGGGTTTTGGTCTACAGAGGTCTCAGCCTGCTCAGTACCATGTCAAACACCCCATTAAACATAATTTAAACCTTTTATTAAAGATACAGAAAAGAAGGAAAAAAACAGTTAAGACATTTGAAATGTAAAGTATTAGTGAGGTTTTCATTGTAACAACAGCCCTTGCTCCCATTCCCTTTAGCTGGGAGTTTTTAAAGGAAAACTCCCTTTGTTTGACAGTCTTTCAGATGAGATCAAAGATGGTGGCAACTGTCCATTTCGAGGAAAAGAGAAGTTAGCTGAGATGGACTGGAGGAGCTGTTGTTGTTAAAGTTGGATCCTGTGTCCTAAATGATGAACACACACAAGGGGAGAGGGAAGAACAGCAAAGCTAGAGAAAGCAGCTTCTGTCTCTGGTCTTGACTCTCACTTGCAGCCTCACTGCTGGAAAAATACTGGCCCAGCACATGGTCTCATCAGCCACTCCCAGACCTGGCAAACGTGTACCAGCATCAGGCTGTTCAGGGCATTGCATTTAGCTGCCTCTTTGGTCGCAGGCTTCCAGCAATGCTGCAAAATATACAGTTTTGGCTGGCTAAGCCAGACTCTTCCTAGCCAGAAGAAAAAGGAAAAAAAGATAAGAAAGGGAAGAAATAAGGTAGGGAGTTGGTGGAGGCTGTGGTATCATTTGGGTCCCTCTGTTTGGCCCAGTCTCATCAGGACATCTTTCTGATTCAGGATAAAGATGGCCTGGGGTCCCAGGAGATAGTGGACAGTCACAACAGTGAAGCTCCCTCCTTCCCCATCTTTCAAAGTCAGTCAGTGTCACAGTTGCCTCTGTTTGTTTGTCCGTCCGTACTCTCACCTCCCCCATCTCTTTTTTTAAGAGCCCCAAAAGGGAGTGATGAGCGGAATAGCTCATCCTCCTATTATCTGGTCCACCAATAGGCCCACTTTATGACACCCACTTTTGGTTTATTAATTTTTGGCCTGACATTGTTTTTGGTTACCAGACATGATCTTAACACAGATCAAAAATTGTATTAGAAGTCCTTTTTGTTTGTACTAATTGAGTTTTGTTGTCTCTCTTTTTGCCCATCCATATTTGTTGTTATAGGTTATCATTGCACTTCATGGACCTTCCCTCAGTTTTTACAGCTAGGGTTAATTTGTAAATCCAGCTGTCACAACAAATAGAAGTTCAGATCAATGTTTAGTGAGAGCTCGGCTCACATCATATTTGGGTACACAGGTTGTGGATGTGGGTGCATGCCTTAAAATATAAGATCTTCTGGAGTAAAGCTGTTACCACGCCACATCTATTAGCCTCAGCAACAGGTCCTGGCAACCAAAAGCAATCAAAACAACCAACATATTTATTTTCTTGCCTCCTGATAACAAGAACAAACTCAAGAGCCTCCCAAGGGGAATATCCAGCTAGACTTCTCATGAAGCAAGATCAAGATGGTCCTTTCGGGTATTACTAATTGTCAGATAATTATTTTCTTTTCATTACCTGTGATTTTCTCGTTTTTCTCCAGCAAAACTAACAAAAATGTTTGTAAAATGTTGTGCTTCAAAGTCCCAAGAGGCTGAACAGAAAAGGCCTTCCGACCAAAGGTAAAACTGAGCTAAAAAAAATCCGTATCCAATGTTGCTAAGGCAGAGCTTGCTAGGAACAGAGATCTTGTGGCTGGACTTTGATAAGGAAAGACAGTGTCATCTGGCTTGAGTCCACATTTCAGTCTTGGCCCCAAATCTTTCCCTGCCCCTTTTTTCATATGGGGATAAACTGATTTTTCAGGATCATTCCAGAAGATGGAAGGAATTTAAATTCATTTGTCAGAACACAAGTGGAATTCATGCCCTGTAACCCATCCTAGGCCAGCCTGGCTCTCTGTCTCCCTCTAATGGCTGGCCGGCATATGGACATTTATGAGCCAACTTCTGCTTTCAACAAAGGGTCTTAGCAGAGATTTTGAGCAGAAGTGTGTGTTAGGTGCCAAGCTACTCTTTGTGGATTTGAAAATCTCCCCATTAGCTCAAGCTGCAGAGGCTCATGCTTATAGTCACAGAAGGGCAACAAAGATGACTAAGGGCAGTGATGAGCGTTCTGATTTTTACCTTGCTGGCAGCCAAAGCAACTCCAGAGCTCAGCTGAGCTGCCCAGCTGAACGCTGCAGCTGGGGCCTCAGCCTCCCAGCTGGGAATCCTGGGAGCAACAGGATGGTCTGAACCTGCTCCAGCTCACCACTGACTAAGGGTGTGGAACAGTGTTTATATAAGGAGAGATTAAAATGACTTGGACTATTCAGCTTGGAAAAGAGATGACTCTGGGGGTGGGAGATATGATAGAGGGCTATAAAATTGGGGGAGAAAGTGAATAAGGAAGTGTTATTTACCCCTTCACATAACAAGAACCCGGGGTCACCTAATGAAATGAATAGGCAGAAGATTTAAAACAAACACATGACAGTACTTTTTCACACAACACCCCATCAACATGTGGAACTTGTTGCCAGGGAATGTTGTGAAGGCCGAAACTATAACTGGATTAAAAAAAGAATTAGATAAGTACATGGAGAATGGGTCCATCTATGGCTATTAGCCAAGACGGTCAAGGATGTAACCCCATGCTCTGGGTGCCCTAAGCCTCTGACTTCCAGATGCTGGGACTGGACGGCAAGGGATGGATCACTTGATGATGCCCTGTTCTGTTCATTCCCTTTCAAACATGTGGCATTGGCCATTGTTAGAAGACAGGACTTTGGGCTAGATGGACTATTGGTCTGACCCAGTATGATCATTCTCATGTTAGTCCCTGGTTCAAACCCCACGGTTGGCTCAGGTAGCACCATTTAAACCCTATTTAGAAGGCTTACATGTGGCCTTAGTCTTGTGCTCACCTTCTGCACAGGGATGGATTCTACCAGACAATGTGATAGGTGCAGTCGCTGCTGTGAAGTACCAGGTGCTTATTCAGACATGGGTTCTGGTCTGGTTTAAGCAGATGCAACTCCATTAGCTTGAATGGAACTGCCTCTGCCCACCCAGGGCTAACAATGGCCCATTATATTCAACTCACAAAACTTTAAAAGAGCCGACAGCACAGCTCACATGACCACACAGACTGAACTCAAATGTCACTGGAAGCCAAGATGGCTCCCTCAGGCGCAGCTCTCCTGTGCAGGTACCGATCGCATCAGCGGCCCTTTCCAGAACAGCTCCTGGCAGGAAATCACAATCCCCTTGCCTTTGGCTGCATGCTCGGATCATTTATTATCTCTGCCTCATCCTCTGCTGAGACCAGAGATCAGGGTCCTTCTCACAGCAGGTAGCACCATGGCTGCCCCCAGATCCATTATCCCAGCGAAAAGCCATGTTTACTGGCATAGGATGAACATAAAGAGACAATAACAAGTAAATAAAGACACTTCAGCAGGCTATAAGCAGAGCTGAATGATTACTGCAGAAAACATTGTTAGCTGGGCTTGGCTGCATAGAATATTGGGTAACCAAAATGATATAAGGCTGGTCAAAATTTTTCTATCAATGCTGTTTTTCAAAGAAAAAGAGGGGGTTGAGCAAAATGATTTTTTTTCAGAAAAATGGATGCTTCCCTTAGACATTTTGATTTTTTGTTGAAAACAAACAAACAAATGCTCAAAAACTGAAATATTTCAGTTCTGAACTGGTGCCTGACGGGAGCTGTAGTTCAGGTACCAGCTGCCCCCATTCACTTCTATGGGCTGGACTCCTTAATGGACTGTACCTTGCATGATGCACCATGGCCATGATGTATAGCCTCCTCTCACCCTGAGATGAGACTATGGTGCACCATGGGAGACGTAGTCCAACCAGGGAGCCCAGCCTACAGAGGAAAGTGGGAGTCTGAGGCACCATAATGGTATTTCAAAGTTGTGCTCATCCAGTCAGGGGCAGACAAAAAGGCTGGGAAAAATAAAAGAAAGCAGAAAGGTGTGAAATCAAGCCAGGCAAAGGCTGGGCTTGGTAAAGGAGTCAGGTGCTCAAATCTCACTGACTTCCAATAGGATTTGGATGCCTAATTCACTCATGCCCTTTTGAAAATCCCAGAGTGAACAACCAAGGGTTAAAAATCACAAGGAAGGGGGAAATAGGAATGGAGGGCAGCAAGAAAATGCCCAGTGGTGCCCCTCCCTGACCCGTGTTGTCTGCAGGCTGTTTATCTGGGGCCTCATTCTGCAGGGGCCAACCACCGTACATGAAGCGCGGGCTCAGAGCATCACAAAATTGAATCCCTACAGGGCAGAGATATGACGTTTCTGGGTCTGGAAAGCTCCATCCACACTGCTGTGTGCAACCCCAGCAGCAGCAATGGACAGCGGTCACCACCGTCCTCACAAGCAGAAGGGATGCCCCCAGATGGCAATGGCAGCATTCTACACAGGACCAGGGCAGGGGACAAACAGACCATGTGTGTCACGCTCATTTACACACACACCCTGGGATCCGTGGGGCGGACAGAGGCTGCTTCAGCCCCACATGCATACCGGGGCAGTTTCAGGAGGAACAATTCAGTGCTGGGGTTTGAAAACAATATTATCTGGCCTGCCATTATATAAGCAGAGCTGGAGATGGCCTGGTGGCCTCTGCTGTGGAGCTGTCAGGGACGGTTGCTTCTAGAAGTGACAAGGGAACCTGGAGTCATAGGGAAGGTCAGGAGGGAGGGTAGGAACCCAGACACTCAGAGGCTTAGCCGAGATCACCTACCTCCAGCATAATCATGAATCAGGCTCCCCAAATGATGAGATTGTTTTAAAATAATCCATTTGGGGTTCTTTGTCCTTCCCTCCTGTCTTCTGACCCATTAGGGTGAACTTGCTTCAGGTTTTCAGGTTTCTTTCTACAGGCAGGTGGGCTAGAAACTTACTTTTGTTAAAATGAGCACTGAGATTCTCATGCCGTCTCCTGATTCCAGTCTCGTGGTCTTTCAGAAATACACCAAAACATCACACGACTTACAATAAGAGCACAAGAGTTGGCACCACTGACGGATTCCCTGTGGGCACCCTCTTGGCCCAGCAAATCGGAAGTCTCAGGAGAGCAGGTTTGGTATTTTCTGTTCTTCCTGGACTCAGCCCCAGTGGAAATGCCATGAGAGCAACTGCTCTTTGTTGCATTGCGGCATTTCCACTTTCAGCCCAGCCAAAATCAGAAAGGTCGGATCCTTAGCTGGTGTCAATGTGCAACGCTCCACTGAAATTGATGGAGCAAAGGCAATTTGCACCAGCCGAGTATCGGGCCCATGAACACAAGCCACTAAGACTATTTGCGACACGGCAGTAACTCTCTGCAATGCTCTGACCTCACAACTTGGACACAAGAGGGGGCCGGGATCAGAGGAGAAGAAATCAGAGCAGAGATTCGGTTCTGCAATTCTCTGCTCAGTTGTTTTAAGGCTGGGGAGCCAGATCCTCAGCTGCTGCAAGTCAGCCTTGCTCATCGGCTTAGCTGGAGCCAGGCTACCTTGCACCAGTGGAGGATCAGGCCCGTATTATTTACTCATTACCAAACTCCCTGTTCAGTTGGAGATTACCTGCATGGCTCACTGCTCTGCACTGCAATTGCTGTGACCTTCTCTATGTTACCTAGCGGTCATGAGCCTCTATTTCTCCTGCCTGGCTGCGGAGACTAAATATTCAAGTGTATGCTGCTGTGAGGGCTCAGCCAAAAGCCAAGGGCATTGGAGCCACTCAGAGCACTCCCGCCACAGCTCATCGAGTGGAGAATCGGAGCCTTCTCTCCGCTTGAGGCAGCCTGGCAGGCAGGTCAGCAGTGGCTGGCTGGGGTGAAAACACAAGAGCCCTGGGTTGGGATCTTTCTTGATGGAGATGACAGGCTGAACAATAGTTAAACCCTAGCAAATGACCCCAGAAAAGCACCAGGGTTTCATGTCCATGCAGCAGCGATCCCGCTAGCCCTTGTGCTTTGTAAAGTACTCAGAAAACTCTGCACCCCTCCTTGGGGTCTAAGGCCATCATAAGGAAGCTGCCAGTATACAACTGAGAGAAAGAAACCCCAGTCTGTTGTAGGAGTGATGTAACAGGGGTGTGACAAGTGTTGCTCAGAGACTGAGGGTTAGTTCCTGGCCCCAGTCACCAGACACAGCCTCATTGCGCTAGGCCAGTGGTCCCCAAACTTTTCAGGGTTTTGCACACCCATTCCTCCAACCTCCTGTCCATGCCTGACCTCCCTGGGGGCTGGCGTTGGGAGTGGGGCTGTGGCTCCAGGGGTGGAGGAGGGATGAAACAGGAGTAAGGGGGCCTACAGGAGTAAGGGGGCTGCAGCTGGAGGCGGGTCTGGGGCCAGGAGTGGAGTCCCAGCCAGGGGCTGAGGCTGGGGGTGGGGCTAGAGGCAGGGCCGGGGCTGGAGCAGAGCCGGGGCACTTTCCCTCGTGGCAGCTGGCCTGGGCCTGCCATGCCCCCCCCCCCCAATGTTTGGGCTGCTCCACAATTTGGGGACCACTGTGCTAGGCACTGTACAAACACATTGTAAATACCAGTCCCTGCCCCGAAGAGTCTGCACTCTCAATCAGCAGCATCCTCCAGAGGGGGTGGAGGTGGGAAGTGGGCGAGGTGCAGAAATGAGGTCCCCAGAAGCTTGCAGCCTGTAATGGTCTCAGGTTGCTCTGTGCCGCTCACTAGAGAGAACATAGTGGGGAGGAACCAGGAAATGTGACGAAACAGGAAAGAGTCTAGGGGAGGCAACCAGGCCAGAGGGATCCATGGCTATGCTTCTCCTATAGCTCCGGTAGCCTGCCTGAGACCCAGACAGTCTGGGAGCGAGCAGAGACTCCTGGGCATGGATTGCGGTGTGTCGCCGTTGCCAGAACAGCCCTTTGGAGGCTGTTACCAGCCAACATAAGGGAGAGCAGCCCAGACTCTGCTCCAGCAAGCACTAGGGCTGAAGCAGCCTCCGGCAGCCTCTGGGATTGGAGAGTGTGTGTGTGTAGGTAAATGGCAGGTTGATCGGTTCATACCCTGACACGTACTGGGTATGATCCTCCCCTGCCCCGCCCCTGGGGCTGTCGCTTGAACTGCTGGGCTGTGTAGTAAGTTGTGTCCAAACCCTGCCCATGGGGACTCTGCAAACTGGCCACTGGGAAACCAGCAAAATGCTTAGCAACACCCCACCTCAGGGAAACACACGGGCCTGACCTTTCAGTGGCAGTTAGTGATTGCTGGTCCTCCGGGTTTGGAAGAAATTTCAAACACTTTCTGGGTATCGGGCTCCTTCCAGGGCTCTGCAGCTGAGCGCCAGAATCACTAGTGACTTGGAAAGATTTTGGCCGCAATCTTTGTCACAAATCTGAGGGTCCAGGACACCAGGCATTGAGAAATAACGTCCCCCACCCACTCAAGTGTGGGGTCACCAGAGACACCAAAGGGCTGCTATTCCTCTCCCACCAGTGTAAATCAGGAGTAAAACTGGTGCCAACGGTGTTGCACTAGTGTACCCAGTGAGGTGCTGCCAAAATTTTAGTCAGGGCATCCTGCAGCACTGTCTCTTTGGGCCTAGGATAAGCCTGCATCCCTGGGCATCTCGTGTCATGAATGGTCTAGATAATACCTAGTCCTGCCATGAGTGCAGGGGACTGGACTAGCTGACCTCTTGAGATCAGTCCTATGATTCTATGATTCTGTGTTCAAGGGAGGAAGGGCTGCGGGGCCGGGAAACCCAAGTCAACTTCCCATTTAAACAGACGCTCTCTCATAACCACAGCCCAGGAACTGTGCAACCTTGCTCCTGAACCCTGAGAGGTCTGCTGGGTGCTGATGGTGCAGGCCAGTGCTGAGTGTGAGTGGGGCACGGAGGCAGACCTCATTGCACCCACTTAATTACACTAGCTCCCATCTGTGAGTACACAAGACCTGATCCAAGAGAGTTTTGCCACGGACATTAATGGAAGCAGGATCCGGGCCCTTTGCACGTCCCACCTATGCCACAGGCCGCTGCAGTCACACCTCCCTCGGCTGCAAATTCTCTGTGGGACAGTGCACGGGGGTGGGGGTGGGTGGTGGCATGAGTGGGCCCGGGGAGGGGTGAGGCCAGAGGATACAACACGGTCCTGTTCCTCCAGTCTCCTTTGCTCCAGGGGGTGTGGTTGCACTAGTGCTATGACTGCCATGGGGCTGAAGTATTATTAGGTGTCTTCTGGTAGCTCCTAGGAGCCCCAGTCTCAGATCAGGACCCCATTGTGCCAGGCACTGTCCATTTTTATTGCTATTTATTAGGTGCATTACAGTAGTGCCTAGGAGCCTCCCATAGTCGTGGTCCATAGTGTCAGGCGCTGTACAGATACAAGACAAACAGACAGTATCTGCCCCAAAGAACTTATGATCTGAGGCAAGTGATGGAGAAAGACAGACAAATGGGGGAGCACAGGGAAACAATGAGAGAGTGTTGGTCAGCAGGAGTCTCAGCAAACCAGCCTCCGACCCGCTGTCTGTTTGCAGGCATCCCAGCAAAGGAGAGTTTTAAGGAGGGATCCAAAGGAGGATAATGAGTTGGCTTTGTGGATGTTTGCGGGGAGTTTCTCCCAAGCATGAGGGTCAGCCGGGGAGAAAGCACAAAGGGGCTTTTCTGAAAGTGTAAGTGGGTGATGGAGGCTGGGATTATGGGTCGGTCACAGGCCAGGGCTGACAGATCGATAGCGAATGAGAGATGAGAAGGTGGAGACAGGTCATGAAGGGCCTTGCGAGTGACAGCGAGCAGCTTCTGTCTGACGGGCTAGGGAAGGGGGAGCCAGTGGACGGAGGCTACGAGAGGGCTGACACAGGCCAAGCAATGGGCTCGGAGAATGATCTTTGCAGCAGCATTCTGAATAGATGTGAGGGGGCAAGGTTGCCTTTTTCAAGCCCAGAGAGGAGAAGTTTGCAATAACCAAGAGACAAGATGCCCAGAAGTCAAGCTGTGTGACTGACAGGAAGGGCTGCATCTTAGAGACACTATGCACAAAGAACCGGCAAGGTTTAGATGTAGAAACAGGCTTTGTAGAGTTGGTGCCCAGCTGCTCTGCTGGCCAGAGTGGAGGCTGCCACTCTGTGTGTGTTCCCAGCTCCCAGCCTGGCCACTGGAGCAAGCCTGAGGATTCCCAGCCTTTTCCTGCCTGGGTGCTCAGTGCAAATATGGTGTAATTACATTGCTCGATGGACTCCATCTTTGTACATTCATTAATTGGTCCTATTATTATTTACTTATCAGCTCTTTAATAAGGAAATCCCTTTTATTTATGTATTTGTCCCATGGCGGCGGCTTTGTTCTGTTACAAGATTATATTGGTGTCTTTGTTCCTTTGTTTACAGACTTGTTTTAATCCTAACAGCTCCTCTTAAGTGTTTAATGAAGGTATTTATTCTAAGCTGTTGGTTCACATTTGTTCCTATTGTTTTGGGACAAAAGGAAGTTGTATCTGATTATTTCATTCCATGCTGTTTATATTAATTAATATTTACTTCAAATCGACCAGACTGGTATAAATTGATATTGTTCCCTCAAAGTCAACGGATCTATATTGAGAATCCGGTCATTGTATATCATTCTAATCATTCATACATATATTTACCCATTCAGGTAATTAGCCTGCAGTAGAACCACAGATATCAAATGAATTAGTTAAATACTTTCATGCCATGTCACAATGTAAAAGCTATAAACTTAAATACCGTACATGCCAGGAAATGAAACAGTTACACTTCTCATTGCAACTTTAACAGATGGGGTGAGCACCTCATCTGATGTAAGTTAGCATAATGCCTTTAGCTTCAAAGGAAGCCTGCCGATTTGCACCAGTGGAGGAGCTCACCATATAGATACATTTTCAAAAGCTGTCAGTGGATGCAAACTGAAGCCAGAGAAGTGAACCCCTCTTTTTTTCCCTTGTAGTTGGCTGGTTAACTCCTAAGTTTGTGGGTGCTACTCCAGCCATCTGCTGATGTCTGCACCCAAAATTCATTTTTGGGTACAAAAACCTGAAAGGGCAACTTTGCAGACACAAATTATGACCCCAGATGGGCCACTGGGCTGGACCTGCTATTGATACCAAGTTATACATCCAGCAGCCTAACCAACCAGTGCAAATACAATATTCATGCAAAGCAAGAGGGTTATTGGGGCAACCAGTGCCTCGGCTTTTCATTTCCCACCTTTGTGTGTGTGACCAGGCATCTTTAAAGGAGCTCTGTCAGGTTAGCAAACCTATGGACAGAAAATCTGACTTTGGTTACAAGTAACACTTTGCATGGAGCTGCCGAGTGTCATGTCACGGGTATCAGCAAATACATCACTAGGTGTCTGTGTGCACTAATCCCCTGGGTAGTGTGGGAGGAAGCATCGATTCATAGCTGGCATCGTCCCAACAAGTCTGGATGCACTGGGTCAGTCCAGTGTCTCCTCCAAATCTTAGATTTCTGCTTCCACGGTGAACCGGGGTCATGGATTTGGAGCTGCTCTGTGATAACTGATTAATCATCTGGGTGGGCTGGTTGTTGGGCTGATTGTTGTGGGACTGTATTGGGTTAACTCAGTAGAGGGCGGCTCTGGGAAAACAGGCAGGAAGGAAAAGAATGGCCAAGCTAGACATCTCTCATGACCTGCCCCTTCCTGGGCACACACCTTACATCAAACCAGTGCCCCTGGGTCACCAGTCCAGTCTTTGTACTCCTCAACTCTTCTTGTCAGGACCTTGTCTGGGACGTCAGGTAATCTTGGCTGCTTTACTTCACGAGATTTTGAGGGCCCTGCAAATCTCTTCAACCCCTTCTACCGACTGACCATGCCACCTGCTCCTGAGTTTGACAAAACACTAAGCTGCTATTTAACTCGAGTAAGCATTCCATGAACCAAACAACATCCAGTAACCTTCTTACTTCTTATTCCAGAAGGGACATGCTCATCTGAGGAGATCTCAGCAGAACTGCCTTCATGACCACTGTCTGGCTGTCTGACTCCCTCTCCTCACAGGAGCCAACTGACAGTCTATCAGATCCGAGCCCTGAGCCACCTGGGTGGAACTTCCATCCAGGAGTCTCCTGTGTCTCTGTGCACCCAGAGGGTTGGTTCTGTTTGGGCTTTGTCCCACAACACACCCCACCACACAGTTTTTCTTCACATTTATCCTATGGCAGCCTCTCATATTCAACAATGTTAAAATCAGCACCGTGCCTCCTCCACACCGCCTCTCAGCAATCGCTTGAGAGCTGTAAAGGGACAATGCTGGAATGATGAGCCTGGATGATTTGGCCTCCTCTCCAGCCAAGTGCCAAAACTTGTGTCGACCAGGAGGGTCAAAGCCCAGGAACACAGAAAAACAAAAGAACTCTGTCACGGTTAGATGGGACCCTCTCTCAAGAGAGGTGGTAGCTGTTGGGAGGAACCAGATTGAGGCAGACACCTGCTGGGGTAGCCGGAGAAGCTAGGCCTGCCTAGGTCACCATCACAGGATGGCAGGACTCTAGGTACAATAGATGTGTGTAAACTTTGTTATTTTAAAACCCTTTTTATCTAAATGCTTTGTTCTGACTGTTAAAACAAACAATATTCTGGTGGAAGGTGTCTGTGACCGGGGCCTGGCCTCAGAGTGGGAGAACTCTGAAATGCCAGCCCAGGAGTGGAAAGAAACCCCTGCAAAGAAACCCCTAGAGAGACCAGAAGAGGATAAAGGTACAACAAGGCCTGTAACAATGACAGAAGGCCTCTAAAAAGACTCAGGAACGCAGCTGATGAGGAACCAGTCTGTGAGCTACTTCAAACCCTTAGAAAATGTAGGAATATATTCCCTGATGCCCTGGTTCTTCAGGTCTAGAAACAAATATAGGCCAGCACCAAAGATCAAAACACCCTTACCTAGGAGCAATAGTAGGTCTTTTATCCTCCCTATTGTGATAGACCCAGGCCAGTCAGGTACAATAAAGTAGAAGAAGGCAGAACTACTGGCCACTGGATTAGCAGTTTTGTGTTCCCTGACTGACCAGACCAGGGGCTGCTCCAGACTAATGAGAACACCTGACTCCAATTAACCTGCAAAGAGTCAGGTGAGTCCATTAAGGTAATATTACCACCTAACTCTAACTAAGGCCCTTTTAATACTATAAAAGGGCTCACTCCAGTCAGGCTGAGAAGAGCCAGGGGAGAGGAAGTGTGGCTGAAGGGCTGGTTAAGGAAGACACCCTCAAGCCATTGTGGGGAGGGGTAGCTTAGTGGTTTGAGCATTGGCTTGCCAAACCCAGGGTTGTGAGTTCAATCCCTGAGGGGGCCATTTAGAGAACTAGGGTAAAAATCTGTCTGGTGGGTTGGACTAGATGACCTCCTCAGGTCCCTTCCAACTCTGATATTCTATGATAAGGGAGCCCTAAGGTAAGGGAGAAGTAGGAGAGCTTTGGGGGAAATGTAGTAACTCTGGCAGTGAAAGGTTGGCTGCCAACAGCTGCTACCACTAGGGTCCCTGGGTTGGAACCCAGAGTAGAAGGTGGGCCTGGGTTCCCCCCAACCTACCACTACAGGAACACCTTCTAGGGGGGGAGGTCAAGCCCCTGTCAGGACAGGAGACTAAACTGTTCTAAAACAAGCCTGTAGGGGCAACAGCAACTGTGGGAGTTCTCTCACCAACCTCCTTGATGGCTTATGATGAAAAGGGCTTAATAGACTATAACCCTGGCCCTAGAGAAAGAAGGGCTACATGGAGGGTCACAGTGAGCCCATGAGGCTAGCATAAACTGCCTGGAAGTGCAGGACCCACAGGGACAAGGTCAGAGCTCTGCCACACTATAGATGCAGCAACATCGCTCTCTCTCTTGAGCCCTGTAGCTTTCCCAGTGACCCAGCTTGAACATCATATACTCAAGGTCCTCACAGTGAGCACTCCACAGGCTGAAATATCCTCACACAGATATCCATCAGACACTTTGGAATAACTATCAAATTTGTTCAAACTCACAGTCAGTTCATAGACAGAAAAAAGGATTAGAATACATTGTTAAGAACAGTCCCTTCAGCTTTGCTGCTCACCCACCTTAGTCTGCCCCAATTACCTAATTTACTTTACTTTAGCCTTTCCTATATGTCTCTATAACCCTATTCTCTATCTACTTCTAGCCTCTTTTGAATTCCACTGTGTATTTTAACCATGCCATATTCATTTATCTTATTAATAGATCTAGCATTAATGTAGCTATGTACTCTTGTAAACCCAAGTGCAGATACATTCATGTGCCGCCTAGTCCACAGTCTTTTTAAAGTTAGGCTTTGAGTCACATACTGACGAAGCCTGGCTTTGTGCTTCGCACCCCACCCCTCTCCCAAATGATATATCTACACTATTCAGCTGTTTTACGTGTTCCTAAGTGGAGTGTCTTGTTCTGTATCTTCAGCATCTCTTTCACCAGACAGATGCAGGGATGGGAGACAGTCTGAATACTGGAATTCACCGGCACTTTGGAAGTCAGGTTCAAAGTTTATTTCTTGAGACTCCTTTTTTGTCAGTCCTTTCTTTTAGTTTGAGCTACGCTCCTGTCCTTGGTTCAGGAGCCATTTCATCCTGGTTTTCACTGTCACATTGAGGACCAGAGCTGGGGAAATAATATTTCCTGTATTATTTGTATTTGCTGCCTTGACAGGTATAATATTGCAACTAGTTTGTTTTACAAATAGCAGGCCAGATCAGACCCAAAAGGCTTTCCACCATAAAATTAATACAATAAAATAAAGACCAAAACCCCTCCAGCAAGCGGAGCTTTGTCCCCAAAAAGGGAGAAAAGCCAGAAACTCCATGAAGTCCACTCGGCACTTCTCTCTTGCTATTGATTTTATGTGGTGATGGGCAGCAGGATAGAACCCTAAAATAGATCAATAAATACAGACTCCCTGGGCTGCTCTGAAGTGCAGATTAGCAAGGTGGAATTGAGTGCCCCAAACCTCCAGGCAGCTCTGAAAAACTCTGCCCGACTGCTTCGCTGAGCTTCCGCCCAGCTGAGCTTACAGCCACTTGATATCCGTGCAGCACTGCAAACAGCTGGGGACTGATCCAAAGCTCTCAGGAAGTCTTTCCATTGAGTTTAAAGGGCTTTGGATCATGTCTTTGGAGAGCACCAGGGAACCTGGCGTACTATTTGCCCCTATAGAAATCTCAAGTAATGGAACTTGCTTATTTGCTAATAATTTCTTTGCTAGCTCATGGGCAGAGCTGCCCAATGAATTGTTTTGCTGATGAAATTCTACCTGCTCCAGTCACGACGCTGGTCAGTGTGAGAAAGCTGTGCCCAGTGCTCTAGTCCCTACACTGGCAGGGAGCGTTCAGCAAGCCAAAGCTCTGTGCAACCCCCAGAACTGCCTCTCTGTCTCATGGATTTCTAGCGCTCCCAGCACTGCAGGAGCTTAGGCCCAGTGCCACGCGTCGCTCTGAGTGCTGTCGCACACCAGTCCCTGGGGCATATTTGGACTAGAGGAGAAGGGCACCATCCCAGGAGAGCACAGAGCGGAGACAGGTGAGTTCTCTCCTGTTCCAGGGAGATGCTCCCCGTCAACAATTACATCAGGCGCGTAATGGAGGAGATGGGATACAGCACCGGCCTCAGATGACCAGGACGCGCAGTGTTCACAAGGTGGTGCTGTGCCACAAAGTGCCTGGAGTCTGTGAAAGTCGGGGCTACTTTATCCTTAAAAATAAATTTAGACTGATTTGCAGGGGTGTTCCCCCCACCCAGAGCATGGTCGGGAGCATGGGGGAGGCTCAGCTGAGAGGAAAAGCTCTGGCTTTTCAGTATTCTCCTGTAGTCACAAGGAGGCTCTCCCAGCTCAGATTCCAGGTGGAGGCGTCTCACCCGCAGGGGCAGCTCTAGGAATCCCACCGCCCCAAGCAGGGCGGCGCGCCGTGGGGCGCGCTCTGGCAGTCACCGGTCCCGCGGCTCCGGGGGACCTCTTGCAGACGTGCCTGCGGAGGATGCGCTGGTCCCGCGGCTCCGGTGGAGCATCCGCTGGCATGCCTGCGGAAGGTCTGCCGGAGCCGCCTGCCGCCCTGCAGGCAAAATGCCGCCCCAAGCGCGCGCTTGGCGCGCTGGGGTCTGGAGCCGGCCCTGCTCACCCAGCACTGTGTAGTGGGCTGCATTAGGCTCTGAGATCTGGGGCAGGCGGGAGTTTGAGTTCTGACATGTAGCGTTGGTGTGTTTGGATCTGGGCTTTGGCTCTGGCCCATCACTACTTGTCCCGGGTTTGGCTGGTCTGCTGATATGGGCTGTGTTTGGGTTGGTCCCACCCTGCTGCACGTAGGCTTAGGAGGCAGCTTCTTTTGCAGGAGAGTAAAAATGAATTTCCTTGAGGAGAGGCAATTTCGAGAAACGTGGTTTCATCTCTGCCCAATGAGGGAGGAGAAAGGTGGGTGCTCCGGGGAGTGCTGAACACCCAGGCCTCTGATCTCTGCCACTGGTGCAGGTGAGGGCCCAGTGCCTCAGCTCTGCACATTTTCCCGAGAAGCCATTGTCATGCTGGCCACTAGAGGGCAGATGCAGACTACACAGGGCCGGCATCCCGGAGACTAAAGCAGCTGTGACTGGGAGGATGCCGGCCTGGTTTGGGTTACTCCATGTGTACTGCTCCCTGCGGCACTGCGAAAGCTGGTCCTTTGCCCTGTGGAGAGCCCCACTACCCCTCCCTTCCCAGAGTCCAAACACTAGTTCTGGTGGGCACATGCCCGCCTGTGCTGCGCCTGCCCCTAGCCGCCACCTCTGCCCTGCGTTCTGTGGATTTGCTCTCAGTTGGTGGGTGAGGTCCATGTGCATGCTGCCCCAATGCCTGCACTCCTGCAGCTGAGCTGGCTGCAAAAGTACCTGAATCCCAGGCCTGGAGAGAAGTGATGTACAGCTGGAGGCAGGTGGCAATGGGTGGGAGGGTGTGTAAGTTGCTCTGAAAGGTGAGGGTAGTGACTCAGTCAGCAGGTGTGAGATGTAGCCCCTTTGTACACACCCTTGCTGGTGGCTCCTCTGAGACACCTTATGACCGTTCAGCAAGTCCGTCACCATCGGTGTACTAACAGCACTTCCACAGCCCTACCATCCGCAGATCTCCTGACGTGTCACAAAGGTGGCTGAGCATCACTGTCTGAATGGGGAAACCGAGGCACAGAGAGGGGAAGCCCCCATTTTCAAAGATGACTTGTAGCTCTTTCTCCTTCAATTTCTGAGCTCCCAACGTGACACCTTGAGGCAATTTGATCCCAGGGCCCTCAGACTTTGGATGCCCCAGGAAGAGCTGCCACAGTATCTATTTTATTATCTGTGATGGGCCAGAAGACTGGATCTCACTATGGTGACCCCAGCTTGTCTCACCAATAGGCTGGATTTCTACATTGTGCTTGGCTGGGGGCTGCACCTTGAGACCATCTGGACACTGCAGCCAAGGAGATTTGCAGAGCCAGACTGGGTAATATGCTCCTAAATTCCTGGGCTCTTTGTCAGGGAGGGGCACACTTGGATGGAGGAGTTGGGAAGGCTTGTATGAATTTTGACACATAGCATTTAAAGGGAAGGCAGTGTAGTGCAGTGGTTAGGGCACAAGACTGCGAGCCAGAAGAGCTGGGTTCTCATTCCAGTTCTGCCACTGACCTTCTGTGGGTAAGTCTGTCTCGGGTTCTGTGTCTGTAAAATGGGGATAATGACTGTGAGGCTGGCAGACCAGGTACCATCTCATGTCAAAGCCCCAGGTCAATTCACGTGTGTATTAGTATAGATCAAAGTGATTGTTGAATGTATTTGGTGTTGAGACTTCATGAAAAGGAATGGGATGTTACGTGCATTGTTTTTACTTACCTGTATCCTGATATACTGTAGTAGCAAACATTTATATTGTACAGCCCTGTAACCAAATAACCCATCAAACGCCGAAGAAGCTTTGTGAAATGCAAAGGAAGAACTTTAACAGAAAAGTGCTAATTTCAAAGCAAGGGATCATTGTGTGTGATGATCAGAGGTCAAAGACTTAAAATGCATTCCTTACTCTCTGTCATCAAAGGAAATCTGTTCTGGGTCCAGTGTTGTTTAACATCTTTATTAATGACTCGGATGTAGGTATAGAGAGCATACTGATCAAATTTGCAGATGACATAAAGCTTGGGGGGTTGCCAACACTTTGGAGGATAGGCCTAAAATTCAGAGGGATCTTGATAAATTGGAGAACTGGCCAGTAGACAATAATATGAAATTCAACAAAGACAAATGTAAGGTGCTACACTTTGGGAAGAAAAACTAAATGCACAAATGCAGAATAGGGGGTATGTAGCTGGGCAGCAGCACTGCTGAGAATGATTTGGGAGTTGTAGTGGATCACAACCTCAACATGAGTCAGCAGTGCAATGCTGTTGCAAAAAAAAAAACAAATGCAATGTTGGGTTGCATTAACAGAGGCATAGCATGCAAGTCACAGGAGGTGATAGTACCACTCTACTCGGCTCTGGGTAGGGTTCAGCTGGAGTACTGTGTCCAATTTTGGTCACCAATGTATAAAAAGGATGTAGAGAAACTGGAAAGGATCCAGAGGTAAGTGACACAGATGACCAAAGGGATGGAATGCAGCCATATGAGCAAAGGCTGAAGGAACTGGGTATGTTTAATTTGGAAAAAAGGAGATTAAGCAGGGAATGATAGTGGTCTTCAAATACTTAAAAGGCTGACATAAAAAAGATGGAAAAAGTTGTTCTCTCTTGCCACAGAGGGCAGGACAAGAGGCAAAAGGTTCAAATTACAGCATGGCAGATTTAGGGTATGTCTACACTATGGGATTATTCCGATTTCTCATAAACCGGTTTTGTAAAACAGATTGTATAAAGTCGAGTGCACACACTAAGCACATTAATTCGGTGGTATGCGTCCATGTACCGAGGCTAGCGTCGATTTCCGGAGCGTTGCACTGTGGGTAGCAATCCCGTAGCGATCCCATAGTTCCCACAGTCTCCCCTGCCCATTGGAATTCTGGGTTGAGATCCCAATGGAAAAACAGTGTTGCTGGTGATTCTGGGTAAATGTCGTCTCTCAATCCTTCCTCCGGGAAAGCAACGGCAGACAATCAGTTCGCGCCCTTTTCCCCTGGATTGCCCTGGCAGATGCCATAGCATGGCAATCATGGAGCCCGTTTTGCCTTTTGTCACTGTCACCATATGTGTACTGGATGCTGCTGACAGACGCGGTACTGCACTGCTACACAGCAGCATTCATTTACCTTTTCAAGGTAGCAGAGATGGTTACCAGTCATATTGCACCGTCTGCCATGCCATTGTAAATTGGCGATGAGATGGCGGTTATCAGTCGTTCTGTACCATCTGCTGCTATCATGGGTGCTCCTGGCTGGCCTCACTGAGGTTGGCCAGGGGTGCATAGGCAAAAATGGGAATGACTCCCCGGGTCATTCCCTTCGTATGTTTTGTCTAAAAATAGAGTCAGTCCTGCCTAGAATATGGGGCAAGTGTACTAGAGAACCAGAGAGCACAGCCGCTTCATGTCAGAGCCCCAGAGATCCTGCAGAAATGATGACCTGCATGCCATTCTAGGGGGTGCACCTGCAACAACCCCCCCTGTTGCTTCCCTCCTCCCCCAACCCTCCTGGGCTACCGTGGCAGTGTCCCCCCATTTGTGTGATGAAGTAATAAAGAATGCAGGAATAAGAAACACTGAGTTTTTAGTGAGATAAAATGAGGGAGAGGAAGCCTCCAGCTGCTATGATAGTCCAGGCAGGACATTAAAGGGTGGGGGGGTGGAGAGGAGCCCAGCCCCCACTGCTATGATAGTCCAGGCAGTACAGAATCTTTTCTTTAGACATGAAGGGGGGGGCTGATGGAGCTCAGCCCTCAGTTGCTATGATGAGGACGGTTACCAGCCGTTCTGTACCATCTGCTGGGAATGACCAGGAGTCATTCTTATTTTTATTCAGGCGCCCCTGGCCGACCTCATCGAGGCCAGCCAGGAGCACTCACAGGATGATGACAAGGACGGCTATCAGTCCTTCTGTACTGTACCATCTGCCACCGGGGAGGGGAGGGGAGAGGAGAGGATGCTGCAGTTTAGCGCTGCAGCACCCTGTCTACCAGCAGCATGCAGTAGACATAAGGTGACATTGAAAAAAGGCGAGAAACGATTTTTCCCTTTTCTTTCGGGGTGGGGGGAAGGGTGTAAATTGACGACATACACCCTGAAACACCCGGGACAATGTTTTTGACCCTTCAGGCATTTGGAGCCCAGCCAAGAATGCAAATGCTTACCGGAGACTGCGGGGACTGTGGGATAGCTGGAGTCCTCAGTACCCCCTCCCTCCCTCCATGAGCGTCCATTTGATTCTTTGGCTTTCTGTTACGCTTCTCACGCAGCACTGTGCTGAGTCGCTGCTGTGGCCTCTGTCTATCATAGATTGGAGATTTTTTCAAATGCTTTGTCATTTCGTCTTCTGTAATGGAGCTCTGATAGAACAGATATGTCTCCCCATACAACGATCAGATCCAGTATCTCCCGTATGGTCCATGCTGGAGCTCTTTTTGGATTTGGGACTGCATCGCCACCCGTGCTGATCAGAGCTCCACGCTGGGCAAACAGGAAATGAAATTCAAAACTTCACGGGGCTTTTCCTGTCTACCTGGCCAGTGCATCTGAGTTCAGATTGCTTTCCAGAGTGGTCACAGTGGTGCACTGTGGGATACCGCCTGGAGACCAATACCGTTGATTTGTGGCTACACTAACCCTAATCCGACATGGCAATATCGATTTCAGCGCTACTCCTCTCGTCGGGGAGGAGTACAGAAATCGGTTTAAAGAGCCCTTTATATCGATATAAAGGGCCTCATTGTGTGGACGGGTGCAGGGCTAAATCGGTTTAACGCTGCTAAATTCGGTTTAAACGCGTAGTGTAGACCAGGCCTTAGATTAAATCTCAGGAAAAAAAACTTCCTAAGTGTAAGAACAGTAGGACAATGGAACAGACACCTAGGAGGTTGTGGAAGTTCCTTCACTGGAAGTTTCCAAAATGGGGCAAGACAGCTATCTGTCTTGGATGATTCAGACCCAACCAATCCTGCATCTTGGCAGGGGGTTAGACTAGATGACCCTTGTGATCCCTTCTAACCTTATTGGTCTATGAAAAGCCCATGTGGGTAGTGACCCTGTCAGCTTGTTTTCTGTGAGAAGAATCTATTTGTATGGATTCAGGGAATGATCCTTCATCTCTGGACTGTTTGGATTCTAACAGTGCAGAATAACCAAATGAGAAGACGGAGATCTCCAGACTTATTCTGGAGAGCCCTGAGAGACTTTTGGGGAAACTGGCAGATTACTACATCTGTGCTACCATTTGGAATTATAGACTGTGACTCACCTGTGCATATATTCTACCAGCTTTAAGCTCTCAATAACTCTCACTTCCTTATCTTAGCTAATAAACCTTTAGTTAGGTTATTATAGAATTGGCTGCCAGCATGGTTGTAAGATCTAGAGTGCCAATTGTTTGGGAGTGAGTGACTGGTCTCTTGGGACTGGGAGCAAGCTGATGGGGTTTGATTTGGGGTTTAAGTAACCTTTCATCATAAAGTCCAGTTTGGGTGACAAGCTAGACTGGAGAGTCTAAGGGACTCCATGGTACGACTGGTATAGTGATCCAGGAGTTCACATTTGTCATTGGCTTGGTGAAATCTAATTATAGAACACACCAGCCTATTTTCTGACAGTTTGCTCTGAGGTAGGCACTCAGTTGTGAGCCACTCCAGACAGCGTGACAATGACACTTACTAGTCCACTCTGGTGAAAAATTGTGAGATCTAGGGATGCAAAGGGCTGTAGAGAAGTTACATGGTGGTGTTAATAAAGTTGTGTTTTAAATGGTTGTAATTTGCCTAGAGAACTTGTTAGGTGCAAGTGAAAAATATGAATTAACAAAAATGTGTCTGAGAACTATTTTCTAACTAGAGCTGGTTGAAATGTTTTCACCAAAATATTTTCCCTCCAAATAACAGGGTTTCCACAAAAATGACATTTTTCACAGGAACATGTAATTTTTCATCAAGTTTTTAGATTTTTATATAGGAAAATTCAAAACTAAAACAGAAAATTTCAGTTCAAATTGAATCAAAATGATTTTTTTATTTTAAATGGAAACAAATGTATGCTACACTTTGTTTAGAAAATTTTGTTCTCTGGAATGATGGCCGAAGCATGAAGGGGCATATGAATGTTTAGCATATCTGGCATGTAAATACCTTGCAATGTCGGCTACAGAAGTGCCATGCAAATGCCTGTTCTCACTTTCTGGTGACGTAAATAAGAAGAGAGCAGTATTATCTCCTGTAAATGTAAACAAACTTGTTTGTCTTAGGGATTGGCTGAACAAGAAGTAGGACTGAGTGGACTTGTAGTTTTGTTTTTGAGTCCAGTTATGTAACAAAACAAATCTACATTTGTAAGTTGCACTTGCACAACAAAGAGACGATGGTACTTGTATGAGGTGAACTGAAAAATGCTGTTTCTTTTGTTTATCATTTTACAGTGCAAATATTTGTAATAAAAATAATATATACTTTGATTTAAATTACAACACAGATTCAATATATAGGAAAATGTAGAAAAACAAAAATATTTAATAAATTTCAATTTCTATTATTTAACAGTGAAATTAAAACTGTGATTAATTGTGATTTTTTTTAATCGTGATTGGGGTTTTTTTAGTTAATGGCATGAATTAACTGCGATTAATTGACAGCCCTAGAAAAAAATGTTTTCAGCCAGCTCTAATTCCGCCTGATAACCTCCTCCAAAGTGATGAGAGGCAGTTAACTGTACTGGGCTCATTAAGAAAAGGGGGGAAGGGTCAAATTCTCTCTGTAAGGACATCTGAGCCACCTCTGTGCCTGTCAGTGGAGCTGCATGAATGCAATAGCCTACGGCTTGGTCTACACTACACAGTTAGGTTGACATAAGCCCCTAGTTGTGCATGTGTCTACACTAAAATTTGTCTCCCACTAATGTATGTTCTCTATTAGACTGACATAGTAACACCACCTCGCCAAGCAGCGCTGAGCCATGGTCAACATACTGAGGTTGACGCAGCATGAGTGTAGACATTGCATTATCTATGTTGACCCTAACAGTCCTCCAGCAGCAGATCCACAATGCCTGACACTGACCTCTCTAGTCTCAATTGTAACTCCACCGCCCAGGGGTCACAAAGACTGGAAGCCCCTCCCCAGACTTTAAAACTCTGCAATTTTTGAAATACCTGTTCCCAATTGCCTACCATGGTGAGCACACCTCTAGAAACTCTCCATTGTGGTGTGCAACTGCCCAGCTGAGTGTGCCAGCTTCAAGCTCCAGACATGCTCCACCATGGAATAGGCAGGAGATATTGCACCTCCTGGGCATGTGGGGAGTGGAGGCTGTGCAAGCACAGCTATGGACCAGCTATAGAAATGTGACATCTGTGAGCAGATCGCACTGGAGATGCAGTAGGAGGGGTACGACAGGGACCAGCAGCAGTGCTGCATGAAAGTAAGGCCAGAGAAGCCAACAACAGATCTGGTGCCGAGCTGCAGACCTGCCGCTTTTACAAAGAATTGCAAATGCCATACTTGGCATTGACCCCACCACCACCCTGCATGCTACAGGCACTTTGGTGTTGGATTCAAGAACCTGAAGTAAAAGACACTGCCCAGCGTACCCTGGAGTGGGTGTTTTGCTCATACTTTTATGTTCAGGAATCCTGCTTGTGCTGTTTTCCCAAATTAATGCTAGGTTACTTTTATTAAAGAAAAACTCTTTCTACACTCAGACTCTGCCTGTGAGAGGGGAAGAATTGCCTCTTAGAGGCACCCAGAGGGGAGCATGAAATTTTCCCAGGTTGGGGGGGGGGCTCGAGCCAATTCAGTTATATTGTTGAAAAGGAACCCCCTAGAGACTGAACCCGGCTCTTCTTGCTGCCCACTCCACCAGACAGAAGGGTTACACAAATGAGTCAAGTTTGCAGCCACTGGCCACCTGCCCTGCATGCCTGGTGTTGGAAGGGTTAACCCAAGCCCTGTCTAGGAACGGTTTGTTACACCTATTTTAAATATGTGCCTTAGCAGGCCTTACCTCCAGCAGTGCAGGGGGTGCCACTCCCACAGTGGAGGGTGAGGGCATCTCAGGGGGTCAGCAGCAGCATTCCTGGCAGTTTGGGGAGATGCTCATTTTGGGCACCAGAGATGAGTACTTCACTGTTTGTGCTGGCACTTCTCATCTGAGTGGGAGACGGTGATCTCAACGGCGGGTATGTGAAGCAGGCAGTGCAAACTTTACTGAAATAGTACTTACGGCAAGTGTCAATCATTCAGGGCTGGCTGAGATCCAAATGGCACCCAAACTGCACTACGTGTGGGAGATGAACGGGAGTGTCTGCGTGTGGTGCTAGAGAGAAATACCAAGTGTGACTAAACTGTGTACGGCTTCTGGGGGCAAAGCAGCAGTGGAAAAGCCTCATTTGGAAACACTGTCACCACTGTGAGTAGCTAGGGGTGGGTAGATGAGCCCCACATCCCTCTGCATATCCCTGGAGGGCTGCAGGCTGCTGTGCCACACCTTCAATAGCTGCTTTCAACTACCTGAAAGGGGTTCCAAAGAGGATGGAGCTCGGCTGTTCTCAGTGGTACCAGATGACAGAACAAGGAGTAATGGTCTCATGTTGCAGTGGGCGAGGTCTAGACTGGATATTAGGAAAACCTTTTTCACTAGGAAGGCGGTGAAGCACTGGAATGGGTTAGGTAGGGAGGTGGTGGAATCTCCTTCCTTAGAGGTTTTTAAAGTCAGGCTTGACAAAGCCCTGGCTGGGATGATTTAGTTGGGAATTGGTCCTGCTCTGAGCAGGGGGTTGGACTAGATACCTCCTGAGGTCCCTTCCAACCCTGATAGTCTATGATTCTTGATTCAAGCCCTTCTCCCACCAGGAGAAGGTAACTGCCAAGCACTTGACTGTAAAGTGAAAGCACGGACACTAGGTGCTGGGGTCTGAGCAGATACCACTGATCCACAGTGTGTAGCCTTAAGGGATGTCTACACTTTAAAATTTGCCACCACAAGTTACATCATCACACAGTTAATACACCACTTGTGCGTGTGTACACTTGGCTCTTCGCATCCGCGCTGTGTGTGGTCACCAGGAGTGTGTGTTTTGATGTAGAGTGCAGTGCACGATAGGTAGATGTCCCAGTGTGCAGCTCACCCCCGTCAAGAGCACTTCTTTTGGGAAGTGTTGGCAATTCCTGGTGGGACAGAAACGAGTAGTGCAGGGGTGACTGCGGGCTCAAGTTCCCATCGTGCAATTTTCTCCACCCAATAATGCCATTTCCATCCCATAATTTTGATGCCTGTTTTGAAAATCCTATGAACCCACATGGGCCTTGTCACTGCTTCCATCTCTGAGAGAAGCATGGAGCCTGCACAGCTCTGCACTATTATCATGAGCGTTGCATGCAGAGGATACGTGGTCCTCCGGTATTTGCAGAGCTGTAAGAAGAGCTGCGGGGAACATGATGATTTCCTGCAGGGTACATTGAGGTGAGACGTAGCAAGAACCAATTCAAGGTCATTGGTGGTGTTCGCCGAGCAGCTGCAGATGTTAGAGCACCAACTTTGGGACCTCAGAACGGAGCACTGACTGGTGGGATCACATCCTAATGCAGGCTTAGGAGGATGAATACTGGCTGCAGAACTTTCAGATGCTCAAGGTCATATTCCTGGATCTGTTTGCTGAGCTCGCCCCAACTCTTCAGTGCAGGGACACCACAATGAGAGCTGCACTGACAGTCAAGAAGTGAGTGGTGATTGCACTGTGGAAACTTGTAATGCTGGATTGCTACCAGTCAATATCATTTTGGAGCTGGAAAATCCACATCGGGGATGTTGTCATGCAAGTCTGCAGGGTCATTAATCATCTCCTGCTATGTAGGACTGTGACTCTCAGCAACGTGCAGGACATAATGGATGGATTTGCAGCAATAGATTCCCGAGCTGCAGTGGAATGATAGACAGTGTGCATATCCCTATTTCGGCACCAGACCACCTTGCCACAGAGTACATCAACAAAAAGAGCTATTTTTCTATGGTTATGCAAGTGCTGGTGGATCAAGGGGGGCAATTCGTTGACATCAGTGTTGGCTGGTCAGAGAAGGTGCGTGATGAATGGATCTTCCAGAACAGAGGACTGTTGGGAAAACTACAAGCGGGGACATTCTTTCCTGACCAGTAGATTACTATTGGCAATGTTGAAATGCCAATAGCGATCCTGGGTACCCAGTCTACCCTTTACCACACCACCTCCCGCTCATGAAACCGTACACTGAGCACCTTGACAACACCAAGGAAAGAGTCAGCTACTGGTTCAGCAGGTGCAGAATGACAATGGAATGTGTCTTTAGTAGACTGAAGGGATGCTGGTGTTGTTTACTCACCAGATTGGATCTCAGTGAGAAAAACATCTCCATGGTTATGGCTCCCTGTTTTGTCCTGCATAATAACTATGAGGCAAAGCGGGGAAGTTGCTTCCAGAGTGCCGGTAGAGTGGCTGTCTGCTGAGTTTGAACAGCCAGGCATGAGGGCTCTCAGAAGAGCTTAGCACGGAGCTGTATGGCTTGGGGTGGCTTTGAAAGAGAATGTTAACAGTAAGCCACACTAATGTATTGTGGTGTGCTGTGCTCTACCTGGCCCAGCCATTCAGGGGCCTGTTAGGAACAGTGTGGTTCTTGGTGCACATCTATGAATCTAACACTGTTGATGCACCTATTAATGTAGTGGCGCTTGCTGGGAGTTTATGATTATTACATTGTTTGTCACTGATACTATGGGCTGGGTCACAGTGTACAATACCACTGCTTTCACTGGCACCAGACATCATGCAGCATATGCTGGAAACTAATAACAATGAATTATTCCCCCCGCCCCCAAAATAGTTTACTGACTAACAAAAACATCTCAAAACAGTTAAATGTAAAAACATTAAAATCTTAGTAAATTTACGACAGAGTGTAAAGAAGAGGAAGGGACATTCAGGTCCATTTTAGCTACACATACATCAGCCATAGCTCTCAGTGTATGTGATGCTGTGGTTGTCCTTACTGCCCCCCAGGGTGGAGCGGGAGGGCCACGGACCCTGATGCCCAGTGGAATGTTGATCGGGGAGGTAGGGAGGTGCTATGTTGCAGTTCTCCAGACTGCAAAGGGATGCAAGTCCACAAGAGTCTGCAGCATCTGTGTGCTGCCAGAGAAGCTCCATTATGTCTTGGTGCATCTCCCTCTCCTTTACCTGCTGGGCCACTGGGCCCTTTGGCCTGTTCACTCTTTCCTTTTCCATACACTCCGCAATATTCATTCGCCAGGCCCTCTGTTCAGGGTCTGGTGCAACACTGGCTTGCAGGATCTCACAGAAAATGTCATTCTGAGTCCTCTTTTTTGTTCTCCTTATCTGGCTCAGGTGTTCCACAGGCGTGGAGAGGGAGCCCTTCCAGGCCACAACGGCTGCAGCTACATATAAAACACACAGAGGTACCATTGTCAGTATAGTCACAATGGAAATTGAAAGATTCAGAATTCCCTTCCCTTGCTCCCCTAAAGTTTTAAACAACGCTTGCTAATTGTCACTTCTGCTTGGCAGTGATTGTGCACAGTGCCATTCCAAGCTCCAGCAATGGTGAGTACTCATTCCCCCACCCTACTCAGCTGGCACGATTTCCCACAGGCAATGGCAATGTTGGCTGGTCTCTCACTCCTGGGAGTAACAAAGGCATAGAAAGCACAGCTGCTGCTGGTGTCCCAAAGACGCCCAACCAGGCCCGTATGCTGCTAGCCTGTTTAAGGCAAGGGTGCTGCTGAAGTTCTCACCAACTGGAGTGGGAAAGCATCCTACCATGGAGGGAGAAATAAGGCTGCCATCCCTAGAAACCATCTGGAGAGGATTGCAGAGTACCTCCATGGGAGTTTCATGGGCTCTCTCAGGAGGATACAAGGGACATTCCTGTGTACAGAAACAACTGCTCCACATGCCCCCTCCATCAGCCTAACTCTACAAGTGATTGAAGAGCAGATGATAAACCAACCTCTCTCAGTTGTACCACTACCTCTTCTAGCACAAGCAAATTAATGAAAAGTCAATAGCTGTGTCCTGCTATTTTGGGGGCACCATCACTGTGATGGGAAATAAATTTACACACTTACCCAAGGTTCCTTTCCCAGCATCAGGTTTGCCCGTGCTCGACTGCCGGGACTGCAGTGGAGTCTCAAACAGGTCCTGGCTCATGGCATAGCTGCTCCCCCATTGCATGTTTCCATCCTCCACCTCTTCCTCCTCCACACTGTTCATGCCTGGGGTCAATGTCTCAGGCTTCTCAGAGGTATACACTGCTAAGGCACATATTTAAAATAGGTGTAACAAACCTTTCCTAGACAGGGCTTGGGTTAACCCTTTCAACACCAGGCATGCAGGGCAGGTGGCAAGTGGCTGAAAACTTGACTCATTTGTGTAACCCTTCTGCCAGTTGGAGTGGGCAGCAAGAAGAGCCAGGTTCAGTCTCTAGGGGGTTCCTTTTCAACAATATAACAGAACTGGCTCGAGCCCCCACCCAGTAACCTGGGAAAATTTTATGCTCCCCTCTGGGTTCCTCTAAGAGGCAATTCTTCCCCTTTCGCAAGCACAGAGTCTGAGTGTAGAAAGAGTTTTTCTTAAATAAAAGTAACCTAGAATTAATTTGGTTAAACAGCACAAGCAGGATTCCTGAACATAAAAATATGAGCAAAACACCCACTCCAGGGTACGCTGGGCAGTGTCTTTTGCTTCAGATTCTTGAATCCGACACCAAAGTGCCTGTAGTGTTTAGGGTGGTGATGGGGTCTATGCCAAGTACGGCATGAAATCCAACACCACAGTGCCTGTAGTGTTCCCCCCCTTAACGCCCCACTCACAGTTTTTGTCCCTGGTAAGTGAAGACCTAGAGTTCAGAGGTGCATTTGTATGAATTCTTGTCCAACCATGGTGGAGGTGGGGGCACCAGCTGGTCCTGCTGGCTGAATGCTCGCCGCTTCCACCAGCCACTCCCATCGGTCACCTTTGGCTGCCACCTGTGTTAGTATATAGGCTGGTTTGTCAGACTGAGATAGAATTTTGGGTTTACTTTCGATACTCATACCCTTACTAATATGTATGAAGAACAAAGATGCTATGCATTGAATTTCCCAGAACCAGATGTTGCTTTTAGCACAATGAGAAAAGATAAGGGATAGAGCTAAAAGTTTTACAGGGTATGGCGTGAGAGGGAGAAGAGAAAGCCCTCTAGCAACCTGTCTCTCTGCTGTGACCTCTGCAGGTCAGTTTCTTGAGGTTCTACCCAACTGTTAGATCTTGTCAGTTCTTTGCAGGCTGGATAGAAATGCTGTCCTACCACAAGCATTTTCAGCTCTGATTGAGCACTTAAAAACAGAAGACTCCCAATGGAGCCTCTTTAGCTCTTTTGTTGAACACTGGGGAGGAACAGGTTAAACCAGACTGGGGGTTGTGCACACCTTCTAGCAAGAACACCTATCCCCACCCACTCTTACTCTCACAGGGGGCTGGCATTCAAGACTCTGGCTTAATGAGGTCCTTTCAGCTGAGGGTGATCTCTCATTTGGGACAGGTAAAGCACAGTTCTGCTCCCCTTTACTCCTACAATAAAGACAACAGCATTGATAACAACATTTCACTGCCCCAGCATTCAATATTAAAGTGATTTGTAACCCAACGCCAGCCAAAGTTGATCACTTTGATCACTATGTGCTGGATAGCTAGGCAGAATAGATGTGTACATGTAAATACAGTTCGCTCCTGAAGTCTCTCCCCCTCCCAGCTAGCTGTCAGGGGAAAACTCAATCAGACCCTGCTTACATCTGCAACCACAACTCCCATGACTGTGTACCCGGATCAAGTAGCTGCAAGACAAAGTAACTGTACATGCAAATCAGGTGTATTTGCATACTTAAATTGTCTGGAAGCCAAGCTCCAGGATTCCCGTAGGAAATGATCACTTTGATTAGCAGGTGTCTTTGTATTTTATAAGCTATAAAATTAGTCATTGTGCAGTGGGGAGAATCCCAAACCCTGCAGACTCTGCCCTCTACGTGCTGCCAGGTACTCATCCCAGAGAACCATGGCACACACCTCCTTGCCAGCCTCCACTCTGCCATTGCTGTACCATTGCTGGGAGCAGGGGGATAGGTACTGAGGGAACCATACAATGCACAGGCTCAGAAATGGCTGGGAGGGATCTGTGTGGGGACACTCTTTGACAGTGCTTTCCATCCACAAGTCTCAAATGCCCAGATGCTCAAAGGCATTTAGGCTTCTAACTTCCATTGAAATCAATAGGATGTTTGGAGCTAGGTAGCTTGGAGAATCTGGGCCTATGTGCTTTGCAAGATATCAGTGACTCCATTTTATAGATGGGGAAACTGAAGCATAGAGCGATGCGGTGACCCTCCCAGACACTCACAGCAAGGAAGCACCCATTTGGAGTTAGAATTCAGCAATCCTGACTCCTCATTCAAGGCCTGCCCCACTGAGCCACAGCCACCAAGCTACAAAATGCCTCAGTCTTCAGCTGCAGTAAGAAAACCCAGCCTAGAGATCTCCACAGGGCCCAGCACACCCCATAGTTGCCCTGACACCAGGAGAAGGCTTTTCTTTGGACCTTCATCCCTTCAGAAGGGGAGCAGCCACCCACCCTCCTCTGGCCCATTCTAGTCCCCCACTTTGTGGCCTCTCTAACTCCCACCCATCCCTCCAGAGCTCCCAGCTCTCCAGCATGCAGCAGCCTGTCCCCTGCTCTCAGCTTGGACACAGAAATCCCCGAGGGTGTCTTTTCCACATCCCAGCATTGCTCAGAACCCAGCTCCACTGTCTTGCAGGGCAGGCAGCAACCCCTTTCCTGACTGCTCATCAAATCCAGGTTGTAGAGAGATGCAGCAGGCAGCACAGCTTGTGGTCAGTCACCTGAGATCTAGTGTCAGGGAGGACCATGGGGGCTGAGCAGGGGCGCTGGAACAATTTTTATAGTGGGGGTGCCGAGAGCCATTGAATCAAACAGTAACCCTGTATATAATGGAAACCACTTCAAGCCAGGGGGCGTAGCAGCACCCCCAGCACCCCTCGTTCCAGCACCTATGGGGCTGTGTGCGTCCTGCAGCCTCTGGAGAGAATCTCCTTTCTATGGATTCCAGCTTAGTCCTACCTCTTTCCCGTTCTCCTCCATAGCCTTCCCTGCACCTCCCCCTTCTCTCTGTCCTTGCCTCTCCCTCCTTGCCAGCTGCTCCCTGATGCTCTGAACTGCCTTTTCCTGGCACACCGGCAACACCTGCATTGCTTCAGCCCCCTGTCCATCCACGCAGCAGGGACTCTGGGGCTGACACTGCTCCCACAGTGTCCATCAGGGGAGTCTCCATCGAACGGACCTGATTCTGCTCCCAGGAATGCCAGGAAGAGGGAACATGACTGAGGCCCACTGAAATCAGCGGAAGCCTTTCCATCAGCCCAGTGGGTGTCCGATCAGGCCTTGAACCAGGTGTAACGCCACTGGAGTCAGCAAGTTTATACCAGGATGAAACTGGGGAAAGTGAGGTCAGGATCAGGCCCCTTTATGTGCTAAGCAGGTTCCCACTGAGATGAAAAGCAAAGTATGCCCATGGCATCGAGACCAATCTCTGACCAGGGCTCTCCTGGCCCAGCCGGCAGTGATGAAGCCGTGAGTTGCTCGTGATGCCACCATTTGGAGCACAGCGGTGCATGCAGTGACTGTTACCCCCTCAGCCAGTCAAAGCTTTCCTAGAGCGCTCTCTTTGGAAGGACACGGACCCAGAAGCTCTGCTCTGGCACAGCGGCACCTCGGGCTGCAGCAGAACTGGCCACACACCCAAAAGGGAGACGTTTTACTGCCAAAATAAATCAAGCTGGCTGCGACACAGCTTCTCCCACACTCGACTGGAACGTAACACAAACAGCCTCTCATTTATTTATGAGGATATTGCCTTATTGCCGATAAATAACCTTAATATGCCTTATTGGGGGCTGCACATTAAGCAGAGATGCGGCAAGTGACTGAAGAGAAGTCCCAGGAGCATGGCTAAATTAGGCAGCTTGTCTTACGAATATGCAGCCCTATAAATACCAAGCCCGCATGTGTCTTTTCCTGATATTAAAACCGGAGGGGAAAAGCTGGAAGAGACACAGTTTCCTTCTGATTGCTGGTGCAGTATGAGGAGCTCAGCCCTCTTGCCTGTCCTCAGGCCCCTGGAAATTACACTGGCCCTTTAAGAGCTGGCTCTCTTAGCCTTTCAGCTCAGCTCCCACTGTCTTCAAATCCTCAGGCCTTATTCCTCCCAGGCTTGGTACCAGGACCCTTGGGGGCCAGTCTTCCTCTGGTTCATGGACAACAGAGACAGGGAACCCACTTAGGCTGGTGGGGATCCTCCAACAGCCTCATCTAGTCTTCAGGGTATTTCAGGTCTTGTTCCTGGGTGGCTTCCTGCCAGGCTGAAGCTGGTGCAGGTTAGCCCTTGGGCTCTCTAGCAGCCAGCCCCCTCTTCCTGGGCCGCAGCCTCTTATCCCAGCTGTGCTGGTCAACCAGTTAGTGTGGAGGAAGCCACTCTGCCCATTAGCCCGGTAGTGGCTGTGGTGGGGTGGAGGTTACCCACCCGTCACATGGGGTATGGCACCGTCCTTGAACCACGAGCATCTGGTCCCTCCTTTTGCAGGGGACCTCGAACTTGGGACTATCCATGGCAAGGGAGCAGCCGTGCAAGTCTGTTTCCTTAGAAGCTGAGAGACCTGGTTGGTGCCCAGCTCCCTGTGCCTGCCAACCCTTTTGAGGTTTACCCGTTGCTAGCCTAGAGGCTGCGAAGTTTTCACAGATTCCAGGACCAAAAGGGACCAGTATGATCATCGAGTCTGCCCTCCTGTCTAACACAGGCCAGAGACCTGCCCCCAAAGAATAACATTGCAAAAGGCTCGCACAGTTGTTAAACACACGGTAATTTCCGCAGTTGACGTTTGCAATCCACTCTCTGCATCTCAAAAGCAGCTGCCACATTTCATTATCTCCGAGCTGCTCACTTGGACCTCGCCAGCAATACAAAGTCTGTATACAAAGCAACATAATCATCGTCTAAGTTGCGGAGAATCTCCTTGGCTGCCTTTCTCTCCCCTCTGCTTTGAGCTGGATAATTTTGGAAGCATCGGGGTTTTCGCTCCCTGCAATTTGCACGGCAATCTTTAGCAATTTTTTTGTTATTACTTTTTTTTTTTAAAGAGCTTGTCTGCCAACAGAAGGGATCAGGCTGCCCAGGGAGATTAGAAATGGGCCATAGCTGTTTGGGTTCTTGGTTTAAATGGGAGCTCTGTCAGCCTATTAGCTGTGCACAAACAATGGGGAAATGTCATTTTCCTTCTACCTCTCATTTCAGATACAGCATTTCTATTCTTAACTATCTAGCCAGCACTAATATACAGGGCTTGGAGCACTCTCAGCATTAACTGAGTGATGCCCCGTCTCCTTGGGTAGCAATAGCAGCACATCAGGTCATGCACTGCCCATTCCTTATGCTTCTGTGGCCAAAACACCGCCAAAGGGCTGCAGCTCTAAGTGGAATGGTGCAAAGCAAGAGGTGTATGAGGGTGAGATGGCTTCTCGGGGTGCCCTTGTTAGCCCCTGCCTCAATGAGAGGGAGGCTTACTTGTGCTTAGCTGAGTGTGAGGTCCATGACACCACCAACCTGTCAGCTACCCCAACACTCTCCTCTGGGTTCTTCCAGCCTGCTCTTTGCCCCTGGCACTGGACACACCGAAATGCCCAGGTTTGCTGTTCCCAAGGGAACAGTGTATGCACAGCATCACTAGTACCACTCAGGATCAGGTCCTCTATAACATTACACCTTTATAACATCTGAGATATAGTGATAGTGAAAACAGCCATACGTTTATCATCAAAGATAAGGATTTAAGTGATATTGAGTAAGGATAATGAAAACATATAAAACAAAAAGCATCACACGCTTCTTAGAGTCTAACTTTAACTGTATCAAGCTAAAATCCTTGTCTCCAGTAGTTTCTCTCCTAAAGCAACCTCCCAGCATCACCAGCCAACCTGAGTGGGCGCCACCTTTCATGAATGCACAAAGCACTGGCCTTTTTGCTCCCTGAGTGATGAATTAAAGATGTGTCCTTTTGCCGCCTTCTTATATTCCCAAAGGTTATTGTTTTGTCCCCACAGTCAGGAGGTCCCCTGGGGTTTAGACTCAGCTCTCTTGCCAGCCCCCAGTTTTCTCCGTATGCAGATTTGGCTTCCACTGAAGTGGCTTATGGTGCTTACCTTACATGGCCAATGGCAAGACAGGTGAATTAACTTCCTTTATCTGACCCAGTGTGTGTGTCTCGCTTGCCTTGATTTAGACATATTGTTAGTACCTACACATGACTGCTTACATCTCATGTGCATAGATCACTCGGATTGTGAGGATCAAGGTGATCCAGGCGTTCATTTAAGATCTCCCATGACATTCACTACGACAGCAGTGTGCTGAGTGTAGTGAGTTTGTCAGGCCTGTCGGTGCCAATGTTACAGAACAGCAGCCCTTTGCCAACTGAAATTCAGGGGCCCTAAGAGTCACAGAGGAAGAGGAGCAGCACAGCTGCTATGCACCCTCAGCACCTCCCTTCTAACCATGGGGGCAGAGCCAACCTGCAGCCTCAGCACAGAACCAGAGCCCTGTCCTGTTCTTCCTCTGCCCTCTGCAGTGCAAACAAAAGCTGCATAGATCCATAAGGCAGGCTCAGGCCAATGCAACATCCTTATTCGTAGGAAATTGTTGGGGAGTCATCAAGGGAAAATGGCCTCAGGGCTAAAGCACAGGACTAGGCATGGGGAGATTTTGAATCTACTCGCAGATAGGATTGGACTTGCTATCCATGGACAAATTACGTTATCGCTGTGTGCCCCAGTTTCCCTCTCCAATGAATGGGAATATGTGACATTCCCCTCTGGTGTTAACCAGACCAGTGATGTGCTAGGTCACTCCAATCCTCGACTCTGGGAGCCAGCCTTACCCTGCTCTGCTGTGAGAACCCTCACTCCTGGACTGTTCACGCACAGCCTCTGACGTGTAAGCTGCTCCGTGGATTGTGTAACCGAATGACACTAGCCAATATCTCTGGTCCCAGACACAACCCTGGGAACCTCCATCTTGCAGTGTCCAGTTATGCCTGCAGGACACTGCAAGATTATATAAGTTGGTCAATTTAACAAAGAAATTGATATGTACCAGGCTTGTTACCCCAAGGGGAGTCTCCGAAATGCTTCAAACCAAACACACTGCTTCAGGTAGAATAAACAAACAGATTTATTAACTATAAAGAAAGATTTTAAGTGATTATAAGTCAAAGCACAAGAAGTCAGATTTGGTCAAATGAAATAAAAGCAAAACACATTCTAAGCTCATCTTAACCCTTTCAGCGCCCTTACAAACTTCAATGCTTTTCACCACAGGCTGGCTGGTTGCTTTTCAGCCAGGCTCTCCCCTTTGATCAGCGCTTCAGTCGCTTGGTGTGGGGTCTGTAGATGTCGGTGGAAGAGAGAGGAAGAGCCTGGCGAACGTTTCTCCCTTTTATCATGTCCTTTCTTCCCTCTTGCCTTTGTCCCCTCCTCCCTTCAGGGTCAGGTGAGCATTACCTCATCGCAGTTTCAAACTGACCAAAGGAAGGAGGGTGACTCCCTCGAGGGTCTAACAGATTCTTTTGTTGCTGCCTAGGCCAGTATCCTTTGTTCCTGTGAGGCTGGGCTGGGTTTGTCCCATACATACCCTGATGAGGTGTGAACTGCCCCTCTGTTCTTGGAAAGTTTTTGCCTGGGCTTATTTTAAGCCGTGAGAATACATTTTCAGCCTCATAACTACATATGGGAAATAATAACCTATAATATCACTATAGCATTACTGTAACAATTACTATAACATCACTATAACAACCATGCTCAGTGCATCATGAGCCTTCTGAAGACACTCAACATGACAAACTTTCCATTAGATACCACACAATCATTTTACAGGGATGAAAATGGGGGTGCTCGGTGTTCCCCCAAGGTACAGAGCATCACAGGATAATGGCATTTTTCCTCCCATGAGGGGATGAGGCTTAATCCATGAATGTTTGTGAAGTGGTTTGTGATGCTCTGTGTGCAACAGAAGGGCAAAGGGTTATTATTATACTGAATGTGAGGCTGGCCAAACCCGCAAGAATCTGTTGCAAGGAGATTCCTGCAATCCTGGCAGAGGGATGGATTAAGTGACCCACAAGAACTCTCCAGGCTGGTCTGCTCTGAGTCAGTATGGCCCTGCAGCTGATGTAGAAGCCCAGATGTTCCAGGATCCAGCAGTCAGGTTTACTGCTTGCTATCATTATTACTACTACTGTATGTATTAAATGTGTAGTAGGCCCAGCCCCACTGCCAGGACAAGGGCCCAGCTGTGCTGCTGCTGCTGCCATCATGCCTTTTCCCAAATGCATCTCCCTAAAACAAAAAAAAAAAAAAAAAAAGAAAGCCTGGAAGAAAGCAAAGAAAGAAAAGTTTAAATTTAAACAAAAATTTTAAGTAAATAGGCCCATCAGGCCCATCAACTTGACACACACCAAAGAACAAAACAAAGCAATGGCAACGCAACAATTATTAATAAATTATTAGAAATATTGTAACTAATGCCAATTAACATGGGTTTATGGGGAATTATGAAAATAAAAGCTAACTTTAAATTTGTTTGATTGAAATTTTGAATTTGATTGCTACAGGTAATAATTAATAATAATGGATGGTGCTTGAGATGGTGCAGGGGTTGGCAGGGATGACCTCCTGACCCTCTCCTAACCCCTCTTCTCTATAATAATCTCAAATAAATATTGATATAATAAATATAGATATCTATATATAAGGCTTGCCTTGCTGCACACATTAAATGGATTAAAAACTGGCTGACAGGGGCTGACAGGCAGGCAGGCGCCAGCAGCGCGCGCGCGCGCTGGGGGGCGGGGCGGCAAAAGAGCTGAGCTGCCTGCTGGTCTCAAAATGTAACTGTAAACAAGGAGTCGTCATCAAGTGGGTGTGTTTCTATTGGGTCCCTCAGGGATCAGTTCTTAGCCCTATGTTGTTTAACACTTACCAATGAGCTGGAAGGAAATGTAAAATCATCACTGATAACATCTGCAAATAACACAAAAATTGGAAGAGTGGTAAATAATGAAGAGGGCAGGTCACTGATATAAAATGATCTGGCTTTCTTGGTAAACTGAGCGTAAGCAAACATGCATTTTAACACAGTTAAATGTAAACGTATACATTTGGGAACAAAGAATGTAGGCCACACTTACAGGGATGGGGGGCTCTATTCAAGGAAGCAGTGACTGAAAAAGATTTTGTGGTTGTGATGGATAATCAGCTGAACATGAGCTCCCCATGCCGTGCTTGGCCAAAAGGGCTAATATGATCCTTGGATGCATAACCGGGGTATTTCAAATAGGAGCAGAGAGATTATTTTGTCTCTGTTTGGCACTGCTGTGACTGATGCGGGGACACTGTGTTCAGTTCTAGTGTCCGCAATTGAAGAAGGACATTGATAAATTGGAGGGGGTTCAGAGAAGAGTCACGAGAATGATTAGAGGATTAGAAAACCAGCCTCATAGTGATAGACTCAAGGAACTCAATCTATTTAGCTTAACAAAGAGAAGGTTACGGGGTGACTTGATCACAGTCTGTAAGTACCTACATGGGGAACAAACATTTAATATTGGACTCTTCAATCTAGCAGACAAAGGTATCACATGATCCAATGGCTCAAAATTGAAGCTAGACAAATTCCAACTGTAAATAAGGTGTAAAATTTTAATAGAATAATTAACCAGTGGAACAATTTACCAAGGGTTGTGGAGGGTTCTCCATCACTGGCAATTTTAAAATCAAGATTAGATGTGTTTCTAAAAACTCTGCTCTAGGGATTATTTTTAGGGACGTTCTCTGGCCTGTGTTACACAGGAGGTCAGATTAGGTGATCACAATGATACCTTCTGGCCTTGGGATCTATGATTTTATGCCCGCCTTAATCAGCTTCCTGATCACAGCCCTCCACAGGGATAGTAGATAATGTGAAAAAGATGTCAGCATCCTCAGGAGAACTGGGTTCTGTTCCTACGTCTGCCATTGGCCTGCTGGGTGAACCTTGGATAAATCATTTCCCCTCCCTGTGCCTGAGTTTCCCTATCTGTAAAATGGGGATAATGACACTGATGTCCTTTGTAAAGCACTTTGAGATCCACTGAAAAGCACTAGATAAGTGCAAGGGGTTATTATCCTGCTTGCCAGACACCGACCCACCACCAACATCCCTCAGTAACCAAGGGTCAATAAACAATCTCATAGCTGAGTTGCCCGTGTTGGCCCAGGGTCAGACATGCAGCTCGCTCCTTGGGTCAAGGTAACTGTCTCGATCAAGCCTGATGCTGTATGTGACATGCCAGATATTTCCAATAATTAGCCAATGGCTTCACGTGCCCTGTCGGGGGACTGAAGGTCAGGCCCTGGATTGGTGCCAAGGGCTGGAAGGATCAGAGCTCTTGCCCAGTAAGGCTCACCTGCTGTGAATGTGCACACAGTGCCTGGGCTCTGATTGATCTGTCGTGTGCGCTTCACACTTTTATCACTCCCTCATTATTGATTTTCCTTTTTATGAATCATATAAGCGCTGTTATGCTCTGCTATGAATGATTCTCGTCCCGCCCTTCCCGGCTGGCTGCCTGCCCTGGGAGGGTTATTTATGAGCGATTCATGGGCCTTGGCACATATTTAAGGTGGTGAAAGCACACAGATAACCAGGAAGCTTTCCCCATGGAGTGACAACACATCTGTACTTCATCCATTCATGACCTGAGGATAGCTGGGGACGGCTCCTTCCTCTGAGTCAGCAACAAGCCAGTGCCTCCAGGTGGCGTTCAGGGGTGCTGTGCTGTTGGGAATGCTATGTGCTGAATGACAAAAAGGGTCTGTCTACACTGCATTGTAAACCCAGGTTTCTGGGATCTGGCTTTGTGGACTCAGTGTCAGGGCCGGTGCAAGGAAGTTTCGTGCCCTAGGCGAAACTTCCACCTTGCACCCCGCCACACCTATCCCCGCCCCTCCCGTGGCAGCTAACCCCGCTCACCCACCCCTCCCACCCGAGAACCCGCCCCCCCCTGCAGCAGCTAAGCCCAACCAGGGATCCGCCCCCCCCGCGAAAGCTAACCCCTCTCCCCTCCACGACAGCTAACACCGCCGGTCACGGCAGCTAACCCCGCCCAAGGAATCCCCCTCCCCAGAAGCTAACCCTGCCTCCTCCACGGCAGCTAACTCTGCCCCTCCCCGTGGCAGCTAACACCGCCACCCTCCATGGCAGCTAACCCCGCCTGGGGAGTCCCCCCCCATGGAAGCTAACCCCGCCCCCCTCCATGGCAGCTAACCCCGCCTGGGGAGCCCCCCGCTGCAGAAGCTAACCCCGCCCCCCTCCACGGCAGCTAACCCCGACCCCTTCTGCGGCAGCTAACACCGCCCACTGCAGCAGCTAACCCCACCCGGGGAGCCCCCCTGCAGAAGCTAACCCCGCCCCCCTCCATGGCAGCTAACACCGCCCGCCGCAGCAGCTAACCCTGCCCAGGGAGCCCCCCCCACATAAGCTAACCCCGCCCCTCCATGGCAGCTAATCCCGACCCCCTCCACGGCAGCTAACACTGCCCGGGGAGCCCCCCCACAGAAGCTAACCCCACCCAGGGAGCCCCCCCGCGGAAGCTAACCCTGCCCCGCTCCACGGCAGCTAACACCACCTGGGGAGCCCCCCCAGCTCTCCTCCGCTGAGCACGCCAGCGCTGCTCTAATTCTCCTCCCCTCCCAGGCTTGCGGCGCCAATTGGAGGAGACTTAGAGCGGGGGCTGTGTGCTCAGCAGAGGAGGCAGAGTGGAGGTGATCTGAGGTGGGGAGCGGTTCCCCTGTGCGCCCTCCCTGCGTCCCCCCCGCCACAGCTCACCTCCACTCCACCTCCTCGCCTGAGTGGGCTTTTAGGCGCCCCCAACCACTAGGCCCCCTAGGCAGCCACCTAGTTTGCCTAAATGGTTGCACCGGCCCTGCTCAGTGTTTCCAAGCCAATGCTTTGCTGCATTGTAAAACCTGGGCTTACAATTGTTGGTCCTGGATTTCATAATCGTGCTAATGTCTCCATAGTGCACAACACACACCTGCTGATTCAAGTCTGTGGCTTGAGCTGAGTCCACACTGCAAAATGGCAAAGCTTGGACCGGAGTCACAGCGGGACTTGGGCTCTGACTCATTGCTCTCATTGCTCTAGCAGGATCCTAGGACTCAGGTCCTGTGTGCTTGATAGTGTCCAGGTCATTGCAGAACATGCGCCAAGACCAGGCCTCTGGGAGCTTGCAGCCGAGCTCAATGGAGTTCTGACAATGCTTTGCTCTCTCTAGCCAAAGGCCCCGGGTGCTATCCCTGGGGTGTGAGGAGGATTGCCTCCATTAAATACAGGAGGAAATTCAGGAACAAAGAAAGGGGACGGGATCTATCTAAGGTCACAATGGGTAAAATCACCCTTTGGCAGCGAGCCAGCACCCTTATGTCCCCCTTGGCCCTCAGGACCAGAGTGGAGCAGGATTTAAATGGTGCCTAGGCCTGGTGCTGGCTCAGGCCTAGTAAGTTGTGGGCTGGGGAAGCAGATTCCTGTTTTGAGTGACCCCCCTCCTCCCTCAGGGGCTGTCGGGGAGTCCTTCATGCATTTCTCAAGTGGCTGCCTCTCACTGGGAGCTCACAATCACGGCTTGCCTGACCAGTGACTAAACACCTGTTCACCCCGTCACACTGCCTGTGGTCTCCTGGGCTGGCACCCCACACTGCTGCTGCCATGGACACCTGGGCATGACTCACTGGGTCTCCCAGCTGGCTCTGGGCTCAGCAAAGCATTGCAGGCTTGCCCCAGGGCTCTCTCCATGGCATCCGGAGATGACTGATTTTGCTCTACCCCAGTGCTGATGAGGCGCCTGCGTTGGCCTTCTGTGCTGTTAGCGACTGCATAGCCCTCACACCCGGTGTGATGTATTCAGTAATATACTGGGCTTAATGGACCATCTCATTCTCCTCTCTGTGCCTGTTCTTGCTATTTGTGATTCCTCCTTCCAGTTAAATACATGGCTCTTTCCTTTCCACCCCCCACGTGGACTCTGTGCTGTGAGTTACCTGCACTCACCCTGTAGTGATCGCCAGCGACCCTGGAGGGGAAGATTAGGGCTGGCAGGACAAGGAGATTAGCACTGAGATGAGGAATGGACACTGGGACTGGGTAAGCAAGGAGAATGGGACTGGAACAAGAAGCCAGAGGTGGGAAGAGACAGGTGTGGGGCAGGGACAGGTTGGAGAGGGTGGAGCAGAAGGGGAAAGTCTTAGGCGAACAGGCAGAACAGTCTCTGACCACTAGAGAACACTTCCCTGCAAGGCCTGGAATGGAATCCAAGATTTGTGAGTGTCACCTGTCTACTGTCAGCTAATATCTGTGAAACTCAGTAGCAATGGGACTGTTTCTCATCCCCAGGCATCGTCCATCCTGTGCACTGAATGAGGCAGGGGCCCTGTGGAAAAAATAATATGTGATCTTGTCATCATAATCAGATGTAGTCTGTATCATAATGCAAATGCACAAGGGGGCTGAGTTAAGGTTACACAGACTACCTTAATTCTGGCATTTCCTAACTTTTGAGTGCTTGACTTTGCAATCTTAATAATGTTCTTTTAATGCAGGGCTACTCAGCTGCAGCAGGGCCAGAATGCTCAGCTCCTCACAGGATTGGGCTTTTATGACTTAAGGGCCCCATTCTCTGCTATGCTCAGTGTCTGTGGGGCTCAGAGCTGGGGGATATTTTTCCCTATTCCCTGCCCCTGCACAGGTAATAACCCTTAACCCTACACCACAGATATGATAGCATAATAGCAGCTGTGGAGGCTGTGGGTGCTGCGCGGCTGGCCACACACACACCCCTCCCCCCCCCCCCACCCCAGACACACCCTCCCCACAGCCCCCATGAGAAGACCCAGGGGGTATGTTCTCTTTGGGGCCTGCAGCAGGTTCCATACCTCACTGGAGATGTTCTAGTTTGGCATCCCACAGCCCAGGCTTCCTGGGAGTGGGGGTTTAGCAGCGTGACCATGGTCCAAAGCTAAGAGCTGGTGACTGCATTTGCAATATTTATACCAGCGGCTGCTGCTTAGTGCTACTGCTCCCCAGCTGAAGATTTGTTAGGAAAACACAAGACTGTAAATATCTCTGTGAGGGCATGTAACAATGCAGCACTTTGGAAAACAACAATTTGCTCGGTGCAGCCAGTCTTGGCTATGAACACACAGGGCTTCTCTAAAGCTGCCCATCTGTCTTAGGCGCTTACACGACCCCAGTTACCAGTGTCTGAGGCCACTTTTTCACTATTTTAACGGTTTAACTTACCGTTAACGTTTCACTGCAGGACCCACTCTTTGGCCCACACTAGGGCTATCCTTAAATATATTTATGTTAGAGGATCAATCGGTTTAATATTCGGTATTAACATATCGTAATATACTCGGTATCTGGACAATCGGTTAGTGTGGTTGCCGACGCACGGTATTGGCGTGCACCCTATCCCACTCTGCACCACTTTTCACTCTGGACAGCATTCTCAACTCGGATGCACTGGCCAGGAAAACAGGAGATCAGCACAAACCCGAAGCATTGGACTGCTTTCTCATCAGCACAGACCATCATCATCATCATCACAGGTAATGCAGTCATGCAGCAATGAAAGCTGCCCAAGCATGGACAGATCGGAGGCCCCAATGCATGGACAGGGGAGAATAGAATGCTCGATATGGCTATATGAATGAAATGCAGAACTGCAGAATGAAAAAAAAAAAAGAAAAAAATGAAAAAGAGCTAGAACTGCTTTCAAAGGCAATGACTGCACAAGGCAGGCAGCAGTAAGCAGTGCAGTGAGAGAAGAGAAGCAGAAAACCAAAAACCAGAAAAGAAAAGGCCAAAGCTGAAAACGGTCATTCTGCAAAACATGCCGCCTGCTGAGCTGCATGCACTTTATTGGTTGGGCTGCGCTGGGACCCGAGGTGGGAGGTGAAGGTGGAGTCTGGTGGAGATCCATGTGGGGAAGGAGGATGAAGCAAGAAGAGAGGGGGAAGATGAAGAAGAAGAAGAAGAGGAAGACTCCAAGAGCAGCAGCCCAGGACCCCCAGCAGCCAAGCCTTTTTATCACCTACCCTGAATTAAGCAACTATTGCAGAGAATTGCGCCCTGGAGCAGAGAATGTGAGTGTGCAAGCAGTGCAGGAGTGTAAGCCTTTTTGAGCAGCCTTTTTTTTTTTTGAGCAAGTTTTTTAAATTGGGATTTTGATGAGGACTTGGGATGCATTCGCAGACAGTATAGTTACGAGAAAGTTTAACATGGAAATCGGGAGAGAGGAATCCTCCAGGGACATCAGGTACTAGCGGCTCCAGCAGAGAAGGCAGAAGCCTAGAAGGTGCTTGTTTTCTGCCCACTGTAGGGCAAGTAATCAGGTATCCATCGTCATGTATCAGCGTGGCAGTAAGCAAAGCATCGCAGCGCATGGCAAGGTGAAGCATCATTCATTTAGCAGCATCTTCTTTATCTTGTTCTTTTATCCTCAGCAAAAGTATCATCGTATCAGGGCTTCAGATAAAAAATCAGTTATCATCATTACCTTAAAAAAATTTGATTTTTCTACTGTTCGTGGAATTCCTGGCAGCTAAAAAAATGACTTTCCTGCACGAAAAAGCCGGGAGGATGGAGGGGTGAAATGGGATGATCTTTTCTGTTTGGTCACCGCGAGGGCAGGCTCCCCGGACAAGGAGTGGGGGGGGGGGAAGGAAAGGGAGGGATGGAGGGGGAAGCGTTGAGATGGGTGGTTGGGGAGGGTAAGCGTTGCAAGCACTGAGACACATGCTGTGCATGCAACTGAATCCTGATGCCTGGACCTGTGTCTGTGTGTGAGATCAGAGATGAGAGAGATCAAAGTCAGAAATCACATGAGATGAAAATGGAGTATTGTGCTTTTCACTGTGAATAGTGCTTGAATAGTGTTTTATGTAAAAAGAGTAACCAAAGTTCTGTAAAAAAAATCTTTCTAAATAATTTTTCCAGCTATCTCCCTCAAATTTTTTTCCTCCATCCCAAGGGCCCAAAGGCTATCCCAGCACAGAAAGAAGAAAGGAAAAGAAGATGAAGAAGTTGTCAGATGAAGATATTATGGAAGTTAAGACGAAGGAAAGAGCTCATCAAAATGAAGAGAAGAGTGGTTTCAAATTACAGGAAAGAGGCCAGTGAACGGGAGGAGAGGAGGGATGAACGGGGAGGGAGGGAGGACAAAGGAGATGAGGGTGGGCGGCAGGAAGTAGCGGGAAAATCCAGCGGGCGCGCAGGAGAATCAGCGCGGGGGGGATGCAACTCTGGGGCTGCTGCGTGATCAAACTGACTCCGGCGTCTTGTGGAGCTTTCAGGAACGGCAGCAGGATCACAGAGTGCCGCTGCAGCCCCCCCCCTGTATACCTCCCCCCTCCCCCTCCCCCTCCTCCCCTCCCTCACCCAGGCACGATGGGGGAGGGTGGCACCGCCCCACCCCCCCCCCGGGACCCCCACCCAGCCCACAGCCCAACCAGATTTTTTTTTTTTTTTTTTTCTTTCCTCCTTCCCTTCTCCCCTCCTCTCCTCCACCCCTCCTCCCCTCCTCTTCCTTCTCTGAAAAAAAATAAAAAAAATTAATTAATGGAGATTGTGACTTATTTGCTAGCTGTACTTGTAAGGGGAGGGGGGGGGGGTTGCTTACAGGACTGAGTCAATCAGGGGGGTTGTGTGTTTCATCAACAACACAGCAGTCACTGTACTCCTTGAGTGCCTGCTGTTCTAGTGAATTTCTCCATACAGCCCCCCTGCTATCCTCATTGTATGGATGGGGAATTGAGGTCTAGAGAGATTCCCATTAAAATTAGTGGAGTTAGGAGGCAAAAAATCCCTTTGAGGTTTTGGGCCTAAGTGACTGGCCCGAGGACACACAGGACATTGGAGGCAAAGCAGGAACTCAACCCACGGCTCCTAGAACTAGGGCTAGTTGAAAATTTTCAATAGACACATTTTTGGGTAGAAAATTGGGTTTTTAACTAATTGAACATTTTTGTGGAAAGCTTCTGCTTTCCATGCACATTTTTGATTTTTCACTGCAAAACCCCAAACCAAACATGTTGAGGGTTTTGGATAAAGTCAATTTTTTTTTTTTTTTTTATAAAAAGCAAGATTTTCTTACTGCTCTCCCTGGAGCACAGGCCATTCTCTAGCTGCGGGACCAGCCTTCCTCTCAGTTATTCCTAGAAAAAACAGAGCTGAGCCAAATATGGCACCTCCAATCCAGCCCAGTGAGGAGGCACCTCAAATCCTCAAGCTGTGAAGTTGGTACCAGGTTAGAGCCAAATCTGCAGGGGGTCCTATCCAAGGCCCCAGTACAGAAGGTCCAAACTGCCGAAGATGAAGCTGTTACCTTTCTGGCCTTAACCACACAAAGACCCCAAGGAAGTTGAGAAGGAATTTGAAACCTTCTTCTCACAAACTCTCATACATCAGCCCCCTGAGGTGACAGACCAGGGTCAAGAATACACAATATTTGCCAACAAAATGACTCCCTGGACTCCAGGCGGGCACAGAGACTAGCCAGGGAAGCCCACTGCCAATTAAACACAAGGGAGGTTAACAAGCTGTCAGGAATCAGAACCTGCAACAAAGTTCATTTCCAGACCACCCCATCAGTGCAGTTGGCCTGCAGCAGGTAGCCAGATTGGCCACTCCACATGACTGGCTGGAAGGACCAGCAGGCTGGCTCTTAAGCCAGCAGCAGCAACTTGCTGGCTGCTCAGTGCTCATGCTCACCACTGTGCCTGCTCCTGTCTTACCTTGTTCTTGCTACTTCTATCTTGCCACCCAGCCTTGCCTCGGTCCTGCCCCTGCCTTGAACCCCTCCTTGCATGCTTCCCTGCTCTCTCCCCCTTGGCTCTGCCTTCCAAGTTCTGACTCCATCTCTGACCCTAGTTCTTGGTTCCAGATGCCTGCACTGACCACTAGGCTAGAGCACCTTCCTTCCGCTTCTCTGACACAAGGGAAGGTGAGTTCTCTAGGGCCTGAGATTCAGGAAACCTGGGTTCCATTCCTGTCTCAACTAGCACCCCGTGTAGGGTTGCCAACTTTCTATTGGCACAAAACTGAACACCCTAGCCCCGCCCCTTCCTGATGTCCCTCCCCTTACCAGAGGCCCCTCCCCCACTCACTACATTCCCCCTCCCTCCATGGCTCACTCTCCCCCACCCTCACTCACTTTCACTGGGCTGGGGCAGGGGGTTGGGATGCATGAGGGAGTGAGGGCTCTACGTGGGGGTGCAGGCTCCTGGGTGGGGCCAGGAATGAGGGGTACAGGATGCAGGGCGGGCTCCGAGGTGGGGCAGATAGATGGGGTGTGGGAGGGGGTGAGGGCTCTGCCTGGGGGTGCGGGCTCGGGTGGGGCTGGGGATGAGGGGTTTGGGGTGCAGAAAGTGGCTCCAGGCTGGGGGGGTGGGGCTGAGGGATTCAGAATGTGGGAGGGGCTGCGAGTTGAGGCAGGGGGTTGGGGTGTAGGAGGGGTGAGGGATCTGGGGTGGGGCTAGGGAGGAGGGTTCAGGGTGTGGGAGGGGGCTCTGGGCTTGGGCAGAGGGTTGAGGTGAAGGCGGGGGTGAGGGCTCTGTGCTGTGGGGTGTGGGCTCTGGGGTGGGCCCAGGGATGAGGAGTTTGGGGAGTAGGAGGGGGGTCTAGGTTTGGGGTGGGCTCAGGGCTGGGGGTTGGGGTGTAAGAGGGGGTATGGGCTCTGGGCTTGGGGTGCTGGCTCTGGGGTGTGGCCAGGCATGAGGGATTTGGGGTGTAGGAGAGGGCTTTGGGTTTGGGGGAGGGCTCAGGGCTGGGGCAGGGTGTTGCGGCTCAGGGTTGGGGAGTGGGCTTACCTTGGGCGGCTCCCGGTCAGCGGCACAGCGGAGCAAAGCAGGCTTCTGAGATGCAGCATGGAGCCAGGAGAGGTAGGGACCAGCCTGCCTTAGCACTACAGCACTGCTGACTAGACTTTTAATGCCCTGGTCAGCAGTGCTGACCGGAGCCACCAAGGGTCCCTTTTCGACCATGCTCTGGGTGGAGTTTCAGACATGGGTGATGCTCTGGCTGCTGTTCTGTGATGCTAGAGTTGCAAAGTGCTGCTTGTTTCCAGAAGCTGCCGCCAATGTCAGTTGTGATCTGTGATTCTCATGCAATTAAGTGTCGCCTGTGGATAGTCACTTAATTGTTCTGGGGATACCCTGACACTCGCTTTATCTGCTGACTTGGTTTTCTTAAGCTGGAGAAATGGGAAGCTGCCCTTCCAGAGTACATCTTAGACAGGGATGACCGTGAATATGACTAACAGCTGCAAGGAGAGTGCCACTCATGATTGACGGCATCCACATTGCAGCTCAGAATAGTTATCACATTCCCTTCATCTCTAGAGCCTCCCTGAATCTCCCAGCGCATCCCCTCTCTGCTGTCTTGGGACTCTCTTGTAGCACCCGCCATCGGGGATCTGAAGGGAGGTGTGCCAGCTGGGATGTGCAGGGCTCCCAAAAGCCAGCATTCAGCTGGGCCGAGAGCTGGGCTCTGTCCATTCCCCTGGTTTGCTAGTCGGAATTGTTCAGCTGGTGTTTGGCACAATCCAGTGTCAGCCTGTGGGAAGCTTATGGGCTGTTCCCTGCCTCTGTTTCTTCAGGTATTTGAGATCCATGGGTCAGAGTTCAAGCTATGTCATTGGTCACCTCTGTTACATGGTATTGCTGCTCTTCCCTCAGTACATGACCTACAATTTATAAAGAGGGAGGCCTGGATGACTCAGTGTGACTTCAATTCCCGAAAGGGGAAGACAGAGGTAAGCAGCCCCAGGGAATTATGGGAAATTTGAAACTACCTTCTTTCCACATTTCCACAAGAAAACATCTTTGGTTATGCCAGAATTTTCACTTATTGATGCTCCCTACTGCCTGAGAGACAGAAAGATACAAAAGCCCTGGGATCAAAATTTATGAGCTACTTATCCAACTTTCTATTCTTATACAGATCCATGGGACTAGAACCCAAGTCTACAGAGACTGAACTGGCTGATAATGACACATTGCTACCAGGAGGGCATATAGTGCTCCATCTTGGGACCACTCTGGAGATTAGGGACCACTGGAAGTACCGCCCACAGGATCCAGTGTGACAGAACCCTGAAGCCCTCTGATTGGGCAAGTGCACTATTTAACCTGGGCAGGGGGTGGGGGGATGACAGGAAGTTGTCTGGGCAATTCCACAAACTTCTGGCTGGCTTTGATGCTAGACCATACCTTGCTATCTGGTCTCTGACCCAGCCTGACTCTTGTTTATTGGTCCTGGCTGCAGTGATTCCTCTCTGACCCCTGCTCATTGACTAAGATGTTGTGGCCTTCCTTAACCTGTGGACACTAGCCCAGCTGTGACCACTAAGCCAGATTGCCTACATCCTGGTCCTTTACAGTTTGCCCAGACCCACTTCTGACCCCCCCGGCCCGTGGAAGACCCTGAGCATGGATATGGAAGAGGGTCTACCCCTCTCTCCTGGGTACCAGATCTGCAGGAGTGGGTTGTGCAATTCCAAGCCTAGAACTATCTGCTGTAGTCCCACATGGCGTGACTCCTAGCAGAAAATCAACATTCCACAAACAGCATCAGAGGGGGAGCCGTGTTAGTCTGGATCTGTAAAAGCAGCAAAGAATCCTGTGGCACCTTATAGACTAACAGACGTTTTGCAGCATGAGCTTTCGTGGGTGAATACCCACTTCTTCGGATGCAAGTAGTGGAAATTTCCAGGGGCAGGTATATATATGCAAGCAAGAAGCAAGCTAGAGATAATGAGGTTAGTTCAATAAAGGAGGATGAGGCCCTGTTCTAACAGTTGAGGTGTGAAAACCAAGGGAGGAGAAACTGGTTCTGTAGTTGGCAAGCCATTCACAGTCTTTGTTTAATCCTGAGCTGATGGTGTCAAATTTGCAGATGAACTGAAGCTCAGCAGTTTCTCTTTGAAGTCTGGTCCTGAAGTTTTTTTGCTGCAGGATGGCCACCTTAAGATCTGCTATTGTGTGGCCAGGGAGGTTGAAGTGTTCTCCTACAGGTTTTTGTATATTGCCATTCCTAATATCTGATTTGTGTCCATTTATCCTTTTCCTTAGAGACTGTCCAGTTCCACAAACAGTTAGCACAGTCTCATGCTCCAGGCTCAGGTTGGACACTGCCCTCTGAACAGGGGCCCGTGCTACCACTACTTGAACATTTTGATGGGCACCGCCGAACGTTCAGAGGGTTCCTGAACCAATGCCATCTCTTTTTCCTGCTCCACCCTTGAATTTGTCCCACTGCCCAGGCCAGGGTGGGACTAGAGATCAGTTTGCTAGCTGGAGAAGGATTGGATTGGCCTCCCCCATGCTGAAGCAGGACCATCCAGTGCCAAGGGACTGAAATGCTTTCCTTTTCCACAATATTTGGTGTCCCTCGTCATGCTTGCTCACCAGAAGCAGCACTACGAAGGCTCCCACAAGGGCCAGCTGCCTTATACGCTGCCCACTTCCAGTGACTCATGGCTGATGTTGAGTGGAATGAGGCAGCCCACCTGTGACCACTAGGCCAGACTGTCTATGGCCCGGTCCCTTACAAGTTTCTCCTACCCCATTTACACAGAGTAACTGTCTTTGCATGTACGTGTGTATCCTGTTTGAAAAGGACACGCTGCAGCCACGAATCACGTTGCTGTGGAGTGCTGGCCAAGGGCTGTTTGGGAAGGGCTGTGTTACGTATTCCATCCCAAACCCACAGAGCAGGCTGCGGTGAAAGCTTTGACTGTTTGGAAAGATATTCCTGGTTCTCGCTAGATATTCTGCTTCTGTTCTTGCCGTACGGATGAGGACCTCGTCTCAGACCAGTGCTTCCGCTGTACATTGTTCCCTCATACCAATGGTTTCCATTTCTTGTTGCCTGTCATCATTCCCTGTAGGCAGTGCTCCAACCCGTTTAGCAGTCATTATATGTGCTCAGTGCTATTAGGGCAGAACATCCCTGTCTCTCCATGACAGGCATATAGCCAGAGGTCAGGTGCAGTGCTCAGTAGTGCCATTAATTGTCCCAGCCCATAAAAAAACAATATTTTCTATACCTACTGGAGCATTAGTTGTATCTTTTGCTCTCCAGCTGCAGTGCACTTGTCTGGTGTGATATATATTTGCAGATGACGTGTGACTAGGGCTGTTGAAAACTTTCCATCAAATCCTTTCTCCAAATGAAAACTTTAGCAGAAAATGTTGGTTTTCCTCCATAAATGTTGCCTTTTTGTGGAACAAAACCAGGCTAGATCGATGTCTTGTTTGTTTCAGGTCAAACTGCCCAAAACGAAAAATAAGTTTTCAGGCTCTCAATGAAAAGTTCAACATTTTCTAGAGAGGGGGACCCCACTTTCTGGCCAGCTCTCCCTGTGACACGCTCTGCTTGCATGTTTGTGAGCCAAACATTGTCTGGGTCAATGTTCTCAGAGAGAAAATGGCAGCAGGCATGAAGACCCTCCAAGGCAATACAGAGGTTTCAGCTGAATATTTCTGGCAATGAGGGAGGGGAAGAGGGGCATGAATGGGAGAGTTCCCCACCTCCTGTGAACAGAACCAACGCACGCAGAGCCAGAGAGGGACTGTCAGGGGGCCTGTTACTGCCCCCAGCCCCAGAGCAAAGCAGAGCAGCCTGGGGACTCTTCTAGCCTCTGCCAGCAGGGTACAGCCCTCAAGGGTCCATCTGCCAGCTGCGGATAGCCATGGCACATTACCATGCAGCCACTCCTGCTCCCTGCCCCTGCTGGTTCCTGGGACAGCAGTAGAGGGGCCAGCTCTGCCCAGTCTCTGCCTGTTGGGGACTCCCCTGCCAGGGCAGTAGGGTCATCTCCACAGCCAGCAGGGTGCAAAGGGCATGGAAAGGGGGTGAGCATTGTTTCGATCAAAAACTTTCCCTTCCTGGGGAGTCAGGAACAAAAGCCAACAAAAGCCAAAACCTCAGCTCGAGCTCCACCCTCAGCTTGGCTGGTCCCTGGGTTTCCCTGCAGAGACCTCTCCTTCCAGAGCCACTGCCATCTCCTGAGTGAGCAGGGGTCAGCCAGCCTTTCCCACAGGGCTCCCACAGTGGGAGAGCAGGGTGAGCTTGCTGCCCCCTGCACCCCACAGCCAAAGAGGGGAGGGAGGGTGCGAGAAGGACACACCCACAGACCGTTCACAAAGAAGGCAGCCCCCCCGCCCCAATGCCCCGCCATGCCCGGCAGTGTGAGGTAGGAACAGAAGCCAGCTCAGTGGCCAGGACTTTGCTCTCCGCCAGCTCTCACCTGACGCCTTGATCCCTGTGGATGATAAATGAGAGCCAAGTGAGCGTGTATTTGTACAAAAACTAAACCAAAAGGGCTCTGGGTTAATGAAACTGCAGGGGAGCGAGGCCACTGGGGATTTGGAGACTTTTATAGCCTTCCCTTCAGCAATTGCATTTATCCTTCGGGAGCCCATTGAAACAGCCCTGTCGATCTTTCGGTGCCGGCAAATAGCCCCTGCCAGGATATTAAAGAGAATGCGCTTTTGGTCATGGCTGGGATAGCAGCGTTCCCCCAGCCAGCCTGCACTACGGCTGCTCTCGCTCGCAGCACAGAGCACTAGACACCTGCTGAGCTACCTGTGCCCAGCGAGCTCAGTAACCTGTGAGTGAATCCCTCCACAGTAACGATGCCACCGACGGTCCCACCATTGGCCAGATCTTCCCAGGCAGCGCAGGCTCCCTGCTTGCGACGCAGCCTTTTACCTGTTCATTAGGGTGACCATATTTCGCAAAGGGAAAATGCGACACCGCATGGTACTAGCCAGAAGCTCCTCCACCCCGCGCAGGGCTTGCCCAAGCCACTCGCCCAAGCCCTGACCCCCCTCCTGGCGCGGGGCTGGCGTTGCTGCTCACTTGAGCCGTGCTTGCCCCTCGCGCAAGGCTGGGGCTGGGATTGCTGATTGCTCGAGCCCTGCCTCCCCCCGCCCCTCCCCCAAGAGGGGCTGGCATCGCTGCTTGTCCCCCCCTGCATGTTCCTCCACACCCCACTTCTTTGGCAAACGTGGGCATTTGTCCCGTTTGGCCCAACTGATCAAGCTGGCAAGAGCAAACAGGACAAATGCCCACTTTTGCCAAAAAAAAGTTGGGACAGCAGGATAGAGCTTTAAAAAGGGACTGTCCCGGCCAAAACGGACCCTGTAGTCACCATACTGTTAATTGGCCACAATGTTAATCTAAATGTTTGAGCTCTGTCAGTTAAGCTTGCTGGGAGTCAGTCACCAGTGCAAGAGGCGCTCCACGCCCACCAGCTAGCACAGCGTAAAGCCTCCTGTGACCCAGCATGGGCCTTCCTCTGGAACGAAGCCTCTCGTGCTGTGACACAACCAACAAGCTCCCAGAAACACCATCCAGGAGACATGGCTGAGAGCATCATGGTGAGAGGCAGCCTCTCCATGGAGAGAAAGGCTGCTTCAGGGGTTACCGTGCTAGCGGAGGACCTCTGATACCTGGGTTCAGGTCCCTGCCCTATCACAGACTGCCTGTGTGAGCCTGGGCAAATGGCTTAGTCTCTCTGTGCCTCAGTTCCCATAATGAGATGCTGCCCTTCTTATAAGTGTGTGAGATGCTTGGATACTACAGGAATAGGCCTGCTAAGTACCTTAGCCCTCTAGTGAGATGGTTACCTGCTAACTGAGGCTGTTCCCTGGCCTGCTCTCCTGTCACTTGAGGCTGTTCCCTGGCCTGCTCTCCTGTCACTTGAGGCTGTTCCCTGGACTGCTCTCCTGTCACTTGAGGCTGTTCCTTGGCCTGCTCTCCTGTCACTTGAGGCTGTAATACTTTAGCTCAGACTAGCTAAGGAGCTCAATGTCAGACTCCAGAGGGAATCTGAGTTTGCCCCAGGAAATGGTGTTGGCAACACAGTAGGTTCAGTTCTGCCTTGGGAATGTGTTCTGAACCAGAGTCCCAGTGGCACAGGGCTGTGAGAGATGCTGCCTGTCAAGTGAGATCAGAAACCACAACCCTGGCCTCTTATGAAAAAGTCCATTGGTGCCAATCTTGGGAGTGAGAGTGTGAGGGGGGTTATTATTACATGGATTAGGGTAGCACCCAGAGGCCCCAGCTGAACTTGGGGCCCAATTGTGCTATACACAGGGAGAGAGAGAGACAGTTGGTGCCCCAAAGAGCTTGTAATCTTAATGGACATGACATGGGGGAAAGTAGAGGCAAAGTGACTTGACCAAGGTCACAGAGCAGATCAGGGGAGAGCTGGGAATAGACTCAAGTGTCCTGCAGCCAAATCCAGGGCCCTGCCCTCTGGTGTGGTGGTTAAAGTCTACTCTGAGCAACCACATTCTGCCTACCCACCTCTCCCCTTGGGCTGCCAGTCACAGTGGGGCCTCTTCTTCACATCCTCTCCTACCCGATGATGTGCTGTTACTGGGAGCTGTTCTCAGAGCCTGCTTCCTCCCCACACCAGGCTACATGTCCCTGGTGAGTGAGGTGCCCATGTTTATTGTTCATCAAGTACATTTCCAGCCTCCTCTGGGATGAAAGACTGTGCGGATGTAAGATTGGTCTCAACTCCCATGCAGAGCTGGTCTGAGAAGGCACAAAATCATTAGAGAGTAATTATTACATGAAAAAAATTGGGAATGATCATATACTGGTATTTGGACAGCCACCATTTTGTCCCAGATTAGAGATTGAACTGGGGGACCTTCAGAGTTAAACACACCAGCTGCTATAGCTTGAACTAAAGATCCAGCCTCTAAAGCTAGCAGCTATAATAGAGTCATATCCTCTGTGTATCAGATGCAGCAAGGGGGCCATGTAACGCCCACTAACTAGTGGGTTTCATTATTAAACTATTATTAAACAAAATGTGCTCAAGAGCTACCCAGCGAGTCCATCCTTCTGCTGCCAGGAAATTTTGCTGCTGTTTCTGTTGCCAAGAGAACAAATTGCCTCAATACATTGAAGGAGATGAGGGGAAAGAGCCACACTCATCCTTGGTCTTTTGCTTAACCTGCAATTAAAACCACTCACCACTGAATCCTGCCAGGGAGTAAGTTAGCACTTACCCTTCGACGGGATGATGTGCTTTTGGGGAGGGGGGGGAGGAGAGAGTTATAGAAAATAAAAACCTGCATGCTGCTTAAAATTCTCTGCAAAGATGGCAAGAGAGAAAGACTGAGGTAGAGCATCTCTCACTGATAAATTACCTTCCACAGCACTTCTAGCACCTCCAGTCTCCTGCAACACTCGCTTAATAACTTCTAAACATGAAAGTTCTCCCATTACTGGGAGGAAAGAGATGCATATCAAAGAGCTGCAATGTAACCATTTCACTTCCTAGGCACCTCTGACACAAATGATTAAAAACATTTTTCAGCAAAGACATGTATTAGGTGACCTTCCGCAGCTTTCACTATAAACAAAGCCTTGGAATTGTCGGGCAAAAAGGGAAAAAAAGAAAGAAAGAAATTAGAAACATGGAAATGTAATAACTTTCCATTATGCAAATTTGATTTAATCAGAGATGAAGCTGAAGTGCAATAAAAACATACTTTCATTAAGTTTATGACTTTCAGGCTGTATAATACCCCAGAACTGTCAATTATAAGGTTACCATAGCAATAGATGGTTACAGCTTCTCAGCAGTCGTTTTCCTCACTGTTAGGCATGCACTGACGCTGGACGAGATTGTTAGTTGGTGTTCAGCTCCTTAAAATCAGGGAGCATCTCAACCCTAATGCCAAATATTTATGGACAATGTGAATAATGCAGACTAAGCCAGCTGTGCTCAAGAGACAGCTGGAAAAGGAATCCCTGGCAATGGGGGAGGATTCTAAGGGGGCCAGATTCTCAGCTGTGCTCCATGATTCTGGGTCCACTCCTAAACCTGCGGAGATACTGGCATAGATTCGAGCAACCCAGGGGCTACACCAACTTATGCCACCTGGAAATGGTCTTCTGCTCAGCCCTGTGTTTGGATGCCAATGAGCTGGTTCTTCCCAATGTTCTGAAGGTGCGTGTGCACCAGTGCTACACAGAATGTTCCCAGTGGAGCTCAGAGACTCTCGCCAGATTTCATGAATTCTTGCAAATCCCAGGCTCAGACTCGGCGTGTTGCAAAGTTTATTGGGGTTCCCAGCCCAGATCTGGCCTTCTGTATCCCCTTCCTCCACCCAACTCTTCCCAATGTCTGTGTCCAAGACAGGGCCAGAGGTGAGATGCCACCAAGAGTTACTAGTTCAGAAGAGTTGAGAGTCCTCTGGTTCTAGCAGGATGGGAGTTTTCTCTGTACCCCCCTCAAGGGAAGGCTCTTGCTCCCTTTCATGTCTATAAAGTGCACAGTCAAGACACTATAGAACCAATAACAACAGTAATTTGTGAATTTACCTTAAAACCACACAAGATTCATGGTTCCACCGTCAGAAACTCCTGCTGAGACGCTGCTGTGTTGACTGTGCTCTGCTTTGAGATTCTGAGTTTATTTGAACCCAAAACACATAATAGAACCTATGGGGAAGGGGAGGAAAATCCACATGGATGGAGACCAAAGAAAACATTCATACACACCCATGCAAAGTGAAACTTCTGAGCTTTGCACAGCTCTTGTGTGAACATCAAGGAAGCAACAGATCCCCCAAGACTCTGCTTCTAAGAAATTATTTGACTGCATTGCTGCAGATGTGATGGGAGTCAGCTCCTGGTTTGACAGTGAATCCTTGCTGGTAAAGGATTGTTGTAGAAAGCCCTTGTTCTCAGCACTTTGCCAGACAAATCAAACATAAGTACATAAGAACAACCATACCTGCTCAGACCAATGGTCCAGCTAGCCCAGGATCCTGTCTTCCCACAGTGGCCAGTGTCAGATGCTTCAGAGGGAATGAACAGAGCAGGGCAATTATTGAGTGATCCATTTTCAGTCCCAGCTTCTGGCAGTCAGAATAGCAATTGATGGACCTGTCCTCCATGAACGTATCTAACTCTTTTTTGAACCCAGTTTTAATTTTGGCCTTCACAACATCCCCTGGCAACAAGTTCCACAGGTTGATGGGGCGTTGTGTGAAAAAAATACTTCCTTTTGTTTGTTTTAAACCTGCTGCCTATTCATTTCATTGGATGATCCATGGTTCTTGTATTATGTGAAGGGGCAAATAACATTTCCCTATTCACTTTCTCCACACCAATCATGATTTTATAGACTTCTATCATATCCCCTTTAGTCATCTCTTTTCTAAGCTGAACAATCCCAGTCTTTTTACTCTCTGCTCATGTGGAAGCTGTTTCATACCCCTAGTTATTTTTGTTGCCCTTTTTTGTAACCCTGTACATGGTGTGGTGCCTGTCTGTCTGGTTGGGTTGCCAACTTTCTAATTGCAGAAAACCGAACACAATTGCCCCGCCCTTGCTTTGCCCCTTCCCCAAGTCCCCACCCCCATGTCGCCCCTTCCCAAGGTCCTACCCCTCACTCCATCCCTCCATCACTTGCTCTACCCCACCCTCAGTCACTGACTTATTTTCATTGCAAGGCCTAAGAGAAGGCCAGGGGCTGCCACAGTTTGAACGTGGGAGATGGAACGTGTGATTCAAATACCCTTCACCTCACCAGGGAGAGATTTTAAACATTATTATCAAATTAATTGCCCCCCAAAAGAGTCCCGCTCACTCGCAATGAGCGAGATTAAAGAGACTATTGCAGGATTTTTCTTGCCTTCACCCAGCTGTCCTGTAGGGGATCCAGAAGTGCTGCAGTGGCTGACTGACGCCTTCCCTACCTAGGGTGACCAGACACCAAATGTGAAAAATCGGGACAGGGAGTGGGGGGTAAAGGAGCCTATATAAGAAAAAGACCCCCAAATCGGGACTGTCCCTATAAAATCGAGACATCTGGCTACCCTATCCCTACCTGACAATGAACCATATGGCAGGGGGAAAAAGTGATGCTGTTCCATGTTTAATGACTGGTTAAATTGTTTAAACGTACGTTTTAATAGACAATATATGCAACGTGAACAAATTAATGTTAACATTTCCTGACACTTGTTTAAATATATAACCTCAATATTGCATTGATGTAATTTTATGAATTCATTATAGCTCTTTAATGTTAAGGTGAGATTGCACAAAATGTAATTTGTGCTGCAGAAACTGACCCCTCCCTATTTTACCATCCTGCTAACCAATAGCTTGTCTAGTGTTCTTCGTTTCAAGTTTTTTCACCTGTACTGTCCCAGATTTGTCCCAAAGCAGGTTGAGAGGCAATATGTTAGAATGTCACACACAGCGTGATCACCTGTCCTTCATTCGGTGCCCAATGTTCCACATTACACATCAAATCAATAAATATTGTCTTGTAAACACCACTAAACATGCAAAGGATTGTACATGGTTATACAATGTGTTATTGGTATATGAGTGTGTGTCACAAATAAAACATTGGGGAGCTGCCCTTAAAAATAGACGTTCTCCTATAATTTCCAAGTTGTCCTTTACTTGAAATATAAAGGGTCGGCCTATGGGCGTGAGGGAGATTATCATAGCCAAGGTCTAGCTCTTCTGTTTCAGGAACATCAGTGCTAGTGAAGCTCTGCATTCCCTGTTGCCAGGCCCCCTTTGTGCTGCCTGTGATGCTGGCACCATCAGACCGTCTGACCCACTTACTTTTTGCAGACTCTGGCGGGCACCCACCAGTGCGAAGTGCCAGGCTTTGCACACAGCAATGTCTGGCCGCTGGTGTGGCTCCTGATATGCCCCACTGACTGAGTGGGTTGCAGTGGCCACCCCAGTGGCGGAGGCCGGGCCAGCCCCAGTGCACTGCCCCTGGATGCACTGACAGCCATGCCCCAAACCACACAAATCTACGTGCACCTCCTGCAGGGAGGGACTGGCCTGCACAGTCACCTTGGCTAGCAGTTGTGTGGGTGGGTGTGTCTACCTAGCAATGAAAGCTGGCTGCCCCCTGTCCACTGACTGGGGCTTGCTCTGGGGACGTGTCTGGGCTAGCTGAACCCCAAGCTCTGAATCTCCCAAGAGGGGAGGGACTCAGAGAGACCAAATGTCTACACAGCCCATGGCAGTCTATGGAAAGACTCCCGTTGACTTCCCATTGGCCTTTGGATCAGCCCCTAGTGAATGTACAAGATGGGCCTCCTCCTGGAAAAATCTCATAGGATCCCCACACCCAGGGCCGGCTTTAGGAACTGCCGGGTCTGATTCGTACTCACTCAGCAGTGCTCCCGGTCTTCAGCGGCACTTCAGCAGTGGGTCCTTCACTCGCTCCGGGTCTTCCGCGGCACTAAAGGACCCGCCACCGAAATGCCACCAAAGACCCGGAGCAAGTGAAGGACCTGCTGCCGAAGTGCCACTGAAGACCCGGACCTCCGCCAGGTGAGTAAAAATTAAAAAGGTGCCTAAGTTAGGTGCTCTTCTTTAGGGTGTGGGGCCCGAATCAGTGGAATCGGCCTAAAGCCGGCCCTGCCCACACCTCCTCTGATGCTTCCCACCCCCAAGGACTCTCTGAGCTGTGGAAAGATTTCTAGTCCTCTCTCGTCCTTCATTTGTGTCTATTCCTGTTTCAGGAGTAGGAGCCACTGCTCCCTGGAGGATGGAGATAATCACACGCCTCTGATTCAGCTTCTCTGGAGATACTTATGGACTTGAGGCTCAGCTCCCTCGAGTGTGGGAGGCAATGGCAGTTCAGCCCCTTAGTTTGAAACCCAATGCCAGTACCCTGGCTGTCCCAGCTAGAACATTCCTTGATGAGCTCTGGGAAGGGATAAGGGACACCATTCCTTTGGGATCAGAGGCCTGCAGCTGGCAGCCTGACTGATTAACCCCATGCACTGCACCTGAGAGGAGGGCGGGAACTTAAATAGCTGGTCCTTGTAAAAGAGGTCACCAGGCGATGGAGGGCCTGTGTTCTCAATGGACTGCTACTGGAGCCACTGCAGAAAGACATTGTGCCAGAAAGCAAATGGGCATAAGGGAGATTGTGGGAACTCCTTGGTTACTGAGGCTCTGAGGGAAGAACCAGGCATTTGGGGCTGCTGAAGATGTTGGTGTGAGGGACAGAGTTGGGGAAGAGACTTCGCAGGCTGCACAGACATTAAGGGAAGAACCTGTGAGGTTTGATTTGTTTTGTTAAGGTGTCACACTGTCTGGAGTGGTTCACAGCCATGAGTGCAGCCTCAAGGCAGGCTGTCAAAAAGCAGGGCAGATGCCCCAAACTGGTAGTATGTTCTATAATTAGATTTAACCAACCCAGTAACAAATGTGAACTCCTGGATCACTATAACAGTCTCACGATGGGCCACAGACAGTCCCCTTGGGCACTCCAGTCTAAATTGCCACCCAGGCAAGCTGGACTATGTGATAGATGGTCACTTATAGCAAAGATCACTAACTATTCAGGTTGCTTCTACTCCCAATAGACCAGTCACTTGCCCCAGGTCAGTTAGGTCTGGTACCAAAGACAATGCTTGTAGCTAGTCCCCAAAGTGAGCCCCCTTTCATCCAGCCCTAGGTTCAGGGTTTCCACCATCCTCCTTCTTGGGATGGTGGCTTCAAGTCCTGTCTTCCTTGGCCCATAACTCACCCATCAAGTTGTGGGGTTGCACAGCCCTCTTTCCTGGGGCTATATGCTGGCTGCTTCCCCATACAGCTTCCTCCTGCAGCTTCCCCTGACTGGCCTTGGAGTTTTCTTTTGACTTCCTTGCCTAGACATCTAATTTAGTTCTTCCCAGGTGGATTTAATAACCCCAAATACCTGCCTGCTGGCTGGGAGAGAGGGAAGTCTTGCTCTGGCCACTTTACTAGGCTCTGGTCCCACACATAAGAACATATAAATGGCCACACTGGGTCAGACTAAAAGTCCATCCAGCCCAGTATCCTGTCTTACAACAGTGGCCAGTACCAGGTGCTTCAAATGGAATGAATAGAACAGGTAATGGAGTGATCCATCCCTGGTTGTCTAGTCCCAGCATCTGGCAGGCAGAGGTTTAGGGACACCCAGAGCATGAGATTGCATTCCTGACCACCTTGACTAACAGCCATGGATGGATCTATCCTCCATGGCATTTTCTAATTCTTTTTTTAATCCAGTTATAGTTTTGGCCTTCACAATATTCCTGGCAACAAGTTCCACGGGTTGACTGTGTAGTGTGTGAAGTACTTCCTTTTGTTTGTTCTAAAATTGCTGCCTATTCATTTCATTGGGTGACCCCTGGTTCTTGTGTTATATGAAGAGATAAATTACACTTCCTTATTCACTTTCTCCACACCATTCATGATTGCATAGACCTCTGTCATATCCCCTATGAGTCATCTCTTTTCCAAGATGAATAGTAGCAGTCTTTTTAATCTCTCCTCATATTCCATGCCCTTAATCATTTTTGTTGCCACTCTCTGTACCTTTTCTGTTTCTAATATATCATTTTTGAGATGGGGGAACCAGGCCCTTAAAAAAACAATGGTTTGAGATGGCCCCAGACCTTCCCTCTCCTGGACACTGACTGACTTCCAGGATCATCTTCCTCTTTTCCAGTATAGATAGCACAGGTACATCTACACAAGCTGCCATTCACAACCCCAGCTGCAGTGTAGAAGTGCCATAGCCAGTGAGATCTCATAGGATCTGGGGTCACATGGGTGGATATGCAGCTCCTTGTACAAGCTGCCCATGTGCTTGTAGGAAGCACGCCATGATGAATTTCATGTTGTCAGGTCCATCAGATATTCCATTCCCTGTTCTTTCCAACCATGCATGCACAAAATGTTGTATTTTTGTTTTAGTTACATCCGTCTGAATTCTTATCAGGTGTCATCTGTGCACAATACTCCTGCATAGTAAATTGCAGATAAGGGGGAGAATGCTCACAAATAACTAACTTAGCACAACGGGCCTTGGTCCCTGACTGGGGCTGCTAGACAGTATTGAAATAAACAACAACAATAATTAATAACTAAGTTGTTATTATCATCATCATCACAGCAAAGCAGAACAGCAGAGTGGTGAGTTTTGGCAACAAATCTGTTTATTCTGTTTTTTTAGAGGCCATTTTAAAGAACATTTGAAGATGATTTATGCATTTTACTAGCAATTTTAAATTACTTCTGATCAAGCATTTCTTCTCCCATTAAAAATCCCACCATCATTAAATCCACAGTGACCTTCCTAATTTCCTCTTATCACAGCCCTCAATAACATACGTGTCTTCACTGGGGGTAATTAGATAAATCTCCACACCAACGCTTATCTTGAAGGAATTCTCTGGTGAGAAACTGATGCATCCCCAGCACGAACCAGCACACAACCTGTGCTCCTTATTTACAAGCAGGTGGATGAATTAAAAAAAAAATAAGAGCGAGAGAAATGTTTAATGTTCATTATTGTGAAAGGATTGGAAATTCAGGGAACTTGCAGAAAGTTTGGGAAGGTGGCTGTTCACACCTCACTTGAGCTTGTTCCTACCTCTTTGGTTTGCAAGTGGGACTGTAAATCCAGTGAGGTGAGGCTACAATAATAATTATTAATAAATATTTTATTTGTATGAAGGTAGCACTGTGACCTTTCCCAGGATTGTCAGGCACCTCACTGCCACCGGCCCCTAGCACAGGGAGTCTTGTCTGTGCGGGCTGTGGATCATCTCACTGACTCCACCGGCCTCTGGCTACACAAATACTGCCTCCCCGGCCTCCTCAGGCCTCATTCTCGCTGTAGTAGTCAGTGACCGGCGCACACCAACCCCTGAGACATCTGAGCATCCCTCTGGAGTGCCTAGCCGCTGATCCATGGAACACTCAGAGCTCTCAGATTCACTACTCCCAAAGGAATAGCACACACCAGCGTACTAGTTTCAACTCAGGACCACCACTTGGCTTAAAAACAAGAATCAGTTTATTACCAGAGGAAGAGATTCAAGTGATAGAAGTGGGTGAGGCAATATCTTTCATTGGACTGATTTCTGTTGGTGAAAGAGACAAGCTTTTGAGCTTCTCCCTGTGAGCTGGAAAGCTTGTCTCTTTCACCAACAGAAGTTGGTCCAGTAAAGATATTTCCTCCCTCACCTTGTTTCTCTAATATCCTGGGACCAACACAGCTACCATAACATTCCCCTGTCTCCTACAGGATAGCTACCCCAAGTCCTTTTCCCTGAGTTTTCAACCAGGATGGCAGAAACCTTCCTTTCACAAGGTCAAGCCACCTAGCAGCTTGTCTTCCCAGGTTGAAGGATAAAATGTCATCTCCTCTCCACTTCTCAATGCCGCTACAGACTATGGCCCCTTGCCCCAGGAGGTCCCCTCTTCCGAGGTTTATCTTTGGGTTCCATTGACTTTGTAAATCCTTGGGCCTGCACTTGGCCTGAACAATCTTTCTCCAGATATGCCCATTGCTTTTTATGCTGATTGATCTGGCCTGGGGGCATTCTATACATCATGGTCTGTCAAAGATATAAGTGTTTACTCCTTGCTGCCTGCCGAGAATCTTTGTATCATGTTCTGCTGATCTGTCTTAATTTACATACTCTGAGAACATAATTTTCAATGGACACACATAACACCTTGCACAATATCTGCATTTACATCGCACAAAGATTAGGTGACCTTTCAGTACAGACCATACCTGGTCCCTTTTGTTGAACCCAGGGGATCCTGGTACCCCTATGTGTCCCAGTGCCCCGTGCCAGGGGGCATCAAGAGGTCTTTGGGTCACAAATGCCTTTACACCAACCGAGATCAGGGCTCCATTGTGTAAAATACTGTACATACATAGAGTAAGAAACAGACTCAACCCTGAAGATTAACAGTATGTCTACAGTGCAGGCCTGACATGGGCTCTGACACAGGTTTAAACTCAACCCTCCTCTACCAGCCACACATAAAGCCCTTGGTCACATGTATGTCCTCAGAACATGAGCCTGCAGGCAAGGCAGCGTCTGTCAATGTCAGACGAGGCAGAATCCCACAAGAACACGATGTCACATTAATGTTCCAGATGCTGGATGAAAGCAGGAAGCCCAAGCACAGCTGTGGGCAAACACTGTTATAACCTCAGACAGGGACCAGGATGGGTTCAAGCCCAAAGTGATGCTTTAGACTGGATTTTATTTCAGTGAACCAGATCACCATGCTAGCAGGACGGCGAGTAGGTTGTGGCCTGCTGCTCTTAGGAGCTCTGTGATGGCTGTTTCCTTAATAATCAGGATGCACCTGTTGCTCTTTAGGCAATGACACTCGGTTCATCAGACCTCGCCTTGTTCTCTCCTCGGGTTTCCAGAAGCTCTTAGAACTAACCTTGAGCGAGCAAACTCCTCCTTGCACCTTGGCTGGCTGGTTGAGAAGAGGCCAGGACCCAGCTGCAGTGTGAACAGAACGGGCTGGATGAAAACTGGTGAAAGAATGGTCTCAGAAAGTGTCTGTTTTCCTAATGAAATAAGTTTTTGTTAGAAAACTGAGAACCCAAAACTGCAATTTTCAGCCAATTTATTTTTCCATGGGGTTGGTTGCCACAAACTAAAAAATGTTCAGTTTGGGGGATTTGGGTGTTTCCAAGAAAAAAATTCAATTTTGTCTGTTTGGGGAAAGCTCCCATTTTTCACCCCACTCTAGGCTGCACATGATTAGAGGAGGTTTCAATGCTGATAAAGGTAAAGTCCTGCTCCCATGGAGAGGAATTAAGAACAGAGATGCAGCATCGTGGGCATAACGGTGACAGATAACTAGAGCTGCAGATATGGGGTATGATGCGGTGCTGAACCTATGGGATAATCACACACACATCCCCTGGAATTTCATAGTCAGCAGAGGTAGAGTCTGACTATAATACAGAATGGTATTGCCCCATTTTTCTATACACAGTCAGGTGGCTTCAGCATACAGTTGCTTGGCAGGAATTTTAAGAAAGAAACTGGCAGATGTACCTTGCCTTAGCACAGATCCAATTTATTAAGCTTATCTTGCTCTATTCTGTGTGTCTTTGTTTTGATTGCACAGTAGTTTCAATGGATTGGCAGGCTACACAACTTATTTCATTATTTTACATTGTAGAATTTTAATACACCATAAAACCAGGAGCTGTTTGATTATAGGACAAAGTGTGTAACTTTCTTGTCTGAGGGGAATCAGGCCTATTACATGGAAACCTAAACTTCCAAGCTGCAATGTGTTCAAGTTCCCTAGGTGCAGCCCAGACACTCACTGACAGGTCTCACAGGTGGTGTTACTGTACTGGAGCAGTGATGGATCTGAGTTTGAGATAACCAGGGCTGGATTCTTCTGAAGGGAATGTTGGAAAAGCTTGGCTGAGCCACCATCTCATCCTTCTGTGCTATTAGGTAAAAGCAAAAGCTACCTGTGAGGGATCCAGGGTGAGTCTAAGTGACCTGGCAGAAAGCAGAATGATGCCACTGAGGAGAGAGTTATTGGAGTAGAACATCAGCAGAACAAAGTAGCCAAGTAAGAAGCAACTGGAGAACGGAGACAAAAGGCAGATAAACCCTCAGTACCAGGCAAGCCAGGCATGGCAAACTTAACAATGGACTTAAAATACGTGGACTAGAGTTTGTAACGAGGGATGGCGAGGCAGAGGGAACAGCAGAAGGAGAAGGAGGAATAGAAGCAGGGAATGAGGCATGTCCCTCTTGTGATAAACTTGGCAGGAGCTCATCTCAGTCCTCAGGCACAGGACTCTTCCTGGCAAGCTTGCATGTCTGTGGGTGCAGTAAACACCTCCTGCTTCCAACTGCTGGACACTTTCAAGGGTACTAGGTGGAAAGGAGGGAACCTGCGCTGCCTGGCTAGACTTTGCTGGTGAATGGCCATGAATCCAGACCTTCCATTGTGTGCACCCACTAAGAAGTGTTGGCACATGTGGAAACCTTCCTTTTTATAGTGTGTAAAGCCAGACGGGACCATTATGAACATCTAACCTGTCCTCCTGCATAACACAGGGCTGAGAACCTCCCGTGGCCAGGGGATCCTGCATCAAACCCAGTAACTTGTCGTTGAGCTAGAGGTGTCCACTCATGATTTACAGACTCCAAGGGAGTCTCACTACAGCCCTCACTGGCTGTTCCACTGGCCAGTTACACTCACTCTGAAACATTTGCCTCTGGTTTCCAATTTCTTTAAATCCTTTGCACATTCTAGCTGCCGTGAGTGCTCGCTGTTGGCTAGACTGTGGAAGCAGATGACAGATCAGCACCATCCTGCCTACTCGGAATTGCCTTTCAGGGGCCAGGGTTTTGGGAGCTGACCTTCTAAGAAACTGACCAGGTCTTTCTCCTCCGCCCTCGGCTTGCTTTTTACATTGAGTCTCCTATTAATGAGGGCCTGCTCTGTCTCCTTCCCACTACTCCACTGCTCTTCTGTTTGGGTTTCCAGAGTCCGTGTTCAACTAGCCAGAACTGATTAATTCAGACTCTCTGGCCTTCATTTTTTTGTACCTGTCTCATTTCCCAGCTCTTCCAGCCAAGAGTCCAGGGTTGCTGTTCAGTGAGAGGACACGGAGCCCAGGCCCTGCAAAGTGCCTCAGCCTATGGGGGAATGGACTTTGCTAAGTGTGTTGTGTTTTGCCCCTCAGCTTTCAATGGCCTCTGCTCCCAGACTCGCGGTCTGCAAGGGGCATCCTGCGAGAAACCCCCACCTTAGACTGGATTGGATGGAAGCAGATAAGTCCAAGGTCAGTGGGAGTTCAGCTCGAGCATGACTGAGCTTTCCTCAGACCCAAGATGTGCAGCTGCCCTGAGTCCTCCCGCTCCTTCTATGCAGGACACCAATCTCACTGCAGATAGTAAAACCTTCTAGCCAAACTGGCCCGGGCCAGCTTTGAGCCAATGTCTGTGACCCAGGGTGCTCTCACAGCCATCCCTCCCGCCAGCCCCTGAGCCCAGCTCTGTGAAATGGTATCTCCTGCAGTAAGACATTCCCTCCCCAGCAGGACTCACCGTGCCCCTGGCAGATACGCTCAGCGGGCCCGTGTGTTCCCCTGATGCTGTGCCTGCCCCATATGTCAAGGGGATGGGATGGCTCCTAGGACATGCCTCGTCAGTACAAAGTCATTACGCCAGGAGCACTACGTATCCATTAGCAGCTGCTAGCAAAGTCCCATGAGCAGCAGTGTGTGCCAGAGACTCCTGTGCCTGCAGCACCAGCCCCTCTATCTGGGTTGCCACCTCTGAGGTGCAAAAACTGAGACATCTGGGACAATCCCAAGCCCACAGACCTGGCCAATTGGCAGTGTGTACCTAGCACCCTTATAGATTTCCCGGGACAGCAACCTCAACAAAGGGATGTTCTTGGGACAACCTAGACAGATGGCAGCCCTGCCTCTATCTGTGGGTCTCTCCCTGTCTCTGCACCCTGTCAGAGACCCACAGCTGAACCCACACCCAGCTCATTGCCCTCAGCTGAGTCAGTTAATAAACCCAGCCTCCTGACTGGCTGAAGACTCCATCTGGCTCATTCGTAAACCCTGCAACAGGCCTGGATCCCTGGCTGCTCAACAGCATCCCATGTTGTAGCTGTGTTTCTAGTCCTGCCTCCTGCTCCTGTGCTCAGCAACATCCTGGCTCCTAGCCCTCACCCCGACTCCTCCTGCCTTCTGGTTTCCTTCTCCTGGTTTAGGCTCCTGGCTCCCACCTCTGCTGTGGCTGATACTTAGGCTCTGCCTTCAGCTCCTGATTCCTGGCTCTCAGCTCTGGCTCGCACCCTGAACTTGGTAACTTGGGTGCTGATTCAGGCTCTGGCCACTAGGCCTGGTCACTTGTCCAACCACAAGGCCTGCCTCCCACGCTGACGGTTAGGTAAGACTGCCCATGGCCTGCTCCTTAACACCTCACCTCCAGCCACCTGGGCTGGGCAGCCTGATAGTCCCCCTCTTCTCCCTGGGTCTGAGAGGAGAAACCCAGACCCCTGAGAGGGGACCATAGGGAATCTGTCCCTGCTCCATCCTGAGGAGAGTAGTGCAGAGTGATGGGGAGAGAAAGGGAGAACAAGGGACTCCAAGAATGATGACTAGAAGTGGGGGAGACGGAGAGTGAGAATGACCAAGGGAGGAACAGAGAGACTGTGAGAGTGCAGATGAAAGAGAGGGGCAGGGACTAACAGAGAATGGCAGAATGCGAAAGAGAGACAGCCCAGCTCCAGCATGGTTCTCAGCCAGCTAGTGGCCATGGAGAGGTGCCTTGGACAATGCCCTTCCTCACACTCCCTGAGGGTCATGCTGCAGCTCTCTGGTGTACTGTGTTCTAGGGGCTTTCTATGGAGCTCTCCAGGTGACACTGAAGCTCCTAAGCAGGAGCATTGCAGAAAGAAGCTCAAATCAGGCCTGTTTGCCTTTGTGGGGAGACCAGCTGCTTTCCTGGCAGTGACTCTGTACACATTCTAGCCAGGACAAACCACAACAGCACTTAGCATCTCCACAGCTCCCTTCTCCCAGGGTTGTGACACACGCTGGAAAGGTCAGACTTGACAAAGCCCTGGCTGGGATGATTTAGTTGGGGATTGGTCCTGCTTTGAGCAGAGGGTTGGACTAGATGACCTCCTAAAGTCCCTTCCAACCCTGATATTCTGTGATTCTATGATTCTATGAGCTGTCACACCATTCTGGGAGGCAGCCGAGCATCACCACATTGCACCCATCTTGCAAGAGCAGAGACAGAGGCCCAGCACCATCAAGTGACTTGCCGAGCTGAAGGCAGAGTAGTGAAAGGACCGAGGAGCTCTGGCTTCCAGACACCAGGCAGCCTCATTCACACCGCTTCCACCCTGCGGCTCCGTAGCCCTCTTAGAGTATCTTGTTTGTAAATAATCGCCGAAAGCCTGAAGTTTAGTGAAGGAGGCTGCTTTCCCCTAGCATTTGCAAAGGCTGTGATTTTGGAAGAGTATGTACAGTAAGTGAGGCATTGTTCAGTGGATTAGGGCCTTGATATTTCTAATCATACCCTGCCTCAGCCTCCTCGAATGCTGAGAACCCTATTTACTGGCATTCAGTGGTTTTTCTGGGTGCTATTTCTGATGCAGAATAATTAGCAGCATGCAGGAAAAGCAACAAAGCCCTGAATGGTATTTAGTGACAATTATTCCCCCAAACCATTGCTTACTATTATAAATGGAGCTTATTAGCACCAAATTGTTTCCATAGGAAGCAGCATCAGCAAGAAAAAGAATGGCTGCAGCTCATTCCACATTGCGGGTGTCAGCACAATGGAGCCTGCCAGTTTGTTCCCTTGCTTCAAGAATCATGAGCAAGAAAAGCCGCTGATGGTGGCGCTGCAGTAGTAGTAATTCCAGGTGGCCTTGATCTGGGCTCGGAGCCCACCCAGCCTGCTTTGGACCACAGGAATGTAGGTAACCTGGAGTGATGCATTGCAAGCAGCTGTCGCGAGCCATCTTTGGAAGCTGGAAAGAGGCGGGGATGGAGGAAAGGAGAGATTTCAGAGAGGCTCCAGGGCTGCCTGTGCAGTCCCTTTGTGATGTGCTACTGAGGAGATTCTCACCCCTGTACAGGCCCCCAAGCTCCATTAGTCCATGAGTGCAGGTATGTGACATGGGACAGTAGCTGTATCTGGGGCTGTTCAGGGAACATTGTGGCATCAGTGCAGCAGCCTTGGGGTCGCTTTAGCTTATGTTTGTGACACTCTGTGCTCCAAAGTGACACTCTGCACCCCATACTCACCATAGCGATATGATTATGATGCATCTTGTACAAAACATGTCACATGAGGTGTCAATGGAAAAGTTGTGGTTTGCTGAATATGATTATTCCATTTGTGTGTGTGTATCTTTTTTTCCCCTGGAGTTATGAATATTGACTTTACATCTGTATTTCAAATGTGTTTGCTCCTGGGTAACTCCCATAAGTTAGTTTACATCCAGTCTAGCCAGCACATTGTAAATGGACAGGTAATGGCCTATCAACAAAAAACATTGGCCATGGGAAAAGCATATCCTCACTGGAGGAGCTTTCCTGTGGATGATTCAGCCAATCTATGGGTAATGGCTGCTATGACTCATTGAATCATGCAAGACCAGATCATGTGATTCTAGACTCCATCTTGTGCCTGTATTTTTCTACAAAGTGTGCTGGGGACGTTGCTTTGGACAATGAAGTTCCCGCCACATGAAAGATGCTAATAAAGGGGGAAGTGACATCATCAATTGGCCTCACTTCCTCTACAACACAACAACTGAAAACACCTGAGGAACGAAGACTGAATTGAGGAAGGTGGTTCCAGGCAGGCAGGGCCGGCTTTAGGCCAATTCCCCCAATTCCTGGGAATTGGGTTCCATGCCTAAGAGGGACCCGCGCCGTAGGTGCCTTTTTAATTTTTAATTTTTTTTTTACTCACCGTGGCACCCGCGGGGGTCCAGGTCTTTGGCGGCAGGGAGGGGTCTGCTCCAGGTCTTCGGCGGCATTTCGGCATGGGGGGGGAGTCCGCTCTGGGTCTTCAGCGGCATTTCAGTGGCTGGGGGTCCTTTGGTGCCACGGAAGACCCAGAGCGGACCCCTGCCGCCGAAGTGCCGCTGAAGCCCCGGACCGCTGCCAGGTATTCAAATCGGCCCTGCAGTTCATAAAGCCGGCCCTGCAGGCAGGAAAGAAGAAAGCCCTGCCTGTGTATACAAGATTGGTAGACTTTTTGAACCATCAGGGTGAGACACTGCTTGATTCAAATCCTATCTAGTTTATAGGATTTTGATTGTGATCTTGTTTATTTCTTAGGTAACCAACTTTGATCTGTACGCTGTCACTTATAATCACTTAAATCTATCATTCTGTAGTTAATAAATTTGTTATATATTTTCCCCAAAAGCAGTGTGCTTCTTGAAGTGCATGGGAAATCTACTCAGTGAACAAAAACTGGTGCATGTCCTCTCCACATTGAGGGAGGGGTGGACTGGGTAATAAATTTACACTGGTCAGACTTTTGACCAGGGCAAGACAGTACAGTTCCGGGGTCCTAGGCTGTGGAGCACGGTGGTGGGTGGGGAAGCTGGCTGGAGCCTCTCTATTGTTAGTTCATGTGTGGCTGAGGAGAAGCATTCATATAACAGCAACTGGGTGTGTCCCTGCCTGTGTGAATGTTTGTGTGAGTGTAGGATCTGGAGGGGTCTGCTGCTTGTCACAGCTTCACCGTGTGAGAGGGAGCCCATATTGGTATGCCAGAGGGCTCAGCAGTATCCCAGTTCCAGGTTGCACCCCAGGGAAGCCCGTCACAATGTTCTATCTCCAACAGCTGAGAAGCACCAGAGTGCAGCCTGGGGTAGCTAGAGGTGTTAAAGGGAACATCTAGCAGCAGATGAAGAGTCCATGCAGAGGAAACCACAGGGTCAGGTTACTGTTAATATCTGTGTCCAGCTGAGCTGCCACAATGCCTGCTGGGGGCTGTAGTCTGGCCAGGGAGAAAGGCCTGTAGGAGAAGTTGGAGGCCTGAGGGATCCGGAACTACAGCTCCCCTGAGGCACTGCAGCAGCTCAGGTAGATGCAGAGATAAACAGGCCAGGCAGCTCTGGGGCATTGGATGCAGCCCCGAAGAGAAATCTAGTTAGTGGGGAGAGGGCCAGCTGCAGGCGGAGAAGGACCAGATGATGCCCTGGGGATGCCAGCACAGAGCTGGGACTCAGAACAGTCAGGGATGGAGTTTGAGTTGTCCTGTCTAATTTGCTGCTCCATCCCTGGGCTGGGCATAGGAACAATGTGGGATCATCTCCATGCCTCTCCCATTTCCATGAGCCCCTGTGCACTGGCATGGAGTCAACAGATGTGTCTCCCTCCCCGCACACCTGCAGGCTGCCAGTCCCCTCACTCCCATTTCCCTACCCAGCTCCCAGTCCCAGATTTATCACCCAGCCAGTCATAGTCCCCACTGGTTCCTGGTTGGTCTCCTTTCTCAGTCACACTCTCTCCTCGGCTTCTAGTCTCAGTCTCTGCCCGCAGTTCCCAGTCCCTGTCTCCTACCCCGAGGCTGTTTGTCCCAATCTACTGTCCCCCAAGCCCTGCAGGGCCAGCTCCTGTCTCCTGTGTATTCCAATCAGACACCTTGCTCATGTTGCTGGACCCACCCTGGCTCACAGCCGACCAGCACTGCAATTTGCAGGGATAACCCGGCTTGGACCCAGTCGGAGCACGCTCAGTGCAGATGGAATCTTCAGGGAATTAATGCAAACTGAGATTTTTCAAAGGCTTATAACTTGGCCAAATGTGGGTGAGTTTTCACAAGGATGGCAAAAGCCCTGATGCAAACGCTACCCGCCCTGTCAAATTTCAAGTCCCTCCTTCAAAGCGTGGGCGAGATAGAGCTGTTCAAAGAAAAGGTCATCAGGATGTTTCAGCATGGGCAGCACAAAGTATTTCCCCTTAGTCGCAGAGTTTGTCGACATGAGCAACAATGCACATTGCAGAGGTGTGATTTCTAAAACTCACTGGTGGGTTGTGCATTAATTGGTCTGTGTAGATCCTGTTAGTGCACACTAAAGGCTCCCTATAATGCTTTACCATAGTACTGTTTGAAACAGCACTACATCAAAGTGCACTAGGGAACTTTTTGTGCACACCAGCAGCATCTGCACTGACCAATTAATGCACAACCTGTTGGTGTGCTTAAGAAATCACACCCCTGTAGAGCTCATTACCCCACTGTGTAGACAAGCCCTTAATTATGGAAATGGATGAATTCCATCCTCCCCCCTCAAAAAAACCAAACCAAAACAAAAAAACCCTATCAGCCTGAGGGAGACACCTGGCGTGGAAAATTTCACTGAAGCATTTAAAGTGTGGAAAGTTATAAGCTACTTGAAACAAGGTCATATAATGGGAAGTCTCAGGCAACCTTAATAATAGCCAGTGCTATCAGCCCTGTCTGTAAACAATTTTATACAAAAAGGCTATTAAAAGAACTTTAAAGTTGCGAAGTCGAGCACTTGAAACTTGGGAAATGGCAGAATTAAGGTGATTGTACATGTCCAGTTATGTCCTCATGAATTAGAATGCAATCCTTAATTGCACGATCAGATACAATTTTTTCCCTACGTGGATTACCAGCAGAAGACCTTCAGATCTCAGGCACAAACCTCTTCTTTTTTAAGTGAAAGAAGTAGCTGGTAGACAGGGGCGGCTCTAGGCATTTTGCCGCCCCAAGCACGGCAGGCAGAGCGCCCCCGGTGGCTTGCCGCCCTAACCACACACTTGGCGTGCTGGTGCCTGGAGCTGCCCCTGCTGGTAGAAGTAGGTGCTTATCCTCTATGGTAGGAGTAGCCTCTTGGCGAGAGAGCACAACATGCACTGTGCTAGCTGGTTACACAACCATTTGTGAGACTGCACAGAGATGTTGGGTATCAGGCATCCTGAGGTTTGCTCCTGGCTCTGGGAGCAGGATGTGGTCTAGTGTTAGAGCAGAGGCTACAGGCAGCATAGCCAAGAACATAATTTGGCACCTTCCTTCTGAAAGGCAGTGTGGCAAAGTGAATGTGAAGCGAGTCTGTTATGTTTGAGAGACAAGTTCTCATCCTTGTTCTGTCTCAGGTGACCTTGTGTAACTGCTCAGTTATTACACTTGTAAAACAGATAGATGAGATATTTGTTTTCCCCCAGCAGCAGGGGTCAGCGTAAGGATTATGAAGAGCACAAAACTATGAGGAAGAGCTGAGCAGAGAACTTGTGGTCTATGAGGGTGTAACCCTAGCAAGAAGGCATCTTGTGGAAGATTCGCCTTCTCACACTGTACCAGCTATGCAGGCATCACCATGTTCCCAAATACACAAGTATCACAACAGAGTCCTTAGAGATTTAAAGGTACAGAAAACAAAGATGTACCACTTACTTAACTAAATATACCACATAGTGCCATGAAGAATGGTGGCTATATTTACAAAACTATTCTCTTCACACCTCCCTCCTGCTTTCTAGCTGATATAAAAGTTGCTTTTTCTCTTTCTTCTAGTGTGCAAACTTTGTGGGAGATTCCCTTTTGCAAACTGTTAAAGAAAACCCTTCTAGCTATCCATCAAACATAAACCAACAGAGCTGTGTGTCAGAGAGATATAGAGCTGTGTGTGTGTTGCAAATGGTTCATCTGCAGACCGTAAAATAGGTACCAGTTGTTTGATACAGGGAGTTTGGATCTTTTAGAGGAAGAACATTAATCTCTCTCCTTTCATCGCCTATCATATTTCTGTGCTTTTCATCTTCATCTTCATTATAATGCTGCCAACTGTTGCCGAGACCTTGTATATGAGGCAGTGTTACCTAGTGGGTAAAGCAATCAAGTAATTGTTAGAAGTCCTGGATTTCATTCCTGGCTCTGCTGGGTGACCTAGGGCAAGTCCACTCTGTGCCTCAGTTTCCCCATCTGTAAAATGAGGCTAATGACACTAACCTCCTTTGTACAATGCTTTGAGATGTATGGATGAAAAGAGATTGGAGTTATTATTATTTTATATCCAGGGGCTAATTTGGTCTGGGAGAGGGTAGGTACAGTCAGTATAAATGTCTCTAGGAAGCATCTGATTTGTGCCTTTTCAGGTAGCACTTAGACACATGCAGTGCTGTACCTGCTGGCATTGAGTCTGTTGGCTTTGATGGTATTTGCATTGCTCTGTTACTCTGCAGTAGTCGCTCATGTTGAAATAGAACCTTGTATAGATCTGTCCTCTCTCCGAGCTTGCTTCTCCCACTGCCTCATCACTGGCATATTAACACCAACCACCTCGAATCCTTTCCATAGCAAAGGAGAGCTCTGCTGGAAAGTGAATCAGATCAATTCATAGTGCATCTGCTGTTGGAGAGGGATGGGGAGTCACGGAGTTTTCATTTTCTGCACAGAAGTCACAGCAGGAGAGCTGTGCTGTCGCTTTCTCCCTCCCAGCAATGGCATGCAAATAGATGCCTGCTGCAGGGAGCAGGCCATGGTGAGGGGCAAGGAAATTAACTAGAATAAAAGATCAGCTTCAATAGCGACTCCAGGAATAAATGCCATTTACAAAGCAGGACAGGGAGGGAACTTTGGACTAATTAATGAACACTTCCCTGTGGGAACAGAATGAGATTGCCGCATGACCTCCATCCATTCTGTGGAGACGCTGGGGAAAGTTATTATAAAGCAAAACAAATCTAAAACTCTCCTCCCCCCAAGGTAAATACATAACTCAAAAGTAGGTTTACTATTGACAAAGCACAGTGGAAAGCACAATTCATCTGGTACGCTTGTGATCTCCTAGAGGCTGTGGAGAGCTGCTGTAAGTAACAGCCATAAATACCGTAACTGAGTTAATGTCTCCCTCACGCTGCTGCTGTTTGTTATTGCACACACCAAAAAACTGCCATGGAAGAACATTAGTTAGGTTGCCCAGTCAAGCGCTCAGAAGTTAGGAAATGCCAGAATTAGGGTTGTCTGTGAAACGTTAATTCAACCCCCTTGTGCACACACATTATGAGACAGTCTTTAATTACAAAATCACATGTTATTTTCCCACACAGCTGCTACCTCACTGAGTGCACAGGAGGCACCTGCTCTGCAGAGGAAAAGGGGCTGTGTGAAGGAAGGTGATGTCTGTAGGATCCCTGCCTCATTTGCTTTAGAAGCTGGAAGGTGTGCAGTGAATGAGACAGGGGGCTGTAGAAAGGAAAAAAGATGATCTCCAGGTGACGGCAGTTCATTGCTGCCCTGGAGAACTGGATTCTATCCCTGCCTCTACCACAGAGCTCCTGTATGATTCTGGGCAGGCTGCTTAAACCAAACATTTCCCAGGTGGTCACTAATTGTGTGCTCCTCATTTTCTGAGTGCCCTGGGATCTGATCTGCAGGAGCACTACGCACTCACAGCTGCAGCTGAAGTCAATGGGAGCTGTGCTTCAAACATTTGAAGTGTGATATAATGGCAAATCACGTCCTAGACATCTGAAATGGTGCACCCCAAATTAGTGGATACTTTTGACCTTATTCTCTTTGTGCCTCAACTCCTGATTTGTCAAATGGGGATAATACCATCCCTTGCCTCACAGAGGTGAAGCTAATTTCATTGATGTTTGTGAAGCACTCCGATTTAATTTTTTTATTAAAGTTAATATTAAACAAAAGAAAAGAATGTCTGTACATCTTCATATAGTGCTTAGATTATCCACAAATACAAAGTTTGTTTTTAAAAGTCACGATACATAGAGTACATAATCAGCAATAACCCAAATTTAGGTGAAGATTTAACAATACTTTTTAGATATTAGAATCCAAATACTCGGGTATATAACTCATGAAAAGTTGTACAGAGATTTGGTTGTGGGGAAAGCAAAATATATCAATGAGTGGAGATTGTCCCTCAGTAATTGAGAATTAGGTAGGTGTCCATTTAGAAAATACAATCCATGAGGAAAGTATTTCAGTTACTTTCCTCACTGCTCTTCTCATCAGCACGCCAGCTGGTATTGTGTCCGGTGATGTGTTCTATGTAGATATCCCTTGACCACCTGATGGCATCCGACATCATGAGTTGCCGCATCAGCTGAGCATAGCGTTGACCGATTCTGCATTCTCTCAGCACTCGCTTGTTACTGGGGTCCCATGAACCCAAGGCTCCAACGATCAATGCGTGTGTCTGGATCTGGTAACCCTTAGCTATCAAAGTTTCAGCCAGAGGGGAATATTTCTCTACCTTTCAAGCTCGGGCATCGTGGAAGGCCGGGGTCCTGTTCTCGAATGGCACTGTGACGTCCACCATGATGATCTTCTTCCAGTCCTCGCTGGTGATGATGATGTCTGATTGCAGTTGGCTGTCAGTTCTGGGGATGGTGGAGTTCACGGCCATCTTCCCCACAGGTGGTGGGATGGCTCTGGCCAGGCAATCTTGGATGGCATTGTATCACAGCTGCCAGGCTCTCGAATGGGACTTGCAGCTACACAGGATGTGGGGTAGCGTCTTGTTGGCGTAGCCGCACTTCCTGTGTCGCTTGTCCCGATTCCCATGGCAGACGGCTCCTTTCAGTGGGACGCAGTTGAGCTGGGCCCTGTGGATGAAACTCCAGTTGGCAAATTGGGTGAAGCTGCCCCCAGGGAGGAAGTGGTTGCTGGCGTCCCATCACCTCAATCACCTTGCCCCGGTCCAGCTTCCATTTTCATATTTTCCACTTATTGGCAGTGGATGGCATCCTTCAGGGTCCTCTCCAGCATGGTTCTAGCTCTCAAAGTGATGATAGTGTGACCTGTATTCTTCATCTGTGGCACCAGGACTCCCAGCTCCTGGTGCTCCTTTCACCATGTCCAGTGGCAGCAAAGCAAAGTCTCCCCCTCTCTTCCAAATTCACCTTCCAGTGAGCCACTCAGGTGGGTGGCGACATTTTGGTTGGAGGGTGTCCTGGCGATTCACTTCTTGACGGCATCCTGCAGAGCACTCTCTGCAATGTTCCTCACCTTAGCGCCCGGGCATGTCAGAAGGCAGAAGGCATGAGTGATCATGGCAATGTTGCACATATCACCCATTCGAGGGATGTTGACTCCGCCCTGTCTGTGCAAGATGTATGCCACCATTCATTGTTGGCCCTCTGTGGAAGAAACATCCACTTCTTCACCAGCTGCCGGATGGTGTCTGACTTGTTCAGAGGTACCATCGCCACGCAGATCTCTACAGTGATTCATGCCTGTAGTGAGGCGGCCTGGCTCCCAGCTGCACCTGAAAGGGCCGAGCCCGAACAGCTGCCGAAATGGGCAGAGTCACCGCCGCCTGTTCCCGCCCCCCGGAAGTCAAGGGGCGGGACAAGAAGTATAAAGTCCCGGCCCCAACGCTCAGTTGCGGCCCGGCCGCTAGAGAGGACAGACGCTGGTGCCCGAGCTCCTGCTGAACCGAGCCTGCCCCGAGCCCGGTACCCAGAGGAGGACTGGCCGAGCCTGCCCCGAGCCCGGTACCCAGAGGAGGACTGGCCGAGCCTGCCCCGAGCCCGGTACCCAGAGGAGGAGTCGAGCCCACCCGTGCACCTGTCTCCTGAGGAGCCCATTCTGGTGGACCCCCCTGCCGAAGCCACGACGACACAGGTACCAGTGGAGGGGGAGATTGGAAGTGGCCCAGGGATAGCCGACCCCAGTCTGGCTGTAGCAGACACTGAGCCTATGTCAGTGTGCTGCGGCCAGGATCCCCACTGACTGCAGCGGATCCACGCCGCTGCTAGGGCCCCGGGCTGGGATGCGGTGGAGTGGGTGGGCCCGCGTCCCCCCTGCCACCCCCTACTCACGGGTGGTAGTCTCCCCCTCACCCCACCACTCCGGCGTAGAAGCCAGGACTTACCTGTTTGCTGCTCAGCCCTGCCTGAGGGTCTGAGCCCTGTACCTGTTGCTGCCCCGCCCTGAGCTAGGGCTTGGGCTTTACAAACTGAACTGCTGCTCAGCCCTGCCTGAGGGTCTGAGCCACTGAACTGCTGTGTGTTTGCTCAGCCCCTGCCTGAGGGTCTGAGCCCCGGAACTACTGGTTGGTTGCTCAGCCCCTGCCTGAAGGTCTGAGGCCAGGGCTACTGCCTGTTGCCCCGCCCTGATTTAGGGCGTGGACTTTAAGACTGAACTGCTACTCAGCCCCCTGTAGTGAGGCGGCCTGGGTCCCAGGCACCCCGAAGGCGAAGAGCGCCCCCTCACCTGACAAGGGGACCCGTACACAGACCCTTACAATGCCTTAGAAAAGCCCATGAGGAAACAAAACATTCTGTCTTCAGGGTTTGAACAGTGTGCTGTAAATAAGGCAGCAGCCACATACTGAACAATGAGGATAAAACAAAATATTGAATAGCTGCTCATTTAGTGACCATGTCCATCCAGTCCTCTGAATGAGGCAGGGGTCCTGGGGAAAAATAGTATGAGATTGTATAATTAAAGACTATATCATAATGTCTATACACAAGGGATTCTATCAGAGAGTAGTTATCAGTGGTTCACAGCCAACCTGGAAGGGCGTATCGAGTGGGGTGCCACAGAGATCTGTCCTTCGTCCAGTTCTATTTAACAGCTTCATACATTATTTGGATAAGGGCCTTAGAAAGTACAATTGTAAAGTTTATGGACAATACCAAGCTGGGAGGGGTCGCAAGTGCTTTGGAGAAAGTGAACTTGACAAACTGCAGTGATCTGAAATAAATAGGATGAAATTCAGTGAGGACCAATGCAAAGTACTACACTTAGGAAGGAATAATCAATAAATCATTCAAATTGGAAATGACTGCTTACATTCGAGTACTGCAGGAATGGATCAGGAGGTCAAATGGAGTATGAGTCGACAATTTAATATTGTTGCAAAAAAGCAGATATCATTCTGGGATGTATTAATAGTAGTGTTGTAAGTAACACAGGAGAAGTAATCCTTCCACTCTACTCAGCACTGATAAGGCCTCAGCTGCAGTATTGTGTCCAGTTCTGGGCACCACATTACAGGGAAGATGCGGACAAATTGGAGAAAGTCCAGAATAGAGCAACAAAAATGATTAAACATGACCTCTGAGGAAAATTTTTAAAAACTGGATTTTGTTTTGTCTGGAGAAGGGAAGACTGATGGAGGACACGATAGCAGTCTTTGAGTACATAAATGCTTGTTATAAAGAAGAGGGTGATAAATTGTTCTCCTTAACCACTGAGGATAGGACAAGAAGCAATGGGCTTAAATTGCAGCAAGGGAGATTTAGGTTAGACATTAGGAAAAATCTTCCTAATTGTCAGGGTAGTTAAGCACCAGAACAAATTACCTGTGGGGTTGTGGAATCTCCAGCACTGGAGGTTTTTAAGAACAGGTTAGACAAATAACTGTCGGGGATGGTCTAGATGATACTGAGTCCTGTCTTAGTGCAGGGAATGGGACTAGATGACCTAACGAGGTCCCTTCCAGTTTGGCATTTCTATGATTCCCTGCCTCTAAAGGGGCGAATTAAGGTTGCAGAGGCAACCTCAATTCTGGCATTTCCTGACTATGGATAACTTGACTTTGCAACCTGAGTTGAGTTCCTTGAATGTAGTTTTGTATGTAGTATATATAAAATAGCTACACAAGGAAGTGACAAATGAGCAAAGTAGCCTGTTACTAACAGCACTGGTGTCTTTCAGTCTAAGGGCAAATCTTCCCTTCCTAGTATGACACTCGCAGGCTGAAAGAAATTGCTCAAACTAGATTCTCCTGTGAAGCCGGTGGTGTGAGGGGGTGTAACAGTGATCACTGGAGTCGGCGGGCTCTGGAGCCATGGGTCTGAATGCCCATCCCGTAGCTGTGCAATAAGGGCCTGACCTCAGGGCGGGTGCAAGGATGTTTGTACCCTAGGTGAAACTTCCACCTTGCGCCCCACCCCCGAGCCCTATGGCAGCTCTCCGCCCCCCCTCCGCCCTAAAGCACCCCCCCATGGCAGCTCCCCATCCCCCCCTCTGCCCTGAGGCGTCCCCTCCGCGGCAGCTCCCCCCGGCCAGGGGAGCCGTGCGGCAACTCCCTGCCCCAGCTCACCTCTGCTCCGCCTCCTCCCCGAGCATGCCGTCGCCGCTCCACTTCTCCCACCTCGCAGGCTTGCGGCACCAATCAGCCGTTTGGCGCTGCAAGCCTAGGAGGGAGAGAAGCAGAGCGGGGTGGCGTGCTCAGGGGAGGAGGTGGAGCAGAGGTGAGCTGGGGTGGGGAGCGGTCCTCCTGCTTGCCATGCCCCCCCTTACTTGCTGCAGGCGGCCCTCTCTGCGCCCCCCTGCCCCCGCTCCCTCCGCCTAAATGCCGATGATGACGGGGCGGCTGAAGATCCAGCTGCCACGGTCACTGCCGAAGGACCCGAAATGCCGCCCCCCAAATGCTAGCACCCTAGACGACCACCTAGGTCACCTAATGGGTTGCACCAGCCCTGCCTGACCTGCAGCACTGCTGGCTTAACCCAGAGACATGATCCCAGGTCATTTCCTGGCCTATCACGTGACCTGGGATCAAGTCTCCTAAGGCAAATACCCTGGTCACATGACAGGGGTCAGTTTCTAGTGATTACTGTTACACTGGGAGCTCCACAGGGCCTGAAGAACAAATTGGTCCCCAAACCCATTGGCCCTGGGGCATCTAGGTACTGTCCATGCCCTATATTGCTGTTCCCTATTCCCGATAAACTGCAGTGAGTCTCTATTGGCTTCCCCTCTTAACCAGGATGGGCTTTTAGCCAACTTCTCCTCATTCTGGATGGTGGAGTGTGGTTTTTGGCCATCCAAACAATGCCCAATTTTCATTCATGTTTTTCTGTCTAAATTTTTCCTCCTGGTCAATTTCACTGATAATTTGCTTCCCCTTTGGGAAATCAGCCTTTTTGAAGCACCTAGTATAAATATCACAGGTTAGCACTGTCCTCTGCTCATAATGAATAAGAACATAAGAACGGCCATACTGGGTCAGACCAAAGGCCCATCTAGCCCAGATCCTGTCTTCCAACAGCGGCCAATGCCAGGTGCCCCAGAGGGAGTGAACAGAACAGGTAATCATCAAGTGATCCATCCCCTGTTGTCCATCCCCAGCTTCCGGCAAACAGAGGCTAGGGACACCATCCCTGCATATCCTGGCTAATAGCTTACCTAGTTCTCTAATCAGATCATCATTATTGGTCCTTAGTCAACCACCAATTTCCAGTCCAGCAATTAATTTATCTTTAAAAGCAGCAAAGAGTCCTGTGGCACCTTATAGACTAACAGACATATTGGAGCATGAGTTTTCGTGGGTGAATACCCACTTCATCGGATGACATGAGTCCCATGCATCCGACAAAGTGGGTATTCACCCACGAAAGCTCATGCTCCAATACGTCTGTTAGTCTATAAGGTGCCACAGGACTCTTTGCTGCTTTTACAGATCCAGACTAACACAGCTCCCCCTCTGATACTTAATTTATCTTTATCCATCATAATGAGGTCCAATATAGCGTTACTTTGTGTTGGGTGCAATATCTTTTGTGTTAGAAAATTATCATCTACAATGTTTAGAAACTCCAGCGCCTGCAGGAGGCCTCCAGCAGGTCTCTCTTAACTTGAAGACCTTCATGATATCACAATTTTCTTCCCACTCATTATGGCAGGTGCTTAAAGAGCATCTCATCTTGTTCTCTGGTTTGTTTCAGTGGTCTGTAACAGAGACCCTCTAGCACCCTCTCTGGATCTTTAGCTCAGTGGTTTGAGCATTGGCCTACTAAACCCAAGGTTGTGAGTTCAATCCTTGACAGGGGGGGGATTGGTCTTGCTTTGAGCAGGGGGTTGGACTAGATGATCTCTTGAGGTCCCTTCCAACTCTCATATTCTATGATTGACCCTCATGCATTCAAGATACTGGAGGTCTGAATTACTGATAATAGAGAATGGTGTCTTTCATGTCGAGTGCCACTTCCCCACTGGTTTTATCTACTCTGTCTTTCCTAAACAGGTTTTAACCCGTGATTTTAAATTCCTATCCTGTGAACCATCCCACAATATTTCAGACATGTCAAATATATCAAATCTCCTCTCATCTGTGAGAATTTCCATTCCCTCCTGCTGGTTACCCAGCATTGGTACAAGCATTGGTCTATAATCAATTCCATTTCTTCTCTTCACATTCATCACCAGCTCTGTTCAACATGTTCATGATACCATGAGACTGAAGCACGTTTTCTCTCTTAGCGTCCTCCCTGGCATAGAGCCCTCCTGGCTGTTCCAGCTAGTCTCCAGCCCTGCAGCTTAGCCCTGTGACTTCTGAGAGGCAGATTGCCCCATTGGTGCAACCCTCTCTCCTGCAGGAATGTGGCACTCTAGCCCAGAGTCTACAGCAGCACCCCTCCAGCAGCTCAGGTCAGCCCCTCTCCCTGGCCTGTGCTGGAGGAACCCTGGAAGTTCCCTTGAGACAAGCCTGGTGTGTGTGTGTGTGGGGGGACACATCCCAGGAGTACCCAGGCTTGTGAGGCACCTCACTACCACCTGCCCTTAGTGTGGAGAAGCCTGTCTGTGCCTGCCTGGGTCAGCTCCCTGCCTCCACCAGCCTCTGGTGATACAAGCCCTGCCCACCAGGCCTTGCAGGCCCCGCTATCTGTGTACAGGCACACACCAACCCCCCGAGTCCTCCGAGCATCCCCTGGAGCGTCCAGCTCCTGGGTACTCCCAGCATTTGCACATTTGCTGCTCCCAAAGGAACGGTATGTACCAGCTTACCAGTGCCACCATGGAATCAGTGCCCCACTCCACACAGCTCCGAGATGCGGTTACAAACAAGCCACTTAACACAGAACAGAGGTTTGAGAAGAAGCAAATAGAACTAATGGAAACAAATGGTTACATGTAGAATAAAATCATAACATACTTTCTAGAGCCTAAACTTAACTGACAAGACAGTCCCCTCTCTCATAAAGGTTAGCTCAGCCAAGCATTGAACAGCCAGACTGGTGGTCAGATTCTCCCCTCCACTGGGGGTGTGGGAGGAGAAAGCTGAATGGCATCGCTGAGCCCACAAGCTTTTCATCTCCACCCTGCATCATGGCAATGGCAGGATTTGGATTGGAGCAGAGGAACACCTGAATTCCACTGAATCCTCCCTGCAGGCTTGGAGAGCTCCTGTCAGAGCCCCGTGAGGGGATTAACGTTGCTCCAAACAAGGACTGTGCCGTGCAACTCGAATAAACCCTGAACTGATTGTTCAGAGAGGGTCCCCCTGAGTCGTTGTGGGGAGGCAGGACCTTGTTCCTTGGCTCCTTCACAGCAGGACAGTGGGAGAGCTTGGAGGGGGGTAGAGGCAGCTTTATAGAGGGGGAACCTAGGGGAATCATGGGAATCTAAGGGGTGTGGTTTATGGCAGGGCAGAGCCAGTCTAAAGGGGATGCTGTGGACTCCCTGGCTGTTCCCACACCCCTCACTGGGGGAGGTGCACCATGTCCTCTACTGCTGGAAACCAGCAAGGGAAGCAGAGAGGTCGCCCACTCAGCAGGTGCAAAGTGTGTGGGGAGATCTCACAGTCCTAGCCCTCCTGCTTCCCAGAGCCCAGACAAAGGCAAGACATGCGGCCAGGACTCTCTGACGGTAGCAGTGACCTGCAGGAGTGTCATAGGAGAGGATGCTTAACATGTCTGCAAACAGCTTCTTCTGTGCTGCTGGGGGAGGGAGGGAGGGTGCTGGGCTAGCATGTACTTGTTGTGCTATTCAGAGCTCTATGCTTGCTAGATGTGACAGTAATACCTATTGCTCCCCTTGTTGTGGTTCCTACTCTCAACAGAGCTTAGTGAAGTCCCTCCTAGACTGCCCGCTCTGCTCTGGCGTTCAAAGCCCAGCTTCTGGAGGTGCGGTGTGGTACAGAACAGTGTACTTTAAATCCCCAGCCGGGGGACTGGACTTTCAGGGAACTGGTAGCAGGCTGTCCAGTCCTTCTCCCCTAATTCCAATCCTGCCCAGATGAGAACCAAAAGCTGTCACCATCTGACAGTGGCCTGGGGATCTATGTGACATGCATGTGGAGCTTTCAGTCCCGTTCCCCAGGAACAGGTGCTTGCCCCATTGAAACCAGCACCAGAGCTAGGACAAACTGACACCCCTTATTCTCAGCAGAGAGGCTCAGGCTGGCCCTGGCATGGAGACCAGACTCCCAGCTCTTGCTTAGAGAGGCTCTAGTAGTGGCGAAGTTGAGGGTTAGGGGACACAACAAGGTTACACTGTACCTCCCTATTCTGCAGATAACTGATGGCTCCAAGTTCCAGAGCTGTCGGCACAGCACCTTTCAAACGCCCAGAATACACCAGAGCTGTCGGCACAGCACCTTTCAAATGCCCAGAATACACCAGAGCTGTCAGCACAGCACCTTTCAAACGCCCAGAATACACCAGAGCTGTCAGCACAGCACCTTTCAAATGCCCAGAATACACCAGAGCTGTCGGTACAACGTCTTTCAAACGCCCAGAATACACCAGACCTGGTAGAAAATTTGATTCTATTTCCCATAAAAATATTTCAAAGGAAGTGATTTTTTTTTTGGTCCAGATTTGTCATGGAATTTGGTGTGATTTTGCTGAAAACTGATTTTTTTTTGTTTTCAATTGTTGAAAACTGATTTTTTTCCAGTTTTTTAATTCCCACCTTCCCCTACCCCCCAAAAAACACCCCACAACATAGCGAGAAAAGCAAATGTGTTCATAAGGAACTTTTTGTTGCACCAAAAAGCCATTTTCAGTCAAAAAAGTTTTGAGAAGGTGTTTGATCAGCTCTCCCGAGAATATCTTATTGGAACATGCCACTGTGTCCTAAATTCTGCCCTCGGTAACTTCAGCGAGGTAGCCTGGATCCAACTGAGAGCACTTTTTGGCCCCATCTCTATCCATGACTTCTCTCAAGAGAACTGCACTGGATGACCATGCATGCAAAGCTCCCCATAAACAAGCTGGATGGAATGGCCTGGCTTCCAAATATATCAAGGCTCATTCTAGACATTTCCAGTGTGATGCAGGCAACTTGCCTGCCCAGGATTGTGTATTTTGCTCTCCCGTGCAGCCTGCTGGAGAAAGAGCCCCAGTGGCCAGCCATTATTAAAGACCTAACCACTTTCCCCTGGGAGGGAGAAGAATCCCAGGGAGATAAGTCTGGGCCTGAGCATCCCCCGGCTGAGCCGCCTGCCCAGAGTATAAGAGCAGATTTACTGTGGAAACACTGACTCTGGAAACAGAATGCGCTCCCCCCAAGTCGCTAGCTGAGCGGGGAGTATAATAGGTTAGCCGTGTTCCCTAATAAGGGAAGCAGTTTGTGGTGTCTGATAAGAACTATTTTACAACAGAACATAATCTACTGTAACTCTTTATTATGTCTAATGCAATAGAAGTGTAAACAGGGCTGACAAGAAATTAAAATCAATTGCATTCTCCTCTCAATGGCAATATCAGTTTGTCAGTAATTACTTGTTTGTTGTCTTCATTGTGAAGCCAAACAATTCCAAGGTTGTTAATGCTCCAAGAGAGAAAATGAAATTACATATTCAATTTATTCTGTGCAGAAACAAATTACCACGAATAAAGGAAGGGATTTATTTGTATTCCTGTGGTGGAGTTGGTGACTTCCAATATGATAGAGCGGCTTCTCTACCTCCATCAGCCCCATGAGGACTTCACAATGACAGTGACTTCAGGGCAGCCACAGGTTTCTGTCTAACCATCAACACATGCGGAGCGGGAGGTGGATCTTTGTTATCTCAGTAGCCTGGCCTTCAGCAGGCTGTCTGGGGATTCAGTCTTTTCCTTTCTGAAAGAAGGCCATGCTATTTAATACTGTATGTGCAGCATGGGCTAGACTCTGGTCTTTGAGACATTGGTGTAAATTCAGCATTTCCTCACTGGAGTTGCTCCAGAACTGCACTCTTGTAACTTAGATCAAAGCCTGGTGTAAGGTGTATTCAACAGAAACCACACTCTGCTGTCAGTTACGCCACTATCATGACTTCGGCGGAGTTACTTGGGATTTCCAGCGGTGTATATGTGTGGGCATATGAGGACGTGTGTGTGTTTTTTGTGATAAAGTATTTGAATGAGTTAAGCCCTTTATTGTATCAGTATCAAATGGTATCTTTATCCAATTAACTTCTACAGTGCTTGACTTCATCTTTCTCCAAAGCTGACTTAAAAATTAATGATACTTTGCATTTCTCGTGCCTTTCATCTGACGATCTTAAATGGATGGCTGGTAGCAAAGGGTTGGTTGTTTTTTTTGTTTTTTTTTTAACTAGCTGCTAAAAATGTAACAAATCATTAGGGGGATTCACGTCCTGTGTCTTGCTCTCTGTGTTACTAAGCAAGCACAGGCTGAGGACAGGTATTTGAACACTCCATCATCTGTATCCCATAACACAGCCAAGAAGAGCACAGCTATTTAATATAGAATATCTTATTGCCCTTATATAAATCCATGGTACACCCACATCTTGAATACTGCATACAGAGGTGGTCTCCTCATCTCAAAAAAGATATACTGGCATTAGAAAAGTTTCAGAGAAGGGCAACTAAAATGATTAGGGGTTTGGAATGGGTCCCATATGAGGAGAGATTAAATAGGCTTGGACTTTTCATCTTGGAAAAGAGGAGACTAAGGGGAGATATGATAGAGGTATATAAAATCATGAGTGGTGTGGAGAAAGTGAATAAGGAAAAATGATTTACTTGTTCCCATAATATAAGAACTAGGGGCCACCAAATAAAATTAATGGGCGGCAGGTTTAAAACAAATAAAAGGAAGTTCTTCTTCACAGAGACACAGTCAACCTGTGGAACTCCTTGCCTGAGGAGGTTGTGAAGTTTGGACTATAACAGGGTTTTAAAGATAACTAGATAAATTCATGGAAGTTACATCTATTAATGGCTATTGTTAGGATATAGATATTCAGGCCTGTCTGCAAAGGCCTATACTTTAAGAATTTAGGTGTATTCTTATCACTTAGCTTGTTATAAAGGTATAAAAGAAAGAATAAAAAATCACTGTCTGTCTGTGTAATGGCCTTCTCTTATTGTGACAGTCTGAGGCCTGGTTCTTCAGCTAAGCAGCAGAGGACAGCCATAAACTGGGAAATGTATGGTCACATCCTCACATTCCAAACTAGTCACATTAAAATAAGGTGCTATTGGGCTGTTAGGAATACAATCCTGGCCTGATATTCCTGTCACCTCCAGAGAAAGGGAAGAGCCTAGAAGATGTAAAAGGAAATTTAGTTTGATAGCATCCTGTCTGGCAAGAACTCACTTATCAATAGCTGGGATGTGAAATCCTCATTTCTGTATTGTTCTATCACTGTAGTCTTCACTTCCCTATTGTTTGTCTGTATAATCTCTGTCTAGTTCTGTGATTGTTTCTGTCTGCTGTATAATTAATTTTGCTGGGTGTAAATCAATTAAGGTGGTGGGATATAATTGGTTAAATAACCATGTTACAATATGTTAGGATTGGTTAGTTAAATTTCAGTAAAATGATTGGTTAAGGTATAGCTAAGCAGAACTCAAGTTTTACTATATAGTCTGCAGTCAATCAGGAAGTAAGGGGGGATGGGAACAGGGACTGGGAATGTAGGTGGGGGAATTGGGATCATGTTTTGCTAAAGGGGGGAATGGGAACGGGATGGGAACAGAAACAGGGACACAGGCAAGGCTCTGTGGTGTCAGAGCTGGGAAGGGAGACACTAAGGAAGGAAACTGGAATCATGCTTGCTGGAAGTTCACCCCAATAAACATCGAATTGTTTGCGCCTCTGGACTTCGGGTATTGCTGCTCTCTGTTCCTGCGAGAAGGACCGGGGAAGTGAGAGGGTGAAGGAATAAGCCCCCTAGCCAGGATGGGTAAGGAATGGTGTCTCTAACCTCTGTTTGTCAAAGAGTGGAGATGGATGGCTGGAGAGAGATCACTTGATCATTACCTGTTAGGTTCATTCCCTCTGGGACACCTGGCATTGGCCACTGTTGGTAGACAGGATACTGGGCTGGATGGCCAAAGGTCCATCCTTTGGCCTGACCCAGTATGGCCATTCTTATGTTCTTTATAATTAAATACAGGTTTTATTAACCTGACATGAAATCTAGCCAGACACTGAATGGAAAAGCATGTGACCCAGACAGAAGAAGGTCACTTGTTTGGGAGGTAAGAGGGTAATGGGGTCCTCTGGGACCTTCTGCACTTAGCAGCTGGTTATGGGTAAGTCACAAACTCAATGTACTGTGGTGGCGAGAATGATGATTCAGCTGGAGCAGCGTTTGTTCTCCTGGGATAGCAGGGCTGGCTTGTAACCTGGGGAAAGCTCAGCTGGAAATTAACGTGCACAGGCCATGAAAGCCAGGAAGATCCGCTGTAACGGGAATCAGAGCGGGGTAACATCCCGCAAAGAACCCACAAAGATTAGGGGACAAATCACACCCTGGGTTTTGCCCACACAGCGCCACGAGTGCCAGCTGCCTGCAAGTGGGACATCAACCATTAAAGAAAAGGAAAAGTGACTTCCATGGTGATACAGCAAAGAATCCTGTGGCACCTTATAGACTAACAGACGTTTTGCAGCATGAGCTTTCGTGGGTGAATACCCACTTCTTCGGATGCAAGCCAATACAATATCTCTGCCTTCCAGCCCCGGCCTGTCAGAGCTGGAGGGAGCTTGATAACCAGTGACGTATGTGCAATGTGCATGTAGGGTACGTCTATATGTATATTGGGGCTGCACAGACCTCGCTAATGAGAGAAGCAGAGATGGAAAATATTGTAACCCACTGTCCTGCAGGGTGCAGCTGGGAGCACTGGAGGAGGCCAGATCTCTTGGGGTGGTGGGAGCTGCTCTGTGCACCACAAGCTTGGAGGCCAGTGCTGCGGGCACCCCCAGCCCAGGCTCTAAGGGCTCCGGCCCGTGGTGGGCCCCATTAGCACTCGCACACTCTGGGTAACACTTGGTTGCTTCACCAGGGCTGCCAGCAACAAAGGATCAAAGACCCTCAGCACAACAGCTTCACCGGTTACAGCAAAAGGTACCCGCCCAGCCCCTGGGGAGCCCAGCAGAGGGTACCGGGGTCATTGTGTCTGCATTGTCCTCCTAACAGCATCTTCTGCCTGCCCTGGGTCTTCCGCTGCAGCTACTGCAGCCCCGCCAGCAGCAGGGTGTGTCAGCTTCCAGCCTCAGATCCCCAGCTCCTGCCCTGCTGCTCGCATGCTGCCTCTGGCTCCCTCCCCAGCCTGCTCCTCCCTGGACTCAGGTTGTGTACTCTGGAGGACTGTGGAGCCGCATATTTGCTGCTGCACTGGTAACACAGTGCCCTCTACTGGCTGGATCGTCCCTGTCCAGCTCAGCCCAGCTGGGGCAGGGAAGGTACCAGGAATGCACCAGTGGGTGCATTACAACCCCTGTTATTGTTACCCTCACCCTCTCTGTGTAGAGCTTTCTCTCCCTCTACTGGTGACTGGGACACATAGAGGATGATAAGCCCACTGCACGCTTGGCTGGTGGAGGGGGAGGCTTTGAGTTTATGTAGACTGTGCTTGTAGAATCAGTGGTGCCAGACTCAAGCCCTGCTGCTAACACCCCCTGCAGGGGTGCACTGTAACCGCAGCTAGTCCGAGGGCGGGCCTTACATCCTCCTGCCCGCTGTGCCCAGCCCTGGAACATGCCCACCACCAATCTAGTAACCAGGAGGGCTAGCTCCTTGAAATGTGCTTCAGCCCCTTGTGGTTCTGATTTCCATGACCTTTTGAAAGAATGGGGTTTCCTGTGCAGCAGCTGAAGAAGAGCAAAGATACAGTTCCCAGGGAGGAGTTAGAGCTGGGCAGAAATTTTCCAGTGGAAAGTGCTGATTGGATGACATTGGAACGCTCAACGGGCATACGTTGATTCCACTAAAACTTCCAAGAGAAACCAGGCCAGTCTGCCAGCCTGGTGCCCTGCCAGCCCTCCTGCTTTCTAGCCAACTGGTAGCAATCTGCCCAGCTCTACATCTGCAGATCTGTTGGACTGTCCTGTTTCCTGCATCCCTCTTCTCCTCTTCTCCCCATGTACCCAGGGCTTCCCTGCTCCCTGGTCCCTAGCTCCCCCATCTACCTACCTGCTGGGATGCCCTGCTCCCTGGGTCCCCCTTCTTCCCAGCTCCCCATCTGCTTGCCTGCTGGGTTCTCCGTCACCCCATGTATCCATCTGCTGGGCTTCCCTGCTCCCTGAGCTCTCCAATTCCATGGGCTGCCTCCTCCTCGTCTGCCTACTGGGCTGCCAGGGAGCCCGGCGTCCAGGAAATGGTGCAGTCCAGGCAGTCAGGAGAGTGGGGTGGCACAGCAGTTCCCCTGCCGGGTCGCCCAGGGAGCAGGGCAGCTCCGTGCCAGGCAGGCGGCCAGCAATCCAAACAGCCATTTCAGTTCTCCTGAAACTGAACTTTTTGAATTTCATTCCTATGAAAAAAATCATCAATTTTGAGTTTTTGTCCCAATGTGGCACTTTTGTGACCCCACCCCCCCGCAGGTGGTGCCTCTCTGCACCAGGAGGTGCCCAAATACCCGGGCAATCTGCCCCCATCGCTTGCTTTCTCCAATAACATCAGCCTCATTTAGGGTGACCAAACAGCAAATGTGAAAAATCAGGACAGGGGGTGGGGGGTAATAGGAGCCTATGTAAGAAAAAGACCCCCAAAGACTGTCCCTATAAAATCCGGTCATCTGGTCACCCTAGCCTCATTGAAAAACTACCCGGTGCAGAGCAGAATGATTTCCCAATCAGCTGTTTCCCTCTAAGACCCTGTGCTCCTTCCTAGAAATGCACGGCAGGCTGCAGAAATTACGGACAGCTCCCGCTCTGGGCGGCAACGAACAGTGGGTCCTATTCTGTGCTGCTTTATATTTAGGTTTTATAATCACTCACATATTTTAAATTTAACCAAAGCAACGTTTCTCTAACGTGAGCAGCAAACAAAGCCTAAGCTGTGCTGAATGAGCTCTGCACTGCACCCTTCACTTCCCTAATGCTTTTCTTGCTCCAAATTATCCCCCGAGCATTCTCTTTAGCCAATGTATACAAATGATTTGTAGGAGTTTTCCTCCCCGGCAGCATAATAACCCAGCAGGGCCATATGGCTAGTAGCCCTGTTCCTGCTCAATTCAGAGAGACTGCTTGCTTTTGTGCAGGACTCTCGCACATTTGTTCTTTATTAAAATGAAAATTAGCATGAAGCTCAGCTACCAGCTTGATAGTTTCTGAAGCTGCCTAGCAAATACTTATGTTAAACCAATTCCGATCCATCCTATAATTCCACTCTCCGAATGGAACGGGCTTGCTGGCATAAATCAGAAAGCAAAGTTAACTGTTCTAAGATGCTACACAGTATAACTGCAAGTGATGCATGTTTCTCTTGGAGCCAAAGCTAATACAGCCGAGTCATTAACAAACATCTGGAGAATAGCTCTTTATATTACACTAGAATGATATTTCAGATTTAAGGTCTACATGGTGGGCATTTCAAAGACTTTGAAGGGGTTCTATTAGGCCTGCCACTCAAATTCCCATTATCCTGCAAATTATCTTCCACGTCAGGATTATTGAGTCCATCATTAACCGTCCACGAGTCTGGTTTAAAAGCTCACTGGACTGCACGGAGAATTAGAGAAAGCATGGGCTGAATTCCACCAGCATGCAGTCCCTCCGTGCAATGGAAGGAAACTGATTAGAGAGGATATCTCTCTCCCTGCCATGGTCCATTTCATGTTGGAAGGAAAGAATCCCTTTCTGACCCCAGATATAGTGATTGGTACAATCCTGTGCACAGGAGCAAAAGCCTCCATGGTGAAGCACCTAATTCATTTAGACCTAGATACTGCTGGTCTCCAAGTATTCTTCTGAATCATAGTGACGTATATTCTGCCAATATCTCCTTGGTCAGAGAAATCCAATCCCTGATCTAGGGCTGCTCCGTATTTTCTGTTGAAAGCTTTTTTCCCCATGGAATACTGGGGTTTTGACAAAATGAAAATTTTCACAGAATTTTTCCTTGGAAATTTTTGATTTTTCACCAGAAAACCAAAAAAAACCCAAAACCCCAAAATATTTGTCCAAAACCTGATTTCGGGGGTGGGGCGGGGTAGTTTTTTGGATGACAAATTTCCACTTTCCTAAAACTGAACATGTTTCAGGTTGGGGGAGGGGTAATTTTTTTGTAAAGAAAAGTCAAAATTTTCTGCTAAAAATTTCAACAAAAACAAACAAATCCTTTAGTTAATTTTTTAAAGGAAAAAAGCCTCCATTTTCTGTCTAGTTCTACAGAGATTGCCTAGGAGAGGAAAAGAGCCTTTGGAATATTTAACCCACCTGTTGTTATTGACTATATTTTCAGGTGTCTGCACAGTTCCCTGTTGTTTCTCAGTTGAAATAAATCCATTCCCAAGTCAGTATCCAAACAGAATTTCTGCCTGATGGGGAGTCTCTGACATCCACTACTCTTTGAGAAATGGTTTTAGAAGTACAAATCAAAGGTCTGATTCATCACAGCTCTGCTCTGGCCTAACACTGGAGTGGCTCAGGCCCTGACTCTGCCCTACATTACTGTACAGCGGTGCCCGTCCATCAAACTCAATGGGGTCACTGTGGATGTGTAGCACTGTCACTGAGATCAGAATCTGGCCTCATCTGCACAGGTGGAACTGAGGGCAAAGTTGACAAGCGGTTGGATTTATCATTTGTATGAGTAATGGGTGTGACCCTGGAGACAGATAGAGGCCCACGGCAGCTGCTTCTGTGTCCGGGGCAGTGATGTCTGACCTGAGGTGTCTGCATGAGGGAGATGCCTAAGCACAATCTGTTCCCATGGCTGTCCAAGGAACAGGGCACGTGAACACCATTTTAATACAGGAACAGCAGTAAGGAAAAACCGGGCTTTGGAGCCCCGATTTCTCCTCCACATGGGAAGCTGAGCTGCAAGCCCTGAATTCTGCCTTTGCGCAGCAAAGAGGAATTATCTCTTGGAGGAAACATGGTGGTTTTGCTCATGCATCATCTGTGACCACATCAGAAATACTGAGCTGGACTTTGCTTATTAATAATACCAAGCTCTGAACTGGCACAGTTCACACACAGAGCTCCAAGCTCTTCACGAAGGAGGTCAGGATCATTATTACCATTTTACAAATGGGGAAACTGAGGCACATAGCAGTTCAACTGACTTGTCCAAGGCCACCCGGTAGGCCAGTAGCAGAGCCAGAACTAGCCCTCCCCCATAGGCTACATTGCCTCCTGTACATTTGGTATTTATCTATCTGAGGAGGGGACCATGCCTGATGCATCGATTCACGCCCAGTTCAGGTCACCACTTTGCTCTTGCCTTCCCAATCAGTGCCCAGCTGAAGTGCTGAGACCCCCCAGGTGGGATTCTCAGAGCAGACCAGGCACAGAGCAGGAAGAGGGGCCAGCTGGCATGCAAACACCCAGCTGATCTATGGGCTGGACAAGGAACGGCTCTCCTTGCTGTGCTGCGGGTGGTGAGACTTACACCTACCAGACACGTCCCCGATGGCAGAGCCTGTCCCTGCCCAGCTCCATCCAGGAACGCCTCCCCTACCCCATTAATGAAGAGGGGGCTCCCAGTGTTCAGATAGTGACCCTGAGACTGAGGGCAGAGTGAGCCCAGTGGTTCTTGCTCAAGTTTATTGTGATGATGAACAGGTAGGCCCAGAGGTAAAGTCTGTCTGTCTTTCACACATTGCTGCAAATTTCAGTGGAGGGGGCATGGAAGTGGGAGTGATGAGCCCTAGGGACAAATTCTGCTCTTCCCTCCCCTGGTGTAACCCAACGGAGGCAATGGAATTACCTTGTGTTCCATTGTCTGAAGCGACGCACGACTCTGCGTGCCAGCCTCAGGGCAGACTGTCAAGCACAGGGCAGACATCTCAAACTGGTGATGTGTTCTATAGTTAGGTTTCATCAACCCCGTAACAAGTGTGAAATTCTAAAGCACTGTAACAGCCTTACCATGGAATCACAGACAGTCCCTTGAGCTCTCCAGTCTCGTTTGCCATCCAGGCAAGCTGGACTACGTGATAGATGGTCACTTTACACCAAAAATCACAATATTCAGGATACTCCCAGTCCCAAAGGACCAGTCCTTTAAACCAGGTCAATTCTACTCAGATCTCAAACTGAAGACAACGCCAGTAGCTAATCCTGTAATTAACTAAAGATTTATTAACCAAGAAAAGAAATGAGCATTATTTACAAGGTTAAAACACACACAAATGAGCTATGGTTTCAGATTTAAAAGGCAGTAGACACTTCTCTAATAAGCTGCTGGGTATGTCCTTTAGGGCTGACCCAGGCCAAGCAGCATGGGGATCTCTTGCTTATGGTTAGGAATCTTTGCCCCTCAGAGTCCAGATGGCATAAAGAGACCCAGTTTCTCCTTTGCATGGATTTTTATCCCCTTGACCCAGAATCCATCTGATGCGATGAGGTCATGCATAGGGCTCCGCTTCCCGGAGGGAGCCAGGAATGCAGTCAACAAGGTCTCTGTCCTTTGATGCTGCACAATGCCTCACTTGCATTCAGTGGGCCACCTTGTGTCCAGGACGAGCACTTTACCTTAATTAATGCTGCTTTTGCCATTTGGCGAATAACTCAGTTACCGTGGTTTACAATGCAAACGCTCAATATAACTTCATACCATGGTATACAGATATTACGAATACGATTAATACATGCAGCATCATAGAATCATAGAATCATAGAATCTCAGGGTTGGAAGGGACCTCAGGAGGTCATCTAGTCCAACCCCCTGTTCAAAGCAGGACCAAACCCAACTAAATCATCCCAGCCAGGGCTTTGTCAAGCCTGACCTTAAAAACCTCTAAGGAAGGAGATTCCACCACCTCCCTAGGTAACCCATTCCAGTTCTTCACCACCCTACTAGTGAAAAAGTTATTCCTAATGTCCAACCTAAACCTCCCCCTCTGCAACTTGAGACCATTACTCCTTGTTCTTTCATCTTCTACCTCTGAGAACAGTCTAGATCCATCCTCTTTGGAACCCCCTTTCAGGTAGTTGAAAGCAGCTATCAAATCCCCCCTCATTCTTCTCTTCTGCAGACTAAACAATCCCAGTTCCCTCAGCCTCTCCTCATAAGTCATGTGCTCCAGCCCCCTAATCATTTTTGTTGCCCTCCGCTGGACTCTCTCCAATTTATCCACATCCTTCTTGTAGTGTGGGGCCCAAAACTGGACACAGTACTCCAGATGAGGCCTCACCAGTGCTGAATAGAGGGGAATGATCACATCCCTCGATCTGCTGGAAATGCCCCTACTTATACAACCCAAAATGCCATTAGCCTTCTTGGCAACAAGGGCACACTGTTGACTCATATTCAGCTTTTCGTCCACCGTAACCCCTAGGTCCTTTTCTGCAGAACTGCTGCCCAGCCATTCGGTCCCTAGTCTGTAGCAGTGCATGGGATTCTTCCGTCCTAAGTGCAGGACTCTGCACTTGTCCTTGTTGAACCTCATCATATTTCTTTTGGCCCAATCCTCTAATTTGTCTAGGTCACTCTGTATCCTATCTCTACCCTCCAGCGTATCAACCACGCCTCCCAGTTTAGTGTCATCTGCAAACTTGCTACATCCTACAAGCATTCCATCAAGTTTAAATACTGAACACACTCTTACCACACTAATATCTGTTTTAACTATACTAACCCCCAGGTGAGCCAGACTGGTTTCCAGCTCTGCATTTGTCAGTGTTCAGTGAGGCCTGGGGCCTTAGCATGAGCTGGCAGCTGGTCTGCCAGTGGCACACCCTGCATTTCCCTTGGGGTCACCGACAGTTTCCCCAGTGTCATCATGCAGTACACAAGGAGAGGATCAAGCACTGGGTGTTTGCTAATCTGGAACCGCAGGGCATATTTTATCCTGAGATGTGTCAGAATCCTGCAGACAAACTGAACCATTAGGTGCACTAATGGTATGTTAATTACATAAGTGTCACCGTTTACTACCAACGCCACCTCCTCAGGGGAGAACTCCGAATACATATTTTTAAATGACTCATTAGTTGGTGCTGTGCTGAGCACTCTTTAGCGAATTGTTTTCACTATGCTGTGTGCGGGATGCAGTGCATTGTGGGGCCCCAGCACTGGCTGTTTAAAGTCTAAAGAGGACGTGTGTGGTTGGAGTCCAGGGAGTGGAAAGCAGAACTGCTGGCTCTGCAAACTGCCCTGGATCAGGTAAATGTTTCCATTCTAGGTCCCTCATTTCTGGGCTCCAAACACTTTGGCACTGAGATACCATAGAGACATGACAGATAGAGAGATGTGCACGGACATGAATGGATGGATGAGATTGATTTTCCTTTTAGACTGAAACTTTTTTGTTTCTGTTTTTCCTCTATACATAAATAAAGCTCACTGAATGTCAAACCCAGCTGCAAGTGGTCATTCTTTCTGTGGCATTAAACATACCAAAGCCAGAGAATTCATGTCCGGGCCTGCAGTGACATTAATGTAGCCACATGCTGCACTGGGTGGACTTTTTGCACTTGAAGCAGCTCCTGAGATGGGGGCTGTTAAAGGGGCTTCCTCTTCCTGATCCTGCGGTGCTGTGCTGGTCCCCTGGGGTCATGAAGAGCAGCCTGGGCCTTCTGGTGAAGACAAACTTGCTGTGTGAGATGTACGTGTCCGGGGAAGGTGGCCACGGGAAGAGGCTGCCACCCAGGAGTTCATTCTGATGGCTCTGAGCTGCGCAGCTGAGGTGGGAGTCCCACACTGCCCCCTGAGAGGGTCTCAGCTTTGGCTCATCCTGCTACAATCCGAAACAAAGTTCCAGGCCTGCCTGGCGGTGGGGGTGGGGAGTTACTGCTCAGGCCTGTCCCAGCTGCTGATTCAAACCTCCAGATACATCTGGGCAGGGTAGGGTTGCCAACCCTCTAGGATTGGCCTGGAGTCTCCATGAAGTAAAGATTAATCTTTAATTAAAGTTTATGCCATGTGATGAAATCTCCAGGAATACATCCAACCAAAATTGGCATCCTTAGGGCAGGGATGGGAGTTAACAGGACAGGCCGCGTGCTCAGAAGAGCTTCTTTGCCCTGGAGCAGTTCCTCATCCCCACATGGGCCTGTGAGAAACAGCAGATTGTGTGTTTGTGGTGGTGTGGGGGTGGGGGAGGGCAGAAACCTTCCAGAACACCAGAACACCTGGGTTCCTTGAACTGACGCACATTGAAGAGATAATGAGGTCAGTTCTTGGGACCATCCCAGCAGTACTGGATGCCCATTTCCCCACGGCAGCAGATTGGGCCTAAGGGTGCTGGATACAGAGAGGCTGCCAGAGCAATCCTGCAACCACTGCTCTGCCTCTGCAGCTGGAGTTTGCTGGGGAATCTCTGCACTGTACTCAGCAGCTGGGGAGAGACACTTGGTGGTCCTCAGAGTTTGAAAAAAACCTGTTTGTCTTTCCCAAATACCAGAGCGAGGGGTGGGGCTGGAGCAAGAGTTACTGTCATCAAATCAGGGACTGGATTTTGTTGTTTATTTATCTATTACATTCGGAGGGGATTTGATGCTGATTAATGGAAAGGACTCAGATCCCAGTGCCCAGCCAGTAATGCTGTGGCCAAGAGTCTTGCAAACTTTCCCGACCTCGTGCTCCAGTAGCCTTTGTGCAAAATGCTCTCTGTGACATTGACCCCTGGGCTGGTCCCTGCAGCGGTGGTGGGTGCTTCCGGATATGTGCTCCCCTAGGGTGTCTGCATCAGAGAAGGTGCCGAGCTGCATGGCCTGTCTGGGGGCTGAGTTTTGGGGGTCACAGTCTGGTCCGAGACATCATATGGTTGGACTCCTTCTCTTTAGCCAAGGCAGACTTGGATGGGTGCAGTATAGTTGATTTCAGGACTCAAGGAGAAGCCAAGAGAGTGAGATAGGGTAGGAGGAAAGAGACAGTGGGGCAGAAAATAACACAACAAGAGAAACAAGACAGGGTGTTATGTGGCTCTGCAGTACAGGCAGTTAGAGGGACCCCTTAGCAGGGAGGGGGTCTGGCTCTGTTGTGGGTGGGATAGTGGGCAATGCTGGGCAGAATGCAGTGACTTTTCATGTCTGCTCCAGTGAGATGCTCTCGGGAGCTGCGGGAGGCTGGTCATTTGAGGCTGGCTCCATTTCCAGCCCTGTTGCTGCCTTTAATCTGCCCTTCCAGGAGCAGCTGCTGACCAGCAGAGAGATGCAGTCTGACAAGGCTCCTCCGCGGTGTTTAGAGTGACAAGCCAGAAAGTGCCAATGGGCAGTGCCAGCTGGGACCAGCTTTCCAATAAGGCTCTTACATCCCGAGTGTGACCAGGCTGCGGGACACGGGGTGATGGAGGGAACACAACACTTTCTAACTGGGAGGAAGCAGGTCATTGTTTTGACCTTGTAAGAAATAGCAACGTGCCATGCTGTGCTAAGACATGCCATGTCATGCTACACTGTGCTGAGCCATGCCATGCTTGCAATCCAGCTGGCAGGACAACCCTGTGATGGTGACAGACCAGGTGCCAGCTCATGCCATGGTCCCCATGCCTCAGGGAACACTGACAAATACACAGCTGGAACCAGTCTGGCTCACCTGTGTGTTAGTATTGTTAAAATAGGTGTCAGAATTATAAAAATGTGTTTAGCGTTTAGACTTTATTGAATGCTTGTAAACTGCTACATGCATTAATCACACTTATCACATCTGTATCCCATATTATAAGGTGATATTTAAGTATTTGTATTATAACCATCTGCAAATCATTAGACAGGAGAGAGACATTAATTAGTGTGAAGGGCTGATCCCCAAGAGAAGGTATGTCCTGCCCCACAAAGAAGGCCCATTGACAAGAGATGAACTATTGTGGAACATCAAAGAGGATAAAAGACTTTGTGGATTGCAGAGGAGTCCTGCAGGTGAGTTCCTTCAGCAGCTGAGTTTACAGCTCCAAATGCAAGGGAGGAAGGGAATACAAAGCCCTAACAAGAAGGAACTGTATCTTTATGCTGCTTGGACTCTGAGGGGCAAGGATTACTAGGCATAAGCAAAAGACCCCCAGTGCTTGGCCTGGGTTAGCCCTAAAGGACATATGGAGCTTACTTATTACAGAAGCTTCTATTACTTCTTGAAACTGAAGATTGGAACTCATTTATGTGTATATATGTTTACCTGGTTTAACCTTGTCAATAACTGTCTTGTTTCCTTTTCCTAATTAATAAATCTTTAGATAGTTGATTAGAGGATTGGTTACAAGCATTGTCTTTGGTGTGAGATTTAAGGTGCAAATGCCTTGGGGTAAGAACCTGGTCCTTTGGTACTGAATATTGCTGTGATCCTCGGTGTAAGGGGCCATCTATCACAAGGTACACTCCTCTGGGTGGCAAGATAGATTGGAGTACTCAAGGGGATGGTCTGTGACTCCATTGATAGGCTGTTATAGAGCCTGGAAAGTTTGCACTTGATAATTGGTTGGTGAAATCTAAGTAGAGAACTCACAGCCAAATTGGGGTTGGTGCCCTGCTTCTTAACAGTCTGCCCTGAAGTTGTACTCACCAGGGCCACCCAGGGGGAGAAAGTGGGGAAATTTGCCCCAGGCCCCACAGGGGCCCCCATGAGAGTTTTTTGGGACCCCTGGAAACGGGGTCCTTCACTCACTCCACGGGCCCCGGAAAACTCTCGTGAGGCCCAGACCCCCGGAGCCTCTTCCGCTCTGGGTCTTCGGTGGCAATTCGGTGGCAGGAGGTCCTTCCACTTCAGGACCCGCCGCCTAAGTGCCCCAAAGACCCGCGGCGGGGGGTCCTTCCGCCCCGGGACCTGCTGCCGAAGTGCTGGGTCTTTGGCGGCAATTTGGTGGCACTTCGGCGGCAGGTCCCGGAGCGGAAGCACCCCCCCACTGCCAAATTACCGCCGAAGCGGGGGCCCTCCGTTGCCGAAGACCCCAGGCCCCCTGAATCCTCTGGGCGGCCCTGGTACTCACACTCCTAAGCCACTGCAGGACAGCTTGACAAACCCACCAGCATAATACACATGGCCCGACTATGGTGAAGGCCGATGGTTTCACTCGGTTGGGTTCTGCATTTGTGTCTGGTTACGTATCATTAATGCTGTTTCTCTGGCCTCCAAAAGGTGTGTTGTGACCCTTGGAGTCTGGGAGAAACCTCATAGTGACCCAGGCCATACCCCATCATGGAGATGACACTAAGGTGACTCTGCAGCTGGGGCAAGGGTTACTTCCCAGGGCCCCAACCCAGAGAGCAGCTGGGGCCCAGGGGCAGTGGTGACTGGGGCCCCACAGGGCTCTGTCAGTGTCTCTGCCTGGTGATGTGCACTGCAGACTGAGTGATGCATCCATCACCCCATCGCTGAGCCCTGGTGGGCTCATCAGCTTCTCTTCACTCACCAGCATGTGTCACACAGTTGGGATCTTGGCCCCTGCCCTGCCGCTGCCTAGCACCTCACTCTGCACTGGACCCAGCCTGGGGGTCTCAGCCACTGGTCATTTGGGGCCTGATTGCCCCTGGGCCTACAGTGAGTGGGTCTGTGATACCCCCTCCCCTGTCCCATCCAAGCTCAGTTTCCCCAGCAGACTGGGCAGCACAGCTGAGCTAGGGACAGGGAAGAGTAGTAGAGTCCTACCCCAGGGATTAGCAGGGACAGGGAAGAGGGAAATGGTGGCCCCTGAGGCTGGCCCTGGGCTGCACGTAGAACTCTGCGTCTCCCCCAGCCCATACTCAAAGCCCACCTGCGGGCCCGTGGCAAGGGGGAGTGAGGAGCAGCTGAGTGTGAGAGGGGCCTGTGCACCGGCAGCGTGGGGCCCAGAGCAGGCACAATCCCTACCCTGCCTTCCTGATGGCAGTAACCTGCTCCTGCCATGGCCCATGGAGCTACCCTCGCCCCCACCCCCACCCCAGCCAGCCTGTACTTGGTAGCCCACCCCAGCCCCAGCTTCCCCCATGCACCTGCGGTTAGAGGCCCAGAGGTCATGCTGGGGGTGTGGGCCTCTTACTCCTTCCTATATTGCTGTATGGCCTCAATCAGACTGCACCCACAGACTGCAGACAGAACAGGGAGCTGGGGGATCCCCAGGAATACTGGTCTCCTTCACCCAGGGGGAGCAGCCTTTCTGGGGAGGGTTTGGTTCGCTGGCCCCAGCCAGAATCAGGCTGTGCAGAGACGCCTAGGAAAGCAAGTGAAACTAGAGTGATGGTTCTTGGGCCTGAGGGGAGGGTCGGCTCCCACATTTTGGTGGTGGGGAGGCTGGAGTGTAGGTTGTGGGATCTGCCTCCGACCATCTCCCATCCCAGGTCTAAGGGAGAGCAGCTGTGCTAGATGGGAGTGGAGACAGTGTTCTCCCAGAGCATCACCATTACACAGTTACATCACTGGGGGTCTTAGTGCTGACCCTGGAGAAAATGGGCTGCCTTCTGGCTAGACCTGCTTCTGTGCCAGGCTGGCGTTGGCTGATTGCTCAGCAGATCTTCAAATGAGGAGGGCACAGACTGCAGAACAGGCAAGGGATCCATCCTCTGTCGCCTGCCACGTGGCCGATGGGCATCTCTGCTGAGTGCTGTGGTTCCATTCAGTGCTTTTTCAAATGTTAGCTAATTGGGAAGGAATCCCGCCCCCCAACCTACCTCCCACAGGTCAGATTAGCAGGGACCTTGGCTGTTTTGTTTTTTTTCACTTTCCTCTGCAGCAGGGGACTGGGGCACCTGCTGGGATCAGCTGGGCACGTCTCACCTGGTCAGTTCCCTGCCATCACAGGGAACCTCCCGCGCTCTGCCTGGGGCACGCTGTTTAGTTTCCTGAGGACTGAAATATTCTGCTTTAACGTTAATGTGTTGGGGCTTAATACAGTGGTATCTAGGCAGCGGTGGTGGCCTGTGACGGGCAGCAGGTCAGTCTAGATGATCAGATGGCTCTTTCTGGCCTTATACACTATGAAACGTGAGGAAAGCGAAGCAAAAGGGGGCTGGGGATTGTACGCTGTGTCCCTGGGACTTACCACTAACTGTGAGGAATCTTGGCTGTGTTCTTCAGCAAGGTCAACCCCCAGTAGATGGGGTAAGACTCCAGCCCTGCCCACAACATATTCAATCATTAAGAGCTGTCTGAGCTCTGCTCACATTATTGTGGGGTTGCCGATCTCACGGGAAGCCGTCATTCAGTGAGTGCTGTGGCTTGGTTTGGCACAGCAATGAACACACTTTTGCAGATGCTGCCATAGGAATTATAGTGGACTCCAGCTGCCTGGGCTCCTTGTGTGTTCTCAATCCACTTGTCAAGCTGCCTCAGAGTATTGTTTCCACACAAGATCTGTTTGGCAACCCTGTTATTTTGTGCGCTGTGTGTGTCACTCCTTATAAGCTGCAACAGCTCGGTGCTGTGGCAGGGGCGGATAAACACCATAATCACATGCGGCTGTCTGATGAGGGACAAATTTTGAACATTTCCTTTCTAAAGTGTCATAGTTAGCACAGTTTCAGCTCTCCTTCTCCCAATGCCCGTTCCCTCTCTGGAACACTCCTGCTGAGACAAGAACGGGGGGAGAACGAGGCTGACTCCACAAACTGCAAACAACTCAGAGAAAAGAAAAGGACAGAGAAGTGTCTCTATTAGCTGAGTCCTGCTGCTAGCAAATCTTAGTGTGTGGAACTTCCCGGACATGCAGGGAGTGGGGCCTGAACACTGGGCAGTCCTTCCTTAGGGAGTTTGCAAATGCACAGCTATAGCAGCCCTGTTGGATCCAAGCTGTGCAGCCTGGAACTGACATTCAAACCCTAGCGGATGTGCTCTGGAAGCCACTGTATGTAGCTTGGGCTAATATCACCATTCCCAGGGCACGGGGCAGCATGCAGCCTAGGCACTGTTTGGCTCCCATTCACCCACTGCTTGAGGGCCTATGCACTGCCTCGACCTTGTGCTGGCCTCTGCATAGGATCACCACCCTGCTGGTCACTTAGCCTATTCCAACCCAGCTCTGTCTGCTCCGAAGGAGGAGCCACTTCACAGCAAGGGATCCTCCCAGGCCCCATTGCGACTGTCAGCTCTCAGCTGTGTCAGGAACCTGCTCATGGAACGTCCCAAGGATGCTCGGAGACTGGGCAGGATGCATTCTCCCCACTCTCTTCTCACTCCCAGCCAGTGGAGCCCTTCCTGCTCACACCCTTCACACAAGTTCCCCTCTGGGCAGAGACCAAAGCTGGCAAATCTCACCTCAGAAAGACATTGTTCCAAAAGTGCAGCGTGGCTGAGGACAGGGTTACAGCGAAAGCTGTTCTGCAACTTCAGCTACTGCTGCTGCTGCTTCTGCCAGGTCCCCGCTCTGCATGTTATTAATGTCCTCCGGCAACTTCCCTTCTGTGCTGTGGGGGGGAGGGCAACTAACTAATGGGCTTTGCCCGAGCAACCTCTTTGCCTAGGCTCTGGATCTGCTGTATGTGGCAATTATCACCTGCCTGGAACCAGACATGCTCCAGATGCCTGAGCATCTCGCATAAGCCTCTTCCCTCCAGCACCCTACCCTCCTCCTGTTACAATCAAACCTTCCCTCCTGTCTGTGCACAGCGGCTGCTACTCACCCCACAAACAGCCTGTTTAATACAGGGACTCCTGGGGCCCCCCAGGAGATACACTTGCCTCTTGCTTCCCCCTGAGCAGGAATACTGAACTGATGGCTCCTGGGCAATTAGCTCACTGGCTAGGGTGACCAGAAGTCCCGATTTTATAGGGACAGTCCCGATTTTGGGGTCTTTTTCTTATATAGGCTCCTATTAACCCCCCACCCACCCTCTGTCCCGATTTTTCACATTTGCTGTCTGGTCACCCTTCCACTGGCCCATCTGACTGTGTTTGAGCCCTTGAGTGTCACTATGAGCCCTTCCCCTTGTAACTCACTAGCCAAGAGGGGCTGATTGTCAAACACTTGGCCTGGTGGTTGTTCACAGTGAGGGCTCTCCTAGCATGCCATGAGACTGCAGTCCTCTCCTCCCTCCCAGGCACTGCCCTGTGGACACTCTGCAGGACTGCACAGCCAGTGCTCCCAGTTCCAGCCTCACCGGGGTAGAGCCCAGAGAAGCTAGAGGTGGAACTGACCAATTAGCTCCTCCAGGGCCTCTCCTCACCAATTGTGGATTGATCCCTCTGGGATACCACTGAGTGCTTTGTCCAGTCTAGTTCTGAACACCCCAGATTCAGCCTGAGATTTCCCTTTCTGAACTTCAGTCCATTGATGTGAATGATGCTCTGTTGCCCTTCCAGGGATCCCCTCTCCCCGCTTGGTGTCTGTGCCTTCTGGATAGTTATTTAGATTGTTGTGCCTGCATTTCCATGTGGCATGGCCAGGCCGTGGGCTTGCGGCTGTTCTCTTTTCCCTGCAAAGCAGGAGTGACCAATATTCTGTCTGTCTCCCCATTTTCCATCATCTGCTCAGAGGGTCCACTCCTGGGTCTTTTCAGCAATCATGTTGGTCATTTCTTATTTCTTGGGTGCTCCTTTTTCTCAGGATCAAAGTCTTAATTATAGCTTAATTAAAGATCTCTCCAATCTCTCAGGATTCCCCTCCCTTCTTTGTTGCTGATGGGTCTTAATTCACTCACCCATTGCCTGGGACTCACTAGATTTCTTAGGTCCTTTGATATTTGATTCCCTGGAATCTGATGCCCTTACACTGCGGTGTCCCTTGCTATGCTGAATGTGTAGCTCACAGTCACTGGGCCTAAGTCCCCCCTATTAGTCTCACATCTCAGTCAGTCCTCTCTTAGTAATAAGTAAGTCTGGGATGGATCCTCCTCTCATTGGAGTCTCAACTGTCTGGGACATAAAGTTACCCCCCAGGTACTCTTAGATGGCCCATATGTGGCTTCATTCAGTGTAACATAGGCACTTCACCCCAGGTCTGTGTTCTGCAGTAATGCCCATAGATGTTCCTCTCTTCTTTCATTCCTTTTATCCTGATTCAAAGTTCTCATTCATCCTCTTCACTCTCAGACTCTAGCTCCCCAGCTTTGTAAACACTTTACTACATTTCCACCTCTTCTCTGTAGATTATACCTCCCGGCTGTGACCTCCCATTCCTGAGAGGTGCCCAGAAAGCTCCCATCATTCCCTCAGGACCATGCTCTTTGCACGTTGTAATATAGCAACTAGTTTTTCTCACTGTTTTCCCCTAGTTTATGCACTTTTGAACAGACATTGTAACAGACTCATACACTTCATCATCGTACGTTTCAGAGCAGCCCCATCTTTGGCTGGCCTTTGAGCCCTGGGAATGCCAAGACCATGCCGGGCAGAGCTAACATTTTCTATAATTGTTCTTTTCTGGGGGCGCTGCCAGATCACAAGTAACACGGACCATTTGAGCCCAGCTGTAGGAGAAGGCAGGTCATGGCTAATTGTCACTAACGGGGTGTCTGCCCTGGAGCTGTAAATATAATTTCCACCTCAGGTGGGCATGCAACAGCTCTGAGCAAGCCGCTCAAATTGGAAGTGTAGCCATGGTGGCACAAGCAACCAGAGGGGCTAGCTACCCTGAGTAGGTACCTAGGATTTCACACATGACTTTGATTGGGAGCCCAGCCCTTCCTGCCACCACAGCTGCACTGTGTTATTAGCATGTTAGGTCAATCGGCACTAGCATGGTGTGTCTACCCTAGCTGGATCACGCTGTTCCAGCTGCAGTGTAGGACTGAACAGCAATTTAATAAATACATTTATGTCACTTGTGATTTCATAGAATCATAGAATATCAGGGTTGGAAGAGACCTCAGGAGGTCATCTAGTCCAACCCCCTTCTCAATGCAGGACCAACCCCAGCTAAATCATCCCAACCAGGGCTTTGTCAAGCTGGGCCTGAGAAACCTCTAAGGATGGAGATTCCATCACCTCTCTAGGTAACCCATTCCAGTGCTTCACCACCCTCCTAGTGAAATAGTGTTTCCTAATATCCAAACTAGACCTCCCCAACTGCAACTTGAGACCACTGCTCCTTGTTCTGTCATCTGCCACCATTGAGAACAGCCTAGCTCCATCCTCTTTGCAACCCCCCTTCAGGTAGATTGAAGGCTGCATCGAATCCCCACCTCACTCTTCTCTTCTGCAGACTAAATAAGACCAGTTCCTTCAGCCCTTCCTCATAAGTCATGTGCCCCAGCCGCCTCCTCATTTTCTTTGCCCTCTGCTGGACTCTCTCCAATTTGTCCACATCCTTTCTGTAATGGGGGGCCCAAAACTGGACGCAGTACTCCAGATATGGCCTCACCAGTGCCAAATAGAGGGGAATAATCACTTCTCTCAATCTGCTGGCAATGCTCCTAGTAATGCAGCCCAATATGCCTTTAGCCTTCTTGGCAACAAGGGCACACTGTTGACTCATATCCAGCTTCTCATCCACTGTAATCCCCAGGTCCTTTTCTGCAGAACTGCTGCTTAGCCAGTCAGTCCCCAGTCTGTAGCAGTGCATGGGATTCTTCCATCCTAAGTGCAGGACTCTGCACCTGTCCTTGTTAAACCTCATCATATTTCTTTTGGCCCAATCCTCTAATTTGTCTAGGTCACTCTGGACCCTATCCCTACCCTCCAGCATATCTACCTCTCCCCCCAGTTTAGTGTCATCCACGAACTTACTGAGAGTGCAATCTATCCCATCATCTAGATAATTAATGAAGATGCTGAACAAAACTGGCCAACCCCTGGGGCACTCTGCTTGATACAGGCTGCCAAATGGACATTGAGCCATTGATCACTACCTGTTGAGCCCAGTGATCTAGCCAGCTTTCTATACATCTTATAGTCCATTCATCCAATCCATACTTCAGTATTCTTGCTGGCAAGCATAGTGTGGGAGACCGTATCAAAAGCTTTGCTAAAGTCAAGATATATCACATCCACCACTTTCCCCATATCCCCAGAGCCAGTTATCTCATCATAGAAGGCAATCAGGTTGGTCAGGCATGACCTGCCCTTGGTGAATCCATGTTGACTGTTCCTGATCACCTTCCTCTCCTCCAGGTACTTCAAAATGGATTCCTTGAGGACCTGTATGTCTCCCAACTATTCCAGTCTTGCCTCCCCGTTGACTGCAGTGGGAATGGCAGGATGCAGGCAATTCTGACTTCTCTGGCTGAATACAGAAAGCAGGGAAGCTAATGGGGCTCAGCATTTCTTCTGGTTCAAAGTAGAACATACTTGTTTTCTATCATTGTTTAAAGTGCCGAATTCTGCCATTTCTGGGGCTTAAATCTTCTTAGCATTTCAACACTAACAGGTGTCAGGCCAGACTCTAAGCACAAGAGCTGCAGCCGTGATTTTGTTGCTGTTTTAAGCTCTTATTTTTCTTCTTATTAATTGCTGTGCACGTTTTATTGGCTCACTTAGCACCGATTCAGGGAGGAAGCGAAGCCTTTGAACAGGGTGCTGACTAAATACTTTTGGATCACTTACACTTGCCTCTTTTGTTCCGATCCCATTGAAAGCGTGGATCAAAAAGGAACAAATTTAATTGTGGGAGATGAGAGTAATGATGCTGAAAGTATGCGGCTCCCTCAGCGAGGGGTCTCTAGCACCAAACATCCCTTTCAACTTTTAAAATAACTCCGACGCCTGCCATCATCCTGGGCTCTTTGATTTCTTCCCACTGATTTCTCTCTCTGTCCCATATGGGCCTTTTGCCAAATGTTGAGCATTTTCCACTGTGGATCTGAATACCGAGACAAAGCTGTTCAGAACTTGGGGGCTCTGGTGAGGTGCCTAAAGCCACATTTAGCATCTCAGTAAATAGCTTAATGTTCAGCAGCAATAAACTCCTGCTAGGTGACCTGACTGGTTACAATGGCAGAATCCAAACACGTCCCACGCCAGCTTTCCAAACAAACTGGAGCCAAATAGACACAATGTTTCTCAGCAAGATTTAAACCTACAACCTTCAGAAGAAAAGCCCAAGCCTTAGCCACCTGCACAAAGGACTGGGAAACTAACAACCTCAGCAGGTGTTGGGAACTGCTCTCATCCACTAAGCCAGGGTATTATTCTGCATCGGAAAAAGAAACTGCAAGCTGAACATGGTCACTGTCATGTCACTGATGAAGAGAGAACTCTCCCAGTCAGTTTGAATTTCCCCAGTGGGGCAGGGTGGCTACTCCTGATTCAGCACCGAGGACAAGGTAAGGGATCCAAAGGAGTGATGCTGCCAAGCTTTGTGCAGCACCACATGGATATTTTAGGCAAATAATTTAATGAGCTCATTTCATATTTCCAAATAATCTGCTTGTAGCCATAAACTTCAGCTGTGGCTCGAGTGCTGGAGAAAGGCACTGGCTAGGTAGCCCTGGGTGCCTGGAGCCTGCTGCTTACCTACCCAATGCCAGCACCCCACCACTGGCTGGAACAGCTTTGAGGAAGGTGGGACCTGGCAGAGAAGTCTCTACTCATGTCATGGCAGCTGAAGAAAAATACTGACTTGCCAGGCAGTTGTGCTAAACAAAGATCTCTCCATCCATCTGTGCTTCTCCAATGTCCATTTTAAGCTTTAAACCAGATTGATTGAAAGCGGTGACCTTTTAAACCATAACTCCCTGCCAAACCTGTCTTTCAGAAACCCTCTGCTGATGCATCATTGCTACTAGACTAGCTATTGGGACACATCCAGTGACTTCAGTCATTCACAAATAAACCATATTAACCACATCCCACATGGCTGATTTTCCCAGGCATTCTGCAGTGTAAGAATCCCACAGCCAGGATACAATGGGTATCCCCCACTGACTCCAACAGGCGTTCTTGTATTCTGCAGGAAGACAAAGCACTGCAGGCGATGACACAGATATATTTCAAAAAAGTGAAAAAACAATATTGTGAACATGTTTTAAAATTTGATTCCCTCTTGCAGGATTTAAAATGGAACAAATAATTACTTTTTCTAAAATTTTTCATGATTTTTTTTTCGACCCCCCCCAAGTTTTAATTTTGATTTCCCCCCTTCAAGTACAATACAATTAAGAATGTCAACAGTTTGGGATTAGGGGGTTCCCCACTTTTTAATTTTTCCCTTTTTTATGTTGAAGACTTCTCCAACTTTGGAAAGGTGTCAGAGTTACAAGGCTTCAGGGTTCCTTTTAGTGCTCTGTCATTTTTGGGAAAGCTACAGAGAATGAAAAGGGATCCCCTTCCCCTAAACCTAGACATGGTTCATTCTATTACATTCAGTGGCAAAGAGAGGGCTGGAGGAGAAAAAATTAGGAAAAAGGGGAAAAGAACAGAATAACATTTTTAAAAAATGGTTTCAGTGAAAAATGGGAAGATTTTTAAGAAAACTGACAACTTTTTGCAAAAGTTTTGTCTGGAAAAAAAGGCCAAAAATGTTGTTCCTACATTGGTTGTGTGTCTTTAAAGCAAACAAAAGGATTGTGAGCAACTGTGTTCATACAATTTACATTGTGATTTCTCGGTTGATAGCAGTGCCCTCTAGAACTGAGGTTCCAAAACTGGCTTCCATTATAACTGCTTTTTTACTTACACATACAAGGTTCTAAAACCTTCACCTGGGGGCTGAAATTTTCTACCTTTAGTCTCTGTGCTAAGGTGATTCTATCTGGAAAGGTTGAGCAAAATCTCCTCCAACAGTGTTGTAATCTATCAGGCTGAAAAATAAAGATCCTTCAGCTGTTCAATGTTTTGGCTTTTTAAATTTTTTGGGGGTGGTGCATGTCAGAGAACGAGATCCAGACTCATGGAGTTCATGAATGTGAAATCTGCCATGAACATAGTCTGTAATGTAAAAACCCTCTTTGCCGTGTTTCAGGATACTGTACTGTAAAAGAGGAGTTATGACTATATGAACATTTGCCTGGGTATGTGCAATAGAAAACACTGCTAAGGTCTGTACTGTGAAGCTATTTTAGGTGTGTAGTTCCCCAGGTCCAGCCTACTGAATTGCCCTGAACCAGGCATGATAAATCCAGGAGCTGGTGAAACACATCCTCTTTGTCAATACTGTCATCCTCCAAAGTGCCCCCTTTTCACTGAGGAAGAAGCACAGAGGTGAGGCAGTAGGGCCTGGGTTCCTTCCCACCCCTACAGCATCTGGCACTCGTTAATCTAGCCGTGGTGAAGACCGTATACCACTTACTATGAGGCAGACAGAGATTAGTGCCCTGTTTTTATTCCACGGGGGAAGGGAGACATAGAGAGGCAAAGGAACTTGATCCCTGAGTGTAAAGAGAGAGCACAGCTTCTGGCGATCACATTCATCAGATGAGTTCAGTACTGGTTTAAGAGTCCATAGGGACAGCTCTGGAAATTGAATGCATTTATTTATCCCAGATCAGGGACCTGGCAGTGCAAGCTACCCTGCATTTCTTCACCTCCTGCCAATTTGCCTCATCCTGAGCTGACAGGCCAACCTGCAGGGGTGAGAGCGCATGCAGGACACATTCTTCATTATCACCCAGAAGCACAAAGCCCACCTTGGGGTGGGATGGGTCAGAATCCTGTCCCTTTGGTCATATGCAGACACCTTACCAGACCCACCACTACTTACAGCCTGCATCATTTATGAGCCATGATTCTGAGAACGAATGCTGTGCAGGGCTGGTGCTCACTGACCATGGCATCTGAATGCGCTCCGGGGCGAACGCAGGAGCCATGCCTTAGAACATCTCTGGGGCATATACAGTGATGGCTCCTTGTACCAAGCTAAAGCTCTAGAGAAGGAGCAGATCTTTGAACTGGGGAGAGAGAATGCAGGCCCAGTAGGGGAGCTGGCAAAACATTACTCCAAAGCTCCTGCTCCTTTTGGGAGGAGACATAAAAGCAAGGTCCTGAGCACGTGCCTTCCTTAAGGAGCTGTGGCCCTTGTCATAAGAGTAGGGACGTTAATGTCCCTGTCCAGTCCTGGCTGGGGCTGCTGTATTGTGAGCATGAGTTACCCATCAAGCAACGGAACATTGTCACCACTCGCTCTCCTGCTCACACCACATCTTTATGCTTCTCTTCTGCATCTCCCCTTTGAAAAGCAAGATAATAATTCCAACCGAACACCAGTCATTTCTTTAATGGAGACTGGATCTTACTTTATATATGCTCTATAAAATCTAGCGTTATGCATTCAATGTGTATTGTGCTTCTCTCCGACACTTGCGCTGTAACTCACAAAAGAATAAAAAACACAAAAATACATCTCCATTGACATGTAGGAAAGGGACCCTCCCAGCTTAACCCCCCTGTCCTGCAAATAAACAGCCTTTGTCATGTGCCACGCAGGACAATACATCAGGGAACTGTCAGATGAAGTGGGGAAGTGGATGCCAGAGTACTGCACCCAGAAGCTTTACCCAGACCATTATTTAATCCCAGGAGCTTCCCTTCTGGCCATGAACTGGTCATGCCCCTCAGGCGACGTGCCTATATCCCAGCAGGAGACATCTCTTAGCTGTGGAACCTATTAGGTGAGGTAAGATGAGGCTACACCCTCCAAACACTGGTTCAGTTCCCAATGGCCTTTCATAAGCACCATTTAGGCACTACTGACATTCACAAAAACCTCTGCTCAGCTGCCATCTTACCTGCCAGAGCCTACAGTTCCATTGATGGGCCCATGCAAGGCTGCCTGAGTGCTGATGCTATTCCATAGCTAGTGAGCCGCTCGGAGCTCTCACTCACACCTAAGCCCTGGCAGGAGACTCAGACAAGGTGTTACCCCGCCATCTCATCTCTGTGGCCCCATCCAGTGGGTGTGCTCTGATTTTCCTGGTATATATCTTCTGGCACATATTGGCTTGGATTCTTGTATCAGATTCAGTTGGGACAGAGTCCCCATTCAATTCCCCAGTTATTTTTCATTCTTTAATGCCCTCAATTCTGACCTGGGGGCCTGTTCTAATAATCAGCTTGCCAAGAGCAACGTTTGCATCGCCCATTGCTGTGACTGTGTGCATGCTGATTGTGTCATACTAGGGCTCTCTCTTTTGCAGCTGCTGTCATTTCTCACATGCCCGGGCTGCTCAGTAGCACATCTTTCCCTTCCCTCACTGTTACTGCTAATGTTTCATGAAATGCAGTCTTTCTAGGAGTTGTTGTCTTAATAACTTCCACACCAGCTGCTTCCCTATTCTCCTCCTGATTTACCAGGACTTTTATTTGCTGCTCTGCAATCTCCGGTGTTAGTTAATGTTAAGGCTTAACAATTGCATAACTCATAACAACTGCCCCTTCACAATGTTGTTATTGATGGCAGAAACAATCTTGTCTTTCAGCAGAACTGCTGTTAGTTATTAATAAATAAAAAAGGTGTATGTGGTACCAGGCGTTAGGTGAGCATTTTATACTGTGACAGTTCCCCGTCTTCAAATTTCACTAGTAGATTTAAGGGCTGTGATATGTCACTCTATTGTCTCCTCTTGTTGTTGGAGACAAGGAAAGGACTGTCTTAGGTTCCCTTCTTAAGCTCCATTCTTTTTCAGGGTGCAGTATCCATCACACTATTTCTTTCAACTTTAGTCTCAAAGGGGAATGTGTTCTAATGCTTTCCCTACCATCATATGCAAAACCAAAGCAATCTTCACCTTCAGGAGCTTTTTCTCCAAGTCCATAACCATTAAACAAGGCAGAGACCCTTCTTTGCTCTTCCTCTATTGCCAGCATCTTTTCTCAGGAGAACTGGCTTCAAATGAGCATTTGTGTCTGAATTTTAATCCTGTTCAGACACCACGTTGTAGTCACAAAGCAGGCTGGTTGGGCCCTTCATTGAAAGCATTAGAGTTATTCACCGAGAAAGACTGTCGCCTTGAGGGAACACTCTTGTGGCAGTGCATGGGATTGCAGTACAGGAGCCCTGGGTTTTATTGCTGGGTCCATCAGGAAGAAGGCAGAAAAAGCATGATGGAAACACTGGTTATGAGAGAGCGAGAGGAGGCTTTGGGAGCACAAGTCCTCAGGGGAGCACCCGCAGAACTTGTAGTTTGCCCCTCCGTGGGCTCCTGCATGGTACAGGGCAGGACCAGTGCTTATTGCACTTTCCTGTTTTCATCCGCTCCCAGATCCTCATTCCCACACTATTCCACCTTTGCCTTGTACGAGAGAGTAGGAACCCACAAGTGATGGATGCCCCAGCGCTACAGCCTCTGTGACTCATGTCGTTCCTTGTGTGGCACTTGCAGCTGCATGTCTCACGGTAAATAACGTTGTTTTCTGGCATCTCTCTCTTTGGCAAGATTCCATTAAGCAAACTTCAGTTAACCTTCACAGCTTTCCCATATTACACCCCACTGGGCTGTGGCCTCCTTCTCTCTTCTCCAGACACTCTCCCGCAGTGTCATGCACATTCAGAAAACTGCATGCCCAGTGACAAATTGACCAGCAGAGCTATCGCATAGGATCAAACCAACCCACTGCAAGGAAAACACAAATGAATAATAACAACACATGCAAGCATTAAATCTGCCTGCTTCAGGCATTGCCTTCGCTCATCCCATTCATGTGCTCATGCAGGGAAATGTAAGTACCCAGTGCCCCCCTGGTTGGGTTCACACACCTGGCACTGGGGTTACAGCACATGCTGACAATGGCAGGTGCCACTGCATGACTGAACAGCTGGGCCTCATCTGCAGCAATCAGTGAGGCCTCTGCCGTGTGTGTCACACCCCACTCCAACCTTTTCCCACAGACCCCGTTGTTCCCCTCCCTGCAGTGCTCCCCCTGAACTGCTCCCCCAGGCTGAGTTCTCACCCTGAATGATTCTCCCACCCGAGTACTCAACCTAAACCACTCCCCATACATGCAAGGTGTCCCTAAACCACTCCCTTGCCTGAACACTGCCCCCAAACCACTCCCCAACTTATGTGCCCCTCTAAACTGCTACCCCCATACAAATTCTCACCCTGACCCATTCCTCATCTCAGCTGCTTCCCCTGACCCCAGTGCTCACCCTAATCAGCTCACTCTATCCAAATGCTCCCCCAAAACACGCCAGCCTGAGTGTGCTCCCTAAACAGCTCCCCCACCTCAGTGCTCACCCTAAAATGCTCCTCTACCCAAGTGCTTACCCTAAATCACAGCCTCACCTTACTGCTCACACTAACCCACTCCACCCACCTGAGTACTCTCCCTGAACTGCGTGTCCACCCAAATGCTCCCCCTAGCATGCCCCCCGCCTGTGGGCTCTCCCTGAACCGCTCACCCTTTAAGTTTTCCTTACTGGTCACAGCCATGGGTGCGGGCCTCCATGGTTGACAGTTTTGTCAGCTGCACTGGGGTGTGGTCAGTCTGATTGCCTGTAAATGCCCCTCTGTTCTGCCTGTGCTCAGTATGGGGTTTGTAAACCCCATTACACCCACCCAAGTGCTCACCTTAAATGGCTCCCCCTGTCTGAATGCTCACCCTAAACCATTCCCTGCCCCATGTGCTATCTCATCTGTACAGTCTGAGGGCCTGTGTAAGGAGGTTAGCTGGGGCTTGACCCTCTCCGGGGCAGCAGGGAGCCACACCGCCTCACTACACACAGTTGTTGTTTGGGGGAATTAGTCCAGCTGCGGGAATCTCTCTTGGCAGCCCTTGCGGTAACTGAAATAAGCACCCTGAGCCCAGGCCCTGGGTCAGGACGGGGCAACAATGAGTCAGGAGCTCAGGCCTTCAGGCAGGGCTGAGCAGTAACAGTACAAGCAGTAGTGAGCCCAAGCCCTAGGTCAGGGCGGGGCAATAATGATGAGTCAGGGGCTCAGGCAGGGCTGAGCAATGACAGTAGGCCCAAGCCTCCAAAAGACCTGGGAGAGGGGGAGACGGCCACCCAGGAGTGGGGTGGCAGGGGGGACGCAGGCCCTCTCATTCCGCTGCGTTCCAGCCCGGAGACCTAGCAGCAGCAGTGGGGATCCTGGCCGCAACACACCGACATAGGCTCTGGCAGTGCTGCAGCCAGACTAGGGCTGGCCGCCCCCGGGCTACTTCTGACTCCTCCTCTTGTTGTACCTGAGCCACAGTGGTGTCCTCGGGGGTCCAGCATCAGGGGTTCCTCGGGGTAGTGATCCAGTGGCTGGCCTGGCAGCTCCTCCGGGTAGCGGGTGCAGGGCAGATCCGGCAACTCCTCCAGGTAGCGGGCGCAGGGCAAGTCCAGCGGGCCCCTTGGGCCGTGGGGGTTTCCCAGTCGTGGGCTAGGCTGGAGGCGTCTGGCCTCCTCGGTGGCTGGGACCTTACTGAGCTCTGAGGGCCGGCCTTTATACTTCCGGGTCGCTGCCTGACCCTCTGAGGGGCGGGCTCAGAGCTCCCTAGCTCCGCCCACTCTGGCCTCCGGATGGGCTCGTCCCTCTCCGGGGCGGCAGGGAGCCACACCGCCTCACTACAGCCTGGAATACATTGAGTGTTGCCCATACCAAGTGTTCAAGAACAGTGCACTATGGCGCCAGGCCCAGGCTCCAAAGGGGTCCCGGCCCGGCCCGCTCTTCTCCGCCCCCCGTTCTCTCCTGCGGGGGCAGAAGCTCGGTGCTACCAGCTCCTGGGGTTCCATCCTGCTGCAGCCAATCTCCTCACCTGCCTCTTCCCCCAGTGTACTGTATTCCTGCCCCTCCCCCTCTCCCTCCCTCTCCCTGCTGCTGATCAGCTGTTTGCCGGCGTGAGGGAGGGGGAGGAGCAGAGCAGCAGCACACTCACCACTCTGGGGAGGAGGCGGAGAAGAGGTGGGGGCGGGGCCTTGGGGAAGGGGATGGAATCAGGGCGTATCCTTCCAGTCCTCTGCCATGAGAAACTCAGAGCAGGAGGCTGGGAGCACCCCCACGACCCCAACCCACACCCCCAGCCCCCTGCTCTGACTCCTGCACCCCCCCCATACCCCAACAACCCCTGTCCTGACTCCTGCACCCCCCCACAGCCTGCCCTGACTCCTGCACCCCTCACCCCCCAACCCCAGTCCTGACTCCTGCACCCCCCACACATCCCCACCCTGAGCACCAAACAGGAGCTCCTGCACAGGGCCGGCGCTTCCATTAGGCGACCCTAGGCAGTCAGGATTCGGGGGGCGGCATTTTGTGCGCTCCCCACGGGGCGCGCGGGAGCTTCCAGTTCCGCTCCCATCGTGCCCCCGAAGAAGGACCTTCTGCCGACGTGCCGCAGAAAAGAGCAGCAGGCAATTGAGCAGTTCAATAACTGCCGCTATCGCCTGCGGCATTTCGGCGGAGGGTCCTTCTTCGGTGGCGCAATGGGAGTGGAACCAGTAGCTCCCGCACGCCCCATGGGGAGCGCACAAAATGCTGCCCCCCGAATTCTGCCTAGGGCGCCAGAAACCCTGGCGCCGCTCCTGCTGCTGCACCCCTCCCCACATTCCCACCTGCACCCTTCTGGGGACCAATCCTTCCCTCACACCATGCCCCGCTGTCAGGGTGGATAAAAATCAATGACTTTTTAAAAAAAATCAAAAAATCAGATTTTTTGTATTTAAATCAGATTTTTGAGGGAAAAAACCATCTAAAGATAGTTTTAATTAAGATGCATTATATCTCATCATGGAATAGGGATTATACATTCTAATTCTCTACTATGAGACAATATATTAATATAATGTTTAAGAAAAGTTATGTAATTGAATTCTAAAAGTTCATGGATAGGGACTCAATCTTATGGGGTTCCACAGGCTTCTAATCTTTAGTCTAATCTTTCTATCTATCCAATGGGACTCAGTGCTCAGTCTAGAAGATACCATCAGAGATGCTTAATTTTGCAGTTCTCAAACTGTGGATTTGTGTCTCCAGAGGTAACGTGCATGTTAAGAGCAAAAATGTTTTTAATAAATAAATGAGAGAGATGAGACATAACAGACCTCAACTCTATTGTTCCTCTGCAAATTTGGGTACACAAAGTCAATCCCTTACCTCTTTTTAAAAGTGAAAAGTTTCAAAACGTTCAATGAATAGAAGATTGTTGGGGGCAGAATAGATCTGGACAAGGGGAAGAAGTCTGGAGATAAATGTGAGACGCGAGGGACATATGCTTTTTTGTTAAAAATATTATGTTTGCTGTTTAAGAAAAAATTCCAGAATACTTAACGTTGTTGTTTTAGTTAAATAAAACAATTTAAATGTCCGTCTGGTGATGTTCTCCTCCTGGCAAGAAAATCCTCCAAATATTAATGATTAACCTGTTGAATTGGAGATAGTTCACCTCCCAATGACTTCATAAATATCTGCTTCAATTATCTTTGGTAAATGAAATAACCAAACAATCATTCATTGTCTGATATAGCTGTAAAACTCATCTGAAAAGTTTTCAAAATAAATCACTGTTTAAAAATGTATAATGTGTACCTTCTAAAAATGAAACCTACATCTATCTCTGAGTTGGGAAGAATATGTATCAAGGTTATAACAATCAACAAGAATGCACTTTTATGTAGAAAACCATGATTAAATTGTGTCTTCCTGGCTAGTGATTTAAATCAAATCCACCCTGCCCGCTGTGCTCTTGCCCTCGCCACTTCATTCCCTGGGGGGGCCACAAATATGTTTGGCGCCAGGCCCACAAAAAGTTAATCTGGCCCTGTGACCAACAGGGGCGGCTCTAGGAATTTCGCTGCCCCAAGCACGGCGGCATGCTGCGGGGGGCACTCTGGTGGTCGCCGGTCCCGCGGCTCCAGTGGACCTCCTGCAGACATGCCTGCGGAGGGTCTGCTATCCGCAGGCATGCCTCCTGACGACAGGCAGAGTCTGGAGCCGGCCCTGGTGACCATCAAGAATCATGACACAGTCCCAATATAGTATGAAATTTTAAAAATAAATACTTGGGAGGTGTTTTTATTTGCTGGAGTGGGAGGTTGGCTGGTGAATTCATGTAGCTGTGGACCCCCCAGCCCCAGCTTTCCCCCAACCTCCCTCCAGAGTTTTCCTCCATGCTAGGGCAGAGGGAACTGGGCTCCAATGGGCTGCAGAGTCCATCTGTAGGCTTCCTGCATCCTGCTACCTATTCCACTGCATTAGGGCCCTTTGTGGCTATTACTTGGTCTGGCAGATTCAGCCTTTCATGCCCAGCTCAAGTCCCATGTGATCACAGCAAAGTAAATAATAACTGCAATGTTTCAACTCCGATCCTGCTACGGCATCTCAGATCACTACTCCAGGGAAGCCTGAGCTGCTGTAGGACATCCCCCTTTGCAACCAGTCCCCCGGTGAATAGTACTTCAAATTACACAAAATACCTAGAGCCCAAACTCAGAGGATAATTCTCTGTAGCCAGATCATGCTTCTTTCAGACTGTTTCCCCCCGTGTTTTATTCTAAATTAAAAGAATGCTTAACCTTGATACATTTTGATTTATACATGTAAGAAAATAGAGTTGGGAATAAATAGTTTGCTCCAGCGTGAAATTGAATACATCTGAGTTGAATCACAGAGTGTTACTTACAGAATAACAGTAAATGGTGTGTGCGCTTTATGGTTAAACAAGAGCACAGCACTGGAAATGAGGTTAAAAGGAAAGTTGTCAAGGGTGTATCTGCAGCTGCTTCCCAGGCAAAAGGAAAACTCTGTTAAAGGGAATTAGGATGTAACTATCTATCAGTTAGTGAAGGGAAAGAAACCTTCCAAAAACAACACAACTATGGGAAGTTTGGGAACTCAGAATGGTTACCCCAGCCACTGTGGATTCCTAAATTTCACTTTAGTCCATCACTGCAAGGTCAGTTGCAAGTCTTTCACGGGGATGATCGGAATTTCCTATTGGCTGCCTGGATTAGTTTCTCTGATGTGCACTAGCCAGTCGTGAGTAGCGAGTCTCCATTCGACGGGCTCTGGTTTCTCTTCTTTGCACTGTACCCCCCTTCTGACAACAAAAATTACTGCACAACGCAGGAGTGGGGACTGAAGCCTGAGCCTGCTCGAGCCTGGCTGCCCCGGGAAGGGGAGGCAAAGCCAAAGCCCAAGGGCTCAGCCCCAGGTTGGGGGCCTGTAACTTGGGCCCTGCCACCCAGGCCTGAAGCCTGAGGGCTTCAGCTTTGGCCCCGAGCAGTGGGGCTCAGACTTTGGCCCCAGGCCCCAGCAAGTCTAACTCCAGCCCTGGTGACCCCATTAAAATTGGGTTGCGACCCACCTTGGGGGTCCCGACCCACAGTTTGAGAACTGCTGCTCTACAAGTTTCTCTCTGAAGCACCAACTGACCTCACGCTGTACACTGCTGAAGAGTTTCCCACTGGGGTTTCATGACTCCCAAAAGTGCATCATTGACAAGCGGAGATGAGGGAGGTCATTTATTTCTGCCACTCAGATGGGTTTGTCTTTCAGTAAAACTCGAAGCTCATCCCAAGGAGTGAAGGGGATGGCAGGAAGGCCAGGGCTACTTCCCATTTCACACAGGTCTGCAGAAGCAGGGCATTAGTTTAAGGGTAGCACATTCCTCTGGGAGCTCCCAGGTGTTGTGCAGTCCCTCCATAACTACAGGCTGGGGCTTAAAAGCCACAATGTAACTCAGAATATTTGACATGCTCATATTGTCCAAGATGCTCTCTCTCTGCTGCTGCGGAATTGACTCAAGCAATGTTTGTGTATTTGGAGTTAATTGCCTGCAGTTTGCAAACTAGCTGAGGAGTGTTTAATTAGTTTCCTTAATTTAGACATGATATCATCTAAATCTAAGGGGGGAAGCATTGAAAAGCTGTTTTAGGCAAGGCACTTTCAGAGATTAATTCACTTTTGGTATGTTCTTCCTTGATTTCCTTTTATCTGCATACAGAATTGTCCTTGGCTGGTTCTGGGACTTGGATATGAGCTCTCCCAATCTATCAGTAGACCCTGTGCCTGTTTTTCCACTGGGTCTTTACCAGCAGCAGCTAAGTGCAAAAGTTCACATTCCAAAGTCTTGATTTAGGAATGACTTTCAAACAAGATCCAAAAAACGGCAACAAACCCAGCACATTCCACTTCATTCTTTTCACCCCACTAGTATTCACAGTGGTCCTGCTGAAAAGATAGGCTTTGCCAAGTTACCGTACAATGGGATACAGGATTTCACGGTTTCTCTGTAAACTTGGAATCAGAAACAGCTATTGGCAAATACTGACTTTTTAATGGCAGACAGGGTAGTTGGACTGAGTAAAATAAGGATCATGATTACTTTCTTGTGTGGATGACCAATCTGTCGGAGAAAAACTCAGTTCTCGCTTTTTCTTTGGGTGCAGCAAAATCAAATACTTTATTATTTCTCCAGTAATTACAATGGAGGGAGAGAGTGTCCTAGGACACAGGGTCGCCCCAGTCCCGGACAGGTCTCTCAACAGGTAAACAATTACAGCAAGCATTTATACCTTTGTTACAGACAATAACAAGCAATAATACAGACAATAATGAGCAACAGCTGCATTTTGTTTATACATAAGCCATCCTGCTATCTTATTTTTCTCACTCCTAGAAAACGCCAGTCTGCATATTTGCTTATCAGTTGCAAGGTTGTAATAAGTTTTTACACAGTTCTTTCCCTCTCGCCTCACACTATCCTTGCTTCTACAAGTCTCACGTCATTAGGGTTACAGTGTGGCCTGACTCTTGCTAACTGACTGACATGCACTAAGATCCCCTTCAAATCCTTATTAATTCTTTCCCTGCTTCCACAAGTCTTTGTTCTTGCTGATATTTGCTGGAAGAGATGGTGGATTAAATCATTGTAATTAATACAGTGCGTTAGTGCTAAGAATGAAATCCCACTTCTACAATGGAATGGTCAGAATGATAGTGTTTCAAGATCAGCTGATGATAATTTTGCATGCGCATACATTGCCTTTCATCCAGCAGGCTTCCAAAGTGCTTTACAGTCTTCACTGGTTGCACAGATTCTACGGGGAAATCACGTCAGTCGCCGCTGAAATGTAGCCACCTCTATGGTCAACTGTGGCAGTTGTTAAACTATGCAAAGGAACATAGAAGGAAAAAAGAACACCATAGCCAACAGTGAGGTGTCATTATAGGTAAGCGCAACTCCAAAAAGACCTCTCAGCCCAACTTCCAAAAGTGGCTACAGATTTTTGTGCCTTTGATTTTGGTTGCCCAATTTGGGACATGTTTAAGTGGTCTCAGGTTAATCACCCAAAACCTGAGGCACTCAGAAACAGTAGCCACTAGGAAAATTCTTTCAGCAGAATGTGTGGTTGGGCTCCTATCCAGCCAGGTAGAGACACCACTGATGGTCTGAGGCCTGGAAGGGCAGATAATTGTCAATCTTAATAATAATGTTCTTTTAACATAGTTTGTGTGTGTTTAACATTTCTTAGGCTTTTTGTAAAAACAGAAATTCCATCATGTGCTGACACACATGTGGATCATCAGCAGGGTTGGAAACTTTAGACCTACTGCACAGACATCTGCCATCTGAGCAGGGAGTAACTGATCTCAGTAGTAACTTGTCATCCTCCATGTGGCCCAGTATTTGATACCTTGCCAGTGGGTTTCACAGATTTTTGCTGACAAAAGCAGAGGAATAGTGAGATTCAGGAATCTTGGGTTCCATTCCAAGCTCTGAAGGGGAGTGTGCTCTAGTGGGCATAGCCTCTTCTGACCATTCCACCCCCCGCAAGCTTTATCCCTTGTGACCCATCCAATTCAACTTGTCCCAGTCCTATCTGTAACCCAGTCCTGGTTCCTAGTCCCAGTCCGATTCAGCTCATCTGGCCAGACCCAGACTCCACTCCACAGGGTTCTTATCCCACTCCCAGTCTCTTTGCCCAATTTACCACCTCTTAGCTCCTCTCTCCACTCAGCTGGCCTCCAGTCACCCCCCACCCCAAACCAAATTCCCCATTCTCATTGGTTCCTACTCTCCTTACCCAGCCAATCCCAATCTCCCCAAATTATTAAAGTTTGGCAAAGCTATCAGCAACTGAAAACATGGGAAGTGTCGGGCAACCTTAATCATAGGCATCACTACCAGCCCATAGTTGGTTGTCCAACACTTTCCATTATGAGATCCTGTTTTCAGCCACTTATAATTTTGCCAGTCTTTAAATATCTGGACTGAAATTTTCCAGTGTCTTCCTCAAGTTGAATTGTATTTAGAAAGTTTCCGCTAAAATGGCTGTGCTCTTTCCAAAATTGAAATTAGGAAAAAATATATTGTTTCACCTAAATTGAAATATTCTTATGATCATTTTGTTGAAAAGCTCTAGCACCTCCATGTGTTGGATCTGGGATTTGAAATTTGGCAGGGTGGTCACATTGGAGTCAGGGATGTACATTTTGCCACTCCCATGAAAATCTGGCCAAATCTGGTCAAATTATAAGCCTTTGAAAACTATCGTATGCACATGTTCAGTAGAGGTTTGTTAGAAGATGGCAGCTAAATCTAAGATTCCATCTGCACTTATTACGCTCCAACCCCATGCAGCTTAAATGTGCCAACTGACTTTTTCTGACAAGCCAGTAACATATTGAATATAAGAACGGCCATATTGGGGTCGGACCCATGGTCCATCTAGCCAAGCATCCTGCCTTCCAACAAAGGCCAGATGTTTCAGAGGGAATGAACAGAACAGGGCAATTATTGAGTGATCCACCCCTGTTGTCCAGACCCAGCTTCTAGCAGTGAGAGGCTTAGGGACACCCAGAGCATGCGGTTGTGTCCCTGACCATCTTGGCTAATAGCCATTGATGGACCTGTCCTCCATGGACTTATCGAATTCTTTTTTGAACCCACTCATATTTTGGCCTTCACAACATCCCCTAGTAACAAGTTCCATAGGTTGACTGTGCACTGAGTGAAGAAGTACTGCCTTTTGTTTTAAACCTGCTGCCTATTAATTTCATCATATGACCCTAGGTTTTTGTGTTCTGTGAAGGAGTAAATAACACTTCCTTATTCACTTTCTCCGCACCATTCATGATGGTATAGACATCTATCATATCCCCCCTCAGTTGTCTCTTTTCTAAGCTGAACAGTCCCAGACTTTTTAATCTCTCCTCAGAAAGAAGCTTTGTTCCAGAATCCTAATTGGTTTTGTCACCCTTCTCTGTACCTTTTACAAGTCTAATATATCTTTTTTGAGCTGGAGCAGCCAGAACTGCACTCAGTATTCAAGATGTGGGTGAACCATGGATTTATATAGCAGCATGATATTTTCTGTCTTATTATCTATCCCTTTCCTAATAGTTCCTAACATTCTCTTGGCTTTTTTGACTGTTGCTGCACGTTGAACCTATTAAAAAATGGGACTTAAAAATAACCCCTCTCCTGGCATGGTCCAAAGCCCATAGAAGTCAATGGAATTATTCCCCCAGATGTCAATGAGTTTTGGCATGGGCCCTAATACATTACTTGTTTTAAAACAGCACTCACTCTAGAAAAGTCAAACTTTAAAGAATACTGAGGGTGAATACAAAATCCTGGCTACTCTGGAAGGCAGATTTCTCAGGGCTCAGCTATCCATCACTGCTGGGTGGAAGATGGGGACAGTCAGGAGGAAAAAGAGTGCTAAACCCGCTCCTTCGAGTCCAGATGATGGGATTGGAGACATGCACACTGCTAAAGCCAGGAGAAAGAAGATCCTTGCTTCCCAGCACAGACAATGTCCTCACACCAGCTCTCCGGTGTCTGGCTTCCTGTTCCTTGCTGAGAGGTCCCTATAGAACAGCACATGACATCTTAGGACCAAAAGCCAACTTCTCCCCACTTTGTTGTCTCATCTGGGGCAAGAGGTGCTGGATGGCTTGGCCTGCTGTTGTGCCAGCTGGAGAGACCATCATTTGGGAGCAGGGCCGGCTCCAGACCCCAGCACGCCAAACGCGCGCTTGGGGTGGCGTCCCGCGGGAGGGCGGCATGTGGCTCCGGTGGACCTCCCACAGGCATACCTGCGGAGGGTCCGCTGGTCCCGCGGCTCTGGTGGAGCATCCGCAGGCATGCCTGCGGGAGGTCCACCAGAGCTACGGGACCAGTGGACCCTCCGCAGGCACGTCTGCGGGAGGTCCACCGGAGCCGCGGGACCGGCGACCGGCATAGCTCCTCCGCGCCCTGCTTGGAGCGGCGGAAATCCTAGAGCTGCCCATGTTTGGGAGGGAGGGAGATGTTTTGTGTTTTTGTTCTTGTTTTCATAGCCCAGGCTGGTGACACAGAAAAATAGCCTGCATCTCCCACTTTAGTTATTGCTTACTGGGAACAAGATCTAATTGGAGAAGAATGAGAAGCAGTGACTTCCAGAGGATGCAATGGGACAACCAAGCCCAGTTCCACCCCACAGGATTTCCTCAATCAGGGCAGTGTCTGACTTTCCCCTTTGTCTGGGAGTTGTAACTTCCACTGGGCTACAAACAGCAGAGGGATGGAGCTCTCAGCCAGTCAGAACTGGGGATCTTAAATCTTTTACCCTAAATTCCTGGATGGAATGCAGCCCCATCAGTACCAAGTGAAGGACATCCCCGTTCAATGGCTCTGCAAATTGCTCAACTTTGAGCCCCAAAGTATGGGAATCACCCCTGCCTGGTGCGCTTACTGCCTGTGTGGTTTGGCCTGTCTTCCTGCCCAGGAACTGCTTCTTGCCAAAGCAGTGTGGTTGCATTCAGCCCCCAAGGGGGACATGATGGGACACTGCTTGCTATTTTTTGACATACAACAAAATGAGACCAGGAGGGAGGATGGTTGGGTAGTGTGAGGTGGGGTTTGGGAGTCAGGACTCCTGAGTTCATTTGCTGTTGCTGTCATGGACTCATTGTCTGACCTTGGGCTCATCACTTAACCTCTCTGTGCCTTAGTATCTGGTCAGCAAAATGGGGATAATGTAGTGGTCTTGTGAGGCTTCGCTCATTAACGCCTGTAAAACACTCAGAGACCCTTGGAGGAAAGGAGCTAGTGCTGTCATTGTAATCAGAGAAACACAGGGCTAGAAGGAACCTCGAGAGGAGTTAAGACCAAATATACCTAGTCAGTCTCTGACTGGTGCTTGTCCAACCTGTCCTTAAAACCCTCCAGTGACAGAGATTCCACAACCTCCCTCAATGACCTGTTCCTGTTGCTTAACTACCCTTATAGCTAGAACAGTGCCCCTAGTATCTAACCTAAAGTTCCATTGCTGCAGATTAAGCCCATTACTTCTTGACTTACCTTGCTATGCTCTGAAAACCATTTGGGGCCTATGTGACCCAGGGACCACTTGCTGCCATCTGGCAGAAGGCACAGGGGGTGCATTGGTTTACACAGGCATCCCAGATATATGCATAATAGTTCACCAAACAGCAGCATCTGAGGTCTCTGCAGAGAGCCAGTTGCCCACTGGTCATCATCATCATGTAAGGAGTTCTGTATCTATACTGGAAATCATGTTCTTAAGGTCTTGGAGTGAAGAGACATTCCTTTGAGGTAGGAGATAACAAATGCCTCCCTCCCTGTCTGGCCATGTGTGTATTTTGCCATGTATGTCCCACAATGGAGGCTTCTTTGCACAATAAAACAGCAGAGGAGTGCCCTATTTCTGACTAAAGACAAAGGGTTGTTAGGGTATCTCTGGGGGTACAAGGAAACACCCAGAATCCTTTACCAAGGAGGCAAGCTGAGAGCATGGTTGTCTTATGAAAACATGGTCACAGCCAGCCTGGCTGTAAAACGTAACAAAGATTTTGGATGAGCAATATTCTATAAGCGATTGGAGTATCTTGTCAGTTAAGTCTAGGCTCTAGAATGTGTGTTATGATTTTGTTTTATTTGTAACCATTTATTTCAATATTTCTACTTGCTACTACTTCGAACCACCATGCTTTGTTCAATAAACTCATACCTGATTTCACTATAACCCAGTCTCGGTCCTGTAGTGTCCTTTTCTTTGGCATCGTGGATCTGGGAATTCTGCAAGTGTCCAGTGGCCCAGAGGCTGGACACTGCAGGGAGATGCTCAGAGGGTTTGGGTGCACCAATTACTAATCAATAGAGAGATTGCAGGGCTTGTGGAGGCCTGGTGGTCAATGCTTATGTTGCCTGTGGCTGCGGGATTTGGGGAGCTGACCCCCAGCAAGAACAGACCAGGCTTCCTCATGCTAAGGCAGGTTATAGTGAGGTGCCTTCCAGTCCTGGGTACACCCGAGAAGTGTCCCACCATGATAAATGCAGCGGGTACTTTTGGTCTGTTTTCTATTATTTAGCTGACCTTAGTCATAAGAATCCTTTTAACGCCTGATTCTCAGCACTGGAGCTCAGATGGCTCTTCACTCTTAATGAGAGCTAGGAAAAGAGAACAGGTACTTTATCAGGAGCACATATTGTCACGGACTCACAGATTGTGCCCACTCTTGGATCCATGCAATCCATGGGTCCACCTCCCGGAGCCGCACCTCTCTGAGCCTTAGCACGTCTGTCTCGACTCTCAGCCAGCATAGAACAGGAGGGTTTATTGAGAGTTGAACACAGCACAGGAAACTCTCAGGGCCTCAGGCCTGGCCTTTCTCAGTAACAGCACATCCCAGTCTCCCCTGCATCCAGGTGGGCTCTGCCTGCTTCCCCTCTCCAGCCCAGAGCCCCCCTGCTTCCCAGCTGGGTCTCCGATATCCCCAGCCCCAAGCGCCACCTCTGTCCATTGTCTTCTCTCCAGGTGAACAGGGTTGTAAACAGGAAGGCCTGGGTCTCCTCTCCCCTCAGCCCTCCTCTGGCCCCTCTGGCTGGAACCGTCTGGTCAGGTCACCGGGGTCCTCTCTTCGCAGTCCATTGTCCTCCCACTGGCCAGAACCAGCTGTGTCTCCTGAGCTGGGTCTCTGGGTCACCAGGTCACCAATCACTGGGGTCTCCATCCTCCAGGCCACGGGCCGGGGTCCCGAGTCTCTCTCCGGTCCTCTGTAACAACAAACTCCCTCTCCCCTCACCTCGTTAAACCAGTAACACCCAGGGACACTGAGTCCCATCCCCTGTGCCTGCAAACCACTGGAAAACACAGAAAACCCCAAGGAAACCCCCTCATGTCATCACACATATTATTTCCCACCCCAGTGGCTGACATACCTGGTACTGACCAGAGACTGTAGAGCAGCTATCCCTGACTCTAATAGAAAAGATGCAAGAGCAGTCCAAAACTTGATGAAAATGCCAGCTAGAGGCTCTAGGAGGCGTCACTTGGGAGCTAATTTACTTTCTGCTGATGTTGCACCAAAATCCACCTCACACAGGCAAAAGTCATGGTTTCTCTTCTGTTAGGTTGTGAGTGATCTCTCCTGTGTGTGAGGAGCATAAATCTGATATAAAATGGTCCTTGGAGCCCACAGTTTTTAAGACACACAGCAGTTTAACCTGAACCGAGTGTGCGTGTTTATGGATCAGATCGAGCTTCCACACAGTGCATGGCAACCAGGTGGGGGTGGGGAGCTGTTTGGGGATTTGACTGAGGGAGCAGAATAGTTTTTTTAAAAAGCAAAATTTGGCAAAAGGAAGAAATAGTTTTCTAAGAGCCCAGAGTGAAAATAAACAGTGAGGTGGAGATTTGAAGGGCACAAGAGGACTGTGTGCTGAATGTGCAGCGTTAGCAGAGACAAGGACAATATTTGCATTTCGCTGCTGTCTACAGCAACTTTCACAACAGTTATTCCTGCTCTGAAGTAAAACTCTTCTCTTCACTGGTTTCGATAGTGTCGCATTTTCCCAGTTTATAGAAGAATGTGCAATAACATTCACACACCCCCACACACAGGCCAGGTACCAGTATCCCTTAGTTCTGTGGCCAACCGCACTGCAGCCAGTGGAACTCAGTTCAAGACTGCTCATGAGCAGAGACTACTGGATCTGGGCTATTTGCATTAATCTAGAAGTAACCATAAACAGTCCCAGTGCAGCCATGATGGGCCACCTCACACACAGAGCCCTCTGTTGTGGTGGCCCCTACTGACCACCATAGTTCAGAGTTAACCCATAAAGAGCCATGGAGCAGTTCATCCCTCTCAGGCCAGCATTTCAGGTTGCCTGCAGACTCAGGCTGGCATCTGTTACACTTGGGGATGGTTTTCAGGCTTTGCTCCAAGACCATGAGGGATGGAAACAGGAGTTATTTGTAAAAGAGAGCTGGGATTCCCCCATCATCATGTGACCAGCCCCAGAGCCTGAGGCCCACGCCCATTGTGCTGATGACCCAGTTCAGCTCTGCCCTGGAATGTTTCCTACTAGCTGGGTACTTCTTGCTGACTAATTCTAGTTTAGACTGTCTCCCATGAACAGACGTTCACTGAGGGCTGATCCCCAGGTTGCGCCTGTTGGAACCAGCTGCTGTGGAAGCGAAGGTGCCTTGAGCCCGAGGCAGAGCTAGGAATGCAGAGTTAGATCCCACTCCATTATTGCTGGACTGGATTGTGAACAGCCCAGTTAGCTGCCAGGACACTCACCCCGACTTAGCACTCAGTTCAAACCAGGGCAAATGCGTCAGCTAAGCAGAAGCTGATATTAATATTTTCCTTTGTTTACTGGCTTTAAATATTTAAGTCTTTGCCCTTGTTCAGTAAGTAATATCCCTGTAAACTGACCCTGACAGATCACACAGAGACAGTCTAATGGAGCATTGTAAACACCGAGCTCTGCTCCGTATAGTGGAATCTGAGACCATAATTTAATCATGCACTCTGGTTCCAGCCCTAATTGAGATCTACACTGTTTCTTGCACTTGTAGCCATCCATGACTTCCTACCCCTTCATCATCTGTAAGCTATATTCCTAAGGTGTCAATGATCATGATCATAGCTGGGGCTCTCAAAACCACCCATCAAAAAACCTAGGTCTCTACCCAGCAAACTCCTTGAGGAAGAACCTATAAACATGAGAGCAGGTCTGGTTCCATCCAGTAGGGGGCAGAAGTGTGCAAGGGAGCTGGTCAAACTAGTTCAGTGGTTCTCAAACTTTTGTCCTGGGGACCCCTTTCACATAGCAAGCCTCTGTGTGCGACCCCCCTTATAAATTAAAAACATGTTTTTACATTTTTAATACTATTATAAATGCTGGAGGCAAAGCGGGGTTTAGGGTGGAGGCTGACAGCTCACAACCCCCCATGTAATAACCTCGTGTCCCCCTGAGGGGTCCCAACCCCCAGTTTGAGAACCCCTGAACTAGCCCTTCTGAATAATATTCATTATGAATTTATCCCCTTTGTTGCTTAACAAATCATTCACAAACTCAATTTCCTTTTAATGTATTTGTTACTCATGATCATTTTCTCGATAGTTTGGACAAATAATGTTCTGGTTGTCATTATTTCAGGGCATCTTTAAAGCAAAAGTGCGTTAGACAATAAAAGATATTCATAATTCTACCAATTGGTGTTTCTAAACTTTTTTCTCATCAGTTTACTAGGAAATACATTTTCCAAGGGGAAAGATATTGTGCATAATGGTCCACAAAACAGGTTAACAAGTTTCAATTAAACATAAAATGAATGTACCATGCTGTGATAGCAATGAGCTAGAGCACAGGGAGTAGTTTATTTATTTAGATTTGAAACTCCACTCCAAAAAGTACCTATCAGAGGACCCTTGACATAAAACTGAAACTCAAGAAAAGTTGCCCAATTAATTAGTGTTCTCTTGATGTAATTCCCCAGCCTCACACACACCGCATATATGGACCAATAGTGTTTTTTAATGTCATTTTGTATTGCTATAGCGTGACAATGTGCGGGTAGACTGTGGAACTCACTGCCACAGGAAGTCGTTGAGGCCAAGAATTTAAGCCATGATTCAGTTACGGATTGGACATTTATATTGATATCAGGAATGTTCATATTTGTCACAATTAATGACAACAAAAATTTTGGCAGGGATGTTAAACCTTGGGTTTCAGGGTTTAAGCTGATCTCTGGCTATCAGAAACCAGGATGAGACCTAAAGTGGGGGGCAGATTATCCCACCTCTGTCTGCTGTAGCATTCTTATGTCTTCCTCTGAACTGCTAGATGCTGGCTACTGTCAGAGACAGGCTATAGGGTAGTACAGATGCTTAGGTCTGATTCAACCTGGCAATTCCTATGTTCCTTGGACCTCAAAAGCCAGGGCAATTGAACTCAGTAGTTTTACACAGGAAAATATTTGTAATTAGCCTTTTTAATATTCAACAGCTCGTGTGTGTGTGTATACAAGCATATATGTGTGCATGAATGCATGTATGTGTGAATGCAGAAGTGTGTGTCTGAATGTACATGTGTGAGTGCATTGTGCGTGCGTATGCACAAGTCTGACTCCATCCAGTAGAGGACAGGGATTCACAGTACAGCCCATGTTCTTCAAAAGCCATTGCAAACCACGGCCCACCAGCTCCCTGCATTCTGGCACAGGAGCATTCCAGTCCCATAGGCCAGAAAGCAGCAGCTTCTTCTTTGTGTCTGAAGGTAGGATAGTCACAGTGAGAGGCTTAGAAAAATATTCGGAAAGGCAGTTTCCACCATTAGACAATCACCATGTAGCAGCCAAAATATTTGGGAGAAGTTTGCTTGTTGTGCATGCTGCATTTGTGCCAGAGGCATAGTCACAGTCTTGTCAAGCAAGCAGGATTTCACCACAGAAACATGTTTGTCAGTGAAAACAGCAACATAAAGGCCCTCGATAAAATTAGAAATCCTGCCGAAATACCAATTTTTGCAGGTAAATATTCTCATCCAGCTCTTGCCATGGACTGGGTTCACTCTGCTGTTCCCTGGAACCCTCCCTAAATAGCTGATGATTTGCAATTTCAGCAAGGGAAACTTTTTCAAAAAAGGAACCACTGAAAAATCCACCCCACTTTTACGATACTGGGCAAGTACGTTGGCTGTCATCTTGGCTGACTAAATCAGGGACTTCCAGTTGGCCTAAAACTTCTTAGCTGGCATGGTAACAGACTCATGTCCTCGGCAGACTGGGCCCAGAGAAGGATCCTGTAATGTACACTCACCAAGAGGTTACACAATAGCCTCCCCTGCCCCCGGGAAGTGCTGGAATCTCCCTTAGGGGAATCATTTAAACACATTAGACAATCTGCTGTCGGGGATGTTCATGCACTGGCCCTGAGAATGGACTAGATGAGACCTAACAGCTCTTTCCAGCTTTAATGACCAGAATTCAAACCTTGCAGCCCCAGGTTGTTACCCCATTCATGCCTGGTCTCAATGAATTATGACAGCAGATGTAAGGTGCACACAGACGTTAGGAGGGGTTTGTGGAAGGGAAACTGTAGACGGGGACTGTTTTTTTAAACATCGCTGAAACCTGCTGTTCATTTGATTATCTCCAGCTCCTTCTGTTTATTTCTCTCTTTCTTTGAGGGGTTTGTTTGGCCCGATGTATTTCAGTGCTTAGGCTTTCCTGCCCAGATACATGACGTGATTGCTTCCTGTCGGGCTGCATCTGCTGGTTCATCCATAGAGAAATGACAACTTAAGTGCTCCACATACAGCAGCTGAGCAGCCCTCTGAATCAGGACCCACTTGATCTGAATTTTCCCAAGTCCCCAGCTTCCCTATTATCACTGGGCAGGGGCTAGAATCTTTCTCCCATTGAAAGTCCATAGGACCTTTGCCACTGGCTTCAGTGGTAGCAGGATCGGGGCCAAATACAGGGCTGCCCGGGGGGGGGGAGGAAGTGGGGCAATTTGCCCCAGGCCCTGGGCTCCGCAAGGGCACCCACGAGAACATCTGAGGCTCCCTCCCCGGCCCCACCCGGCCCCGACCCGACCCTGTCTCCACCCCTCTCCCGGAGCCTCAGCACATCCAGCAGCGTCCCTGGACAGCAGTGCAGCATGGCTCCGGCGGGGCCTGAGCCCCGCCCCGCTCAGAGCCGCATGGTAAAGGGGTGGGGCTGTGAGCTCCGGGCTTTGCTCAGCTTCCTCCGCTTGGCCTGGAGCTCACAGCCCCGCCCCCTTACCACGCGGCTCTGAGCGGGGCGGGGCTCAGGCTCCGCCGCAGCCACGCTGCTGCTGTTGAGGAATGGTCCTGGATGCGCTCCGGGGTGGGGGGTTGGCTAAGGGGCAGGGAGTCCAGGGGACAGTCAGGGGGCAGAGGTTGGGGGGGGGCGGCCAGGGGACAGGGAATGGGGGGGTTGGATCGTGGGCGTTCCATGGGTCTTTCAGGACTCAGCGAGGGGGTGGATAGGGGTCGGGGGCAGTCAGGGGACAAGGAGCAGGGGTGGGGTCCCGGGGTGGTGGGGGGGTGTCTCAGGGGGACAGTGAGGGGGCAAGGAGCAGGATGGGTTGGGGATTCTGAGAGGGGCAGTTGGAAGGCAGGAAGTGGGTGGAGGGATCGGATGGGGGCAGGGCCAGGCTGTTTGGGAGGCAGAGCCTTCCCTGCCCTAAAGCTCATTCAGCAGTTTGAGGCTTGCAGAAGAGCCAAGCTGTTAGCTTTTCCATTAGGGCTACCATCCCTTTCACTTCTCAAATGCCAAATTATAGTCTATATTTAATTTCAGTGCCATAGGGAGATTCATGTCAGGGGAGGGTAGTTTCATTTAAAATTAGCCACTGGGGGCGGGATCACATGAGAAGATCAATATCCTTCCCAACCCTACCAAGGGAGACCTCCCTCCCCTGCATTCCCTGAGGCTTCAGAGGGGTTAATTCAATGGTTCTCAAACTTTTGTACTGGTGACCCCTTTCACATTGCAAACCTCTAAGTGCAACCTCCCTTATAAATTAAAAACACTTTTTTATATATTTAACACTATTATAAATGCTGGAGGCAAAACAGGGTTTGAGGTGGAGGCTGACAGCTCACGACCCCCAGTAATAACCTTGTGACCCCCGAGGGGTCCTGACCCCCAGTTTGAGAACCCCTGTGTTAATTTAATTTTAGCACCCTGTGTCCATTCACATGCATGTGCTATTTTGAGCATTTCAGTTTTCAGAACATAGGCTCATCCCAGATTCTGGAACAAGCTCAAACGCTCAGTTCGTGGAGTATGTACATAAGCTGTACCAAAGACAAACCCACAGTAACCATCTCCAGTTTGTGAGGGACCCCATAGAGCCAGTCTCTAGGAAACATATAAATGCATGGAGGTTAAGTCCATTAATGGCTATTAGCCAGGATGGGTAAGGAATGGTGTCCCTAGCCTCTGTTTGTCAGAGGGTGGAGATGGATGGCAGGAGAGAGATCATTTGATCATTACCTGTTAGGTTTACTCCCTCTGGGGCACTTGGCATTAGCCATTGTCGGTAGACAGGATACTGGGCTGGATGGACCTTTGGTTTGACCCAGTATGGCTGTTCTTATGTTCTAACCTAAATGAAACCAAAGTTATGGAGACAGATATGAGTCAAGGAAGCCAGCAGAGTATCAGAAACGAGGAAAAATCTGACTGGATGGGCTCAGGCATTTGGTCACAAGCTGAGGTGGTTCAAAAGTTTTGGATTTTTTTTAAGCAGAATTTTTTTTATTGTTTCTTTAAACAATCAAACACAGCAAGCAGCAAATATTTGGCCACAGATTTCTGAAACCCCAAACCATATTCAGGTTTTGGCAGACTAATTTCAGCTTTTCAATTAAAAAAAACCACAACAAATTTTGAAGGAAAGCAGACATTGTGCGTGATTTTTTTCTGCTTTTTAAAAACCCCTAGTTTTCGATCCAGAAAAAGTTTTGACGGAAAATATTTGTCCAAACCTTTTAATGAGCTTTAGTGCCTTTTAGCCCTAGCTGATGCTGAGAACCAGTGATATCTTGTAAAGAAGTTTTCTCAAAACTGGGTTTGTGCCAAGATGCGGAAAGTTTATTTTTCCCAGGGCAGCCTGTGGGTGTGGAGCAAATGGGGCAATTTGCACTCTGCCCCACAGGGGCCCCCCATGAGAATATAGTATTGTATAGTACCGCAATCTTTTTTATGGAAGGGGCCCCTGAAATTGCTTTGCCCCAGGCCCCCTGAATCCTCTGGGTGGCCCTGCCCAAATGAGGCAGAAATCTTCTCAGTGCATTAGCATAATCGGTCTCATGTTTTAGATGGGAAAGTCTAGTATGCACTGCAATCCCTTTGTTCTGACAACATTAAACACGGATTCTTTTTGCTATATCAACTAGGGATGACACAGAGTCACATCCTGTTAGTGCCTGTAGAGCAGGAAGTATCTTGCAGAAGTTAGGAGGGAGTGCATCACAAATTGCATGGGCAGGTATGAAGCGACACCTGTCAGTTGTGCTGGTCATGGTGCCTGTTTCAATTGACATGTTATCTATGTGTTCCATTTTTGGAAAGCAATGAAAGCAAGGTCCTAAACATCTGTGTCAGATGACATAATTACTCTGGTTCCTTTGACACCAAGAGACCCAAAGCCATATCGGCATGTGCAAAAGCATCCTTGTGTCTGCTTCCTCTTGAGTACTGGACAAGTCTTGGGCGTCTTTAATACCTGTACTGAGGAACTTTGCTACTTCACCATTGGAAAGGCCTCCAGCAAGAAGGAGTGTTTGTGCTGGGTGTGTTCCGACATGCTCAGGTGCATTTTGAACCATATACTCAAGTGACTGCTTGCTGGATGCCACGTTTAGAAGCTTTTTCCGTGGAAGCTCAGGGCATCCACTAATCATCTGGTATTTCGTGCATCCAATCTTAGATCCTTTGTAATGCTATCTTTCTGCAATTTTCAGTTACTGTTGTCACATCTGTCAAAGGCTTCAATCACCGAATTAGCTTTGTCAAATCCTTTTAGGACCTGCCTCAAGTACTCAGCAGCCAATTCATCAAATGCGTGGAGTTTGTCTCCAGCCATCATTTGTATGACAGCCATGAAATCTCTGATGCCTACTGTGGGTTCTTTGTTGCATGCACTTAGCTAATAGATTCTTTCAGCTTGAACTTCCATCTGAAGTCCTAATTCACCTTTGTCTGTTCTTCTCATTGTTCCATCAGCATATAAGAGGGACATAGACATAGGTCCTATTGGGTGACTAAAAACAGTTGCCATAGAAACATCATTTCTGCATCTTGAAAAGGACAGGGCTCTGCGGAAAACAATTTCTGGACTGATAGCTGCTGTGATTGTCCCTCCCTTGCCAGACCTAAATTTGGTCATTTTGGCCATGTCAGTAAATGTTTTAATGCCAGATTTCTTGACTGGGCTGAAGAAGCTCATGTCCCATCAAAATCAAATGACCTCTTACAAATCTCTCCATTTGCTCTTTACCCCCATCTTCTATTTTCAGCAGAGACTCTTGTACACTGATGTTACATGCAGTCCAGTAGATATGTTGATAAACACTTCTGGGTATGATTCAGAGTGGAATGGGTTTGCCAGATTGTTAATGACATGGGTTGGGAAAAGCTATAATATGCTCTTCATCCCTCTTCAATGCAGAGGCCAAGACTTGTTTATGGACTTTGTCTTCACTACTTCTTGTTAGGCCACTGCTTTCTCTCAGAGCTTTGCATATTCACTCAGGACATGGCTTGTGAGGGTCACCTGACAAGGGCTGGACTCTTTCTAGTCAACCTTACCATCTCAGTACTGGACTTTGACTCTTTTATGACAGTTTCCTCTATTCCATGTCATTCCAAATTCTATTGAAAGACCCAGGAGTCTGATGCACAGAAAATAGATTCCCCAGATTCAAAGGTACCGTGTACTTCTTTGGGGAGATATAACATATTGAGAATGTAGATGTGTATCTACATGGCATAGTTGGGTCTGTTTGCAGTAAAGAAGTATAGAAGCATGGCATGTTATATGTGTAAGTGATGTTTCCATTACTCTCTCACTCTACACAGACATTTAGAAGTAGTATCTGCATAACCTGGTGAAAATGATCCTTGAACATGAATGTAGGAGGCTGGGCATACACCCATGTATGAAATTCCTCCAGTAATGGTAGCATATGCATATACATCATCAAGACATATCTGGCTTTAAGACTAAGCTTGATAAGTTTATGGAAGGGATGGTATGATGGGATAGCCTAATTTTGGCAATTAAATTTGGCAATTGATCTTTGATTATCAGCAGGTAAGTATGCCCAGTGGTCTGTGATGGGATGTTAGATGGGATGGGATCTGAGTTACTGCAGAGAATTCTTTCCTGGGTGCTGGCAGGTGAGTCTTGCCCACATGCTCAGGGTTTAACTGATCACCATATTTGGGGTCGGGAAGGAATTTTCCTCCAGGGCAGATTGGCAGAGGCCTTGGAGGTTTTTCGCCTTCCTCTGCAGCGTGGGGCACGGGTCACTTGCTGGAGGATTCTCTGCAGCTTGAGGTCTTCAAACCACAATTTGAAGACTTCAATAACTCAGACATAGGTTAGGGGTTTGTTATAGAAGTGGATGGGTAAGATTCTGTGGCCTGCATTGTGCAGTAGGTCAGACTAGATTATCATAATGGTCCCTTCTGACCTTAAAGTCTATGAGTCTATAAGCTCTTTAATGACATGCAATAGAAACTGTGGGTATGCAATCTACTGCTTCTAGTGCACCTTCCGTGGGAGACTGATCTGGTCAGCAAATTTCAACTGAAAATATAGAAAGCTGTCATAATCACTTGTGAAGCACTCTGACAATTAAGAATATGGGATGTTAGTATATTGCAAAATGTTGATATTTGCCATTGTTACCACATGCTGAACAGCTTCATCTGAAAAAAAATATATATGCCTGCCTATGCAAAACCAATAAGCATCTTTTAAAACATTGTCATTTGGTAGCTTTGACCAATAAACACCACAAAAAGGTGAGGAACTGAACTTAGACAATACAAACTGTAACTGTGCAAGAAATGACACACTCTCTCATTCTGGGTACCATTCTCGCCTACAGGCTTATGGCACCCGATGACAGCTCCACATCCTACCTCATTTAAATATACATAAAGTTAGCTTTCAAGTGATGTATGAGGTGGGTGTGTGGAGGGGGGGTACATTAAACTCCAAAAATACGGCCCTTTTTGAAGAATTGCTGCATGCCTAGAAGATGAATAGAAAATGACAAAGATTGGCCCTTCCCACAGCCTGTATTGGAGGAGATGATGGAACGGGGGGAGCAGAAGGAACCTTTCTCTACCTCCCAAGCTGCAATGAAGCTGAGTGGGGAAATGCCAGGCAGCTCGTTCACTCAGGCAATGGAGAGTGAAGCTGAGAATATTGCTGGGGAAGGAGATCCAGATAATGATGATGGTGCTCAAAAAGCTTCCAAAAAGGAAATTAATAGCAAAGGTTCCTAGACAAAGGTCAGTGGCCCTTCTAAGAGTCCTATGTGAACAAGTTCAGGACTGTGGAGCTACAGGGAGCACCTGAGCAGCCAGAGAGGGGTGCAGAACCCAGAATGTAGTGGATAGTAGATGGTTCATAGAAATTTAGTTTAAGGGACTGTTTGGGGTTGGGATTTTCAAAAGAACCTGTGGGAATTCAGTTGGATTTGGGGGCTCTATTATCATAGGTGATTTGAAAATCATAGCCTATTAGAGTAGGTAGAAATTAAAAAATGGTCATAGCAATAACATCTATTTATCCCCAGACACAACAACCCTCTGTCTAGATATCTATCCCCAGACACAACCCTTCTGTCTATCTGTCTCCATCTCTCCGTCCGCCGCGCCACACCCATGCAATCAAGGCTCTCTATCCCTGTCTCTCTAGGAATGCCTGTATCTATTGATTGATTGATCGACCAATACACAGTTTTTATAAAAGTAGAAATGAATTCATAGTTCATGGTAGAAAATGTCTCTTTAAAAGCAACAAAGTCCTGTGGCACCTTAAAGACTAACAGATGTATTGGCGCATGAGCTTTTGTGGGTGAATACCCACTTCGTCAGATGCATGCCAGACTAACTCGGCTACCCCTCTGATCTTTAAAAGCAGGAAACAAGAGAGCTGCTCTCCCCTGGCTGTAAACATTCACAGCACTTAGATGTCACACTCTGATTTCCCACTGTACTAATGCTACTAAATACCAAGTAAAGCTCCTCTCTGCCAAAGGAGATGAGCCGCTAACAAACTGTAATAACTAATTACAGCCACACATTTATTGTCACTTCACTTTAAATTAAAAGCCTTGGCCACTTACTTGTTTACAGCAACCCGCCCCAATGAAAGGAAAATAAACTAAACTGAGCCGAAGTCTGATTGCGGGGAGAGCAGGCGGCCCAGGGAGCCGGGAACGTCTCCAAGCTCTAATTGACAGGCGAGGCTTCACCACATTAATTGCAAATGGTCATTGAAAGCCCTTGAAATTGACTTAGTCTCCCTTCTGAGCAGCCACAGAGAACAGGATTTGGAAGCGTGAAGGTGCCTGGGGAGCTCCGGCGAGAAGCGCACCGAAGGGGAGCAGTGCAGGAATCTAATGACAGCTCCTCTCTTGTCAACAGACTGGCCCAAGGTGCTGCTGCTTTGTCCACACAATTAAATGTTTTGGGAAAGATGTTGTCAGCTCAGGAGCCTGAGAACTGAGCTTCCCCTTCTCTGCAGGATTTCAGCTGCGAGGGAGACGCTTTGGGCAGCAGCCCACTGGGACATGGTTCTGCATCTGCTCTTATTTACAGTGGAGTTGAAGACAATGGCCCAATTCATCATCCCTACATGGCCTTGTCACACTATGCTGGTGCAGACTGGCCAAAAGCTCCACTGTGAGTCTCACCTCTGCCAGGTGCCAATCAGGACACTGAAGGGAAGGGAAGGGGCAGAAGGAGGCCTGGCCAAGTGCAATCCTATACCCTTGCTATTACCCCTTCTGCAAAACCTGTGGTAGTGGAGGGAGCAATTTTGGGGCAGCCCCAAGGCTGCTCTAACCCCTCAGGAGCAGGGTGGAGGTGATCCAGCCCCCAGCACAGGGCAGGGTCAGAATATTCTCGCTTGGTCCCTGTGTGGACTGAATGGAGTCAGTCAGATTTATACCAGTGCCACAGGAACTTGGTGAGTCGCCATCACTTGGTATTTCTAAAACAAGATTGGACGTAGCTTTCTAAAACAAGTTCTAGCTCAGCCAAGAGGCCTGGGCAGGACGCCGGAGTCCCTGGGAGGTCTTTGGCCTGTGCTGTACAGGAGGCCAGACAAGATCAGAACCATCCCTACTGGCCTTAGAATCTCTGAGTCTGTGAAATTGTGTCCCTAAGGTTCTGATTGGTGTTCTCGATTGCCGTAGTCACAAGGGCCAACCCTCTCACAAAGTAGCCTATGGGGGCTAGAAAAGGTCTTTTCTTAGCCAATCAAAAGCTAGAGACTTCTCCCCTAGGGAGTGGGAGGGAATCCTGAGGAGAGGGAGCCCAGAGTTTTGGGAGTCATCCAGAGCAGCTCCGACAGGGACTGAGCTCTCTGCTTTGCTGCCGCCAGCTCTGGTCCTGCTGCTGGCCCAAAGGGCCTAAGACTCTGTGCTGGGAGGACTCTGGGGAAGAGACCTTGGTCCGTATTCACAGTTGCCTGTGGCCCCTTGTATCAGCTAAGCCCATTTTGCAGATGGAGAAAAGAAGGCCCAAACTGGCAGAGAGAGTCAGCGGCAAAGCTGGGAGCAAAGCCCCAAACCAAAAATCCATGCAGCACTCAGCACCTCTTCCAGAAGGACACAGCGTTTCAGCCAAAGGGCTGGGTTCTAGCCACCCCTGCTCCTGTACAAGGGCAGCACAGAATGGATACCTGGGTAGAGGCTGGCCAGACGCTGCTCCCCGGGGCTAGCCACCCAGAGGGACGAGAGTGGGTGAGGACTGGGCTATGGCCATGTTCTCTCCTCCACCCCTGCTCCTGGAAGCTGAGCAGCTGGTGATGGAGTGGGGAGCATGGCTCACTCTCTGGAGTTCCAGCTGCAGCATGCATGGCCTGGGGGCCCTTGGAAGGGATTCTGACCAACAAGGCCTCTCCAGCCCTCTCTCCCCCACAACCCCACGCCATAGGGCCCAGGAATATATCCTCTCCCATTGTGCCCTAGGCTCCCACCAGGCTGCTTCTGTCGCTGTCCAGGGCCAGTTCACAATCTGCACAAACAAAGCTGTGGCACCGCCCAGGCAGGGAGGCAGGGAGAGATGTGTGGGGCTGGCTGGCAGAAGCTACCTACTGCTGTAGCTCTCTGGCCTGCAATTACTGAGGCAGGAAGGCATTGTGTTGACACACCTGGATGTCCCCTGGCACCCCACCCCACCCCACCCCACTGGCACCAAATTCCCCTCAGACCACAGCTAGAAATGAGTTCTGCCTCTGTGGCATCCATCCTCTCACAATTACTACAGTCCCATCTCCCTCTCATCTTTCCCGCTGCTACTGTCTGCTCTCAGCCTATGGCACTTGGTCTCTTTTGTCCTGTCCTGTGTGAGCTATTTCCCAATCTGCTGCTGATAAAACACCTTTTCTGTGGCAGCTTCTGCCTCCCTGGGGTATTGTCACCTTTGCTGCAAACATCACAAATGTTTCCTCTGTGTCACTTTGTAAAAAGGCTCTTTTCCTCTCTCTGCAAACAGTGGTGAATTCCAGCTTCCACTTTCTCATTTCATCATTGTCTTCAGCTATACCAGTCACACCAGAGCCTGAGAAATGGGCTGCCCAGAAACCCTCTGTCTCTTCTCACATGGGCGGTCCCCTTACTGAAGGCAGAAGCTTGAATGCATCATTGTATGTGAATGCCTGGGAGGGAGATCACAGAATGCTTTGCTCTGCATTGGATCTTTCCAGTTTGGTTAGATCTCTGGCAATTGTAGCCCATCTCTTGTTAACATCAATCTCCTTGCTCAGTTCCTTCTCAACCCTTACCCAAGCAAAATCTCCAGGGACTTCAGTGAGTTTTGCCTGAGTAAGGGCCTCAGGAAGAGTGACAAGGATTGCCCAAGGCAGTTAGGAAGCCAACTTCCAAGATAATCAGTACACTAGCCAGTGGATGTGATGAGAAAGGAGGCGGGGGCAGGGACCATTGCCTGCTATATAAATAGGGGTTCTGATTTTTAAAATTTTTTTTAATCAATAAACACCAATAAAACACCCCAATGCAAAAACTAAACTAAAATGAACCATCAGAAAGGGTTACTTGTATCTGAGGGCTTGTCTACATGGATTAGTAATGTGGATTACAGGGCACGGTACTGGAACTATTTTTATAGTGAGGGATGCTGAAAGTCATAAATAAAACCCTGTAAATGCTGTATATGATGGAAGCATTTTGGTTGCTATTATTACTTTAAGAATGGGGTCCTGCTGAACCCCTAGCACCCCTAGTTCCAGTGCCCATGCCACAGGGGTGTGATTGTCCAAGAACACTAACATGTTGTGCATTAATTAGTTTGTGCAGACCCTGCTGGGGCGCACTAAAGGTTCCTTAGAGTGCTTTAACATTATGGTGTTTGAAACAGTACTGTGTTAAAGTGCACTAGGAACAATACACAGAGATTACTCATTTCAGTTCATACTGCTGTAATGAGCAACTGTAAGGCCCCATCAGTTTAAAGCCCAGGACTGTAGAGCTACCAGGCAGCTGATGTCTCCATGCTGCCACCCAGGGGCAGCTGTAAACAATTTGAGCTCCACTTTCCGTAACCCACTGTGGACACAGACCAGGGAAGTTCTGCCTTGACAGACAGCAGCCTCATGGCTCCTGATTGGCTCCTTGCCCTATATAAACTCCAGGGGCCTTCCAGGAAGTGTCCAAGTGTGGCTCACCTGTGGGTACCATGGCTGTTCCTACCCCTGAATTCCTGACTGTGACCTTGGCTTGATTTGGACTTTGTCTCCTGACATGGACTCTGGCTGTGGTATTGAGCCTGGCCTGGAGCCTGACTATGAACCCCTCCGCTACTCCCAGCCTCAGGTTTGTCCCTCTCTGACTCCTGGCTTGACTGCTCATGTTAAAATCCCAGCAGTAATGTGTATAATATATGTGACTCATGGCTGTACATACAAAGACTTGAAACCCCCTAATTTTTGGATATCTACATAAAACTCAAAAATTGCTAAAAATAAATCTCCCAAAATGAAATTAATAAACCCTGAAAGCCACCTGTATTCACTATATAAATCACCCTCCCTCCTCTAGGGGCATCCAGGAAGACAGGGGGTAGCGAGAGCTAACCCATGGAGAAGGGTGCTCGTGAGCTGGCTAGCGGTGCTAAGACCCCGTATGCCCCATATGCAGTATCTCTATTTCCTCCTCACTGCAACCTTTCAGCTTCTGCACATTCCTCTCTGGCTTCATCCCCAGGCTACAGCTGAAAATACATTTAGTTACTGACACTAGAGCTGGTTCCATCACTGGGTGTGAATGACTTAACTCCTCCTTTATTCTTTCTTCACAAATCCCTCCTGAATCGATCCCAGCTTCAGCAATTGCATTTGTTAGTTGTGAGTAGGGCTGGGGGTAATTTTCTGACAAAACAATTCCATTGGACAATGACAATTAATAGAACCCAAAATCTTCCATGGAAACATCTTGGTCTTGACAAACTTTTGGTGAATCAAAGGCAGGTTTCTACAGGAACCCTGTCACTTGCCTGGCTGCCTGGGACCCTACTCTCCAGAGTTTCTGTTGCAGAACTTAGAGCCCCCACTCAAACCCAGGTTCAGCTGTGCCTGCGTGGGTCAGCCCTGCTGTACCATTTGTTTGTTAGCAAAGTCAGCAGAGGCTATTCTTTGTGGAGTGTTGCATTTGTATCTTGGATGAGATACCTGTTCCCATATGCACCGGCTTTTGCCCTGTTCAACCTACTCCTTTTCTTAGGAAACAGGAGCCAGCTGAGCTGGAATATCCTGTGAAATAAAGGTGCTTCTAAACAGCAGCGTGCTGTGCAACCGCAGCTAACCATTAGTGCTCCCCAGGGGACACATTTAGCAAAGAGTCTGCCGGCCAGACACGGCTTCCCTTTAGCGCAGCTCCAGGAATGCAAAACTCTTCCTAAAACATTTTTTCTTGGTGAGCAAAAGTTTTCATTCCCCTCCCCTTAACTGTTCACTGGAGGTGGAACATGTTCCAGTTCGGAACAGTGAAGGAAGTGGCTCTGACCCAAGCCAAACTCTCCAGCAGAGCGCAGTGCAACTTTAGTGATTCCCAGAGGGATGAGGAAAGCTCAGTGAGCTTTGTGGGGGTGGGTTTCTTGTGCTGGTCCTGGCCCTGCACACCCTGTGGCCGCCCAGGGTCAGACATTGCGTGTGACAGTCACACAGGGTGGCTCTGTCTCATATTCCTCCACACCCGAAGGAGTCTCACGCACCCTGCTGAGCTGTTGGAAAGCAGCTGCCATTTCCCTGCATTGGGCCCTTTGGCCAATAGACACTGATGGGGCAGCTGCTGTGCTGGCAGGCCAGGGTCTCTGCTCTCTGCTCCTCTGTTGTGTCACAGCCAGGAACAAGCAGCTGGGATTAGCAGTGATTGCAGAAGAACGGGGTGAGGCAACAGGACAAGGTGAGAGGCCGGATTCTGGGCCCCAGCTCCCTTCCCCCCGCTTTGCCACCAGCAGCACCAGTCTCCCCACAGCACAATCCCCTCCCCAGTCCCAGTTATGCCCTCAGTATCCACCGCTTCCTAGCAGCCTCTTCCCACCAGCAGTGACAGCACTGTCTACCTCTCCTGGGGTTCCCTGTCACTCAAGAGTCTCAGCAGCCCCGGCACCCCTACACACCAACAGCTGCCAGAAATCCCCTAGCCCTCAGCACCCACTGCTCCTCCAGGATTTTGCTTTAACCCAGGAGCCTCATCCCCTATCCCCCAGCACTCTCTACCCCCTCAAGCTGCTTGTTCGCCAGGATCCCAGAACCCACCCACCACCCAGCTGCCTGCTAACCCCCATCCATAACACTCAGCCAGCTACTCTGCACCTGCCCCAGCCAGACCTGTCGAGTGTTGTGTAGCTCTATGTCCCGCCCCTGCTGCTGATCAGAGCAGGGCGTGTTTACCATAGCATTAAATTGATGGTGATATGCAAATTGTTCTCAAATTAGCTCATTAAATAATTTGCATGAACCATCCAACATGGAGCAGAACAAACCTTGGTGGCTCTCACTTCTGGATGTGGAGGAAATCCAATGGATTCAGGGCCGGCTCTACCATTTTTGCCGCCCCAAGCAAAAAATAAAAACAAAACCAAAAAACAAAACAAAGAAACAAAGCCACTCGGACTGCCACCTGAACTGCCGAAGCAAAAAACAAACAAAAAAAAAAGCCACCCAGACTGTCCCTCCCCAAGAATAGACGGAATGCCGCCCCTTAGCATGTGCCGCCCCAGGCACATGCTTCCTCCACTGGTGCCTGGAGCCGGCCCTGCTTAGAGTGAGCCTCTAATGAGTGCCCTTCTCCCTTCCCAGCATGCTGGGCTGTCCCCCAAGAGCTCCCCTATCCTGATTCCCCCACCTTTCCTGTTTAGGAAAGACCGATGCAAAGGTAAAGGTGGGGGAGTAGCATTGTATATCAATAATGAGGTGAAATGTAACGAAATAACTAGCAATGCAATGGATAATATGGAGCCTGTTTGGGCAATGGTCACATTGGGGAAGAAAACTACTAGACCGTCCCCTGGGATAGTGATTGGGGTGTGCTATAGACCGCCGGGATCTAGCCTGGATATGGATAGAGAGCTCTTTAATGTTTTTAAGGAGGTAAATACTAATAGGAACTGTTGATCATGGGGGACTTTAACTTCCCGGATATAGATTGGGAAACAAATGCTAGTAATAATAATAGGGCTCAGCTTTTCCTAGACGTGATAGCTGATCAATTCCTTCATCAAGTAGTTGCTGAACCGACGAGGGGGGATGCCATTTTAGATCTGATTTTGGTGAGTAATGAGGACCTTGTTGAGGAAATAGTTGTAGGGGACAACCTTGGCTTGAGTGATCATGAGCTAATTCGTTTCAAAATAAATGGGAGGATAATCAAAATTGCATCTGAGACTAATGTATACAATTTCAAAAGGGCTAACTTTACTAAATTAAGGCGACTAGTTAGGGAAGTGGATTGGACTAACATATTTAGGGATCTAAAGGCAGATGACACCTGGGGTTACTTCAGGTTGAAGTTGCAGGAGTTGTCAGAGGCATGTATCCCGAGAAAGGGAAAACGGCTCATAGGTAGCAGTTTTAGACCGAGCTGGATGAGCAAGCGTCTTAGAGGGGTGATTAAGAAAAAACAAAAAGCGTACAAGGAGTGGAAAATGGGAGGGATCAGCAAAGAAACCTACCTTATTGAGGTCAGAGGGTGTAGGGAAGCAGTGAGAAAGGCAAAGAGCCGGGTGGAGATGGACCTAGCGAAGGGGATTAAAACCAATAGCAAAAGGTTTTTTAGTCATATAAATAGGAAGAAAACCAAGAAGGAAGAAGTGGGACCGCTTAAAACTTTAAACGGAGTGGAGATTAGGGATAATCTTGGAATGGCACAATATCTGAACAAATCTTTTGCCTCGGTCTTTAATGAGTCTAATGAAGGGCTAAGGAATAGTGATAGAGGGACTGAAGGGAATGAAGATATGGGGGTAGACATTACGGTATCTGAGGTAGAAGCCAAACTTGAACAGCTTAACGGAAGTAAATCGGGGGGCCCGGATAATCTACATCCTAGAATATTAAGGGAATTGGCGAGTGAAATTGCAAGCCCGTTAGCGATGATTTTTAATAAATCTCTAAACTCGGGGGTTGTACCGTTTGACTGGAGATTAGCTAATATAGTTCCTATATTCAAGAAGGGGAAAAAAAGTGACCCGGGTAACTACAGGCCTGTTAGTTTAACATCTGTAGTATGCAAAGTCATGGAAAAATTTTTAAAGGAGAGAGTGGTTACGGAGCATGAGGCCGATGGCAACTGGGACAAATTACAGCATGGATTTACGAAAGGTAGATCGTGCCAAACCAACCTGATCTCCTTCTTTGAGAAAGTAACAGATTTTTTAGACAAGGGAAATGCGGTGGATCTAATATATCTTGATTTCAGTAAGGCGTTTGATACGGTACCGCATGAGGAATTACTGGTTAAATTGGAAAAGATGGGGATCGAAATGAAAATCCAGAGGTGGATAAAGAGCTGGTTAAAGGGGAGACTGCAGAGGGTCGTATTGAAGGGGGAACTGTCGGGTTGGAGGGGGGTTACCAGTGGAGTTCCTCAAGGTTCGGTTTTGGGTCCGATTTTATTCAATCTATTTATTGCTGACCTGGGAACCAAGAGTAGGAGTGGGCTGATAAAGTTTGCGGACACCAAGTTGGGAGGTATTGCAAATTCAGAAAAGGATCGGGATATCCTCCAGGGAGATTTGGATGACCTTGTAAACTGGAGTATTAGTAACAGGATGAAATTCAATAGTGAGAAGTGTAAGGTTATGCATTTAGGGATGACTAACAAGAACTTTAGTTATAAGCTGGGGATGCACCAGTTGGAAGTAACGGAGGAGGAGAAGGACCTAGGAGTCCTGGTTGATCGTAGGATGACTATGAGTAGGCAATGTGATGTGGCTGTTAAAAAAGCTAATGCGGTCTTGGGATGCATTAGGCGAGGTATTTCTAGTAGGGATAAGGAGGTGCTAGTCCCGTTATATAAGGTGTTGGTAAGACCTCATTTGGAGTATTGTGTGCAGTTTTGGTCTCCCATGTTTAAGAAGGATGAATTCAAACTGGAACGGGTACAAAGAAGGGCCACTAGAATGATCCGAGGAATGGAAAGCCTGTCGTATGAAAGGAGACTTGAGGAGCTCGGTTTGTTTTCCTTAACCAAAAGAAGGATAAGAGGAGATATGATTGCACTCTTTAAATATATCAGAGGGATAAATACCAGGGAAGGAGAGGAATTATTTCAGCTCAGTGCTAATGTGGACACGAGGACAAACGGATATAAATTGTCAGTCAGGAAATTTAGGCTTGAAATTAGGCGAAGGTTTCTAACCATCAGAGGAGTGCAATTCTGGAACAGCCTTCCGAAGGAAACAGTGAAGCGAAGGACCTCCATGACTTTAAGATTAAGCTAGATAAGTTTATGGAGGAGATAGTATGATAGGATAACGGGCTTAGTCAATAGGTCAATTAAGTGCCACACTGGTAATTAGTACAAAGGGTCAATGATAGGATATTGTTAGCCTTTTTCCAGAGGGTATGGCTGGAGAGTCTTGCCCGCATGCTCGGGGTTCAGCTGATCACCATATTTGGGGTCGGGAAGGAATTTTCCTCCAGGGTAGATTGGCAGTGGCCCTGGAGGTTTTTCGCCTTCCTCCGAAGCATGGGGCAGAGGTCGCTTGCTTAAGGAGTGGGTGGATCGGCTTATGTGGCCTGCATCTTGCAGGAGGTCAGACTAGATGATCATAATGGTCCCTTCTGATCTTGAATTCTATGATTCTATGATTCTCCCCAGGATGGTCTCTTGCCTGGGCTCTCCCTTCCCCACTTTTCCTCTTTGCATTTCCTTCCCTGCAGTCACTGCCTATTCCTTTCCTCCTCTCCCCCCATCCACTCACCATGGACTTCACTCCCACTCCTTTCCCCATGCCACGGCTAGCCTAGACAATGCACCATTTGAATGTCGCTAGAGTTCTCTCTCCAGGAATGCAGACAGAGCCGTTCACTCCTCTCAGAGGCATTGCTTCGGGCTGCCTGCAGACCCAGGAAGGTCACACTGCCTTGGTTTGCTCCCACTGAGCATTTGGAAGGTTTTTTGCACAGCAATTAAGGCTGGATGTGTTTGGGATATCAGCAGATATCTCGACTCAGTCCTCCCTGAAGCAAAGCAGCAATGCAGGAGTTTGTTTGAAACCTGCAGGCTGCTGTGTCTTTCTAATGTGGTGAAAGTCTCTTTAAATTCTACATGTAACATGGACATCTATCCACCAGACACTAGACTCAAACAACCGCCACATTTCTTCCAAGCCACTCACTGCAGCTGTCAGCAGAAGCTGATGACTTTTATTCCTGGCTCTAACCACTGAGGAGTAGCTGTTAGAGCTGGGCAGGAATCAGATTTTCCATTCCAAAAGCTGGCTAGATCATTCGGGTTGCACGGGTAGTGATCAATGGCTCCATGTCTAGTTGACAGCCGGTGTCAAGCAGAGTTCCCCAGGGGTCTGTCCTGGGTCCGGTTTTGTTCAACATCTTCATTAATGATCTGGAGGATGGGATGGATTGCACCTTCAGCAAGTTCACGGATGACACTAAGTTGGGGGAGAGGTAGATACGCTGGAGGGTAGGGATAGGGTCCAGAGTGACCTAGACAAATTGGAGGATAAAAGAAATCTGATGAGGTTCAACAAGGACAGGTGCAGAGTCCTGCACTTAGGATGGAAGAATCCCATGCACTGCTACAGACTGGGGACTGACTGGCTAAGCAGCAGTTCTGCAGAAAAGGACCTGGGGATTACAGTGGATGAGAAGCTGGATATGAGTCAACAGTGTGCCCTTGTTACCAAGAAGGCTGCATTAATAGGCGCATTGCCAGAAGATTTCGGAAAGTGATTATTCCCCACTATTGGCACTGGTGAGGCCATATCTGGAGTAGAGGGAGGGGGATTTGTTAGCAGCCTTCAACTACCTGAAGGGGGGTTCCAAAGAGGATGGAGCTAGGCTGTTCTCAGTGGTGGCAGATGACAGAACAAGGAGCAATGGACTCAAGTTGCAGTGGGGGAGGTCTAGATTGTATATTAGGAAAAACTCTCTCACTAGGAGGGTGGTGAAGCACTGGAATGGGTTACCTAGGGAGGTGTTGGAATCTCCATCCTTAGAGGTTTTTGACAAAGCCCTATCTGGGATGATTCAGTTGGGGTTGGTCCTGCTTTGAGAGGGGTTGGAGTAGATTCCAAAACTAATTTTCTATGATTCTATGATACTCACTCCAGCAGCCACTATCAAAGTCAATCTGAGGCAAGATTCACTGCTAGCATAAGAATGTGTAACTACAACCATGTTAGTGAGAAATGTGGCCCTTGGTCCAGAACTGAATCAGTGAGAAGAGATGAAAAGTTTCATCACCCTTTGCTGTTTCTCCTAGTCTTCATTCTCCTGGGTTTGACGGTCTGTATTTTCCAAGTGATATTTTACATGTAAAGACTTAGTTTGTCATACTTCATGTGGGTAAAAGCAGGACACTGAATTCAACTCAATCTATGGTACAGAGATTTTGAAACAAATATGCAGCAGGATGCTACAGGAAGAATGGAACCAATAATTCTCTTTAGTCAAAGAGGACAGAACAAGGAGCAATGGACTTGAGCTACAGCAGTGACAACTGACATGAAGTGTTATGAAAAACTTCCTAGCAAGTTTCTGCAGTAAAACAAATTGTCAGTGTAGGTTAAGGCCTAGCTAGCGAATGGGCAGCTCAAAAAGTTCAAGCTGGTTGAAAAATGGAATTTTTTCCCTATGGGAAACTTCAAAATGGACCAAAATGAAAACTTTGCTTTTAGTTTCTAAATGACATTTTGAAACTACATTAACATTTTCACTTTGAAGTCAAATGCTGGTTTGTGGTAGTTTTTAAACAAAAAAAAGTTTATTTTATTTTTATTTTTGAGTTCTCTCCACTTCTTTTTCCCTGCTGGAAAAAATATTCAGAGCAGTAGGATAGTGTGGGAACGTAACAAAGAACCATTTTTCACCTTTAAAAGTAACACTATCAATGACACTTTCTACACTTTTAAAAGTGAAAGTGTTACGGTCTGTGAAGCAGCACTAACGCTTTGTTTCTGTTTTCCAATGGAAAAAAAGTCAGGAAATGGCAAGGGGGGAGAATTATAAATTTAAAAGTTTGAACAGTCAAAAAATTCTTGTATCGATATTTTCAATCTTTTTTCTAAAAAATTGTTTAGAAAAACATTCAGAAAAATATAGTTTTGTTAGAAATAAATTATTTCAGAAGTGTCATTTTTTTTTAAAAGCAGCAAAGAATCCTGTGGAACCTTATAGACTAACAGACATTTTGCAGCATGAGCTTTCGTGGGTGAATACCCACTTCGTCGGATGCAAGACTCATGCTGCAAAACGTCTGTTAGTCTATAAGATGCCACAGGATTCTTTGCTGCTTTTACAGATCCAGACTAACATGGCTACCCCTCTGATTTTTTTTTTTAATCATACCTGGTGATGGAAATTTTTTCAACTACCTTATTGTCACAGTTTCAGGGTAACTGGCCATGTATCCCCCCCACCATGGCCCATTCCAGGAGTGTCTCATCAGGTGTCCGGTCTCCAGCCATCACCTGTCTCTGGGCTGGGACCCTTGTCCCACTCCCTTTTGACTGGGGAGGTTTAAGGCTGCACAGCTCCCTGCCTTACACTGTGATATCCCCAGCAAGCCACTCTACCTAACAGCCAGCACCTGTGTATTGCTCTCTCTCTCAAGAGCTATGGCCAGTGTATTAACTGCAGTTACAAGTTCCCACACAGCCATTGCCAAGCAAGTACAGTTATTCTTAAGGTAAAAGCATGTCAGAGACAATATATTAAATCAAAAAACAGATTTAAAAACACACACTAGACATACCAGGAGTCACCCACACATCTTATGGCGCCCTAGAAGGCCAAAGTCTTTTGAACCCTTCAAGGGTTGGGGCCTTGGGACAGCAGCTCCTGTCCATTTGCTGGATCAGAAAGCAGGCCCTGAGTCAGTTTAAATGCAGCCTTTTTATGCCATAAGCCCTTTCTTCGTCTGTTGGTCTCTGGAAAACCCAGTCTGCACCAGCATGCACCAGCCTCCCCAGGGGGTAATGTCATGGTTTCAGGGTAACTGCCCCTGTATTATCCCTCTGTGGTCCCTCAAGGACACCCATTGAAAAGTTTCCAGTTCCCAGCCGTCACCTTTCTTGGGCAGAGACCCACATCTCACTCCCTTCTGACTGGGTGTTTTAAGGCTACACAGCTTCCTGATCTACACTCGATATTCCCATCAAACCAGTCTGCCTAAAAGACCTGTGTCTTCACCTTGCTTTCTGTCTGAGGGCTATGAACAGTGTATTGCCAGCAGTTGCCAGTTACCATTCACTTCCTTCTAAGCAAGCACATTTATTCTGATGGTGAAAGTATTAGAGAGAAAATATAAACCATTTAAAAAACCTAGACTCATGCTAAAAACCTTACCAGAGGTCACCTCCAGCTCCTTCACAGGGCTCTGGCAGGTGTCAGTCCATCACATCCCACAGCAGGGTTGTAACCCTGTGGCTACAACATTGTATCACTTTTAGATCATGAACCAGAATGAAGACCCCGAGTCAATTTGAGCTCAGGCTATTTATCCAAAAGTCCTTTCTTTGTCTGTTGGTCTCTGGAGAATCTAGTTTGAACCAGACTATGCAACGTCTCCCCAGGAGGTGGTACCTCGCTGATGGTGTTATAACGGAGTGATTTGCCTTGATCATACCCTGCTGTTTTTACATCCTGGAAGAGCTGTGGTAACCCTCTCCCTTTGGAGTGCTCACAGTCTCTGGCCCACAGTGATACATAAACCATGTACCATCCCCCTCTACCTCATCTTCCCTTACTGGTGCACCTGGCCTCCAGCCACTTCTCCACCCAATTCCCCCTGTGACATATCACAGTACAATCCAGACTAGTGAGTAGCTGTGTGACCCCTGCCCTCTAACCTGGGGTGTCCTGTACAATGCTTTGCAGCTGTAACCTCCAGCCTGGACTGCTCACAAACAGCCTCCAGCATGCAAGTCACTCCAAGCTACATCTGTGTTTGCTGCAGCCAGCGAAGACCTTGGCTCTTACCAGGCTGTGTTATACTGCAGGATGACTCCAACATACTCCCAGTCCTAGATTTTCCTCAGCCCTCTCCTGGACAACACAAGTTGATATAAAATCTGTTATTGCTTTAATAGAAATAATATGTACCTAACTTACCACCCCAAATGGAGTTTCCTAGACACTTCAATTTAAACACACTGTATTAGATAAAAATATAAAACAGTTTATTAACTCCAAAGAGAGAGATTTTAAGTGAGTACAAGTAATGAGGCATTAAAGTCAGAAATGGTTGCAAGAAAATAAAGTTAAAATGCTACTGGTGCTTAACTTAACAAATGATAACAGATTCAAGCAGTTTCCCACCATATGCTCTTAGCAGTCTTACTGCTCAAACTTCTTAGGTCAAGAACCCCTTCTTCAACCCCACAAATGCTTCATTTTTTGCTTCTGGTGCCATGAATGTGGTTGGCAGGGAAAGTCGAGGGGTGGTCTTGGGATGTTTGCCCCCTCCCCCCGTCTTGAAAAAACATTTCCAGCTGGGTACCAGGAGACAACAAGTCTACAGGGAAGGATGTCCCCTGCTGCTTGCCATCACCTGTTGGAGCTTCTTTTGTTCCCCTTCCTGCTTGATGACTCTGTTTACTGCTTAAGTGTGAATTAAGCCAAGCTCGCATTTGCACTTGCTTGAGACAGATCTGTTTGCCAACCTCAGTTTGGAACATGTGTTTACAACACCATACAGTGGAATCTTATAACTTCACATACAGTGTTGCCATACACCTTTTTGTCAGGACACTAATCATAGAATCATAGAATCTCAGGGTTGGAAGGGACCTCAGGAGGTCATCTAGTCCAACCCCCTGCTCAAAGCAGGACCAAACCCAACTAAATCATCCCAGCCAGGGCTTTGTCAAGCCTGACCTTAAAAACCTCTAAGGAAGGAGATTCCACTACCTCCCTAGGTAACCCATTCCAGTTCTTCACCACCCTACTAGTGAAAAAGTTTTTCCTAATGTCCAACCTAAACCTCCCCCTCTGCAACTTGAGACCATTACTCCTTGTTCTGTCATCTTCTACCACTGAGAACAGTCTAGATCCATCCTCTTTGGAACCCCCTTTCAGGTAGTTGAAAGCAGCTATCAAATCCCCCCTCATTCTTCTCTTCTGCAGACTAAACAATCCCAGTTCCCTCAGCCTCTCCTCATAAGTCATGTGCTCCAGCCCCCTAATCATTTTTGTTGCCCTCCGCTGGACTCTCTCCAATTTATCCACATCCTTCTTGTAGTGTGGGGCCCAAAACTGGACACAGCACTCCAAATGAGGCCTCACCAGTGCTGAGTAGAGGGGAATGATCACATCCCTCAATCTGCTGGAAATGCCCCTACTTATACAACCCAAAATGCCATTAGCCTTCTTGGCAACAAGGGCACACTGTTGACTCATATTCAGCTTTTCGTCCACTGTAACCCCTAGGTCCTTTTCTGCAGAACTGCTGCCCAGCCATTCGGTCCCTAGTCTGTAGCAGTGCATGGGATTCTTCCGTCCTAAGTGCAGGACTCTGCACTTGTCCTTGTTGAACCTCATCGTATTTCTTTTGGCCCAATCCTCTAATTTGTCTAGGTCCCTCTGTATCCTATCCCTACCCTCCAGCGTATCAACCACTCCTCCCAGTTTAGTGTCATCTGCAAACTTGCTAAGGGTGCAGTCCACACCATCCTCCAGATCGTTAATGAAGATATTGAACAAAACCGGCCCCAGCACCGACCCTTGGGGCACTCCACTTGATACTGGCTGCCAACTAGACATGGAACCATTGATCACTACCCGTTGAGCCCGACCATCTAGCCAGTTTTCTATCCACCTTACCGTCCATTCATCCAGCCCATACTTCTTTAATAACCAGCAAATTATGAGTTTTCTAATTATACCTTCCCAGGCATACTTGGTACAAAGATTATTACAATAGTCTGTAGGGTGTGGACATGGGTATACATTCTGTCATGTGCGCGTGCACACACACACACTCCTAAGCGTGTAAACCCTACAATCTCATAGGCCCAGCTCTCCCCCAGTCCTGAGCTCATCAGTCTTTCCCAGCCTATCCCACCCCTTGGATTTTGCTTTTGTAAGATACTTTTTATACAATAAGAGATGTTGTTATTCATAATATTTGGATCCAGCTGACACTGGTATTGCCAATGGATAATCTTGCTTTGCTTTGTCCTTGCACAGTGCTACAATAAATATTAGGAAATTGATCAGTGTTTGAATCTGTTCAGTAGAGAATTCAGGTTACAGGCCATCTTAGTAAGGGGCTTCTCCTTTCCTTTAGAATGTGACTCTTTGCATGTTATTATTTCTGCCTTTATCCACTGGAGAAATTGCCAACTTCCCACTTACTCCTACCTGGCAAAATCTGGGTACCCACAGTGCTAGCTCTCCTGAGCTCAGCTAACAGCTCATTGCAGGGTCTAATGTATTGCTCAGACCCTGTCAAGAGGTTTGTTTTTTATGGGAACAGGCACATTATTTGTGGGCTATAGTATATAATGGGACATATGGCTGTGTGCTACAGACTGATGCTCTTATCACTGGGACACAAGTTGACCACAGCATGTGTCAAGCCCCCACATCTCTCCCTCTTGGAAAAAGGGGTTGATCAGCAAAGAAAGCTGAATCGTGGAGGTTAGTAAATTTAGGACTAAAGTGAGGATTGCTAAAAGTCAAGCTGAATTAGCTCTTACCAAGGAAAGGAAAATAATGATAAGATGTTTATAAATTATATAAATAAAAGAGAATAAGGAAGGGTGAGGTTGAGCCACTATCATTAAAGATAATCTAAGTATGGCCCAAACCTAAATGAATAGTCTACCTCCATTTTCAGTAATGATGCTGATATGGAACATATCATAAAATCATAGAATATCAGGGTTGGAAGGGACCTCAGGAGGTCATCTAGTCCAACCCTCTGCTCAAAGCAGGACCAATCCCCAACTAAATCATCCCAGCCAGGGCTTTGTCAAGCCTGACCTTAAAAACGTCTAAGGAAGGAGGTTTTTATGCATATGCATGAAGGCAGGACAACTGATGGAAATGAGTGTCTATAAGGACATCTGAGGTGGAAGAAAAATGTAAAGATCTTAAATTGGGGGGGACTGGCTAATTTCCTTCCCAGAATCCTGAAAGAGCTGGCTCATGAGATTGCTAGTCTGGCAGCAAGGATTTTTTAATAAACCTCTCTATTCAGGCATAGTACCATATGACAGGAGCATAGCTAACAATTTACCAAGAGTCATGGTGAATTCTCCATCACTGACAAATTTTAAATCAAGACTGGATGTTTTTTTTCTAAAAGCTCTGCTCTAGGATTTATTGTGGGGAACTTCTCTGGCCTGTGTTACACAGGAGATCAGACTGGATGATCGCAATGGTCCCTTCTGGCCCTGGAATCTATTACTATAACATCATAGCTATATTTCAGAAAAAGAAAAAAGAGATCTGGGTGATTACAGATGTGCTAGTCTGACCCCGATAGTGTGCAAGCCTTTAGAACAATGTGCAAAGGAAAGAGTAAATAAATTCCTGGAGGTAAATGGTAAAGAAGATGTAATTCATGCCCAACTAACGTGATTTTCTTCTTTGAGAGAATATCTAATTGTCTCAGATAAGGAAGTGCAATAGATCTAATATATTTGGACTTCAGAAGAGCATTTGAAATGGTGCTGTAGTAGAAACAGAGACAGCCTGAAGCATGGACCTGGTGCAATGCCCGAGGCCTAAACCCAAGTCATCAAAAGTTATGCTCTGAGCAGCTGACAGGCCCTGTCAAAAGCAGACACTTCCTGGCAAGTCAGTGTCCGGTACACAAACTCGGCACCAGTATTGCTAGCATTGCTAAAACACACTGAATATGTAAACACATTCCAGCAAGTCAGCACAAGAACACCCCAACCTAGCACACAATGACATGGTTTTATTGTCTCAAATATCAGACGTAAAAGTACAAATCAAGTGGTGAATAGGGATATTTTGTCTGAAACATCAGGAGGAAAGTACAAGGGGAGGTAACAAACATTATGAAACGCATAAGGTGATATGTAAGTTGTTTATCCCAGATTGTTTGTCTCTATCTATAAATGTTCGGATACCTCGCTTTAACCCTGTGGCTGGCCTAGGGGGCAGTGGAAAGTCCTGCCACTGACTGAGCTGCGTCCATTGTCACAGACATACATGTGCTACTGTAACTGTAGACATTGATCCGGGGAGCTAGGACCATGCTTCGTTGGCAAGAAACCTGACCAAGTTCCTTTGCTACTAAAATGGGTCTTGTGGACTTATTAGGTAGTTTGATCAATGTGTGCTATATGGGCTATCTGGCCAGAGAACAGCCATACTGGGTCAGACCAATGGCCCGTCTAAACCAGTATCCTGTCTTCCGACAGTGGCCAGTGCCAGGTGCCCAAGAGGGAATGAACAGAACAAGTAATTGTCATAAACAGATAGTTAAGGGTTAATTCCTCTTTTTACCTGTAAAGGGTTAAGAAGTTCACATAGCCTAGCTGACATCTGACCAGAGGAACCAATAGAGGGACAAGATGTTTTAAAAGAGGGAGGAGGGAAATCAGTTTAGAAAAGTTTGTGCTGGAGTGAAGGATCCAGGAATCAGCCATCTAACATTTCTTAAAAGTAGTAAGTGTTTAGAGAAGGAATGTATTAGATTATGTTTATTTTCTTTTGTGACTTCATTTTGCATAAGAGGGAGAATCAAATTGGGTATCTTTGTGTAACTAAGGTTTTTGCCCAGAGGGACATCCTCTGTGTTTTGAATCTGTTGTCTGTGAGAGTAGCTTGCATGCTAATCTCACAGAGGTATTCCTTTCACCCTTTCCCTTTAATTAAAAGTCTTCTTTTAAAGAACTTGATTGATTTTTCCTTGTTTTAAGATCCATGGTTTTTTTGGATCTGGGCTCACCAGGAATTGGTGGGAGGTGAATCAGTCTCAATCCTGCCAGGAAAAGGGGGATAAAGACTGGGGAAATATTTGGGAGGAAGACAGAGTTTCCAAATGACTCTCCCATAAATGTTTGTTTAATCATTTGGTGGTGGCAGCAACTAGATCTAAGATGGTAAATAAGCTTAGGGGTTATTATGCAGGTCCCCACATCTGTGCCCTAAAGTTCAGAGTGGGGGTGACACTAATCAGTAATCATCAAGCGATCCATCCCCTGTCGCCCATTCCCAGCTTCTGGCAAACGGAGGTTAGGGACATCATCCCTGTCCATCCTGGCTAATAGCCATTGATAGACCTATCCTCCACAAACTTATTTAGTTCTTTTTTGAACTCTGTTATAGTCTTGGCCTTCACAACATCCTCTGGCAAGGTTGACTGTGCACTGTGTGAAAAAATACTTCCTTTTTTTTGTTTTAAATCTGCTGCCTATTAATTTCATTTGGTGACCCCTAGTTCTTGTGTTATAAGGAGAAAATAACATTTTCTTATTTACTTTCTCCACAACAGTCATGATTTTATAGACCCCTATCATATCCCGCCCTTATTTGTCTCTTTTTCAAGCTGAAAAGTCCCAGTCTTATTAATCTCCCCTCATACGGAAGCCATTCCATACCCCTAATCATTTTTGTTTCCCTTTTCTGAACCTTTTCCAATTCCAATATATCTTTTTGAGATGGGGTGGCCATGGATTAATATAGGCAATATGGTATTTTCATTCTTATTATCTATCCCTTTCTTAATGATTCCCAATATTCTGTTTGCTTTTTTGACGGCTGCTTCACATTGAGTGGATGTTTTCAGATAAGTATCCGCAATGACTGCAAGATCTCTTTCTTGAGTGGTAACAGCTAATTTAGACCCCATCATTTTATATGTATAACTGGGATTATGTTTTCCCAATGTACATTACTTTGTATTTTTCAACATTGAATTTCATCTGCCATTTTGTTGCCCAGTCACCCAGTTTTGAGAGATTCTTTTGTAGCTCTTCGCAGTCTGCTTGGGACTTAACTATCTTGAATAGTTTTGTATGAGCTGCAAATTTTGCCACCTCACTGTTTACCCCTTTTTCCAGATCATTTATGAATAGGTTGAATAGGACTGGGCCTAGTACAGACCTTTAGGGGACACCACTAATTACTTGTCTCCATTCTGAAAACTGATCATTTATTCCTACCCTTTGTTTCCTATCTTTTAACCAGTTACCAATCCATGAGAGGACCTTCCCTCTTATCACATGACAGCCTACTTTTTTTAAGAGCCTTTGGTGAGGGACCTTGTCAAAGGTTTTCTCAAAATCTAAGTAATCTATATCCACTGGATCCCCCTTGTCCACATGCTTGTTGACCCCCTCAAAGAATTCTAGTAGATTGGTGAGGCATGATTTCCCTTTACAAAAACCATGTTGATTTTTCCCTAACAAATTATGTTCATCTATGTGTCTGACAACTTTTTTCTTTTCTATAGTTTCAACCAGTTTGCTCGGTACTGAAGTCGGGTTTACCGGCCTTTAATTGTCAGGATCACCTCTGGAGCCTTTTTTTTAAAAAAATTGGCATCACATTAACTATCCTCCAGTCATCTGGTACAGAAGTTGATTTAAATGATATGTTACAGACTACAATGAGCAGCTCTGCAATTTCACATTTGAGTTCCTTCAGAACTCTTGGATGAATACTGTCTGGTTCTGGTGACTTATTACTGTTTAGTTTATCAATTTGTTCCAAAACCTCCTCTAATGACACCTTAGTCTGTGACAGCTCTTCAGATTTGTCACCTAAAAAGAATGGCTCAGGTTTGGGAATCTTCCTCACATCCTCAGCCATGAAGACCAATGCAAAGAATTCATTTAGTTTCTCTGGAATGGCCTTATCGTCCTTGAGTGCTCCTTTATCATCTCAATTGTCCAGTGGCCCAACTGGTTGTTTAGCTGGCTTCCTGGTTCTGCAGTACTTAAAATTGTTTTTGCTATTAATTTTGAGTCTTTGGCTAGTTGTTCTTCAAATTCTTTTTTGGACTTCCTAATTATATTTTTACACTTCGTTTGCCAGAGTTTATGATCCTTTCTATTTTCCTCACAAGTGTTTAACTTCCACTGTTAAACTGTTCCACTGTTCATGCAGAAAGAACACACAGACACACAGCTGAACAGCTGACAACAGTTGCCACATAGGAAATTATTAGTTAAATTAGGAAAGATGGAAGTCAGTGCATGAATTGTAAGGTAGAGAAAGCAATGGGTTGTGCTGAAACATGAATTAATGGCCTGGAGGGTGGTTAGCAGTGTAGTTCCTCAAGAATTTGTCTTGGGACCAATCTTATTCAAATTTTTCATTAATGACTTTGGCACAAGAAGTAGGAGTGAGCTAATGAAATTTGCTGATGATACATAGTCGGGAGGTATTGTCAATATAGAGAAGGATCAGAATACTGTACAGGAAGATCTGGATAACCTTGAAGAGTGGATTGACTGAAATGGGACCAAATTCAATGGTCCAAAGTGCAAGGTCTAATAATAAAAGTGTCTGCTACAAGCTGGGGTTCGTTCAAGAAAGATTAAATTAAAGTGGAACAGGTGCAGAGAAGATCTACTAAAATGATGCTGAGAGAGGATCTGATTGTCTCTGTAAATACAGCAGTGGGGTAAACATCAGAGAGAGTGAAGAGCTATTCCAACTAAAGAATAATGTTGGAACAAGAACAAATGGATATAGATTGGCCATCAGAACATTTCATTTTGAAAAATTTGAAATATTTCATTTAGATTTTAACTTTTTAAAAAAAAATATAAAATACAATTACTTTTGTTTCAAAAAGTTATTTCAAAATGAAAGATTGAAACATTCTGTACATAAAATGTCTAAATGGGATGCTCTGACATCTCCAAAATGTTTCACTTCAAATTTTTTCCAGATGAAAATTTCATGAAAATTGACATGCTCCCATGGAACATTTTGGTTTGGACAAATCAGCATTTTCTAATGGAGAAATATTCCACTGCTCTAGTGAGCACCAGCTCTAGTCAAGAAAATCCAGCTACTCAGACAGAGCCACCCCGCTGAATATTTCCCAAATAGGATGAAATGGATCAGTCCCATGGGATGTGCTCCTTTCAAATGTAGGCCCAACCTCAACACTGGCCAATATTCCAAGTGGCTTGCAGCTGAACCTCCTCTCTATGGAATATTCCATACCCTTCTCCCACTTTAGAAACCAGTGCTCAAAAATGGTGTTTGCCCTTTAAACTCTAGTCATCTACTCTGCCCATTCTCCCTGATTTGCATTGCAGGGACCTCTTCTAACCCACTGGAATGGGTGGTCTAAGACAGTAATTCTATGTCTAAGGGGTCCCCAAAAGACTTAGACTGAAACTAAGGCCTGGTCTACACTAGGAGTTTGTCGAATTTAGCAGCATTAATTCGACTTAACCGTGCACCCGTCCACACCAGGAAGCTAATTAGTTCGACCTAGAGGTCTCTTTAGTTCGATTTCTGTACTCCTCCCCGACGAGGGGAGTAGCGCTAAATTCAACATGGCCATGTCGAATTGGGCTAGGTGTGGACGGAAATCAACCTTAGTAGCTCTGGGAGCTATCCCACAGTGCACCACTCTGTTGACGCTCTGGACAGCAGTCCGAGCTTGGATGTGCTGACCAGCCACACAGGAAAAGCCCCGGGAAAATTTGAATTCCTTTTCCTGTCTGGCCAGTTTGAATCTCATTTCCTATTTGGACATCGGGGCAAGCTCAGCAGCACCGGCAACGATGCAGAGCTCTCCAGGAGAGGAGTCCAGGCAATCTCAGAATAGAAAGAGGGCCCCAGCATGGACTGACCGGGAAGTCTTGGATCTGATCGCTGTGTGGGGCGAGGAGTCTGTGCTTTCGGAGCTGCGCTCCAAAAAATGGAATGCAAAGACCTACGAGAAGGTCTCCAAAGCCATGATAGACAGAGGATACAGCTGGGATGCAACGCAGTGCCGCGTGAAAATCAAGGACCTGAGACAAGGCTACCACAAGACCAAAGCGGCAAACGGACGCTCCGGAGCCCAGCCCCAGACATGCCGCTTCTACGAGGCACTGCATGCCATTCTCGGTGGGTCTGCCACAACTGCCCCACCAGTGACCGTGGACTCCGACGATGGGATAGTGCCGACGTCCAGTTCCTCGGCAATGTTCGTGGACAGGGAAGATGAGGAAGGGTTTCTGGAGGACAAGGCAGGCGACAGCGCTTACAATGCTGGTTTCCCTGACAGCCAGGATCTCTTCATCACCCTCACGGAGATCCCCTACCAACCCTCCCCGGGTTAACCCGGACCCTGAATCAGGGGAAGGATCAGTCGGTAAGTGCTCTAAACATGTAAACTTTTATTATTAATGTAACAGGAATCTGAACTATGTGAAAAGGAGGTCTATATATATGGGGATAGAACAGAAATCCTCCTGGGAGATCTCCACGAAGCTCTCCTGGAGGTAATCGAAAAGCCTCCACAGGAGGTTCCTGGGGAGAGCTGCCTTATTGGGTGCTCCGTGGTAGCACACTTTTCCATGCCAGGCTTTCATGAGGTATTCAGGGAGCATTGCCTCCACGAGCATGGCAGCATAGGCCCCTGGTTTGTGCTGGCTTTCATGCAGCATGCGCTCTCTATCTCCTTCAGTGATCCTCCTCAGGGCGATCTCGCTCGGCGACTCCTGCATCTAATTAGGGGAATTATTGTAATGTTACGCCTGGTCCAAAGTATTTTTAAAAAATCTCCAGACAGACGGCATAGCAGAGACTCAGCATGCTGCTGCGTGACAAGCGTAACGGAAAGCCAAAGAATCAAATGGATGCTCATGGAGGGAGGGGGGACTGAGGATGCAAGCTATCCCACAGTTCTTGCAGTCTCCGAAAAGCATTTGCATTCTTGGCTGAGCTCCCAATACCTGTGCGGTCAAACACATTGTCCGCGGTGGTTCAGGGCAAAGCTCGTCAATGTACCCCCCCACCAGAAGGAAAAGGAAAAAAAATCGTCTCTTGACTCTTTTAAAGGTCACCCTCTGTGTACTGAATGCTGCTGGTAGACGCGATGCTGCGGCACTGTACTGTAGCATCCTCCCGCCCCCCGCCTCATGGGTGGCTGACAGTGCAATATGACTGGTACCCATCCTCATCATCAGCCTTGTGGCAGATGGTGTAGTGCAGTAGGACTGCTATCCGTCCTCGTCATCAGCCCATAAGTAGACGGCCTGCTAACCGTCTTCATCATAGCAACAGGGGGCTGAGCTCCATCAGCCCCCGCCCTTCATGTGTAAAGAAAAGATTCTGTACTGCCTGGACTATCATAGCAGCAGCATGCTGGTCTCCTCTCTCCCACACTGCTTAATGTCCTGTCTGGACTATCATAGCAGCTGGAGGCTGCCTTCCCCTCATTTCATTTCACTAACAAGTCACGGTTTCTTATTCCTGCATTCTGTATTACTTCATCACACAAATGGGGGGACACTACAACGGTAGCCCAGGAAGGCTGGGGGAGGAGGGAAGCAACAGGTGGGGTTGTTGCAGGCCATATTCGCCCGCATAGCAGCCGCCGCGCGAGGCGCGCCAGAGAGCCCCGGGAGAGAGCGGGCAGGGCTGACTGGTGAGTCCGCGCTGGTCGGGCTCGCTCGGACGACCCTCCGCAGCTGCGGGCGGTTCCCTGCGCGGCGGCTGGCGTTGGCGCGCGCGGCTGCAGCTGCGCAGGAGTCCCAGCCGACCAGCGCGACCAGCAAAACGCAGCCAGACCCGCCGAGGCGGACTGCCACTGCAGGAGGAGAGCGCCCCGCCCGCAGTCTTGCGGCGGGTCGGTCGGCCCGTCCGTGGTCCGGTGGACTCTCCCGGCGTGACGACTGCGGGTCCACCGCCGGCCAATCTGCGCTGCCCCCTGCGCAAAGTGCCGCCGCGCTGCTTGTGCGCGCTGGGGTCTGGAGCCGGCCCTGGTTGCAGGGCACCCCCTGTGAATGGCATGCAGCTCGTCATTCCTGCAGGATCTGACACGGAGCGGCTGTGCTCTCTAGTTCTCTGATACACTGCAACCCTAGTACAGTTGCCCCATATTCTAGGCAGGACTGATTCTATTTTTAGATACCATAAAGGAGGGATTGACTCGGGGAGTCATTCCCAGTTTTGTCTTTTGCGCCCCCGGCTGATCTCGGCCAGGGGCACCTATGACAGCAGCAGAAGGTATAGTGCAGTAGGACTGTTAACCGTCATCACCTTGCCAATTTACAATGGCATGGCAGATGGTGCAATATGGCTGATAACCATCTCTGCTGTCATGCAAAAGCAAATGAATGCTGCTGTGTAGCGCTGCTGAATCACCTCTGTCCGCGGCATCTAGTACACATACGGTGACAGTGACAAAAGGCAAAACAGGCTCCATGGTTGCCACGCTATGGCGTCTGCCAGGGTAATCCAGGGAAAACGGGCTCGAAATGATTGTCTGCCGTTGCTTTCCCGGAGGAAGGAATGACTGATGACATTTACCCAGAACCACCCGCAACAATGAAATTTGCCCCATCAGGCACTGGGATCTCAACCCAGAATTCCAAGGGTCGGGGGACACTGCGATGGGGTGGAACAGGGGCAGAGTTTATGCTTTCCGGATTGCCTGCAGCAGGAGTGCGCACGAGATAGGTGCTGTGCATGGTCTTGTTCACAGACACAGACTAGTCTGTGTTCATTGTTCGCAAAAATGTATCTTTGCAAGGAATTCACTCCCTTTTTCCCATCATACAGCTTCGACTGTCTCCAGACCTGCCACAGCATCCCCCTCACAGAGGCTGGCAAAGATTAGGCGGCGAAAGAAAAAGACACGGGACGAGATGTTCGCTGAACTTCTGAGCTGCTCCCGAGCCGAGGCGGACCAGCAGAGCCAGTGGAGGGAGACCCTCTCTCTGTACCAGCGCTCACACAGTTAACGGGAGGAGAGGTGGCGTGAGGAAGACAAGCAGGCGACTCAAACACTGCTTGGACTAATGAGGGAGCAAACGGACACGCTCCGGCGCCTTGTGGATGTTCTGCAGGACCGCAGGCAGAAGGACAGAGCCCCCCTGCAGTGTATCTGCAACCACCCTCCCCCGCCACAAAGTCCCATACCCCCCTCACCGAAAATAACCAGAAGGAGGGGTGCCAGGGGCCGTGAAAACTGTCACTACACCCCAGCAGAGTGTTCAAGTACCCAAAAGCTCTCATACCCTAAATTTTGAGAAGTCCTTCCCTTCCTGACTCACCCAAGCCCCAATCCCAGTTTCATCCCCTAACTGTCTAGTTAATTATTAAAAAGACTTTGCTGTTAATTACTGTTTCCGTCATGTTTTTTAACAGAAGACTGTGTTTGAAGGGGAGGGTGGGGAAGGGGGTTGGTAATTGCATAGGACAGTCACCTTTACCAGCAGTGTTTACCAGGGTACAGAGACGGGGTCAGGATCAGCAGCAGGTCACACACACAGTGCAGTCAGAAGGCACCCTGGTCGGTATGGGAGGTGGTTTCCAGGTTCTGTGTGGGTGGGGAGGTACGTGACTTTGTAGCGGAGGAGGGCAGTTACAGATCTTATGCAGCGGTCCTTGTCCTGGACCACAGAGCCACGCAGCAGAGGAATCTGTATCCATCCTCCTCCGCCACAAGGTCACATAGCCCCCGCACACAGAGTCCCAAAAAGGAGGGATGGCAGGCTCCGTTGGAACAACCAGTCCGGCACTGCGGACCGCTCTAAGAGCAGGAGCCTGTCATTCCTCGAGTTTAGAGGCGATCTTTACATCACCGCACACCCTGCCCAGCACAGTCTGTGTCCCAGTTTCAACCCTTTAACGCAAAGTCATTAATAAATAAACCTTTCTTAAGTAACAATGGAACATGTATTTTATTTTTACACGTGTGTTGGAAGTGGGGGAAACGGGGTGAATGGGGTATGTAACTGCAGAGGATAGTCAACAGTAACTGGGTAAAGAAATAGGGGCAGGTACAGCTTCTCTGTAAAGAAACTGAACAGTCACAGGTCACGCTGCTCGCTGAGGAACCCTAGGTTTCAAAGCCTCCCGGATGCACAGCGCTTCCCGCTGGGCTCTTCTAATCGCATGGGTGTCAGGCTGAGCATAATCAGCAGCCAGGTGATTTGCCTCAACCTCCCATCCCGCCATAAAGATCTCCCCCCTTGCTCTCACTGAGATTGTGGAGCACACAGCAAGCTACAATAACAATGGGGATATTGGTTTTTCTGAGATCTGAGCCAGTCAGTAAGCTTCGCCATCTCCCCTTGAGATGTCCGAAAGCACACTCCACCACCATTCTGCACTTGCTCAGCCGGTAGTTGAAGAGTTCCTTGCCAGTGTCCAAGGCACCTGTATAGGGCTTCATGAGCCAGGGCATTAGCGGGTAGGCTGGGTCCCCGAGGATCACTATAGGCATCTGCACATCCCCAACAGTTATTTTGTGGTCCGGGAAGAAACTACCTTCCTGCAGGCATCTAAACAGACCAGAGTTCCTGAAAACACGCGCATCATGGAATCTTGCCCGGCCACCCGACGTTGATGTTGGTAAAACGTCCCCTATGGTCCACCAGTGCTTGCAGCACAATTGAAAAGTAGCCCGATTTCTCAGCAGCTGACTGTGGAAGAGGTGGATGATAAGGTGCGAGGAGTTGACAACGGCCATAACTGCAGCGGGCTCCGTGCTCGCAGTGCTGTGGTGTCCGTGCTGTCACTGACCAGAAAAGTGCACGAACTGATTGCCCGCAGGCGCTTTCAGGGAGGGAGGGTGGGATTGACGGTTCAATGATGACAGTTACCCAAAACCACCCTCGACACATTTTTTCCCCCAGCAGGCATTGGGGGCTCTACCCAGCATTCCAATGGGCAGCGGGGACTGCGGGAACTGTGGGATAGCTTCCCACAGTGCACCGCTTCCAAAGTCAACGCTTGCCCCGTTAGTGTGGACTCACAAAGTCGAATTAGTGTCCTTAGTGTGGATACACAAATTCGACTTCGTAAGGTCGATTCCACAAATTCGACTTAAGTTGAATCGAACTACTCTTGTAGTGTAGACATACCCTAACTGAACAGAATTCAACTATATATGGACAATAGATTTCCATTTGAAATTTTTTAGGGGTCTGCAAATGAAAAAAGGTCATGAACCACTGGTTTTAGCTACACCCCTGGATCTGCTCCTTCCCCTTAGTGTCTGCATCTCATATCCTTTAATACCTTGATCCTTACAACACCTCTGTGAAGCAGAGCACTGCTGTGACCCATTATATATCATGCCCAGAGAGACTAAGGCCAGCTCCTCAAAGGGATTTAGGCACCTAAGTATCTTTGGGGATCTGGGCCTCAGTGACTTCCCAAGGTCAACCAGAAAGTTTGTGGGAGAGCGGGGAAGTGAGGCTGGGTCTCCTGAGCCACACAGCAGCGCTCTAACCACTGGACCAACATTGCTGTCCTAAGTAGATAGTTGCTCCATACTTTTACAGCAAACGCCAGGTCAATTTCCTCTTCAGCGTCAGTCCACCAGAGTCAGTGAGTTTCACACCAGGCATGAATGGAGAGACCCTCTGCAGTTTGTTTGTTCTCAAGAAACAGAATCGTAAATCACACAGGCCCCCAAATTCTCCAGACACATTCTCTGGGTACAAAAAGGAAAAGGCAGTACGTTGGCAGTCATTAGTGGAATTTCTTTTTGAATTACCATTTGGGATTGCAGTTAACTGATTATCTCTCTTCTGTGCTGAGCCTGCACCTCCACTTTGCTGTCTAGACTTAGGAAGATAAGTAGTACCCTGAGTGCCCAACAATGCAATGCGCCTTCAGCCTGAGGCAGTTAAAGTGCCAGCAGAGCTGGGTTTTGTTATTAAGAAAACAATCAGGCAGCAGCCGAGACAAAAAAAAAAAAAGCAAATACAGTACAGTACTGTGTTAAACATAAACTACTACAAAACTAAAGGGAAAGTTTTAAAAAAGATTTGACACGGTAATGAAACTGTTTCTGTGCTTGTTTCATTTAAATTAAGATGGTTAAAAGCAGCATTTTTCTTCTGCATAGTAAAGTTTCAAAGATGTATTAAGTCAATGTTCAGTTGTAAACTTTTGAAAGAACAACCATAATGTTTTGTTCTGAGTTACGAACATTTCACAGTTCTGAACAACCTCCATTCCTGAGGTGTTGTCGCTCTGAGGTTCAACTGTATGTGTCATCGCTCTAATGAGCTTAGAGCTTGACTTGGTTGACTGGCATTTGTTTTGCAATCTCCTACCATCGTGGAAACTTTATGACCTCCCTCCATGGTTACTAAATAAATAAACCAAAGGAAATCCATGCTTGGTGCGATTTTTATGGCACTGTTTATTTTTCACATAACACATGGGACGAACTGCCTGCCCACTACTCAAGATTCTATCAAAGGCACATGGGTTTGCTCCTGAGATGAAAATAAATGTCTGGGGTAAGATAGAAGACACTTAAAAAAATTCTCCTCCTCTCACTATAGCTTGGGTGTCCCAACTCCCTCTGCCAGCACTTAACTTCCCCCTAGTGAATAATAATAATAATAATAATAATTAATAATAAATGATGACGTTGATGCCTTGGGTTGGCTCAAGCCACCTGAGATCTCATCTCCCTTTATGGGACAGTGACCTCTCTGCTTTGCCCCACTGCTGTTGATACAAGGAGAAAGACTTGTATCTGCAGGAAACCAACCTTATCCAGGCGCCAGTCCAACCCTATGGAACTCATTGCCAGAGGAAACTGAGCTCCACCCTCAAACCCTCAGTTTAGCTTTCCAATAAGAACTCCTTTAACCACATCAGCAGCCTCACAATTTCATAGATAGATAGATAGATAGATAGATAGATAGGGGGTGTATAGGGACAGCTAGATAGATAAATATAGATATTGCACATTTGATGTATACACAGTGACAGCTCTTAACTACACTGCAGATTGCTATTATTGATTCCACTTGGGGTCATGATGAATTTAAAAAAAAGACTGTAGCTTGAGTTAACATTCCATTTATTTCTCCTGTGAGCCCAATGACCTCATGAGTCAATTAGAACATTATAGGGTTTTCACTGGAGGCTGAATGCTGATTTCAAGAATGCAAAATCCTGTGTGTTCCTCATTCATCTGTCAGGCTGGCTGCAGTGGGAGAGATCAGCCTCTTCTGGGAGACGTGTAGGCGATCAGAGAATGTGGAGTTCATGGGGCTCTCCTGTGAGTGGCCTGGAAGCTGTGGGAGATTCATTTGCAGATTCAGTGTAAACGCTGACAAGGGCATCTATGGGATAGAAAATCAATAGTTCATTTGCGTGGTGTTCTCAGCTAGCTGGCATTTGTTTTAGATCAGCCCTCATGGCTGACTTCATATTGGATGATTGTACTTAACTGGGATGCATGAACCACTGTAAGTAAGAAGCAATGCTGGCCTTCTTGAGTGACATTCAGTGAACAAAGAGCATGGGGCCACTGTGATTCTGGAATTCGGAGCCTGGATATGAGCAATGGCTAGTGATTGGGTCTGGCTGGGAGGGACTCTGACAGCTCATCTGCCATCAGCATTTCCTGAAGTTCCAGCCCAATAGCAGATCCAGGGACATCTCTGGACTTCTCCAGGACTCTGTTCAGCCCCATGATACCCTCATCCTTGTTATCCAGGTGGAATGATGAAAAAATATGGTCTCCCCCATTAATAACGCCCACACACCCTTTTGCGAAAGAGGCCCAGGCTGACTTTTTGCAACACAGTCCTCCCTCAGGTGGGAGCTTGCACTTCAGCAGCTTGAGTGAAGAGTCCTGGGAGTTGCTGGATCAAACACTGATGTTGTTGAATTCAGAAACGCGATCCAGGGCAGCATTCTGGTGATTCTGCCCCTGAATTTAGGGTTTTCTGCAACAAAACTAGCTTAAAATAGCATTGTGGGCAAAACTGGGCTTTTCCCGCTAATTTATCCTCCATAGGAAGGGCATTTTCCCACTGAAATGGTGCATTTTCCAACACGAGGAAACTTCAGTGTTTCCAAAATTCATGAGCCTCATGGTTGTTAGTATTTGTTGGAGAGCCACAGCTTCTGGAGTCAGGATATTGAATGAGGATCTCAGCTTTCTTTCTTTCTTTCTTTCTTGAAGTAAATTTCTGGCCTTGAAGGTTGCAGAGAAAAGTTTAAACATGTTACCTGAGAGCGACTGAAAGGTTCAAAAGGCAAAGAAAAAGAGCCCAGTGTTTATTACTTTTAAAAATCCACGTTTTGTAGCCAAACTCATGATTTTGGAACCGGGACTCGTGATTTTGAACATTTGGAGTTGGTGATATCGGAACGGCTTTTCCTTCTTGAGATGCGAACTATGTCAGAACAAAAAGGGTTTTGCTAGTTTTTTAGCCTTCATTCATTTTGCAGGTCTCACCAGCAAGGAGAATTTTGTCTCTGAACTCAGCTAATGCCTATACTTGGGGCCTGTCTGCTTTTGTCAGGTGGGACCAGCAGCTCACTCGACCAGGCTCCTGCACACGCCGTCAAACGGAATTCATACTCTGTTATCTAAAAGGCTCACCCAGAGCTCAGGAGTGCTATTCACCTCCATTAGTGAGAGATCACAAAGACAGAAGCCTGGTGTGATGCCATAACACAGCACAGAGCTTGTACAGATAACTGCCAAAAACGGCACTCACCTGCACCGGAGGTTGCTGAACTACATTAACGACTTCCCCAAACAACACAGCTCCTGAGCCAAGGGTCTTTCTTAGCCTTTAACAATCGCCTCCTCGCTCATGATGGTCGAATGATCAGACATCCTTCCAGCCAAAGCTTTGCATGCCCAGCAAAGAAAGCTATAAGCAGCACTCTAACTCCAGCTCCTGTCCTGTCTGCTTTCCCCATGAGGTGGCAGGAGCTCAGCTCCCTGGAGAGAGCTCTAGTGTCAGGTGATGCTCTCCTCTAGGAGAGGGTAACTCTGGTGGCTATGCTTCTTTCCCCAACTCTCCAGGTCCCCTACTCCTGCTGCCTCTCCTGAGACCCTTGTTTCAAGCCCCAGGTGGACATCTTTTCCCCATCCACTGGCCCATCTGCGTTCCTTTTTGTCAGTTGTAAGAGTTAAATTTCCATACACATAGCATTGTATTATTAATTATTATTGTCATAAACAGTTAGTTAAGGGTTAAGGTTTTTTCTACCTGTAAAGGGTTAACAAGCAGTACCTGTGGACACCTGACCAGAGGACCAATCAGGGACAAGATATTTTCAAATCCCTGTGGAGGGAAGTTTTTTTTCTGTTCTTTGTTTTTAGAGAGTCTCTCTTGGGAGTTGAGGGAGTCCAGACATTTTAATCAAGTCCTCCCAGGTTTCTGCAATAAATTCTTCTATTCAAGCTAGTGAGTATTAGCAAGGAACTAGTATTCTTATGCTTTTAGTTCTGTATTTGCAATTCTGTGTTTTGCTATAGAATTTCTTTAATTCTGTACTGTTATTGCTTTTACTGAGAAAGAAAGGAGGGGGAATTCTCTCCAGAGATTGATAAGTTTAGACCCTGTGTATTCTTCCATCTTGGTTACAGAGACAGTTACTTTCTTTTTATTCTTTAATAAATCTTTTCTGTAAAGGACTTGGTTTATCTTTCCTTGGGTGGATTCTCAGGGAAAGGGGAGGAGGGAGGCATCCCTCTGTAGTTGGATTCCGGTATCTCTCCTAGGAAGGGAGGGGGAAGGAAGCAGGGGGGAATGGTTTATTTCTCCTAGGTGTAAGAACTCCATGGATTTGGGGCTCTTGGGATCCCCAAGGATTTTGGGGAAGGACTGTGACCCAATACACGTACATTATTGGGTGGTGGCAGCTTTTACCTGATCTAAACTAGGATTTTAGTTTAGGGGAACCAATGCAGGTCCCCATTTTGGAACCCAACAGCTCTAAGTGGGGGTGAGACCTATGACAATTATTATTTACGGAATAGTACCTAGAGGCCTCAGTCAGGGAACTGGGCCCTGTTGTGCAAAACACGTCACACACATATAATGAAAAGACAATCCCTGCCCCACTGAACTTACCTTCCCAGACCCCTGGTGCACCTAGGCACCATCATGTATGACGGGAGACAAACAGAGCAGGAGATGGGGTAACGGAGAGACAGCTATGACAAGTGAAAGTCTTGTAGAGGGGTAATTGCTATTTTTGCATAAATTATACAGATAAAAAATGCAAGCATAGACTGTTTGTCTGGAAAACATCCTGGCTTTTACTGGCAGTGCAGAGATGGAGGTGAGAGTGCTGGGATGGGTGGGCTTGGGTCAGGGGAGCAGATAGAGTTTGCCAAGGTTTGTAGGAGGTGAGTTCCCATCCTGTGCTGAAGTTGGTATCTCCCCTCCTTAGGAGCAGGAGACAATCTCTAGGCCAAGACCTTGCTTATTGCCCAGCCAGGAAAGCTCTGGTTCATTTAAATGGCTGAGCTGCAAGGTAGTTTTGACAATGTCAGTTTCCCATTCGGTGTCAATTACACCTGCCCATTATCCACAGTATGATGGACTTTCCCACAAATTAATCTGATGAAAAAATACCATGCAACAAACAGTGTTAAATTAATGGAAATGATTATGCCTAAGAATGGTCATAAACTCAAACACTTGTACAGTTCTAAACATAAAAAAAAACCCTGCCCCTGCCTTTGATTTTCACATACTCTGCATGTGACATGCAAACTTTGTGGACTAAAGGTTGAGATGTCAGAACTTTAGATGTGCCAAAGCATGCATTTTTCATCCCACTCTTTTTCCCCACTAGCTGGATTTTCTGCTAAAATGGCCAGCAGTGAAACAGTTAACAGTGTTACCACTTAGGGTCTGTCTACACTGCAACTGGAGGTGTGATTGCAGCATTTTAGGCAGATCTGAGCTAGCTTGCTAAAAATAGTAGTGCATACGCAAATGCCTAGCCTACGCCACCACTCATGCCACTGTGACTTCACTGCTACTTTTAGCTTGCCAACGAGCTCAAAGCTAGCTCAGTTCTGTGTACATGTGCTGAAATCACACCTCCCAACATACCCTTTGATTATCATTAGGTTTCAGAGGTAACAACCCAAATGAAAGGAAAGCATCAGTTCAGCATTCTGAGTCATTGTTTCAGGCTGTCTGCAGATTCAGGAAGACCATGCTGCGTTGGTTTTTGCTTGATTTACATTTTTAAGGTTTCCTTTGTCAAAGTTAGACTCAGGACTCACAGTTTGTCAGACCACTCTGTTTTATTAGCACAGCCCTCTGCTAATAACACCCAGATAATGTGAGCACTATGTAAGACACAAATGATCTTATTTATACAGATAAAAGGGCGAGAACTTAACAAGATAACAAAGGAAGCAGAATCTGATAAGTTTACCTGGGCTAGGCATGCATATCTTATTTCCTTACTGACTATTACCAATCTTCTGTTAATGTTTCGCCATTAGCACCATTGTTTATGCCTAATGTTTCTTTTCCTGGCATCTGTATTTCAACTTTTCTTATTTCTGATTAAAGGTACATACAACATTTCTTTAATCCATTCTTATTTTTACAATATAATTCACTCTACTTTCACACCTTACAATCCATGAAGGCTAACACCGTTTTTTTATTTTAAATTAAAGCTTCTAGCACACCCATCTGATAAAAAGTATACTTGAGAAACAAAATACGTGTAGACGATCTTTGTGACATAGCTAGAAATAGTTACAACAAAATCTGTAAGACCCTTTATTATGTAAAAATCGATTCATCATAACCTCTGTGCTGGTAAGATGTAGAAATATAGTTACATTATTTTATATGAAATTAGATGTTATTAAAGCAGTGAATCTCAAAAATGAGTGGAATTTAAATGCATCTAATGCGTAGCATTTTCAGCAAAATCACTTAAGTGTTTCAAAAAGTCAACCTGGGCCTCTTTAGCAAAGTGGTGTGAATCTGGGGACAGAACAAGTTGATTTTCAAGAGCATAAGCCCTCACTTAACTGCATTTTTCAGAGCAACTATAATTACAGTCACTACTTGTAGCTCCATGATACGAAGAAAGACATTTTTTGGTGATGGAACAGCTTTACCAGAGGTGGAATATTTATTACGCCAAGTTAGAGCGTCACACTTTCTTGATCAGACTTGTTTACCCCATGGTAGGATGTATTAAGCTTTCAGAGAGCTCAAAGTTGGACTCTGCCCTGGGAGTTATGCAAAGGTTCAGTCCAACAAAGCCTCTTTGGAAGCTGGTCTCTGATCTAATTGTCTTTCCAGGCCAAGGTGGCCGGAGAAAAAATAGACACAGTTTGTTTCCTGGCAAATGTGACATGGCTTTAAATAGCAGTGAAGACCAATGGGGGGAGGCTGCAGAAGCTGCTACTGGAATTGTCCCCAGTATTTAAAAACAAAAGCCCAGAGCCACAGAAAAGATGTTTTTTTCCTTTCTGTAAATGTCCCTAAATGTATCCAGTGTCAAGCAATGCAGCCGCCAGCCTGCTTGCGTTACATCTAAAGAGGGACGACGCTGAGTTCTGGCTCAAAGCCAGATAGTCCCTCAAGAGCTGTGGGATGCCGCAAAAGCTGCTCTGAGACAGCTGGTGCCCTTGGCCCACTTACTTCACCAGGTCAGGACACTTATTCTGACTAGGCAACAAGGCCAAAGGAAGAAGCAATGGGCTTGCACAGCAGGAGGGAACACTCAGGTTACCCACTGGGTAAAACTTTCTGGGCCAGGTTCATCCCCGGTGACTTACGCTAGTGACACAAGGAGTGCTCTTTGCCTTAGATCTCTGAACAAAGGTTTGGCAGAGACAAGCCAAGTAGGGGGATGACATTTACCTCTATGCACAAATTCCTACTCAAGCCCTATTTTTAAGCCTGTCAGGGGAAGGGAGGGTAGGATCCAGCTAGCCACTTCCTCCAAATGTTCTGGTCTTCACAGTGATACATTTTGCACCCCAGGGACCAAACCTGCTCCATGTCAAGGTATCTCACTGAACAGATAGAGAAATAGTATGGGTTCATGTAATTAAATGCCATTAACCATGCCCATGTCCCAGTGGTCAGAGTTAAGGTTACCGTTAGAGCTGGTCAGAATTGTAACTTCCCTGCGGAACAATCCCAAAAGATATCTAGGCTGTGACAATGGTGAGGACAATAAAATGTGCTGCTCCATTACCCTGTATGGGAGTTTATATAATCCCAGCCCACAAACACAACCAGTGCCTTTTTCTTTCTTTGTTCTTTAAGGAATGCCCTTTTTATCCCCAGCAAAGCTCCTTTGTCTGCCCTGGGCTCCAGAACTTGGCCAAACCAGTCTGAGAGGATGGGATGGTGGGAGGGGCTGGGGATAGATTTACCAGCATCTGTTTTCTGTCGGTGAAGTGTTCAGTGGCACTGGAACATTTTTAATAGTGGGGGTGCTGAAAGCCATCCCCTAACCCCTATCCACTCCCTCCCCTGAGCTGGGCGGGCCCCGCACGCCCGGGGCTGGCAGCCAGGAGGCCGGGCATGTGGCAGCACCCCCGCACCCTAGTTCCCACCCCTATGGAAGTGTTGGTAACTGGGAGGCTGGCAGAGCGGTCTGCCTGTTTTCCTGTCTTTATGCCACCCGTCCTTAGCGCCACAGGGCACGTCTACACTGAAAAAAAAAAAGGTGACAGTGAGTCTCAGAGCCTGTGTCAACTGACCCACCCCCTGCACCAGGTTTCAGAGCCCAAGCTCCAGTCTGAGCAGGAATGTGGACATGGCTATTTTTAGCCCTGTAGCATGAGCCCAGGTCAGATGACTCAGGCTCTTAGACTTGTTGCCACAGAGTTTGGGGTTTTTTTCCATGTAGACGTAACCATAGAGCCATAGAGTTCAAGGCCAGAGACACCATTAGATCACCTACTCTGACGTCCTCCTGGGTATCACAGGTCACCAACACCACCCACCCGCCGCACTCTAAACCCAGCCCCCAAAATGAGACCAAAGTATCACAGCCCACCGGAGACTTCTTAGTGGGCCAGTTCGACCCCCAGCGTGTCTGAACTTCAGGCCAATGAAGCCACCAGAACTGGTTCTGACACACAAAGCTGGAAGCCCTGAAGTATGCTGCAGAGTCCAACTGGATAGGGAAACGCTCACACAGATTCGCGCCTCTGTAACGAAAATAAAACTGTGTCAAAAGCCACTGAAAAGGGGGGATCTTTGATTATCTGTGTTTTTTGCTGTGAGCTTTCACAGATGTTAAGGCCACAAGGGACCATTGCAGTTATGACCTCCTGGATCATGCAGACTAGAGAATTTCACCTAATAAACATGAAAGGGCCAGGAGGCAACATTCCTGACCTTTGCAAGGGCTTTGGACCCAGGTCCAGTCTCACCCAAAGCAAGGCTCAGACCCCCAGGCCATTTCTCCTTTGCTTCTAGTGCAAACCTGTCAATTACATTTGAATTTGGGATGCACACGCGATTGCTGCCAATGACAGGAAGTAATAAACATGAATTCATTTAGTTCCAACCCCAAAGGCTACGCTCCCCGGGAAGTAAATAGCACTTCCGAGAGATTCCCCAAGTGTGACTGGGCCCCCCAAATATGGCCCCTTTTTCTGAGACCTACCAAAGGTTTTCAGCCTAAGAGCAAAATTCGCCACTGAACCATTCTGCCTCTCTACATCTCTCTGGGCTTGTATGTGGCTCCATCACTGTAACAGCTGCAGAGCTCCCAGGTTTTAATGACTTTATGCTCACAACGCCCCTCTGAGGTAGGAGATTATTATTATTACTGAAGCAAAGAGAGGTTAAGTGGCTTGCCCATGGTCACACAGTGAGTCTGTGGCAGAGCCAAAACTGGAACCCAGCTCTCCTGAGGGCCAGCCCAGTACCTCACCCATAAAAGCAGCCTTGTCACAAGGCAGAGAGAGACGAGTATTGGATCTGAGCTGTTCTGTGAAGCTCCAAGTCAACTTTGGGCAGTGTGGACACGCTGTGGCTGGCCCTCAGCTGCCTGTCAGTTGCCCAGGTTCTCCGGCACTGATAGCCCCTCATTTGTTCAAACGTTACGCCTTCATGAACAATCCAACCTGTCTCCTGTCTCTTGGAGGTGATGTGAAAGCTAGAATTAGCTGGGAAGATCTGGAATTTCCCTGCTACCCACTGCTGGAAGCAGGTGGCAACGCCTGAGCGGCACTTCATCTCTGCGCAGACAGAGCCAGTAGGCAGCATTGTAATTTCCCCGTGGGTTCGGTTTTGCAGAACCTCCCCCTTCCTCCCCCCAGAAAGATGTTGTGGGCTGGGAAAACGATGAGGACAATAAAACGTGTTGCTCAATTATCCCATATGGGAGTTTATATAATTCCAGCCCACAAGCACAGAGCACACAGCCTCCCGCGTCCCATAGATTAACACAGTGTGCATTGTGCTTGTGGCAGAGGAGATTAGGGAAGCAGGGGATGGCAGGGCCAGCTTTTATTTCATAGAATGGCTGTTCTTTCTGATTTCCTGCAGGTTCTTTGGATTTTTAGTGAGCAGGCAAAAGGGATCAGCAAGGTTTTTAACAGCTTGTAGATGGGACTTCTGATAAATAAAGATGAGCTGAAACAAGCAGCTATTCTCTGTGAAACCAAGCAGGTGATAGTCTGAGCTCATTTGGCTGGGGGGCATGGGGCAGGGAGGAGAGTGACAGGAAGAATTACATGGAGATGGTGGGAATCTAATATTGCCAACCACAATAAGCAAGCGAAAGAATGTTAAAGAGCAACAGTAAATGAGGTTAAAATGTAAAAGCAAAAGAGTTATCGACCCTCCTGCTTCACAGAAAGCTTCCAGCACTTACCACTTGCAGTCAGAAGGTACCGTCTCCCTGGACATGCTGCTGCTTGACTGGCCAGTATGGGAGGTTCTCGCACCTTCTTCTGAAGCAGCCAGAACTGGAATAGATGGGCCTTGGGCCTGATCTGGTGTGGTGGGTTGGAGAGCCTTATATTGTGTGTGTGTGTGTGTGTGTGTGTGTGTGTGTGTGTGTGTGTGTGTGTGTACACGCCCGACTCATGAACTGGGAAGGATCGGTCAGCCCAGTCATTCCCAGCCTGCTGGGGGTGGATTTCTCAATGGCAGCGCTGCACAAATGCCATTTTTCACTGAGTATATATATCGAGCCAGATCCTCAGCTGGTACAAATCAGCACAGCTTCACTGGCATCAGTGCTATGGTGATTTGCAGCAGACATACACCAGTAAACAACCCTAGATACCATGAAAGCTGAATGCGGGCCTTGGGGGCTTGAAAACCTTCTAATTATTTTTAGATTTTTGCCCTATGTGGGTTTAATCTGGGGGCTGTGTTTGCTGGAATCCTGGGGGGTTGTGACCCTAGGGGGAGGGGCAGCTCTCAAGGATGACAACAATGCGTTACTGCTTTTTTGGATTTCAACCCAGGGGAAACAAGGAAGTGGCAAGGGCTGTGTCATCACTATGTAAAGACTCAGGCTGCAATCAGGAGCCCCCCACCCCCACGGGGTTCTCCGGGGGATAGAGTGCCGCCAGGGACAAGATGCTTGCTTGGATGGGAGCAGGATCTGGTTCAAATGGCAGCGAGGAGAGGAGAGAGTGGCAGGGGACTGTGTCCCAGGCCTGCAGGGCCTTTAGACAGAGTCTGGAAGTGAATAAAGGGAGAAGACTGGGATCATGCCAGGAGAGAGGATGAATCCAGCATCATTTATCACTGAAAGAGCCAGAGGTCTTGCTACTTCTCGGGCTTGTGGCAAGAGAGAAGTCAGTGTCGACAGAAATCTCTTTGAGGGAAGAATGAACGAAGAGGCCCGTTTAATAAGATGGCAGCTGAAAACAAATGCTCAACTGTACACTGCTCACGCACACCCACACATGCACATCCACACACATGGAGGTACCAGAAATGCAGCCTGGTCCACGGACCGTTTGCAAACCTTAAAACAGTGCTTATGTTAGGCTAGTTCTTGTATGATTTCAGCAGCTGCTCTCAGGAGGCACTAGCAGAGCAGCTGTCCTGCTGTCCCTCCCAAACAGCATGAACCCCGGACTATTTTTATCAACAAAGAGGAGAAAAATCCTTTCAGCTCCGTGTATCTTGGACGATTATTTCTTGGTTAAACGTTGCAATAACCAAAGTCACGTTGCCAAGTTTCTCAGCACCCACAATGCTATACCCTCCCCCCAAACCTGCTGCTATTCCCACACTTCATCACCCATTCCTGACTGTACTCCACCATCTCAGAATAACAGAAAAACAGGTGAGTGTGAGTCTCTCATCTGAGCCCCACTGCATTCAGACACCTCCAACTTGAATGCTGGGAGCCGCTTTTCCCAGAATCTGACACAAATCACTTGTGCTTCAGATGAATTCCAGCTCTGGTCTGACATTTTTAAAGGAGATTTCTCTGAAGGAATAAAGGCTTGCTGTGAATGAAGCTGGGGGCTAGGAAGATTAGCAGAAGGGCCTGAGATGGCAATGTGTGGCAGGTGGAATAAGAATGCTTAGCGCACAGATCTCAAAGCGCTTTACCAAGGAGGGTCTTACAGGTGGGGAAAGAGGCACTGAGAGGGGAAGTGACTTGTCCAAGAAGCAAACGCAGGAATAAAACTCAGGTGTCCATTGCCTTGTGCTGTATTGATTAGACCAGGATATTGGAAGGTGCATATATACTTTATTTCCTGTTGATTCCTTGAGCCACGATGGAGCATTTCACCTAGAAGCAAAACTGTCAACCAACAGCAAAAATAAAGCACTGCTCATATGGAGACCTGATTCCCAGGCACCTTTGTCTGCTGGGCTTGTGAGGAGCTTGGGCAATGTTTCTGTCTTTTTGATAGATCACAGGAACCAGAGGTGGGAAAGACTTGGTTGGCCATCAGATTCCTCTCACATCCAACCCAGTCTGGACAGGGTTATTCTCCTCTTTATAGAACCCTGACATGCAAAGCTCAGCAATGCTTTGCCACGTACAGAAGCAAACACCCCACTTCTCGCTGATGCCGCCAACTGGTTGCAATGTTTCCTGCATTCGTTGCAATGAGTACCAACCTCAGGGCACTGTTACGAACCAGGGCACAAACCCCAGGCTGGCTGTGAGTTCTACAGTGTTCACCAACCAGGTATCAAGTGCAAAATTTTCAGGACCTATAACAGCCTTAACAGTCATCAACACTCCCCTGGGGCACTCCGGTCTAGCTTGCCAACCAAATAAGTGTACATTTGTGATAGATGGTTCCTTGCACCAATATTCTGATTACTTCCAACACTAAAGGACCAGTCACCTACCTCAGGTCAATTGCACCTTAGATCTCAGGACAAAGAGAACACTTGTAGCCAATCTTATAATTAAGGTTAAGATTTTGTCATGATTATTTTTAGTAAGTCACGGACAGTTCATGGGCAATAAACAAAAAAACAGCTTGTGACCTCATTTGTGATGTTATTACCAATAACCGGGGGGCGGGGCTAGGTGCGGGGGACGAATGGCAGCTGGAGTCACATTGGGGGAACTGACAGACTGAGCCCCCCCCCACCCCCCCCATGAGCTGGCTGCAGCTGCAGGGCAGGACACACAGTCCCGGCTCCAACCCCAGCCACAGGTGCACAGCCCTGGCCAAGGGTGCACGGCCCTGGGAAGTTGCAAGGAAAGTACACAGCCCCCACTGCAGCCCTGGCTGTGTGAGCAGGAGCGTACGGCCCCAGCTGCAGCCCCCGCCGCAAGGTGCGGGGTGGGGCGCATGGTTCTGATTCCAGCCGTAGGGCAGGTCAGTAGAGCCCCAGCTTCAGCCACTGACAGCTGAAGCCGAAGAAGTTACAGAGGTCCAGTAAAGTCATGGAATCTGTGATTGCCGTGACCTCCATTGTTGGCGGGGGTCCAGCTCCCTCCTCCCTCTCAGTTCCCAGACACAGTTTGCTGGAAAATAACAGTTTGGAGTCCAATTTGCAGGCAATTCAATGGGTTTATTGAGGCTAAACAAGCAAGCATATTTTGAAGCCCTTCATATCAATCAGGTTATTTTTATATGTCGATAGAGGTTAACCATGTTCTGAAGCCCTTTACACCAGACAGGCTATCTCTATTCGCCGATAGAGAGTTTTCCTTTTCCCTTCTTCCACAAATAGTGTTATTTGTTTTACAAAACAAAATGCAAAAAATGGTAAAATAAAAAAAAATCAACAATGTAAAAAAATAAATAATAGCTGTGAATATAAATAAAATTATGTTTTATAATCCCAGACAGAGGAGTAACCACTCCCTCTAAATCATAGTCTTACTTATAATAAACTATAGAAAGATTTTTGAAATAGGAAAAGGAACCCAGAGAGTTATTTACAAGCTTAAAGCAGGTAAACACAGACACACAAATGAGTTACAATCTTAAATTTCAAAATGTAACAAAAGTGTTTATAATCAGCTCACTCTATATGTCCTTTGGGGGTAACCCAGGCTGAGCAGCTGGGGATCTCTGGCTTATGCCTAGAAACATTTCACCCTCCACTTCGCACAGAGATATTGATTTCCTTTTGTTCGGGGAGGGGTTTGTATCCCCCTCCAGCCATGTGCTCTGAGTTGCAAATTCAGCTGATGGAAGGAGTCCACTTACATGACTCATCTGCAAGGGGAGGAGAGCAGGACAACAAAAGTCATTTGTCCTCTTGTTAATGGTACATAAGGAAAGACCTGTTGTAACATCCCTCAATAATCAGTCTGGTATTGATAGACCTGTCCTCTTGGAAGGGTGTAACAGGTTCTCGTTACTCGTTAACGTCTCTCTCCTGTTTGGTGATTAACCCAGTCGCTGAGGCTCACAATGCAACTGCTCAAATGTTGCCTTACAATATGAAATGCAGATGTGATAAGTGAGATTAATGCACATAACAGCTCTAAAATAATCAATAAAGGCTAACCACTAAACGCATTCTGATATCCATTTTAACAATACTAAGTTCAGCTGAGACCTGGGGACCTTGGCATGAGCTGGGACCTGGTCTGCCAGTGTCAGACTGGTGATGAGGGAACCCAAAAGGGTTCAGAGGCCTGGGTCACTGCTGAGGTTTGGAGCTGTGTTTAAAGTTTTTCTGATGGTCCTTAGACCTGGAAGCTTTGAGGAATAGTCTCTTACAAAGTTGCAGAATTAAGGACTTCAGCTGGGTCAGAAATAAACATTTGGATGGTGTTTTGCTACTTCTGTTTCTAGACCCCTCTGAAGTTCTAGGGGCAGCTACAAGGTGGTAGGTTCTATGTCCCTTTACAGGGAGGCAGATCTCTTCTGTACAGCCACCGTGTTACAGGGATGGAACCCTGCACAAACCCACTACATTCTGCATGTCCATGATGTGGAAGTTTTGGCTACGTGAAATACACAGGAATCTGGGAAGTGGAACATAGGGTCAGAGCCAGAGCCAGAGGGTTGTGTTCCGTTACTGTCGTTTGAATTACTAGTCAAGCCAAACTGCAGGAAGGGGCAAAGTTTGTAAGACTAGGGGTAAGTTGGAGAATGAACGGACATTACTGAAGCAGGGTGGTACACTCCCTCTCACAGGAACATGAACAGAAAAGAGAGGACCCTGGAGAGATTTCACACCACAGTTGGTTTAAGTGTGATTTTGGGGAAGGGAAGGATGGAATGAGCAGCTGTTCCTTGTGGATGTTAGCTCGGCTGTGTGCAGGGGCGGCTCTAGAAAATAGGCTGCCCCAGGCAGCGCGGTGTGCTGTGCCGCCCTTCCTCGGTCCCGCGGCGGGTCCCCTCTTCCCGCGGCTCCGGTTGAGCTCCCGCGGCAGGTCCACCGAGCCCGGACGAGCGGACCTGCCGCAGGCATGACTGCGGGAGCTCCACCGGAGCCGCGGGAACAGCGGACCTCCCGCGGACACGGCTGCGGACGGTTCGCGGGTCCGGCGGCTCCGCTTGAGCTGCCGCAGTCATGCCTGCGGGAGGTCCAGCCGAGCCGCGGGACGAGCGCCCCCTCTGCAGTCATGCCTGCGGCAGGTCCGGTCGTCCGCAGCTCCAGTGGACCTCCCGCAGGCATGACTGCGGCAGGTCCACCGGCCCAGCCTGCCGCCCCCTAGATTTGGCCGCCCTAGGCAACAGCTTGGTTTGCTGGTGCCTAGAGCCGCCCCTGGCTGTGTGGATCAGAAAGGAGAATCGTGCCCAGACTGGGAATGAAAATGCAACGCCTGCTATAGTGACGGGTGAGGAGGGGTCGAAAATCCAAGCTCACAAGGGCTCTTCTATATTCCGCTAATGCAAAAGGGAAAGGTTCTGAGGTGTTCTCCACAGCAGGCTCTCTGGCCGGTACACGGCCATAAGTCACACATGTAGGTGCTAATCCTCCCCAGCTGCATTAGCCCTGACCCCCTTTCTGACAGTTACTTGCTCCGACCCCACCTGGTCACCTCTCCTGGAGAACAGCAGGTGCTGTTTCAGCAGCACAGAATGAGTGTCCAATACCCACCTCTTCCCATGGCCAAAGTCTAGTTACAATTGCACAGTTCCAGGCCCATCGGCCCTGCAGAGGCCCTGGGTGATCGCGCTGAGTCAGGCCCAGCTCCTTTCTCCTCTTAATGAAGCTGACATTTTGTTACCACTTTCCTTTGGCTTTGTCCCACGAGTCAAGGCGCCAGCTCAGACGGCCCGTAGCCCTGTATGCCTCGGCGAATTCACCCCAGGTGCCTAATTAGAGCAGAGCTGCAGAAGGCACTCGCCTGGCTGCCTTTGCTGGCAGGGCTCTTACAAATAGCGGAACAAGCTTCTAAACAAGGAGCCGGCCAGACTGTTCCCATTGTCCTGCAGATGTGGGAGCACTGCCTATGTTATCATACATCCGATGAAGTGGGCTGTAGCCCACGAAAGCTTATGCTCAAATAAATTTGTTAGTCTCTAAGGTGCCACAAGTGCTCCTGTTCTTTTTGCGGATACAGACTAACACAGCTGCTACTCTGAAACCTGCCTATGTTAATATCCCCAGCACCCACCTCTGCGTCCCTTTAGAATCACACAGCCCTGGTAACTCTTCGCTGCTCATGGGCTGGTTACTCAGGCTGGGGACAATACACAGGGCCTGACTCTCCTGCCTTGCACCCTGTGTGTCACTGACAGCCATACAAAACAAGGTGTGAAACGCCCCCGATCAGCATGGGGACAGCAGAGAATCCAGCTTTCTGGATCCAGACTGACCCAGGGTCTGTGGGGAGTGTCTGGCTAGAGAGGTGTTTCAGAAACAAGGTGCTCAGTGCCTGGCTCCTCCTGCAGTGGCCACAGCAACCAGACAGGGAATCCTTGGGAAGCCAGTAGAAGGTCTCTTTTGCTCCACACTCTGTGTAGGGGGCATGTCAGGGGTGGAGCTCTGTCAGAGCATCTAGCCTACAGAGTGTCTGGCTGCAGGTTGGGTAACTTAGAGCAGCCCCAACACTCCCTTAAGATACACCAGTTGCCACCAGGCAGCCCGTGACTGGGGGACAGAAAGGTGGCTTCGAGCCACCTTCCCACCCCTCTCTCCTCACCTGTGCTGAATGAAAATTCACCAGAGCTGAGGCAGGAGCCCATTGTGTTTGGCCAGGAAGAAGGCTGGGGAAATACCCCACCACCAGTGCAGCAGGCTTTATGCCCCACAAAACTCCCATAGCAGGGACCAGGATATAGCCTTCTATTGTCCACTGGGAGAGAATAGACTTTTCCTCCTTACTGCTTTATTGAGCCTCCTCAGGTCTCTGCAGACATGAGCAGCCCCAGTTTTCCTCTCAACAGACACTGTAGCAGCTGCCCTCCCTGTTGTCCCAGTATCACTCGACTGCACCATTCTCCTCCCAAGTGCTTCTTTGCTTGAAGAAGCAACAGGATTGGGCCCCTCCTGGCCGTGCCGAGCCATAAGGATACAGCTCCCGCTTTCAGCAGCACCTGCAACGGTTCTCCGAGGAGGAAGCCGTGTTTGCAGAACAATATCTCGACTCCCCTGTGCATTTCTGAGCCCCATCTCAATGGCTGTGGGCCGGGTGGCAAGGCTGTGTGTGGTGGCCCCATTATTAATGATGCCCCTCGCCTTTGTCACTGGTACGGTGCTTGAACTGACTCTCGGGCCGTTGGGGCTAGTGTGTGGGGGCTGGGCAGCCGCGGTGGCCTGTGATACGCAGGAGGTCAGACTAGACCATCTGGTGGTCCCTGCTGGCCTGCCCATCTACACAGCACCCCTCCCCCTACGTCCAATGCCTGGGGCTCGGCTGCAGGGGTAAATAGAGCAGTGTAGACATTTGGGCTCAGGCTGGAGCCCATGCTCTGAAACCCGGTGATGGGGGAGGGTCTTGGATACTGGGGTCCAGCCCGAGTAGGAACGGCTACATCACTATTTTTAGCCCACAGAGCAAGACCTGTGAGCACCAGTCAGTTGACGCGGGCTCTGAGACTTGCTGCTGTGCGGATTGTTTGCTGTGTAGAATGTTCCCATGGGCTCTGCGATCTGTCCCCTTGGGCTACTGAACCTTGCCCTTGGCTAGGGCTCAGCTCATTCTGCCTCGTTACAAATCACAGTCCCCTCGGCCCATGATTTCATGTACACTGCATACAGCATTGCAGATTGACATGGCGTGTCTGGCCCTGTCAGGGGAGCTGGGCCCAGCCCACTTGTCACAGATCAGCTCCCTCCCAGCTGAGACGCAGTGATGATGAAAGCCAGCAAGTGGCTCAGTTGAGATAGAGAGGCGCCAGGAGCAGGAAAGCTCTGGGATGGGCAGAGCTACATGGAGCAGACTGGCTCCTGTGGGAGGACCTGCAGCAGGGTGACTCTCTGGCAAATAGCCTGTAGCATGGAGACCTACAGGGAATGGACAGCGCCTGCAGGGGACCAGGGCTCGGGGGAGAGGGACAGCCGTTGTGCTGCACTAGCTTTATGTGGGAGAACTAACCCCTAAGCCCTGAGTAAGGGGCCTAACGTAGACACAGGGCAAGGTGTTGCTCCTTCCTGGGGACAGCCCAGCCACATACCCACGCTCCAAGCCTGGCCATCAGTGCCGTGCTGGGACACAGAGCCCAGGGCACAGCCTCCTAGCCCTCTCCCCCAGACTCCTTTGATTCAACAAACACGTTCCCAGTGTCTTTTTTTTCGTACATTTCCTGCAGATGTTTCCAGGCCCTGGGCACGGGCCATTTGTCCTTTATTTTTAATTTCCACACCTGCCATGTTTCTGCCTAGTGAATTCGGTGTTCTGAAGAAACCTGGTTTTATGGTGCTTCCCTTTTCCATGTGGGTGCATTTCCTGCTCCTTGCACCTGTTTGCACTGCTCCCCGGGGGGCGTTTTACCTTTTCACAGCAGCCACCTCCGTTCTGGAGTCAGCTCAGACACTCGCGCCAACATTTTCTGAATGTCCTTGTTTAAAACACCAGCTACCAGACGATCTAATGCACATCCTTTCTTATTGACAGCGGTCACAACGCTCTGCTTGCTCCTGTACAACCGGCAATCCGTTCACACAGCGTATTCCTTTCCAGAATGAAATGCTCATCAGACTGGCTGGGGTCTATCTCTTTCCTTGGCAAAGGCAGTTGATTTATAAACTTTCCCAGATTTGCTCCTCAATACAGTGTCAGTGATCTGCTCTGCAATTTCCCACGGCCTGTGAAGGGTCAAACTACAGCATGTTCTTTTCCCCTTATTTATACTGCTTTAAAGGGAGTTGACCTCTGACACCCTGTCATGTGACAATGGTGACGAATCACAGAAAGACTCACTTTCTTCTAACACTGAACTAGGAACTTTGGGCCCAATTCAATGCCCACTGAAATCAATAGGAGACCTTCCAGTGACCTCAGGAGGCATCGGATCAGGCCCTTTATTGGAAAAAGGGAAACAGCATTATCTGTATAGCTCTTTGCTGCTCTCACTGCTTCATTCTCTCTGCCTAGATCCTGCCCAGCCTCTTCTTGTCTGGCTGCCTGCTAAATTTTAAAGAAACAGATCATGTAGCCTCCCAAACCCCTTCACTTATTGGTTATCCCTTAATAACCATGCAGGAAAGGCCGATAATCCGAGCACATTTCATAGGGGAACACTTTTCAAAATGCCTGATGGCTTCAGTCCAGGTTAGAAAGCAGCAGACATTTGAAATAAGCTTTTCATTCTTCCAGAGGAGTGCAGGAATAAATAAATAAATAAATAAAGAGAATGCCAAAAAGGAGAAGTGGTCTATCCTGCAAGGCCGAAACCAAATAACTGCATCTCAGTAACTGGGTAACAAGGAAACACAGGGAATTTCCCTCCAGAGAAGGATGTACAGCTCAGAAGGAACGAAGTGGGATCACAACCACTCTCTCTCCTCGGGGCTTGGTCTTTGGTCTCTTTGTTCTGAGTTTCCGGCTGACAGACACAGGGATCTTGGGAAGCCTCTTTGAGCAGCAGCAAAATCTCTCACTCAGGGTAAAGGAGGCCTGGGAGAGTCCAAATCAAGCTAGGCACATTAGCGCCTGCAGTGATCCAGCAAATGGCCGGGCAGATTGGATTCAGGTGGGTTGGTTTTGCCCCAGTGGATCATATGATTTTAATATCACACATTTCAGTTTAACAAATGTGTGTGGAATGGTGTCTGGGTGGGAGCCTGGCAAGGCCTTGGCTGAGTTCCAGGGCTAGGGTTGCCACTTTCTACTAGCACAAAACCAAACACCCTTGCCCCGCACTCTGCCTTGCCCCTTCTCTGAGGCCCTGTCCCATGCTCACTCCACCCCCCCCCCCCATCACTCACCTTCACTCACTTAGTCATTTTAACAGGGCTGGCTCATGGGGTTGGGGTGTAGGAGGGGGTAAGAGCTCCAGCTGGGGGTGCAGAGTGGGGACAGAAATGAGTTCAGGGTGCGGGAAGGGGCTCCGGGCTGAGGCAGTGTTATTGGTAGCCAGGAAGTGAGCAGGCAAAACCTTCCCACTGCCAACGGACCTCCCGCCAGCCTAAGGGGAGGATCCACAGGACCTGGATAACCAAGTAATTCCGGGGGACAACTAATGAGATAACAGGATCGGGAGTGTGGTCAAAGGGCTAAACGGAGGCTACCTAATGGGGACACCGAGCAGAGAACCCCAGACAGCGCCCACTGCTCCTCGAAGACGTCAAGGGAGCCAGCGGATGCTGCCCAGAGGAACTCCGCCCGGATGCGTGAACGGACTGAGGAGCGAAATAGGCCCCACAGTCATAGGAAATCCCGTCAGCCAACCTCCTCTCCCTGGTTTTGTGGATGGCCAGTTTGGCCAGCGCCAAGAGGAGGTTGACAAAGAGGTCCCGCAACTTTGTGGGGCCTCAGATGGGGAGTGCATAAATGAACAGGTGAGGGGAAAAGTGCAACCAAAAATGTAATAATATATCTAAGAGGAGCTGGAATAGGGGCTGCAACCTGTCGCACTCCAGATAAATGTGCACCAGGGTTTCCCTCATGCCGCCGAAGGGGCAGGTGTCCAGGCTAGGGGTGAACCGCACCAAGTCCACATCCATGTTCACGGCCCTGTGAAGGAGCCGCAAACTGATATCCCTGGCAGGCCTTGGAACCAGGGTGGAGTATAGGCTGGCCCACTGTGGCTCCTCACCCTCGAGAGGTGGCAGGAGATCCCGCCACTTTCTGTCGGGGCGGGACGTGAGGGTGAGGAAGTGAAGGGTGTGGAGAACGAGCATGTACAGATGTTTCCTTGATGCGGTCTGGAACCGAACCGTCTGCAAATCGTGCAGCTGGTTCACGGTGAAAGGGCAGGGGGGTTGGTTGGGTCCATGGGGCAGGGTCCCAATGAAAAGGTCCAGAGGGCCAGGCCAGGAGGGTGGGCTGCAGAGTGGGTGAGGACTCTGGCTGGGGGTATGGGCTCTGGAGTGGGGCTGGGGATGAAGGATTTGGGGTGCAGGAGGGTGATCCAGGCTGGGACCAAGAGGTTTGGAGGGCAGGAGAAGAATCAGGACTGGGGCAGGGGGTTAGGGAACCAGCGGGGAAGGGGAAGGTCTCTGCCTGGGGGGTGCGGGCTCTGGGATGTGGCTGCTGGGTATAAGGAGTTCGGGGTGCTGAAGTGTGCTCTGTGGTGGGACTGAGGAGTTCAGAGAGTGGGAAAGGGATCAGGGCTGGGAGAGGGGCTTGGGTTACGGGAGGGGTGCAGGTTCTGGGTTGCGCTTACCTCAGGTAGCTCCCAGAAGCACCTCTCCAGCTCCTACGTGGAGTCGCGGCCAGGTGGCTCTGTGCGCTGCCCCATCTGCAGGCACTGCCCCTGCAGTTCCCATTGGCCAGGAACTATGGCCAATGGAGCTGTGGAGCTGGTGCTTGTGGTGGGGGCAGCGCGCGGAGCCCCTGGCTACCCTTATGCCTAGGAAACGGAGGGAGGACATGCTACTGCTTCTCGGGAGACATGCAGTGCCAAGGCAGGCAGGGAGCCAGCCTGCCTTAGCCCCACTGCAGCACCAACCGGACATTTAATGACCCGGTCAGTGGTGCTGTCCAGAGCTGCTAGGGTTCCTTTTTGACTGGGTGTTCTGGTAAAAAATCGGACACTTGGCAACACTATCACAGGGGGATGTCCCAGAATTGGCGCAGGTGGAGCACTGAAGGAATGACTAGAACAAGTGGGTGAAACTGAGCAAAGGGGAAATTAGGCTGAATGGACATTGCAAAATAATGAATTGTAGTTTTTCTGACATTGGGTGTTTCTGCCCTTTGAGCTGAACTCCTATCTGCCAACATGGCCAAACATGGCCTGTGATTTGGAATGCCCAGCCTGAGACTCCTTGGGCCTGATTCTCCATCGACCTGCCCCTTAAAAGGGCCTTTCTGGCAGCCAGGTGTGGGTGGGCCACTACTACAGGCTCCAGTGCAGGATTAGGCCCCATGTCCAGAATTGTCGCCTCGCACAATTATTTTGTGATTCTCATGATCCTTGGCATTTAAAGCCTCAGTTCCTGGAGGTGAGCAATGATCTCAACATCTCACTTTTTTGTTTTTTTAAGAAAATGCAAGTTTCTCATCCTCCTGATTGCCAGAGCCTGAAATAAAAACCTGAAATTGGGACCCAAGCACTCCCTAAAGGCTCGGGATCCAGAAGGCAAGGAAAATGAGCCCAACATATATAATTTTTTTAAAATGTCTCATTATTCTCAAGCCAAACTCATGATTTCAGGGCAAGGCAGGGTGCTGGCTCATGATTTCTGAACACTTGGCATTGGTGATGCTGCATGCCCCACCATGACCACTGCACCCTCCCACATCCCAGGAGACAAAGTACACGGCATGGGGCCAAGGCCCAGAGCACAGAACAGGCCCTGGGAACAGAGGAGACTCTGTAGGAGACCTTAGCTAGGGGACTCCTTGCCAGAAGAGATCAGCGAGCACTCAGCCAGATGGGGTTCAGCCCTACTGAGCAAACACTCTTTCCTCACGATGCCTGCCCGTGGTGTCATGCTCTTGGCTGGGAGTTGCTGATCCTTCCTGAGATCCCACACACAATAGCTGCTGTGGAAAACTCCTTAAGAGGGACTATGGAGGATTTCAGGTTGTATAGGTTGAAATTCTTCTCCTGCCCCATTACTACCATGCCTCCACCTTTAGGGGTCACCTCTGAGCGACAAGTGCCCTTTCACCTCAAATCACCCACACAGGCCTTGCTGACAATGGGGCTGGATGGTGTGAATATTTGTCCTATCTGTCCCATTGCCTGAACCCAATGGCTTTCCCTTGGTGATCGGTCTGTGAGGGCCCATAAACTCTTTCTGTGCTGTTGTTACCTTCTAACGGGACTCATGAAAAGGGATGTTTTAAAAAGAAGTAAAGAAGGTGACTAACGCCTGGTCTACACCACAACTTTAGGTCGAATTTAGCAGCATTACCTCAATTTATCCCTGCACTGTCCACACAATGAAGCCCTTTTTTTCGACTTAAAGGGCTCTTTAAATCAATTTCTTTACTCCACCTCCAATGAGGGGATTAGCGCTGAAATCGGCCTTGCTGGATCGAATTTGGGATAGTGTGGATGCAATTTGATGGTATTGGCCTCCGGGAGCTAACCCAGAGTGCTCCATTGTGACCGCTCTGGATAGTGCTCTCAACTCAGATGCATTGGCCAGGTAGACAGGAAAAGGCCCGCAAACTTTTGAGTTTCATTTCCTGTTTGGCCAGCGTGTTTCCAGAGCTCATGCAGAGCTCATCAGCATGATGTGCACATTGCTGGGGCACATTGCCCAGCCTGTATTTTGTGAGAAGTCTATGACTATGTCCCTCTCATCACCACGCTGCCATCGCCTCCTCACTTGGTTTTGTGTGAAACAATTGTCTGCCGTTGCTCTGACGGAGGGAGGGGCGACTGACGAAATGGCTTACAGGGAATTAAAATCAACAAAAGGAGTGGCTTTGCATCAAGGAGAAACACAAACAACTGTCATACAGAATGGCCCCCTCAAAGATTGAACTCAAAACCCTGGGTTTAGAAGGCCGTTGGTTTCACAAAACAAATCAGGTCAATTTCTTGTTTTGATCCATCTTTTACATCTTAGGCTGGCAGCAGACGGTGCAGTACAACTGCTAGCCATCCTCATCTCCCAGGTGCCCGGCAGAAGATGCTGCATTACAATTGCTAGCCATCATCATCTCCTGGCTGCTCGCCAGAAGATGGTGCAGTAGGACTGCTAGCCATCATCATGTCCTGGGTGCTTGGCAGAAGATGGGAATGACCTGGCTGAGTCACTCCCATGTCTGCCCAGGCGCCCCTGACCGATCTCACTGAGGTCGGATAAAAGAGCACCCAGGAATATGACGACGATGGCTACCAATCGTAATGCACCGTCTGCTGCCAAAAAGCAATGAGCTCCTTCTGTGTAGCAATGCAGTCCCACGTCTGCCAACACCCAGGAGACGTACGGTGACAGTGAGCTGAGCAGGCTCCATGCTTGCAGATTGGCAGAGGCCCTGGAGGTTTTTCGCCTTCCTCTGCAGCATGGGGCACGGGGTCCCTTGCTGGAGGATTCTCTGCAGCTTGAGGTCTTCAAACCACGATTTGAGGACTTCAGTAACTCAGACATAGGTTAGGGGTTTGTTACAGGAGTGGGTGAGTGAGATTCTGTGGCCTGCATTGTGCAGGAGGTCAGACTAGATGATCATAATGGTCCCTTCTGACCTTAAAATCTATGAGTCTATGAGTCTATCTGCTCAGGTAACTTAGGAAAAAAGGCGCAAAATGATTGTCTGCTGTTGCTTTCACGGAGGGAAGGCAGGAGGGGGGGCCTGATGACATGTACCCAGGACCACCTGTGACACTGTTTTTGCCCCATCAGGCATTGGGATCTCAACCCAGACTCCCAATGGACAGCGGAGACTGTGGGAACTGTGGGATAGCTACTCACAGCTACCCACAGTGCAATGCTCCGGAAGTCGACGCTAGCCTCAGTACTGTGGATGCAGTCCGCCGACTTAATGCACTTAGAGCATTTTGTGTGGGGACACACACAATCAACTGTATAAAAATGATTTCTAAAAAACAAACTTCTATAAATTTGACCTAATTTCGTAGTGTAGACATACCCTGAGAAGTCTCGCCATGTCAAGAGGAAGCAGGGAGGAGGTGAGGGCAGCCTGCAGAAAATCTCTGCTATCGTTTCACAGGAGGCAAAGCATCTGGCAGTTCCCCCAGAGTTTGTGAGATGCACGTGCAGCAAACGGCATGGAACTCAATTATTGTACAAATTGGTGGCCACCTCAGATCTCCCACAGAGCTCATGATGCTCAGCTGGAAGGGTGGGCTGGAGCTGAACAAAGCTGAGCAGGAAGGTGGCTGCAGGAGCTGAGGTGGGCACGAAGGGTGGGGATGGACCTGGGGAGGGCTGAGCAGGAAGGGTGGTGCTGGGCTGATGCAAAGATTCTGAGTCTCTCTTTTCATCCCAAAATTTGTAACAAAAAGTCAAACACTATTCATTTTTTCTCCTCTTTCGGGAATCCAATCAGGAAGCAGAAACTAAATCACATGATTCAAACAATGACTATTCAAAACAAGCCATTGATGAATGTTACTAGGCTGAAAATGGTTTGTCAGGAGTATTTGGGGAGCACAAGCAAGAAAACATCCAGAAGAGTCAGGCTGTGTCTGCGAGTGAGTAGGTAGCTTAGAAAAGGGGATACATTCCTCGGGTAAATTCCTCCTCATGCAGCAGGCCAACAACAGGGCTGTGCTCTACTGAGTTGGGATGATCAGGGTGCATAGGGCTCAGGCTGGCTTTCTGCACAGGGATGAATATCACCTGTAATCAATATTGCTTGTAATGAAGGGCCAGATCCTCAGGTGGGGTAACTTGGCATAGCTCCATTGACAACTTACACCAGCTGAATACCAGGGTTGTGGAGGATTCTCCATCATTGGCAATTTTTCAATCAAGATTAGATGTTTCTAAAAGATCTGCTTATTTTGGAGAAGTTCTATAGCCTGTGGTATGCAGGAGGTCAGACTAGATGATGGTCTCTAGTAGCCTAGAGGTCTCTAGTAGACTGTTGTCAGAGATTAGACCAGTGGTCCCTTCTGGTCTTGGAATCTATGAATCCATGAATCTGGACCAAATAACGCAACAAGCTCCATTGATAACACCAGATCTCAATGTATACCATGTGAAGGTGCTCATATCCTACTGTGATACAGGAGGGGTGGGGGGGGGAGAGAGAGAGATGTGCATGGGGAGGGATAGATAGATAGATAGATAGATAGATAGATAGATAGATAGATAGATAGATAGATAGATAGATGTCTATGGGGATGCATAGATAGGTAGATAGATAGAAATATCTCAAGTTCTGGACCCCTGAGAAGAGAGCAGATATGGAGAATACCATTACACCAGGAGATAATACCAATAACCCTAACTAATTCAACTACTTCTCTTCATTTCTGAATGAATTTCCCAAAGGAACACCCATTTTCAACAGAACACTGCTACTGTACCGATGGAAGATGAATATCACAGTTCACACCAGCTGGATGACTCAGCCATTTTCTTGCAAATGAACCCTGCCTTTAGGAGAGGGACTCCTCTGGCGACAGGTCATCTTTGTATTCAATTGATTCTGTATTATACAACATGGTTTGTAATTACTGAAGCTGCTTTTAAACTTCATTTAGGGGCCAGGGGAATGATTTTTGATTTATGAAATAATATCTTTCTCCTTTTGCGGGGTAAATATTTGGTGCACACAAAGATTGACTCTAATTCATATCTTGCTGCAGGGGAAGTTCTGTAATAATGTTGCTGTGTTAGCAATAAGAGACAATAACTTTGTTATAAACTAGGGGAATTCAAGCACTGTACAGTGTTACTACACTAAATCTTGAAGCGTAAGGACAAGTAAAACAACCACCATTTATTACGGCTGGAGTGCCGGCGACAGCTAGCTTTATGGTCACCCCCATGTTTGTAGCCTCGCACCTGTTTCCAATCGCACATAACTTTCCTTTTTCAGACTGAAATTTTCTAGGCCTAGTCATTTTTTTTAATGTTTGGGCCTAAATTATTCATTGTATTCACAGATCTGCTGCTTCCAAAGAAACAGTATACTCAGCTTAACCGTTATACCTCAGATCACCACTGCTCTTAACACACAGCACTTAGATATGTTTATAGTGAAATCAAGCAGAGGTTTCTTTCATGCCGCATGGAGATTCAAAGCAATAGCAAGTAGAAATATTGGGAACAAATGGTCAAATGTAAAATAAAATGATAATATGCACTCTGGACCTTAGACTTAATTAGCAAGCCTTTTTCATTTCTAATAAAGTGTTGCTCACCAGCACTTCACAGCCAGACTGGCTGTGACCCTCTTTTCATGAGACAAACAATGCTGTTATCTTGCCTCCCGGGTGTGTTTTTTGCATTCCCTGTGTGACATAACAGGGTAAAGTCCAGACTAGTGAGTAGCTGTGTGATCCCCCTGGCCTCTTACATGGGGTGCCCTGTACAGTGCTTTGTTGCTGTAGCTTGGACTGCTCACAAACAGCCTCCAGCGTGCAAGTCACTCCCAGCTATGTCTATGGATATGCTGACAATGGGTGGTTGGCTCTTACCAGCCTGGGTTATGCTGCAGGGTGACCCCAACACCCACCACCCCCCGACCTGGATTTCCCCCCAGAAATGCATATCCTGTACTTCCTAGCCCTCTCCTGGACAGTATGAATATATTAAGTCCATAATTCCTTTATGGGAATAACATGCACACAACTTGTTATGCCAAATGGAGCTACCCAGTCACTTCAGCTTGAACACGCTGGATTAGATAAAAGTATACAACAAGCTCATTAACTACAAAGAGAGAGATTTTAAGTGAGTACAAATAATGAGGCATAAAAGTCAGAAAGGATTACAAGAAAAATAAAGAGAAGATATTTACTAATGCCTATCTTAACAAACTCTATTGGATCCAAGAAAAGTTTCTCACCATATGCTTCAGCAGATTACGGACCAAACTCTCAGACCCTTCCCCAGAGTCCAACCATTGCTTCCATTGTCTCTTCAGTTGCAGTGAATGTGATAGGCAAGGGGTGTGTGTGTGTGACTTGAGGGTGTTTGTCCTTCCTTTTTGTAGTTTCAGTCCCCCTCTGGAAAGACATTTCCAGCTGAGAATCAGGCCAAAGGGTCAATGTGATATTCCCTGCTGGTTTCTTCACGTGTTTGAACTTCCTTTGTCTTTGCTTCTTTCTTGATGACTCCACTTACTGCTTAAATGCAAGGTAAGCAGAACTCACATTCCTTTGTGTAGGTGTTTGCCAACCTCAGTTTGGGCCAGGCTGTGGGGTTTGGAACATGTGTTAACAACACCATACAGGGATATCCTATAACGTCATATGCAATGCTGTCATACATATTATATCAGGACAATAATGACCAGCAAATAATGAATTTTCAAATTATACCTTACAAGGCATACTGTAGACAAAGTTTATTATAATAGTGGGTAGGATGTGAATGCAGGGGTGTATTCTGTCACACCCTGATATACACAACTAATTTGTTGGCCTTAGTCATAAACAGGACACTTCCCTACTGATTGCTTTTCCCGTGGGTTTTCTCTCTTGTAGATTTCACAATCGTTCAACTGGTATCTAGCTCAGTATGCAAATAGGTGTCCATTGTGTGGCATACAATACTCTCATGGTCAGATAGAGAGATGAGTGTCTGTTAACTCCTGTCTGAAAGGAACTTCTCTGAGGTATGCCACTTCCTGGTGACCTGCCTGAACTTCCAGACCTTAAGAATATAATTTTTAGAACAGATACATGATTCTTTAAATATTATCTGCATGTATATTTCACAATAATTAAGATGACTAGTGGCTCTTGGCTGTCAGCAGAGGCCTCACTATTATGCATATATCTGATCTAGGAAATTCCTGTAAAACTGTGGTACCCTCTGCCATTTGGCACCAAGGACTCACACATGGGCTCAGTTCCTACCTCCACCACAGACTTCCTGTGTGACCTCAGGGAAGTCACTTAGCCTCCTTATGCCTCAGTTCTCATCTGTAAATGGGGATAACAGTGCTGCCGGGCCATCCAACAGGGTCAAAGAGCACAGAGACCAGAAAACAGACACACAGCTCTGATAGACTCCTTTTGAAAATACTTAAAAGACAATGCAGAACACAGCTGCTAAGTCCATCCCTGACCTCCTCCAGGTTGGGGGTATGTGTGTGTACAAAATGGTATGGCCAGGTTCAAGAGGCCCAGGGCACACAAAGTAATTTTGAGGGCAATAGAAAGGGCAACCCTTGAAGAGCAGGAGGGAGGCAGAGGCTGCAGGGGTGTGGACTGTCCCCCAAGACCCAGACATGGGGGTGTCTGGAGAAGCTGTGTCTACCTGAATTAGGACAGACAGCTCTGCAATTAAATGGTTTGTTGCATTACTGCCCCTTTGCTTCTGGTATGCCATGTTCCCATTGCTGATATTAAACAACACTCTGTTTTGAACAGACTATTGCTGTGTTTGCAGCTCCCAACGGGAAGTGATGCAGGGCAGGCAAATCCAGTTGGGGCCCGCAGCCTTGTATCCCAGTCCGAGAGTGGGAGAATCACAAGTCCCACCTCGGGGAGGTGAAACCTAGAGACCTAAACCTGGAGGGAGTGGGGTGCACTTCAGCAGACTAGCATAGGGGCTCAGATGCAGAGCTAGCCTGGAACTGTGACATCCTGTACCTCTTCTTTCTTTCTTTCTTTCTTTCTAAATCTCTGAGCTTTTTGTAATCATCAGAAAAGGAAACAAATGATTCAATGAGGGCTTGATCTCAGGATGTGCAAAGCTGAAGGGCTACAGAACGAAGACATTTTTTCTTCCTGCTTTGCTTGTATCATAATAATGGCACTTGGCTCTTTAATAATGTCTTTGATCTGAGAGTCCCAAAGCACTTTACAGACATTATGGGGCCACCGAAAGGACTCTGTAGTTAAGGCTATAAGACACATTCCATTATAAGTCTGATTTTAATCCCCCATCCTGTTAACTTTCTGAAGACAGCTCCTTCCTGCATCATAGCTCCCATTGCTGGTCTCTGCCCAGAGAACGTTTTGGGGATGTGTGAAGATCTGAGTTTAATTGGACAGGCTTTTTTGAGTTATGGAGCTTTGACAAAATATTGGGGTTGAAAATTGTTCTAGTTGTCATTGGGTTTTTTTAGCTTATTGTTCAAAAAATGATTTGATAGAAAGACTTCAAACCTGTGGCCATTAATCCTCATTAAGAACCAGAGCATAAGACTAATTTTGGCATGTTGGGATGGATAAGCTTTCAGTTATTAGAGAATGTAGGCCCACCAGGTTGTAACAGGCCAGACGGATGGACAGGAATAGCTGAGAAAACAATTCACAGAGAATAGTATAGTCAGTGAATTTTGTCCGGATCCTGATTCAACCACGAAGATTCTTGGACCCTATCAAGTTCCAAAGCCTGGAAAGGCCGGCAGCACTCCACCCACAGGTGTAGGCACTTGATAAAAATACTCTTGCAGATGGTGAGCTCAGTGGTGTCTCCTGTCCTGTGGGACTGGGCTCAGCCCGTTGGCTCTCACTGCTCACAGATTTGGTGGGGCCTGCCCGTGAGTCAGTTGGGATGATCATCTGAGTGCAAGTAGAGCCCTTTTCCTGCAACGCCCCACCCTGCCCCTTTCTTTACCCTGGCACCACCAGAAGTGGGGGTTCAGGATCTCGGCCCTTCCCCCAGGATTTCCCTCCCCCACCAATCACCTCAAGATCTGCCCCTTCCCCTGGGATTCACCTTCCCCCCCCCCCCCCCCCCCGGCACCTCAGGATCCACCCAACCCAAACATGTGGAGACAAAATTAGAAAGACCAAGGCACAAAATGAGATTAAACTAGCTAGGAACATGGTAACAAGAAAACATTTTTCAACTATATTAGAAACAAGAGGAAGACCAAGGACAGGGTAGGCCCATTCCTCAGTGAGGCGGGAAAGACAATAACAGAAAACGCAGCCATGGCCAAAGAGTTAAATTCCTTTTTTGTTTCAGCTTTCACCAGAAAGGTTAGCAGTGATTGGATGACTAACAGAATGAGAACAAACATGTACAGGGGTAGGATCTGAGGCTAAAATAGGGAAAGAACAAGTTAAGAATTACTTAGACAAGTTAGATGTCTTCAAGTTGGCAGGGTCTGACAAAATACATCCTAGAATACTTAAGGAAGTGGCTGAAGAGATCTCTGAGCCAATGGTGAGTATCTTAGAGATACTCAAAGAGATCCCAGAAGTCTGAAAAAGGGCAAATATAGCACCTATCTATAACAAGGGGAATAAGAACAATGCAGGGAATTATAGACCAGTCAGTTTAACTTTGGTATCCTGACAGATAATGGAGGAAATAATCAAACCTTCAATTTGCGAACACCTAGAAGATAATAAGGTGATAAGTAACCGTCAACATGGATTTGTCAAGAACAAATCATGTCAAACCAAACTAATATCTTTCTTTGACACAGTAACTACAAGCCTCGTGGATGGGGGGAGGGGTGCAGTAGATGTGATGTATCTCAACTATAGTAAGGCTTTCGATACAGTCTCACATGACCTTCTAAAGTTTGCAGATGATATCAAGCTGGAAGGGGTTGCCAGGGCTTTGGAGGACAGGATTAGATTTCAAAATGATCTTGACAAACTGGAGAAATGGTCTGAAGTAAATAGGATGAAATTCAATAAGCACAAATGCAAAGTACTCCAGCACAAATACAAAATGGTGCATGATTCCCTAGGAAGAAGTATTGCGGAAAAGAATCTGGGGGTCAAACTCAGTATGAGTCAACAATGTAACACTGTTGGAAGAAAAGCAAACATCATTCTGGGATGTTGTGAGGAGTTGTACTTATCTTCTGCAGCTCCCTACAGGAGGCTCTGTAGTCCTGTTACACCCTGCTCCTGGAAGCAGCAAAGTGACAGAAAGGAGCAGTGACGGTGGGTCCTCCAGGCCTGCCTGGAGAGGCCTCATGGAAGCAACCAATCAGAGCCAAGAAGTTCAGTTAAAAGAAGCTGCAAGGCTGTAGCAGTTCAGTTTTAGTCTGGGGCCAGAGGGGTGCTGTGCTGTGCTGTGCTGTGTTCTGGCCACAGGACCTTGAAGGATAGCCAGAGTTTGGTTCTGGTTATGTTTTGCTTAACTGGGCTTGCAGGGAGAGAGGAGTTCTAAGAATCTTAATCCTCAGATACAGGGGCGGCTCTACAAATTTGGCCGCCCCAAGCAATCATGCCCGGGAGGTGCCCCCGAGCCGCAGGAGCAGCGGACCTGCCGTGGGCATGACTGCGGAGGGTCCGCTGGTCGCGCGGCTCAGCTGGACCTCCCGCAGCTGCGGACGGTTCGTGGTCCGGCGGCTCCGGTTGAGCTGCCGCAGTCATGCCTGCGGGAGGTCCGGCCGAGCCGCGGGACCAGCGAACCGTCCGCAGTCATGCCTGCGGTAGGTCCGGTCGTCCCGGGGCTCCGGTGGACCTCCCGCAGGCATGACTGCGGCAGGTCCACCGGCCCAGCCTGCCGCCCCCCTGGGAAAGGGCCACCCCAGGCGGGTGCTTGCCCCGCTGGGCTCTAGAGCCGCCCCTGCTCAGATAAGGGGTGAAGCTAAAAGAGGCCAGGTGGGAAGAGGCCCAGGGAAGTAGCAGCAATGAATTGAAGTGAGCAGTGCATGATTTCTGTGTATAGGGTCCCGGGGTTAGATCCTGGAGTAGTGGGCAGGCTTGGGTTTTCTCTACCAGTCACAGTAGCGTAAACCCCAAGAAGGGGACAGGACTCGAACAAAGGGTTGAATTTAAAGGGCCCAGGGACAGATTGAAGACCATGATGACGGCAAGAAGACTGCTCATTTATTGTACTGTTTACAACCCAGGGAGGGGTTCATTTGGACTTTGTGATTTGGCTGGAGGGCCAACCACAGGAGACCCAGCAAGAGGTCAGCCAGCAGCCTGTGGGGGCACCACGAGTGAGAAAAGGACTGCAGTACCACACACAGCTGCTAGGAGTGCCCCCCCTCCCCCCTTACAGATGTATTAGCAGGGATGTTCTAAGCAAGACAGGAGAAATAATTCTTCCACTCTACTCAGCACTGATAAGGCCTCAGCTGGAGTACTGTGTCCAGTTCTGGGCACCACACTAGGGGAAAGATGAGGAGAAAGTCCAGAGAAGAGCAACAAAATTGTATTAAAGGTCTAGAAAACATGACCTATGAGGAAAGATTAAAAAACCTATTGTTGTTGTTGTTTTTAGTTTGGAGAAAAGATGACTGAGAGGGGACATGATAATAGTTTTCTCCCTACCAGGGACTGGACTAGATGACCTATTGAGGTCCCTTCCAGCCCTACATTTCTATGATTCCATGATTCCCCTGGTACTGCCCTCCCCATCACCTCAGGAACCCCCCTTACCCCCAATCACCTCAGGAGCTGCCCCTTCCCTGGGACTCTCCTTCACCCCCCATCACCTCAGGATCCCCTGGGATGCTTGTCCTGTCCTGGTGAACCTCATCCCAATCCACAACACAGGGACTCCCCACTCCTCACCAGCCCCATCTCCTGCTCTCCGGACCCCTCAGGATCTCCACTCAGACAGGTCTTTCCCGCTCCATGGATAACATGGCACCTCTTCCCCTGTGGCCTGCTTCAGACATGGCTCCCGAGCATCTGATGGAGCATCCTGCAATGGGCACTTTTCAAACTTCACCCTTCCCAGGAAGCACTGCTCAGGAGCCAGGAATCCAGCATGCAGGCAGGATCCTCCCCCTGTGACACCCAACCCCCATTCCCCCATCCTGGCCCTGGCACGGCCAGACGCAGGGCTTTGCCTGCTGAGGTGTGTGCAGGGGAGGGAGCTCAGAAAATGACAAAGCAGAGTTAGATTTTTTTTGGGGGGTGCCCCTTCTATCCCTAGCCACCCCTTACACAGGACAAAGAGTCAAGGAACTTGTGAATCGTTATCTTCTACCATGGATACACTGGCCCCCACATAGCTCCTTCTTGTCCATCACGCACACAGACCACCTTGGTTTTCTGACACCCAGAGCCAGATGAAGAGAGAGGGCTGGAAACCGGAGCCCTGGTGGCAGAAAATGGAGGCTGAAACAGGCTGAAATATACAGCATTTCTCTAACCCTATGCTGAGGCTGCATCACGGACCAAGTAAGCCTTCCAGCACCACAGGGGAGGTGAGCAGATCAGACCCATCCTCCACTCTCTAAGCTGGCTTTCTACAGAACATCAAGTCACCCTCCAGGTCTCAGTCCCTACCTTACATGTGCTCTACTCCTTGGGCACTGCACATCTGACGAAGCCTAAAGCTCTGGGAAGAAGGCTGTGACTGGCAGCTTTGCTCCATTGACTAAGTGGAACTTTCTCCCACAAGGGTAAAGTTCATCTGTGTGTGGGCACAGAACTTTCTCGGGGCGCTGCTCTGCGACCTTGGAACTAAGAACCACCCAAACATTGTCTTGTTCTGCTCCAAGTAACAGGCGCACTTCTCTGACCTGCTTTCTCTGATATAAACACAGAGCAGCAGGGACATACAGACAAAAGCCAACCAAAACAACCCTGCCCCCTGCACACACAGTTCTCCCCTTGGGGAAAGGATGAGAGACAGGGTGAACCATAGGGGACAGATGTTAGTCACGTTGCTTAATGCTCTAGTGGAAGATGCTTAGATACTGTTATGTTCAGGGCGAGAGATGTATCATAGAATCATAGAATATCAGGGTTGGAAGGGATCTCAGGAGGTCATCTAGTCCAATCCCCTGCTCAAAGCAGGACCAAATCCCAACTAAATCATCCCAGCCAGGGCTTTGTCAAGCCTGACCTTAAAAACCTCTAAGGAAGGAGATTCCACCACCTTCCTAGGTAACCCATTCCAGTGCTTCACCACCCTCCCAGTGAAAAAGTTTTTCCTAATATCCAACCTAAACCTCCCCCACTACAACTTGAGACCATTACTCCTGGTTCTGTCATCAGGTACCACTGAGAACAGTCTAGATCCATCCTCTTTGGAACCCCCTTTCAGGTAGTTGAAAGCAGCTATCAAATCTCCCCTCATTCTTCTCTTCTGCAGGCTAAACAATCTGCACTTCTTCTACACTTCGACGCGGTGCGTTTGCGGTGAGTTTCTTTCTCGAACTACCGCTCGATCTAGACGCGATAGTTCGAACGCGAACGAAGCTGAACTCCGAACTCGGTACTCACTCAGCACAGCTAGCAGTGGCGCAGAGGAGTGGGGAGCCGGTTTTCCGGTTCGTCCTGGGGGCGGCGTAGTTGAACTAGGGTAGGTAGTTTCCAGCCACGCTATTCATCACGTAGCTGAATTTGCGTACCCTAGTTCGACCCCCATTCTTAGTGTAGACCAGGCCTCAGTTCCCTCTGCCTCTCCTCATAAATCATGTGCTCCAGCCCCCTGATCATTTTTGTTGCCCTCCGCTGGACTCTTTCCAATTTTTCCACATCCTTCTTGTAGTGTGGGGCCTAAAACTGGACACAGTATTCCAGATGAGGCCTCACCAATGTCGAATAGAGAGGAATGATCACGTCCCTCGATCTGCTGGCAATATCCCTACTTATACAGCCAAAAATGCCATTAGCCTTCTTGGCAACAAGAGCACACTGTCGACTCATATCCAGCTTCTCGTCCACTGTAACTCCTAGGTCCTTTTCTGCAGAACTGCTTCCTAGCTGCAGAACTGCTTCCTGAAATCTACTTTGGAACCACAAGACATCATCTGAGGGCAGCTCGAGATTCTGGGCAAGAGATCCTGGCAAAACTCCCAGTGACGTCACTAGTGCCAGGATTTCACCCTGTTTCTATGGCAGAGTCATTCATTCATTTCCGACACAACCAGATCATCAGTCACGTGTGGCTGGTCACTGGTGGAATCAGGGATGAGCAATGGAAGTTCCTGTTCACTCCGACTGCTCATTTTTTAAATTCTGCTCAGTGGCCCATGGGGGGCTCCAGATGTCCCCTGATGAAACTCTGAGAGCTTGGGTGGTGGAGAAGAGCTCTGCATCAGAGGCAGGGCTGGCAGTGAGCACAGAGGGTCTCTCAGCAGGCTCTGTGGTTCAGCATTGGGAAGCTGGCCAGGCTGGGCACACTTAGTTCCCTTCTTGTTGCCCTAGTTTGATAAGCACTTAAATCAGTCCCCAGCACAGGGTTTGGCACCAAGTGTGGCCCACATCTCTGGCAGTTAGCCAAGGTCGTCTGAGTCAGCTAGCCATTAGGCTACACTAGCTCCCTCCTTAACGTAGACCTTAAATGATTAAAGTCACAACTCTCTGCAAACTGTTGGAATTCTTGTGAATTGCACTGAGGGCCACTGGCTGACGACAGTTCCTCAGGCATTCATGTGCAAAGGTGTTGTTGCACTCTCCAGTCTCAGTGGGAATATTTATGTTTCCCAGCGTATTCCTCTAGCTCAGGGTAATGACTGACACTGGTCTCCATTGTGAAAAGGTCTGAGTTCCCCTTCCTCCAGGAGCTGGGAAGGATCATGGCCTCCTTTGCTTTAGGGGAATAGACACATATGTGGCAGGCCATGACAGCAAACCCCGGGCCTTGTGTATGCCCTCCCCAGCTCCCATGTGTCATAAATGAATTATCGTTGTCATTTCCGATCTCAGTGAGTGCAGAGCCACAAGCCTTTGCAGATCAGATCGGCAAAAAGTGATTACCTGGAACTGGGTCACTTGTGAAGGACAGAATCATTTTCCCTTTGGCAAATCAGCAGTGAGAGTGGCCAGCAGTCTGGATCCCTGGGGATCTTGCTGCAACTGCTAGTTCAGGGAAACTGGAAATGCCCTGTGCTTCAAATGAGCTATTGTTTTGCCCTGCCAGAAATAATCTACTTAAGGAATCAGCGCTGGCATGTCCTGTCCTGGTCTATGCTTAACTACAAGCTCTCATATCTACAGGTGCAACATCCTTCTATGCATCCCCATATTCACAGCTGCCTCTCTTAGTCCTGGGCTCTGACTACACCACAGCTTTTCTTTCCTACTTTGCAGGGGTGGAAGGACTCACAGCTGGACCTGACTGCATACACCCCTTTGCCATCCCTGTATAGTTTATTTCCATGGAAACATAAGGAACGTTTGCCTTGGAATGGAGCAGTAAGCAGAGAAAGATGTTCCGACCCTGGAGAGAGCCCTGGCTCCCCCGGAGCCCTGTTCAACTTATGGTGGATGGCAAAAGCAGAAACGGCCTCTAAGCGCACAGCACATCCATTTTCCTATCATGAATACAAGGCTGGCAAACAACTGGCTAATGCCACTAACACACCACACTCCAGGAATTTGAACTAAAAGGGGAGAGCGGGTGGGCTGAGACAGAATGGGACTCAGCAGAGCTTTGATTGATTTTTATAAGGTTTCATATAAACGATCTCTCCTAGCACACAAGTGCTTTTCTGCAAAGAATCAATCCCCCCCTCCTTGAGGGTTAATGTGGGAGAAATAGTCAATGCTCCCTCAAGCCTCGAAAAGCTGCTAGCTGCATCGATTTAACTGAGCACGCGCCCATTTGTCCTGATCACACATGACATGTCCACACTTCGGGTTTGAGCAGTTTGAAGCACGGACCACATCTCCGGACCCAGAACCTTTGTGTGTTATATGGATCGTTAATAAAACTGTCTATGAGGCCTGATTTTCAAAGGCTTCCCTGTGCAGCCTCAGTGTGGTGATTTTGTATGGAATACATGATAATTGAAGTATAAGCCACATATTGTGCCTTAATTTCTTTTAACAGGACAGGGATGTTCATTAAAAACAGCATTTGCCGAGTGAATTGTATCTTGTGCCCTCTGTGCAGCATGTGTATTGCCATTAATGACACAGGGCTAAATTATTACTGTAATATTGATGGAGGAAAAACACCCTCAGTGCATTCTGAGGCTCCAGTGAGACAATTAGCAGCTCCTAAGTGCAGATTTCAAAGTGGCCAGAAAGCTGGAGCTCAATAGATTTACATTTGGGGAAAAACAAAACCAAACCAAACTCTGTTTAAAATTGTCTCCCGTGGCTCCTGTTACAAAATGCTCTTTATAGCAGGTTTGCATCCAGGAGTCACTGACTCCCAGGATCCTTGGAGTTGGATAGGAGCTCTCGTGGGGCATGTCGCACTGCAGACACGATTTTACTGCTAGCCTGGTTCCATTATTCCTGGTCCCCTAGTGGGTAGTGGCCAGCCTACGCTTTGAAGACCCTCAAGCAAAACCTAGCACAGCTGAATAATGCCAGAGGAAACATCACCATGAGGGTAACGTGAGCTTATCTTGAAGGTGCAACCAGGGAACCGACACTAGGCAGAAATGCGAGGGGCGGCCTGCAGTCATGGTGCGATCAGGTTGCCAGTCACTTTCCCTAGAAGCCCTAGACACTGATGCTGGAAATGCCACTTACCAGACTGGCGCATGCCAGATCTGTGAGGTTTATGTTGCTTTTGGCCATTTGGTACCTTTGCTTTGAATCACTGCAGGGTTTCTCCAGCTGTATCCCAGCACAGCCCCATGAAGGCACAGAGAGAGCCAGGCCCCCGTCTCACCTACCCCCGTCTATGAGTAATGCCATTGATTTCAAATGAGTTCCTCCGATTGATGCCAGTGCAGCTGAAATCCCCAGGGTAGGTCGTGTCTGACTGCGCATGGGCGTGCAAGCAGTCCCTGTGGATGTGCAAGGACCCTTTCCCCACTTGTGCAAGGGATCCAGGTAAAATCCCACTGACATGACTAGTGAAACCTGCACCTAGCAGCGTGTGCTCTGTCTGTGACACCCTCAATTAAGTAACCAACTGGCTTCCGACTCATCGCAGTAAGGGACCAGTGCCCTCTATGGAGCCTCCAAGCTGAAGTTGTGCTGGACAATCTGTATCCTTTAGCTGATTTACCCAAGGACGGTCAGCCAGTTCTCTCCGGTGAGAGAAGATTAATGCACAGTGTGGCACATTCCACCTACAGGGAAGAGAAAGAGAGAATGAAATATCCTCTGGTGGAGAGGGAGAACAAATTCCCCTCTTTTGTTATCCAGTTTAATAGGGATTTGGAATCCTCTGTCCACGTTTTTATGAGGCTATTAGCAAATCCCATTTTTGTACTGTTTTTCTTTCTTTAACACATTTCAGGGAATCCATAAAATTTGTGAGCAATAAAGTATCTTGATGGGATGAATTAACGGTGTGGATTTGACAGAATATCATGGCATTGGATTTCAAAGTGTGAAAACTCCCATTCTCTTCTGATTTACACTAGTGTAATTGCACTGACTCCACGGAGTTATGCCCGCTTTACATCAGAGAAGGTGAGATCAGAATCTGGCTGAAACAATGGAATTCAGTCCAAAATAGAACTGGGTGAACAACTGATTTTTCAATTCAGTAGCCAAACACAAAAAAAAATCTGTGGGGAAAAATTGGTTTTAGGTTGAACAAAACATTTCATGTCCCTTTCAGGTTTGGTTTTTTTGTTTGTTTCTTTTGCGTTTTTTGCCGGTTTGTTTGCTTTTAGTTAAATCTAGCTAAATTTGAAAAAGAAATGTCATTTTGAAAAGTCGAAACATTTTGTTTCAAAAAAGTCAAAACAAAATGTTTCAGCTTTTTCAGAATCTTTTCCTAGTCTTTTTTGGCCAAAACTATTCACCAAATTCGAGCTAAATTTATGAACAGTTTTGGTCAAACCCAAACTGCATTTTTTTGGCGCACAAACTATTCACTGAAAAAAATTCCCTCAGCTCTAATCCAAAGGGCTCGTCATGGTTCCAAGTCTCAAAGTTAGAAAATGATCTAGCAGAAAGCATAATATATGGTGGATACATTTAATTAAACACATGTAATCTCAGCTTCCTGAGTCAGCATTTCTCAGGGAATTAATTCACAGACCAATCATAAATGTGAAATCACACTGGGTTCATCAGGGAAGAAAGGTGTAAACTGAGTGACGTCTCTTCCACTGAGGGACAGATGAGGTGCAAGTTTAGAGTCTATTTTCCTAACCCGGAGCTTGTGGGCAGGGGTGCACTCATATAATTCTAATTGCCATTAATGGGGGCTATCTGCATAACACCACAGTGCCCTTAATGGGAGAATAACCCCCTAGTGTTGGCCAGAAGGAACTGGGGTGCTATTTGTCCTCTGTTCCCCTGTCCTGTGCAACTAAGTTCTCACCCTACACCCCAGCCTGCCTTTCTGGAGCATTTATTTGCTTGTTGCTTTGAAAACACTCTCCTCTGAGAGTGACTGAATTTCTTCTCCCTTTGATGCAGTTTATTCAAACTCCAGGATGCCTATCTGTGGCCAGAGGGCCAACCCTGACCTGAATCCATCTAGAGGAGAAACCGCGGAATAAATCCCAGCCTGAGATTCTTAGAAGCCTTCAGAATCCTGCCTTCCTCTCTGATTCCCTCTTCACCTGACCTCCTGAAGGGATCACAGCATGTGGTTGCCCCGGTGCCTCTGGAGTTTGCTTTCATGCTTTCCTGTTTTAACCAGCAGCCTTTTCCCAGGCTGCATTCCCTTTAATCAGGCCCTTCCTCTGATCTCATTTACACTGATGTAAATCAGGAGCACTGCACAGAAGCCAGCTGAGTTACTCTGGTGGAAATGAGAGGTGAATGCGAAACAGCTTTACAGGCCAAGCCTGGTGCCTCCAACAGCGTTATGGCTCATAGGAAAGTAAGCCCTGAAATATACTGTAGACCTGTATACCCCACTGATGGGGAATTATACTACGTAGGGTTGCCAACTTTCTAATTGCACAAAACCAAACATCCTTGCCCCACCCCTTCTCTGAGGCCCTGCCCCCGCTCACTCCAGCCCCTGCCCCCATCACTTTCTCTCCCCTACCCTCACTCACTTTCACTGAGCTGGGACAGGAGATTGGGGTGTGGGAGGGCTCCAGCTGGGGGTGCAGGCTCTGGGGTGGGGCCAGATGAGGGGTTCAGTGTGTGGCAGGGAGCTCCAGGCTGGAACAGGTGGTTGGGGTGTGGGAGGGGGGTGATGGCTCTGGCTAGGCATGTGGGCTCTGAGGTGGGGCTGAAGATGAGGGGCTTGGGGTGCAGGAGGCTCTGGGCTGGGGTCAAGGGGTTTGGAGTGCAGGAGGGGGCTCAGGGCTGGGGCAGGGGGCTGAGATGCAGGAGGGCTGTGGAATGCAGGCTCTGGGAGGAGCTCAGGGTTAGGGCAGGGGGTTGGAGTAGTGTAGGGGGTGTGGGTCTGGGAGAGAGTTAGAGTACGGGAGGAGGTTCCAACTTGGGGCAGCATTTACCTCAGGCAGCTCCTGGATGGCAGTGGTAGGGCTAAGGCAGGCTTCTGGCTCCACACTGCTCCCAGAAGCATTCAGCATGTCCGGCCCCTAGGCAGAGGCACGGCCAGGTGGCTGTGCACGGTGTGCACTGCCCTGGCTTTGTCTTTTCATAGTGAGGACACGGCCTTTGCAGCTTCCCTGTTTCCCCTGGGCCTTGTTGCTAAAAGTCAGCATGTGTAAACGCTCTTTGTCGTCACTTTTGCTGACAAAATACTTCCAGTCCCGTGATTGGCATTAACTTTGTTGGCAGGAGAGCACTTGGGGGAGGGATAGCTCAGTGGTTTGAGCATTGGCTTGCTAAACCCAGGGTTATGAATTCAATCCTTGAGGAGGCCACTTAGGGATCTGGGGCAAAAATTGGTCCTGCTAGTGAAGGCAGGGGGCTGGACTTGATAGCCTTTCAAGGTCCCTTCCAGTTCTAGGAGATTGGTATATCTCCAATTTAAAAAAAAAAAAAGCCACATTCACACTGCCAGTTGCATCAGTAAAACTTTTGTCTTTCATGGGAGGGCTTTTTAAAGTACCCATGAAAGACAAATTTTTGTTGACAACTTCACAGTGTAGACAAGCCCCTGAAGAACACTGTGCAGCTTGAAAGCTCATCTCTCTCACCAACAGAAGTTGGTCCAGCAAAATATATTACCTCCCCCACCTTATCTCTCTAACATCCTTGTAATGCTTTTTACTCTTCAATTACAATACATATTCTCCACCTCAAAGTCCCAAGGTCATCCCTATGCAGCTCCCCACTGTGCGGATCCATTGGCCACCACTTCCCTTCCTTCCATAGGGCATAAATGCTGATGGCACATGTTGTGTTTGCAGGAGGGACATTTATAAAGGCAGGGGCTCTTGCAGAGCCCATGTGCGAGCTGAGGGGAGCCCTGAGCCTGGAAGCAAGCTGAGAAGCTTCCATGTGCATGCAGAGGCTGGAAAGTACTGGTAATTGGAGCACACAGCTGCACCCAGATACAGCTGGACACAGGGCAGTTGGGGCGCCAAAGAAATCAAAATACCACCGCGCTGGGGCTGCCCCTGCTGGGAGGTTGTGCTGTCGAAGTGGTGACTCTCACGAGCTATCCCATATTTCCGTGGAGGCAGAGATCTAAGGGGATGAGTTATAGCAATGATAATGTAGCTCAGAGGCTATGCACAGGTACCATCCTTCGGGGAACCTTGAGCATAAACAAGGGTAAGACAATGACTTATAGTGCTGATTACTCTCTCTCTTGATTCCCCTCTTCCATGCTTTGAAGAGCTATTAGCTTTCCTGCCTCTCAGGAGCCTGGTATGCATTTAGGAACCGAGCTCCCCAAGCCCTCCTGTTCTAATTGACAATGAGAATTTAATGAGTTATGGCATTTAATAAAAGAGCAGAGATTCTACACAGCTGGGTTGTGTTTGTTGCTGTTTTAAAGGAAGCCTTAGAGACGTCTTTCCTCCTATACATGTACTGAGAAAAGAGCTACTGAAGCAGGGATCGGCAACCTTCGGCACGCGGCTCGCCAGGGTAAGCTCCCTGGTGGGCCGGGCAGGTTTGTTTACCTGCCGCGTCTGCAGGTTCGGCCGATAGCGGCTCCCACTGGCAGCGGTTCGCCACTCCAGGCCAATAGGGGCAGCGGGAAGCGGCGGCCAGCACATCCCTCAGCCCGCGCTGCTTCCTGCAGCCCCCATTGGCCTGGAGTGGCGAACCCCACCCAGTGGGAGCCGCAATCGGCCAAACCTGCGGACATGGCAGGTAAACAAACCTGCCCAGCCCATCAGGGTGCTTACCTTGGTGAGCCACGTGCCGAAGGTTGCCAATCCCTGCACTGAAGCAGCCATAAAAGTCAATGGCATCCCCAGGATAGGGCCATGGGCAGAAAAACCATAAGAGGCAATTGGAAGCACTGAGGATGCCGTGCCTAATCACAGCGGGTCAAGCCACAGCCTCACAAGAGCAAAAAATCAAATATTTTTCCTGCAAACGCTTTCAAGTCAAGTTAAACCAATGGGAGCCGGGCCCTGCCCTGCACAGGCATTTTTGAAAATCTCAATGGTTGTCCATCTGCGCCTTGAGGCATCTTTGAAAATCTGACCAGTGTTAGTAGCTGAAACATGTTAAATATCACGTGCTTTTCTTTAGAGAAATCCATGGCCCTTCTCTCTGAGTTCGACAAGTGTCACTGATTTTATTTAATGAAGAGTTAATTCATCACCATGGCTCCTCACCATGATAAATCACAGGGATCTGGGAGGGTTTGCTCCACCATGAAGGCAATAGTTAGCCTGGATATTCACTGGGCCCACTGGGCCGCATATAGCAACCTGCACCTTCGCTATAAACCCCCTGACTGCAAACTGGGAGCAGCTGTTTGAGGCTCTGGTGGGATCCATCTGCCCTTTCAACTTCCCTAGACTGAGAGAGAAATTGCCCCAGACATACATTTCCCTGCACCATTCCCTCCTACATCACTGGCTGGACTTATGAGACTTCCCCTAATTACTGGGGCCTGTCCCCACTGTCAAGGAACAGCTGGAAGCTGTCAGAACTCCTGAAATCCAGGCTCCAGGGTGTGGATTCCTCAGGTGAAGGATAACAGCTACCAGTCGCTGTCGGAGGCCAGTTGGAATGGCTGACGTTCATTCTGAGGAGGGCACTGAGGAGTGGGAAGGAACACAGCAAAGAATGCTGGTGTGGGGAAGGCATGTGTAGTGTGGCCAACCTCAAGCATTCCAAAATCATGAGACAGGCCCCCAAAGTCATGAGATTTTTCTACAAATAATAAATGTGGGGATTGCTTTTATTTTCCTTCTTCTCTCTGAGCCATGAGGGAGCACCGGGGTCATGTTTCCAAGCTTTTATCTGCATCAGGACAGCTAGAAAGTTACTTTTGCTTTAAGGAGATAGCTGAGATCTTCCTCTGATCTCTTGATTCCAGCATCTGGGGCTTTAAGAGATACACTAAAAATGTCAAGGCTGGTTGTGACAAAATAGAGAGCAGGGACAGCACTGTGTACACAGGATTCTACCTACCACAGGATGATAGACTCATAGACATGTAGGGCTGGACGGGAGCTCAGGAGGTCAGTTAGTCCATCACCTGGCACTCTCTAGCCTGGTCTTAAAATACTTCCAATAATGGGGATTCCACAACCTCTCGAGGTCACCTGTTCCAGTGCTGAACCATTAGGAATATTAGTTTTTCCTAATATCTAACCGAAATCTCTCTTCTGCAATCTCAGCCCATTACTTCGTGTACTGCCCTCAGTGGACATGGAGAACAATCACTCACCATCCTCTCTGTAACAACTCCTTGATAGATTTCAAGACTGTCATGTCCCCCCTCAGCCGTCTCTTCTCCACATTAAATGTAGCCAGTTCTTTCGACACACCATGCCATGCGTAAACATGCACTCACCCTTTCTAGCGCCCAGTTACAATAACAGTCAGGCTGGGTTATGAGCCAGCATCTCCACCTAAACTGAATGAGTCTCAGTCTGGGATACTGCCCTTGTAGAGGTGCATGGCAGTGATGAGAGACTAGGAGATTTCTCTTCCTCTGGATGGTGGTGATCTCAGCCTGGATTGCTCCATTTGCCCCAAAGAATGTTGTTAATAGTTTCAGTAGAACCAGAGTCATCATTTCTGAAAACCAAGGTCTGGTTTCTCCTTTATCACGATGAGAGAAATGAGTTGGAAGGTAATTGGATCCTGTTGCTTCCTAAACAGCTAAATATTTACATATAGGCTGGCCTATTAATCATGGTCCCATATGGCAGGAAAGCTTGCCTTAGCACTTTGGGGAAAACTGCTGCTTGAGTGTGTGTTTGTCTGACAAATGTCTCCCTGACAGCTTCACTTTAATCACAATCAGCTGCAACACCATAATTACAGATTTAGGGAGGTTTGCAGCCTCCAAGTGATTGATTGTTTGATATACACGATTTAGAAGATAGATGTTCTTATTTAAATCAACTACTTAGCTAGGAAACTGGCTACACAGAAAACAGAGCGAAAACAATGTGTGACATACAGGGCAAACATTTGCAGTCAGGCGTGACATTCCAGTTAATTCTGCTCTTTGCAGGATGGCTGGCACCTTTAGGAATGGTTCTTGAGCAGCTAAAATGCAGGAACCCAGGCCTAGTCAATACAGGATCAGACCATTGGCCTATCAAGTCCAGTGTGCTGGTGACTTGGGCTACGTCTACACTTGCAGATGCAGAGCGCCGGGAGTTAAACCAACCAGCCCTTGGAGACAGCGGCAGGGAAAGTGCTGCTGTGTGTTCACACTTGCTCCTTGTGACTGTGGAGCATTATCCACATTAGCAGCTCTTGCAATGCCACAGAGAGCAGTGCATTGTGGGAGCTATCCCAGTGCGCAAGTGGCTGCAGGGTGCTTTGGGAAGGGTTTGCAATGCCTCATGGGGCAGGCACAGCATCACATGATGCAGGTTTCCCAATCTCATTGTTCCATGGGCATCCCACTCGATTGCCAGCTGCTTTTCAAATGAGGGGGTGGGGAGTGTGACAGGGAGTGTGTTGTGTGTATGTGGGGGGAGAGCGTGTCACATGCTATCTTGTAAGTTCAGACAGCGGCAGGGGGAAACCTGACATCAGCCCCAACCCCCCACCTCTCTCTCTCTCTCTCTCTCTCACACACACCCGCCTGCCTCTGCAGCAGGAGTATTCCACAGTAATGGTTTGCAGATAAGCAGCCGGCTGTCAGAAATGGAGCTTTGAAAGGGGATATCCGCATGCCTGCACCCGAATTCAAAACAATGACCAGAGGGACCACTTGACTTCAGGGGATTATGGGATGTTTCTGGAGGCCAGTCACACCACAGTAATGCGACACATCGTCCACACTGATACCCTGGCGCTCCAGTCTGGGCACAGCAAGCTCTATGCATCTTGTGGAGGTGGATTACCAGGAGCGCACCAGCTGCAGAGTCCAGGCGCTCTAAGTGCCTTGCCAGTGTGGACACCTCAGGAGTTATGGCACCTGGGTCTGATTTAATGTGCTCTAACTTGCAAGTATAGACAAGGCATTGATCATCCATAATACACCTAAGAAAAGTGCCTGACCCCACTGCTTTCCTTCCTGACCTCTTCTCTACATTTTCAGTTGCTGAAGGATGAGATTTAATAATCTATAGCAAAGCGCCCTTGTCTGTATCCGTGGCTGGTTATGCATTCCCAATCCCACTGATACTGGACCCCATATTATTCATAATGATATTATTGTTATATGATTATAGCATAATTATGATGCATTTTGTTCAAGATGGGTCATGTAAGATGTCATTGGAAAAGTTATGATTTGCTGAATATGATTATCCTATTTGTATGCATGTACCATTTTTGTATCTGAAGTTATAAATACTGACTGTGTATCTGGATTTCAAGTGCAGTCACACCTGGGTAACGCCCACTAGATGCTTTCAGTCTAGATAGCTGGTTGGGAAGGGCCTATTCAGGGAAATGAGCAATTAGGGAAAACAATAGGGGGAACTCATCACACCCACTTTCAATCCAGCAGCAGCACTAGATACTATGACTCCCTGCGGCTGTAAATCCCACAGGGTAACTGTGTGAAGCACCATTTCCTTTTATTTTCTCTACATTTACCAGCCATTAATTTTACAGAATGACACCACTCAATGTCTGTGTGACATTTCACTCCATATTCTTTATGAAAATATGCTGATGATATGAATATGACATAACTGAGATGTACTTTCTGCAAGATGGGTCATGTAGGGTATCATTGGAAAAGTTATGATTTGCTGAATGTGGTTATCCAATTTGTGTGCCTGTATCATTTCTGTGTCTGAAGTTAGGAATATTGACTCTGTATCTGTATTTCAACTATGCTGCTTTGGGTGACGCCAACTGCTAACACTTCAGGTATAACAATGGAAAAATCCAGACAGGGCAGATGGTCCATCAGCGAGGACAATGGACTGTGAAAAGGCTTGGCCTTCCTGCGGACACTCCATACTGCCACTGACTCATGGACGCTGTGATGCTACAGAGTCAGGTGGTCCTGTCACCTGATACTAAACATTACCAGGGATGTCTTGTAACTTTCCACTGGAAGGGAGGGGAGGTCAAGTTAGAGGATTCCTAGACAAATTAGAGGATTGGGCCAAAAGAAATATGATGAGGTTCAACAAGGACAAGTGCAGAGTCCTGCACTTAGGACGGAAGAATCCCATGCACTGCTACAGACTAGGAACCGAATGGCTGGGCAGCAGTGCTGCAGAAAAGGACCTAGGGGTTACGGTGGACGAAAAGCTGAATATGAGTCAACAGTGTGCCCTTGTTGCCAAGAAGGCTAATGGCATTTTGGGTTGTATAAGTAGGGGCATTTCCAGCAGATCGAGGGACGTGATCATTCCCCTCTATTCTGCACTGGTGAGGCCTCATTTGGAGTACTGTGTCCAGTTTTGGGCCCCACACTACAAGAAGGATGTGGATAAATTGGAGAGATCCAGCGGAGGGCAACAAAAATGATTAGGGGGCTGGAGCACATGACTTATGAGGAGAGGCTGAGGGAACTGAGATTGTTTAGCCTGCAGAAGAGAAGAATGAGGGGGGATTTGATAGCTGCTTTCAACTACCTGAAAGGGGGTTCCAAAGAGGATGGATCTAGACTGTTCTCAGTGGTAGAAGATGACAGAACAAGGAGTAATGGTATCAAGTTGCAGAGGGGGAGGCTTAGGTTGGACATTAGGAAAAACGTTTTCACTAGTAGGGTGGTGAAGAACTGGAATGGGTTACCTAGGGAGGTGGTGGAATCTCCTTCCTTAGAGGTTTTTAAGATCAGGCTTGACAAAGCCCTGGCTGGGATGATTTAGTTGGGTTTGGTCCTGCTTTGAGCAGGGGGTTGGACTAGATGACCTCCTGAGGTCCCTTCCAACCCTGAGATTCTATGATTCTATAAGTTTGGGAAACAAAGGATTCCTGCCTTATGCAAATCCTATTTAAGGGTGGGGAGGAAGGCAAACGAGACTCCTCCTCTCCATAGCAGGTCTGCCCAAGAAGAAAGACTGCTAAAGCCACCTAAAGGGAAGGCGGGGGGAGTCCAGACTGAGACAGGGGAGCAGTCTGGAAAGGAATACAACTGGAACTCTGAACCACAGAAACTTTGCAACCTGCCTAAAATGACATTTAGGGCAAGAAATTCCATTTTGTATCCTGTTTCTTAAGTATATTGAGCCTAGCTTGCATATTTTGCTTTATTTGGTCAGTAATCTGCTTTGTTCTGTCTGATATCTCCTATCTTCACTTAAAATTCCCCTTTTGTAGTTAATAAAATTGGTTTTGTTTATTATTAAACCCAGTTTCTGGAATTTCTAACTGGGGGTGGGGACAAGAAGTTGTGCATCTCTCTCTCTACGTTGAGGGAGGGGGCGAATTTCATAAAACCTTTGGGTTTGTCCCCCTTAAAAGAGTGGGCACCAGAGCGTTGGGGTGAGCCCCCAAGGCTGAATCTTTCCAGAGTGGATCTCTGTCTCTCTGTGCAGCTGGGTGTGCCCTGCCTGTGTGCTTGGCTGGAAGAGACTTGTAAGCCTAACCCAGTGAGGCCAGGTAAAGGGGACCCAGGCTGGCAGAATAGGCTGACTCAGTTAAACCCCAGCACATCAGGTGGCACCCCAAAGAGCCCAAACCCGTCACACTCTGGCTCTCCTATGTTGGGGCTGAGTGATTTTTACTGCTCCTTCCACAATTCTGGCTAATGCATTCCAGATTCCTTCTCTTCTTGTCCAGGCTACCTTAGCCTCACCTTTGCACCATGCACCAGAGCAGCTCTCACTAATTTCAGCTGTAAGACTCCTCATGGACTTCTCATTCTAGCTCTGTGTTTCATGATTGATGAAACTCTAATGAGCAGGGGTCAAACTGTGTGACTTGTGCACAGCCCTGCTAGGGGCTGAGCCACCCTGCTCCAGAGGGAGCTCTGATCCTGGGAGGATTATGCTCAAGGGGCAGTCTCTCACCTGAGGTGTCAGGGAGCACATGGGCGTGTACAGGCTGTGTTATCCCTTGGGATGGTGCAGCATGCTCCCCTTTTCCATGGCCAGCCAGACCCATGGGTGGAGGCGGGAATGTGAGTGCATGGATCCCCCTCCTTGTGCCCCCTTTGGGGTGCTTCATGCCCACAACCGTTGCAGAAGGGAGCAGTCTCTGGGCTGCCCCAATGTAGGGACTGAAACTGATGCTGACCTTTGCATGTAGGACTCAGAGGGAAAAGGTCCTTTGAAGATCTCCCCTCCCACCATGAACACCACACACTCCATCCCTAGCACAGGGTGCTGCCTTCCCCAGGACACAGGATACCAATCGGACCCGCAGTGGGCAAAGATACTGCCACCCTCAGTCTGCTCTTCCCCTGCCTCTGACACTTGGATCCTGCACTGCTGCTGCCCCAGCTGGGCCTGGCAAGAGGTGACAATCCAGATGCTGCCACTCCCTCCCCCAGACTGCTGGAAGGGACGCTAAGGTGCGCAATCCCAGCAGGATTTAGGGCAGGGTACTAAAAATGAAATGCTTGGGGGGGGGGAGAGCTAAAGGATGAAATTTGTTTGTGGGGGGAGTAAAACTGAAACATCTGGGGCAGGGGATAGTGGACAGGGGGTGCTACAATGAAATGCCAGGGGAAGCTGTCTGGGGTAGGAGTGAAATTTGTGTGAAAGGCCCTGGAGGGAGTGTGTGTATGTGTGTGTGTGTGTGCGAGAGAGAGAGAGAAATTGGGGTGTGAGGGTGGGAGGTGTGCAAGAGAATGAGAGTGAAACGCAAAGGACTGGAGGGATAAAATTCAATGCTGGGGTCCCTGTTCTGTCTCCATCACCCCTCCTCGGGCTTCATATATTTATGCTAATTTATGCAAATATGAACACATTTGCATCTCCTCCAGCAGTTGGGGTGGTTGTGTTAGCCACTCTGCACAGCCCAGGGCTCACCAGGAGCCATTGACTAAGTTTGGCTCTACGGGGGCCATGTCTCCGGGGGAGATAGGCTGGGGCAAGGCTAGGTTTTGTTTTTAAAGGGGTGGGTTCTTAGAGTTAAAACATTTTAGTTAGCATCTTCCTCCTGCCCCTAGAGCAGCTCTGTTGTGTGGAAGCCAGACAACGTTGATCTGGGGCCATAGCATCTCTTACAAGCTAATCAGGCGTGGGCTTGCCCAGTATGTGGATGGGAGACCTGCCATGAAACCCCAGGCACCTATGGCCCGGTGTTGAGAAGCTCTGAGCACTGGGAAATTCAGCAGCACTGTGTTGCAGGTGGCTATGGGTCGTGCTGCCTTTTCTCTGGTAGCTGCATCAGAAGAATGCAAACAAACCTACCTTCCTTGAGGATTGTGAAGGGTAGGAGGGGACTGGGGTTTCCTCTTGGTCCTGAATGCTGAGCAGCTCATGTCCTGAACCGTAAGGGTTAAGCCTGGGGGACTCGGCTTGCCAAGTCAGCACTGAGTGAAGGCTGCAGTGTGCTGTTTGTACCACTGGAATAGGAGTGTCAGAGCCCGTGTCCCTGGTAGATGCATTAAGGGGCACATTTGCTCCAGACAGCTCAGTGACTGTGGTTGGCTGATCCTAGGGAGAGTCAACCTGAGGCCTACCAGTGAGAGGAGGGGGGTCCTCTTCCCTGGCAGCTGCTGCAGGAAACCCATGCAAAGGAGATCCCTAGCCCGCGCTGAGCAGCCAGCATGATGTTCAGCTCTTTGCCCTCCCCTTCACAGTCCTGCCCAACTTAAGCTTTTTGGGGCAGCAACCATCGTGTGTGTGTGTGTGTGTGTGTGTGTGTGTGTACACGTACAGTGCCCAGGGCATGAGATGGTTCCCTAAGTGCTACTGTAATACAAAGCAATAGTAAGGACAACAGAGCAGCTGCCTGCCCTGCTCTCTGGGCTCCCTACCCCCTTCCCCACTATACGACTGAAGGGCTCAGGAGCAGATTTTCAAACACTCACTACTAGGGCTGGCTGGAGAACAACAATCAGGGGCATCATTTGCCATGGGACAAGGGGGACAGTGCCCTCCCCTAACTTTGGTGTCCCTCTGCCCTACCCCCAGCCAGGCTTTTCATAGGTCTATATGCACCATTATGTCTTCCACTTCCCCCCAGCCCAAGACTTTGCAGGGTATATTATAATCACATCTCATATTCTATGCGCTAACACACCTTTGCCCCCGCCCAACCTAAATTGCTCTGAAATGACACCCCTGACAGCACCATTGCATGAAAGGTTTCTACGTTTGTTTTTTGTTCTGATGCAAAATGAAAACAGGATCTTTTGAAATTTTTTGCAAAAAAACACACGAGAGAGCGAGCGAGGGAGACCCCAGGCTGGCCCACAGCCTGATCTAGCAGACCCAGGGTCAAATCCCTGCCCCAAACACTCTATTTGCTTTGACCAGAAGGGCCATCCTGGACCTGAGGAAATATTCGTCTAAACCGAAATGGTTCTGTGGTTTCAATGATACAGCATTTTTCGATAGAACAGTTATGTTAAAAATGTTTCAACCAGCTCCATTCATCTTTGTTCTTGTGAAAATCTGGCCCTTATTTTAGTGTCTCAGTGGGAGCTGTTCTGTTTTGAACCTGGCATCTTTTCCCCATTCTCCTTCAAGTACCTTCTAAGAACACAGGGTTGCACTGTATGAGAGAGGGACTGCACGGTGGTTATGTTTTTCAATACTTGGAAACCACTAATTCATATAATCAGAAGGTTCTCTCCATGACGCAGTTACTTGCTGTTAATCCCTAACTTTCATATTTAATACATTGCACTTTAATTACTCTGAAGCTAAGCTTCTTCATGCACATAGAGCCAGGAAGCTGCAGCTGAATTACTTAGGTTTACTCCCACATATGTGTGGTTGTGTTTTAGCGTACACATCCTTGGTATGTAATCCCCCTATTATTAGAATTCAGATCTCTTAAAATGACACTGCCAACTTAGTCCCTTTAAAAAACCAGAATTTAGAAAGTTTCCATCCCTGCCCTGAGCCCCCTACCAATCACTGCGGTTTGACAAAGCATCTTATTTTATCAATGTTTTTCTCTCCTCTGTTGTTGTTGAAAAGACCCAAACAACAGAAGAAACTGATTAACCTGCTATATGGTTTGCTAATTAAATGGACTCTGTGCAAGCTGCTGTCAAATGCACTATGGCAACAAGTGGAAAAATGGAGCATATAGGTTGGGCTGGGAGGACACGTAGACCCTGAGCCTAGTCCATGGACCTCACTGGGCCTTGGGTCAGGCGCTGAAACCTGGGAAGCAGGTAAGCAGACATAAACCCTGTGACCGATGCTATGGACACATGGATTATTCAAAGACTATTGTATCGACTTTATGAATGTTATAGGCTGGCTGACTCCTGGCATGACAGCATGCATAGACGCCTTGGGATTAAGAGCTGTTTTCTGAGCGTGGCTTTTGTTCTGAATAAATAGTACTGTGCTTTGCGAGAGCTGGCTGGTCACTGGTTAACCCCTCATTGCCCCTGAGAGAATGGGGCTGCAGGGGCTGGACTATGGTTAGACCTGGTGAGAGGAAGGGAATAGCAGCCTAAGTCCCTGGTCTGGAAGAAGGGGACTGTGGGACCCTGCCTCGAGAAAGGTGATGGCTAAAAGCCTGACACCTAAGCTGGGTGCCCTCAAGAGGGTCGGAGATAAAGTTACCTCAGGAACGAGCTCTACAGCCCAGACTTTCAAAGGTATTGAGGCTCCTAATTTACATTGGAATCAATGGGACTTAGGTGCCTAAATGCCTTTGAAGATCTAGGTCTCCGTGACTACAGCCACCTGAGAGGAGACTTTCCCCACCACAGGACCTGCACTGGCTTTCAGGTTTGCTGAGCTCAGACAGGCACTGCAGAGAACTCTACACCGTAAAGGATTTGTTGCTGGCGAAGAATGATCTGGTGGTGGCTGCATACATTTCCTTGGGTCAAGTCCTTCTGACTCAGAGCCAAGCATTAATATCTTTCTATACATGCCAGATGCTGACATAGGTTAAAGCATCCTCTCCAGCAGCATGTTCTCTGCAGGACTAATTAAAGACCCAGGCATTTTTAGCATCTCTCATCAGCAAATCCATTGCTCACCTGTTTTAATTTTGTTGATGAAGTGCAAAGACTTCTGAAATTTACCTTGTGGGATGCTAAATATGAAAGACAATTAGCAGCCGGTATTTATATTCTGGATGGGCCATTTGGGAAATTTTCCTAAAATACAATGGAAAGATAGAGGAAAAGGACTAACTTTCTGTGTGCACGGCCCTCGTCTGGTAGCTGAAGGTAAATTTTAATTAAACTGAATAGATTAAACAGGAATTGATTGACAGGAGCAAATGAGAAACACGGATACAGAACCTGCTCCTCTTTGCATGGGGCAGGGCAGAAGGGCCAGCAGGTTTTATCCTCTGAAGGCACTGACCATCCCCTTGCTATGGACAGGTATTGTGCAATTGGAACTGGACCAGGAGCTTTTGGGGCCTGATTCAATTGTGCACCCATTGAGTTCAACAGGCCTCGGATCAGGCCCTTTACCTCATTATGCTGCTAGTGTTTAAAGCTGGGATTTTCAAAGGCACCTAAGGGAATTGGGTTCCCTATTCAGTTTGAGGCCAGGATCTGGGTTAGGCTCCTTTGAAAATGTTGCTGATTGTCTCAGGTTTGCCCAGAGATGCCTAAATGGGAGTGCGGGAGCGTGGCCTCCTGGTGGCCCATTGTGTTGCAGGGGGGGCAGCAACTCCACCTCTGCGTCCCCCTAGTCCCAACACTAGCCCTGTGATCGGCCAGCCTCCCTGCAGGGAGCCCAGTCGAGCAGCAGTCTCTAACGAACATAACGCAAGAGGGTCGTCCACCCCTCCTGGGCTACTCTACCACCCTGCTCACCTGGAGAGTGCTGACCCTCCGGATTTCCCTCCTGGAGTGCTTCCCCTGCTCTGGAGCCTTATTCCCACTCTGTCTCCGGGCCACTTGCCTAAGGCGTGACTTTTTCCCAAGCCTGCCACAGGCGCCTCCTTCTCCCCTGCCCTTTCCCTTCAGGGTCCCTCACGAGAGACAGCCTCCCTCATGCCATTCTCCAGCACTATCCCAACCCTTTAGCGAAACCACCAACTCTTCCCCAAATGGATCTGATCACTGAACTGAGCCACTGGTCCTCAGCCAGTCAGGATCAGCTGGGGAGGGCAGAGCTGGGGGGAGGGTAGCTGCAATTGAGCCCAACTCCCCTTAAAGTTGCTGTGAAGCTTTTGAACTGGACATTGCAGGTACTTTCAGGGTGGAGGCACCTGCTGTGTTGCTGAACACACATGTGTTGCCGTGGATAAATTGGGGAGGGTTCAGAGCAGAGCCACAAGAATGATTAAAGGGTTAGAAAACCTGCCTTATCGTGACAGACTCAATCTAGTTAGTGTAACAAAGATAAAGCAAATCCACCAGAATCTAAGATCACTAGAAACCCGGGGCCAGATTTCTAAATGCATCTCGATGCTTTTATTGCAGGGCTCAGTATTGCACCCAGAATTCATTGTGTCTGAATTTCTGTGGCTGCAAACATTAGGATGCAACTGTCTAGCTACTGCCTTAGGAAGACACTTAAATCTATTAGCCAATGTATATGTTGTACATTGCCACACCATGTTCATACGTGTTACACATTGTGCCCTATGTGAATGTTAGCGCAAAGCTTACACTTGCTCATTTATGCTAAGGTATAAACAGGGCCAGCCCTAGGTACCAGCGTTCCAAGCACGTGCTTGGGGCGGCACTTCTCAAGGGGCGGCATTCCGGCCCTTTGGGGGCGGCTCTTTTCAAGGGGCGGCACTCCATTGGGGGGGGTTCGCTTGGGGTGGCAAAAAACCTGGAGCCGGCCCTGGGTATAAATCCCACAATACCTCGTAAAGCGCAACTTAGCATTTGGCATAGCCAGGTAGGACACCTGTCAGAGTTAAAATACACAAATGTTCTGTCCTGGTACAAACCTTTACACCGATTACTGCCTGGAATATGGTGTTGAAAACAAGAGATACTGAAAGGTACACAGCTAGTACGGACTGGTGGGGGAGAAATCGGTGACATATGGAAAGCTCTCTAACTTGTAAACTGGTCTAGTATAAATAAAAGTAGGGGGGGTATATTTTGGGAGCACACCTTCTGTGAGAGGTGAACTAAGAACCTGCTTCCTGGAAGGACTAGTAACATATTAATTCTTTCTTTACTGTATTCTGCCAATTTGTCTTTAGACGATAAATTGGCTAAGCTTGGTTATTTGGTCACTTGAACATCAAGCAATTGGCTATACATTTAGTAATCAACCCAAAGATTTGTGTCTTCTGAAGTTGGCAGCACACGGAGTACCGACTCAGATGCCGGTACCCCAGTCTCATGAATTATTTCAGGAACGTAGCTTCTGTTTAGGCTGAAGCAATAGAGGAAAATTTTAAAAAGCACCTTGCTTTATTGCTTGCTGCTCAGATTATACAGAGCATCACAGCTTTAAGTTGGAAACAGCCCATTATGTTTTATGGTAACAGAAACGAAAGCTGAGATATAAAATTTATTGCCACAAGATAATGAACTGCAGGGGAGAATATTCAGCATAAGATTTCTCTCTGCAATATCCAATTGATTTCTCTTTCTCTCTGTGATAGCCTCACCCACCTCTTTTGCATCCTATTTATTTGGAAAGGAAATGCTGAGCATCTCTGAATGAAATATCAGCATTTTCATTGTATCAAAACAATTTAATCTGCTAGAAAAAGAAACCAAGGCAAGCAAAGGAGAAATTGATCAATGGAGAGAACAGTAATGTTGTGAAGAGGGAAATCTTATCTGAGCAGAGGGGAAATATGGACTGTTGCTATTTATTATGTGCTAGATATAGTGCTTGGCAAACATAGGTTAAGACAGGTCTACATCCCAAAGGAGTTATAGTCTATAGATCTGGTCCTATGTCCATTTAAGTCAGTGGAAATATGTATATGTGGAAAGTTAATCATGTACATAAGCACCTGCAGGAATGTAGCCCAAATGAGTGACCTACAGCCAAAGGGTTGGGGAAGGAAGCAAATAAATCAGGGAGGGAAAAAGGAAAGCAAAGAATAGATGATGCTAAAACACTCTATGGTAGTATCACCCTATAGACACTTGCGCCTGGAGGAGTTGGCCTGAAATGGCCTGGGGCAGGGCACTGGGCCTGTCTGGGACAGGAGAGCTCAGCCACGGGTAATCGTACATGGAATATGCCTGCCACCTAACCACACAAGCAAGGCTGGGCGCGGTGAAGGTGCCACACAGCACCTAGCCCTGTGCTGCTTCACCCAAAGACAAGAGCAACATTCGGGGTCACTGCATTTGAGTGGGAATTCTCAAGGAGCCTGTGAGAGTTGGGTGACCAAATCTCATCAAATTGAGCAGGGGTTGGTTGTCAAACCCCGATTTGTGCATAGGCACCCCTAAGTTTGCTTCCCCTCTTGCTGGGATACTTGGCCAACAGCATCAGCCTGCAGGAAAGCCGCAGCTAGGATGATGATGAGATGGGGACCCTGGCTGCCGAGTTAACCCTTTCCACGCAGGGCAGTATCGTTTTATTAAAAAACAGCAAAGCGGCTCTGTTGAAACTGGACATCTCCATTCCAATCTGAGAGCCTGCATGTCTCCAAACAAAAACTTGTGATGAGATGGAGGAATGTGAAAGGCTTTGGGGCCTTGTGCATGGGGAGCTCACACAGTTCTGGACACTCATCTATAGCTTCTTGGAACCTTTTGAGCTTAAAAAATAAGGCCAGGAATTTCAGGAGTGCTGCTTGCCTTTCACAAGATTTCCAGTGCTCCCAGGAACCAGGAAGCACATCGGTAGCTGCGAGAATGGAAATGCAATTTAGAATTTTAAAAAATAATGCAATATCAGCCCCTGCCCAAAGAGTCCAGCTAGTGCTAGAAATAGGCAGGTATCTTCAGAGGCATAATTTAGGATTTCTCAATGGCACAGAGGTACTTTCCACCAGAAAGACATTTATGCTAGATTGGGGTGGACAAACCTTTTGGCCTGAGGACCACATCGGAGTTCTGAAACTGTATGGAGGGCCATGTAGGGAAGGCTGTGCCTCCACAAACAGCCTGACCCCTGACCCCTGTCCATCCCCTCCCACATCCTGCCCCCTGACTGCCCCTCCTCAGAACCCCTGACCCATCCAAACCCCCCTGCTCCCTGTCCCCTGACTTCCCCACAGGACCCCCTGCCACTTATCCAACCCTCCCTCCTCCAGCTCCCCACCCCTTACCATGCCACTCAGAGCACCAGGACTGGCAGCTGCTCTGCCTGGCTGGAAACAGCCACACCGCCATGCAGCCTAGAGCACTGGGGCAGGCCAGTGGCTCTCACAGCTGCGCTGCCCGGCAGGAGCTTGCAGCCCCGCGGCCCAGAGCACTGGCAGCACCGTGAGCTGAGGCTGCGGGGGAGGGGGGGACAGCAGGGGAGGGGCCGAGGGCTAGCCTTCCCAGCCGGGAGCTCAAGGGCCGGGCAGGACATTCCCATGGGCCGGATGTGGCCATGGGCCTTAGTTTGCCCACCTCTGTGCTAGATAAAGAGAACAGCAAAACAAGAAAGAACAAAAGTAAAGTATCCATGAGAGAGTGCAGCATGTGTATCTCTTTGCACAGTCTGCACTAAACCAAATGCAGGAGGCAGCTAAGTCCAGAGAAGAAACAAAGGCACAACAGCTACATACTGCACATGACGAGATTAGGGTTCTCGCTTATCCAGCCTTATAAAAAAACTGAACCAACATTTGAAAAACAAAGGTCAAACTAATCATGCTGTGCAGTTCTCACCCAGCCATCTCTAAGAGCATTACTGTTTCATCTGATGAAGACCCCAAATCAGGGACAGAGCTGGGGATAAACTCCATAATATTTGCCTCCCAGCCCCATACTCTAACCACTAGACCTCACTCTCTTTAGCCATTTAAAATGAAGTGAGGAGCCCCAATAACAAACCTAATGAAAATTTCTACAGTGCATCTCTAGCCATAACAAACTTCGCTCCTCTCCTCGAGAATGGCACAATTCTGGCCTCTTGGTCAGCAAGAAAAGGCTCCCTGTGACTTTCAGCTTTTTTTCTTTATTTAATTGAATGAAATCAGCAGAACATCCAAAAGAGAAAAGCAGGCCAGCAATCTTGGAAGATAAAGGAAAGAGCAGTGAGGAAGGCCAGAGGAAAAGTAGGCTCATCATCAGAAAAGCTGGAAAAGAACCTGAACACGAGTTCTGTTCAAAGACGCAGCCTAGCTTGATGTTGTGCCTGGGAGAACACGTGCTATTGGAAATCGGATTCTTTTGTTGATTGTTTTCCTTGACCCTAGCCAGAGAACAAAGTGTGCGTGTCGGGGGTAAGCAAAATCAAATCGCAAAGAAATTTGTGGGGTAGCAATAATGGAAACCATGGTTCTGTAAACTGTGGGAGTGGGTGTCCCTGTGTGTAGAGGGGTGTGTGAGACTGTGTTTGGGTGTGTGACTGTATCTGTGTGTGACTGTTTGTACTTTCTATGTAGCCGCATTTGTGTGTGTGTGCTTGTGTGTCTGCAGCAGCTGTTGCTATCAGATCATTGCCAGTTTTCTTGCTGTTTTCATGCTGTCGTCTTCTAACTGGCTTTGCCACCAGGCAAATGCACATTTTTTTCCCTGGCTCATCCTCAATGCACCACCCTTGGCAGGAGCAGACTCGCTTTTTAATCATCTTCCCTCTTGCCATTAAGGAGTTGTTATAAATGATGGATCGCCCACCAGAGGAGCTGCTGTTGCTGGGATGTCCTTCAGCTTCATGCCTTGTAGCACACCCGCCACTCACTGGGCATGCTGCTGTAGATGGCAAGAACACGCCCAACATCTGCCATGATGATTTGCAATGTAGATGTCTTAGAGCCATTATTCAATGTCAGGAACATCCCTGGTGTGGCAGAACTGCAGGATACAGCAGTCTATTGGGGGAATATGATTGGGTCATCACAGCAGGGGGCGGAGAGGGGCAGGACGCCTGACTTCTCGCAGCCATTTGTCCGGGTAGTTCTCTTACAAAAGCATTGCATTGTCCCACAGTATTGTCATTGCACTGAGGCCCAGCACCTGCCCCCTCACTCATGCTGCCTAGCATCTTACTCCACCAGTGGCTCCATCTGCAACTCACTGAGTAAGGCCTGACTCATCACAGCAAAGGGGGGCAGATCTGGCCCTCTGTTAGGGTTCTGTAGCTGGCCAAATTCTGCAGCCCTTGCTCAGAGTCTCAAAGGAATTTGAGGACTGTCGGCCCATGGGAAAATAACTCAGGGAATGGTATGTTCCTGGCTTCCTCGATATTTGGATTGGGGAGTGGTAGCTTCCCCCCATTCAGAAGAGCCATCCCCTAAGCCTGCAGCTCCCCATAGAACCCATGGTCTGTGCTCTGCCATCCAGCCTCATGGACTTCGGCCCACCCCAGTCAGTGCAGCTGCTTCTGGGGTAGCGGCTCCAGGGCCTGGCCTGGTGCAGGTGACAGCACAGCCCCTCAGGGGCTCCTTGGGTCAGAGCGAACTGAGACAGTCCCGGCTTGCTGGTCTGGGGATGGAGGGAGAATCCACAGGCGCTCAGCTGGCTCCTCCCCTTGTCCAGCCTGCCTGTACGTAGCTGGAGCCCACAAAGGGTGAGTGAAAAGACCTGTTTGGGGTGGGAGAAAGGGGAAGCTTTCTGCAGACGGAGCTCCCGCTAACAGCCCTGGGCGCCCAAGCAGAGAGCTGGCTGCCCACTTCATCCTCTGGGGATGAGGGGAAACATACCCTACACTGCCGCCTGGAGACACTCACCCCCCATGCTGCCACCTGGAGACACACACACCCTGCGCTGCCACCTGGAGACACACACATGCCCCACGCTGCTGCCTGGATACACACACACCCTGTGCTGCTGCCTGGAGAAACTCACCCCCTGTGCTGCCACCTGGAGACACACACACGCCCCACACTGATTCCTGGAGATACACATGCCACACACTGCCGCCTGGAGACACACATATCCTGCACTGCTGCTTGGAGACACACACCCCCCAACCCTGCATTGCCGCCTGGAGACTCACACACACAAACCACACTGCCCCCTGGAGACACACACACACACCCTGCACTGCCACCTGGAGACACACACACCATGCACTGCCGCTTAGAGACACATGTCCCATGCTGCTGCCTGGAGACACACATATACACACCATGATCTCTCCTGGACACACACATACTCTCCCACTTGGAACTTTACTTTCTGCCCACCCTTGATCCTGTTTCCCTACATGTAAAATAAATGTCACGTCGCCATCTGTCTGCGGCAGGGCCGCAATGGGAGGTGTGGTGGGGGAGAACCTGCAGAGCTGAGGGTGCTCAGCACCACACAGGATGTTCTATCCCTGGATTTGACACAATTTGATTTAGTCTCTATTGTAAACTCCTCCTGCTGCTCTGGTACCCAGGTCCATCCCTGGGAGACACCCGCTCCCTCTCTGTAACGAGGAGACACCTGGCCGCTGTTCTGCTGAGATGTGCTTTTCTTCACCAGGCGCCAGTATCCATGAAGGGAGAACAGCACAGGAGTGACTGGTGCAGGTGCATCACGGAATCCAGAGGTCTGATGCTGGGCCAGCTCTGGGTAAACAGGCACCTATTTTCTGTGCTCCCTTGGGACTGGACCTGGCATCAGAGCCTCCTACTCGCTACCCATGTCAGTAAAGGAGAGACCTTGGTGTTGCTTTTTCACTGTCACTGTTTTGCAAACACTGGCAATTTCCAAAGTGCCCACGTGACTGACGGAAAGTCAATGGGACTCAAGCTCCTAAGTGCTTACGGCCCAGCTCCTCAAAGCCTTGGTCCTCTTGAAATCAATGGGAGTTAAGCACAGAAATGCCTTTGAGGATCTGGGCCCAGCGTCACGTTTACACTTCAAGTTGGGGTGCAATTGCCAGCTCAAGAGGACGTCCCCTGATCGAGCAAACACATTAGCAGTGGGTAGCTGCAGTAGCGGGTGGGGCTAGCTGCCCTGAGTGCCTCCTAATGCCTCTGGTGGACATGCACTCGGGGCAGCTGGGGCTACCCTCTATTTTTAGAGCTCTAGCTTGATCAGAGCTAGCATGGGCATGTCTCCTCGAGCTGACACCCCCACCTCCATGTGCAGGTGTACCCAGATGCTTTTGGAAATCCAGCTCTAGACCCTGATCTCATTTAAACCAGTGTTAATCATAGAATCATAGAAGATTAAGGTTGGAAGAGACCTCAGGAGGTCATCTAGTCCAGCCCCCTGCTCAAAGCAGGATCAACACCAACTAAATCATCCCAGCCAGAGCTTTGTCAAAGCGGGCCTTAAAAACCTCTAAGGATGGAGATTCCACCACCTCCCTAGGTAACCCATTCCAGTGCTTCACCACCCTCCTAGTGAAATAGTGTTTCCTAATATCCAACCTAGACCTTCCCCACTGCAACTTGAGACCATTGCTTCTTGTTCGGTCATCTGCCACCACTGAGAACAGCCGAGCTCCATCCTCTTTGGACCCCCCTTCACGTAGTTGAAGGCTGCTATCAAATCCCCCCTCACTTTTCTCTTCCGCAGACTAAGTAAGCCCAGATCCCTCAACCTCTCCTCATAAGTCATGTGCCCCAGCCCCCTAATCATTTTCGTTGGAATCTCCGTTGGAAACTCTCCAATTTGTCCACATCCCTTCTGTAGTGCGGGGACCAAAACTGGATGTAGTACTCCAGGTGTGGCCTCACCAGTGCCAAACAGAGGGGAATAATCACTTCCCTCGATCTGCTGGCAATGCTCCTACTAATACAGCCCAATATGCTGTTGGCCTTCTTGGCAACAAGGGCACACTGCTGACTCATCTGGCTTCTCGACCTTCTCCCCAGGTCCTTTTCTGCAGAACTGCTGCTCAGCCAGTCAGTCTCCAGCCTGTAGTGGTGCATGGGATCATCCCACTACCTTGGGTTTGACTCTAGATTTACACCAGTACCATGAGATCTGAATCAGGTGCTCTGCCTTTAAGGTGCTCTGCCATTGTGTCCGACCCTTTAGTAAGAGTGCGAAGCAAACACAAATCTGCCTGGCAATACTCTGTGCTGTGTGGCTGGACGCCGCGCATGCCACTCTCATCCATTTCACAACTGCTGGGGGACAGATGCATTTTTTCCCTATCATTATTGTTATTACCAAGCTTGGTCTATTGCAAAGCAGTGAGTTTCTTCTGTCACCTGGAGCTGTGAACGTTTGCTTAGATGCTTAAGTAAACTTGACACATTGCACTATTGGCTAATCTATTAGAATCCATGACTGCCCGGAAATGTATTGCATCAGTAAATCTTCTTGGGCAGAATAAGTTGTCACTGTAAAATCGCAGTTCCCTGCTCTCAAAGGGACAACTGGAGAGCAGCTCCAGACACAAGTGTTTCTGTGCCATGCAGCCACCTGCACTGGGGATTCACAGCCCAGATACTGTTCTCACTCCTCACTCCACAAATGTTCTCTTGAGAAGCATCCCTGCTCCAGAGGCATCTCATGCCTGTGTTCCTTTACCTCGTCCCCAATTGCGAAGGGTGTCGGCGTGATTCCTTTAGCGCTGCTCCAACTCCTTTAGTCCCCTGCAAGATCTTACTCCTCTTCCTCACACACTGGAGTCATTTTACACAGCCAGCTGTGGGCTGACCCTCGGCAGGGAGCACGCACACGATGGACAGGAGAACTCTGAGAGGTGAAGAGCCTCCTTTTCAGGGGCTGAGTCCCATAGCGCCGGTGGCAGCCGGTGGGGCCTGCAGGGGCTCAGCACCTCTGAACATCCCTTTGAGAACAAGACCCTCAGGGCCCATTTTCCTAGAATTGTCCTAAGTGGTACAAAACAGGAAACAAAGGGGAAGGAGGGTCTTGTGGTTAAAGCAAAGGGTGGGAAGCTAAGAGATACGGGTTCTATTCGGGGCCCAGCCACTGACTCATCCGTGGCACATCTATATGGCAAGCGGAAACCAGCAGCCATGAGTCCCACTTTAGCAGCAGTCTAAAGACTTGGGGTCGTGCTACAGCATTAAAAAATTACTGTCTAAGCCCAGGTGGTCTGTAGACCCAGGCTCTGAGCCGGGTTTCTGCCTACCATGTAGACAGGGCAAGTCTCACGGAACCAGCACTTTCAAACGGAGGTTTCTAAAATCATCCACTTCAGCTTCTCTCGGCACCTAACCAAGTGGCCCAATGTTCAGCAGCACTGAGCCCACACAGCTCCAGTGACTGCAGTGGGACTGCAGAGGCTCATCTCTTCTGACAGTTTGGTCCTTTGTCCATAAGCGCGTTGTACCTCAGTTTCCCCATCTGTAAAATGGGAATTATGATACCTACCTCCCAGCGCTACTGTGCAACTAAATTCAGCATTATTTTTAAACTGCTTCAGATTGGCAGATGGGAGATGCTACGGCAATGAAAACAGCTGTATTGTCCCTGTCCTCAGTATACTGACAATAAGACGTTAAAGCAGCATTGTTCCTGACTAAGATGTCTGCTTAAGCATGTGTCTGCAATGCAAGTGAAGGCATCTCCCCAAGAAAATGTGGGACTGTGCAGATACGGGGATACCATCAGTGACCCATCCATAGGATGAGTGTTGGGGCTCTGGCCCCATGGTGGCTGTGACATCCTGTTCCTTTATTTACTGGCCTAGAAAGCAGTATTCACAGCATAACATGGGGCTTCAGGGCTGCTCTAACTTATGCAAGCTGGCTGTGATCTCAGTGAGACCATGTGCCAATTGTGAATTTTCACAATGCAGATGCATTCCACCCAGACTGTAGTGCAATCCCCAACCCCCGCACACATCACTGCATGGGGCCAGTTGGCATAGGAGCTGGCTATGAACCTTATGGCAGTGGAGAGCGCTCCACACTGGGGGAATTCACACTGGGCAGTTAGGGCCCAGAATCCAGATTTCAAAGAAAATCAACAAAGTCTTTTCCAATCTGATCCTTACCCGTCCCCATCCCCTCACTTCTCAACACCCAGCACGTGAGGGGCAGGCACCACCACCTCAACAGGAGCTGGCTTTTGGAAAGGGGAGCCTTTGCACTGGCTGCAGATGGAGATTGTGTATGGTATTGTGTGCGAGGGGGAAGAGCATTCCCTACGCAGACCGCAGGACTCCGGCTGCTGCAGTTAATCACGCCTGTATCATGGCTATACCTGCCTGCCTGCCAATGGACCAAATACAAACCTGCTAATAAAAATAAGCTCAATTTGATGAGCTGGAGCTGACTGCAGATTCAACAGTTCATTAGTGCATCAGGCACTCCTCTGGCTGGCACACTCTGCCTTCGTTTCCATAGCTACAGCCAGCAACAAGCACCTGCTTTGGAGATGCCTTCGGTTGGGGTTTTGCTACTGAGTGAAGATCGCACTTTGAAAAGGTAAGAGTTCCACCTGGGGTCTCCTTCAGACAGTTTGTACCATCCTTCTCTTCCATTATAACCAAAGTTTTGCCCTAAATCATATGGAGACAGACATGGGTGGAAAAAAACACATCTTGTCTATTTGCAAAGAGTGGGATTTGGTCTTTGATCTGAAGGATCCAAGTGTAAGGGGAATGCCTCTTTCGGCTTGTTAAACACTTTATTCACACATATGTAATTAAGATATCCTATATCTACAACCAGGCATGCCTTTAATTAGAGACACTTAATCATTAAAAGTGCTGGCAGATTTATAAGCTGCATCTCCATTCTGCCAGGGGATAAAAATGACCAGAGGAAAAGAAAGTTTCTCCATAAATTAACTCCACAATCTGCCTTAATCTCTTTTTGATTTTGTCCCTCAAGAAAGACGATGAAAGGGAGACAAGATTTGATTCCAGTCATCCTGAACTGCTTCCCAAGTTCACAAAACTCATCAATTTGTAGATTTGAAGGAACCATCTAATCTGCCCTTCTGCATAACACAGGCCATAGGACGTCCCTGTATTAATTCCTGCTTCAAGTTCCAACAGAAAAGCATTCAATCCTGATTTTACACTATCCACTGGTGGAGAATCCACCATGGCCCTTGTTGAGTTGTTCCAGTGGCTAATCACCCTCATTGTTAAACATTTGCGCCTTATTTCTAGTCTGAATTTGTCTAGCTCAGGGATCAGCAACCTTTGGCATACGGCCCGTCAGGGAGATCTGCTGGCAGGCCTGGACAGCTTGTTTACCTGCAGTGTCCACAAGTTTGGCTGATCGCAGCTCCTACTGGCCACGGTTCACTGTTCCAGCCAATGCAGGCTGCAGGAAGCAGCGTGGGGAATAGAGGGGAATTATCACTTCCTTCGATCTGCTGGCAATGCTCCTACCAATGCAGCCCAATATGCTGTTAGCCTTCTTGGCAACAAGGGGACGCTGTCGACTCATATCCAGCTTCTTGTCCACTGTAATCCCCAGGTCCTTTTCTGCAGAACTGCTGCTTAGCCAGTTGGTCCCCAGCCTGTAGCAGTGCATGGGATTCTTCCTTCCTAAGTGCAGGACTCTGCACTTTTCCTTGCTGAATCTCATCAGATTTCTTTTAGCCCAATCCTCCAATTTGTCTAGGTCACTTTGGACCCTACCCCTACCCTCCAGCATATCTACCTCTCCCCCCCAGTTTAGTGTCATCCGCAAACTTGCTGAGGGTGCAGTCCATCCCATCATCCAGATCATTAATGAAGATGTTGAACAAAACCAGCCCCAGGACAGACCCCTGGGGGATTCTGCTTGACACTGGCTATCAACTAGACATCGAGCCATTGATCACTACCCATTGAACCCGAATGATCTAGCTAGCTTTCTATCCACCTTATAGTCCATTAATCTAATCTTTACTTTTTTAACTTGCTGGCAAGAATACTGTGGAAGACCATATCAAAAGCTTTGCTAAAATCAAGGTATACCACGTCCACCACTTTCCCCATATCCACAGAGCCAGTTATCTCATCATAGAAGGCAATCACGTTGGTCAGGCATATATAAAGTGAGCACTGTACACTTTGTATTCTGTGTTGTAATTGAAATCAATATATTTGAAAATATTAAAAACATCCAAAAATATTTAAATAAATGGCATGCTATTATTAACAGTGTGAATAATCGCGATTAATTTTTTTAATCGTTTGACAGCCCTAGATACATCTTATTTCATTTAATTTCTGAATGTTTTCTTGAAACAAAATGTTTTCTTTTGATATTCCTGATGGAAAATTGAAAAACAAACACTGAAATCAACATTCTCCAATGGAAAATTTCCATTTTGATGAAACCATATTTTCAAAGAGGAAAATGGTTTGTTCAAAACCTTTTGACCAGCTCTAGCATTTAGACTTACACTGCACTTTTTGCAGAATTTGGCCTACTAACTTGTCACTGCATTCTTGATGCTATCTACAGGTTATGGACAAAATTCCCCCCTTACCTATTCCCGTGTAACTGCCATGATGTCAGTGAGGTTGCACAGACTTTGTGTGTGGGCTATAAATCTTCCCCTGGAGATCTACAAACATTTAATATTTGTATCACTCCCTGCTGATGGTAACAGAGCCCTACAGAACAGTTCTGGCTGCAAATCACTGATGTGACGTGACAAGCCAGACAGTCTTCAATGAACATTTCCACAACAGCTTCGCTATTCAGAAAGCAAACCTTTCCTCTGTGAAATTGTCTTGTAATGTCCATGGAAAGATAGCTCCATTCGGCCTGTGCAAATTTGCTGCCTTCCCCGTTCAGACTCAAACCATCTTGGCTAAACTGAATATTGTGGCAGAGCTCCGACCTTGTCCCTGTGGGTCCTGCGCTTCTAGGTGGTTTATGCCAGCCTCAGTGGCTCATCACGACCCTCCACGTAGCCCTTCTCTCTCTAGGGCCAGGGTTACAGTCTACTGAGCCCTTTTCATCATAGGCCAGCAAGGAGGTTGGTGAGAGAACTCCCACAGTCTCTGTTGTCCGTAGGGGCTTGTTTCAGAACAGTTTAGCCTCCTGTCCAGACAGGGGCCTGACTTCCCCTCCAGGAGGTGTTCCTGTAGTGGTGGGTTGGGGGGAACCCGGGCCCACCTTCTACTCCAGGTTCCAGCCCAGGGACCCTAATGGTAGCAGCTGTTGGCAGCCAACCTTTCACTGCCAGAGTTGCTACATTTCCCTGGGCCACTTCCCCACAGCTCTCCTGCTTCTCCCTTCTTCACCTTTACCTTAGGGCTCCCTTACAAATGACTTGAAGGTGTCTTCATTAACCAGCCCTTCAGCTGCACTTCCTCTCCTCTGGCTCCCCGGCTCTTCTCTGCCTGACTGGAGTGAGCCCTTTCATAGTATTAGAGGGACCTTAATTAGAGTCAGGTGGTCACATTAGCTTAATGGCCTTACCTGACTCTTAGCAGGTTAATTGGAGTCAGGTGTTCTCATTAGCCTGGAGCAGCCCCTGCTCTGGTCAGTCAGGGAACAGATAACTGTTAATCCAGTGGCCAGTATATCTGCCTTCTGCTACTCTGCTGTACCGCGGGATCTCCTTATCAACCTCCTCTTAGCCCTGGCCAAACAAGCCATTTACAAAACCAGGGAGAGGAGGTTGGCCAATGGGATTTCCTGTGACTGTGGGTCCTATTTCTGCTCCTCCGTCTGTTCACGCATCCGGGCAGAGTTCCTCTGGGCGGCGTCCACTGGCTCCCTTGACACCTTCGAGGAGCAGTGGACGCTGTCTGGGATTCTCTGCTCGGTGTCCCCATCAGGTTCCCTTTGTTTAGCCCTATGACCTCACTCCCGATCCTGTTTTTTTCATTAGTTGTCATCCATATTTATTTGGTATCACAGACCTGTGGATCCTCCCCTTAGACTGGATACCAACTTCCTGGATACCAACAGGATACTCTGCTGTACCCAACTGGCCTGGGTCTATCACAATATGGACATTAGGTCAGTGAAGAAATGTGTGAATTTTAGTGTTAGTGAAAGGTGCCAGATTGAGCTAACGGTGTCTCAGCTTGAGATGTAATTCAAGGTATTACTTTTGAAGTTTAAAGCTCACAAAGGTTTGGCTGAAAGCTACAAAAGAGCCTCCCATCTCTCTGGCTGTGGGGTTGAAATCAGCTGAGGCGCTCAAGCAAACAGTTCTCGGTAGGAATATGGGCTGCTTGGAGAATGGTCTCACTGGAGGGTCCTTCACATCAGAATTCACTTCCTCCATTGGTCCAGTAGAGCCCAAATTTGTCAACCTACAGGCCTTGGGGGAAAACTCATCTGTTCACACAGCTCCCTGCCACCGCAAACAAATACCTTCAGGCCTCACCCAATGCCTGGGAAGCCAATGGAAAGACTCCCAGCTTTGGATCAGGCCCTACTTCGGTGCAAATTCACCCAACTGCTTCAAATCTCACAGTCTGGAAGATTTCAGCTGAATAATGAAGAAGGAACCTTTCCTATGCAGCACTGCAGGTAATTTGGGTGCATCTCTTGGTGTCTTGCTTTGATAGACAGGTGCTTATTTTCTTATTTTACAGCATGAGCAAGGAGAAGAGGGAGCTGTGTCAGACAATAACTCATCTCTCCCAGGTCATTAGGAAAACAGTTAGAGACGGGAGAAAGCTTTGGAAGATATTTTTGATGCCACTCAAACACAGTGGACCTGATTCTCATTTAAACTAAGATCATTTTACCTCATTCATGCAGTGCAAAGAGGCCTTAAAGTGGGTGTAACTCTAACTCAGACCCTGTGAGTTTAACGGTGAGGTGAAAACCTCCCCACAAAAGTGCCTTTAAAAATAGGTTTTAATCTGATTTGGGACCACAAATGCTCTAATGACTTCATCATCATTATTTGGTTATTGCATGGTGTCACCGCAGGGCAGAGTTCAGGTTGGCTGGGTGTCGTAATTGTGCATTTCTAGACATGAACATGTTTGTGATTCTTTTAAGTGTAACATTAACTGTGAATTTTCTGGGTTTCAAATTATTGTGATGGGGATAATTACAACCTCCCTGTAATGTAATTTATCCTAGATTATTGACACATGTTTTCATAACTGTAATGCTCTCTTAATGTACTTTTTTTTCCTGGGAAGACATACATTTATCTCAGAGTTTTTGCACTTAGCACTGAAATTGCTACAGCTTGTATTTTAATAAGACAAATGTCCACAGGGTGCTTGAAGAAGAGGACAGCAGGACTGCTAGGAAGAAGTAGCTGTTGGGGCTGCTATGTGGAAAATTAGGAAACTAAAAAGGAGTTTGCAGGGGAGTTGCTAATAGGTGTGAAAGAAAACAGAGGCTGTAATAAAAGAAAAGAGAAAAATTCAGAGTCTGTAATAAAGGCTGAGCTTCCCCAAGGTGTAGAAGAGAGAGACCTCGTGTCACAGGGAAAAATTCTTCCTGCTCATGGGCCAACAGACGGTCCATGCCAGCTTCTGCCTGTGCTGGGCCTTACCCCTGGGAGTGAATTTCACCTTGCAGAAAGGCAGGTAAGTGTCAGCTGTACTTGGCAGGGTGCTAGCATGGAGACAGGCCCCACCCCTCTCACACATCATTGGATGGTGATGGGGTGGGCATGACAGGCCTGGCCTCAGCTCCACCCTGTCTTCCTGAGTGTGGTGTGGCTGTGGATAGCTCAGTGAGCCCGAGACTTGGGTGCCTGTAGTGAGACGGCATGGCTCCCCTCCAGCCCAGAGGAGGGAGAGCCCAGCCGGAGGCCAGAGTGGGCGGAGCTACGGAGCTCTGAGCCCACCCCTCAAAGGGTCAGGCGGTGACCCGGAACTATAAAAGCCATCCCTCAGAGCTCAGTCAGGCCCCAGCAGCCGGAGAGAGCAGACGTCCCTCAGGGAGCTCGAGACTGGGAGACTCCGGCGACCCAGGGCAGCCGCCCGGACTGGCCTGAGCTCCCCCGCGCTCACTACCTGGAGGAGCCGCCGGAGCTTCCCCGCGCCTGCTGCTACCCGGAGGAGCTGCCGGAGCAACCCTGGGCCGACTTCCCGGAGGAGTTGCTGGACCTACCACCCAGCCCTGGCCGCGATGAGCTCATGCTCGTGGATCCTCCAGAGGCCGACGTTAGGACCCAGTTAGGTCCCGAGGGGGAGTACGGAAGCAGCCTGGGGGCAGTCGACCCCAATCAGGCTGCGGCGTTACCGGAGCCTATGTCAGTGTGTTGCGGCCAGGATCCCCACTGACTGAACAGCGGAGTGATAGCCGCTGCTAGGGCCATGGGCTGGGACGCAGTGGAGTGGGAGGGCCTGCGTCCCCCCTGCCACACCACTCCGGGGTGGCAGACTCCCCCTCTCCCTGGCCTGAGGAGGCCGAAGCCTTAAAACTGTTACTGTTGCTCAGCCCTGACTAAGGGCCTGAGCTTTCCTGACTCAGTGTTTGCTGCCCACCCTGACCTAGGACCAGGCCCATAGTGGGTGTTACGGCTCAGCCCTGCCGAAGGACCTGAGCCCCTTGCCCCACCGGGCAGACAATTGCCGCAAGGACTGCCGGGCTAGTTTCCCGGACCAACCAGTGTGTAGTGAGCCGGCGTGGCTCCCCTCCTCCCCCGGAGAGGGTCGAGCCCCGGCTCCACTCTCTTACAGTGCCCCTGCAGGCAGTTCCAGGGAGAGGGCAGGGTGTGCAGGTCTGATACGGGTGCCTGAAACCATCACAAACGTTCATGGTCAAAGCTCTCCCTGCCAGTGACTCCTGTGGATAAAAATGTGTTGTGCTGATAATCTCTGCATGTGAAATATGGCGTAATGCTAAATCCTGTGTTGGAAACCAGCTGCCATAGCATCTCCTCTGCTGAAGACAGCTCTTAGGCTCAGCACTGTCTGTGGTCACTCAGTGATATTCACTATTTTCAATTTTTTTAAACGTGTTGTTCTTGCCTGAGGAGACAGTCGGTTTTATTAAATAATGTCATTTCCTCGCAGTGTATTAATTCTGAGGTATCTACGTGCTGTGGTTTGTAAACAAAAGGGTTCTAAAGAGGTAACTCCCTGTCGAAAAAGCTGAAAAAAGTGCTTGTTTGAAAGGCAGTAAACTCACAACTACCTAACTTCTCATCCTGGAGCTACTTTGGAGAATTAAACCTGCCAGGCTTGTTAATTTCAAGTACTTAAAAAAAATATCCAAGGCAAAACAGAATTAGAAAATGGCAAAGGTCCCAGTAACAGGAAAGTCCTGGTGTGAACTTAACTACGGAACTGCTCTCAGCACGTCCGGAGTGAATGAAAAACCTCTCTCTGGCAGCAGAATGAAGTTGTCCTTGTTTATTCCACTTCAGTTTGCAGAAGAAGCAAAAATTCAGGTCGTGGATAAACATCAGTCACTGCCTGAGTTCCAGGCATCATACAGAGGCCAGCACTGGCGCTGCAGGTGCATTTTTAATCATGCGCTCGGTAAGTTTCACAGGCAGGAAATATTTCATGTTAGTTATTGGATTTGTGAATGAACCTGCAGAACACCCTTCTAAGTCATCCCGGTCAATGCAATTGGCAGCTCAGATCATCAGTACAGCCAGTCTGGCAGCCAGTGTATTTATTTATTTAGGAGACAAGAGTCCAGAATGGGGGATTCAGGAAAGGAATGTTGGGCCGGTGACAGGCATCGCGTCCCAGTTTCCCTGGAATTCAGAACACGAGAGGGACGTGGCATCCTGGTGAAATTTCTCATTCTGCTGATCTCTTGGGGAATGTCCATTTTCTCTGGGGGAGGGGATGAGGGAAGGGGTATGGGTTTACTGGCCTGCTGATCCCGTGAGCATTGTTCTCGTGGTCAGATGTCACTCATGCCAGTGCGCTCTGATTTCAGCGGAAACCTGCTTGTGTGAGCAAGGTCTAACTGGGAAAGTCCAGGCTACTGGGTAGCAGCTGCCTCCCTCAGTGTTTCCAACCTTGTTTCCAAGTTGTCCTGGTTAAACTAAGCAGAAGCATCCAGAAATCTGCATCCCACGACGAGTGCAGTGGTGACAACTATTCCTTGCACAAGATAATGTAGCTTTAAGAGGGGGTCACCATTTAATTAACAACCATTATACCCTACAGTGTTATCAGGTAGGAGCTATGCTGAGTGTTTGCTCAGTCACACCAGTTCTCCAGACATGATGGGCCAGCTTTCAAACGTGGCTTCATACTGGCCTCTATTTTTAGCCATCTAAAATTAGATGCCTGCCCCCCAAAATTAGGCACTGGATTTTATTGCTTCCTACAACTGCTATGGGCCAAATTCTGCTCTGACTGCCATGAAGTGGTCCATTGAATTCTGCACGTTAGCTTGGTTATATCTCGGAGCCGAATCCTGGGACATTTAGCATGGACTGCACAAGCCGAGTTCCTGTGGATTTATCACTGCCTCCAAGAGAGTTGCTGTGCCGTACAGTAGCTGCATTATCAGCCCCAAATGACGCCCATTTGATAGTGCTAACTTTACAACTAATGCATCAGCCATTGCTGGACCTCTGCTCCCAATGAGGGAAGGACTCAGCAGCCTGCCCAAAAGGGCCTGAGACTCCTTCAAAGGCTTGGCAGCAGCGGGAGAGAAGTGCCTGGCAGCTCTAATTGGCTCTAAGTAGCATCCGGGGCCAAATTTGGCTCTCGTTCCACTGCTATAAATCCAGAGTAATGGCGCTGACATCAGTGGAGTCATTCCAGATTTACACTGGTGTAACTGGAGCACAGTTTGCTCCCATGTTATTAACAGTCTCTAGGGTATTTCCTGGGCCTAGGGCTCTGTGAGGCCTGGTTGGTGATGGGATCACAAAGCTGGGAATTAGCCTGCCTCTGCAGCCTGTCTCAGAGCTTTGTGTTCAAGTGAGCTGGAGCTGAGAGGAATCTCCAGGGAATCCTAGGTGTGGCGTATCCCTGCCCTTGGGACGTGCTAAGATGGGGTATCTCTGCCCCTAGCTCACTACAGTCAGCTGGCAGGAGGCACAGGAACTTCTGCACACACAGTTGAGGAGGAGGCACATCCTTTCCATTCCCAAAGACCTTCTGAGCATGGAGAGAGGGGTGATGGCCACCAACTCCCCACCCCCCAATTCTCACCCCTGGCTCTCACTGCGAACGGTTCAGGTCTCTTCTTGGATACATTGATGAGCTGCTGCCCCCGGACACTGTGTTCAGTTCTGGTCGCCCCACTGGAAACCGGACACAGGAGGGGATCAAAGTTAGGCAATGAAAATGATTCCAGGCAAGAGGGACTGAAAAGAATGAGACAGTTCAGATTACAGAGAGTTTATGAGTAGGGTGACATAATGCAGGTGTACGGTATGAAATGAGGGAACAAGAGGCAGCATGGCCTAATGGACAGAGCACTAGACCTGGACTCAGCAGAGGTGGGTTCTGTGACCTGGGGTAAATCACTGCACCTCCTTGTGTCTCAGTTTCTCCATCTGTAAAGTGGGGATAATGATACTGACCTCTTTGTAAAGCACCTTGAGTCTGCTGCTGAAAAGCACTAGAGAAGATCTATGTATTATTATCTGATTAACGATCCAGAGGAGGTCAGCTGGGCATGGCCATTCACCCATTCTTCTAGCACAAGAAAATGGAGACATTGAAAGGCAACCAGTTTAAAACAGATAAATGGAAGTATTTTTTTACATAATGGGTATTTAGCCTGTGGAACTCCCGGCTACAAGAATCACTGAAGTCAAGTTCTTAGTGTCAAAACAAAGATTAGACATTTATATTGATAATAAGTTCCCTCTCATTCCTGATCCATTTATATGGATAATAAGTGCCCTCCTGTTCATAGATTCATAGATTTCAAGGCCAGAAGGGGCCACTATGACCATCTAGTCTGATCTCCAGTATAATGCAGGCCAGAAAACTTCCCCAAAATTCCTAGAGCAGATCTTTTAGAAAAACATTAAATCTTGATTTTAAAATTCTCAGTGATGGAGAATCCACCACAACCCTTGGTAAATTGTTCCAATGGTTAATTACCCTCACTGTTAAAAATGTTTGCAGTCTGAATTGGTCTAGCTTCAACTTCCAGACATTGATCATGTTATACCTTTCTTGCTATACTGAAGAGTCTATTATTAAATATTTGTTCCCCATGGAGGTACTTACAGACTGTGGTCAAGTCAACCATTAACCTTCTCTTTGTTGAGCTAAATAGATTGATCTCCTTGAGTCTTTCACTATAAGGCAGGTTTTCTAATGCTTTAATCATTCTCATGGCTCTTCTCTAAACACTCTCCAATTGATCAACGTCTTCCTTGAATTGTGGGCACCAGAACTGGACACGGTATTCCAGCAGTGCCAAATGCACAGGTAAAATAACCTCTCTACTCCTACTTGAGATTTTCCTATTCATGCATCCCAGGATCACATCAGCCATTTTGGCATCACACTGGGAGCTCATGTTCGGCTGAATATCCAGCATGACCCCAAATCTTTTTTTAGAGTCGCTGCTTCCCAGGATACCGTCCCCCATCCTTAAGTATGGCCTGCATTCTTTGTTCATAGGTGTATACACTTACATTTAGCCAGATTAAAACAAATATTGTTTGCTTGCACCCAGTTTACTAAGTGATCCAGATTGCTTTGAATTACTGACCCGTCCTCTTCATTATTTCCCACTCTCCCAGTTTTTGTGTCATCTGCAAACTTCATCAGTGATGATTTTATGGTTTCTTCAGGTCACTGATAAAAATATTAAATAGCGTTGGGCCAAGAATCAATCCTTGCGGGACCCCTTTGGGAACCCATCTGCTTGATGATGATTCCATTTACAGTTACACTTTGAGACCTATACATCAGCCAGTATTTAATCCATTTAATGTGTGCCAGGTTAATTTTATATCTTTCTAGTTATTTTTAAATGTTGTACAGAACCAAGTCAAACGTGTTACAGAAGTCTAAGTCGATCATGTGGACACTATGATCCTTATCAGCCAAACTTGTAATCTCATCAAGAAAGATATCAAGTAAGTTTGACAGGATCTGTTTTCCATAAACCCACATTGATTTGCATTAATTATATTCCCTCCTTTAATTCTTTATTAATCGAGTCCCATATCAGCTGCTCCGTTATCTTTCCGGGCTTGCTGGCAGGCTGATAGGCCTATAATTACCTAGGTCATCCTGTTCTTTTTAAAATCTGACATAACATTAGTTTTCTTCCAGTCTTCTGAACTTCCCCAGTGCTCCATTTATTGAAAAAAGCAACATTAACTGTCCAGCAAACTCCTCAGCCAGCTCTTTTGAAACTCTTGGATGCAAGTTCTCTGGACCTGCTGATGTAAAAATATCTTACTTTAATAGTTTCTGTTTAACATCCTCCAGAGATACTAGTGGAATGGAAAGAGTATTTTCATCACCACATGATGAGACTATATCATCTGTTTTTTCCACAAATATAGAACAGAAATATTTATTGAAGACTTCTGCCTTTTCTGCATTATTATTGATAATTCTACCATTTCCATCTAGTAGTGAACCAAGACCATTCCTGGGATTCTTTTTTCCCACTTCCCCTCCCATTGGCCATCACAGGGACCACCCATCCGCTATCACATAACAGCCCTGTGGCAGTCACAGCAGTTGCTGACACAGCAAAGTGCCCTCCAGGGCGTGTTTTGTGTGGTTTGAGTGTCTTTACTGCAATAAGCATTGTTTTATAAAAACCTCGGCCCCCATCACTGCTGCACATCACCACCCCGTGAGCTGGCCTGTTCTCTCTGCTGGAAGAATGCAGTTTGGGACTCATTGGGTTTAGCCACCCCAGAATTAGACATAACCCCTGTTATGGCAAAAAACAAGCCAGGTTCTGCAAAGGCAGGAGATGAAAACTTTGCCTTCCTAGCTGTTCTGTTTCCTTTGCACGCTCTAAGCAGCGGCAGCTGTAGCCCTGAGCAGCCCTGCAGCATTACCATGTGCCTTGTGAGCAAAGGGAGAGGACATGGAAAGGTTCCTGATCAGTTACTCAGGATTCCATCACTCCCTCTTGGATCTCGGCTCAGGCCCCTATGGCTGTTTCTTGTTATTTGCTGCTGGCCTGCAGACAGACAGCCGCTGACAATGCTCCTGTCACCTGTGTCTGAGTCCATCTTCACACAGCCTCCTGCGTTAGATGTGAACCCGGGCTGAGTCCAATGTTCCCTTTATTCTGTCTCCTACCAAGCATGTTCCAAACATACTTGGAGCCCCTTTGGGGCACTCACAGAGAGCACAACAATCCTGAGCCTTGATCTCACACCGTGACTGAGAACAGAGGGTGGCCCAATCTTATTTAAAAATTCTATTGACTCCTCTGAACTTCCTAAAATGTTTGGCTCAGACCTTGAGCGTGGATTCAGATCAGAACTGAACTGAATCCAGCCGGTTCTCCTGTGCTAGGTGAGATGGGCCCAAATCTCAGTCCAGCAGTGGGTTCCTAATCCTGGAAACAGCCCTAAGGGTTGCTTTAAATTATGCCAGTTGGGAACAGTCCCCAATGGGCTCCTGCCAGCTGCAGGGCCGCTCTAGGTTTTTTGCTGCCCCAAGCGAAAAAAATGTTGGCCACTCCCCCCGCCCCCTTTTTGTGTGTGTGGCTTTTACACATGTTTGCACTTTGCAATGTTGTTGTTTGATTTTGTTTGCCTGGGCGCGGTACTGATGCAGCACTGGGCAACGACTGCATCTGAATCTGCTTGAGCCGGGTGTATTTGCCTGAATTTCTTATTGAGACAGAGGAGCTGAAAAGCCGCATGGGTCAGACAGAGGAGCTGAAAAGCCGCATGGGTCACCAAAGTGCCTGAGTAATTCGTGCCCCTGTGATATGTGCGGAGGGGAAATACAGAGCAGAGAGGGACATTTCAAGAGGCTTAAATCACCCACGTGTCACGCCTGGGTCTCTTGAAGGAAGGCTCCGGGGTTGTGCAGCCGCAGTCGGAGGCTAAGCAAGAGCTCTCCAAAGGGGACAGTTATCTCCTGAGACAGCGCTTGGCTTTCCTGGGCATGCTCTGTATTTCAGTCTTACTAGGAGCTGGGCTGCTGCTTCTGAGCGCTTTCTGCTACTTTCGCTCATTTAAAATGAGCCTGACGTTCCCCAGATCATTAATTGACGTGGGTACAGAGCGCGCTGGAGAATTGCCTGCTGTCCAACGGGTGCTAATTCTGACACTGCCACTTGATCAAAGGGTCGAGCCATTATCTTTAAAAAGTTGTGCCTGAATGAAAGGATTTCTCCCGGCTCAGATTCATTTCCAAGGGGCCGCGGGCCGGAGAGAAGAACGGGAAAACCGGGCTAACCCTTGGAGGGGCATTTCATGGCACTCTCTCCCGGTGCGCTCTCTCCCGGCAGCACAGGGTGACCTGGCTGGCAGCACTGACGGTGTTACTGACCACTTGGGGCTTCCTGCCCTGCCCTGGTGAGTTCTTGGCAGCTTTCTCGCTGTTCCTCGGCGGACTCAGGCTGTAGGAACATGAAGTCCCTCTTGGTGGACTCCGGGGTCAGGCAGACTTTGTAGCAGTAGCCCGGAAGGCCGCTGCCCGCCACACCCAGGCAGTTGCTGGGCACTTTGTTGCCCGAGGAGAGCTGGGGATTGATGTTGGAATTTTTGAAGATGGCGGCCAGAATGCCGCCCCTGGAAATGTGCCGCCCCAAGCACGTGCCTGCTTTGCTGGTGCCTAGAGCCGGTCCTGCCAGCTGTGCACCACTGGAGTGCAGTGATCCCAGCCAGTGTAAGGGAATCAGGCACTGTTCTTGATGGAACTGTCCTGTGCCTAATATTTTGTCTACAGGCCTGTCAGTCAGGTGTCTTCCATGAGCCCAGTGAAAAAAGCCTGGGTCCAAACTGAAAGCAAGCAAGTTCTTTCACATCGTAACTACTGGGGCTGCCCAGCATACCAAGCCCCCAGGGTGCCAATAGCGTGGCAGGTGCCCTGTGACTCAGACACAAGCACTGTGGGTGCTTCAGCAGCTAGTACTTGTAGGCACCAGCCCTGCTGGGCCCCACACTCACTCAGACACCTGGCTAAGGGGAAGGGTATTTACTAGAGCTGGCAGGTAGGGGAAGGGTGCAGGTACCCTGGCTCCGGAGGCTTTTCCAGTTCCAAGTGAGCTGCATGGTGCCCTCTCCAGTCCGGTCTCTATTCAAGCAACTAAACATTTGCAGGTTTCCAGGCCAGGCTCAGTTAATATCTCTCATTGGGCCCCTCTGCACTGGCTCCCTGCCCAGCTGCTGCTGCACCCCCACCAGTCCCACACAGACCCACAGCCAGTTGTAGCGTCCAGCAGTCACAGCCTGTTCCATACATGGCTTTTCAGCTGGGGTTTCCTCTCTGCATCCAGCTTCTCTGCAGCTCCTGGCTAGCCATGCAGCTGCCCAACACAAAACCAGCCACTTCCTGGTGGAGGGCCTTTCCCCCTACCTGGCCGGGGAAAGAGATATGCAATGGGAAGGGGCTGATGGGAGTTGTAGTCCCTTGCTTAGCAGATCCATCACAATGTCTAGTAATAGCAGCCCTTCCGCTAAGGGAGGGTGGCCTGGTTATAAACAGATAGAATGGATCAAGGGAGGTGAATCCAGGGCAAATGTGGGGTACAAGCGTTAAGAGGTCTGGGAAGGGCTTTGTCTTAGCACATATGGGATTCAGTTCTGCAGCCAGTACAAACTATCAGTGGGGCCGTCCTTTTCCTTACCATATTGCCACACATGCAGGAGAGGTGCTGCGAGGATATGTCTGCTTAGATCCCCCAAAATGTTTGACTATAAGGCCTTTCTCTGCTTAGATCCCCCAAAATGTTTGACTATAAGGCCTTAATCTTTAAAGGTTTTCACTAGACTGGGGAGACCCAACTCTACCAGGGCCACCTCAAGGGCTGCTTCTATATTCTTTAGGGCTGGTTGTCCTGTGTGCTAAGCACCTTTCCCTCCCCAAGAGTTGAGAATACTCAGGACCTGCTGGGATCAGGCCACTAATGAATAGCCCAAAGGTTGCTGAGATACGTACTCAGCTCTGAACTACTGAATGTAATTACCAGTGTCACAAAGAGTCCTGTTCGCTGCTTTGTTAATTACCAAGTCGTGACTTGCAATGTTTGTTAAATAAGGAATAAAAATAATATTGAAAAGGAAACTATTGAAATATTGAAAACTGTGCCAGATCCCATCTTTTTTATTTTAGTAATAACAGTAACCAATGGAGCTGAGTAAATAATTTGCAGCAAATGAAGTATTCAATTAATTTTGTCCTTGTTCTTGCATTTTCAGCAAATAGATTGCAAAATTCTTGCATGTTTTTGTTTGTAATTATTTCTGAATTTATTCCATGACCAAATCCATAGAAATATTTGTTTGCAATGCTGTTGTAGCCATGTTAGTCCCAGGATATTAGAGAGACAAGTTAGGTAAGGTGAGATGAGATCTTTTATTGGACTAACTTCTGTCGGTAAAAGAGATGCTTTTAGGCTCCACTGAGCTCTTCTTCAGGTCATAGAATCATACAATATCAGAGATGGAAGGGACCTCAAGAAGTCATCTAGTCCAACCCCCTCCAGGATTGAGCTCATAACCCTGGGTTAGGGAGCCAATGCTCAAACCACTGAGCTATTCCTCCTCCTGAGGGCATGAAGTCCTAGTCTAGAGCCATCTTTCTGAGCTGGCTGCTATACCTAACAAACAAAGCACAAAGTGCAAGTCTGACAACTGATCAGAGCATTTGAAAATGCCGTCTAGCATCTGAGCTAAAACCTCACTTTCTGCAAGTATCCCTAGCCCTATATTAGCGCAGCTCTGAGAAGGCCAGGGAAACAGTCAGTGCTAGCGCCGAGGACATTACTCCGGCATGCTGATTTGCATTATCTATTTTACCTACTGCCTCTAACCAGGGCCGGCACAACCCTTTAGGCGACCTAGGTGGTCGCCTTGGGCGCTAACATTTGGGGGGCGGTGACTGCGGTGGCCGGATGTTCGGCCGCCATGGTCGTTGGAGGTATTTCAGGGGTGGGACCTTCCGCTGCCTCTGTCGGGGGTGCCATTTTGGGGGCGGGACCTTCCACCGCCTAGGGCACCAAAAAGGCTGCCGGCGCTCCCGCCTCTCACAGCCCCACAGCCAGGCTCTCTAGACACTGGAGCTCAGGAGCTGGTAGGGCAATGTCAAAGAACTAGCAGGGCACCAAAGTACCCTCTCTGTGACTCTCTCTCTCTCTCACACACACACACACCACCCCTACCCCTGCAGCCCGAACAACACTCTTCCTCTCACAGGTTGTTGCAACCCATAATCTGTTGCTGCGACGTGGCACTAATAATTTTGCCTGTTTCTATGGCCATGTTCAGAGCAGTGGCAGCAGCTCTGCAGTAGCAGACATGCAGATGGTGAGCTCTCTGCACATGCAGTGCCGGTTCAGTGCGGCCGTGTCCTGCCACAGGAGATATTCCTATTGACGCTCAGTGCCCAAATGGCATTGTCAGTCCAGGCCAGACACGTGGCTTCCTGGTGCAGGAAAGGTGAATGCAAACAGTCTTCTTTCCTGGGCTGCTGTCTGCGAGAGAAAAGCAGCACATGTCGGGAGCTTGGCTCTTAATGATACCCTGCGGCCCTGTTTTCAGGAGGCGTTGAGAGAGTTTCCAGCAATCAGACTCCCAGGAGCAGTGTGAGAGGCATCCCAGTCCCAGGGCTCTGGAGCAGCAGGCTGGTAACCAGCAGAGCTCCAGAGAGAGAACAGCCAAGACCAAGGGCCCCTCTGTGTAAACTGCAGCTTGATTTCTAAATTCCCAGCAGGAAGCAAAGTGGGGAGAGGGAACTATGGGGGTAGGAGGAAAAAAGGGCAACGGGGGGAAGGACAGGTAGCAGCAATGAGGGGGGCAGGAGACAGAAAGGAAAGTTTGGGAACATGAGCAAAAGATACAGAGAGGAAAGGAGACAGCAGTTAGAAGAGACAGGAGGAGAGATATGGGAGGTCTGACTAGCTAACCATCATCCAGCCGTCACTGTGTTGTTTCTGGGTGCCAATGAAATTACACAAACTTCCAGCCTCAGCCATCTGGCTTGCAATCTCTATCCCTCCTGGGAGCACAGCGGTGGGTTGGCCTCCAGGGTTTAAAAGACACTTTGATTCATTTTTTCCTCTTCCTTTTCTGTTCCCCTTTCCTTCCTTCTCGGGCTTCCTGCTGGGGGAAAAGGGAAAGTTAGTCAGTGCCTCGGGCTGGGCTCCCCAGGCTCCTGGGCTCCATTGCTGTCTCTAGTGGCCTCCCTTTCTTGGGCAAACTCCCCCATCCCCCGTGCCCTGTGGCCAGTTTCACCTTTTGCAGCTCCCCTTCTCCAGCCAGAGCATGCTCTGCAGGTGCCCCTGACTGGCACTGTCAGAGGGCAGAGACACTCGTTGGGCTTGCTGTCAGTGAGGATATTTGAGGATCGGGGCCTTGCAGTCTGAACAGATCACATATACTCAGGGCGGGGAATAGGAAATCACATGCGAGCAGAGGGATCCAATCTCTTTGGGCAGGGTGTGTGTGTTTGTGTGTCATGTTCCTTCCACAAGCAGCTGAGCCAGGGTGACCAGATGTCCCAATTTTATAGGGACAGTCCTGATATTCAGGGCATTTTCTTATATTATTACCTATTACCCCCCTACCCCCGATTTTTCACACTTTCTATCTGGTCACCTTAGGCTGAGCGCAAGGAGGCAGAACCCAAATACTGACTCCTGGTGTCCTTGTGGCTGAGCTGGTTTTTGGACAATCTTGTTCGCGTCAGAGTGGTCCGAAGGAACTGAAAATGCCAGGGTGGCCCTTGGGAGCTGTTATGACCCCGTGTTTCCTGTGCCCCGGGCTCGGGTACCTGCTGCCACCACCAAGCATGGAAATTTGGCCTCATGTCTCCCCTCCCTCCGCCCCCTGTATCCCAAGGGTCCTGCCCCCAGCAGCAGGGTGCTTGCTGATAAATAGGGTCAGTGCTCTTCAAAGGCCACTGCAGGAAAACCCGGTCACCACCACTGCACCCCAGACTGGGTTAATGAACTCTGACTTTACTGCTTGCAGGCAAACCCACAGATGAGCTCAGTTGCTGGCATGTAGAGGTGTCCTCTTTTCTTTCCGCAGCACAGTACGGGCGTGCTACAGATCCCGGTTCACATTTCCTTCTCAGAAGCTGCAGGGTCCTCTGCCCGTGCTCTCAATGCCATCTCCCTGTAGCCTGGACTCATACACTCCCCCTAGTCTCTGGTGTCTTGAGAGTCCCCTGCCAGCACCTTCCTCAAGCTCCTCGCCCACTTGCTAGCATCTGAACAAACACCCCAAGGTGGCACCTAGCAATCACATTGGCCTTTCCAGAGTCCTGTGTCCCCCAACACACAGGTTTTCCTTCTGACAGCCCCATATATAAACTACCATTAACTCAGTACAGTGCCTCACAATCCCCACAGGAGCCAGGCATCCCCAGGATTCAAACCCAGCTCTGCACAAAGCAAAGATGCCTCTGTTTTATTTTACAATCTTCCGAGCCATTCCACGGCTCCCAAGGAGCTAGTCTGTGAGCCACAGAACTCCTGTCCCTTATCTGCACACACCTGCCAGGCTGTCTGACTTAAAAATAATACCAGACAAATCTCTCCCTCCTTTGAATGTGGTAAGAGTGGGATGGAAACAGCAACTGTTTAGATCTCACCCAGCAGCTGAAAAGTTTCAAACCTTGCTAGGAACAATGCAGACTTGCTAAACCACTGCTGCTCCCAGTGCTGCTTTCATTCAAAGGGAACCATTCTGCTACTCCAGGATGCAGCAGAGTTTGATCTTCCCAGGATTTCTGTTCAGATCTTTCCAGAACAGAACTCAGAGCAGGTTGCGTTTTTTTTTACAAAGTTTCCCTGCGAAAGGCTGGCTCTTTCCTTTCACCGTTTGCTCTCCTCCATCTCTGCACACCCATGCAACGAGCCCCTCTCATGGGCAGCGGGCTCTGCAGAGGCACCTGGAGTCCTGCTGAGCGCTCACGTGATGTGAGAATTTCAGGGGCCGCTGGGGGGAATCTATAAAAACTTGACTCCTTCTTTGTCTCTCCATGCACCACTGCGCCCCCTGCTGTGTGATGCTGTAAATGCAGAAGCCATGTCTTGGTCCCCACTAAATAGTGTGGGCAGCCCTAGGCCGTCGCACAGAGACCTTCTTGGGAGGGTGTGGCCAGAACACCTCTGTGCTGCAGCAACTGCCAGAGACTGCAATAGCCCCTTGCAGCTGAACAGAGCTTAGAGCAGCCTCAGGAAAACCCGACCTCAGATCAGGGTGGTGTCAGGCTAGTGACAGCCACCTTTGCCACCCCATGGTTCCTAAGGGTGGGACCCGAAGCCCCTATGATAGGGCTCTGCCCAGGGCTGGTGGGTGCTGCACAGCTCACAAGGGGCTCCAGCTGTCAATAGCCAACAGCAGCAGACTTTCAGCTCTTTGCAGATAGGGGGAGATCATTTTTACACTGCCTAAGTGACTTAGGAACCCAAGTCCCATTGGCTGTTAATGAGACTTGAACTCCTTAGTACTTAAGACCCTGCTCCAGTGGAAGTTAGGTGCCTAAATACCTTTGGGGATCTGGGTTAAGTCTCTTTTGAAACTGAGACTTGGACTTCAAAGTCACTTAGGTGCTTTTGAGACTATTAGCCAAGGTCCCCAGGCCTCCTCCCAAGCCAGACACACACATGCACCCCCCCCGCCCCAGCAAGCCCTCTGTACAAAGCTGCCTGGCTGTACACACAGACTCCCTGCACCAGTCCCTCCAGCAAAGCCCTTCGAGTCAGCCTTTCCCCAGCACTCCCTACTTGCCCTGGGCTTTCCCACAGGAAATATGGGAGGAGTCAGATCCAAGGGCTACTTGGCTATGATACAGCACGACATTATTTTAGCCACGCAGGCAGTGACACTGAATCAAGTCTGTGCCGTGAGCCCAGTCACAGGGCTCATTCTGAGTCCAACATGGGGCCTTTGGAGACTTTTCCACAGACAAACACGACCCAGGGCTAGAAGAGCTCCTGTTAGAGACAGCCAGTGTGCCCAATAATGTCCTGCCACGCCAGGGTTAAACTCCCATCAAGAGACCATGCACATCTGCAGTACTGAAAAGCCGCTGGACTGTGGAGCCGTGATTAGATTGAGACACTGGGAATGTATCGATTTCAGCTGTTAGCAAAGTTGTCATTAAGTTAAAAGAGGCTTGAGCGATGGCAGGGAGCAGAGGTTGCAGCTGCCTCCCAGCACAGTTCAAATAACTGAATTCCAGAGAAGGGCATTAGCCGCTGCCTACAAAGGGCCCAGCTGCATTAAGCCCAGACAGGCTTTGTGGGGAAGCATCAATGTTTAATGTGCAGAACAAGCGTCACTGCTCCTCGCCGCTGCAAAGCGGATGGTTTGCTTAGAAATTGGAGACTGATACATGAAGCTGTGTCTCCTGGGTCACCTTGAGGGGAAAGGGTCCCTCATGCCTGGGAAAGGAAGATGCAGGAGTGGGTCAAAAAGGACAGGGCAGATGGGTCTCTCGCCTGTCTACTTGCATGGCCCTCATCCCCGCAGCACTGAGCACATCACAGTCATTAATGACTCTTATCTTACAGACTGGGGGCTGAGAGAGACCCAGGACCAGAGCCTCACAGGTATTCAAGTGGGAGTGAGATGATTTCAGGGGGAGTTAGGTGCCCAAAACACCTCTGGAGACCTGAATCAAAGAGATTTGCCCCATGTCACATAGGGAGGCTGTGGCAAACCCAGGAACTGGTGTGCTTGGCCACTGCTCTGAACACAGCCCAGGGGATGCAGTGATGCCCAGCTACCACAGCGACTGGGGCATTACAAATATCTGGAGAGCTAGGTAATAATGGCAGGAAGCTGGGATGCATTGGGTGATCTAGGCTGGTGGCCTTGGACCATTCCACCACCCTATGCCTCTTGGCAGCAGTATTAGCAGAGGCTCCAAGTGCTGAATGGGTCACGATGGCTGAACTCCCCTGGGCACCGTTGGAGCAAAAAGGAAATTGAGTACAGAGTCATGTGTGAAGGAAACGTACCCGAGTGCTGTCCTCACTGAGCCTGTCCTGTGGACAGGAGGACTCCAGCCTCCACCAGCTCTAAGTTCATTATACAAAACAAGAATGGGCTGAGCCCCATGTGAGAGAGACCCAAAGCCCAGGCGCTTCAGGCGATCAGATCCCAGGGGCAGAGAGACGGGAGAGGGCATTTTTATTAGAAAAGCTTCACGTGAGAAAATTCAACATGCTTGGGCTGGAGAGGAAAAGCATCTCGCAACCGGACTGCGTCGTAGAGTGTGGCCATCCCTTTAACCCAAGCCAGAAGAGCATGGTGAGGTGCAGAAACAGAGGCTGCATTTGAGTCTCTCGCTTCCCTACTGCAACTGGGGCTGAATCTGGGGAAACTTATTTCTGTCTCTGAGAAGGGCTCTGAGGCATTGAGGTGAATGGCGGAACGCTCCTGCCCATCATTAGCTGCTGCTGCTGCATCTCTTTCAAAAGAGAAATAATTGATAAGTCGGAGGAAAGCAATCTGACACACTCTGCTAAAATCCTTTAACCCATGGACGGGCTGCGCTGAATAGGAACATTTCTCACCTCTGCAGAATGAAATTCTTAGTAAAGAAGAACAATTACTGAAACAGGGCTGTGTTTTCTGGCACACTTGGATTGGAATATTAGTAGAACCCCACAAATATGTCCTCCACCATACTCCCTAGCATGGTGTCTTGTCCTTCTAACCTCCTCCAAGGGTGTTCAGTAGGGTTTGGAATACATTGGTGGGGAGGGGGCAAAACAAACAGATGAGCACTTGGATCAGTTCTTCTTTGGCCCTGTGAACTAAGCAAATCCTCTCTGGGAGTCACTGGGGAAAGATAAAGGTAGAATCCTGTAATGTGTTGTTTTTATAAACACTTTTCTCTCTACAGCCCCGGTGGTTAGGAAGATATATCTTTAACCGAAAAGTCAGAACACATGGCAAGAAGAGAGTGAGCAGAGTTAGAGAAGATGGATGAAAATACTTATGCAAATATAGCTTTCTGTGCTGTCAAGAAACTCACCATGACACTCATTTATTACTCTATTAAGACAGCAGATGGCAAACTGCTAATGAATGTGAGAGACATCAAGAATTGCTATAAACAAACAGAACGATGCTAGAGGAGGCATCAAGGAATTTGTGAAGAATGCCACAGACTGGAGCAAAAGTTAAGCAAACTCCCACAGCGTTAAGAGAAGTTCCATTGTTGCGGACACGAAATGAAGCAAGATTTTAAAAGATCAGACTGGGGAAGACACCAGAACACACACAGCATTTTCAGCTCCTAAAAAGGGCTGCTGAGGTTATCTAATTAGTGTCCACAATATCTCTCATGGCATATGAAAGAACTGGTAGAAATCATGCCCATTATTGTTCCCCACTGCTGCTTGAATTCTCTATGCTGTATATTTGTATTAGGATTGGGCAAACTGGATTAGCAGTTACCAACCCCCTTGAACCATCAGCTGTTACCGAATCAAATTTGAAACCAACCATTTGTAAGGTTGTTATGAGTTGTTATTGGTTGTTCTTTGTATTGCAGCTGAACCTACAGACCCCACATGAGATCAGGGCCTCAAGGTGCTACTCTCTGTACACAGACACAGCTCCTTCCCCAGAGAACTCCCAGTCGAAGCAAATAAGGGGTGGGCAGGACATCTGAAGAACAGAGAGGTGAGTGACTTACAGCAGGTCAGTGGCAGTCAGAATTAGAACCAAGGTCTCCTGCCTCCCATTCTAGTGCCCTACTCACTAGGCCATGCTACCTCTCAAATGGTTACTCGTTTGGTTTCCATCTGGAAACCTTCTGAGACTCCTCAAGCCCTCATCTGCAGGTATCCAGATTCCTTTCATTTGACCTATTGCTCCCTCCATTAATTAGCAGCAGTTTCCACCATTGGTTTATGCAAAACAGTATTAGCGAGATTCTAAAGCCCAAGCAGAAATGGATGGCACAGACACTTCTGAGCAGGGCTATGCACTAGGAGTGGAATTCATCTCTGCCTGAGAAAACAGAGTCTTTGAAAAATTAGACTTCTGTCTTTCAACCTCAGTTTAAACACCCAGCCCAGCAAGGTCTGTTAACCAAATGAAGCCTTTCTAATCAGGAAAGTGCCCCCGCAGAGGGAGATAGTTTTATGGTTAATTCATTCTGGGCTCCATAATAAGGAACGTCACAGGTCTCAAAATACTGATCTGGGAGGAAGGAAGCTTTAAAATGACAGAAGCATTTCACAAACTCCAATGCACTTTCTTTTCCCTCTGTTGGCACAGTCATAAGTAACCCATGACAGCTGGGATGCAGAGGACTTCCTGTGTTGTTACTATTATGGTAGCACCTCGGAGCCCTAATCATGGACCCAGACCCCATTGTGCTAGGTACTGTACGAACACAGAACAAAATGACAGGCCTTGCTCCAGGGCCTTTAGAGGATCTTCCTCCAGTACTTAGGAGAACTTATTGGACCAATGGTGCGGCTGCTGCCGCTGGGATCAGCCAATCCATATTTCATGAGCTACAGCAAGTGCAACATGACAGGCCCAAAGGCATTTACTGTAGACATTACAAGACAAATCTGGTCACACACACATGGGTGGGTGTTGGGTTGGGGGGGGATTTCATGGGATTTATCAAACTTAAATCCTAGTTTAGATCTGGTAAAAGCAATACCCACCATAATGTGGACACAGTTCCTCACAGTCCTCTCAAAATCCTTGGGGATCCCCCCAGCCCCCCCCCCCAAATCCATGGATACAAAAAATTCCCCCCCTCCCTCCCCCTCCCCCTCCCCCCCCCCTTCCTAGGAGAGATCGAGAGAGACAGAGCCTTCTCTCCTCCTCCCTCCTCCTCCCTTCCCCAGAATCCACATCCAAAGACCAACCAAGAAAGATAAAAAAAATTTTAAAAAGAAAAAAAAAAAAAAAACTGTTGTAATGTAATCCACAATAACACACATACACTCCTAACTAATAAACCTGGAGCCCTCCCCCTCCTCTTTCTTTCTTTCTTAAAAAAGCAAACAAAACAAGTAACAAAAAAGAAAAATTTCAACATACCACAAACAAAATGTAAAAACAAAATTATAAGACTAATCCGCTCTAATAATTAATACTACTATTGGATATTAGGAACTACTCCAGGAGAACTTGGAGACATGTCATCTCCTCTCTCTCCAAAAAAAAAGAGAACTAACAAAAAAAACACAGACAAAGGCTTCCTCAGAGATTTGAAATTATCTTGTCTTTGATTGGTCCTCTGGTCAGGTGGTCATCAGGTACTGCATGTTAACCCTTTACAGGTAAAAGAGACCTTAACCCTTAACTATCTGTTTATGACAACAAACCACTAAGGTAAAATGGAGTTAAAGATGAGGATATATATCAGTAATTTAAGAGTAAAAAAACATTACAGGGATGTCGTAAATATCCTCAAACCAGGTGTTGTAAATCCAGGAAATTCAGATTTAAGGTTACACTTAAAAGAAATTCAAACATGTTAAGGTCTGGGAATGCATAGCTGTGACACCCAAACAACCTTAACTCAACTCTGCCCTGCCATGCATTAACCATATTATAAAGGCCTTTTTGTGTTTGTGGCCCCAGATTATAGGACAGAGTTAAGGCTGCTAAGAGGCAAGGTAGGAACTCACTGCTACAAGGTTTTGCTGAGTCCAAGAGGTTACCGGGATTCAAAAAGGGGGTGGACATCATATGGATAGCCAGAATACCCTGCTACATCAGATAAAACAAAAGGAGTGTGAACCCTCATGCTAAAAGCGCATAAACCAGTTACTAACTACCTGGGATTAGAAAGAAACTTTCTCTATGAGCATGTTATTACATAGTTGTTGGTTACAATTCTTGCACCTTCCTCTGCAGGATCTAGTCCCAGCCACTGTCAGAGACAGGATGTTGGGTGAAAGAGACTACTGATCTGATCTGGAATGGCAGTTCCTGTGTGCCAAGCTACCACCTAACGTAGCGAGAGAGAAAATTCGGGTAGGGTTGTCTTTGAATCTTCAGGTTCCATCTGTTCGGAGCGATACCATTGTAAATCAAGAGTAATTCCATGGCAGTCAGAGGTGTTACTCTGGATTTATAGTGCTGGAATTGAGCTCAGAATCTGACCGTTCAAAGACTGTAATAAGCTATTAGGTATTAAATTATATCTGATTGCTGAAGCTGACACATTACTGGAAATCTCAGCTTGTACTTTACCTGCAGTCAGTCTCGTCTCATAATTTCCTCAGATTTCTTCCTGTCAGGGCACTCAATAAAGGCCGCCTTGTAAACAAACTCTGGCCAGGACTTTCCAAATGAGATAAGACAAGTCCGGTCAGAAGAGGAAATGATGACCTGCTGGGTCAGAGTCAATAAGAAGCCCGGGTTTGGTTGCAATTGTTAGCCAAGTGTAATTAACTTCTTGAGGAGGTGCAGGATGTTAAGGGCTCGTTGGAATCACGGATTGATAATTATTCATGAGAAATTAAAAGAAACTATTTACATGAAGCAAAATGTGTAAAAACTAAATAGCACGCAGGGGCCAAATCCATTCCTAGCACAAACCCACGGACCTCAGTGGCTTAACACTAGGAATAAATTTGGCCTCTTGATTTACAAGTGACAATATGAGGCCCCGTCTGCACTACCCTGTTAAAAGCCTCTGGTTTTGTAAGCCGTCCATTGTGACACTTGGTTGCAATGAACAGGACTGAGTTGTATTCACCCAGCAGCCTCTTTTACAACACAACCCTGTGTCAATCAAGTTTGTGCACCCTGCTACCGTGTGGACTGACCATGCATGTAAAAATGCATCCTGGGCAGATATCCCAGCTTTCCTAGGGCTTCAGCAGGGGACAGAGTAGCTGCAGAGACATGCACAGAGAATAACACCGCCAGCATGAGGAGCAGTGCATTCTGGGATGTCATTCCACAAAGACATCTGGGTGGAAGGATCCCAACCCAACTGCACAGTCCCAGCTGGGGTGGCGGGGGAGGCGCCCATCTATGTAGCAAAACACTTGTTGCAGGAAGACAGCCAAGTGCCAGCCTCAGCTGATGACCAGGGAGACACATTGTGAGCGCCCATGGTTACTAAGCCAATATTAACCATGTGTCATGTGGCCACAAACAAGGCCATGGAAACGAGACGCTTCCAAACAGCATGAAAGCAGCAGGCAGCCGTGCTGCCTGGCAGTTAGTGCAGAGCAAGCACTGAAACCAAACTGGGAAGCAGAGTGAGGGGCAAGGGAGCCTGGAGACTGAATGACTGCATATAAAGAGATGCCTGGCTGCTAGCGGGACACAGTGGAGCTCCCACAAACAGCCTCGCAGGCCCTCTCTCCGCTGTGCCATGGCCCCATAGCAGTTTAAAGCATAGCTGAGACTAACGCCGTTTAAGCACAAATCACTGTGTCATTCTCCTTTGGTTTTTCCATAATCAGTGTCCAGTAGGACTTGCCCTCTGCGTGGGATGAGCCAGCTGGGCTAGTGAAGCCAAGTTTATGGGCTGTGTTCTCATTACCTGCATGAACACAGGCTTTTCCTCCCAGCAGTGACAGCGGATCACAAACCACAATGTTCATCTTCCCCTGCCAGGGTTTAACCTTGGTCAAATCAAAGTTCTTTATTCCCAGGGCCCAGGCAGCCCAGCCCTGTCTGCCCTCACACCGAGACCCAGGGGCTGGAGTTTCCTGAGCCCCATCTGCATCAGTGCTCAAGCTATTTAACCCCCGCTTGTACGATTCCCTACCTTGCATGCCGGAGGGGAAATGCAGGTGGTGGGCTGTGGCCTACCTGGCTAGCCTGAGCCCAGCTGTCTGGGATTTTCCTAGGACTCAGACGGGTTTCGTAACCCACCACAAGAGGATAATACAAACCAAACTGCCTGGTTATTGTCAGTTAAGGAGAGCAAAGGACAATGGGATCTTTGAAGATCTGGGTCATTATCTTATCTGCTGATTTTCCTGGAGCCACTGGGTATTTGGTGTCATACATTAAAACCAACCAATGTCTTTAATGGAGAAATGAAGGTACGAACCCCTGGTTGGGTAGGCTGGGAGCAGCTGTGTGGGTCATTTAGGCTCTGTTAATGTAAGGTGCAAAACAACTGTGAAACGTTGTTTGGAACCTCTTGAGCTTGTAACGCCTGCATAGTGTCTTGTGTCCCCACACGCCGCACCTGCGCCAAGGGTTGGGTGCAGCAATAGACTGGAGCACTCAGGTTGAGTTGTTGCTCAGGTCTGGCTGAGCTGGTAGAGTCTGCAAAATGCCTTCTGGTCTGGAGAGGAAACTGCAAATGTCACAGCTCCCTGGCTTAGCTGTTCTTCCCAATTCCATCCCACAATGTTTGGGAATTGCCCAGAATCCACTGTGCTGGGAAAGGTGGTTCAGGAATCCCAGAATGCACGGGTACAGCCCTGGCAGTAAGTTATGCTGCATGTGGACATGCCAGAACGGTTCTGTCAAATGCGCTCTTGCTTCTTGTTGTTCTAAACCACTGCAGGGACAAGTTGAGGCAACAAATCACGCCCTGCAATGCTTGCCTTTATCATGGTATCCATATCTAGGACCCTGACCTGCTCCCACTGACATCTCTAACAACTGGAGCCGGCCCTTCATGCAGACCCCTCGGTCTGACTCCCCATGATATTTCCTTCTGCCTTTTCCCCTCATCTCTCTCTTCATGCCAAGGATGGTGCGTTGGGGAGTCCATTCCAGCATGTATCCAGCCACTCATTGTGAAGCCATTCTCCTTCATTTCTTCCACTGCGTTAGCCTTCCAGTAGAAAACCCATGAGAATGCAGAGGGTTCTTGTGCTGGGAGCAAACAGGCATGTTTTATAAGACATCCTAACACTGATGGGAATGGATTATAATGACACACCCCACCTGCTGTGTCTGAGATAATCTGTAATGCTTGGAGTGCTTCACACATCCTCCAGAGAACGCAAATCCAACAGGACTGGTCTCAGCTAACCCTGGTATGCAGTGGATGTGTGGGCTGGGAGGAGATCTACTTTGCTTCATCCTAGAAACCAACAGAAGTTAGTTTTATCCCCACGTACCCCACCCTTGTGATTCAGAAGCCTACACAGGACTGAGAACCTGCTAGTTCCACCAAGAGAAGAGGCTTGGATGTGTCATGATTCCAATGTTTGTATCTATCCCTTTTAGAGGATTATGAGTGAATAGGGAACTCCCTGGATTTGGCCTTAATTACACCTCTACAAATTAAAGGCTAATCAGCGGCAGCATGCCAAGCCCTCTGTAGCTCTGAGCAAATGCAGGCACATTAGAAACCTCTACACTCATTCCCTGATGAAGGTTCTGCCTGATTGTTATTTAACAGTTGCCAGTGAAACCTCTACATGTGCAAAGTGGTTTTCTTGGGCAAGCATCTGAAAGGGGCACTGGCACCTACCCTGGCTGAATTCCCTGGCAAGATCCAGCACCGAATGGGTGTTTGTCTGAGCCATTGTCCATGCAGTGAACACTCCAGGTGTTCACCTCCAGGGTCAGGTGTAAAAAAAAATCATTAATTTGGAATATACTGACCTAAAAACCTGCTCAGGACTTTTTACTGTTCATGCCACTCACCCAGAGAAATGAATCAGCAAATGAGAATAAATCACTTCCATGCAACAAACGGGAGCTAATGCTCTTAAAGCTGAACCAGAAAGGTAAATGTCAAGCTCCCAGGCTCTCTAACCACATGTGCTGGATCCCCCACGCTAGCCACGCTCTGCTAGCCCCACACAAGAAGGGCAGTCAGCACATCATTGTCTTATAAGTGGGTGCACCACTAGTGGGAGAGGATAGATAATTCCCCATGGCCCATTCAGTGCTTGGGAATCCTGACTGGACTCAGAACCAGCGTGGGAGGAACAGGGGTGGTGAGGGAAGGGGACACAGGACTGACAAGGAGTCAGGGTGCAGCAGGAGTACTGGGACTGGTTGGGAAAAGAGACTGGGGCAAGGAGCTGGGGAGGGGGTGGGTGACTGTGATTGGCTGAAGAGACAGGGAAGGGAGACTGGGACTGGGATCCAGTGAGCGGGGGCAGGGGTCCTGTGGAGAAACTAGTATGTGATCTACTTAGAGATTTTATCATCACCTTCATAATAGTCTTTCAACCTATTTTTCTGTGTGTAATAATAGTAATACACAGTAATAGGCTGAGTTGAACTGGAGAAAAAGAGGCTTAGGGATGCAAGCCAGGACCACACAAACTCTGGAGACTCAGCCTGTAACCCTATTGCAGTGCCTGGCTCCCAGGCTCCTGGCCAGCAAGCTGCCTGGCTCCCCGGCTGCATGTCTGGTGGGGGGATGAGGGGGAGAGTCAGGGTGCCCCACCAAGGACCTAGGGAGCCAGTCAGAAACTTTTAACAAATTCAGTTTTGGGAGAAGTAAATTGGAGTTTTTTGAACATTTCTGTTCCTGGGAAATGTCCCGTTTCTGGCTGTTCACTCCAGTTGAGAACAACTGTTTGTGTGTGTGGCGGGAGGATGCACAATTTGGCCTGGGATGGCTGCACGGCACTGCTAGAGACGGGACATGCCCTGCAATTGAAAGCCAGGATGCTGCAGTAGGTGGTGGCGGTGGCACTGGCTGGGGAAGGCAGACTGCTCATCCTAGGCAAGCAGGCAGGTGCTTTTTCCTGGGTGGAAGCTTTGGGGACTTTTAAAATGAAAGCAGAGAAAACAGAGGGGAACGGTCTGTAGGCCCTGATCCTGCGTTGGCTGCTGGGAGACAGGGAGGCTGAGCTGACAGAGCTGTTCCAGCTCCAACCTCAGTGGCTACGGCATCTTCCCCTTTTGAAGGAGGGAGGCAGGAGGAGGACGAGTGGTGGGAGCCATAAGGAGAACAGGTGTGATGAGGAGCAGCAGCAGCACAGCCCTGGGGGTCGGTATCCCCTTCCCAGGTGATACTCGCTCTCTGTCCTGAGACAGGGAACTCCGAACCCGCTCAGAAGTGGCCTCAGTGACTCGGATCTGGGCCAAGATGACCTCGTTTGCTATGTCCCAGACGGAGCAATTTTTTGGTTGTAATTTCCCCTAGAAACAAGCCCTGGCCATGGACACACAGAGTCAACAGCCACAGTGAGCTGCAGCTGCTGAGCGGGCAGGGGCTGGGCATGGCCTTGGTGTCTGAAATTCACAGCTACCTTCAGCCTCCTGTCCCCCCAGCTCGGAGCTGGCAGTGTTGTCATGCTGAGCGTGCAGAGCTCCCGTGGCAGCAGAGTATGAGGGGAGGCCATCGAGAGGAGGAGGAAGGGCTGAGATATCCAACCAAAGGGGCAGGTACAGACTATGGATCCCAAAACACCTTTACCTGCCATCGCTGCACAGAGCCCAGCACCCAGGGGCTGGCATGAGGTTTGCTAGGTAGCAGCATTAGCACGCTACAGCACAGGAGGCAGCTTACACCGCTACGCTCAGTGAGACAGCAGGCTACGCTCAGGGGACATCAGCACAGCACTGAGCACAGAGCGGCTTTTGAACAAAATGCTACATGCAAAGTCTGAGCATATGGGGGCGGCGCGGCAGCGTTAGCGATGGCCATAAGCCAGGCAGAGCCAACACGGCATACCTGATCAGGCAGCGTGATGGCAAAAGCCAAGATGCTGCGAAGGACGCTCAGACAGCGCTGGCAACACAATCGGAGAGCTGTGGTGGTGGGGAGGGGAGACCGAGAAGGACTAAGCAGCTGCAGTAGCTGATTCAGGAGAGGCCAGGCCCTGAGATCAGATTCATTATAGTGTCTGTTTGTACGTGCGATCGCTGCAGCCATAATGCATTCAGGCAAAACGTTCCCTGGCCCAGCATAGCAGAGCCCCTGGGGAGAGGTTGCAGCAGGGAGTGAGAGGAGCGACTGCCATTGCTAGGGAAGGATGAGGCTGCAGATTTGGAAAGCAGGACCCTGGACTGCAGTCTTGACAGCCACCAGCTTAGCCAGGACTAGGGATTTCCTGAGCCAAACGCATGCCTCTCTGCAGCGTCAGCTGAAGACCCAGCCTCTGTAGCTAGGGCGGATCAGGCAGTATAACTTTCAGAAGTGCCTCAGTAGCTTCAATTAATGGACTTTCAATGGGACTTGGTTCCTACGTGATAAGGTGCTTCTCAAGACTTTACCAGACTGTTACCAGAGTCCGGCACAGAGTCATACCCATACTGCACATGGAGAGTGCGCTACACTGGGACACAGGGAGCTGCAGGCTGCAGTGAACAACAGGCTCTGGTTGCTGTTGTGTCACAATAACATCATCTCTCCCCAAAGTAAAGCCGCTGTTCCATACAAGCTCTTCTTGCTTTAACACCAAGAGCACAGCCATTGACAATTCAGGTAGGCAGGCCAAGCCCTTGGGATGGATTTCCTGTGACTGCCAGCAGGGGCACTGATGGAGGCTCTTGGTTTCCTCTATCACCCAGATGGACCTGCGAATAGGAAAGTCAGGCAGTGCAGAGAACAGAATTTCGGTGCTCTCCCTAGGACCCACGTCCCCACCATGCCTGCATGCTTTCCGCAGCTCCCATTGTCCGGGAATGGTGAACCACAGCCACTGGGAGCTGCGAGGGGTTGTGCCCGCGGACAGTCAATGTAAAGAAACTGTCTCGTGGCCTGCCAGCAGATTACCCTGACGGGCCACGTGCAGCCCGCAGGCTGTCCACCACAGTTCTAGAGGCTGAAGAACTGTTTTCCTAATATTTACCCTCCGTTTTACTGAGGAATAGGAGGCAGTAGCTGCAAGAATCTCTCCCATCCTTCATCATGAACAAGAACTACATTTGCCTTCCTCCAGCTGTCCATGATTTTTCAAAGCTAATTGTCAGAGATACAGTATGTTCGTTAGCCAGTTCCCAAGCGCCCTGTCATGCAGATCATCCAGACGATCTGATTTGCACGGCATTGGTTCAGATTTTCCTTCTATCCCCTGGGCTGCACTTTATCAGTAATTATTTCTCCAGCTCTTTCTTCATGATGGATAGTGTGCACTCCTTGTCTGTATTTTTCTCATTGAAGACAGATTCCAAGCAGTTCAGTATCTCAGCCATCCTTGAGCCATTGTTAATTTCATCCCCCTCCTCATGTGTTAATAGACTTGCTTTTTCCTAGCACTTTTTTACCCTTGATATATTTTTAAAGGCCCTTCTCATCCCCTTTGGCTGGTATTACCTTATTTGGAGCTTGGTTGCCCTTATCCCTTGCAAGTCTAATGGGCTCTGTGGGTTCTATTAAGAGATCAGCTCAAGTGAATCTAAATGAGGCTAAGTCTAAAGGGAATCTCAGATGAAACTTCAACCTGCCCTTATCTTATCTTCAGGGCTACATGAGCTCAGAATCCCCTGCCCAGTCAGTGGCTGCAAGCAGCTGTATCAGAGTCTTGTGACATTTTATAGTCACTTCTGGCTTTGGCCCTGTGTATTTGATAGTGTGAAAAGGGCCCCACCAATACTGTTAAAGGAAATGTGCCTTTTTTCATTTGTCTAATACTTTATTTTGTTAATAACGTGTTGGAGCATCTGCCCAGCTCTGATCACAATTCATACACTTTGCTAACAGAAGCCTTTGCCAATGGCAGAAGGCCTTTCCAGGGCAGTCACTCTCATTGCTTCTGATTTGCATTCTAAGTCCTTAGTAAGGAAACTAACCACATCCAGTTACAGAAGGTGGATTGGGAGGCAAGTTGCAATAGGAATATAAATATACAGCCAGCGATTTGCACTGCTGTGTACTTTTTACACAGATCTGGCCAGCCCTCCAACATAGCCTAAAGGAGCTGTCACCTCTTCAGCGTGACAGAGCACTTCCCAAACAGCCTGACCTAGAGAACGGGTTTCTATTTCCAGCCCGGTCATTAAGGTGACACTGGAGAAGAAACTTAAAAGCTGAATTATCCACAAGGATGGACACAAACAAACTATGCTGAGTACCTTAATAGTCTTGCCATGCTGTCCTGGCCCTTGGTTTAGCAGCAGCAAACGCTGCCACTGCCGAGGGGGACAAAGACAGAAAATGGAGAAAAACCAACCAGGCAGGGATATGCTAAAAACAAACAAACGAAAAACAAAACAACAACAACAACAAAGCAATGGCCTGTTCTGCTTCATGAGCTGTGTCTTTGGAGCTTGGGTGCACAGATATAAAGTCTGATCTTGAGCTGCAGAGCATCATGGGAATAATGGCAGAGACAGGTCGCATGAGAAGAATAGATAAACCAGCGTCAAGATTCATTGGATTGTGGGGGGGTCTCTATGGATTCTTTGAATTTCTGGTCAAAGGACACCCCTTCTCTTTGAAGAAGAGCTCCATCTTTCTAAAATGCACAATTAATTAACAAGGGGATCCTGAATCCACTTCCCCTGGACCTACTCGCTTTAAATCAATTCAGCAAAAAGAACTGCAGTATTAATCTCAGATGTAGTAGGTGGAAGAGGCAAAAAGAAACATTTTTTCTAGCCCTGTGTAAATATCAGGTTAATGACTATGACACTGCACCTTTTCTGTTACATCAGGGCTCAGCTTTTCTGCCTCTGGCGTTGAGAGGACCCGAGGTAAATCAGTCCCACTCTGGAGCTTTAATACTTCCTGTTGGTTTATTTACAAAATGTACAGGATATGTCTTAGGATCGGCCTGAGGGTTTCTTTAAACAAAAAAACCTTATGTTTCCTAACTCCCACTTGAGTACTGCTTCTTCTTATCTGGCTGCCAATCATTGACTGCCCTCTCTAACCCGCTCCAGGCCCAGTTATGTGGGAACCAGACCTTGCCCCAAACAGGATAAACACAAGATGTACCCTTATAAGGAAAAACAGTTCTGTACCTAGGAGAAGCCTTTTCCTTTTACTGCACACAACCCTGCTACAGCTTGCGTCTCCTCCCTTCTCTCCCTCAATGGATAGGGTCCAGTGACTACAGCCAGTTGGGGAAGTCCTGGCAGCAACAGGGGGCGGTACCACCCCCCTTGTGGAGGACTGGGAAAGAACCTCCCCACCCCCTTGTCATCTGTGCACCCCGTCGGCACCGAGGCAAGTGCTGCCTCGGTCGCTGGCTGGGAGGACTCTGGGATAGCGGATGGGGACTTCTGCTCCATTTTTGAGGAGACTGAGGCCCTAGGTCTGACCCCGGTTACCCAGGGGGAGGATGACTCCCTGCCAGCGGGCCTAAATCTGCACGGCAGTTTCTTGATGCCCCCTCCTCCGCTCTCTCCCCAACTGCAGACATCTCGCTCCCTGTGCCCAGTCGAGAGGTGCTGCACCCCAGTGGCTTGGCTCCAGGGTCCCCGATCCCAGTCCCGTTCCCATCCCTGATGCTGTTCCCGCCTCGTCCCCTTCCACCTCCCATATTGTAGCTGCCCCCAGCATTGTTTTGTTTCCCTTTCTGTCGGACAGCCCTCGGGAGGCGGTTTTCATGTTCCCCTCTCCCGACCTCTTAGGGGCTGCTGGTTTTCCTCCACTGTCCCTTCCCGTGTCGGGGTCTGAGATGGGCTGCATGGCACCAGTCGAATGGGTGCCACACCGGGGGTCTGCCCCCTGCTTCCCTGTCTCGGTAGGCCATAGGGCTGTTGTGGGGACCTGACCGGAGGCTGGCCAGGGGTCTGTAGCCCTGGCCCCCAATGTGCTGTGAGACAAGCTGCACACTTTCCTCCTGGACACTCATGGTGTCCGGAATAGGGTGCAGCTCACTCTCCAGCGCTGGGGAGATTTTCATCACGTCCTCTGGACTGTGAAGGCCATTTTGGGGTGTTAGGATATAGATATTCAGGCCTGTCTGCAAAGGCCTATACTTTAAGAATGTAGGTGTAGTCTTATCACTTAGCTAGTTATAGAGATATAAAAGAAAGAATCAAAGATCACTGTCTGTGTAATGGCCTTCTCTTACTGTGACAGGCTAAGGCCTTCAGCTAAGATGTACGTAGGCAGCCATAAGCTGGGAAGTGTATGGTCACATCCTCACATTCCAAACTAGTCACATTGAAATAAGGTGCTATTGGGCTATTAGGAATACAATCCTGTCCTGATATTTCTATCACCTCCAGAGAAAGGGAAGAGCCTAGAAGATGTAAAAGGAAACTTAGTTTGATAGCGTCCTGTCTGGCAAGAACTTCAGTGCTCCCTCTGTTGTGCAGGCAGGCTGTGCTTGCCTTGCTTCTGAAGAAGTGGGACCTCTGCAACCTTCAGAACTGGCATCCCATCTCACTCCTCAGCACTGACTACAAGGTCATAGCAAAGGCCATCTCACTGTGGCTGGGGTCTGTGCTGGCGGATGTGGTTCACCCCAGCCAGACCTACACCATTCTGGGCTGTACCATCTTTGACAACTTGTATTTGGTCCGGGATCTCTTAGAGCTCAGGTGTAGTGATGGTCTGTCATTCTCCCTCTTGTCCCTGGACCAGGAGAAGACGTTTGACAGGGTGGACCACAGGTATCTCCTGGGCACTCTGTGGGTATTTGGCTTCAGGCCCCGGTTTGTGGGTTTTCTCTAGGTGCTGTATGCCTCCATGGAGTGTTTAGTCAGGCTCAACTGGACCCTGATAGAACTGGTCAGCTTCAGGCAAGGAGTGCATCAAGGCTGTCCGCTGTCAGGTCAGCTGTGCAATCTGGCCATTGAGCCCTTCCTCCATCACCTCCCTAGAAGGCTGATGGGGTTGGTGTTCCATGAGCCGGAGTTACAGCTGGTCCTGTCAGTGCACGCCAGTGACTTGCTTCTCATGATCCAGGACCCAGGGCACTGGTGTGGGTGGAGGCCTGCCAGGCCATTTAATCAGCAGCCTCCTCCACCCAGGTTAACTGGATCAAAAGCTCTGGCATGGTGGTTGGGGACGGATGGCAGGCAAGCTCTCTCCCACCCATGCTTCAGGCCATTCGGTGGAGTGCAGGTCCACTAATCTATCTTGGCATCTACCATGCATCTCTCTCTGCCTGAGAACTGGCAGGATTTGGAGGGCAGGGTGGCTGAGTGCCTGCGGAGGTGGACAGGACTGCTCCGGTGCCTTTACCTGCAGGGGAGGGCACTGGTGTTCAATCAGCTAGTCCTGTCCATGCTGTGGCAGCAGCTCAACACTCTGATCCCGACCCGGGGTTTCCTGACCCACCTCCAGACATTAGCTCTGGAGTTCTTTTGGCCAAGGCTGCACTGGATCTCTGCAGGGGTCTTGAGTCTCCCACTGGAGGAGGCAGGACAGGGCCTGATTTGCCTTCACACTCAGGTCCGTGTCTTCCACCTCCAGGCCCTGTAGAGACTTCTTTATAGTGCAGGTAGTCCTGTGGGGAGTACGTTGGTGCACACCTTCCTGTACTGCTTCCGAGGGCCCCTGCCCCGTGAGCCCCTCAGCTGTCCCACCCATACTCCCTGAGCTGGATCCACAACCTGCAGCCGGTTCACTTTCAAACCACGCCAAGGGCACATCTGTACACACTTGTGCTCTGTATTCTCCATTTCCTCTCCCTCGTGTCCTGCCCTGACACTAGGATATGGAATCTGTTGCCACCTCTTGAGAGTGAGGAACCCCAGTGTGCCAGTCTTTATTTCACCTTAGTCCCACAGCCCACCGGGGATATTGGTTGGGGCTCCTTCATGGAGTCATGAGCACTGGTGTGCACCTGGCATGGTTCACCCCTGTCCCTGATGCCTGTCCTTTTTGTGGCATAAGGGAGACGCTGGTGCATGTCTACCTTGAGTGCACCAGGTTGCAGCCCTTTTTCCTGCTCCTCCTGGACTTACTTTTGTGTTTCTGGCTGCACATCTCCCCCCATCTTCTCATATACACACAGCCCGTCCATGCCCCCACAAAGCCGCAGGACCCCCTCATCAGCCTCTTCCTAGCGATGGCCAAAGTGGCCATCTACAACACCAAGGAGAGGATGTTGGCTGAGGGGGGTCTCTGTGACTGTGGGGCCTATTTCCAGTCCTCCCTCCATTCACAGATCCAGGCAAAGTTCCTCTGGGCCGCGTCCGCAGGCTCCTTTGACACCTTCAAGGAGCAGTGGCTGCTGTCCAGGGTTCTCTGCTCAGTGTCCCCTTCAGGTTCCCTACTTTTGACCCTTTGACCTTCACACCTGTCCTTATTATTTTTTCTGTTGTCTCCTGTAATTATTTGAGTCCCAGGCTCAATGGATCCTCCCCACAGGCTGGGGGGAGGGTCCTTCAGCCATGGGCGGCCCGAAACACAATAGGACCACCTTTCTGGAACTGCCAGCTCTGACTCTGTCACATGACACAGTCCAACAATTCTCCAGGGTAAATCCTTCTCTATCTTAAAAATCTTCTTGTGGGGACTGTGCCAGATATAAGATTTCTGGGGTGGACAGTCACCGCTCTGGGCTATACCACCAGGAAAGAGCATCCACATTTTATACCCAGCTCCAAGTCTGTCTTTCACAAGACTGGGATTTCTATCACCCCTTAGTCATAAGTAGTAGCTGATGTAGCAAATATTATCTCCCTTGTTCTGCATCATGACTATCTTTCTTGTGCAGTCTCTATTTTAGAGCTTTTCCCCACTTCTGGACCTTGGCAGGTGGAGGAGTATGAGACACCTAGGGCTAAACTTTGCTGGAGATGTATGTTTCCCAGTACCTCCAATAAGAACCATGTTCATAAATCACAGGACAGAACTTGGCGCTTCCTGTAAACCAGAGGTGGTAAAACTATGGCCCGTGGGACCATCCTGCCTGGCTCCTGAGCTCCTGGCCTGGGAGGGGAGTTCAGGGTGGGGGGCAGGGGTGTGGAAAGGGGTTGGGGTGGTCAGGGGGGAACAGGGAGTTGAATGGGGGCAGGGGTCCTGGGGGGGGGGGCAGAAGGGTCACCAGATGTCCTGATTTTATAGGGACAGTCCCGATATTTGGGGCTTTTTTTATATGGGCTCCTATTACCCCCCACCCTTGTCCTGATTTTTCACACTTGTTGTCTGGTCACCCTAGGGGGCAGTCAGGAAGGGGGGGGGTTGGATGCGGCAGCAGGGGGCAGTCAGGAGCAGGGGTTCCGGGGGCAGTCAGGGAACAGGGAGAAGGGGTGGTTGGGTGGGGCAGGGGTGCCAGGGGGGCCATCAGGAATGAGAGGAGGAGTTGGATGGGGTGGTGGGGGTCCGGGGGCGGTCAGGGGACAGGGATGTGTGGATGGAGCAGGAGTCCCAGGGAGGGGAATGTTAGGGAACGGGGGTTGGCTGGGGCAGGAGTCCCGGGGGGGGGCAGATAGGAGGTGGGGGGCCGGGCCACGATATCCTCCCCTAACCGGCCCTCCATACAATTTACTAAACCCAATGCGGCCCTCAGGCCAAAAAGTTTGCCCATCCCTGCTGTAAACTCACCCCTAGAAAGTTTTTCCAGCTCAGGAATTCCATGGCAGAGCTAATCCCTGGGGGGAATGAAAGGCTTGGATTTTGGCCACATCCATGAATTTCTCCACAAGCCAGGAGAGTGGAAGTCTTTCTTCCATTTTAGCATCCACACAAATCTGCTTTTGATACCTATAGCAGGAAAATGCCAAAGTTCACCTCTTCAAAAAACTTACAGGCCACTTCTTGTCAGCTTGTTGGTGCTCAACAGCCCAGCCAGTGGTGACCTGAGCAAGGAAGAAGAAGTGGGTATTCACCCACGAAAGCTCATGCTGCAGAACGTCTGTTAGTCTATAAGGTGCCACAGGATTCTTTGTTGCTTTTACAGATCCAGACTAACACGGCTACCCCTCTGATACTTGAGCAAGGAATGGGTCTCTTATATGACCAGTCAGCTTGTCACAGCTGGGAATAGAAGTGATGTCATCACCCAGCAGAATATATAGTAGAGAGCATGGCCGGCTTCTGCTAGACAGAACTGACTGTAGCAAGTGATTGGTGTTTTTCTGTAGAAGGTAAATCTCAGCGACATGGCAGCTCAACAGTGGTTTAGGAGCCCTGAGTTCTACCTTGAGCTATGCTTTGCCTAGCTTTTATGATGATGCTCTTAGTTTCTCATTACTTTTACAGTGATCAGCATGAAAATGACAACAGGCACTTACAACACAGCAGTATCTGGGATACCACAGTTAGGCTAGGGGCCGGCTGTGATACCTCATAGTACAGCGTGGTAAGCAAGAGTACATGTTGGTTCTTTAATGTCAATCATTGGATCAGGCTTTCATTAGACCTGAGCTGAGTTCCATGTCACAGATTTCTATTCAGACAAAACTGAGCGGTTTCAGTGCCAGGTAAGTTGGAGAATTCACAGATGTTTCCTCTCTCTGCTCATGAAATACAGAGAGTTAGGGAAAGGCCAGTGAAATTTGAATAGAAAAAAAGGAAGAGGTGAAATGAAATGTATCAGTTGTGTGCCTTGTCTACACACACACAAATTGTACCACTTGCACTATTCTGGTGTAGTTCAAGCTGTGCAAACCCCCTAGCCTGGACACAATCATAGTGGTATAAATGTGTGTAAGCCAATAGTCAGCAGCTTCACAATGGGAGGAGCTCTTTGCTGGTAGAAAGGGAAAAGAACTGCTACCAAGAGCCTCATTTACATGTTCCATACCCACAATTCCACCAGTCATATTTGGAAATCTCCCAAACTGAACTAGGGAAGAGGTGGAGAGGTGAAGTCTGAACTATGAGAGGGGAAAGTGAAAGGGCTCTCTCCCCCAGTGGTGAGAAGCTTGTCTTCCAGTGGTGAGGACTCTGGCCCAGGGTCCTGGATGCTCCTGTCCCTCCCCTTCTGAGGATCCTGCAGTGCAGAGAGGACTGCCTGCAGAGAGCAGCAGGGCAGTTGCAGAGCCGAGGTGACCTCAGTGAGATCCCATTGCTCAGCACTTAAACTGAGCTGAATCAAAAAGCTGGGTCAAGGGGTGGCTCCTCGAGGGGGGACTAGACAACTGACTTCAACAGGACTGAAGCCCACTCCACAGAGAACAGTACCCTTAGATCCCAGCGCACTTCTGTACACTGAACCAAACTGTGAGGGGGCCTTGTGGTGGGTGAGGTGCCCTGGGAACGCCTGCCTTTTGGCCATTCCCAGAGATGGGTGGGGAGAGAATTGAATGGACTCCTGCAGATTTACAGAGTGCTTTGAATGTGACCTCACTGTCAAGTATTCCCAGATTCTGTGTCCCCATTTCCCCTAGAAAAGATTCCCTTGTTCTGCATATAGACTCAGGGTACTTGCAATGGTCTGTCTAGTCTGGGGTGACTAGATAGCAAGTGTGAAAAATCAGGATGGGGTGGTATAGATAGACAAAGCCCCCAGTATCAGGATGGTCCCGATAATATTGGGGCATCTGGTCACCATCTGACCTCCTGTAGAACAGAGGCTTGGGAATCCAGCCAGCGATCCCTGCCTTCAGCCCAGTGCTCCTGGCTGAGCTAGAGTGGACCTTTCAGAAAGGCATCCAGTCTTGATTTAGAGACTCCAAGGATGGACAATCCACCGTAGGTACGCTGGTCCAATGGTTAATCACCCTCACTATTGACAATGTGTGCCTTAGGTCTAGTCCAGAGGTGGGCAAACTATGGCCTGCGGGCCCCTCCTGCCCTGCCCCCAAACTCCTGGCCTGGGAGGCTAGTCCCCAACCCTTCCCCTGCTGTTCCCCCTCCCCTGTGGCCTCAGCTCGCTCCGCCGCTGGCGCAGTGCTCTGGGCAGCGGGGCTGCGAGCTTCTGGGGCAGCACAGCTGCAAAGCCGGGGCCTGACCCTGTGCTCTGTGCTGTGCCGTGGCGTGGCTGGCTCCAGCCAGGCGGTGCAGCTGCCTGTCCTGGTGCTCTGGGCAGTGTGGCTGTAGCGGTAAGGGGGCAGGGAGTGGGGGGGTTGGATAGAGGGCGGGGGAATTCAGGGTGGTGGTCAGATGGTGGGAGTGTGGATAGGTTCAGGGCGGTCAGAGGGCAGGGAACAGGGAGGTTGAAAGGGGGCAGGGGTTCCCAGGGGGCAGTCAGGAAGGAGAGGGGGGTTGAATGGGGCGGTGGGGAGCAGTCAGTGGCAGAGGTTCCGAGGGCTGTCAGGCGACGGGGGGGTTGGATGGCACAGGAGTCCCAGGTGGGTGGGCGTCAGGGGGCGAGAAGCAGGATGGGTCGGATAGGGGGCAGGGGGCAGGCCACATCTGGCTGTTTGGGGAGGCACAGCCTCTGCTAACCGGCCCTCCATACAATTTTGGAAACCTAATGCAGCCCTCAGGCCAAAAACTTTGCCCACCCCTGGTCTAGTCTGAATTTGTCTGGGATCAGTTTCCAACCAGCGGACATCGTTCTGCCTTGAGATCTCTTCTTTATGCAGAATGTCACAAAGCTCGTTCTCCGTCAGCTATCTGACTGCAGCACGTAGGGATACAGCTACGATGAAGAACACTAATCATTGTTAATCATTTGTTAACTAACACTAGCTCCGTCACCCCGAAAGCCTCCTGTCCTATCCACCCACACACCGCTGCCTTTCTACAGGTTGAAGTTTTGAAGCTAGAAGGGCTCAAAAAATCCTGAGACTTGGAATGTGAATGTTTTGGCAGCCAACTTATAATTGATTGGAACCTGGACAAATGACTGAACCAATTTCCTGGAGACTCACCAGAAAATTCAAGCTTTAAGCAGAGATGATGTGCTGGAAATCTGGGGCAGACACACTGGTGTTTTCATGTAAAACAAAGCAGCTGAACCACCACTTTAACTGCACAAGAGATCAGAATCTGAACTCCGGTGTCCCAGTGGCTCCACCACAATACACGCATGCCTCAATACACATCTGTTCCATTATCCCCAAACTGCGTGAGCCCAGGCATGTGGAAAAGGGAACCTGAAACTGGAGAGAAGCCCACATCAGCAGAGGTCTTCAGCAAAGCAAGAGGTGCTAATGAATGCTTTAAAGCACTCTATTGCCCTTGTCCTCAGCAACACCCCCTCGGCATGGCCTGGTGCACTCCCAGAAACCACCACTGCAAACCGCACAGGTTTTACTGCTACACGTTCAGCCATGCTAAGTGGCTGTCACAGCATAGAGCATTGCAGGAGGCTATCACAGGACCAGAAGCTTCCAAGAGACTTTCTGAGGGAACATTTGCTAAAAATGTTAAAAAACATATTGCTGTGCTGACTGCCCCCCTGGCCGGCCGGACAGGATGGAGAGCACGACTCCTGAACTCAGGTCCCCTCGGCCGGCCAGACGGGACGGAGAGCACGATGCCTGGGCTCAGGCCCCGTTGGCCGGCCAGACGGGACGGAGAGCACAACACCTGGGCTCAGGCCCCGTCGGCCGGCCAGACGGGACAGAGAGCACGACTCCTGAACTCAGGTCCCCTCGGCCAGCCAGACGGGACGGAGAGCACAACACCTGGGGTCAGGCCCCCTCGGCCGGCCAGACGGGACGGAGAGCACGACGCCTGGGCTCAGGCCCCCTCGGCCGGCCAGACGGGAAGGAGAGGATGACACCTGGGCTCGCCCCCAATGGCACATCTCCACAGGAATGCAATCAATAGATCCACCATGGGTTCCCCCTGCTGCTCACAGAGATGCACTCACAGTCCACTCCCCAACAGCCCCAGCCCAGTAACCAACCCCAAACCCAGCCGTGTAGAGTGAGACTCCAGCAATCTGTGGACTGTTCCACATGCCCCCCTGAGATGCACACAGTGTCCGTGTGCTCTCCTCCTGACATTGCAGCCACACATCCACAAAGACACCCTAGACAATACAAGCCCCACTACGTGTAACTGTCAAAGTCAGACTCAGGCCTCACAGTTTGTCAGACCACTCTGTTTTATTAGCAAAGCCTCTGCCAATACACCCAGATAGTGTGGGAGTGCCATGCAAGGCTTAAGCTACTTTATTTATTCAGATAAAAAGGGTGCGAACTTAACAAGATAATAAAGGGAACAGAACTAATAAGTTTACCTGGAGCTAGACACACACACATCCTATTTCCTTATTAACTCTTACCGATCTCCTGCTAAAGTCCCACCATTAGATTAAGTGGACCCATTGTTCCATACCTTAATGTTTCTTTTCCAGATAATTTTATCTCAACATTCCTCATCCCTGCTTAAAGGAACATACAGTATTTCTTTAATCCATTCTACTTTTACAATTTAATTAATTCTACTTTCACATAACCTACCTCCCTCATATAGACCTGACTGCCAGAGGCGTCACAAAAACTCTAGGTGACGGCTTGCTGGCTGCAAGCTCTGTACTTGCTCCTGCTGGTGCTCTGCCCAGGGAGTCCATCCCACCTGTTGGGCAGTGATTTTATATCGGTATAGCTAAAGCGATACACCATTCACATGGGAACACAGCTCTATCCACCCTCCCTTTGACTCTCTCCCCAGGCTCCCCCTTTCCTCTACTAGCTCCCCTTTCTCTTTCACATCAAATACAAGCTGTTTGTCTTCATTTTCAAGTCCCTTCATGACCTAGCCTCACCCGGCTGATCATCTCGCATTCAGCATTGAAAGGTCTACTCCTGCCGCCAATCGTCCCATAGTTCCAGCCTCCATGGCCCACTTATTAAATATTCAAACAAGCCCCTTTGTGCTTTCTCCCCTCTGCTGCTCCTCACGCTTGGGAGAAGCTCCCTGTAAACCTCCACAAAACCATCTCATTATCCTCCTTGAGATCCCTCCTTAAAACTCTCCTTTGCTGCGAGGCCTACAAAAGCCTGACTCTGGAAGTGTCTGGTGTCCTGAGACTCCTACCCACCCTGCGGGCCAGCACTGATTTATTGTTTCTTTATTCTCCCCCGCTGGTCTGTCTGTATCCATCTGTTGTCTCTTGTCTCACACTTCGATTGCTAGCTTCCTGGGGCAGGGACCATAGTTTTGTTTTGTGTTTGTGCAGTAACTCGCACAGCTGGGCCACGGCTGGGGCTCCTTGGTGCTGAATGAGTACAAATAAATAAATAAATATGGAGCCTCCTCTGCAGTTCGTTGTTCCTCACACGTTACTCTAAGCCTCTGACGCAGGTGAATTATTTTCTCTAGTTTTTAAATTGGTTCTCTTAGTTTTCTGTTTTTTAAAGGACATTCCATGCCCCTCCTCTTCATGTACAGCGGCAATGCAAAAGTTGTGATGCTAGCGGAGCTTAGCCAAACATTTGCTTCACCTTAACTCTGTCCCTTACATGGGTAATATATTGAGCCCGGCCCCTACTGCTGCCATTAACCACTGGCAGAAGGGTGACATGTGCTTACACTGGTATAGTTACTCCTGTACAGGAAAGAGAAAAACTGTAGTGGTATAAGATATCTTTATGCTGGCCGGGATAGCTGTGGCCATGCTAGGGGCATTGCACCCGTATAACCATGTCGGTAAAAACCACATCTCTAGCTGACCCAGTGGTACCAGTGCAAAATCTGTGTGTAGGCCAGGCCTTAGAGTATTTCACTTGAGACAAACTTCCCCATTGCTCCCATCTAGCGCTGATGTCTCCCCGACCACTCCCCCTTTCTTGGTGTGTTACTCACAGCTGCTTACAGACGGACTGGCCTCGGTGTAACTGATAGCATCATTCCTGTCACCCCTGGATAAATCCCATGACAGTTGGGGAGCAGAGATGAGGGACAATCCTATTCTTTATATGCACTGACTTGACAGCAATTGCAGGTGCACTGGATAGCGCGAGCTTCTTAGGGCATTGGTCAAAAGCAAGGCCAGATTCACTGGGGCTCTGACAGCTTGGTGACTTCTTTGCAGTGCTGGAGTGGCACACAGTAGCAAGCGCTGACCAGCGATCAGCCTCATCAGCTAGAGAGGACGTTGAATCAACTGTGTAAAGCTTTCCTGAGGGTTTGTCTTGTGGTGTGCAGGAGAGAGTGGAAAGTTTTATGCTTTTTCAGGCCGTATGCTGATTGATCTCCAAGTAAAACTACATTTCATCATTATGGCAGTTTGCCTCAGCCATGCCAGTGGACCCCCGCCCCCATTGATCTGCCACCCAAGGAGCTTAAAGTGCAGCAGCGCTCTTCAAAATGCTTGTAAAAAAGAGCACTTTCCTGCTCAATAGATCTGACCCCTGTGTGTATTGAGTTATAGTGGCTCACTATAGAGACAGAAATAACTTTCCCAGCCTTTTACTCCCATTAGCCCCGCTGAGCTATTCCAACTTGTGCATCAGCAACAGGGCTGTTTAATAAGTTACAGTGACACCTGTGCTGAAGGTGATGGAATTACATGTGTGTCACTGAGGGTGTATTTTGAAGGGAGAGGGGGTTGCATGGAAGTGATTGAGGGAACAATGTGGCTGCAGAATCTTTAGCACTGATAATGATGCACCAGAAGGGATGCTGAATAAGTCCAGTGGACTCTCAGGTCCCAGGGCAGGTTTCACAGTTAGAAAAGACATTTCTTTACTTGGAAAGGAGAGCACATTGGATCTGGAATGCCTGGGAACTAATAAACTGGAGGTCCCCACAGCCACTGTTACATAGGCACATCTCAGAGTGGAATAATGCTTTCTAATACCCCTGCAGAAGGCTCATCTCAAAGGGGTTCTTCTCATGCAATACGGCAAAGCCTTTGGATCAGCCTGTCACCCCAAACAGGGAAGGAAAACACAGCCACAGCAGTGAGCTGCTCGTGAGAATTGCAAAGTTGTTGCATCCAGATGCATTTGTTGCTCCTGGCTATAGGTCTGTGATCAAAGAGAAAGGAAGAGAAAACAACATGGGGGTCTGTGAGGGGATTCACTCACTGCTAGTGGCACCTCCTCCCAATCGCTCTGGGGATTAGCTCTGGCCAGGTACTGCACCCTCCTCTGGCAGTGTCTCTCCTGTCATCCTCTCACACCCTCTGCAATTCCAAGTGCTTCTTCTTTGTGACTCAGCCCTCTGGCCAGGTCCCAGTGCATGTTTCCCCATCCAGGAGTCTCAAAGTCTTGCTATACAAAATGGCAGTCTTCCCTGCTCCGACTGGGCTACCCCTCCATGGCTGGCAGGGAAACCCAGGCTTTTCCTCTACTCCAGATCTACTCAGGGGCCCTCCCATCAGCAGCCAGTTACCCTACATCATACCTTTGCTGCTTTCCCACCTCTCTAGCCCTTCCCATTTCTCTGGGTTTTCCAGCCCAAACTTCTTCCTCAGAGAGAGTAACTGGAGAGTGCCTGCCTCAGTCACACCTGCCACCTCCTATTGCTTCCCCTGCAGCCCCTAGCTGCTCTTGGCTCCTGGGCTTTATACAGACCCCAACAGTTCCTGTCCAGCTGAGGCTTGTCTAATTACTCCCTGCTCCCTGGATCCTCCTGCAGGTGCAGCCTGGGCAGTTAATTGGCCCACCTGGCCACCTTAACCCCTTCAGGCCTTGTCACACCATCACAGGCTGAAACAGAAGATTCACACTTAAGTTAAAGACTCCATCAGCTTGTTGCAAATGACAAAGATGTTATGCTGGAAGACCTCATGCTTCTAGGAAACTTCAGAGAAGGTGTCAGATGAGAGTGCAGAAAATTGGTACAGGCCTAATACAGCCTGTGTTGTCCTGGAGAGACTGGGGAATGAAAGCAAAGTATATATGTCTGGAGTCTGCATTGGGGCAACGTTTTAACTGGGTCCTTGTAACTTGTCTCAGTTGCACACAAGCTCATCAGAAAAGGCCCCTATCTTATTGCTGCCAGGATGTACACTAAAGATCTGCTGCTTCTGCTGTGAAATGTGCATTATGCATGCTTTGGTAGTGGATCAACTAACCAGATGACTCCTACATTGAAGATCAAATTTAATAACAGCTGTGAAGGAAGCAACAACTTGGATGACATTTTTGTTCCAAGGCAGATTTTTGCAAATATCCAGCAAGGTAGCCAGATAAATACTGTACCTGAAATTGCAGGGAAATTTTTCTAACTGGGTAAAATTGAATCAGTTTCCCAAAAATTTAGCACATTTAGAGAGAGAAAAACAGTTTGCTGGAAAACCCCTTTGTTCTGATTTCCCTGTCTTGCTCTAATTAGGATACTGATCTCACTCTGGACATGAACCCCATTCCTCCTGCTCAGTGGAAATGTTTGGCTTTCTCACCCACCGGAAAGCACAAGGTTTTGTTTCCTGGCTGGGGTGACAGGCCAGTTGCTCTTATTTGTCAGGTGAGTTTGTATTCCAGCTGGTGGAAATGGTGAAAAAATATTTTGTCTCCTTTTTTGCACTTGAGAAACTGAGTCACAGAGAAGCGAGATCATTTTCAGCAAGGCTGGGACAGAGCTGAGCTGAGAACTCAGGAGCCCTGGGACCCAGGCCCTGTTTTATTCCCCCAGACCTCATCGCTTCTGTGCAAGAGCTATTTACCCAGCAAAATGCCTACTCCTCTCCGGCTGACATAGACAATGAACAGGCACCTGGAGACTGCTGGCCCTGGTAATTTGCTGCCCTCATGGACAGTCTATTCTGCTTTATGGGTGTGGATAAAAGGATCCTTAAACCAGTGGATAAATCAATAGGATGGGAAAGGGGAAAGGCAGGAATAAAAGTAATTGGACAATCATAAGCCTGGAAATGAGACAGGCAGATTTCCCAGAGGAGCTAGTCAAGAGTAATATATATGTAAGCTTACAAAAGACTTCCTATAAGTGGAGATAACAGATGTGCTGGTGAATATAGTCTTTGTCAGCCCAGTATAATTGGGATGTTCAATGGCTTCATGAAAACACGTTGACTCCTAATTACTGTAACACCTGCATCCCTCTGCTACCAGAAAGCTCAAAAACCTTCAAGGAGATCAAATAGGTCTGAAAGTTTCTTGGCTCACTGGCAGCTGCTTTTGTTGGCTCTCCTGGGAAAACGCACAGTGACAGCTTGGCATGGTCCCAATCAGTCCACTTAGCAATTATTCTAGAGGGGTTTTTTCTCTTGGAAGCAAGCATTACACTAGCACAAGCTGGATCCCGTGAAGGCCAAACTTCTGAAACATTCTGCCCGCATATGTTATTGCCCTTGGCAGGGAGCTTTCTGCTAAGCAGCCTCTTGTGCTTCTGGTCAACGCAGAGGATGATTCTTGCTCATTCCCCAAATATTCCATATACTTGTTCTTTGTGCAATGAATCTATCACTCCCTTTTCATTTTCCCTCCTTGCTGCTGCAGTGGGTTTAAAATTCTTCTTGCCAGAATAGCACAATTGGAAACAGTTATTGTTACAGGCAATTCTTAGAGGGGACCATGGCATAAATAGATTGAATTCCAAGTGCATCATTTTAGATCAGACCATCTTATCTCATTGATTTGAGCCTCATTACATCACAGTAGGAACTGGAGGCCCCACTGTGCTAGGTGCTGCACAGACATATAGCCTTTGTCTACCCTAGAAAAGTTTTTCTGGCATAGCTATATCTGTATAGTGATACCAGCAAAGCTTCCTATGGTAGACACAGTTTATACCAGCATCAAAGTTATTATACTGACATATACCAGTTCCACAAGAGGCATAAACTGTACTAATAAAAGCACTTTTATGCTGGTATAACTGTGTCTACACTAGGGCTTATGCCAGCATAGTGGTGCTGGTAAAAAAAAAAATCACCCCAGTAAATGACATAGCTATACCAGTATAAATGTTAAGTGCAGGCCTCAGTGAAAGACACTCTTTGCCCCCCGAGACCTTATAGTCTAAAAATGAGATGGAGGGAAGAAGGGAGTGTTATTATACCCATCTCAGAGAGGGGGCAGAGACATCACAGTACTCGGTTAGAGTCACAGAAGAAATCGGTGGCCAAGACAGAGATGGTGCCTAGACCTGCTGAGTTCCACTTTAGTGCCTTAGCCGCAAGGCCGTCCTGCCTCATATCACCCCCTAGTGGGTGGATGCTATGGGTGCCCCTTTGTGCTGATCCACAGAGGAGATGAGTCTCTAGCAGGCCAGCTTAGAGGGCTTTGTCTCAAGCTATAGCAGCTCATGGTCTTTGCTCTGGAAGTTCCTGTCTCAATCCCTGTGTTGCTGACCAAGATGGTGGCCGTCCCACTCACACTCTGTGCTGGAACAAGTAGTCTCCATTGTGTTTTTCTCCATGTATTTTATTTTACCTGTTTTATTAACCCTTCACTTGTTATATAGGTATCTGATCAACCCCCTTTTGGGACTGAAAACTCCCCAGGGGAGGGAGCTGGTCTCTTGTTTAAGATCTTCTTTCCCACTGGCTCTGTTTAAACACAGATAACCTTTCTCCTGGACTTTTGATGGATTTCTTTTTGCTCTTTCCAACATTTTCCCCTTCCCTGTTTCTTGGGAACCTGAATTTTAGCTGTCACTCATTTCTCAGTCTTTCTCAGGCTATCTGAGGTGGCTTGCTCTCCATCTCAAAGCTGACCTCAGGGCCGGCTGTACTCAGAAGCCATCTGTGACTCTAATGACTTTATGACAAATGAAAATGAAAGGGGAACAAAATCCTTTCAAGTTCCACAAGTCCAGATACACTTCTACCCCGATATAACGTGACCCGATATAACATGAATTCGGATATAACGCGGTAAAGCAGTGCTTTGAGGGGGCAGGGCTGTGCGCTCCAGCGGATCAAAGCAAGTTCAGTATAACGCGGTTTCACCTATAACAAAGTAAGATTTTTTGGCGCCCGAGAACAGCATTATATCGGGGTAGAGGTGTAATTCTTAATTTAGTTGGGGGTGGGGGTATCTCTAAATTGCTGAAACTGAAAAACTCCTCTGTGCTACTGCAGTGTTACTTAGCAACTTCCTATGGTGATGGCAGTTTTCTTCAACTGCAGCCAGAAGCTTTCTAAGAAAGCTACAATCACTCACGGGTAAGATGAACATCTAGCTCCTTTAGATTGTTCAGCTGTTTTTGTGCCTGATGGACTGGCAGCCTCTATTATATTTTATGCTAATAATTCATCATGAACTGTCTAGCATGTGAAGTGGGTTGATTTTTTTTCCCATCAAAATGTAATTTTGTACAAACTGAAAAAAATATTTTTGCAAAATTTTCTACTTTTTCAGTGAAAAGCCAGAAAGTGAAAACTGGTTTTTTACACCAACAATGGCTTTCAGAAAATGACATATTTTCAGTTTTTCAATGTTTTTTTTCCATAGGAAACTTTGATGAAAATTAAAAAAAAAAAATTCTCATAAAAATGGCATTTTTCAGCCAGTGTGACTACTTCCCTCTACTGAAACAGTTTAGAAAGGACTTCTCAGCTGTGTGTCCCAGGTCCGGTACTGCTGACAGTTGATGGAGACTTGCTGCTAGCCCCAGACATGAGAGCTTGTGAATATTGGTGTTCTATCAGAACTTCCTTCATAACCACAGTGAGAAGCTTGGAAGGCTCCCAGCTGGCCACAGAGTTGTCATAGTGTTTTTGTTTATGTAGCATTGTTCACCCTGAAGAACTCTGAAGTGAAACCCATGCTAACAAAGGGCCACATATGCAGTTTTACGAATCTGTTTCAGCCGCTGAATTTCTAGAGCTGGTCTTTTAGGTCAAGCTGTAGAGATTTGTACTTTTTTCAGATCAGAGTTTCCAAGTTCAGTGCCTGCAGAAAACTAATTTCACTAACTCGTCAGGTATTACCGTTCGATCAAGACTGTGGAGTGTCTACACTTATGAATTATACCATGGGATCTTGAGGCCCAAATCAGCTGCTCAACACGGCGGTCTTCTAAGGTGGATGAGCAGAAGGGGGCTGGAAGACATGAGATTGTCACAGACAGTTACAGGTGGTCTCTTCTATCTGTACTGACACATAGAGCTGGGCAGTAAAGGGTTTTCCTATCCAGCAAATATCGTCAAGATTTCCAAAATTTTCAACCTTTCAACATTTCTGTGTGAAAAGTCAGAGTGAGGGACCCCTGGAATACCCAGCAGCCTGGTGGATAGGGCACTCCCATGCAATGTGGGGGGACCTGCACTTCAATTGCTGCTTTGAATCAGGCAGAACAGCAATTCAAATCTGGGTCTCCCACATAAGTACCCTAACCATCAGGACGGTGGCTACTCTGGGGCGGGCTCCATCTCTTTCTCCTCCCCCATCCCCACCCCAGTGTTGATCAGAAAGTTCCATCCTGGACCTGAGACAGTTCCAAACAGCAAGTACACTGAGGAACTTTTAGTGCACATCAGCAGGGTCTACCCAGACCAGTTAATGCACAGCCCGTTAGTGTGCTTTAGAAATCACACCCACATAGAATGCATTACTGCTCCCTGTAGACAAGCCCTAATTGTATCCCATGGAAATATTCACTTACGACAAAATGGCATTTTCCAGTGAAAAAATGTTTCTTTGAAAATGTCCTGCCCAACTGTATTTACATGGCCCCATCACTGTTGTACCCGAGCACCTCACATTCCCCCTGTGTGCCAGGGCAGTGCTATCAACTCTGTTTTACAGATCATAGAAATGTAGGGCTGGAAGGGACCTTGGGAGGTCATCAAGACCAGCCCCCTGGACCAAGTACACTTAGACCCTCCCTGACAGGTGTTTGTCCAAGCTCTTCTTAAAAATCTCCAGTGACAAGGATTCCACAACCTCCCTTGGGAGTCTATTCCAGAGCTTAACTACCCCTATACTTAGAAAGTGTTCCTAGTATCTAACCCAAATCTCCCTTGCTGCAGATTAAACTGGTAACTTCTTGTCCTACCTTCCGTGGGCATTGAGAACAATTTATCACCATCCTCTTTAGAACATATTTGAAGACTATCAGGTCCCCCCCCCTCGCTCTTCTTTTCTCAAGACTCAACATGCCCAGTTTTTTTAACTTTTCCTCACAGATCAGGTTTTCTAAACCTTTTATCAGTTTTGTTGCTCTCCTCTGGACTCTCTCCAGTTTGTCCGCATCTTTCCTAAAGTGTGGCACCCAGAACTGGACACAGAACTCCAGCTGAGGCCTCACCTGTGGTGAGTAGAAAAGGACAATCACCTCATGTGTCTAACATATCACACCCCTGGTATCACACCCTACAATGATAAATGAGCCTTTTTCAAACTGCATCACACTCTTGGCCCAGAGAGACATAAGTGACTTTCTCAAGGTCCCTCAGGAAGCCTGTGGCTGAGCAGGGAATTGAAGCAGGTCTCTTGAGTTCAGTCCAGTGCCCTGTGCACACACTCACCCTTCACCCTTGTAGAAGCTGTTGCTGACAGATAAAGGTGATTTGCCTCTTGACTCTGAGTCCTCGGGTAACCTATACACACACACCCCTCGTGGGGTCTCTATAGTGCCCTGAAACTGAACTTGCCTGGATGCAGTCCCTGCCAGTGTGTTTAGGCACTTCAGCTGGTAAGGCTCTATGGGTCTTAACCCTGGTGGGCCCCAGAACCAGTCCCCAATGTCTGCCAATGCCATGCTCCTTCCGGGGACCCAGATACCCCCCCCAACTGCCCTGTGCCCCCCCAACTGCTCTCCTAGCTGCCATAGTGTCTCCCATGCTGGTTCCCCGTTGCTCAGCTGGTGCATCACTGTGGAACACAAGAACAAGCAATGTACACTTGGGATTTCTGTGAAATCGAAGGGGCCCTGAATCAGGGGATCCAGACGTCAGATTACGGGCAGTGACAGGTGACTCCCAGGATTACATAGCCCCCCTTTCTATCACCCTGTTGGGTACAAACAGCTACTGGAGCAGGGCAAACCCACCCCCAGTGTAACTCTGTTAAGTTAGGGATGAATGTAACACTGCTGAATCATAAGCCCTCAGTGTCTCACTCTCTGTTGGCAGCTGAATCTTTGCTCGGCGTGCAGCTGGATGTTGCTAAGAAGATGTCAGTCTTGGCGCCTGATAAGTTTCAACAGGACACATCACATCCACCCCAAACTGGAGCTGGTTGGGAATTTTTTGCCAAAACGTTTTTCATCACAATGTGCCTATTTGTCAAAATTGAGTGTTCACATGAAAGGCTCAAATTCTGACTCTTTTTTTCATTTTAAAAATTTGGAAGAAAGAAGTTTTGTAATTGTCGAAACATCTCATGTCAACATTTTCAAACAGAACATTTCCGTTTTTTTCAATTCAAAACTACTGTTCGTTTTGAAATTTAAGCTAACAAGAATTAAGAAGGTCAAAATAGAAATGAAACACTTCTATTGTTCTGAACTGAATTATTTCCCAGATTGTTGGTTGGTGACAATCATAGAGCTTTTGACTTTTGCCCTGATTTGGTGGAGGAAAATTTGTTGAAATCTTGAAAATTTTCCCAGGATGGGAAAAAAACATTTTCTGCCCAGTTCAACCCCAAACCTGAAAATCATAGACATAAAATACTAAAGGATGTTCCTTTCTAGATTAATTTTGTCCACAACACTACCAGGGAGAGCTGGTCAAAATTCAGAATCTCCACTCCATTGCAGATATTTCAGATATTTCAAATTTCCTTTCATTCCCTATTAGATGAAACATCAAAAATTTGAGATTTAACACAAAATTTTGTTTAGGAAATATCAGAATGACCTTATCAAAGCATTTCTATTCTATTATATATTAAAGTCAAAACAAAGCACTTTAACCTTATCAAGATGAAATGTTTGATCATTTTTCTTTGACAATATCAATGAATTCAGTGAGTCCCTACAAGGCATTTCAGTTTTGTCAAATCTGCATTTTCCAATGGATAATTGTTCTGTAGCAAAATTTTCAGCCAGCTCTGCTGTGAGTATCCCACGGCAACACTCCAAAAGGCTTCCATTTCCATTTTCAGGAATTTTGGGGGGCTTGTTCTATGTCCTGTGTTATGCAGGAGGTCAAGTGAGGTGATCACAGTGGTCCCTCCTGACTTTGGAATACGTGAATCTATGAAAAATGAATCTCACAGATACCCAAAAGCAATACAGAAATTAAGTGTGGCTTAATTTTACTTGGAAATCAGTCCGCCCCGCAGCAGCCAATCTCTCGCTGTCAGCATCTCCTGTCCGCTCCTGGCCCAGCAGACTTGATAGTACTACCCAGAAAGACCACAGATTTGGTTCAGTGGCAAAGGCACTTGGCCAGGTTTATTGTCAATGAACATGGTTTTAGCTCTGTGGATCAATGTCTACGGGCACACTAACACACGTAGGCCCGTTACCATGGACTCAGCTCAGTCAGTGGCGGGACTTTCCGTTGCCCCCTTGGCTGGACAAAGGGCTAAGACCAGGTATCCTAACATTTATATACTGAGACAAACAACTGGAATAAACAACTTATGTATCACCTTACGTGTTTGTTACCTCCCCTTGTACCTTTCTCCTGATATTTCAGACAAAACGCCCCTATTCATCACTTCCGTGAAGCCATTTTATCTTGTGCTAGGTTGAGGTGTACTTGTGCTGGCCTGCTGGAATGTGTGTCCATATTCAGTGTGTTTTAGCAATGCTAGCGGTACCTGTGCCAAGTTCATGTACTGGACAGTGAACTTGCAGGTAAGCATCTGCTTTTTGACAGGGCCTGACTTGCTCATAGCATAACTGTTGCTGACTTTGGTTCAGGCCTCAGGCCTTGTACCTGACCCGTGCTCCAGGGTCTTTCTTTCCACAACAAGGCATCACACTTGGCATGTAAGTTACACCAGCTTAGCTTGCCTGACACATCAGTAGCTGGGAGTAAGTAGGCTGAGGGAGCCTGGCTGAGTGTAAAGGAGTCTTTCCACCTCTGAATGTGGCCTGGTGTCTTTCTTCATATGAAGGTTCTGAATTATGCCACTTTATTTCCACAGTCTTTTCATCTTCTAACAATCCCACCAGAGCGCTAAGCTGTCAGGTGGCTTTCAGCCATGGTATTGCTTCTTTGTGGTTGCTTAGATCAAAGTCTATTTCATTAGCATTTTATCTGGCATCTACATTTGGGACCCAAAGAGTATGTGCTCATAGTAACACACACACACACACACACACACTCCATGAATGCTTCTGCAGTGGTGCTGCTTTCATGTATATTTTATTGATTATAAGATGTCATTTAAAAATTGAACACCACTGCTTTTCGTACTGCATTCCACTTGGGATGGTTATGCTTGTTCCTAGGAACACGGGCTCATTTGCCTCTTGGCACTTTAGAAAACATTTTGCACTATTTCCTAACTATTTTTTTTTTGGCAGTTGCTGGATTCCTTGTCTCTGTTTCATCACCATATCTTGTGTTAGTCCTTTAAATTAGTCTTGCTGGTTTCTTAACATAAAGTTACAATGAATAGTTACCTTTAATTGCAATTTATGGTAGGTAAAATGAGTCATTGTGCTATATTTGCACAGTGACACAGAATAGGATTTTATGCTTCCATTTTGAGCAGGCAGGACCAAAGAAAATGGTGAGAAGCAAATTATTTTGGTAAAGACTATTAAATCATTTCCATTCAATTAGCATGGAAGCACTGTATTGCAAAGGAAGTACCCAAGCTTAGAGGATCTCTGCAATACTCTGGGAGGGATTATTCAGCTCAGATGGGCACTGGGACAATTTTGGTGAGTGCCTGAGAAAGCATCTCAGAGGCAGAGTTCATGCTAATGAGATTTTTCATTCAGCAAGGACAAAGTCAGCTGTGCTGTCTGAAGGACCACACTTTAAGAGATGGCAATAAATAGAGGTAGAATCTGAACCAACTGGAAAATCTGAACCAACCATCGGCCCCAGCTGGTGCAATTGGCAGAGACCTAGTCAGATATCAGTCCCACTCTGAAGAACGCTTAGAGCACCAGCTGCCTGGCAAAACACATATCCCCTCTCTTCTCTAGTAATATTCTCAGCAAGGCACCTGCTATAGGACATATACCTGGTTTTCAGACCAAACCCCAGTACTGGCGATCAAGTGCTGGCACTCACCATCTATATCAAGCTTGTTTTCCAGATGAGGCAGAAGACAGACGCAGTGTTCCTAGCTCTTACTGCTGCCTATGACATGATCTGGCATGCAGACCAACTGTACAGACTGTCACTGCTCCTACCAAAGTGGATGGTCATTGTTGTGGAACTATTGCTGAGAGGCCACTGCTTCCACATTCAGTTGGACAAAAACCTTGTTCCTGGAGGTCCCAAAACAATGGGCTCTCTCAGAGCTAGGGTCTAGCACTGACATGTTTCCACCTCTTCACAAATGGCCTTCCCAACATTTGTTTTATGGTGTTTTATCTAGATGGACGACATCCGGCTGTCAGTGCAGGACCAGGATTTCAGTCACCTTGAAGAAATCCTGAATGCTGACATGAGAGAGATGGCCACTATTGTAAAAGATGGAGACTTAAACCTAGGACTAAAAATATAGTTTCCAGCTGCCTCCATCTATACCACACAAAGGTCAACAAACAATTCAACATGTGGCTGGACATAAGGAGTTTGACTGCATCATACCTTCACCTCCAAGGAATGTCTTACCAAGACCTTGCTGAAAATAAAGATATGAAACAACCTGATCAGTGAACCAGCTGGTTCTATCTGGGGAGCTAATGTGCAGACAGCGAGAAGTTCTGGGCGTGTCTTGTGCTATTCCGAGGCAGAGCATTGCTTCCCGGCATGACTCCACTCTTCTCACACAGGATTAGTAGGCACGCAGCTGAATGAAACCATGAGTGGAATAACAGGTACCATGAGACCAGCTAACCTGGCCTGGCTGCCAGACCTGTCCAATATCGCCCCTCCTGACATCAGGTGACAAGTCATTTTGCAGACTCTGCCTTTATCTACTCCTGTTTACAGATGTGTTTTATCCACCCTCTGAGCCCCCGGGTTGTACAGTTCCCTTAAGGAACCCTGACAGCTCCTCCAGCTGGCGTACCAGGTGGCAAGAACAAGCTTCAGACATAGCCAGTGCCTATCTCAGGGCAGATCTGACTGTTAAGGCATTCTGGCTTGCTGGGGAACTCACAGGGTAGGCAGGGGACTGTGCAGCCTGGAAAAAAACCAAGTCAGGAAGGAGGGAGTCACAGGTCTTCATCCAGGAGAGGGGACAGCTGGGGAATACAGCACAGTTGCCCTGAACTGTGAGAATAGGCTCCTAATGCACTTGGATGCTTTTGAAATGTTACCCCTTATTGCGGAGGGCAAATCCAGGTTTCTGGGGCAAGTGCTAGGGACATATATAGCAGGAGGCATGGCAGGCTAGCAAGGCTCTGACACATCCTCAATGCAGAGGGGGAGGAGGGAAGGGATGCCTAGAGATAAGTTCAGCTCCCTGCAGGGGCTGAAAACCCCTTGCACTGCCCCTCCTTTGGGCAGTACTGCGGCACAGATTCTGCCTCCAGGGGATCCTCAGCTAACACAGAGGAAAGGTTGGGCTTGCCTCTGAAAACTCCATGTGGTTTAAGATCTTAAGCTGCTTTGCTGATTTAAGAGATTCCAGTCTCTTGAGACACTTTAAAGACCCGAGGCTAGAATCCAGAAGAGCCCAGGTCTGTGTAAGGTCCCAAAGCAGCTTAATGTAGCAGAGCCCTGGGGGCTCTACCATTAGGGTTGCCAGGTGTCTGGTTTTTGACCGGAACACCCGGTTGAAAAGGGTCCCAGGCGGCTCTGGTCAGCATTGCTGACCAGGCCATTAAAAGTCCGTTTGGCCTGGGGCTGGCAGGCTCCCTATCTGGCTCTTCGTGGCTCCCCAGAAACGCTGACATGTCTCCTAGGCAGAGCACTGGCACCACAACTCCCATTGGCCGGGAACCACAGCCAATGGGAGCTGCTGGGGTGGTGCCTGTGGGCAGAGGCAGCGTGCAGAGCCATCTGGCCATGCCTCTGTCTAGGAGCGAGGGACATGCCAGCAGCTTCCCGGGAGACTCCTGAGGTAAGCACCACCTGGAGCTCACACCCCATATCCCCACCCACACCCCAATCCCCTGCCCCAGCCCTGAGCCCCCTCCCACACCCAAACTGCCTTCTGGAGCCTACACCCCAACCCCCTGCCCCAGCCTGGAACCTCCTCCTGCACTCCGAACCCCTCGGCCCCAGCCAAGAGCCTGCACCCCCAGCTGGAGCCCTCACCTCCCAAAACACCCCAACCCCTCATCCCCAGCCCAAAGCCCTCTCTTGCACCCCAAACCCCTCATCCCTGGCCCCACCCCAGGGCTTGTACCCACACAACAATCTCCTTCCCCAGCCCAAAGCCCTCTCCCACACCTGAACATCTCATTTCTGGCCCCACCCAGGAGCCGGCACCCCAACCTCCCGCCCCAGCCTGGTGAAAATGAGTGAGTGAGGGAGGGTTGGGAAGAGCAAGTGACAGTGGGAGGGGGGATGAAGTGAGTGGGGGAAGGGCCTCATGGAAGGGATGGGAGAGGGGGTGGGGCAAGGGTGTTTGGTTTTTCATGTGATTAGGAAGTTGGAGTCCTATCTACCATGTGTGCAGCCCAGGGGAGATCTCAGGGCAGCTTTCCCTGGAGCCCTGCAGCTGGAGGGTTGTGGGTGGGACAGAGGCTGGTGCAATGGGGTTGTGTACTGCATGATCACCTGGACAGGTCTGCTTCTCCCCCTCCTCCTCACCCCGCACATACCCATCTTGCTGGTTTGTGGCTCCGGCTTCTGATGGGTTAATTCCTTTTCAAATCTAACACAGTGCTCTGAGTGTTATTTTCTGGTTGGATTCACCCTGTTAGGTTATTGGCTGTCTGTGGCACCTGCATCATTTATAAGGTTCCCTAATGCCTGGCTGGGAATATGGGAGGGGATATAAATGATGGGCCTTAAAGGTTATGCCAACCTCCATTTGAGAGCTTTCCGATTAGCTAGAATTGAGGATCGCTAGCCGGAGCCTTGTTCCTAATGATTAGAATTGTGATGTGCGGAGCCATTGGCGGGTGGTGTATAACCCCAGGGTCAGGGCAGGGCAGCCATTACTCTGCTCACGCCCCTGTGAAATGAGCTGAGGCCCCCTCAAGATGAGAACTTGTTTTTTCTCTTGAACGACACCTCAAAGTCAGAACAGGCCAACAGCTGCACGACAACCAATGGCTGCCTTCTCTGGAGTGGAGGCCAATGGCTCCCCGACCCGCCGAATTCTAGGCAGTTCCTGCATGCACCACTTCCTTTCTTAATGTAGAGACTTTAACCTAAATCAGGATGATTCATGGCTGAATAGCTTTAATTCTTATTACAAATGATTGGGTTTATGGTCAGATCAGGGCATATTTCACTAAGGCTACATGGGCCTTATTCCATTGTGGGTCATTCTTTCAGCTCGGCAAGAAGTAAGCTGATAAGGAGCCTTTCTAGCCTAAAGCTGGCCAGGAGCCTCTTGTTCCATGGCTGCACTGTCAGTGCTGACTGACAAACCGGCAGGCTCACACAGGGGCTTGCAATTGCATGTGAAAGGAGCATGTCAGCTAGAGTCGCACTGGCCTGCTGTGCGCGGGTTCAGCGCCCCTATTTCTGTTGCAGGAATGTCTGTGATTGAGAGACATGGGAGCTATTTTACACGGGAGTCAGAACTTGGCATGATGTACATTTTTCTCTGTCACACCCAAATGCCAGCATTAGACCAATCTAGGTTCCTGCTAGTCTCCTAGACCTGGCCCCACGTAGCTTATAGCTCCATTACCCACCTCTGCGTGTGAGCATAAGGGAATTGGTGTCAGTGGAAACAAGAGTAATGTCCATGCTGTAGGAACAGATGGGAAGGGTGCAGCACAGGAACATAGTAATTGCCAGACTGCATCAGAGCCCAGGTCTGTCTAGGCCAGTACCCTGTCCCTAGTGGCCAGTGCGAGAAGCCCCAGAGGGAGCAGGAAGAACCCCACCATAGCAGATGTGGGATAATCTGCTTCTTACATTAGGTCTCCTCCTTGTCTCTAATCGTTAGAGAGCCGCTCAAGCCCTGAAACACAAGTTTTTATGGCCCTTCCAAAATGTTTGCTGTCATTCATTTTGACAACTCTGGATATTCTTGGCAGCCATAAAAATGTCCAATTCCTTTTTCAACCTTGCTAAGTTCTTGGTCTCAATTACTTCCTGAGGCAGTGAGTTCTACAGCCTAGTTGCACATTGTGTGAAAAAGGATTTCCTTCAATTCATTTTGAGTTTGCCCCCTTTTGATTTCATTGAGTGTCCCCTTGTTCTTGTGTTGTGAGACAGGGAGACCAGAACTTTCTGGGTCTACTGTCTCTAGAACATCCATTCTGTTATATGCTTGAGTCATGTCTCCTCTTATTCATTGCCTTTCTAAAGTAACAACCCCAGTCTTAGTCTGTCTTCGGAGGAGAGTTGTTTTAAGGCCCTTGATCATTCTCGTCGTCCTTCTCTGAACCCCCCTAGTTCTGCAATATCCTTTTTGCGATGGGGTGACCAGCATTGCACACAGAGGCAGCATTTGTATCTATCTAGTAACAGGGTGGCTTGTCCTTAAGGGCTGGAGGGCCTAGGGCCAGCCAGCCCTGACTATGAAGGAGCCACGCATGGGTTGGGTGAGCTGGTTCCACTAGCAGAGCAGCAGGAAGCTGCAGTGAAGGCCTCAGGTAAAGTGAGAACACCAACCAAGCTGCTTTTCTGTAACCCCTTGTCTCAATCAACTCTAGCATTTCACACACAAGTTGTCCTTTGAATCTTGCCTGGGGTGGGGTGGGGTAGAGGCTGCCACTGCCTTACCTCTCCCTGTTCCCCTCCTGGGCTCCTTGCAGCACCATTTCGTGCCTCTAGGAGCTCAGTTTTAGTCCACCATTTTAAGTGTGGTTCTTTGGCACTGTGCGGCACCCCCAGCGTTCTCTGGCCGTGCAGCTGGCATTACCAGCCCGCTCCAGCGTAAGGGGGTGCTCTAATGGCTCTTACATCCTGTGTCACCACCACCTGCCAGTGCTGCATGGGAAAGGGGTGGGGAGTGAGGAGAGGTGTGACAGGGATGCCCCTGGGCTCCGCCTATCCTCAGCTGCCATTTCAGCTCCCTGTGGCTTTTGCAGCCTGGTGTACGCCGGAGAAGCCCTCGGGCTGCTGTAACACAGCACAGGGAGCTGCACAAAAGCAGCAGCTGGAGTGGTTGCACAGCGAGGAGCTTTATGTCTCCTTGTCACACACACCCCTGCCTAGTGCTCTGGTCAGAAGGCTCGGGTGCTCTGTCTGCACTGGTCTGGAATAAGGGTGAAGAGCACGTATGCTGATGAAACATGCAGGAGCCACTGGACTGGGATAGGTTACAAACACCTCTCGGCACAGGGAAACAATGCAAAGGAATCTGGCAAGTGATGATCATGGGCAGAAAGGATCAGCTATCCAATGTACAACTCTGTACCTATCCCAGGTCCTGCTAGTGCCCCCATTACAACCTTAGTGTATCCATCCTGCCAATGCCCCATGAGCAGGGCAGGGCTTTTGTCCCCAATGTACAGATGGGAACAGAGGTCCAGAGAGAGTAAATGATTTGTCCAAGGTCACACAGGGAGTCTGTGGCGGAGCAAGGAACTTACTGCAGACTCATTGCTGGGCCAGCTTTCCCCTCCCAATCACCCTGGGGAACAGAAACTCCAAAAGAGAATAGGCTGCCAGTTAGTCTGAATCTACTGTACAATACACAATCCCAAAGGTCCGTGTGATTTTGCACAGTGTTACCGGTGACAGTCATCCTCCATAAGACCACCAGAAAATGGAGACACAGGCAGTGTTCAGAGAAGAGCCAAGAAAGTGACTCAGGAGCTGGAGGGTCTGGTCTGGGGCTCAGGGAGAGTCTGAAAACCAAACGCGTAAAGGTTTGCGAAGTGCTGATGAAGGGGAGCATAAAAACCATCCACAAGTGCCTGAATGGGTGACCACACCCAAGGAGGGAGAGAAGATGCTTCCTCTGCTAAAAGGGGTGTAACTCAGAGCATTAGGGTGAAGAAATTCAGCAAAGGTAAGGAACAGCAAACCTTGGTGACAGGGACACCTAGAAGAATCCTCCCCCGAGGGAAATGGCAGCAGCCCATAGAAATATTTCAAAATTCAATCAGGCAAGGAACTAGGCTGTAGGGAACAATCCTGCACTGGCAAGGGGGGCTGCTGGATATGCAATGTCTCTGATTTACAAGTGTACAAAAGCCACCGGTGCTAAATCTCTACTCATGCTGTAGGGAAAAGTGCCTAGAGCGACGAGGGGATTGGGCGTTTGGACCAGTGACCAGGCAGGCACTGGAATACTGGGAAGTAGAGCTGGGCAAAATTTTTCAGACTAATATTTTATTTGCTGAAAAATGCTGTTTCCATCGGCCTGAAACTGTTGGTGAATTTCACCTGGTTAGTTTTGGCTGGGAAAAGCTCTTTTTCGGGAGGCAGTGGGAGAAACCTTCTCCTTGTAAGTTTTGGCCCACTAGTTAGGGTACTGGCTTGGGATGTAGAAAACCCATAGTTGAATCCCTGCTCTGGAGTAGAGACTTGAACTTTGAGCTCCACCTCTAAAGGAAGTGCTCTGCCTAACAGGCTATTCTGGGGCAGGCAGGCCCCTCTCAATCTCTCCTGCGGAAACTGTTCCACTTTGCATAAATACTAAACTATTCATTGGGACAGTGGAAGAGTGAACAGCTGCAAAGCCTGGTGATTAAGACACTCACCTGGGCAGTCAGAGATGTGGTTCAAATCTTGTTTCTGCCTGATTCACAGGAGACTTGTGAATCCACATCTACTACCTCCCAAGGGAGAGCCTAAGGGCATGTCTACACTGGCAGAGTTACAGCACCACTCAAAGAGCACTGATGGGAAACCGCTGTTGTGTGTTCACACTGTCAACTGCCAGCTGCCTGCCTCTGGGGCTGGAGCACCCATGGAGAAAAATTGGTGGGTGCTCTGCACACACGGCAGCTCCTCTACCCACCCCCCCACCCCAGCTCACCTCCACCTCCGCCTCCTCCCCTGAGCATGCCACCGAGTCCTACTTCTCCTCCCTTCCAGCACTTGCTCCGTGAAACAGCTGTTTCACGGTGCAAGCGCTGGGAGGGAGGGGGAGGAGGAGGAACGCAGCGCGCTTGGGGAAGAGTCAGGGCCGGGGCAGGGATTTGGGGAGGGGTCTAATAGGGGCAGGGAGGGAGCACCCACCGGCACCAAGGAAAGTTGGCGCCTGTGCTTGCGGAACTTGCAGTGCTATTCGGAGCGGTGCACTCTGGGCAGCTATCCCACAGAGCACTGTGGCGAAGCAAGACTCACCGGCACGGCACCTCCTGCTGGTCTTCTGGGAATTAGCTCTTTTCCAGCGTATGGAGAGCCCTCTGCAGGCTGGTGTCTCGCAGGCCGCTGGCCCCATGTCCCTCCTGGACCCCAGTGCCCTTTACCTCAGGGTTCTGCCCCAGCAGTACCTCCACGCTCTGGGTCTCCTCTCTCAGGGGAACCCCCAACCCTCTAAGCCCACCTTGCCTCAGTGGCTACTGCCAGTCATCATCTAGCCCCCTCTCACTGGGGCAAACTGCAGTCTGTAATGGCCACTCATCATTGGCAAGGGCTTAGGACCAGCTGCCTCTGCCTATTCCCTGGCTGCACCTCTGTAGTGCCAGTACCTTTATAGGCCTTCAGCAAGGTCTGCATCCTGAGGTTTTACCAGGCTGAAGCTCCCCAATTCCCTTGCCCTATTCCCCAGCACTGCTCCAGTTCAGGTACCTTCCTCTCAGGCAGCCAGCCCTCCTCCCTCCAGGGCTGGAGAGAGACTTCTCTGTCTCCTGGCCCCACAGCCCTTTTATCAGGGCCAGCTGAGCCCTGATTGGCATGGCCCCAGCTCTGGCTGCTTCTCCAATCAGGCTGCTTTTAACCCCTGCTCTGCAGGAGTGGGGCAGCCGCCCCACGACAAGCACCTCTTTCTCTTCTGCCACTAAGAGTTGTGGGAAAGCGGAGGTGGTCGCGGGGCATCCTGGGTCCTGCCCCAATGCCCCATGATGCATTGCTTTGCATCCCAGCAATCCCTGTGCTTCCGTCATCATTTGGTGCCACCTTTCAACGGTTTGTGTACTGCATGCCCTACGTCTCTGGGCTGCAGGAATGGATCCCGAACTGCTAACCAATATGCTGCTCACTCTGACCAACACATCATGAGTGGCAGTGGAGCTATTCCTTAAATTACAAAGGCAAGAGGAGTGCAACATTGAGCTCGCCATGCGTAGTAGCTACAACACAAGATTGCTTGTGGCATTCATGGAGGTGCTGACCACGATGGAACGCCACTTTTCATCTCAGGAAACAAGCACTGAGTGGCGAGATCACATCATAATGCACATCTGGGATGACGAGCAGTGGTTACTGAACTTTCGGATGAGGAAAGCCACATTCATGGGACTGTGTGATGAGCTCGCCCCAGCCCTGCAGTGCAAGGACACGAGAATGAGAGCTGCCTTGTCGTTGGAGAAGCACGTGGCGATTGCACCATGGAAGCTGGCTACTCCAGACAGCTACCGATCAGTCACAACCAGTTTGGAGTGGGAAAGTCTACTGTTGGACTCCTGTTGATGGAAGTTGGGGGGAGGAATAGCTCAGTGGTTTGGGCATTGGCATACTAAACCCAGGGTTGTGAATTCAATCCTTGAGGGGCCATTTAGGGATCTGGGGCAAAAATCTGTCTAGGGGATTGGGTCTGCTTTGAGCAGGGGTTAGACTAGATGACCTCCTGAGGTCCCTTCCAACCCTGATATTCTATACAATTGCCAGGTCAATAATCACATCCTGCTCTGAAAGACCATGAATCTGGGCAATATGTGTGACATTGTAGATGGCTTTGCACAAATGGGCCTCCCTAACTGCAGAGGGGTGATAGATGGCGCACGTATTCCAATTGTGGCACCAGACCACCTATCCACTGAGTACATTAATTGCAAAGGGTATTTCTCAATGGTTATTCAGCACTTGTGGGTCACCATGGGCATTTCACAGACATTAACACAGATTGGTCTGGAAAGGTGCATGACGCACAGATCTTTTGGAAAACTGGCCTGTTCAGGAAGCTGCAAGCGGAAGATTACCGTAGGGGAAGTCGAAATGCCCATTGTGATCCTGGGAGACCCCACCTACCCCTTAATGCCGTGGCTTATGAAGCCACACACAGGGCAACTTGAGAGCAGCAAGGAGTGGTTCAACAACAGGCTGAGCAAGTGCAGAATGGCTGTTGAGTGTGCTTTTGGCTGTTTAAAAGCCTGCTGGCAATGCCTCTTTGGGAAGCTGGACCAGGTCGATGACAATAGTCCTAAGCTTATAGCCACGTGCTGTGCCCTCCATAGTATTTGTGAAGGGAAGGGTGAAAGCTTCACTCAGGACTGGACTGCAGAGGCTCAGCGCCTGGAGGCTGCGTTTGAACAGCCAGAGACCAGAGCTATTAGAGGGGCAGAGTGTGGGGCCATAAGGATTAGGAATGCATTGAGGCAGTAATTTAAAGCTGAAAGCCACTAATATTTGTTGCTTATGCTTGGGAGTAATATGGCAGGTGACCAGCTTGGCTTAACAGTGAAATTTTCGGTGAGTGTAAACACAAAAAGGAAGCTTACAAGAACTGGAAATTTGGACAGATGACTAGGGAGAAGTATAAAAATGTTGCTCGAGTATGCAGGGGTGTAATCAGGAAGGCCAAAACACAACTGGGGTTGCAGCTAGCATGGGATGTGAAGGGTAACAAGAAGGGTTTCTATAGGTATGTTAGCAACAAGAAAAAGGTCAGGGAAAGTGTGGGAGCCTTACTGAATGGGGGAGGCAACCTAGTGACAGATGATGTGGAAAAAGCTGAAGTACTCAATGCTTTTTTTGCCTCGGTCTTCACAGACAAGGTCAGCTCCCAGACTGCTGCACTGGGCAACACAGTATGGGGAGGAGGTGAGCAGCCCTCAGTGATGAAAGAACAGGTTAAGGACTATTTAGAAAAGCTGGACATGCACAAATCCATGGGTTCAGACCTAATGCATCCATGTGTGTTGAGGGAATTGGCTGACATGATTGCAGAGCCATTGGCCATTATCTTTGAAAACTCGTGGTGATTAGGGGAGGTCCCGGACGATTGGAAAAAGGCAAATATACCATTAATGCGGCAAGAAACAAAGCAGCTCTGCTGAAGAACCGTGGCAGCGGATTGCCCAGTATCTCCATGAGAGTTTCTGGAGATCTCGGAGGGAGGGAGTCAATCATGCGGTGGGAGACAAGCCTGCTTTCTGCAACCCTCCTGCCTCCAACAACTCGCTTCAGCAATTCCCAAATCAAATCCACTTACCAGGGGCCTCCTCTCCTATTTGCACTTCATCAACATCCAACAGCTCTGACTAGCTAGTCTCCTCCAGGGTAGAAAAGAGCTCCTGTCTGCATGCATCTCTGACCTCCGAATCATCCTCTGCCTCTGGGTTCCCCTCCCATGCCACATCCTCATCCAAGATTTCCTCCCCATGGCTCGGTCCACTCTCAACTGGCACACGAGCCACCGAAATATCCAAAGTGGTCTTCGCAGTAGAGGTGGGGTCACCACCAAGTATCACATCCAGCTGTTTGTAGAACAGGCAGCTTGTGGTAGGTATTCTGCAGCTCCTTCACTTTTACCCTGCAATGTGTCCCAGTCATGGCCCCTTTCTTTCATGCATCATGAAATCTATCCGTAGGTATCATAATTCCTACAGCTGGAGCACAGCTGGGACTGGACAGCCTCCTCTTCCCAAATGCTGATGAGGTCTAGCAGTTCAGTATTGCTCCAAATGGAGGATCGCCTGATGCTTGGAGCAGGCATGGCCACCTGGAAGGATGCGCTGAGACCACTGCACACATCACCGAGCAAAACAGGAAGTGGACTTTCAAAATTCCAAAAGAATGGAATGGGGTGGGAATGATGGTTGGTCACCTGAGGGCAGGGCAGTAGAGTTCAAACCGATGACCAGAGAGGTGAGAACAGGCATTGTGGGACACCTCCCAGAGGCCAGTCGCAGCACTGTAATCGACCACGGTGTCTACACTGGCACTGCAGCGCTGTAGCCCTGGCGCAGAAAGCTTTACGTCTCTCGTTGGGGTGGTTTTTTTTAAGTGCTACAACTGCACAGTTTCTGTGCAGTAAGTGGCTTGGCAGTGTGTACACCTTGGGAGTTACAGTGCAGAAAGCTGCTTTACTGCACAGAAACTTGCCAGTGTAGACAAGGCCTTAATCAGCAGCGCCTCCTGACCCTATGGCATGGGAGATTAAGTGTGATTAGTTCAACAGCTCACCAGCCACTTGGCCATCAGGAACACTACCCAGTGAAACATATTGCGGGCCTGATCCTTCTCTGTTGGAGTCAATGGCAAAACACCCACTGGTTTCAGTGGAGCCACCTCAAGGCCCATATTTTTGCATAAAAAATGGAGCAGGTCAGTCATTTGCTAGGAAGAGAGCAAGTGTTTTGTCTTGTGTGCAATGATAGCTGTAATATCGTGGAAAGCTGAGCACCTCTTTATCTAGAGGGAGCATGCATGCTGTTGGGGCTATCATTATTATCTGTCCTATTCATACATTGAACAGCCCCATAGCATACAAGCTATGTACACAATACGCTAGTGATCAATCAAGTTCCGTCTGTGTCTTCACTGCATTTAATGCAAGTTAAGAACTCTCCGGTTAGCCTAGCTCCAATGAGCGCAGCTGCGCCGGACTGTCACTCTTGGTGACTGAGTTAGCAGCTGAGGAGTTTATTCAAGTCACAGTAAGGTGTCTATGGAAAGGTTGTGATTTGCCAAATATGACTGTGCTATTTTTATGCATCTATCATACTTGTGTCTGAAATGATGAATATTGACTATGTACCAGTATTTCAAATGTTTGCTCCTGTGGTAACACCCACAAGATATTTAGCCTGCATGTTTTGAAGGAACTATTCAAGTTGAATGGCCCATCAAAGAACACTTAACTCACAATGGACCCTGGGAGATGCCTATCTACACTTAATGGACTTTCCTGTGATGGCCTCGACTATGATTAAGCGAAGCATGCATGGACAGGTGACTTGCTCATGTGACTCCAAACACCATCTTGTGACCTGTAATTTTCCACAGTGAGAACAATGGGATTCCCTTCACAGCTGCATTTTACCTCTTTCCTGCTCAAATCCCTTGTAGCCAAGGGACTGAGGACCTTCTTGATTTGGAAGCAACCAGAGACTTAACAAGCCAGCAGTTTATTCCATCACTGCTACAAGCCTGAACCAAGAACTTTGCAATTACTGTATGTATTTGATTCCTTTAACCAATTTTAACTCCCATCTTTCTTTCCTTTTATAAATAAATCTTCAGCTTTTAGATACTAAAGGATTGGCAACTGCATGAATATTGGGTAAGATCTGAGTTCTATATTGACTTAGGTATGTGGCTGGTCCTTTGGGATCAGAAGAACCCCTTTGTTTGATGAAATTGTGTGTAAATAACCACTCATCATTAAGTCTAGTGTCTGGGTGTTGAATCCAGGCCTGGAATACCTAAGAAGGCTGCATTTCTGACTTCTTGTTAACCACTGTGGTGAGACAGAAGTTTATTTTTATTGCTGGTTTGATATATTTCATGGAAGAATAACCACCAGCTTTGGGTGTGTCTGCCCTTTTTCCCAGCAGCTTGTCCTGAATTTGGTATTCTCAGTTGTGACCCAGGGAGCCACAGTGACAGTAGGTCTTTTTGGTGATCACAGTAGGCTCCTATCTGCATCTTTGGGCACCTAAATATCTTTAAAAATCTGGTCCCTGGTCCCCAATTTTAACCATGCCTTGTAAGAGGATCTTCTGCATCAGTGTCTCAAGGATTTTGGGCAGATGCCATTAGTAATGGGTTGAGATAGTGAAACACTTGAACTTCAGCAAAACAAGAAGTACTGTCTATAACAGAGCTCTGAAGAAAGCATAATAATTGTGTAGTACAACAACAGCTGCAGATTCTGGGATTATTATAATCAAATTATATGCAAAATGTATGCTTAGTCATTACTCATTATTAATTAATCTAACTATCTGACGATTTCAGAAGTGTGTCTGAACTGCCTCTGCTGCAGCTGCTGGGTTTGGCTGATCTAGTGTTCTGTGGTTAAAAGTTAGAAATATTTTTGAAATGTACAAAATATTGATCTTGTGAGCTCTGCCTGGATGAATTTGCTGTTTATTTTACTCCTCCGGCAGCAATTAATTAACAACATGATAGACTCAGGAAAGGTTCTGCATTAAAATTGCTGCACCAGAACTGCATGTTCTGATTGATTTTACAAAATAGACAGTGAGTGTCTATCTATGATCAGAAACGAGATTAATAAACAGCTTCCATCAGGAAAAAAATGTCTGTGCCCAAGTAGAAACCCTGGGTGACTGGTTTCAGAGGGGAAGCCATGCTAGTCTGTATCAGCAAAAACAACAAGGAGTTCTCGTGACATCTTAGAGACTAACAAATGTATTTGGGCATAAGCTTTCGTGGGGGTTATAGCCTATGAAAGCTTATGCCCAAATACATTTGTTAGTCTCTAAGGTGCCACAAGGACTCCTCGTTGTTTTTCCTCGGTGACTGTCACCTATATTATCAGAGTGGGACTCTTTGTCTCTCTCTAGCGGCCAAACCATGTAAAAATTGGCCATAAGCTAATGGACCTGGTCCTTCAGCTCAAATAGTAGATTCATGTTTTCAGATAAGAGCAGTACCAAGTTCAGTCCTGCAGACGACTTTACCGTTACATTAGTATTGTGCTATGTCAGCTTTCTAGCTATGATATTTCGAAGTATATCCCACCATGCTACCAGGGCAGTAAGCATCTCTAAGTGGATTGCAAATAAAATGAAACAATGATGCATTCGATCAACAAGTCTCCATGAATGGGATATGCGTGGGAGCGGGATCCTGCATGTGTAGGACCTGCAGGAGGCTAGTGATAGTTCTCTGAAGCAAGATCACATCTGAAAAAGTAAGAAGTGAGCCTGCATGGCAATGCTTGGTTACGGGAACAGAGCCTTGGTGTGGGGAGGGGGTTCAACAGGGGATTTTGGCTTCAGCCTCTCTCTAAAACCAGTGCAATTTAAAGTGCAGTTCTAGCCTGAGCTGTGATTCTGGAGATCTGCCTGTGGCATTCCATGTTCATTGCTTGTCAGAGACTCTATTAAATGCACTCGGTTTACCAATAAAGAAGTCATCTTTTCTCACTGCCAGCCCTGCAAGCTCAGTGGGGATCTGAGGTTTTGTCCACATGGAGGAAATTCACCATAGCATAACTATTCTAAAATAACTATTCTGTTATGCTAAATTCCAGTATAACAGAGCTATCCTGGAATAGCAGTCCCATGTGGACACTGTTCCGAAATAAAAGTGATTTTATTCTGGAATAATTATGCTGCTTCCAAAGCAACATAAACATTCAGGAATAAAGTCACATATTTCAGAATAGCGTGTCCACCTTTGGGACTTGTTCCAGAATAGTTATAGTGTAATAGTTAATTCAGATCAGCTATGCTGCTCAATTTCTCCATATACAAAAGCCCTGGGATTCAAGCTGGGCCCTTCCCTTCACACACATATGCAACTTCAGAAATTCTGCAGATGGAATTTAATTAATAATTCCCTTGATAATGCCTGAGCCAGAACAAAATCTGGCTCTGTTCCCCCCATGAGGATGGTCTCTGCAGGGCTAACAGGAGAAAAACATATGCTTCTCCCCAGAGCTAGCAGATGTGACTCTGAAAATGCACTGGAAGCAGCACAGCTGATTAAGAAGATGCCAGGACTGTATCCTTTTCTCCTTGCCCAACACAGGACCAAATTGGGGCTGCATTTGCCCAGATACCTAAGAGGTGCCTGGGAGCTTTTTAGATTAACAGATGTTAAAGGTAAAAAAGATTTTTACTGCAGTGTAGACACACCCTAGGAGACCATAAAAGACCCACAGCCCTGCCACGGCTGGCCCAGATCAGCTGACTGGGGCTCACAGGGCTTGGGCTGCAAGGCTATAAAATTGCAGTGTAGACATTCAGGCTCATGCTGGAGCCTGGGCTCAGAGACCCCATGTCGGGGAAGGGGTGTCTCAAAGCTCAGCTTCCAGCTGAAGCCTAAGTTTTACGCAGCAATTTTTAGCCCTGCAGCCCAAGTCCCACGAGCCTGAGTCAGCTGAGCCAGGCTCTGAGAGTAGCAGCCACGTGTTTTTTGTTGCAGTGCCGATGCAGCTCGAATCTGACGACCTGTTGACCACAGCCCATAGAGTTTGACCCATAACAGAGGCAGGCTTTGAGAAGGGAACTGACATGCCGGAAGTCACACAAGTGAGGCAGAGCGAGGAATAGAACTGAGCTGTCCTGCACCAGATAAACTGGAGCATGTTGCTGTGCTAACGGGAAATCACTGGTGCATGTATACACGAGGCAGCCGGAGCTTGGCTCCCAGCTGTCTGCTGGGTAGAGGGGGTAGCAAGGCTGGTTGTGCTGATTGGGATGGGACAATAGCCATGGCCCCCAGTGCTCATGCTCTGGGATTTCTGGGCTGGTAATGTCCTAAAGGTGCAGCAAGGAATACCGATAACCAAGCAGGCCTTCCACCCTCGCAGACATAGCGCCTCAAGGTTCCACCCCTCCGGCACCAACTTCCCTCACACGGTGCAAGGGAAACCAGCAGTAACTGAGAATGACTTTACCCGTCCTACCCTCTTGACACAAGGAGCTGATGCCACCTATGGAGCAGGGAGCTGGAGGGCGGCACTTAGGCAGGTTACATTTTTTGGATCAGTAGATTATTGGATGACAAATGAAGTTTTGGTCGACCTGAAACTACCAGCAAATTTGGCAAGGATAACTTTGGCCGTTGACAAACCGGCCAGGGGAGGAGAACGAGGTGGTGGTGCTAACATCCCATCCTTATGATAACCCCATGGTTAGCCCCATGGTTAGGACACTCTGCTGGGATGGGTCAGGCCCCCATTTGAATTCCTGCTTTGCCACAGATGCAAAATGGGTTTGTTTGGTTTTTTTTGATTCACTGGAAATTCCCAAAAATGTCAGATTCGGTTTGATCCAAACCAAGTTTTTCCCCAAATTTTCTGAAGAAAAAAAAATCAATTATTCAACCAGCTCTAGTGTCATCTTCACTTCCCGAAGGGCTACAGGCTGCCCTCCTTGTTAGCTATTTCTTCAGCTGGGCAGTTGTTCTGCAAGACTGAGACTAGAGAGGTTTCCGTGTCCCTTTGCATCTAGGGAGGGGACAGTTATTTCCAAGCTTTGATTCCATCTGCAGTGCAGATCTTAGCAAGGTGCATTATCACAGGGAAGGCCAGACAGGCAAGGAGACCAGTGACTAATTAACGAGTGAACTCACCAGTAACCTCCCATCCTAAATGGCTTCCAAGGCTCGCCCGAGTCGCTTACATCCCAGCGTCAGCATAGGCATATGTTTCCCTCCCTGCATAGAGAGTCAGCACCTCTTTATGATGCACAATTCAAATCACTTCCTCAGCCCCCAGTGGCTACTCTCTGATTATGCTTCTTCCTCCGTCTCTGCTTTTGCAGATGTGCCATTGTTGCAGAAGCACCAAGGGAGCTTTACAGCTTCAACAATTTGTCTCTGCATTCATCAGCATGGTTTGAGAGTGCAGCCACTGATGAGAGTCTGGAAGGTGTCTAGGCAGGGGAGTCCAGCAGCAGCAAAGCCCCCTGAGACCAGCCTTACAACAGGCTCCGGACTTTGACAGGCTGCAGGAACCTTGAAAGGGGACCTCCATGTGCTGGGGAGCTCCCTCCCGGCAGCTCTGCAACGATAGGTGGCTGTATTTTAAAGAAGCCTTATTGAGGGCGCAGGTTCAAACCATCCCGAAGTGCAGAAAGAATCGCAAATATGGCAGGTGACCCAGCTTGGCTTAACAGAGAAAACTTTGGTGACCTTAAACACAAAAAGGAAGCTTACAAGAACTGGAAATTTGGACAGATGACTAGGGAGGAGTATAAAATTATTGCTAGAGCATGCAGAGGTAATCATGAAGGTCAAATCACAACTGGAGTTGCAGCTAGCAAGGGATGTGAAGGGTAACAAGAAGGGTTTCTACAGGTATGTTAGCAACAAGAAAAAGGTCAGGGGAAGTGTGGGACCCTTACTGAATGGGGAAGGCAACCTAATGAGATGATGTGGAAAAAGCTGAAGTACTCAATGCTTTTTTTGCCGCGGTCTTCACAGAGAAGGTCAGCTCCCAGACTGCTGCACTGGGCAATACAGTATAGGGAGGAGGTGAGCAGCCCTCAGTGGTGAAAGAAAAGGTTCAGGACTATTTAGAAAAGCTGGATATGAACAAGTCCGTGGGGCCAGATGCAATGCATCCAAGGGTGCTGAGGGAGTTGGCTGATGTTAATGCAGAGCCATTAGCCATTATCTTTGAAAACTCATGGTGATCGGGGGAGGTCCCGGGTGACTGGAAAAAGGCAAATATAGTGCCTATATTTAAAAAAAGGGAGGAAGGAGAATCTAGGGAACTAGACTGGTCAGCCTCACCTCAGTCCCCAGAAAAATCATGGAGCAGGTCCTCAAGTGAGAACAGGCATTTGCATGGCACTTTTGTAGCCAGCATTGCAAGGTATTTACGTGCCAGATATGCTAAACATTCGTATGCCCCTTCATGCTTTGGCCACCATTCCAGAGGACATGCTTCCATGCTACATTAAAAAAAATAATGTAATGTAATAATGTATCAGCATGGATACATTTTGAAGCACTTGGAGGAGAAGAAAGTGATCAGGAATAGTCAACATGGATTTATCAAGAGCAAGTTATGCCTGACCAATCTAATTGCCTTCTATGATGAGATAACTGGTTCTGTGGATATGGAGAAGGCAGTGGACGTGATATACCTTGACTTTAGCAAAGCTTTTGATATGGTCTCCCACAGTATTCTGGCCAGCAGGTTAAAGAAGTATGAATTGCATGAAAGGACTATACAGTGGATAGAAAGCTGGCTAGATTATTGGGCTCAATGGATAGTGATCAATGGCTCAATGTCTAGTTGGCAGCCGGTATCAAACAGAGTGTCCCAGGGATTGGTCCTGGGGCTGGTTTTGTTCAATATCTTCATTAATGATCTGGATGATGGGATGGATTGCACCCTAAGCAAGTTCGTAGATGACACTAAACTGGGGGGAGAGGTAGATATGCTGGAGGGTAGGGATAGGGTCCAGAGTGAACTAGACAAATTCGGGCTAAATTGGGGACTGCCGGCAGCTCCAGAAAAAGTCTTGAGCTGGCTGTTACTATCCACTGGATTGAAAGCAGCCCTCAGAATCAGCCCAAAAACACTATAGGTCAACAGTGTGCCCTTTTTGCCAAGAAGGCTAATGGCACATTGGGCTGCATTAGTAGGAGCATTGCTGAGGTAACCCATTCCAGTGCTTCACCACCCTCCTAGCGAAACAGTTTTTCCTAATATCCAACCTAGACCTCCCCCAAAGCTAGCTCGAGTAGCAACAGCGGCGACAGCAGGGGCTAGTCTCCTGCGTACACCCCACCCAGGAACCTGGGCACACACTGAGTGGCTAGCCCCTGCTGCCCCCATGCTGTCCTGGCTACCCAGCTGTTGTTACTCAGGGTAGCTTTGATTTAGCCAGATTAAAGTTAGCTCAGGTAAACCTCCACGAGCTGCAATCACCTCTCCTGAGTGCCGGGTAGACTCACTCTTTGTACAAATGGCTGTCATGCCAGGAAACCAGCTCCGGGGGCTTCCCAGGCGTTAGCTTCTCAGTGAACTTATTCTGTACTTGGCTTTAACCTCAGCAATCGCTGGTGCACTAATTAACCCCTTTCCTCAGAGAACACTAACTAGCTGGAACATGGAGCCTCCACTATCGTAGCTTTATTCCTCTCTACCCTGTGCTGTGTGGACACCTGCTGTGCTACCATAGCCGAGCCTTGCGCAGGGATAGCTATGGTCTATAGACAGGTGACCCAATAGGCAGCCTTGTCCTTGCTAGTCAGGGGCAAGGGGTACTGATATCTCAGCTGGGATCACTTCTTAGTAGGGCTGTTGATTAATCACAATTAACTTACACGATTAACTCAAAAAAATGAATCATGATTAATCGTAGTTTTAATCGCACTGTTAAACAATAGACTACCAATTGAAATGTATTAAATATTTTGGATGTTTTTGTCCTTTTTCATATCTATTGTATTCTGTTTTGTAATTGAAATCAAAGTGTATATTATTTTTATTACAAATATTTGCACTGTAAAAATGATAAAAGAAATAGTATTTTTCAATTCACCTCATACAAGTACTGTAGTGCAATCTCTTTGTCATGAAAGTGCAACTTACAAATGTAGATTTTTTTTGTTACATAACTGCACTGAAAAACAAAACAATGTAAAACTTCAGCGCCTAGAAGTCCACTCAGTCCTACTTCTTGTTCAGCCAGTCGCTAAGACAAACAAGTTATTTTACATGTACAGGACATAATGCTGCCCTCTTCCTATTTACAGTGTCATCAGAAAGTGAGAACAGGCATTTGCATGGCACTTTTGTAGCCAGCATTGCAAGGTATTTACGTGCCAGATATGCTAAACATTCGTATGCCCCTTCATGCTTTGGCCACCATTCCAGAGGACATGCTTCCATGCTACATTAAAAAAAATAATGGGTCAATTAAATCTGCGACTGAACTCCTGGGGGGACAATTGTATATCCCCTGCTCTGTTTTACCCACATTCTGCCATATTTCATGTTATAGTAGTCTCAGATGATAACCCAGGACATGCTGTTCATTTTAAGAACACTTTTCACTGCAGAGTTGACAAAACACAAAGAAGGTACCAATGTGAGATTTCTAAAGATAGCTACAGCACTCGACCCAAAGTTTAAGAATCTGAAGTGCCTTCCAAAATCTGAGAGGGACAAGGTATGGAGAATGCTTTCAGAAGTCTTAAAAGAGCAACACTCCAATGCAGAAACTACAGAACCCAAACCACCAAAAAAGAAAATCAACCTTCTGCTGGTGGCATCTGACTCAGATGATGAAAATGAACATGCGTCGGTCCTCACTGCTTTGGATTGTTATCGAGCAGAACCTGTCATCAGCATGGATATATGTCCCCTGGAATGGTGGTTGAAGCATGAAGGGACATATGAATCTTTAGCACATCTGGAACATAAATATCTTGCGATGCCAGCTACAACAGTGCCATGAGAACATCTGTTCTCACTTTCAGGAGACACTGTAAACAAGAAGTGGGCAGTATTATCTCCTGCAAACATAAACCTGTTTTCCTGAGTGATTGGCTGAACAAGAATTAGGACTGAGTGGACTTGCAGGCTCTAAAATTTTACATTATTTTATATTTGAATGCAGATTTTTTTGTACATAATTCTAGATTTGTAAATTCAACTTTCATGATAAAGAGATCGCACTACAGTACTTGTATGAGGTGAATTGAAAAATACTATTTCTTTTGGGGGGGTTTTCAGTGCAAATACTCGTAATCAAAAATAAATATAAAGTGAGCCCTGTACACTTTGTATTCTGTGTTGTAATTGAAATCAATATATTTGAAAATGTAGGAAACATCCAAAAATATTTAAATAAATGGTTCTCTATTATTGTTTAACAGTGTGATTAATCGCATGATTAATCACGATTAATTTTCTTAATTGTGCGATTCATCATGATTAATTTTTTTAATCGCTTGACAGCCCTGCTTCTTACAGTGGCTGAGTGGTGAGTTGTATCCCTGACTATTGAGAACTCCTTAAATCAAAGCACTAAAGCTGGTTGGTGAGATTTATGACAGGCCAGGGCGTATAGTCATTGTCCCTGCACTGCACAGCGCTCCCTAAATGCCCAGAGCCAGGGTTCAGTGGAAAAGCTGGGATGGATTCTCAGGGGCCAGATGGATTCTCTCCTTGGAGTGGCAAGAGCTCCTGGTCAGGATTGTGAATGGGATCCAGGTCATTTCAGTGCCATTGGTAGATCACGTTATTGCAGGCAGATGTGCAAAGTCCACCAGCATGAATTCCAAAGCCACAGACAGCAGGTTTACAGGTAGGAATCCCTTCCTTCAGAACTCAGTCAGGACACACCTTAATGTCAGTGTCAACCTCGGTTAAGCTGTGCCGCTATTTATTCATAACTTGCTGCATTCCTTACCCCACAGGAACAAGCCTTTCGCTTTTACAGCCAGCATCTGGGAAGTTAATAACTTTTAAAATTTCTTTATAATCTCATAAATATAAATGATAGTATTGTGTGGAGTCCAGAAGGTGCAAAAAAAGCAGGGTCATTCAATACTAAACTTCTAAGGCACAGTGAGATTTTTGAGCTAAGGCTTAGACTATTAGGCCATCACTTGCTCCATTCCTACTGCAGGAGGAAAGCAGTTGGAAAAAATGACGTGGTGCCCTCAAAGCCAACGTTGTGAGATGCCAGCATACAAAGCGTGACAACAGGCATCCAGATGAACTGGACAGCTCTTGTGCCAGGGCCTCAGGAATCTGACAAAGGCATGCAGGAGAGTCAGCAAATCAGCAACTGAGTTGGAAAGAGATAGGTCCCAGGTAGGAGAGTTTCTAATCTCAGATCTATGGGATAATTGGGAGTTAGATGTGTAATGCAATTAACAGCAGGTTCTTGCAATTAATTTCAGCCACTGATTTAACCAACAATAGAAGGGTCTGTCTCAGAGAATATTCTCTATTCGGACCAACTCAGGAAACTATACAAATATCGCATCTCCGAAGCCACAGCTAGGCCATATGTTTTGTCCGAAACGTTTTTGCTGAAAAATGCCAATTCAGCAGCACTGAAATGTTTTGCAAATTTGTGTCAATTTTGCCAGATAATTTCTGTCACACACACAAAAAATAAGAAAGCCTCCCCAAAATACTAGGAAAAAATCAAAACTTTGTGTTTACACATTTTCAAAACAAAATATTTCCATTTTTAAGTACAACATGATCTTCTGTTTTGAAATAGCCTTTAATTTTAATTTTTAAAGATCAGAATGTTTAAATATCATCGGAATTGAAACCAAGCATTTTGTTTGAGCCAAAGCAAATGGTTTTTTTAACTTTTCGATTTGCCAAAAAACAATTAAAAGTGTCTTTGGATCAGTCCAAAGCAAAGTTTTAAATTATTTTTCAGAACTGCCAGTGAACAAAAAAATCTGTTTCATAGATTCCAAGACCAGAAGGGACCATTATGATCACCTAATCTGACCTCCTATGTAACACAGACCAGAGATGAGCTCCAAAATAATTCCTAGAGAAAAGCTTTTAGAAAAACATCCAGTCTTGATTTTAAAATAATCAGTGAAGGAGCATCCACCATGACCCTTGGTAAATTCTTCCTATGGCTAGTTACTTTCACTGTTAAAAATCTATGCCTCATTTCCAGGCTGAATTTGTCTAACTGTTATTTGCACAGCTCTGTCCCAGACCCAGAGGGCAGTTCTACACCTAGGATCTAACATGGATTGCACTGGTACTGAAAACAATGGGATCAATGAGTATCTCCCTGAGTGGAGGAGGAGAGCTTTTCTGAGGAGCCAGATTCTGCAACATGCTGAGCACCTCCCTCAACATCCCTTGAATGAGCACTGAGGTCCCTTGGCAACGGCGCCATGCAGGAGGCAGGTGCAGTCTGATGCTGCCCTGCCTGGCCTCGCGTGTGTCATTTACACCTGCGCAAAGCAGGCACCAGATGTTACTAAACTGGCCATCTCACTCACCTGTGCAGTGCCAGCATTTCACACCCACTTTGTTATGTGCATGTAACTGTGCAAGAGGCCAGGCAGTGGGGATGAAGTCCTCAGCACCATGCAGGATCGGTGCCTAAAAGGGCAACCTCAATAAATACAGCTGTACCAGAGGGCTCTGAAAATATTTAATTGACCCACGAGACACCTGGGAAGTCTTGGTTTTCTGCACTAGCAGCTATTAAAGGGAGCAAGACTTCTGTGATGCATTCACTGGTAGGTTCTGGCCAGGCTACAACTGGGAAGTGCTGGAAATTCCATGAGAGAACCCTTTCTCAGGACATTTCCCACCAGATTGCCAAACCCAGGAGTGTCCAATCATTTAAGTTTCACCCTGTAGCTTGAGATACCCATAGCTAGATTCACATGGGAGATGTGCTGTAGCTATTGTATTGATTACATCAAATTCATTGTTTGTTTTATTTAGCAAATACGGTCAGTCCTGTATCAACCAAATTTGCTTTTTCAGCTGGAACCCTGAAGCTGGACTGTATTTTCATAGACAGAATTATTTACTTCTTGTGACAATTGATACTCAGACTAAATTGCTAGGAGACTTTCCCATCTAATTACACCCCAAAACACTGTGGAGCTGTTAGGGTAATCATGATCAAATGCTGCCAAGCTGTCTTAAAACATTAAAGAAAATGTTTGACTGCCAGAAATCCATTATTGAGGAGGCATCTGTGCACTGAGCTCAGTCCATGAGAGTAATACTCATTTCTGGTGATCTCTCATATATCTACAGACGCTACTGTACAAATACTGGATTTGCATTTACTTATGAAGTTCTGCAGCCTTTGAAACTGTGCCTTAATTAAAAACATTCCACTTATGAAAGAGAATGAGGGAAAGTTTCACAGCAATTACTGCAGAACTTTCTGCAACAGATCTAGCGAGTTTTGACAAGTGATGGGCTGAGGAAGTTTTGAAACACTCGGATGCTGCTTCAGAGACCTGTGGGAAGGTTGGGTAACAGGGACATGCTGCTATCTACACAGTGGTACTTCCAGGAATGGTATTGCAATGGTGGAGACCAGTCCACTGTTCTAGGAAGTCCTGCCTTCTAAGGGGCGGTACAACCATACTCAGATTCCATGGTGAGGGGCAGCAGTAAAATAACCCTGCATACAGAGAGAAAGCGAGGGAGAACTAGCATTGCTAATGTAACAAAATCCAGGACTGCAAGCACACAGCCTTCAGGGATGATTGCTGGAATAACAAACATTCACATTCACTCACTGTTTAAAAAAAACTAACATGAATTGTGAGGATTTTGTTTCCATTCTGATTAGCAAAGCCAGCTGTGGATGTTAGCCCTCACTGGAGCCCAGCCACGCAGAGCTCCCGCTGCTCTGTGCATCTCTTCAGTCTGCTCTGGAGAGAGCCCTGCCATGGGCAACAGGGATGTTGGGTCCCAGATTGGATCCTTCTCTGACAAAGGAGTCTCCAGAGTGAAGATGTTGAGGAGCCCTGGAGAGGAAGCTCGTGCCCATTCTGTTTCCAGACACAGCAAACATCTTCAGATTTAAGCAGAAACCAGCTGTACAATCAGGCAAGTGAGATTCTCAGCAGAGATTTTTTGGAGGCAAAAGCCCACAGCACAGCAACGTGGTCCCTACCCAGGCTGAGGAAACAATGTCAGATAGGAACTAGAAGCCCTCCTGAGCTTCCTAGGCTGGACATTAAGAAAAACTTCCTAACTGTCAGGGCAGTTAAGCACTGGAATAAATTGCCTAAGGAGGTTGTGGAATCTCCATTATTGGAGATTCTTAAGAGCAGGTTAGACAAACACCTGTCAGGTATGGTCAGATAATACTTAGTCCTGCCATGAGTGTAGGGGACTAGACTAGATGACCTCTCGAGGTCCTTTCCAGTCCTATCATTCTATAATTGTAAGAGTTCCAACCCAGCCTTTTCTGAGGTTCCCTATCTCGTTTGATTACTTTTTCATTCCCCAGTAGTTATCCTTGCCACAAGCCTCTATACATCTAGATTCTGGCTAGGCCATAAAATGAATTGGAGAAACACCAGGAGAAAGGCTGTGCTTCTGCTCCAGACCAACTGGAGGCAGGACATACGTGACAAAGCAGGATATATGCTGCCCCTGCAGGATATATGCAATCCTGCAGGTCCAAGTTTGGATAATGTTCAGAAAATTGTCCAATCTCTTGGCAATTTATAGTGTTGGAAATAAACCCAAACTCTGAATCTCAGTGCTTTGCCCAAATAAGCTAAATCTTCAGATCCTTACTGATTTTTTGTTGTTCATTTCTTCACCAAATTCCCATTGGATTCAAAGGGAGTTAGCCTGAGTAAGAACTGAGTAAGATCCTCAGGATTTAGCCATCTATATTTCAGAGGGGTAGCCATGTTAGTCTGTATCCACAAAAACAATGAGGAGTCCGGTGTGACCTTAAAGACTAACAGATTTATTTGGGCATAGGCTTTTGTGGGTAAAAAACCCCACTTCTTCAGATGCATATCCCCATTTTCAAACTCCCCACCTATATTTGTATTCCTTTGCATCATGATCTGCCCTGTCTCTCAGAAACCCATTTATTTTGTTACTGAAATTATCATCTTACGGCTGTGAAAGATGAGGAACAATGAACAATCCCCTGCAGCCAAGTTCCCCTCTTCTGTCAAAAAAGCCCTCCCATTTTTATAAGATGTATGCAATGCAATATCTTAATTTTTAAAAGAATTCATATGAAATTCTATAGCCAGCACATTTCAATGTAAACACAATTCAATGCAAGAAAAGAATCATAGAATCATAGAATCTCAGGGTTGGAAGGGACCTCAGGAGGTCATCTAGTCCAACCCCCTGCTCAAAGCAGGACCAAACCCAACTAAATCATCCCAGCCAGGGCTTTGTCAAGCCTGACCTTAAAAACGTCTAAGGAAGGAGATTCCACCACTTCCCTAGGTAACCCATTCCAGTTCTTCACCACCCTACTAGTGAAAAAGTTTTTCCTAATATCCAACCTAAACCTCCCCCTCTGCAACTTGAGACCATTACTCCTTGTTCTGTCATCTTCTACCACTGAGAACAGTCTAGATCCATCCTCTTTGGAACCCCCTTTCAGGTAGTTGAAAGCAGCTATCAAATCCCCCCTCATTCTTCTCTTCTGCAGGCTAAACAATCCCAGTTCCCTCAGCCTCTCCTCATAAGTCATGTGTTCCAGCCCCCTAATCATTTTTGTTGCCCTCCGCTGAACTCTCTCCAGGGTTAAGACTGTTGGCTTCAGCTGCATCTTATGGTTTCTTTCCAGGTTTGCTACACCAATGTGTCAGTCCTGATCTTTCCGCATGATGTGATAGCAGCAGAAGGAGGAGGAGGATGTGGTCAATAGGCCATGAATGGAACTAGTTGAGTAATGAAAAGAAAAAGGTTCACTGCTATAGAAAAAATCCCCCAGCTCAAATTTGATTCACTGCTAATGGTGGGGCCATAATGGTCATATTTGTAAACATCCATTTGACGACCCACTCCTTGTGAAAATAACCGAGACTCCTGAAAGTTCCACTTGTACCAGAAAAACAGATAATTTGTTCTTCCCATTAATTATTCCCCCCATTCAAAAGACTCAGTAATCCAGCCAGAGAACAGCATACCATGTGACCAGTCACACATCATGAACAGCCCATGTATGAAGAGTTCACCTGACTCATCCAACAATTGAATGCTGATTCACAAATCTACTATACCTTATTTATTTATTTAGATTTATAAGTAGATCCCAAAGGTGCCTACTGAACACTCTACATAGCTTTGCCATTTACAAAATCAATTAACAAAATTAACCCAGATAATAATCCAACCAGCAGCCCCAACCACAGCTCAGCACTGATAAAACTCCCATCCTGCCCAAAACTCCACACAAAACACCTGCCTTCACACCACTCTCTCCCCCAAATACGCATGTGTCCTAGCAGCATGTCCTGAAAGTCTCAGGGTGTGGCTGCAGCGTGGATCAGCATACCCACCCTATCTTTATTCTAGCTGACATGGATCAAAATAGCACTATAAACGCAGTGACGCAGGCTTCAGTATGGGTTGAAAAAGCACACAGCATGATGCTAGCCCATGCCACCGTATCTGCGTTGTAATTTTTAGCTGTTGGCTAAATTTAAATGAGCATGGGTATGCCAGCCCGAGCTGCACTCAAACCTCCAAACGCAGTGTAGACATAACCTACCGTAAACTCTCTGGGGCAGGGAGTGTCTTTTTTGTTCCATGGTTGTACAGCACATAGCATGGCCATTACTGGGGGTCCTAAACACTACCACAATGCAAATCAATCATCATCATAATACATAGCTATTTCCAACCATGAGGGCCAGTAGGTTCCATAGCTGAGAGCCCCTCATGAAGAATATCTACTGCCAGCCTCCTCCCTTGTAAATCAAGCTCGAGCTGCTCATGCTGATTGCCACTGCCATGCGGAGAGAGATGGCTCAGCAAGTCCCATGCTATCTGAGGCTTTATTGGTCAACCTTAAATTCAACCTGTAAACCAATAGGCAGTCAGTGCAGATTCCATAGCACCCTGCCGTGTGCTCCTTCTGAGAAACACCACTTAGTAAGTGAACTACTGCATTGTTTCCAGATTACTGCATGGTGTAGCTCCATGGAGAGCTCCTCGCAAAGAATTATGCCCGGAGGTGTTAGAGGCGTGGATCATGAAAGTAAGATCCACTTCCAAAAATAAATGTTCTTGATCTCCTGGCTCGATGGACCCAGGCAAGGCATCCCTGCACCAGAAACTGTGTTTGCAAACTCCATGGTTAATAACACAGATACTGTACAGAATGGATGAACTAGCTGCTCACTAGCTCAGAACAGACCTAGTGACCCAATGTGTTCATTTAAAAAAATAACATGAGCAGCATGCGTTAAGGATAAGGGGAGCTCATTAATGGCTGACAACAGCTTTGATACCAGCCTTTGTTCAGCAGTGTCTTAAATTCAGTACCCTCTCACAGGAAAACTTTAACACAGTCCCAGAGAGCCCACAGTGGAAAACGGGATCAGGCCCATTTTATTTTAAAGGCCTTTTTCCTGCTTTCTGTAGCTGCTACAAATATCTAAATACACAATAATTAATTGCATGTTCTTGCCAATTAGCAGGCAATTATCTTTAAATTTACCAAGCAATTTTAAGAGTAATTACCTTCATTATAACATGCGCATTTCAGATTTCATGACAATGCTCTAGTATAAAAGATAAAAATAATCCCATAATTACTCCATTGGGATATACATGGGTCTTACATTCATATTCACATTAGTGTACATTACTAGTAATTAGCATATGCTTAAGCATCATTAATAAGAGCTATTTCACTATATCATGGTCATATAAGGTGCTTCCAAACTATCTTGCTCTCCACTCATTACTACTAGATTTCATACAAATATATGTGCCAGCCCCTATAGACGGCAGGTAAGGAACTGAATTCTTGGAACCTCAGCAACATTCAGCATCAACATATGTGCTCAGGCTAAGTCATGTGTGCGATCTGTTGCAGGGGAGGGGGAGGGGAGGAGTATGAGGTTATAATTAAGAGTGAGCATTTATTTATATTATGGTAGCACCTGGAGGCCCCAGTTGGGAGTAGATCCCCATTGTGCTAGGTGCGCCACAAAATATAGTGAAAGACAGACCCTGCCTATAAAACCTTACAGGCTAAATAGACAAGGGTGATTGAAAAACGAAGGCACGGAGTGTCACAGTTGAGGGCAACTGCATCTGTATTCCCCTCTTTGGTCCATGGACACCCCCTCTAGGTTCCCAGCTCCTGAGCCGTCACTTCTCTTGGGCAGAACAACGGATCTCTCTCCACCCTAACTGGGGCTTTTCCAGCCTGCACAGTTCCCTGACTACACTGGGAGTTCCCCAGATGGCCTAAGCAGGACAGTGCCTGCCCTTTGATTCTCCTCAGATGCTCTGAATACTTGTAATTGCCCAGAGTTATAAGGTACCACACAGCTCTTTCTAAGCAAGCACATTCAGCCTTAAGATGAAAGCACTACTGAGAAAACAAGTTAAAAATGATACAAGAACCTACCTGAGTGCTGAGAAGCTTACCAGAGATCACCCAAACTCCAGCATGGGCTCTGATAGGTGTCAGACCTTCAAACCCCACCAAAGGGTTTTGCTGTGGTTACACGTTTATAGCAGCTTTACCTCAGAACAAGCCCCCACCCCCAGGAATAAGTCGATCTCTGCTTCATGTAGCTTGGACCTTGGATCTTCAAATTCCAGGAACAGGAATCAGCAGCCCATGGTTCTGTCCTCAGGGCCTAGCTTCTAAAGGTTGGATCCAGTTACCTCCCCACAGGTATTTCTTAGGAAACCCACTTCACTTTGTCCCCAAAGTTGCTCCTTGTCTGGCACATTGTTTCAAATAGTCCTTTGAAGCTCTTAGCACTTCCCAAGGTTTGCATTGGCCACGTCTCCCCCCAGTGACATTACAGCCAATCCTACGGTAATTCATAAACTTTGCATTCAATCCAATAAACTCCAAAGAGACTTAAAGTGAATTCAGTAAGGTTTTCATTGCATCATGGGAGACGTAGTCTGGCCAGGGAGCCCGGCCCATAGGAGAGAGTGGCATCCAGACAAGAGAAATGCAGTTTAATGTTGAACTCACTCAAAACAAAGCATTCAGGTCAGTTCAGCAAACTGAAATACTTTGAATAGGGTCAAGTCAACCCAAAAATAAATATTTTGATGTTTTCAACTATAAATAAATAAACATCAGCAAAATGAAAAATTTCTGCTGAAATTTTCAGTTTTATAGAAACTACATTTTGGGTCAAAAAAATCCCCAGCCATCTCTACTTATAGATGTTATCTATGTATTATTGGTAATGACAGACCATAAGACACTCAGATACTAGGCTGGTAGTATAGTGATGACAATGGTAGAAGAATAGAATAGATGCAAAGTCTGTCACTCTCAGTAGAGATGTGCTGCGTCAGCACTGAAGTGTGTTAAGAAATGTCCCTTAATGTGGCATAACTTTATTTTCAAGGATTTGTGTTGAGGGATGTCACACATTTCCAGATGAAGTTTCTGTTTATGAAATATTATTGTTAAAGGGAAAGGTGTTCAGGTGTTCCTCTGCTTATGTTGCTTTCACTCCTGCCTTTATTTGAGGAAAGACATCTCACAGCGCATGAGAAAAGCACAAGGGGTGAGCTGGGAGAGAATTTATTCCCACACAGAAAGCATTTTTCTGTAAATAGGATCCTGGAAAGGCTACAGGGGCACCGCGGAACATGTCAGCATCTGTGTGTGGAGGTGTAAATAGCTTCTCAGATAGCAGGGAGAGTTCTGGCCTGTGCCTGTAGCTGATGATGAGTTGAGAGTGAATTTTGCAGGGAACACGCTTTCCCAATAGTGAGTCCCACAGAGTGTGAATTGACAGGCTCAAGGCCTGTTCTGATAGGCCCAGTGCGTGGAGAACAGGCATTTGCTTCTAGTCGTGGGGAGACATGGAGACTTCCCTTCTATACTGAATAATCTAATCCTGAGTGCTCATTTTCCCTTCTTCAGATCATGCATTTTCATTACTTCCAAGCTGCCCAGCTCAGATCTTTGGTATCTGGGAGAAAACTGATATCATGGAACCATTTCAGGAAACAAATTCTTTCTCCATTTTGTTTAATATATTTTAATAGCAACAGTTTGCTCTTCTGAAGCACTTATTATACAGACACTCAAAGGGCTTTACAGAGGGAATTAATTAAGCCTCTTAAGATTCAAGCCAAGACTTACTGTTCCAGTTAGATCCTTTATTATTCCCATTGCACAGATGGAGACATGGAGAAGTCACACGTGGAGTGGAGCTGAGCTGGCAATGGAAGCCCTGGGTTCTGACTCCAATCTGTGTTTCTCAGAGGACAGGAAGGAGCCCAGAAGGACTAGCTGGAGGGAGATGGGGGGCATGGACAGATGCTGCTATTGTTCTCCAAGGCCTCAGACATCATTTAAAATAAAAAAAGTTGCTTTGGTTACAAAAAAGCATGTTCAAAATGTGACAAAGTATAACTGATACAGGAATGTCTGCCTGATTTTCCCTCAAACAAGAGGTATGAGGCTGGCTGTCATCCGATCCACTAGGGATGTCCTTTGGATTCTTGCACATTAGGTCAGTTTCTTGGCTTAAGTACCTAGAGTGCCAGCCACCTTAAGTCTAAAAAGCCCCCTCCTGCCTGCTATCCATGAAGGGTACCTGGGATGCACCAGAAGGTTCATGGCTTGGTCATTGTCCCTGCCAATGTTTGGCCTGGCAGTAAGATCTGCTAGCAGAAAATACACACTTACTCCTTGCAACTCAACATCCATATTAAATTGGATCATGCCCGGCCTAAAAAGGTCCATGCCAGCCGTTTGGGAACATCAGCTGCTGTGAAAAGTTGGGGATGAAAGAACTGATTGTTCAGCACGAAAACAAGAGTGGACATTGGAACATGGAATGTGAGAACCCTATGTGAATGCAGCAAAGTCAGAATGTTAATTGACCAACCTGAAACTAGAGCTACATCCTTTGTTGTTGTCCCAGGCTATTAAAGAGACAAGGTGGGTGAGGGAATATCTTTTATTGGACCGGCTTCTCTCCTTTTCCATAGACATTCTTGGGATTTGTGCCAAGTGGAAGTGGTGAACTTTTTATAAAGTGTTGTAAAATCACTTACTTTGGAAGGACAGACAATATTCCCAGAGACGGCATTATCTTTGTATTGTCAGAAAACGCCGGCAGTTCTTTGAAAAGCTGTAGGTAAGTCTCTTCATGCATAATGAGTATTAAACTATAGGAGAAACATGATCCTGTAACTATAAAACAAGTCTATGAACCCACAACAGATGCAGAAGACAGTGCCATTTTTACAATGAACTCTAAGTGGAAATTGAAGCCACATTCAAGTCCCTTAAAAACAACAAGGTACCTGGTCCAGATGGCATACTGCTTGCAGTGTTAAACCATGACAGAAGAGGCATGATTATGTTCCTTTGCAAACTATTTAACCTCATTTGGATGAAGGGTGAAAGTGCTGAAGTTTGGCAACGCTCAGTCGCTGCGTCACTCTTTAAGAAAGGTGATCTGACAGATTGCAATAACTACAGAGGGATACGTCTTATTACCATTCCTAACAAGGTATTCTGTAGAGCGATTCTTGGCCAAATAAAAAGAAGAGCAGAGGAAATCAGTTCTGAGTCACAAGCTGGCTTTAGACCTGGCCGCTCCACCATTGATCAGATATTTGCTTTCGTCAAATCTTGGCAAGACACACAGTTGTTCAATATACCCCTATTTTGAACATCTATTGACTTTACAAAAATCATTTGACTCCATTAACAGAGAGGTTCTGCGGAAAGTACTCAGGTGGTAGTGTTAAAGCAGCAAGCTGATTCAAATACTGCACAGGCTGTATAGCAGAGCTTGGCAGTAAGTCAGTAGCGCTCTGAAGTGAAAACTGGAGTTAAGCAGGGATGCATACTCAGCCCAATAGCTTTTGCTCAGAACACATCTTGTCCAGCTCCCTTAGTAACATTGATGGAGACTGCATGTCATTGGGGTAAAACATCAATCCCCTTGACTTTGCAGACAATATCGTAATGCTAATGCCACAGAAAAATGCAACCAAGCAGCAGCAAGTAACCTGAACACAACAGCCAGAAAACAGGGATTATAAATGAATGAGCAAAAGACCAAACTAATGGTAACATCAAAAATTAAGAATCAGGCCAAATTAGTCATTAATGGTGTGGACACGGAGCAAATAGACAGCTTCTGCTACTCGGGTTCCACCATAACAAGACAACTGCTGTGAAGATAATATCAACAAGTGGATGTCAATGACAGAGTCAGGGCAGTCTTTCCTAATGGTTAGAGCAAGAGTTTGGACTACCAGTTAGAGCTGGATCCTGACGGGAAAGGTTTGGGAGTGATGCCAAGAGCCAGAGCCAGGGGCACAAGCCAAAGCTAAAGGGTTAAATGGAGTCATAGTCAGAAGGCAGAGCTGAAGTCAGTGCCTGGAATCAGAAGCCAGGTACAAGCTGGGGTTGGAGCCAGGCTAGAGGCAGCAGAGGCCAGGACAGAACCAAGCACAGTTGCAGGCTTGGAATGCGTTGAGCAGCCACTGGACTCTGCTGCTGCTGAGTTTAAGTATCAGCTTGCTGATTCCTGCAACCAATCAGGTGGTACAGTCAGGGGCGGCTCTACAAATTTGGCCGCCCCAAGCAATCATGCCCGGGAGGCGCCCCCGAGCCGCGGGAGCAGCGGACCTGCCGCGGTTCGCTGGTCGCGCGGCTCAGCTGGACCTCCCGCAGCTGCGGACGGTTCGCTGGTCCGGCGGCTCCGCTTGAGCTGCCGCAGTCATGCCTGCGGGAGGTCCAGCTGAGCCGCGGGACCAGCGAACCGTCCGCAGGCATGGCTGCGGCAGGTCCACCGGCCCAGCCTGCCGCCCCCCCCTGGGAAAGGGCCGCCCCAGGCGGGTGCTTGCCCCGCTGGGCTCTAGAGCCGCCCCTGGGTACAGTCAATCTGACAGCTTTTATAAGGGCCAGCTGTGCTCATCAAGTGGCCAGGAGACTGGCTCTGCTACAGGCTGACCCCTGCCAGCAGATAACCACTGCCGGCAGTGGTTAAATAAAAATATTTGGAAACTTAAATCAGGGTCCATGACAGCTAAAACCAGATTATATACCATGCTCATTGTACCCACACATGGGTACTGACAAAGCACCTGGAGCAAAAGCTGCAAACATCTGACATGAGGTGCCTGCGCCATGCCTTAGGTATGAAAAGGCTATGTAGACTAAGAAATGAGCACATCCGTAGAAGGTGCCAACGACAATGGTTTGACCTCATACTGACTGCCTAAAATTGTTCTCTGCAGCAGAGTGCATGATGGGAGAAGCTGGGTACAATCACTGAGGAGACGGTGGTATAACATGGTACATAAAATCATCCAGCTAACTGCCCAGCAAGCTAAAATGGTGGCTCAAAACAGACATGGCTGGAATCTGCTCATAACCTTGGCCCTACCCAAGATGGGAAATGGAGATGATGATGAATAGCTGTGAGGTGTAAGCTACCCTGTTCATTTCCAGAGACGGTCAAAAAATGCCACAATTGTCAATTTTTTAAAAGATTTCACATTTGTTTGATTTTTTTATTAAAAAACTGAAAACAAAAAAAATTAAATTTTTGAAAACAGAAATTATTTACCAACATCAGTTTTCAAAAAATATACATTTTTTGGTCGTCACTTTCAGTTTTTCTGTGAAAAACTAATTAAAAATGGATTTTTTTTCTCAATTTCCTCTGATCAAGAATTTTCAGCCAAAGTTGTTTACTGAAACCCAGAAAAAAATATTGAAAAAAACAGAAAATTTCAAAAAAATAAAAAAGAAAATTTTATGTGAACATTCTTTGGTTTCATTGTAAACCCAGTTTTCACACACAAAAAAATGCTTTGGTGGAAAAATTTTGACCAGCTCCATTCATTTCAGTGGGCACTATCTCATGTAAACGATGATACTTTAAATGTCAGTATTGTTAATTGTTTCATTGCTCACCCAAAGTGTCTAAGAAAAGAAAGAAAGGATCCTATCATAAGGATCTGCAGCAGTGTTTAACAAAGTGTGTTATCATGGTGGAGGACACAGATTACTAGCCAGAGAGCACTGCAGATATAAACAAACAGGGCTTGGCTTTTAACTTTTAGTCCTGTGGTTTGTGCACTCACCTGGGGTGTGAGAAACTCAGGTCCAAATGCCCAGCCTAGAGCAAAGACTTGAATACAGGCAGCTGTCCCTAGCCAGCAGGCAATATGCTAGTCTGAGATTGGGTGGGCTCCCTCAGTCTTACCCATTGAAGCCAGGGAGAGTTACTCTGTAGCCCCCTGGTTAGGCAGTCAGTTGGAAGTGGGAAGGCAATCAACCTGTCTTCCCGGCTCCCCGGCTCCAATCAATAGTCTCTAACACGTTTTTGTACTGAACTTTGTAGCACTTTCTGGTGTCCTGGACACTTTTACGAGTGCCCAGTGATTGCCCAGTCCATCACAAACCATAAAGGCCCCGTGAGTAAACATGAGAGTGAGGGGGGCAGGGACCTTCTCCCATTCCATTGCCTCTGTATAGCTCCCCTGAATCCTGGGGGACAGCACAGCCCTGGTCCCCTGCCGGTGCACTCCTGGGCACTATCAGTCTGAGAGAGACATTGGGCAAAGAGCTTAGCACCAACCAGCAGAGCTAGCTGGGTGCAGAAGCCCTCCACATCCATTTCCCAGGGATCCCCAGAGGAATTTAGGTTGAATTGTCCCCGGCCCTTCCCCGCCGCAAGTGCATGGGGTGGGATCTTGCCCAAGCCTGGAACATGCCTGGGGATCCTTTGGGTAAAAAGCACTGTATGTATGTCAGGCATTAAATGCTATGACGCCCAACCCACCACTCGTCTTTTAACTCCAATGATTTCAATGGAGCTAGGCGTCTGAACACCTTTGGGCAAAACTCTCAATGAAGTCAGTGGGCCCCGTGCTGAGGTCCATACTCAGCATATTTTTCAGACTGGATGAAGTGTACATTTTTCACAGTGAGACTAATTAACCACTGGTCATGGAGGATTTTCCATCACTGACTATCAAGAGTCACTGTTTTTCTAATAGATCTGTTCTAGGAATTACATTGGGGCCATTCTCTGGCCTCTGTTGTATAGGAGGCCAGACTAGATGATCACAATGGCCCATTCTGGCCTTAGAGCGTGTGAATCTATGAATAAAATCTCCCACTGATTTCCTTGGCAGCATTTCCCGACTAATTTCCCCTTCCTGACTCCCCTCCCCCGCCTCGCCCCCGGGTCTGGCCTAATGGCTCTGATGCATTATTATTATCATTGCTTTTGTATTCCTAGTATAATGATCTCCTTGCAAATCTTGTAAAAGACACCTCAGCTCCTTCCAGGCTCTGGTTCATGCAGTGAAAGCATCTGTCAGAGACACTCTCTCCACTCCTCCAGTGCTGTGCCAGGCTCTTTCTTCCAGCAACCCTCCAGTTGTTCCTCTTTGACCTCTGAGGACTACAAGGAAAGGAGGAGATCTATTTTCGGCCCTGGACAAGCCGCTGTTTTGGAAGGAAAGAGTTGCACAGATGCAGCAGCTGTTCCTCCAACATTCTATTGCCAAAGGTTCCCAGCTACCCTGGCCACTGCCAGACTCTGCCTTTAGAATTAAGCCTAAATTTTATTGAGTGTTAAAGGAAGGATTTCAAGTTACCAAACAAAACATGTTAATCTTCTTCACATGAATGGACTAGGGGACAAATTCCACAGCTCTTTCTAAGTCTGGCACTTATCTGCCCTCCTTCACTGCAGGATCTGAGTGCTTCTCATGTGTTTATGCATTTACCATCACAGCCCCCTGTGAGGTAGGTGCTAGTAACCCCATTGTGCAAACTGGGAACCAAAGCACAGAGGGAGGAAGGGGAAGCATGCACTGCAGGTAGAGCTGTGATTGCAGCCCATGCAGACATACTGAGCTAGCTTTAATCGGGCTAACTAGCACATTTGGTGAAGGCGATTGATTATCTACACGCTCTGGCTGGATTGTGCCTCAGGGTGTGGACTCCAGCTCACCCCATGCCAGAAGCTGGGGTTGGCCGATATTATAAAGCCTGGGGCTGCTGGTGCGGTAACAGCTGATTTTTTAAAAAATGTGGCGCATAATGATAATTTGAAAGTTTTCCTGTAAAAGCCGTGCCATGGCATGTATTGCAACCAGGTGTGGGCATAGCTGAGTGACTGGGAAGGTTATTAGTGAATCCATTTTTGATTAATGAAAGCTGGGCTGTGAAGCTGCTGAATGGGCAATTGGTTAAAAAAAGTGTCAGCTTTTTCTGGCCCTTCCTCTTCCTAACCCCATCATCTCCTGTTCCATCCCTTCCCACCTCTTTCCCTCCATCTAATTCCTTCATCCATCTTTCACTCCCCGCTCCTCCCCAGAATGGCTGCAATCCATTGTCCATTTATATTTTGTTTCCCAACTCAGTTGGGAAGGAGCAGCTGGGATTCTTGCCCCAGAGCAGACACACTGAGCACGAGTCCATGAGGGTGATATTGGGAGATCAGAATCTACAAGCCCAGTCCCGGGGAGACTTCACTTTTGTTCTTTTTATTTTGTTGTTTTTCATTTACTCTGTAATTAGAGTCACATAGGCTGAAAGTAGATGACTGTTCCTGCCGTATGGAGAATATGACAAGACACTGCATGATTAGGGAGAGAGAACACTACAACAATTGTACATATTAGACGTCCAGCAGCAATCCCAGTGCAGGGACTGGCATAACTTTAAAATATTTGAAGGCTTGTACAGTAAAAGTTGTTTTATCCAGGTTGTTGGGGGACTGGGGGCCTGTAAGTGAAAAATGCGTTAACTAAGGCCTGGTCTACACTAGGAGGTTATGTCGTATTTAGCAGCGTTAAATCAAATTAACCCTGCACCCGTCCACACAACGAAGCCTTTTTTGTCAACATACAGGTCTCTTTAGTTCGATTTCTGTACTCCTCCCCGACGAGGGGAGTAGCGCTAAATTCGACATGGCCATGTCGAATTAGGCTAGGTGTGGATGGAATTCGACGTTAATAGCTCCAGGAGCTATCCCACAGTGCACCACTCTGTTGACGCTCTGGACAGCAGTCCGAGCTCGGATGCTCTGACCAGACACACAGGAAATGCCCCGGGAAAATTTGAATTCCTTTTCCAGTCTGGCCAGTTTGAATCTCATTTCCTGTTTGGACATCGTGGCGAGCTCAGCAGCACCGGCAGCGATGCAGAGCTCTCCAGCAGAGGTGTCCATGCAATCTCAGAATAGAAAGAGGGCCCCAGCATGGACTGACCAGGAAGTCTTGGATCTGATCGCTGTGTGGGGCGAGGAGTCTGTGCTTTCGGAGCTGCACTCCAAAAAACGGAATGCAAAGACCTACGAGAAGGTCTCCAAAGCCATGACAGACAGATGATACAGCCGGGATACAACGCAGTGCCGCGTGAAAATCAAGGACCTGAGACAAGGCTACCAAAAGATCAAAGCGGCAAACGGACGCTCCGGATCCCAGCCCCAGACATGCCGCTTCTACGAGGCACTGCATGCCATTCTAGGTGTGGCCGCCACCACTACTCCACCACTGACCGTGGACTCTGACGATGGGATAGTGTCGACGGCCGGTTCCTCGGAGATGTTTGCGGACGGGGAAGATGAGGAAGTAGATGAGGAGGACGAGGCAGTCAACAGCGCTTACAACGCTAATTTCCCCGACAGCCAGGATCTCTTCATCACCCTCACTGAGATCCCCTACCAACCCTCCCCAGCCGTTAACCCGGACCCTGAATCAGGGGAAGGATCAGTCAGTACGTGCTTTAAAGATGTAAACATTTATTTTCAACAGAGCAGGAATATTAACTATGTGAAAAGAAGGTCAATATATATGGGGATAGAACAGAAATCCTCTTGGGAGATCTCCACGAAGCTCTCCTGGAGGTAATCGAAAAGCCTCCGCAGGAGGTTCCTGCGGAGAGCGGCCTTATTGGGTGCTCCATGGTAGGACACTTTTCCGCGCCAGGCTATCAGCAGGTACTCTGGGAGCATTGCCTCGACGAGCATGGCAGCATAGGCCCCTGGTTTGTGCTGGCTTTCACGCAGCATGCGCTCTCTATCTCTGTCAGTGATCCTCTTCAGGGTGATCACGCTCAGCGCGTCCTGCCGTGAATTAGGGGAATTAGGGGAATGTTAGTACTGGGAATGCTTGACTGTTCCTTTACATAACAATAAGCGGCGGTTTACAGCCACGTGGTGGAGGCAGTAGAGGGGCAGCATACAGGGATCTTTCCCGGGGACAGCCGCGAGGGGGTGGAACAGGGGCAGAGTTCATGCTTTCCGGATTGCCGGCAGCAGGAGGACACTGCTATACATTAAGTTTTAAGCAGCCAAAAGTCTACTGCTTACCATGTGTGCCTGCTCCACGAATTCTGCTGTCCTGCCCCGCTTGTCTGATCTCCAGTGCAAGACCCCAGGCAATGAATGCGAAGGCCGAAAATTCGAACTTGTCCTGAGTGCGCATGAGATAGGTGCTGTGCATGGTCTTGTTCACAGAGACAGACTAGACTATGTTCATTGTTCGCAAAAATGTATCTTTGTAAGGAATTCACTCCCTTTTTCCCATCACACAGCTGCGACTGTTTCCCGACCTGCCCCAGCATCCCCCTCACAGAGGCTGGCGCAGATTAGGCGGTGAAAGAAAAGGACACGGGATGAGATGTTCTCTGAACTTATGGGCTGCTCCCGAGCCGAGGCGGCACAGCAGACCCAGTGGAGGGAGAACATGTCTCAGTACCAGCGCTCACACAGTGAACGGGAGGACAGGTGGCGGCAGGAGGACCAGCAGGCGACTCAAATGCTGCTTGGGCTAATGAGGGAGCAAACGGACACGCTCCGGCGCCTTGTGGATGTTCTGCAGGACCACAGGCAGGAGAACAGAGCCCCACTGCAGTGTATCTGTAACCGCCCTCCCCCGCCACAAAGTCCCATACCCCCCTCACCCAAAGTAACAAGAAGGAGGGGCGCCAGGGGCCGTGAAAACTGTCACTCCACCCCTGCACAGTGCTCAATTACAGGAAGGCTCTCATTCCCTAAATTTTGAGAAGTCCTTTCCTTCCTGCCTCTCCCAAGCCCCCATCCCAGTTTCATCCCCTAACTGTCTAGGTGATAATAAAAAAGACTTTTCTGTTAATTACTGTTTCTGTCATGTTCTTTTAGAGGAGACTGTGTTTCAAGGGGGGAAGGGGGTTGGTAATTGGACAGGTCAGTCACCTTTACCAGGGTACAGACACGGGGGCGGGTTCAGCAGCAGGTCACACACACAGTGCAGTCTCTAGGCACCCTGGTCAATCTGGGAGGTTGTTTTCATGTTCTGTTTTGGGGGTGGTATGTGACTTTGTGGCGGGGGAGGGTGGTTAGAGATTTTATGCAGTGGTCCTTATTCTGGATCACAGAGCCATGCAGCAGGGGATCTGTAACCGTCCTCCCCCGCCACAAAGTCACATAGCCCCCACACACAGAGTCCCGAGAAGGAGGGGTGGCAGGCTCCGTTGAAACAACCAGTCCGCCACCGCGCACCGCTCTAGGAGCAGGAGCCTGTCATTCCTCGAGTTTAGAAGCGGTCTTTGCAGCACTACCCACCCTACCCACCACAGTCTGCATCCCAGTTTTAACCCTTTACCGCGAAATCAGTACTAAAGAAAACGGTGTTAATTAACGAAGTTCCATGTATTTTATTTTTAAACGTGTGTTGGAAGGGGGGGGAACAGGGTGAACGGGGTATGTAACTGCAGAGGATAGTCAACATTAACTGGGTAAAGAAAAGGGGGCAGGTTCAGCTTCTCTGTAAACAAACTTAATAGTCACAGGTTATCCTGCTCACTGAGGAACCTAGCTTTCAAAGCCTCCCGGATGCACAGCGCTTCCCACTGTGCTCTTCTAATCGCACGGCTGTCTGGCTGGGCGTAATCAGCAGCCAGGCTATGTGCCTCAACCTCCCATCCCACCATAAAGGTCTCCCCCTTGCTCTCACAGAGATTGTGGAGCACACAGCAAGCTGCAATAACAATGGGGATATTGGTTTCGCTGAGATCTGAGTGAGTCAGTAAGCTTCTCCATCTCCCCTTCAGACGTCCGAAAGCACACTCCACCACCATTCTGCACTTGCTCAGCCGGTAGTTGAAGAGTTCTTTGTCACTGTCCAGGGCGCCTGTATAGGGCTTCATGAGCCAGGGCATTAGCGGGTAGGCTGGGTCCCCGAGGATCACTGTAGGCATCTCCACATCCCCAACAGTTATTTTGTGGTCCTGGACGAAAATACCTTCCTGCAGGTGTCTAAACAGCCCAGAGTTCCTGAAAACACACGCGTCATGAACCTTGCCTGGCCATCTGACGTTGATGTTGGTAAAACGTCCCCTATGGTCCACCAGTGCTTGCAGCACCATTGAAAAGTAGCCCTTTCGGTTAATATACTGGCTGGCCTGGTGGCCGGTCCCAGGATAGGGATGTGAGTTCCATCTATAGCCCCACCGCAGTTTGGGAATCCCATCGTGGCGAAGCCATCTATGATGACCTGAACGTTTCCCAGGGTCACTACCTTTGAGAGCAGTAGCTCAACGATTGCGTTGGCAACTTGCATCACAGCAACCCCTACGATAGATTTGCCCACGCCAAAGTGGTTCGCTACTGACCAGTAGCTGTCTGGCGTTGCAAGTTTCCAGAGGGCTATGGCCACTCGCTTCTGCACAGTCAGGGCTGCTCGCATCCAGGTGTCCTTGTGCTTCAGGGCAGGGGACAGCAAGTCACACAGTTCAAGGAAAGTGCCCTTACGCATGCGAAAGTTTCGCAGCCACTGTGATTCATCCCAGACCTGCAGCACTATGCGGTCCCACCAGTCCGTGCTTGTTTCCCAGGCCCAGAATCGCCATTCCACAGCATGAACATGACCCATTGCCACCATGATGTCCACGGTGCGGGGTCCCTTGCTTTGTGAGAGGTCTGTGCCACTCTCACACTTCATGTCCTCACCGCGCTACCGGAGCCTCCTCGCCCGATATCTCAGGATCATACTGTGAAAAAGGTGGACGATAAGGTGCGAGGAGTTGACACGGCCATAACTGCAACGATGATCGCAGTGGGCTCCATGCTCGCAGTGCTGTGGCGTCCGCGCTGTCACTCACCAGAAAAGTGCGCGAACTGATTGCCCGCCGGCGGGAGTGACGGTTGAATGATGACAGTTACCCAAAACCACCCTCGACACATTTTTTCCCCAGCAGGCATTGGGGGCTCTACCCAGAATTCCAATGGGCAGCGGGGACTGCGGGAACTGTGGGATAGCTGCCCACAGTGCACCGCTTCCAATGTCGATGCTTGCCCTGTTAGTGTGGACTCACAAAGTCGAATTACTGTCCTTAGTGTGGATACACACGTTCGACTTTGTAAGGTCGGTTCCACATACCCTAAGAGGGAGGAGTTTGGGTGCAGGAGGGGGTGTGGGTCCGGAAGACAGTTGGGGCACGGGCGCGTGGGTGAAGCGTGGACTCTGGGAGGGAGTTTGGGTGCAGGAGGGGGCTCAGGGCAGGGGGTTGGAGCATGGGAGGGGGTGCAGGGTGCCAGATTCACGAGGCATTCACCTCAGGTGGCTCTACGCAAGCAGGGTCCTGTCCTGGCTGCTCCTAGGCGGAGGCACGGCAAGCAGCTCTGTGCACTTCATCCGCCCGCAGGCGCTGCCCCCGTAGCTCCCATTGGCTGCGGTTCCAGCTAGTGGGAACTGCAGAGCTAGCACTCGGGGTGGGGTGGGAGCAGCACGCAGACCCATCTGCCATCCCTCTGCCTAGGAGCTGGGACAGGTCGCCGCTTGCGGGGAGCCACCCGAAGTGCGCATCCCTCAGATCTGGCACCCTGAACCCCAACCCTCTGTCCTGAGATCCTTCCCACACCCCAACTCCCTGCCGGCCCCGCACCAACCGGAGTATAAACCAGAATTCAATGAAGATCAGAAATGCCAGTTTATAGCGCTTTCCACTTGGTGAAATGTTGGATAAAACAGCTTTTACTGTATTTCAGTAAGTGTGATGATCACCCTCTTGGCCAACACACGCACCAGGGACTGAGCCAGGGATCTCTCGAGCTAAAGGCATGAATTCTCACAGCTTGAGCCAAACTGTGGGACACAGGGATGTAAGAGACTCATATCCTCTATGGATCAGGCATATGGGTGACACGTAACACACTGAGTGGGTTACATAGACCCTCAATGACACTGCGCTCTGATTAGCTAAGACAAGTCCATTTCAGTGCCAAACACTGGAAGAGGACCTGGTTAGCAATACATCACCGTACTACCTACTACGTACAGTATGGAAAAGGCTGCCAAATGTGGAGTCAGAATTAAAGCTACTGTCATATCCCATCCTGAGACAGCGGCACTGTACTGACTAAGGAGTGTGGGCAGAGAAGATGGCATGCGGCTAACAGTCGGCTTGGAATACAACTCTGCGTGCTGACATTCTCTCAAATGCCACAGACTGTTGCTCACCATGATGCAACCCTGTCCACGCCTGTCACTCACAATCCAACTCAAACAAGACCAGATTTCTCTGGAACCCAGCAAATACCAGCGGACTTCCCAAAATCTGTCCATTCACTCTGAATCCAAAGGAAGATACCGAGGGTCACAGAGATGATGCGGGGTGGGGGGGGAGGATTAGTCAAGGGGCATTATTGTGATTCAGCTGTCCAATTAACACGTCTATTGGCACTTCTAACCATCCCCCGCACCTACACGCACTCTGGTGTCAAAGGGAATTGGATCCAGGTGGAGTGGGATGCTTAAAAGCTGGGGGGGGGGGGCAAGGGTTCACAGTGAGCCCAACTTCTATTAAAAGGAAAGAAGAGTGACTTCAAAACATGTTTTGCTCCTCCACCGATCTCAATATGAGCCATTCGCAGAACCTGAAGCCAAGTGGTTGCCATGGTCACCCATGCATTGCCAACTGGTGATTTCCCTGTCCATTTCCTCTGAATGAGAGACTGGATCAAGCATGGCCGGTGCAACCATTTAGGTGACCTAGGCGGTCACCGAGGGCACTAGGATTTGGGGGGCACCATTTTCTTCGGCAGCGACCGCGGTGGCCGGATCTTTGGCCGCCCCGGTTGCCGCCGGCATTTAGGCGAAGGAAGCTGGGGCAGGGGGGTGTGGGGAGGGCTGCCTGCAGCAAGTAAGGGGGGGGCAGCATGCAGGGGAACTCCCCGCCCCAGCTCACCCCTGCCCCACCTGCTCCCCGCGCACGCCATCACTGCTTCACTTCTCCCACCTCCCAGGCTTGCGGCGCCTAAGCTGATTGGTGCCGCAAGCCTGGGAGGCAGGAGAGTGAAGCAGCGATGGCATGCTTGGGTGGAGACAGAGCAGGGGTGAGCTGGGGCGGGGGGTGCCTCAGGGCGGAGGGTGGGGGGTGGGGAGTTGCCGCAAGGGGAGCGCCTCAGGGCGGAGGGGAGGAGCTGCCACGGGGGGTGCGCCTCAGGGTGGGGGTGTGGTGGAGGAGGAGGGCGCAAGGTGGAAGTTTCACCTAGGGCACGAAACGTCCTTTCACCGGCCCTGGGACCAAACCTCCTGGCACAAGCAGTTTCTAGGAACCGACCTGGCTGGAGGCTGTCTCAGGGCCTGACTCATCTCGTTTACACTGGTGTAAATCCAGAGCCTCTGAACTTCTCCAGCTCTGGCTTTGATTTTGGCCAGTGCCTGCGAACTGAAGCCATATGGGAGATACTGAACCAGGTGCTCTCCAAGTGTCACCTAGGAGCCTAACTGGGCTCAGACTCCTGTTAACCCCTGGTTAACCAGTTGATATACCCTATCACGTGACCTGAATTAGAACTGGGCAGGATGCTACCTCAGATATGTCTATTCTTTGAAACATGACTGGAGGGGCCTTTAATCACTCCCAAAGGTCCAGGAGTGGGTCGGGAGTGGGTTTTGACACATTCAGTGAATAACTAGGAAAAATAGTGATACTTTTCAGTATCTTCAGTGATACTTTTGGTGAATATGTATGGATTTGGTCAGTCAGCTGTAGAGCTGGGCAGTTATCTTTGAAGAGAATATTTACAGGTTACATATTCAATAGATTTCATGGGTTTTTCAAGTGAACTACACAACAGATATTTTACAAACACTGACTCTTGTTTCCACAGAATAAACCCCAACACTGAGCTGCATTCTACCACCGAACCCCAATGCTGATCCCCTTCTACCTCCAAACCCCAACACTGACCCCCCTTCTAACCTCCAAACCCCAATACTGACCTTTCTTCTAACCTCCAAACCCCAACACTGACCCCCCTCTACCCAAACCCCAGCACTGACCTTCCTTCTAACCTCCAAACCTCAACACTGACTCCCCCTTCTAACCACCAAACCCCAACACTGACCCCCCCTTCTAGCTAATAAACGTCAGCCAACAAAAAAAGAGGCAATAAATAAATTGTAAACATTTGAAGCAAAATCTCTTCCCCAAGCAGGGTCTTTATCCAGGAGAGGGAGAAGAGCCATGAAGTCCACCAGAGGCTTGCTGTTATTGTTGATTTTACATAGACAGCGCCCAGATACTACGGTGATGGCCAGCAGGATAAAACCCTATGATAGATGATCACAGCCTGTAGCCCATAGGTGTTCCCTGATGGTCTGTGCTAGGTTTTCCCACACACAGGGAGCAGCCACGTACTCTCAGCCTGAATGGCTCGTCATTTAAATTAAGGAAAACAATAAAACAAGAAAGAACAAAAGCAAAGTCTCCATGGTGGGTGGCTCCTCCGTCGCATAGCCGAATGGCGGCTGCCTCTGCAGACAGCAGGGTCTCAGAAATGCAAAGGTGTGGGTCACAGAAATCAATGTCCACAGCTGTGTACACCCAGCACTGAGACGCCCTGAGGCTGCACTTTGTACCCAATTATACTCTTTGTACCCAGTTGCCCACGGAAGGCGGCAGTACGCGGAGCCAGCTTCTCATTCCTTCAAACAGCGCCCTGGGGTTACTGGCTGAATGCCGGAGATGGGCGATGGCTAACAAGCGTTTGGATTCCCCTGCCCTCGTGGGGCAGCAGAGAGGCCCAGAGGGAGGGTGGAGGCTGTGGTTAGAAGGCTGGGAGGCCCCGATGCCTCAGGTGGCCTCTGGACAGAGCGTCGGCGCATGGTGCTGTTCATTCACCCAGGTTACATGAGGCTTTGAGCAGTGGAGCCAGGGAGACATAGCAGCAGGGGATCAATCAGTGCTCCGAAAGGCTGAGAATCTCCACTGGGGCTTAACTTCAGCAGCCTGGAGTCCCTGATGTGGGGCCCATCCCACATCCATTGAAGTCAATGGCAACTCCTTCCACTGGCTGCCAATGTGTGTATCAAATAACGGACTGGGCAGTGTGGAAAATATCGTTTAACAACATTTAGGTTTTTCAGATATGGTGTCAGGTTTGTAAAGAATGTGCTAAGCCTCATGCAAGCTCCCCAGGGCAGGGCTGAGCTGTGGGGGGCAGCGTGCTCCTGCAGCTCAGCCACGGGTGTGAGCCCCAGCTCTGCCATTACCTTGCTGTGTGACTCTGTGCCAGTAACTTTTCATTGCTCCGTCCTTTGGACTCCCCTCCTGTGAACTGGGGTGAGGATATCTTTGTAAAGTGCTTTGGGAGCTGCACGTGACAAGTGTTATTATTCCATTCGCTATAAAGAGCCGTGTTCTCTGGTGGCACCGCAGGAAAAAAATCATAAATATCTGTAAGGTGGTTTGAGGGTATAAAGCACCCGGGACTTCAGCATTTTGACATGTCTAATCTGAGTGACGTGGAGGACACCACGAGGCTGTTAAATCCAGCAGTCAGCCATCAGCTGGTAACAGCAGTAATTGGGGACCACATCTGGATGGGTTTCTGCACACATAACCTGGGAAGGGAAGAAAATAGAGAGCCGCAAGGAGCAGCTGCATCCACAGGAGACAGGTTTCCACAGCTCCTAGTAGCTCAGCCATGGGGAGGATCTGACTGGTTCATTTGTTTGCTGCACTGCTCTACAGGGAGGGTAGGAATCACACAGGGAGGCTCCAGTTTCTTCACTTCCTCTCCTCCCCCCATGCCTGCTCTCTATCCGATTCCCACCATTCATCCCTTCCATCCAGTTCCTCATTTACAATGCAGCTCTGCTCTGCCCCCTTCCCCCTCACTCCCTGCATGTCTCAGAGTCCTGACTGCTCACCGTAGTGACCAGACGAAGTTCCCCCAGCTGTAGAGCTCACGGAAGGAGACAGATGGCTCCCTTCCCTCTCATCAGCTATTGCCACTGCATCCTCAGCATCGCTAGTTCTCAGCCCCGTATGCCTGTGCAACCGCCCCTGAAGGCGATGGGGCTGCTCAGGTGGCAGGAGGGTGGGATATTGGACTGTGTAAGCGCCGACGCTGGCAGGGACATGTGAGAAGCATGAGCTGGATTCTCATCACATCCCAGATGAGTTGGCAGCATGAAGAAAAAACCATCTTCTCTTTGTAAATGGAGCATGTTTGCTCTGCAATCCCTGGTGGACAGTGAACATGTAGCCTTGTGCTACCATAGCTCTAGATCACTCCTGAGAGGGGATCCACACCTCAAAGAGAAAAATGAAATGCGTTGTCGCTGAGATGCCCAGGCCATGTGGAGGGACACCAGGCAGATCGAGGACCGGCTCCACCTGGATAAACTGTTGCCTACAGATCATAAGGGGTCTGGTTATAGTCTTGGGTCTGGGCTGCTGAGCAGCTGCAGAACAGCCAGGGCATTGACTGAAGCTGGCCAGTGTCATGCAATTACATGACAAGAGAACTGGGGTGCTAGGTGCAGTATTTACAAGCTGCTCTACAGATACTCCCTCCAATGCTCTAGCCATCACCTTCCCTTCTCATTGTTTAACTGACTAGATACAGCTCGGTTCTCCTTCCTCTTCCTTCAGCCCAGTCCTGACTCGAGGTTCAAATGGACCCGGCCTGGCCAGGGAACTGTAGGCCAAGGGGACTTGCTTTGAGGCCTCACTCTGCGATTAATCCAATGCTCCCCTGTCCTCGCTGCACTCTTGTCTTCCCTGAGGAAGGGGACACTGCAGAAGCCTGGCCTCGCTGTGCATGAGACGTGGCACCGCTCTGCTTTCCCCAGCGCTGGCGACAGGGAGGGAGGCTTGTTCACAGAACACGCCATGCTCTCGCTCCTCGTGCCACTTCGCATTTCTAAAGGCTCCGCTTTCAAGTTGTCACATAGAGACAACGTGGGAAGCCCAGACTACGTCGGAGAGAAATGAGGCCGCAGCAGGCGCTGGCTCTCCTTTGGATGCGAGGGGTTTCAGGAGTCTGAGTGTCTGCAGCTCCTGCCCGGGCCGCCGCTGTGGAAATGACAGTGCTCTGCAGAGCTGGTCAACAGCCTGTTTACTCCAGCATCCTGTCGCCAACAATGGCCAGTGCTGATGCAGTAGCAGGTGTGAGCCCCCCATGTTGAAATATTGCCTCATGGTTAGAAATTTCCTCCTGACCCCAGTTCCTAGGGGACATCACCTCCAGCCACTGTTGCAATTAGCAGTCCCAGTGGCAAGAAGTGAACAGTCCAGGAAACTAAACTACCCTCTTTAGGCAGCGATGATCCCTGCAGGTGCATTGATGGAGCAGCGTGGGGAAGCTGCGTGGCCCTTGCTTGTGTGATCTCTGTTCCAAGCCTATCAGGCACTTTGTGCCAGTGCTAAGTTCACTTAAAACAAAAGGACATCTTCAGGCCAATGCACCCAAACCACCATGTAACTGCCTGCTCAGCATCCTGGTTCTTGTTTAGCTTAGGTTCTTATCTGCCCCTCCCCCCACCAAATCACTCTAGTATCTGACACCCCACACCCCTGTGAGGTAGGGGAGGGGCATTACCCCCATTTTGCAAATGCACAGAGAGAATGTGTGACACACCCAAGGTGACAGAGAAAGATTGTGGTGGAGCAGGGACATGATCCCAGGTCATCCAGGTCCTACAGTAGTGTCCTAAACCCCAGGGCATCCTGCCTCACTAGCATGGATGCCCATGCCCACACTGTTTGCCTGTCATGCAAGCTACATTGATTATAAAAACTTTCATTATGGTCAGCTGTCCCGTGCACTCTGAATAATAGGCTGAGCTCTGCTAGCTTGTGTCACGAGAACTTGCTTCCCAGCTGTTCCAAAACTGAGCTGACTTCAGTGGGTCTCATTGCCTGATTTCCTTGTCTGCCTTCAGGAGAGATGCCACAGCATCGGGCATGGCAGTTTTCTCAAGGCAAATGTGTCAGGAAGATTCCAAGGTTGTCTCCAGACAGTTGTGAAATATCAGATACCTGTTATTATTTATATGTTGACAGCTCCAAGGTAACTAGCTGGCTTTGGCTGCTCTGTTGAAGGAGGGGCAGACAACAGCGGAAAAGCCCAGAGCTACATTTCGGGAACCATTCCGATTCCATAGAAAACTGAGGAGAAATAAACACAACACGTACTTAGCTGTAAAAGAGCCCAGGGAACTGCAAACACACCCAGCTGTGGAGACCACCAGTGTCCAAACTCCATTCACCCAAGGCTCTGGGGTTAGTTATGTCCCCGAGGGATACACAGATAGACTGAGGCTCAGAGCTTAGAAGCTTCAGGGTCCAGTTACCTGGAGCGCCTGAGCATGGCAGGGCTGCCCCGAGGGTGGAGCTAATCTGCAAACACACTCCTGGAAAGCCTGGACTCCTTTCTGTGACTCTGACACAGAGCAGAATTTACCCTGTTGGCTCAATGGGCTTAGTCGCAGCACTAAATAGTACACAAGGTGAGTAAGGGTTGCAGAACTGGGCCCCTTGGGAGCTCAGCTCCACAGGGAGGAGGTCAATAAGCTCTGCAGAATGGCATCTCCTGGTTTTCCAGAGATCCTAAAACCCCCCTGGACCTCTGGGGAATGGGGCTTTCTCTGCACAGAGCAGGACAAACAAGCATTTCTTGGTCTCACGGGAACATAGGCATTGCTAGACTGTCTCAGCCCCAGCCTGTCTCTGAAAGTGGCCAGCACCAGAAGCTTCAGAGGAAAGTGTAAGAAACCCTGCAGTAGGCAGAGGTGGGATAATCTGTCTCTAGTGGAGTCTCTTTCTAAACCTGATTAGTCAGAGATCAGGAGTGTTATAGCTCTTCGGTTAGCATTGGCTCTCCTCACTCTCTGGGTTTTCTTGTTACACCTCAGTGTGCAATATGAAATAAAACCTCTGGAATGCAAATCTGGGTGAACAATTCATGGTAAGTCATTTATTTGGCACATAGCTCCTCTTCTCCTGTTCACAAGTTGTCCATGGATAGATTGTGATGTTCTCATATTGATGATATTGTTCACCGTAGAATTTCTGTGAACAGTTCTTGGGCTGTCATTTGTTTTCAAGCTCTTAGCTGAGAACAATCCACATTCAAAGTTCGAGCTGTTTTGATTTGGGCATAGGTCACATGGTATGTTCTGCATCCTATGTCTATGCAGTTGCTCTTCGTCTTTGCTCTGTCCTGTGTATGGGTGGGTGACTCTTGTTCTATGTCTCCAAGAACTCCTGCTGAATCCCTCTTCCAAGTTGACACTTATCTTCTTCATGTCCTCCTTCAGTGTCTTGAACCACCTTTCCTTGGATCTTCTTCATAGTCTTTGGCCCATGACTACCAGATCTTGTACTCTCTGGCCAATGTATCCCATGTGTCATCATCTCACATGACCCAGCCATGTCAGTAGATACTCCCTCAACTTCTTTGTGATGGAGGCTAAATGCATCCATCATTACATCATTTCATTGTGTAGCCTATCAGTTCTCATCTTACTCAGCATCCACCAGAACATTTTCATTTTGGCAGTGTGAAGTAGCTGTTCTTTTCTCTTCCACATTGGCCAGCATTCTGACCCTTACATCCTGGCTGACTTAATCATGGTCTTATACACTTTGCTCTTTAGTTTACTTGGCATATTTTTATCACAAAAAACTCCCATCAACCATCTTCATTTACAATACATGCATTTTATGTGGCTCCTAACATCCCCATTCCCGTCATAGCTCAATGCTGAATGACGTATTTGAACTGTTGCACAGGCTTTAAATCTATATCTTCATGACACAACATAATGTCACTGGCGTAAGCATACTCCATGGAGTCTCTCCTCTAACCTCCGGCGTCACGGTGTCTGTTACAATCACAAATAAAAATGCACTCAGGACTGGTGCTTGATGTAGAGCTGCCTTCACAGTGAATAGCCCGCTATAGCCACAGCTCCTTCTCATCACTGTTGAACTACCCTTGTGCATGTCCGTGATAGTCTGAATTTATGTCTCCAGCAGATTGACCACTGCAGGCACCATCCTCTCAATTTTCTAGGGACTCTGTCCACAAACACTAAATGCAATTCCTTCTGTTTCTCCCTATACCTCTCCTGCAATATTCAGCTTGCAAACGCCATCCATTGTTGACCTTCCTGGCATAAACCTGAATTGGTTGTCACAGACTTGATGCTCCAATTCCTCTTCTTAAAATGTGCTGTTTCAGTGAATGTTCCAGCCAGGAATCTCCTTCGCCAGAATAGCCCTGGAAACCAAACACATAAAGGGCACAGATGCATGAGATTGTAAGCTGCCTGGGGGCAGGGAGCGTCTTGTTGTTCTGTGTTTGTACAGCACCCAGCACAGTGGGGTCCTAGGCTCTGAGGAGGGATGCTGAGCACTACTGCAATGAAAATAATAAATGAGCATTTGAAGCAAAGCCATCAAACATGTCTAATATAAATCCATCTGTAGCTGAGAAAGCAGGCTGTTCCTTGAGAGGAAGACCTGTTCAGTGGTAAGGGTATGCACTGGGGCTCAGAAGATCCAGGTTTGATTATTTTCTCTGTCACATAGTTCCTTGTGTGACCTTAGTTAAGTCACTTAGGCCCATGCTTGTAAAGGTATTTAGGAGCCTAACTTCAGTTGATTTCAATGGGAATTAGGCACCGAAATATAAAAGATCTGATCCTTAGTCTCTAAGGCCCAGATTTTTAAAGGCATTTAAGTTGCTGCACTCAGCGTCACAATGCCTATCTGATTTAGGAGCTGTTGACTGTTGATGGAATTTAGACTGCTAAAGACATGCATCCCCTTTGAAAATGAGATTTAGGCTCCTAAACCAGGTAGCTGTTGTGATGCTGAGCACAGCAGTGCCCAGATAGCTTTAAAAATCTGGCCTCTGTGACTCCATCGCTGCTCTCTACAATGGGGCTAATAGCGCATTCCTTCCTTGCAGGGGTATGGGGAGGGTAAGTGCATTAAAAATTGTGCGGTGTTCAGGAAATGGGAACGGGGGACCAATAAGCATCTCAGATAGATTAAAGGCTTGTTTCTTTTTGCCAGCTCAACTTTAAATTTGCACAGAGAAAGGCTCATAGGATGTGAGGCCCTGGAAAGCTTGGCTCTGATTCAGCAAAGCACTTAAGCACATACTTAGCTTTAAGCACCGGCTTAAGCCCAACCCTGTTCAGCAGAGCAGTTAAGCATGTGCTTATCTGAACTGGAGCCTGAGCAGTGACTAGAATGCAGTTCAATAGCTCGCTGTCACAGCTAATTCCACTCTGGCACTTTGAGTGCAGAAGTGGGGGCCCGCAAGGATTCTAAAAATTAATACTGGCCACTCCAGGCTTGTATTAAACTCCCAAGGTTACAGCTTTTCTCTGACCTTGGATTGGTAAATGCTGCCACCACCCAAGTGCAGAACCCCTGTGAGAGCCCAGGAAGGTGCACTTGGGAATTCCTGCCTATGGGGTACCCTCAAGCCTGTATACACACACACACACACACACACACACACACACACACACACACACACAGAAGAGCTGAGAAAGAAAAACAGCTGTTGCCACCAGCTAATTTAAACAATATGTGCACAAACCTCTTAGACACAAAAAATCCAGTTCTGTTCTTAAAAAAGGTACATTTTAAGAGACTTTTTAACCCATTACAGGTAGAGCGATTAGAGAACAGCCACTAAGAGGGATTTTATAGCTACTGGCTGGCTGGGTGTCCATAAAAGGAAGCTACTCCTCCCTCCCACACACACACACACCTTCATTTATCACACTTGCCATGGCAGCTGGTGAGGGTGACTCAAAAATAAGCTAGTGAGAAACACTGCAAAGACAATTCAGAGAAGACTGCAGTGGAGCTGTAAGGACATTGAATGCTTTTAAGCTGATGTGCATGAATGACTAGATCCCTTTGCTTTAATCTTCATGACCATATAAAAAGTGTCATTGGTATAATAGAATGACAGCATAATAGTTAATATAATGAATATACAGAGCACAATGCCTTTTTGTCTGAATGCTGCTTTGTAGACAACTGAGAAGAGCAGGGTTTCCCTTGTGCGGATATAGACTGTTTCACACTGTCCCTCCAAGGAACTCAAACTGGATTCAAAGAGGAAAGAACATAAAGGTTTAGCTGAATTCAGAACTCCCAGGAAATCGTGTTCTGAGAATTGAACTGGGAAGCATTGGCAGGATGGTACAATTCAGCTCTGGAAAAAGGTAGTCTCTGAGGAGCTCTCTACGTGACTTTTCAGTTTGATGTTCTTTTGGGCACCCTAGGATCAGAGCACTGACTGCTTACACAAAAGATTCAAAGCCTGGATTTCCCCCCATGTGGACTTAGTCTGCCAGAAATGCAGCCCATCATCTAGGGCGTCTGCTCCTAGAATTGCTGTGTTTACACCATCTGGTGAATTTCCAGAGGAATTAGAAGGAGCTTTGAACCACTAACAGTCCTGTTACTTTTTAGTGGCATATAAAATTTGACTAGTCCCAGATGAAAGATCTATTTCTTCTTGACTTAACATCTCCCGTGTTTAATGAGTAGTCTGGCAGTGGTGGAGGGCAATCCCCATTACTAGCAGTGCATGGCACCATAACCGGATCCACCTTTGGATAACAATCGGCATTTCTCACACTTCCTCTGAAGACTGGCACTGCTTGAGCCACTTGTTGTAAATCTCATGGTGAATTAAGTGCAGAGCCTGGAAGAAAAGCCAAGATTCCTGGTAACTAGCTTCCCTGCTCTGCCCACCAAACACACACAGTCCTTACTGGTATCACAGTAGAGTGAAAGTTGGCCCTGGCATGCAGGGGGCACTAGTAGGACATTACCAGATGTGCGCATCTCCCATGCCAGTAGAGTGATCCTATGAGTGCCTCCAAGTTGGATACTCTCCACCCAGGATTACTGGGGATTTGGTTTATCCTGGTGCCTTTCTTCAGAAAACTTCCATTTCCAAAGAGGAGTGGGATGGCCTGGGTTCCCCTATCAGCCACCAAGGAACGTGGGTGAAACCCCGTGAGGAAAGAGATATAAGGACCCTGGAGCACAGAGATGGATGGAAGACCTTCTGTAAGGTTATTGGACTGTAGCTTGGTTGGACTCTCTGTTACCCCAGAAAGGGTGGACTAAAGTGTGGCCTGTCTGGAGGGGCCAAGTTGTGAGAAAAGAGCCCACTGCAGTGATGGAGCAACTGTCAGCAGGGGCGTCCAAGGAGACAGCCACTCTACCTCGCCTGGCCATGAGGAGCACACTTTCCGTGAGTGGACCCCTTCACACAGGGGCTGGAGTGTGTGCAGAAAGCTCCCACTCCCATTAAATAAAAAGAGCGCTTCAACTTGTGGGGATTGTCCACCTCTCACCTCTTAGTAGCCAGGCATTCAAATCCTGCACCAAACCCCCCTGCCATGCAAAGGGCCTGGCTTGGCTGGCTCCAGGTGAAGGCATCTCTGGGAAGGCCTGGGAATTTCTGGCTCTTTGGCATTTCACATTTCCAATTTGGATGGGGCAGCTGGCCCAAGAATTAGTCACTGAAGAGATCTGCACAGAGCTTCAAATCCTGAATAAGTATGAGACTTTTGCAATCTGTTCGAGGGGAGTTAGCAAATGGGGGAAAAGGTGACATTCCTCCAATAAATTAGTCATTGCAAACACTTCACTCAGCACTAGTAATGACTGTGAAAAGTCAGACTAAGCCTATTTTCAGAGGCACATTGGCCTGTCCCCTGACACAGCCATCTGTGGCTTTTACCTTTTTTGTTGCTTTCTCGTTGTCTCCAAAAAGTGCAGTTCTTTCAAAGCTGCAGCCGGTGAGGAAGCTCCATGTTCTGTTGCACTTAGTATTACCTGGGAAATCAGAAGCTATAGGTAGGCTTGGAAAGACTCAATTTTTATCTGTAAATGTCGGTAAATGTCAATTTCACCGTTCACACGCAAATCAATGGAAAATATTTCCATCGATAATAACCTACATTTACAGATAGGCAAAGTAAGAAAAATGCTGCTTGAGAAATTATTAGAGTTTGATTTAAGCATATTTACTTTGTATGCTTTGACGTGTTTTAACGGTTACAAAGCTCTAACTTTTTGAATCTTAATGTCTACTGTCATTAAATAATTATTGTCTGACCCTCTTCTTTCTGCCCCGCCCCCGTAATTTCCCAGAGCTGTGTGAATTTAACTTGATGAAATTGCTGTAAAATAAACACTGATATTATCTGTTGAAATTATTACAACAATCTGTAACCCACTACCCTCCACCAACCCCACTTTTTGTCCTACGACTACATCTTGAATGGCCCCTCACCCTGTGTGCTAACTACTTATGCTAAACTATCTGTTCGTTCTGGTATTTAGTACCTTTCCCAGACCTGAGGACAAGCTCTGTGTAGCTCAAAAGCTTGTCTCACTCACCAACACAAGTTAGTCCAATAAAAGATATTACCTTCCCTGCCTTGTCTCCCTAAAGCCCAGCTATAGGCCTGCATGACATCTCTGATGGGTTCGGACCTTCGCTTCACGTAGTTGGCTCCATGACAGGTGATAGAATTACAGAGTCCATCAGTGTGATGGATAAATGAAATGCCATGGTATGAGCTAGAAGAGAATTAGCATGAACGTGAATAACTAATTGAACTATTTGCTTGTCAGGAGATATCCTTTCCGGGCTGTCAGGATTGCTGGGGAATTGTTCAAACAGGAGCAGCCTGCTATGCACCCAGGGAAGGAGGTGCACAGAACCTGGCTCAGCCTTCCTGCCTTTCTCTTACAACCTCTAGAGAACAGGACAGGGTGAGCAGCAGTAGAACCTCTCCCTACACACATCTCCTCCATCTCTGAGCCTCCATGCCAGCACTGAGCTGCTGAGAGTTCAGTTACAAGGGTCTTAATACGAAGCTCATTGATTTTTCTCATTTGCTTCATTAAATGATTTCATTCATTTGCAAATTTGGGAAATACTATTTGGGACATGGATTTGGGTTCTGATTCTGTTCCCACTGAATTCAATGGCAAAACTTCTTGAAGGTCCCTTTACTAAGGGACTAGTCTTTGAATCTGAATCGGCCAAAATATATATGTTCATCCTCTGCTTTGTGCAAAGCCTTGGAAACCAGATTTGGGGCCTTAGGTGGCCAGAAGAGATGAGAAAACTTTGTGTTTGATTCTGATCTACCACTGCTTTGTAACAAGAGCTGGTCAGAAATGTTCAGACAAAACTTAGTTTTGTTGGAAAACACCAATTTGCTGAATTGAAATGGTTTGCTGAAGCTATTACACCTTTGATTCACCCACGAAAGCTCATGCTGCAAAACGTCTGTTAGTCTATAAGGTGCCACAGGATTCTTTGCTGCTCTTACACCTTTGATGAAACACAGACAGGTTTCCACCGGAAACTTGCTGGGACCATGTGTTCCAGGGTCCACAGCCTGACAGCTGTGGGTGCCCAGCTCTGGCTGGGCTTTTGGGATTGCTAGGTTCCTGGTTCCCTGGCATCAACATGCCATCTCCCAGGACTGTGCCTGAAGATGAGGCCATTGGGGCTGCTAGACTCCCCCTTTGAGCGGGGCTCTCAGGGTCCTTGCTGTGGAGCTGGGAGCTGTTACGTTCCACAGCATGCAAGCAAAGAAGTTAGATAAAAACATTGATCCTCCTTCTGGAAGACTGCAATATAACACAACTTCAGTTCTTAGAATCCAGAACCTTAACACAGCATGAACCCCAAAACAAGGAGAGACAAAGCAGACTACTCCCTAAGGCACAGAGGCACAACTCATCCATCTTGTTCTAGGCTGGCCCTTTCCAGACTGAACCTGATCACATGCTTCCCTACAGAGTCCCCTAAACTGCAAGCAGGATCAGGAAACTCTCCCACTCTTAAAGTGATAATTTGCAATTCCAACACAGTCCTTAATATACCACAGGAAGTCCTAGGACAGGTTTCCAGGGTCCACAGCTCTGGGGCAGGCCCACCATGTGGCCAGCTGTCTTCCTGGGCTGCCTGACTCCTGAGTGGGCAGTCTGGGGTGCCAGATGGCCTGAGAGTCTGCAGTGTCAATTTCACACATTTCCATTTTGGGAACACTGTATTTTGGTGTTTCTAAGATGAATCTTTGGGGATTGCTAGCTCGGCAAGAAATTTGCTTTCATCTGAATTGTAACAAAAGCAAATTCTGAAATACCAAAACTTCTCACAAATCAACCCCGCCGAGTTTTAGCCAGGCCTGGTTGTAACTCCATTGGCTTCAACAGAGTTATTTCTGATCTATATCAGTGTACGTATAGGAGTTCGCTACCGGCCCCTGTATCCTTAACCAGCTGCTATGATATGGAACCTGAACAGGTCTGGCCTGGGAATGGATAGTGCCCGAAGTGATGCCACTCCATTTAACCAGTGAACTGGTTTGGATTTTTTCTGCACACAGAATTGGGGCCCAGCTATGGAGCACATCTAGTGTATCTACTTGATTCTTTTCCTGAATTCTTGCTGACTGTGTTTTGACAACATTGAAGCAACAATAGGGAAGACATACACACACACAGTAGCTAATTTGACACCGAAGATCAGCAGGGTTTTAGCTAAGACCGTGCAGTACACAGCTCTTGATTTTGCATGTGAATCTAGGGTGGGTTTTTCAAAATCCCTCAGCTATGGCCTGACTCAATAGAAAGACATAGCTTTGGCCATGTCTACACTACAGAGCCTGAGTGGCATTGCCCCCTAGTGTAGACACTGCATATGCCGACAGATGGCGTTTTATGGCTGGCATAGCTACACCACCTCCCCAAACGACACATAGGTGTATGCATATCTGTGTCTACACTGAGGGTTTTATCGGCATCACTATGTTGGCTGGGGAAGGGGGAGTGTTTTTTCTACAACAGACTCAGCTATGCTAAGAACATTTTGTAGTATAGACCTGGCCCGAATCTATCAGTGAATTGCATTAAACTCCCTAAAACAATCTGTGGACAGAGATAGCTTTTTGTCTAATAGAATCCACCACACATCTGAAACAATTTAAGCAAAACCTTCCAGCCATCTGATCCCTGAAGCTGCAAGTAATTTGTTCATTCTCTGAAGACACTGACAGCATATCCTTTATAGGAAAGATGCTCAAGTAAAGTGCATCCTTCCAGCTTGTCTGCTCTGAAATGGGGAAAAAAAAAAGTATTCAGCCCAGAGGAGTTGGACAGCCCATGCACCCCTGCTGAGAAAGGAGTTTAGGAAAAATGTAACCTTGCAGGTGACAAGAGTATAAAATAACCTGCTTGTCCCTAAGGAATTTGACACTCACTGCATTCCAAAGGGGAGAGCATGTTGTGAGAACGCAGCTAATAGAATACTGCACAAGAGACAGATCTAGCTGGAAGAGCGAGGAAGGTCAGCCCAAGAGCTACTTCCCCCTGTGAGCTGATATTCACACCTATCTTACACTTCTGGTTCTCTGAGGACTGAAGTTATGGTGACCTCTGGAAAGGCCTGGGGTAACATTTTCAAAAGTGCCTAAGTGACCTAGAAGCCTAAGTCCCATTATCCAAAGGACCTAGGCACTGAGGGCCCAGATCCAGAAAGGTGTTTAGGAGCCCAACTCCCATGGAAATCAGGGGGACTTAGGTGCCTAAATACCTTTGAAGACCTGGGCCTCAGTTACGTTTGAAAATGGGACTTAGCCCTGGGGTAGAATTGCCAAAAGCAGCTATTTTCTAAAAGTGAAAGGAAACTCCTGGATCTGATCAAATGTCTATTTCTCCTGTATTCGCTGCTAAGCGAACTGCATCCTCTAATGCTTTTGCACTTTCCAATTCGCTTATCTTGGGGAGTGAAACCAGACAGCTCCAGTTCGCTGTAACGCTGTTCTGACTAACTTGGCAAGGTCTTTTTTAATGTATTATTTTCTTCTTTTTTTTTTACAAGATCATGGATCCATTTCTATTCATAAGCCATCTGGGTTTGCTTTTGTTTAACAAAGTTTAAATTTAAGCTGCAAACTACCCAGTACCTTTACAATGAACATAAAGGCTATCCAGATCCCATACATATAGCTACAGCAGATGGGATATTATTTGCAAAAACATTATTCATCCAATGTTGCCTTTATTCATGGAGTAATTTTCCTCTATTTCTACCAGCTCTGCTGAGAACAAATAGACAAGGCAAGTCCCCAACCCTAACAGCCATTGTTGTTCAGTAGTACAGAAGAGAACTGTCTTTCCATCATTTCTAAAGCACCCCTCATCACCCAGCCTGATGGTGCCACCCTTATACTGGATAGCACTTTAACCCATGAGTAGTCCCATTGAGACAACTTTTGGAGGCGGGCTCTGCACAATGTGAGTAAGTGTGATGCTTTCTGGGGGTACCCAGGGTTGTGATGCAGCTTGCTACCGCCTGCCATTAGCTTTAGGAAGCCTGCCAGGGGCCCAGCACCCCAGCTCCAATGGCCATGGGCAATACAAGTTCTCCCCACCTGGCCCCCAGAAGCCCCCACTCTCTTTCTACAGGTTAGCAATAGGCGCCCTGCAAGCCCCAATGCCTCTGAGCCTCCTCCTGGGGTGTCCAGCTCCTGCTCCACTGGACATGCACAGAATACCCAGACTCCCAAAGGTACCATGTGCCGCAGCTTACACATGCCTCCACAGATCACTGCTCTGCTCAACTCACAGCACTGGGCTCTGCAGATCATGACAACAGGCATAATTTTATTCAACAAATAATAAGAGATTTGGGAAGTAGCCAGTAGATGTACTGGAAACAAGTGGTTACATAGGAAATAAAATCATAAGGCACATTCTAGAACCTAGACTTAATTAACAAGATATTCTCTGGTCTAATACAGTATGGCCCATCAGCACTTTACAGCCAGGCCTGGCTGTGATCCCTCCTTCATGAGACATAATATCCTGTCATCTTGTCTCCCAGGTGAAAGGATGGAGGGTATATCTCCTCACCCCCAGTAATGCTCTCCCCAATCCATTGTCCTTACTCCTAAACAAGACACCCCCTGCTGGCTGTTTGGCCTGTACAGTTTTTTCTTGTCAATTTCACAATCTCTTGATGTGTTTGGTTCAGTCAACAAATTAGGCATCCATTGTGAAGCACACACTACAGCACCAGGCAGAGAGAGCTAAGTGTCCATCATCTCCTGCCTGGTGACCTGTCTTAACTCCCAGACTTTACAAACATAATTCTCAGATTAGGTGCACAACTCCTTAAACATTATCAGCCTGCACATTTCACAATGATTACGATGACCAATAGGCTACTGGTTTTCAGTAGAGACCTCACATGCCACCCTTTGATTAACCTAACCCAAGAGATACCTGTAAACCCCTATATGCCCCTTACACCCTCCATCAGTTGGCACCAAGGGGTCACAGTGAGGAAGGCAGAATCTGGCCCATAGCATCTAGGGCCTCAAACAGACAATAGTATCTACTGTAGCCACCTTGTCATGAGTCCGATTCAGGGTCCATTACTCATGCTGAATAGCCCCTCACTCCACCCGGGGCTTGCTTAATGCAGGTCAAGTGTATCAGCATCTGGTTTGCAAAGGAACCCATGCCCTAGATGGGTGCTGGGGCCAAAAGGCACTACTGACAGAAGGAGGATTTCACCTGCAGCCTGACACCTTTGGGTGGAATCATCCTGAAAGCTCAAGCTAGGCTCCATGCTGAAGGGAGAACCTGGAATCACAGCCGTCTGGGAGGGCTGATTTTTAGGGCCCAGTAGAGGTCATTTCATGAATTCTGGGACACTGCACTTTTAAGTAGCTTGGCATGGAGTGCAAGTGTAACCAACTGGTGAGTGTGTCCTGTCCTGATCCACAGAGGATAGGAGTCTGAGGGGGTATAAGACCCATGGCACAACTGTAGCTGGCCCGAGTCAGCTGACACAGACTCACAGGGCTATAAAATTGCAGTATAGACATCCTGGCTCTCAAACTCGACTTGGGGGGAGGGACTCAGAGTGAGCCCCCATGTCTACACTGCCATTTTTAGCCCTGCAACCTGATCCTCAGATGACCCATTCTGAGACTCAGTACCAGAGGTTTTTATTCCTGTGTACGGGTACCCTTACAGCCCCAGCTGGGGAGCGTTGGCTCTTTAGTTCAAGGTAGCAGCTCATGCTTTCCAGTTTGGGGATCCCAGTTTAATCTCAGGTGTGTCTGCCAAGATAGCCCCTGCACAAGGAAATGTGGCTGATTCCTCTAGAAATCACTGGCTGCTGAGCCTGTCTCTGCAAATGCAGCTAGTGAAGCCCAGGGTATGATTGCTGTACTTAGCTGAGTACAGCTCTCGATGCTTCAGCAGAGAGTGGTTAAATCCTTGTCATGTATTATCATTTCTTTCAAAACATTTTATTGGATATTAAAGACATTTCATTCCCTGGGATAAGGGTCTTTTCCTATGATAAGTGATATGTCAGTGAGGTATTTTTATATCTTAATTTTTTAATGTATTTCCTGTTTTGCCCAGGATCTGAATTGTCATGCACTTAATTAAATAAGTAATATTTTCTCATTCCAAGAAATCTCATTGAGATCATTAGTATGCTCCATCAGCAGATGAGTTTGATTATATATTATTTATTTTTCTGCTTGCAGTACACTGGGTCCCTGTCTTCCCCGTATGAAGTTATAGGCAGCAATAAAGCAGATTAATGTGTAACCCCAGTTTAAGTGTCACCATGAGATAGCTCAAAGTGATGACCCTATGGTGGAGCATTTGATTGGTCGCCATTCCTGCCCTTCTGAGCCTCACGTTAGTGGTTCAGAGAGAACATAGCCCAGAGCCAAACTGCCCTTGCTTCTGCAAAAACAAAATATGACCTCCTCAGCCATTAGGGTTGCCAACCCTCCAGGACAGGCCTGGCGTCTCCAGGAATTAAAGATTAATCTTTAATTAAAGATTGTGTTATTTGACAAAATCTCCAGGAATACATCCAACCAAAACTGGCAACCCTATTGGCCATCTCTATCAATGAGCTATTTAGAATGTAACCGCACAGTGTGCAAGCGGGGGGCTTTGTCTCACTCAGTGAGGTGTGATGTTGTTTCTAGCGACTGTCTCAGGCAAGTGACAACTGAGCAGCTACAGCTGTTAGCTAGTGGTGTTTTCTGCCTTTAACTCCAGAGGCGAAGGACCTGGTTCTAGGCCCACCTCCCCGGGGGTTGGCATGACTCATATAACAATTGTGTCTGGTGTTGTGTCTTCTAGTTCTGTAGGGTGTCGCTCTGGCTAGGCCTACAGTGGTCAAACTACTGTGTGGAAAAACAGAAGCGTAGTCATGGCAGCAGGAGGAGCCAGCAGCCTGAGTATGAAGCCGTGTTTTGGAGGGAATTGTGTTCTAGGCAACTACCCCATTGCGCGGCTATAGCCACACATCTATGTTGCTTGTGCTAACCCAGGACCGGCTACCCAAACTGGAAATGACACTTTTCAGCTCCAGGACCGGCACACCCTCGCCCACCTCACAACAGGATGGCTTCTGCCTTCTGTTGACAAGCGCTAGTTGTGCCTTTTCTTCAAGCCAGGTCTACACATACCTGCACTCGTTGAACTACAGGTGTGTTTAAATTGAGCCAGTTACTTAGTTACACTGGTGCAAACCTACATGCAGACACTCTCTTTTGGCTCTAATTTCCTTAAAGTAATTTAGATGAAGTCAGTTTTTTAGAGATTTCAGTTAAATTAAAATAAAATTATCTACACAGGTTTTGCACAGTTGAACTAAATCCAATTTTAAGCTGATATAAGCTAAACTGGTGTGGCTTTCAGGTGTAGACAAGGCTTCTGTTTCCATGCACATTGGGCCCACCGCCACCCAGCCTCAGTTTCACTTTGAATTCACGTTCCAACAAACTTCATTGTTCAGGGAAACTCACCCAAAACAGTGACTTTCATTTCATTTTATTTTGACATCTTGCAATGAGGTGAGTTTATCCTGGTATCAGTTCCAGATGGGCCCAACTATAGGGGCACCAGTTCAGCTATTTCTGGGGAAAGGGCAAATTCTGGTCCCTGCCTCCTTCCCCCAGGAGAGACCCTGTTCTGGTTCCCGCTCTCCCCTCTCTCTGCCACACAGTGCATGAGCCAATGCCACCAGTAGCTGAGTTCTCGGTGGACTCCCCTGTGCTGTGCCATACAGGAACAGACACTCCATGCACTAAGTTGCAGCACCCTTCGGCCAGATTGCCTCTCTTTCCGTCTGCCCCTCACGTGCCAGGTCGCAACGCCACTTACTGAAGATTTACAAAAATATAATTCAACCCCCTTTAGACTTATGAGCAGTGTCTGACTTTCCACCCTCCAGGAGGTGCAAATTCCACGTTTGAGATTTACCTGCCATTGGCTATGAGTGACCTGTTATCTCAAAGTTTGATGGTGAGGACTGGTCAGAACCTTTTCTAGTGCCAGTATATCTTTTTTGAGGTGAGGAGACCACATCTGTACATAGTATTTGAGATGTGGGCGTACCATGGATTTATATAAGGGCAATAATATATTCTCAGTTTTATTCTCTATCCCCTTTTTAATGATTCCTAACATCCTGTTTGCTTTTTTGACCGCCTCTGCACACTGCGTGGACATCTTCAGAGAACTATCCACAATGACTCCAAGATCTTTTTCCTGACTCGTTGTAGCTAAATTAGCCCCCATCATATTGTATGTATAGTTGGGGTTATTTTTTCCAATGTGCATTACTTTACATTTCTCCACCGTTCTCTTGTCGGAGACGTGACTTGGGGCTATTGGAGAAGTGTCATGGGAGAGAAGTGGTTCTGGGAACTGACGGGTGGGTGGGCTGTAGAGTGGAGCCCTGCCACAAGCCTGGGAACGAGTCTGGGAACAGACTGGAGATGGACTCTCAGGAGCCTGAACTACAAATGATGTCCCAGGATGGAGCATGGAAAACTGCTGTACTTTGGGATCTGGGGGGAAGTGGCTTTATCATAAGGGTTCTGTGCACATGTACAGGAATAGATTATGACTAGAGGTGGGTTTTGCGCTGGACAGTGAGAGAGACTTGGCTCTTATTACGGCCCAACCAAAGGGAAACTGAGGCAGACACCACTGTCATGCCGCAGTTTGCCATTGATGGGCTCTCAAGGTAGGGCTGCTCAATGACAGCCCCCCATGAGACTGTCCCATGATTGATTCGCTACCATTGTAATAGTGTCTGTATTGGTTGCTACATCTCAGGGTATTTGCTTTTCAACTCTATCTGTAGTACTTATATGGCCACCATCACTGGAGCCCCTGTGCAATCAACCTCATTTTACAGATGGGGACCTGAGGCCCAGAGTTTGTCTGCATGGCGGGGTAATGCACCCTATGGGGGTGTCATTCCTAAAACGCACTAACGTGCCGTGCATTAATTGGTTTGTGAAGACCCTGCAGGTGAGCACACAAGGTTTCCTAGTGCCCTGTCACCTAACACTATTTCAAACAGCTCTTTGTTAAAGTGCACACGCAAAGTCTGCCTGGCCCAATCAGCGCACAGCAGGTTAGTGTGCTCTAGGAGTCCAATGCCAAGACACGGAGGGAGTCTGTAACAGAGCAGGACCTGACCGCTGGTTTCCACAGTCCCATTCCACTCCCTTAACCACAAGGCCTTGCTTTGTCCATTGCCATTGCTGAGAGTGACAGCATGTTTTCACTGAGCATTCAATGGCCCCCAAGTCTTTTGTCTCAGAGGATCTTGCAAGTTCAGAGCTCACTGGCTGGATGCTGACATACAAGCCCCTCTCCCACCCGAGAGCAGACCCAGTGGATGTTCTCACACATAGCATTAGTGGTCTGCTCACTGGTCCACATATTTGTTGTCAGGCAAACTACCTTGGCTTGGGAGTCACTGAAAGACGAGTCCACTGCCCTGGGGAAATGATCTGCCACTTAGGAGCTACACATGGTGCCTACTGCCGAGAACAGTCCCTCCCCCCTGCAAATGAGAAGGGGAGTAAATTGACTGCCAGCATTTTCCTCCCATTGGCATTCAGCAAGGAGACTCCAGCAAGAGAAATAGATCCCGGGGCTGGGCCTCAGCAGGAATTAGCTGGATCTAAACGGTGGTGAAATCTTTCAGACCAAACTTTTGTTTGCTGAAAAATACAGATTGGGGGCAACCAATTCACAAATCCATATTTATTTTGCCAAATTATTTCAGCTGAGAAACAGATAGATACAAATTCCAAACAGGTTACATCTTTTCATTTCAGCATTTTCAAAATGAAACATTTTGACTTTTTGATTAAAAATGACTTTCATTTCCCTTTGTGCTTCGATTTTATTTAAAATATTTTTCAAAGGTGAAAACCCCTACCCAATGAAAGACAACATTTTGTCTGGGGTTCAAGGAAACATTTCAGTTGACCTGAAACCAAATTGTCAGTTCACTGAAAATATAAAAACAATGTCATTTCAGGTCAACCCAAAACTAAGGTTGTTTTTTTTTTTCCAATTTTTCAATTCAGCTACCAAACCAAAAAATCAGTTATTTAAACAGCACTGGTTGGATCATGTTCGGCAGGAATTGGCTGGCTCATGCTCTTCATAGATTCCAAGGCCAGAAGAGACTTTTGTGATTATCCAATCTGACCTCCTGCATAACTCAGGCCAGAGAATTGCCCCACAATAATCCCTGGAACTGAGCTTTTAGAAAAACACCCAGTCTTGATTTAAAAATTGCTAGTGATGGAGAATCCACCATGACCCTGGGTAAATCGTTCCAATGGTTAATTACTCACACTGTTAAAAAATTCCCAGTTTTATCCCTGATTCTCACTGCTCTTTTCTGGAGATGATGGATTTGTCTTAGCAACATGTGCTTGTCCGGGTGGAAGAAAATGGTTTTCCCTCCTTGCCTGGTATGGCAAGGGCAGTGACACTCTGCTGCTTCCTGCCAAACTCTTGCTCCCCAGCCGTCAGACTCTTCTTCTGCTGTTCCTTACATGGAGCGGTCTAGCTGCTCTCCAGGCCTTTGGCCATGGGAAAGTGGTAGGAATCTTTTAGTACATGTCGTTGAGAACTGTTCAGGGTCAATATGAATGAGGCTTTTATCACCCTTTCCTTTCCTCTGAGCCTGAGCCGCTTCATCCTGACCCTCTGCATTCCTTGTCCTTCTTTTCCATATCCTTTCAGTGTCTCCCCCTCAGCCCCTCCCACTGCCACCAGGAGCCCTGCCACCAGTGAACATGTCTCCCGGAGGTTTGCCACCAATGCCACAAGCTGTGCAGAGCTGGCTGGTTTATCAGCTAAAACTTTGTGAAAAGGAGCTGGGCAAAATTGAAAATGTCTTTCCCTGGGTAAGAGCAGCAAAGGGTCCTGTGGCACCTTATAGACTAACAGACGTATTGGAGCATGAGCTTTCGTGGGTGAATACCCACTTCGTCGGATGCATGTCATGAAAGCTCATGCTCCAATACGTCTATTAGTCTATAAGGTGCCACAGGTCTCTTTGCTGCTTTTACAGATCCAGACTAACACGGCTACCCCTCTGATACTTTCCCTGGGTAAGTGTCATTTCAATATTTGTTTGTGTTCCAAATCAGGATGCAAAGTTGAAATTTTGAAATTCTGAAAAATTTTAATTCCAAAATGTTGATGCACTTTGTTTTGACATTTTTGATCAAAATGAAACATTTTGACGCTTCCAAAATCAAAATGTTCCATTTCAGTTTATTGAACTGATTCTAAACACTTCATTTCGAGCCAGTTTTGTCTTAAACTGCATTTTCCCATAGTGTCCCATTGCCTCATGGGAGCTCTAATTTGGGTGCATGATGCCCCCGTTCTTCTCGATGGATCATGCTCCCTGCCAGACTACCTCTCCCACAGAGCACTCAAAGTCATGTGACTCCCATGATGCAGCGCACAGCTCAGTTTACATTGCATCATGGGAAATGTAGTCATCCAGGGAGCTTGGTACACAGAGAAAAGGGGGGGCCAAACTACAGTTCCTCTAAAGCAGTGCACCAAGATAGGGAAATGCAAATTAATGTTTTATGGAACTAATTGGAAATTAAATATTTAAATCTGGGTCAGTCTGACTCAAAATGAAATATTTCATTTCGATTTCCGATCAGGAAAATTGAAAGCTTTCAGCCAAATCAAGCTTTTCCAGCAGCAATTTTGGTTTTGTGGAAACCACATTTTCTGTTGAAAAGTCATTCTGATAGAAAATTTCTGACCAGCCCTAGCAAAAATCAGTAATGTAGCATTATCCCTAGATACACACACACACACACACACACACACACACACACACACACACACACACACACACACACACACACAGTACCCTGGTGCATCCTTTCCCTGACAAACAGTCTGCCTTTAGGCCACTCACATTTGAAGCATATTTAACATCTGCTGCAGGGTTTTCAATCTTGCTTAAATAGTTTAAAGGGTTTCATGCTTTCTTGCTAGGAACAAAATGCAGATGGGATCTCATCAAGTCCTGGAGCTAGTGAAAGCATATTCTATAACTCACCCCGCGCCACCTTCCAGTCTCCTGATTGTTATGCAGAGAGTGGGGCTTGAGGTTTCCTCTGCTACACACCAGTAACAATCACCACTTAAATAGGTACTCAAGGGACTGCGTAATTAACTTGTTTCTCCATCCAGTCGGTGGCTGCACTGCACATCTGACTTGTAAGGCCATATGGAAGCTATATGTGGATTTTCTCCCAAGCAGAATATGTCGTTCCCTTTGGACTTAATTAAAAGGTGAGCAATTTGCTTGCAGGCAATCAGTGCAGAAAATTAGGCAGGCCTGAGGAAGATGTTCTCTGCCATTCTTTCTTTAGATGAAGCTGACACTCCCAGTGACCGTGCATCCCATGGACAAGAGTTGCTTGTATAAAGAGACTGGGGTGATGCATTCGGGGGGACAAGATTTGCTTTGATGGGGGCACATGAGAAAGCAGGAAGGAGCCTGGAGTAGAACTCATGGGATGACACAAAGAGCAATTGGTAGATAGTTTCTGTGGGCAGTTCAGTTGGCTGGTTCTCAGGGGCTCACAGTGAGCCAAATTCACCCACGGTGTGGGGGACTGATGCAGGGCCATTTTCAGCACTGTGTGTTCGCCCTGCTGAATGGCCAAGTAGGGGTGTCTGTGCAGCTCCTGCCCACTGTGGAAATGCCCTCCATGCCATCCTGCATGGGCTGGGGCTGGGGAAGTCGTGTGTCTCCTCTGGGCCCAATCTGCAGAGCTACGTGTCTGCTACAGCCCCAGCTCAGGAGCCACAGCACGTAGCTCGGGAGTTCTATCCCTGGGGTGTCAGCCAAGAGGGCGACCGTCACCCTGGCATGGAAGGTCACAGGAGTGGCCACAGATCCACCTTTACGAGCAAGGAGTGCAGAAGGGCTGTTGATGCTACTCCAGGTCACAGACTGCAACAGCAGCCCCACACCATGAGCCAGGGTTGGGATGTGGATTTCATTTTCCCACCCATGCAGGCTGGTCTGCATTAGAAGAGCTGCACTGGTGTAGGTAAATCCATTTCAAATCAGTCCGTTTAAACTATCGCCAAACCCTCGTGCAGATGCAGTTAAACTAGTTTAAAGTCCACTTAAGCCAGTTTAACTCCAGGCCATAAAGTATTAAATTTGCACAGCTGGAGTGAACTCAGCCCAGGCTTTGTGATTTGCAAGTACACAAATCACTAGAACAGCGGAAATGCACGTGAAATCCCAAAGCTTAGCAGTTCAGGCATTCCTGCTAAAGAGTGCCCTCGCCTAGTCTCTAGGTGTTAGTCTCTTTAAACAATGGCAGCCATGCAATCAAGGAGCAGAAACAAATGCCCTGTGACTCAGCAAGAGGAGGAAGGATGCTCCAATGGTTAGAGCCCTGATCTGCTCCACCACAGACTTCCTAGGTGAGATTGGGCAAGTCACTTGGTATCTCGGTGACATAGCTCCCCATCCGTGCAGTGGGGATAATTGCCCTGTGCTGTGATAAACACATTGAAGATTGTAAGGTGCTCGGATACTATGGAAATGGGAGGCATATAAGTACCTAAGACAAGGGCGCCGTAACCTTTGTAGAAGTGGGGGGGCCCACCGGCACCAAAACCGGGGTGCCAGGGAGCCATGTCCCCCACTTTTAAACATGGGTATAGTTTGGGGGCTAAGGGGGCATTGCCCCCCCCAAACTGCAAGCAATGGGCAAGCATGGAGTTGCAGAGATGCACATCATAGACAACCCCCACGGAAGTCAACTGCAGCTCAGCACCTCTGAAATGTAGGCTATGCATGCTCCTGTTGAGTAATTATGCTGTTGGCTTGGCCAGAAAGGGCATTCTTTCCCATTACTACCTGCTTTGGCCAGTTAAATTTAAGTAGAGGTGAGTGGGAAACATCTTGAATCAAGACAAAAAAAATAAAAATCTCAAAAATATTTCTGACCCCACAAACCCATTTGTTTTTGTTTTGGGTCCATGAAACCATTTTGTTTTCATAACTGCAAAATGTTTCATTTTGATTTCATTTTTTCCCTTTTTTCATTCTCATTCACTTAGATTTCTGAAAGAAAAGTCGTTCTGAAGCAGGGAACCAGAAAACTTTTTAACAATGCTGTAACTTTTTTCTCAACATTTTTCAGAGTTGGGAAATTCATCAAATCTGACCTTGTTTCATGAATAGTTTTCGTTTCAACAAATCTGGATTTGTCAATGAAAAATCATTTATTGAAAAATTCCCAACCAGCTATAAATCTAAGGCCTTGGTTCTACTAAGACTTACCATGTGCTTAACTTTGTGCACTATGAGTGTTCTCAGTATAAGACCTTGCAGTATTAGGGCCTTAGTCTGGAAGCAAGGCGTGGACTGGGATTTACTATGCATTTGTACAGCACCTGAAGACAACAGGACCCTGTTCTTGACTGGAGTCTGTATACACTACTGTGTTACAGTTAGTAATGCTATGGTGGGAACCACAGATGGCACTGTTACACATACTTTTCCACGTTTTTTTTAATTTGCCTGAGAGCTAGAAGAAGTGCTGCAGTGTTGTTGTTGCAGATTCTTTTGGGGAGAGCTGTTGCAAACAGCAAATTTGTTCTCTATCTTAATTTATTTAATAGAGTCAATTCTTGGGGCAGAGCTGCCACCTAGGAACCAGGCACTGGTGCTGGGCTGCGATTCCTGAAAGAAGGGGTTGCCTGCATGCTGTTTGTGACCACCTCTGTTCCAGGACTGGTGTATATAATATAATTAAACAAGTTACACTGTGCATATGCCCAAACTCTGCCTCACTGATTTCTTCTCAAATGAGAAACTGACCTGCAAAGACTTGACATCTGCTACTGCACAGCAGAGTCAACACTAATGATAAATTGGAGATGCGGCAGGAAGTATCCGTTTGTTGGTATTCCCATGTCCAGCTGAAACCAGGAAACTTTTAAACAATAAACATTACAAGAAGAAAAGCTGCACAAGCTGCACACGTTGTTATTGAACATCAAGAGCTCAGGGTTGGCTTTGAGCTCTGGAATCAGTCCATATTTTATCAAATGGTTTGCTCATACCTAATCTTGAACCACTACCAAGCTGTAAATGTCTTCAGAATTATTATTGAAAATGAAAGGTGTTTGGAAACAGGAGGGACTTCAAAAATGCTTATTCTTACAGTGGCACCTATTGGCTCTAACTAAAAACCCTGTAGTGTTGTATATAGTTAGACAGACCCATCCCACTCTAATTAGACAAGACAAAGGAGAAACAGAGATAAAGCCACAGTCACACAGCAAGGTCCAGAGCAGAACCCGTGACTGACAAGTCAGTGCTCTACCCATTAGTCCATGCTGTTCCCTGAAAAGCTGCTGTTTCTTTTCTAGTAATGCCTCTTGTCTAGCAAGATGATTGTTGGCAATTGAACTTCCTTTATATGCTCCTTAAATATTTCATTGTGTTTTAACTCATCACAGAGAAACATGAATGGAACAATAGAGTTGGCTGACAAAGGTTAGTGGATTAGGTGTCTTCTCTCGCAGCACCAATGAGGATGAATCTATGTGACATTCAGATGGATGCCGTGTTTACTTCAATAGGCTCTCCATCATCATTTGTCATTCATTGATCTATCATTACTGGAAAGCGTTAGTGACCCTAGCAAAGCTGAACTGCATTCTCCCACAGCTATGCTGCAGCCTGAGTCAGCATAGCCATATTGGCATTATGAAGAGGAGACATTATCATCTCTGAATAATTGAATGAACTTCCACTTAACATAAATTGTAGCTGTAAAATTGGGCAGGCTGTATTTCGGGCGAGAACTCTTTGTTATCACATTTATGGCTCCTTTACTGCTTTATAATCACTCCATGAAGGCCCATTGTAAAGGCTGAAAAATATTAGCATAATTCACTGCCAAAAAAAGTGAATGTGGGGTTAAGGATGCCTAGTGCTGCCTCATGCCCTTCCACAACATGTCTGCGGCTAAACATAACCCTCTGAAAAATGGGAATTACTGAGTTAATGAACATACCAGCCCCACCCTGCCTCCTTAGCTCTGCCCCCTGGAGCTGGCTATAGCCACTGGGAATACAGTGCAAGGATGCTTCAGCCAGGGCTGCCCCGTAATGAATGGCCATGAGGAGTGAGCAACAAACTGTGCCATTTTATGTGCTGTGTTGTGTCCCACAGAATTGTGTTCACTCATGCCACTGCCTGCACTGTTGGGGATGCTGCATTGACTGGGGCAGGGACTAGGGGCAGCAGGTCGCCAAAGCTCGCACTGTGACATGAGAGGGGCACCTGTACCGGAGGGATCATGGACCACATGTTTCTGTGCTGTGGCAGAAGAGGAGCACAGCGGCCAGTTGTTGCTGTGGGGCTGTGTAGCAGTCTGAGGGAAGATGTGACACGGCACTACAGGGCCCGGGTAAATGCAGGTCATGCTCCAGAGGGAATCCTTAGGACAAGGGTCAGGGGGTAGTAACATCTGGTGACCTGGGGTGGTCTGAGCAGGGGAAGGAATCAAGTCTGGGCCAGGTGGCTCCAGCTGGGGCTCACTAAGCCGAACCTAAGTGTGGCTGCTGCCTTAGGAAATGGTCTGACAATCACCCTGTGCTGTCCCCATGATGATCTGGGTCCCCACAATGCTCCATGTCACCTGGAGGGATGGGGTGGGGTGGAGTTTCGCAAAGAAGACAGAGCTAAGCTCACAGGGATGGGCTGCCGTGCACCTTGACTTTATATTTCCCAGTTTTCAGAGGTTTAACTGTAGCCTGTGCTGGCAGGGCACTAGGAGCAAAGACTGCATCCTGGAAAGCAGTGACTGGGCAGGACGAGGGTTAATAGTGGATAATCGACTGGACATGAGATCCCAGAGCCAGGCTGTAGCTAAGAGGGTGAAAATCGTCCTTGGATGTATAAGCAAGGCAATATCGAGTAGGAGTACAGAGGCAGCAAAGGAATTGCCATCTGCCTACTCCTACTTGATGCTGCCTTGCTTATATGACCAAGGATGTATGCATGTGGCATTAGTGAGACCAGACTGGATAGTGAGTCCAGTTCTTGTGTCTGCACAAAAAAGGAGGTTGAAACATTGGAAAGGGTTCAGAAAAGTGCTACAAGAATGATCTGAGATGTGGAAAATCTGCTGTATAGTGAGAGAGTTAAGGAGCGCAAGCTATTTAGTTTATCAAAGCAAAGGTTAAGAGGTGACTTGATAACAGTCTACTAGTACCTACACTTTGAAGAGATTTTGGAGAGTAAAGGGCTCTTTAATCTAGCAGGAAAAAACATAACAAGATCCATTGGTTGGAAGCTGAATTTAGACAAATCCAGACAAGAAATAAGGTGCACGTTTACGACAGTGAGGGTAATTAACCATTGGAAAAACTTTCCAAGGTTGTGGTGGATTCTCCATCACTTGACGTCTTTACATCAGACCGGATGTCTTTCAAAACAATACGCTCTTGCTCAAACAGAAGTTACGGTCTTCACAGAGAAAATACTGTTGGTTTGACAGCCTATGTCAGGAGGTCAGACTAAGTTATCATAATAGTCACTCCTGGCCTTAAAACCTATGGCCCAGTCTACACTATAAAGTTATGTCAATGCAAGTCATCTTGAGTCAACCTAATTGTGCATGAACCAGGACCTGTTTGAGACCCCACTGCAGTCCAGTCCTGTGTTCTTAAAGATTCGAGCATCATGCACCTTCCTTGACCACCCAACACCGATGTCAGTGAAGCATCCTCTGGGAGGCAGTGACCATGAGATGGTCGAGTTCAGGATCCTGACACAAGGAAGAAAGGAGAGCAGTAGAACAGAGACCCTGGACTTCAGAAAAGCAGACTTTGACTCCCTCAGGGAACTGATGGGCAAGGTCCCCTGGGAGAATAACATGACGGGGAAAGGAGTCGAGGAAAGCTGGCTGTATTTTAAAGAATCCTTATTGAGGTTGCAGGAACAAACCATCCCGATGTGTAGGAAGAAAAGTAGATATGGCAGGCGACCAGCTTGGCTTAACAGTGAAATCCTTGCTCGTCTTAAACACAAAAAAACAGCTTACAAGAAGTGGAAGATTGGACAAATAACCAGGGAGGAGTATAAAACTATTGCTCAGGCATGCAGGAGTGAAATTAGGAAGGCCAAATCACACTTGGAGTTGCAGCTAACCGGAGATGTTAGGAGTAACAAGAAGGGTTTCTTCAAGTATGTTAGCAACAAGAAGAAAGTCAAGGAAAGTGTGGGCCCCTTGCTGAATGAGGGAGGGAACCTAGTGACAGAGGATGTGGAGAAAGCTAGTGTACTCAATGCTTTTTTTGCCTCTGTCTTCACAGACGAGGTCAGCTCCCAGACAGCTGCACTCTGCAGCACGGTATGGGGAGGAGGTGACTAGCTCTCTGTGGAGAAAGAAGTAGTTTGGGACTATTTAGAAAAGCTGGATTAGCACAAGTCCATGGGGCCGGATGCACTGCATCCGAGGGTGCTAAAGGAGTTGGCCGATGAGATTGCAGAGCCATTGGCCATTATCGTTGAAAAATCATGGCGATCGGGGGAGGTCCCGGATGACTGGAAAAAAGCTAATGTAGTGCCCATCTTTAAAAAAGGGAAGAAGGAAGATCCAGGGAACTACAGGCCAGTCAGTCTCACCTCAGTCCCTGGAAAAATCATGGAACAGGTCCTCAAGGAATCAATCCTGAACCACTTAAAGGAGGGAAAAGTGATCAGGAACAGTCAGCATGGATTCACCAAGGGCAAGTCATGCCTGACTAACCTAATTGCCTTCTATGATGAGATAACCGGCTCTGTGGATGAGGGAAAAGCAGTGGATGTGCTATTTCAGGACTTTAGCAAAGCTTTTGATACAGTCTCCCACAGTATTCTTGCCAGCAAGTTAAAGAGGTATGGGCTGGATGAATGGACGGTAAGGTGGATAGAAAACTGGCTAGATGGTCGGGCTCAACGGGTAGTGATCAATGGTTCCATGTCTAGTTGGCAGCCGGTATCAAGTGGAGTGCCCCAAGGGTCGGTGCTGGGGCCGGTTTTGTTCAATATCTTCATTAACGATCTGGAGGATGGTGTGGACTGCACCCTTAGCAAGTTTGCAGATGACACGAAACTGGGAGGAGTGGTTGATACGCTGGAGGGTAGGGATAGGATACAGAGGGACCTAGACAAATTGGAGGATTGGGCCAAAAGAAATATGATGAGGTTCAACAAGGACAAGTGCAGAGTCCTGCACTTAGGACGGAAGAATCCCATGCACTGCTATAGACTAGGGACCGAATGGCTGGGCAGCAGTTCTGCAGAAAAGGACCTAGGGGTTATGGTGGACAAAAAGCTGAATATGAGTCAACAGTGTGCCCTTGTTGCCAAGAAGGCTAATGGCATTTTGGGTTGTATAAGTAGGGGCATTTCCAGCAGATCGGGGGATGTGATCATTCCCCTCTATTCAGCACTGGTGAGGCCTCATTTGGAATACTGTGTCCAATTTTGGGCCCCACACTACAAGAAGGATGTGGATAAATTGGAGAGAGTCCAGCGGAGGGCAACAAAAATGATTAGGGGGCTGGAGCACATGACTTATGAGGAGTGGCTGAGGGAACTGAGATTGTTTAGCCTGCAGAAGAGAAGAATGAGGGGGGATTTGATAGCTGCTTTCAACTACCTGAAAGGGGGTTCCAAAGAGGATGGATCTAGACTGTTCTCAGTGGTAGAAGATGACAGAACAAGGAGTAATAGTCTCAAGTTGCAGAGGGGGAGGTTTAGGTTGGACATTAGGAAAAACTTTTTCACTAGTAAGGTGGTGAAGAACTGGAATGGGTTACCTAGGGAGGTGGTGGAATCTCCTTCCTTAGAGGTTTTTAAGGTCAGGCTTGACAAAGCCCTGGCTAGGATGATTTAGTTGGGTTTGGTCCTGCTTTGAGCAGGGGGTTGGACTAGATGACCACCTGAGGTCCCTTCCAACCCTGAGATTCTATGATACTATGATCTACCAGTGCTTGCATAACCATTGAAAACCAGCCTTTTCAATGGAGGTACTCTGTGCCAAGGTGGGCTGGTGCCAAAATAGGGATGTGTGTATGCCATCCACACCCCACTGCAGTTCAGAGACCCCATTGCTGCAAATCCATCCATGATGTCCTGCACATTACCAAGAGTCACAGTCCCGCATAACAGGACACCATTAATGGCCCTGCACACTTGTATGACAGCGACCCGCACTGTGGATTTTCCAACTCCAAAATGATTTCCGATTGACTGGTAGCAACCCAGTGCTGCAGTCCCACAGTGCAATACCCACTTGCTCCTCCACTGTTGGTGTAGCTCTCATTCTTGTGTCCGTGTGCTGAAGGACTGGGGGGAGCTCAGCGCACAGGTCCAGGAATGCACTTTTCTCATCCAAAAGTTCTGCAGCCACTCCTCATTATCCCAAACCTGCATTACAATGTGGTCCCACCAGTGAAGGCTGGTTTCTTGGTCAGTGCTGCTCTGTGAAGACCATCAATAACCTTGAATTTGTTTTTGCTATGTCCTACAGCAATCTGCTCTCCACAAAATCATAATGTTCCCCACTGCTGAGGTTCTTCTTGCAGTGCTGCAAATACCCGAAGGATCGTTCAGTCTGAGTTTGCAACGCTGATGACAATAGTGCAGAGCTGTGCAGGCTCCAGGATTCTGTCAGAGATGATGGACAGCGAAAATGCTGAACAAGTTTGTGGGATTTTTAAGAAAAGGCACAAAAAATATGGCATATAGATGTCATTATGGGATGTTGAAAGTTGCATGTTGGGAAGTTGACCCCTTCCTCCCAGTCACCCCTGCATGACTTGTTTCTGTCCCAAAATTTCCCAAAATATTGTGTGCTGGAAGATGGTGAGTTGTATACTGGGATACCTACCCATGGTGCATTGCACTGTCCATTGACACAAGCACTCCTGGTGAATACGCACACTGCCAGTGCAAGGAGTCAAGTATGCACATACATGAGTGATATACTAATTGTGATGGCTTTACATCAATGTAACTTGCATCAAACAAAGATTGTTTTGTAGACATGGCTTAAGACTCTATTAATTGGTGTTAATTGTCAATTAGCCCAGAAATAGGATCTGCAGCTCTTCCTTTCCCTACTTGTTTTAAAATAAAACTGATAATTCACCATGGCAAAGGGATCAATTGGTAAATTAAAAAGAAAAGGAAAGACTCAGCCTAAAGACCAACAACAGACATTGATGAGGTGTCTACAGTGACATTCACAATCCTGTTAGGTTACTTGACTTGGGCCTTGTCTACACTACAGTTTTGTCAAAAGACTCAGGTTTCGTTGACAAAACAGTGGAAGTACACACACTGCAATGCTCCTCCTGCTGATCTGACTCTCCTGCTACACCAACATTATAAAGTCACCTCAACGAGCTGTATAGAGCTTTTTGCAATGAAGTTACAGTGATGCCCTGTCAGTGTAGATACTGAGCTTGCTTATGTCACCCTACGTGGCCTCCAGGAAGTGTCCAACAATTCCCACATGACCACTCTGGTCAGCAGTTTCAACTCCACTGCCCTGCAGCCAGGTACACAGGCATGTGTCCCTTCCCCTTCAAAGCCCCAGGAATTTTTGAAATTCCACTTCCTGTTTGCTCGTTATGGAGAGTTCACATCGCATCTTCCCAGCTGACCATGCTGGCTTTTCACAGCAAATGTGCTCCTGCCTGGAATACACTGAAGTTGTTGGATCTGTTGGCTCTGTGGGGAGAGGAGGCTTTAACATCTACAAGCAGATTGCTCGTGGCATGGATGAGAAGGGGCACAAAAGGGACACACAGCAGTGCCATGCTAAGATCAAAGAGCTGAGGCAGGCATATCAGAAGGCAAGAGAGGCCAACTGTCGCTCTGGTGCAGTGCCAAAAACATGCCGCTTCTATAAGGAGCCGCACGCCATCCTTGGTGGAGACCACACCTGCACCACCAAGAGCTCTGTGGTACTTTGGCGGGACTGGAGGCAGCGGGCAGTGGAGTCAACCCTGATGACAAAGTGGTGGACGAGGAGACCGAGTTGGAGGAGGATGTGGGACAGGTGACAGACTCGTTCAGTGGCACAGCAAGCCAGGACCTCTTTTTGACTTTGGAGGGGTCTAGCCAGTCCCAGCAGTCTGGCTCTAGAGTTCCTGAAGCAGGAGAGGGGAGCTCTGGTAAATACTCATTTTGCTTTGATGGTGCACGGTGACATGAGGTAGAGGTGTCCTTTATTTTGTTACATGGTGCATGTGGGAGAAGGGATATAAATTAACAACACTAAATTAAATTCACCTGTGCAGCTATGCAGTGGGGGCCCTGCGGAAAAGTTTGTTTATGCACACCGGGATCTCCCTGGAATCCTCCAGAGAGATCTCTAGGAAACTTTCCTGCAGATACTCTGCAATCCTCTGCTGAAGGTTCCTTGGCAGAGCTGCTTTGTTTCTTCCCACATTGTGGGAAACTTTTCCGCACCAATCAGTAATTACTTATGCGGGAACCAAAGCAGCACATGGGCGAGCAACATACAGACCCAGTCTGAAGCCACCTGCATGCAGGAGATGCACCGTTGCATCATCGGTTACCCTCAGTGATTTCAGCTTCCATCACTCCCACCGGTGAAAAAAGGTGCCAGTATTCAGAATAGAGTCCCTAGGCGCTTGTAGTGGTCCCCTTCTGAAACCACCAAGACCCTTTGTCCCATCTTGCACCTTCCCCCCTTGGGCCAAACTCACCATTTCTAATGCTCTGGCCATGCTGCGTGCTTCCCGAGGGAATGTGAGAAAGAGGTGTATGAAACTGTTTTGATTCAAGGCTGTAAATGTACTCACAATACTGACTCTGGGTATTGTTTCTTTTGCTTCTTCAGATGTGCCATTGAGGGCTAACTCCTACACACCGGTGGACAGGGGCGGCTCTAGGTATTTTGCCACCCCAAGCACGGCAGGCAGGCTGTCTTCGGCGGCTTGCCTGCGGGAGGTCCCCAGTCCCGCGGATTCGGTGGCAGCCTGCGGGAAGTCCGCTGAAGCTGCGGGACCAGCAGACCCTCCGCAGGCATGCTGCCAAAGGCAACCTGCCTGCTGCCCTCCCGGCGACCGGCAGAGCACCCCCCGTGGCTTGCCGCCCCAGGAACGCGCTTGGCGTGCTGGTGCCTGGAGCCGCCCCTGCTGGCGGAGCGACTCTGTCAAATAAGGAGGCGAAAAAGGCGGAGTAAGAAGAACATGTTTTGAGAAGTGCTGCAATCATCTGATCATGCAGATAGCAAGCACAGAGCATGGAGAAACAAAAGAAAAACTAGAAATAGATAGTGAGGAGATGAGACAGGGACAGGAGCGGATGATAGAGATCATGGAGGACCAAACAGAGATGCTCCGGTCCCTGATTGCTCTGCAGTTGGAACACATCCAGTGAGCCCACCCCCACTGTGATTGCACTATGATCCATTCCTAGAACTCCATGCAGCACAAGGTGACAAGTTGCACAGTGGGATAGCTACCCACAGTGCACTGCTCTCTCTGTCAATGCAAGAGCACCAACTGTGGATGCGCTCTGCCAACACCAGGAGCATCGTATGAACATACAAATAAGCCATGTAATTACAGCAGTTTTTGATCATCAACATAACTTAAGTTGACTTAATTCTGTAGTGTAGACGTGGCCTATGGGTTTGTCTATCCAGGGAAGTTTATCTTCATAGCTATACCAGTATGTCACATTGGAAGTGGTAGAAGCGAAACCAGAAAAAGGCATTCTCATTCCTATGTCTACACTGCGCACCTTACTACGACGCAGCTGTGCTGCTGCAGCCACACCATTGTAAGAGCTCTCCCAGCGACAAAATAAAACCAGCCCCAGTGAGGGGCAGTAGCTTCATCAAGGGGAGAATGGCTCCTGCCGACGAAGTGCTGTCCACACCATCACTTTTTGTCGCTAAAACTTTTGTCATTCAGGGAGGTGTTTTTTCACACCCCTAAGTGACACCATTTTAGTGATGGAAATGCCAGTGTAGACATAGCCTAAGGGCTTGTCTACACTGGCACTTTACAGCGCTGCAACTTTCTCACTCAGGGGTGTGAAAAAACACCCCTCTGAGCGCTGCAAGTTTCAACGCTGTAAAGTGCCAGTGTAGACAGTGCACCAGCTGGGAGCTATCCCCCTTGCGGAGGTGGGGTTTTTAGAGTACTGGGAGAGCTCTCTCCCAGCGCTTTCCCACGACTACACAAGCAATGCTAAAGCACCGCGGCAGCGCTTAATGTTGCTAGTGAAGACGTGCCCTAAGTGTACCTGCACAGGGAGTGATGCTGGTATATATATACTCCACAATTATGCTGGTAAATTTCCCAGTGTGGACAAGCCTTTTACTGACAATCTATTAGCTCAAGTTACAATACAACTGAAAAATTAATCTAGGCAGAGTCACAGAAACTTTTGAGGGTGGTGTTGGCTGGAGGCCCCCTAAACAGTGTGAATTGGAGTTAACAACCTATTGAGATGGATGAGGCAGTTAACACTTCTCATGTACATTGTTTCAGGCTGACTGCGTACTCAGGCAGATGTTGCTGCATTGGCTATATGTTTTCAAGCTTTCCTCTGTAACTGGGATCCCTGGAAACATGCTCTGTACCTCAGGGGAACACCCTATACCCCCATGTTCAACTTTATAAAATGATTGTGTGGTATCCAATGGAAAGTTTGTCATGTTGGGTGTCTTCGGGAGGCTCATAATGCACTGAGCATGGTTTATAGTGATGTTTTAGTAATCGTTACAGTAATGTTATAGTAAGGTTATAGGTTATAATTTCACGTATATGGTTATGAGGCTGATAATGTATCCTCATGGCTTAAAGCAAACCCATGCAAAAACTCTCCAAGAACAGAGGGGCAGTTCACACCTCGTCAGGGCATGGATGGGACAAACCCAGCCCAGCCTCACAGGAACAATGGACGCTGGCTTAAGCAGCAACAAAAGAATCTGTTAGGGAACCTGGAGGGAGTCACCCCCCCTTCCTTTGGGCAGTTTGGGACTGCAATGAAGTAATGCTCACCTGACTCTGAAGTGGGGGCGGGGCAAAGCCAGGAAGAAAGAAAGGACATGGTAAAAGGGAGAGACATTTTGCCATGCTCTCCCTCTTCCACCTACGTCTACAGACACCACCACCACCAAGCGACTGAAAGGCTGATCAAAGGAGAGAGCCTGACTGAAAAGTAACCGGCCAGCCTGTGGTGAGAAGCATCTAAGTTTTTAAGAACATTGAAAGTGTTAAGATCAGCTTAGAATGTGTTTTGCTTTTATTTCATTTGACCGAATCTGACTTCTTGTGCTTTGACTTATAATCACTTAAAATCTATTGTATAGCTAATAAATCTGTTTGTTTATTCTACCTGAAACAGTGCGTTTGGTTTGAAGTGTGTCAGAGGCTCCCCTTGGGATAACAAGCCTGGTACATATCAATTTCCTTTTTAAATTAATAAATTTATATAAGCTCGCGGCGACCATTGGGCATAAGTGGACACTGCAAGACGGAGGTTCTTGGGTTGCATCTGGGACCGGAGATACTGGCTAGTGTCATTCGCTTTCAAGTAGCTGGGAGCACCTTACATGCCCGAGGCTGTGTGTGAACAGCCCAGGAGTGGGGGTTCTCACAGCAGAGCAGGGTAAGGCTGGCTGCCAGAGTCAAGGATTGGCGTGGCCTAGCAGATCACTGGTCCAGACAACACCAGAGGGGAACATCACATGTACTATTAAATTTTTTTTAATGCAAGTTGAAATTCTGATGTAATTTGAAGAGTTCAGGGTCTGGATTTTCAAAAGAGCTCACCTCTCATTTCGGCACTAAAATAAATAGCCAGATTTTCAGCACAGCACACAAGGTGTTGAGCTCTTCTGAAAAGCTGAGCCCTGTTGTGGGCCAGGAGCCCTTTAAAATTGGACCCTGAGCTCTTCTGTAAATCTGGCCACTGGTGTCATTCCCCAGGCTTTATACAGTGCCAAGGCCTTAATCCGACCCTGAACACAAACCAGTCATTAAGGCCCAGATCCTCAAAGGTATTTGGCACCTATCTCCCATTGATTTCAGCCTAAATGCCTTTGAGGATCTGGGCAGTAGTGTCTGTGCTGAGGGAAATAATTCTCCCATGCACATCTTCTTTCTTGCATCTTCCTCTAAAGCATCCACTGGAAGCAGAGAATTGGACTGGACAGACCCCAGTGTCCGTGCAGCAAGGCAGTTCCAGCTCTAACATTCTGTTTTAGCTACACTGCAGCTAGCATGTGTCTGCAGCTGGAGACAGAGCGGTGCCAGGACACGACACATAGCATCAGTGGTGGATTAATGATTTTGTGGCCCCTAGGCCCTGAAATAATTGCCGACCCCATATGAACTCATTAAGCATCAATATTTTCAATATCAACACCAATATTTTCACTTTTTACTTCACTATTACTTTCAACTATTTTTTCTGTCTCACTGTCGGCACTAACTGATACAACAAAGGAATCTGTTTTGCGCATTTTTTGCTATCATTTCATTTTCCCTTTCTTTCTTTTGTATAGCATTTTTTTATATAACTGAGAACTGCTTAATTTCTTCCCTCTGGTCATATTATTAGCATTTGGGATTCTCGTGAGTATGTTTACTTAATGGCGTCGCGCCATCATTGATGGTTTCAATACGCACTATGATTGGTAGAATTGCAGCGTCACTGATGCCGCGATTACAAAAATGTTGCTATTATAAATTTGCCGCCCCTGCAAATTTGTCGCCCTAGGCCTAGGCCTTGTCAGCCTAAGCGATAATACGCCACTGCATAGCATGTTGGTGAGATTCCTGCTCATGCTCTCAAGTGGTCAATATCTTAAAGTCTGGCTAGCTCAGTTGAGTATCAGACTTTTAATCTGAAGGGGGTCCAGGGTTCAAGGCCCTGGTCAGATAATCAGCTCATGCAGCTGCTTCCTGCACCAGGAGTTAAAAAGGTACCTGGAATTCTTCTAGATTCAGGCGGAAGTTAACCATCTGCTAAGAAATGGGGTTTTGGAAGGCTGCAATGCACAACTTTCATGGTATGCTGCAATATGGGACTGTGGTGTGTCCGCAGCTCGCGCAGCAGCAGCTCGGCCAGCGGGGTGCCAGGGCAGGGCCAGAGCCGGCGTGGTGAGGGGGGGGGGGGGGGGGGGGGCGGAGGAGGGGAGCAGAGAGGAGCAGGAGCCAGCAGCCCGCCCCCCCCCCCCCCCGCGGCGGGGGGGCGGGGGCCAGGCAGAGACTTCGGCGCGCGCGCGCGCTCCAGGAGAGAGAGAGGCGGGCGGGAGCTCTCCTGCTTTCTCTTGGGGGGGGCCGCGAGCCCGGGGCCCGGGGCAAATTGCCCCCTTTGCCCCCCCCTCTGGGCGGCCCTGGTGGTGTGAAGTGTGGAGCAAGGTCCAAGTGCTTCCAAGGTGGGGTCTGCTTTCGGCCCATCACTGTGTTTTAGGAGAGCACTTAATAGACACTAATATGCACTGAGCGACACTAAGAAAACGGCTGTTGGCTTCTCAAGTACGGACCCCTGGCGCGACTGCCTGCTCAGAAGCTAGTTAGTAACCACCCCCAACTGGCTTCTGTGATGCTGTTTCTACACTGCCTGCCAAGCACTCACCCAGCTGTCACTGAGTTTGATAGCCCATTCATTACTCCCATCTACTGAGGCTTAATTCTACTGATGAGAGCGGCACCTGCATAAAACTAGCAACGGGCAGTGGGGAATCCAATCCTGTAGCTGCAGACTGCTCACCTGGAGGAAATGCTCCTCACACAGAAAAATGAGTGTATTCAAGGAGAAAATTACCCATTACGCCATGATGCCTCCAGTATGTCTCTGCCCTGGAGTCCTCCCTGGGTGACACACCAGCCTCGTGACTTTAATGGAAATAATTGACTGTCTGAGTGCTCCAGATGGCTGCCAATTTGTAAAATCAGAGTGACACTCACAGGCAGAGGATTAGTGCTTTGGAAACCATGCAGTGCCCCAGTCCGAACAAACAATACAAATGGCCACAACAGCTCGGGTGAGCTCCCCGGAGGCTGCCTCTTCCTCTTTCTTTCCTGATAATTGGCTTTAGTAAAAATATCTGCTCAGAGAGGGCTGCAACAGCTGCTCTGCATTAAGCACCAATAAAGGCTCCAGTTCTGAGGGCAAGGGAAAAGCTTTCACTGGCTGCAATAAGTGAAGAACATTGCCAAGCAGAGACTGCAGCCATGATCAGACTGTGTCACAGACGCCCCGAGAGGCTGATGGTTTGAGGGGCTCATTGGAGGGTGCGTGAGAGCAAGATGGCCTCATCTTGATCCAGATTCCCCAAAATCTGGGCTGTCGCCTTAGTCCATTCCTGAGAACAGAGATCAAAGATTATTTGGACTGGGGCCATCCCTAGGCCTGATGGGTGATGTGCCAAGTGCTCCTTGGCTGAAGAGCATCCGTGGCTCCCACTGGCCTCAGCCTCACAGGATTAGGGCCTACATGGGGCAGAGTGGTGGAGCCATTTTTTTTACATCCAGGCAAAAACATCATGGAAATTCCACAGCTGAGGCTCTCAGATGTATTCCCTGCATGATGCCTGAGACTGTGGTGGATTCATACTCACTGATCAGAGAAAAAATGAGTTGCTTGGGCCAAGGGGATGGACAGGATTTGATTGCACCAGACTAAGAATGGGGTTAGGGATGGATGAACAAGCTGGGGGGCAGGTGTGGGGGACCAATCTGCCCCTTTCCTCCCTGACAGTAGAACCGAAATTTGAGAAAGGGTCTGATAATGTGGGTTGTTCTTCACTTCTGATTTGTGTCTGGGAGTAGAATCAGATGTGCAGAAACCTGCAAAAAGGCTAATCCTGTATGTGAAAAATCTACCTGGTTCAGAGGACTTGCGCAAGGCCTAGGTGCCGCCTCAGTCACACAGAGATCCATGGTGCTAACATGATGCAGAGGATTTGTGAAGGCTCTCAGCAGGGGCTGAAGTTCACCCTCCATGGTTGGAAGGAGAACTACTAGAAGTCCTATGAGATTCCAAGGCCAGCATCATAGACTTCCGTGATGCAGATTATCTGACTTTGGAGTGTTTACTGTCATGACCCCACAAGTCTCAAACCTGGACTGATGGATGCCCTGTTTGGAAGAACACTGGAACCTCTGATTGATTACAGGTAAACCCAAAGAGAGTCACAGGAAGTTGTCTGTATGATGGGGTGAATTCCTGGCTGGCCGCTACATTGTATCCTGACTTCTCATCCAACTCCAGAACCCAGCTTTCCTGCCTCGTTACTGATCCCTGCCACTGGTCTGTGACTCCTAGTCTGATTCAACTCCCGATTCTGACTCTGGCTATGACCCTTGGCTTGCTTCAATTCTTGCTCTGACCACTAGGTATGATTGCCCACGCAATGGTCTTGACACTTACTAGACATGGTCCAGACCCCAAAGTCTAATTCTTCTGGAAGTTCTGGGATATTTGGGTTTAAGCTAAGTCCCTTCTAGTGGTGGACGATCATCTGCCAAGTTCAGATGGAAGTTTGGTTCCAATCTTTCCCAAAGTTTGTGGCAATGTCTGGATCTGGGTTTTGGTTTGGATTCCTCCCTCATGCTAATAGAAACAAACTTGAACTTGAAACCATCTGAGATTCTTCCTTCACGAGCAGAACTTTGGGTGACTTAAGATGAACTCAAGAAACAAAGATCCTATGTTCATAAAAATTAATAACCCTTGTCATTAAAAACATGGCAGAGAGAGACAGAAGGTAGCTAACACAAGAGCAGATGTAGCCCTAAATAGTTTGGGCCACTGACTACAGCATAGATATATCAATTTACACCAGATGAGGATCTGTTCCCCCATGTTCTAATATTTTCAATAAAGTGTCACTGGCTTTTAAGAAATGGTCAAATGGACATAAATTAACCTGTTTAAATTTCCTCTGCCCAGCGATCCTCAGGGTAATGCAGCCAGTCTATGATTATGAATTGTGCTATGATAAACACCAGCTTTTCAAAAAATGCAGTCACTGGCAGGAGATCAGCCCTACACCTTGCACTGTTGCAGCTCCCCAGCTTCATCAAATGATCAGAGAACTTGTACTGAATGTATTTTTAATTACACATTATCATCCATCAATACATTTCCTTCATAAATCATCTGTACAAACTTTCCCCTGGTATGCCTCGAAGCTTTAAAAGAATCTACCATACATCTATGATTTTTTTGACAGTTAATTACATAGCACTTTCAGATTTATTGTATTAGCAAATAAACAATCAGATTCTCCTACCATGGGAGATTTCATAAAAGGAAAACATAATTCAGGACCAAATGGTCCTCATGCAGATCCCATTCAGGTGCTGGAACAATTTATATAGTGGGGGTGCTGTGAGCCATTGAACCAAACTGTAAACCCTGGATATAATGGAAACCACTTCAAATCAGAAGGTGCTGCAGCATCCCCCGCTCCCATAGTTCCAGCACTTATGAGCCCATTGGTTTATAAACTGCACAAACAGCCCAGATTTATTACTTATTTCATTATTGTGTTTGTACCCAATGGTCAGAAACAGGTTTCTTGTGAAGTTTCCATTTCTTCTTTGCTCCAGCCACATAAGTAGCTTCTCTTGTGGTGCTTCTGCATCCAGGGCACGTTGTATGTCTACAGCAACATCCATCCAAAGATCTCAACACACTTCATAAGAATGAATCTATTCAGGTTCATGGCACCTCAGTGGCACAAGCAAATATCATTCCTATTTTACAGCTGAGGCACAGAAAGATTAAAGTCTAATTTTCAAACGTGTCTCCTGCTCTTGGGTGCCCCTGCTGTCAGTCTTCAACTTAAGATGTGTAGGACCTTGAATGTCCCTAGTTCCCACTGGAGTTGAAGCTGCTCATTGATTTTGGAAAGCAGGTCTTGACTTTCTCAAACTGGACACTCAAAACTGACTTGCTCAAGGTCACCCCCTGGAGGCTGAGGGCACAGGTGAAGCTTGAACTCAGATCTCCTGCTTTGTAGGCTTGCACCACAGGCACCCACCCTGCCATGCACCTGGGTTGAAACCTGCTCCTATCTCCTAGAACTGGAAGGGACCTTGAAAGGTCATTGAGTCCAGCCCCCTGCCTTTACTAGCAGAACCAATTTTTGCTCCAGATCCTGAAGTGGCTCCCTCAAGGATTGAACTCACAACCCTGGGTTTAGCAGGCCATTATAAAAATGTCCTTATTGGAAACCTACAATCTGACAAATCAGACTATTGGAGCCAAGGAGGGCTTGGACTCACTGTCTGCTGGCAAAAACAGGTCTCCCTTTTCTGGATGACACCACCTTGGCAACACTGGAGTATTATAGTCTGGTGCTCCTAGGAATTGTAGGTCTCCCCATCCTTAGGGGAAGTGTAGGAGCTTGTTGTAGCTCCTCCTACTGGGCAGCTGAGGTGAGTGCTTGTCTCAGCTCCCTCTACATAGGAAGTATCTGAAAGAGGGCTACAGGCAGAGCTATCCCCAAAACACATCCCAACCCACTTCTTCCTGGAGCGGAGGAACCAGAGTCAAGGCTGTGTGACAGTAATTGCCGTCTGCCTGTGTACAAGGCACTCACTCATCCTGCTAACTAAAGCTGCCTCTCACAAATGTGCTGCCATTTTCTGTTCCATCTGCTTACAGACAGCACGTAACTGTGTAGAATGGAACTGAAAGTGACATGTGACACACTGTGGCCCACCATCTGCCATGCTCATCTCTAGGAGCATAGCTGGCATGTTTGTCGCATCCGGGGCTCCTGTTACTTCCCTCTGCCTCATCTGCAACCTGAGCTCTCCTTGCTCATGTATAAACTCCCACCCCCATCAGTTACTGCAGATCTTCCTCACCAGTGAGCTTGATTTAATTAAGATGCACTACAATCATCGGTATGTGCATTTAACCATCTGAGGCAGAAACGAGGTGGAGCATATTGAAATCCCACTGTCACCGTGATGGGAAGAAATGAAAAACCCATAGTTTTCCTGAGGAATGTTTGCCAAGATGTAATAAAGACAGCATCCCAGGCCTGCTGAGATCAACCTGTCATTATTTCCAACACACACACACCCATGCTCTCATTACACAGCTCTCTGCACAATCCCCTGTGCATGTCAGATTGTTGTCTTGTTAGCCAATTAGCACATCATTAGCCACCATCTGCACTGTCTACTCCTAGACAACTTCACTTGAGTATCTCCTAAGCTGTTATTTATACAGCAAAATCCACTGCTCTTCTTTATTCTCATTGGTTAGAATATCTGCCCCCTGCCAACTAACCACCTGACATACGCTTGTGTAGCATGGGGAATAGCCGGTGATGTTCTATAACCTGTATAACGCAGAAGGTCAGACTAGGTGATCACAATTGGTGCCGTCTGGTCTTTACATTTATGGTGATAACAAGATTGTGCCAAGGGCTGTGCAATCAAAAATGGAGGCAGGAGGACAGATTCCCGCTCTGCCTTCCCCCTCTGTCATTATTAGGTTAAAAAAATGGATAGAGCAGTTTTCTGTTGGAAATGCTGCTTTGCAGAAATCAAAATGTTTTGCGGGAACCCATCAATTATGATGAAATGTTCACAGATTTAGAAACAATTTGTTTCAACTTTCTTGTTTCATTCCAATAATGGCAAAATGTTTGGGTTTGACTTTATCATTTTCTTTTACTTTGTTTCAATTTCTATCTGATAGAATCATAGAAATGTGGGGCTGGAAGGGACCTCGCAAAGACATGAAGTCCAACGTCCCAGGCTGAGGCAGGACCAAGTAAGCCTAGACCAGCCCTGACCGATGCTTGTCCAACCTATTTTTAAAAACCTCCAGCAGTGAGGATTCAATGACCTCTCTTGGAAGCCTGTTCTAAAGTTCACCACCCTTACGGTTAGAAAGATTTTCCTAAAATCTAACCCAAATCGCCCTTGCTCCAGATTAAGCCCAGTACTTCTCATGCTGTCTTTAGTGGTATGGAGAACAACTGATCACAGTGCTCTTTAGAACAGCCCTTAACATAGTTGAAGATTGTTATCAGGTCCCCCCTCAGTCTTCTTTTCTCAAGACTAAACATGCCCAGTTTTTTTAATTTTTCCTCACAGGAAATATTTAATATTTGTGTGTGTGTGGATATACATAATTTTATATTATACTTTTACATCAAAGCAAAACATGTTTACCTCATTGAAACAAAATGTTTCGGCTAGAGATCATTAGAATGATTTTGATTAAGTGTATTTTATTTGAAATATGCTGTTTTGTCGAAGCCAAACATTTTGAGAAGACATATCTGTTTTGACAAAGTTTTTGACGGGAAGGTTTCTGAAGTCTAGGGCTCTCTGGTTACTTCTGGCCAGAGAGAGAGGGGGGAGAGCTGCCCTTTTTGCTCTGAAAACAGACATTTCAATGCATTTTCATTTTACAAAAATGTTCCAAGGATTTTGGTTATTTTCCAGTGTGGAACAAAAGCAAATTTCAAAAGCTCAAGAGCTGCCATGCAATGGAATCATCATCCTGTGGCTAGCTCTAGTTCCAACATGATCAAAACAAAACAATTCATTGAAAGGAAACTGTCTCAGTGTTTCCAAATTTAATATTTTTGGAATTTTTGTCTATGAAAATTTTTAAAATTTTAACTTTTTTTTTAAATGTCAGAATTTCCTGCAGGAAGGAAATTCCACTTGCCAACCAGGTCAAATCATGGTTTACACCTGGGCAAAGTGGCTGTAAAATGCTACCAAATCAGAACAATAGTGTTTCACATCCACTTTGCACAAGGATACATGACATTGCAAGGAGCTAGAGCAGGGAGACTCAGGCGCTAAAGCCATGTTCACACAGGATTCTTTTACACCAGTGCAACTACTCTGCTGCACTGGCACAGTGCAAACCCCAAGTGTAGATATGCTGCACCAGGATCAGTTGCACCAGTGCCCTCTATTTACACTGATGTACATAGGGTTAGCCAGACTGGATCAGGCCCGAGGTCTATCTAGCCCAGTATTGTATCCAACAGTGGTCAGCACCAGATGTTCTTGAGGAAGTGTATGAAACTTCCATCAGGCAGACATGGGATAATCTTTTCCCATGAAGGTTTTATCCTAGCCCCAAATAGAGATTGGATTATGCTTTAAAGCATGAGGGCTAATATCCCTTCCAAAGTCTGTTAGCATTAGTAAGATTATCCAGTTACAGTTATTCATATAAATGTCCAATCCTCATTTTTATCTTGTTAAATTCTTGGCCTCAATGACATCCTGTGGCAGCAAGTTCCATAGTCTAATTACATGCTGTGTGAAAATGTCATTATGTTGGTGCAAATTTCCCTAGTGTACACAAGCCCAAAGGTCCTACCCCAAAGAACTTACACTCTTAATATGAATGAACACATCCCCTGGGAATTATGGATCAAATAGGCTGACTTCCAATCTTAGCAACCTGTTCCATTTCATTAAAGATGCTGCTAGTTTTCTCAGCACAATAAGCTCTATGACATAGCAGCAAACAGGAGGATGCAATGGCATCGTCCCCATTTTTCATTGCTTACACAATGGCTATGTTGCTATTTAAGGAGTGCTAAGAACGGGCAGGTGAACATTACAATTATCATGTGATTGCAATACGGAGGCTTGTAACATGGTAACTGAAACACAATTAGTTCCCATGGAGAGAGAACAGTGGAATATGACAGGTTTGTTCATAATGAGCCACTAGATACAAGGACAAACCTGGAGTGAACTTTGGACTTTGCCAGCATAGGCAGCCAAAGATCGGCAGCCGTTCTTATTGGATTCCATCCATTCAAGGGAGCTTTATTTTTATCTGCCATTCCACCTAAAAGCACCTCCTTATGGAAGTGGAGCTTATGGGACATACAGAGCATGCACCAAGAAGCCCCCTGAACGAATTTGTCTCCTGTAATGCTCCCCCAGCAGCAGTGCAGCTCCACCCCCCAACCCCCCCACCCCACCCCACCCCCCCACACACACAGGGGTGTGCATCAGGGCACACAATGAACACCTTTCTTGGTTTGGAAAGCAAAGGAATTCCCTTGCTGCCCCACAGCTCAGCATCCTGCCCCATTTCCTGCGCTCAGCAATGGGGGAGTCTGCAGTTTCCACACCTGAGCTATATGGTATATATACTACTGCAGGGATACCAAACATTTTTCACAAGAACAATATTTTTCATAAAAACTTCCATTTAGTCAAAAATCCATTTTCCGTAAAAAAAAACAAATGCCTTGATGGAAAATTTTGGACCAACTCTAATTGCAATGATGAGCATAATTTAAATAGCTAGCCAGATCTGTGTCATGGGTTGGGGCTCAGCCCACGCCCTTAAAGGACCATCCCACTCTATGACAATCAGATAAGGAAATAAAGATGGACAGAACTATCTGACTCCATCACTGGAGTGTCTGAGCACCTCACAGTCTTTAACATCTTTACCCTCACAAACCCCTGTGTGGTAGAGCAGTGCTGTTGTCCCTGTTGTGTAGATGGGAATTGAGCTAGAGAGAGGCTAAGGGTCTGTCTCCACTACAGAGTTAACTGAGGCATTGCCCCTTCCCCTCATCCACACACAAAACTCTCTGACCTGAGTATGGTGGTGGTTTAAACCCAGGCCAGCTGGGGCTATATAGACTAAAGCCCGGGTACTGTTAACCAACCCACTTTGCACTGAAGGCTAAACCACTCAGTGCTGATAGTCCTCCAGTGCCTTCCCACAATCCCCCCATGTGCCCAGAAGGACAGACAAGTTCTCCCATAATTCACTGGGAAATAATCATAGAACAGATCAACTTATGCAGCACTAAGAACCATGGGATGTGGCCCCAGAAGTCTTAGCGACACACATGGGGGAAGCAGAGCCCGTAAGGACATGGTAACTTACACCCAGGTGCTGCTCACCCGAGTTAACACTGCAGTGAATACATACCCTTAGTGACTTACACAAGGATCCTGCGACAGAGTAGGGAATGAACCCAAGCCATCCTTGCTCTGCTAAGAACATCCAATGCTGCCCTTCGCATGGTATCTAGGTGCCAGCTTCAGCATCTGTACAATTGTTTCTATGAAATCTAAAGGGACTCTGAGTTCTCAGTAATACTGTGCAGCCATTTCCAGGGAAGTCAGTCGAAGAAGGCAAAGGTCTCTCCGCTGGAATTAGTGCTGGACACAGACGTTTTGCTGCAAAACAAATGCAATGAAAGGGCAACTTTGTTTTCACTGTGACATTTTCTCAGCTATTTCCAGCCAAACGCAGGTCGTATCTATCTCCATGTCAGTTCCTTGCTGCGGTTACACTATTTGTTATGCAGAAAAGCTGCCATTTACATGGGGGTTTCAGTGGAGCCCTGTCAATAAAATCAGATTGAAGGTGGGCTGCGTTTTATTGTAGGGCGAGCTCTAGCCCCTTTATGCTGGTGATACAACTCTTGCCACTGAAGGATTAACTGCTACTGCCAGGTTCAGCCAAAAGTCTGACACATTCCTCACGTAGAGTTATAGGGCTCGAGGGACCAGGGAATCCAGCCTGACCTCCTGTATGTCACAGGCCACCAACACCATCCAGCACCTGTACCTGAAACCTAGCACCTACTACACCAAACTAGGCCACAGCCCGCAGAAGATTAGACAGGCAGAGAAAGGAGGGACCGAGGTTCACCAGGCCCGAGGCCCCCACAATGGCAGGGAAAGGATAAAGTGAGATCTCCCCAGGTAATCATGGCAAGTGACCTGCACCCACACTCTGCAGAGGGAGGCAAAACCCCAACAAGGTCACTGCCAATCTGGCCTGGAGAAAATTCCTTCCCAACATGGTGATGAGTTAGACCCTGAGCACGTGAGCAAATACCGGCAAGAGAGAATGCTCAGTGTCACCACCAAACCCTGGTCCTCCCCACCCAATGACCCATTTCCGGCCAGGGCCATCCCTATGATTCAGAGAGAGGAGATCAAAACTGAATCATAGTCCACTTCCTTTCAGAGAACAACATCTAAACACACCATGTATTTAGCCTCAGAGCACCACTATGATGTAGGAAGTGCTATTTTCCCCACCTGTACAGGTGGGGAACTGAGGCCCCGAGAGACTTGCCCACAGGGAGTGTACAGAGGAGTAGGAAGCTGAGCCCAAGCCTCCTAAACCCTAGGATAGCACCGCAACTGCTGGACCATCCTCCCTCACATGCTTAGCTTCCTTGATCACATGGTCAAATCCTTCCAGCAGTCTGCCCTATAGTGCAACATTTACAGAGAGAGCATCTTTACGCTGCTTTATAGAGCTCCATCGTCACCAGGGTTGGGCAACATGGGTTAGAAGAAATAACCCAACCCAGCTCCTTTCGTCTGTCACCCAGTGTCAAAACGCTTTGGAACCAAAGCTTTCTTCAGCCTCTGATTTTTGGATTTCAGCGAAAAATGTTTGGCTTTGGGGCTTTCATTTTTCAGTGAAGACCCAGAACATTTCGTCATAATCATATTTCCCAGGGAAACGTCTGTTCTGATTTTAAAAAGCTGTTTTCCATTAAAAGAAAGCAAAAACATGGTGAATTAAGCATTTTGCTCAGCTCTATTAGTAAGGTTTTGTTTTATAGCACTTCCCGCAGGCTACCGCAATCTGCCTCCCAGCTCCGTATGTTCCCATTGTATAACACACATTGCTAACCATCGAGTTCCCCCCAGCAGCTGGGCAAAGAGGCAAAGTGCCGGATCAGATACAAGAGCTGAGATTTCCACTAGATTCTCAAGCAGTTGCAATGATCTCAATATTATTTAAGGTTCATTTTAGTAAACCACAGCCACACAATGTAGCCATATAATTATAGACAGCATGAAAAGGGCATTGGCACACAAGTGTGACCTACAAAAGATACATGAACCATCCTTTTTTACTCCAATTAAGGAGTTACAAGTCAATCATAAGGAGAAAAAAGGGCAACCATAGCACCATTCATTGTACTTACAGTAGTGCTTAGATTACCCCATTCTGGTCCCCATTGTGCTAGGTGCAGTAAAACCATATTGCAAGGGACAGTCCCTGCCCCAAAGTGCTTACAGTTTAAATAACGACAAATTGACTTACCCCAGGTCACTATAAAAAGCCAGGAATAGAACCCAGATCTCCCAGCCATGGTACAAGCCACTTTTCTAATACTTGTATCTATTAGCATGCGGACAAGGGGGAGCCACCGGATATAGGGTACTTGGACTTTCAGAAAACCTTTGACAAGGTCCCTAACCAAAGGCTCTTAAGCAAAATAAGCAGTCATGGGATAAGAGGGAAGGTCCTCTAGTGGATCAGTAACTGGTTAAAGATAGGAAACAAAGGGTAGGAATAAATGATCATTTTTCAAAATGGAGACAGGGCCCTCCAAAGATGTGCACTGGGACTTGTCCTGTTCAACATATTCATAAATGATCTGGAAAAAGTGGATAAACAGTGAAGTGGAAAAATTTTCAGATGATACAAAATTATTCAAGATGACAGTCCAAAGCTGACTGTGAAGAGCTACAAAGGGATCTGACAAAACTGGGTGACTGGGAAACAAAATGGCAGATGAAATTCAATGTTGATAAATGCAAAGTAATGCACATTCAAAAAAAAATAATCCCAACTATACATAAAAAATGATAGAGTCTAAATGAGCTGTTACCATTCAAGAAAGAGATCTTGGAGTCATCACGGATAATTCTCTGAAAACATCTGCTCAATGTGCAGCGGCAGTCAAAAAAGCAAACAGAATGTTAGGAACCATTAGGAAAGAGAGCGCTAAGAAAACAGAAAATATCATCATGTCACTGTATAAATCCATAGTACGCCCACACCTTAAATACTGCGTACAATTCTGGACATCTCTTCTCAAAAAAGATATACTAGAATTGGAAAAGGTGCAGAGAAGGGCAACAAAAATGATCAGGGGTATGGAACAGCTTCCATATGATGAGAGGTTAAAAAGACTGAATTATTCATTTTAGAAAAGAAATGACTGAGGGGGGATATGATAGAGGTCTATAAAACCATGAATGGTATAGAGAAAATGAATAAGGAAGTGTTATTTACCCCTTCACATAACACAAAACCTACGGATCACCCCATGAAATTAATGGGCAGCAGATTTAAAATAAACATAAGGGAGTACTTCTTCACACAGCACACCATCAACCTGTGGAACTCATGGCCAGGGGACATTGTGAAAGCCGAAAGTATAACTGGGTTTAAAAAGGAATAAGATAAGTTCATGGAGGACAGGTCCATCAATGGCCGTTAATCAAGGCCCCAACCCCATCCTCTGGGTGTCCCTAAACCTCCAATTGCCAGAAATTGGGACTGGACAACAGGGGATGGATCGCTTGAAGTTGCCTCTTCTGTTCATTCTCTTTCACTGTGCATGGTCAGAAGACAAGGCTAGATGGATCATTGGCTTCACCCAGCATGGCCATTCTTATATATATGGTACAACTCAGCCATTAACATGTAGCTTGCCCTGAATTAGCTAGAACCTAGACTTGTAGCACTACCAGGTAGTTGGCAGGTCCAGGCTGCCCGCCCAGCATCAGTAACCAGCTTGCTCTCCATTTCCCAATGGCCTGCTGTGAACACAGCCCAGGGGAAGTTCCACTACAAAAGGTTTGACAGCCAGCGGCCTCATGGCTCCTGATTGGCTCCCTGACCTATATAAACCCCAGGGGCCTTCCAGGAAGTGTCAAGGCAACAGTGTAGCTCTCCTGTAACTGCCATGACTGTTTCTGCACCTTGCTCCTGAATTCCTGGCTTTTACCTTGGCTTGATTTGGACTTTGCCTCCTGACTTTGACTTTGGTATCGACCCTGCCCTGGAACCTGACTATGAACCCCTCAACTACTCTCAGCCTCTGTTCTGTCCAGCAGATCCCAGTCCCTTGCTCCCCCTGAGGAATTATCCCTAGGACACAAGTGCAGGTCCTTAATAACACCACCACCTTGCAGGCTGGCTAGGCTCTGAGATACATGCTAGGCCTGAAGGCTGCATGCCGGTAGAAGCATGTACTTGTGTATTTCACCCCTGTATGTGTAATAATAACAGCAACAGGTAATTGTAAGAACAGGGGAACAACTGCTGGTCCACCTTTTATCACACGGCAATACACACTCGGCTTCTCAGACAGTCAAGGCTCGTTCTCCGAAGGCAGCTGACAATCCTTCTGTTGCTTTGCTGCTAGATATGCAGGCTGCTACTGCTTCTTTGTTGCACGTTGTCATCTGCCTTTGGTCTAAGTGTCTGAAAAAAAAACCCATATACTCTGCATCAAAGAAAAAATGTGAGACACAGCAGAAAACATGCCTGACTTTATTCTCAGCCCTGACAGCTACAGAGAGCAGCTGCCTCCATTCTGCACCACAAAAAACACCACGTTGGAAAAAGAAGTGACTGAAGGTAGAACAAATGTTATTTCCTGGGGCTCATTCTACCATACATAGTCAAACCTGCCTTGGGTGTGCTCAGACAGAGTGAAATTCTGCTGATAAGGAAATTGAAAGACACATCTGCAGTTTTTCCAAGGTCTTGTTACTAAAGTTGGAAGAATAACTGATTTTTCAGTTCGCTTGCTGATCGAAAACTTAAAAGGAAAAAAAATGGTTCAGGTTGAACAACGCATTTCATTTCATTTTCAAGGTTTTTTAATATTTTAAATAGTTTATTTAATAAAACCAAAGTACATTTTGGAATGAAAAGGTGCCTCAAATTGAAAAATCAAAACTTATAATTTTCAAACTGTTAAAATGAACCTTTTTTTTTCTTAAATGCTTTTGGGGTTGGGGGGGGTTGGGTTCCCCCCACCCCGACTTTGTGGAATCTATCCCAAAGTGCAGAATGTTTTGGTAAGCTTGAATCTGTGCTTTTCAACAAAAACATTAAGTTGAAAATTTCCTCCAGCTCTACTTGTCATATGAAACCAAGCATTGAACCTTCAGCTGGGAGGGCGGGGGGGATTTTTCAGATATAATTTTTTTATCGAAAAATGGCATCTATGCAAAGAGGAATCTAAAAGAACAAGTTTTCAGCAAAAATTTGCAACCAGTTGTAGTCACTAGCAGAGCTGGCCAGTGCTATTGGAAGTGCCTCCTTCAGTGGGAATGTTTCTACCATGCCCATATGAGTAGGGTCCTTTCGCTCGCTTATCCATGGATAATCACGGATCATTGTTCACACACAGGTCAGGGAAGAGCTGTTCTTCATGCACACATCTGGCTTCATATGTGACTTGGGGAGGGGGAACTCTGCCCACATCTGGGCCCATGCTATTCAGGCTGAACACGCTCACCCTTGTTTATGAAGTTAGCAACATCCAGTCAGGGAGCAGTAATGTTGTGGGACCTAAATGGCTTCCAGACAGGACACATAATGGACAGAGAGAAGCCAGAGTAAAAACAAAGAGTTCATGAGCTACCCAGGGCTCTATTCCAGAAAGTCCTGGGACACTCACCAATAAAATTAACCTGTAACCCCAGCCTTCTCACTTCAGGGATTTGAGTACTGGCTCTTTATCTTGATGCCTGGTCCCTCCCCACAAGGAGACCCCACCTAGTGCCTGGAACACAAAGGGTGCTGTCCCTTGGGAAAATGTTTACTATCAAATACTGGAAGTGTAGTCCAGTACACAAGGAGTAAAGTAATTATCACAGTCCGCAAAGTAACAACACAACAACAGGGGGAACTTTATTAGGTCCAGGGAACAAAAGATAAGGAAAGAACAGGCATAACTAGAATAATAAAATAACAACAATATCTTAAACTCTCCCTCTCCCAAGGTTTACAACACATCCATACCACCCTGCTCCCTTCCTGCCTCAGCAGACAGTGGGTTGAGACTCAATTCTGCACTGGGGGATGCAGCGCTGTAATCACTGGCTGGCTTAAAACTCACAAGCAAAATAAATAGACATGGGATTTCTTACAGGCCCTAAGAGAGTAGGATGGTCTTGAAGCTCCCTAGTCTGGAGCCCAATGGAGAATTAGGCTGGCTCTCGGTAGCCTGACCTAGAATTGCTCCTCAGCCTCCTGAACTGCTGGTCTCTGCAGGGCTGACATCCTACAGAGACCCGGTAATCACCACCAAGTTCAAAGCTTCCTGTTGGGCAGGGATGGGAAGTTGAATGGGGACCTTCCAGGCTCTGATGCTTCTCTCTCTGCTCCAGCAACCGCCAAACCTGAAAGTGAAATGAAACCCTCTGCCTCTGAGTTCTGGCTTCTCATGGGTTCTGGGAGTAGCTCCCAGCTTGTTCTATCCCCACCTTGGGCCGTAGACAATCTGGGAAATGGAGCCCTGAGCCTCTGTAGCCATGGCTGCTGATGGCCAGGGGCAAGTCCCGAGAGGCTCAGAGGAATATTTCAGGAACAACCAACTGCAGAGGGGGTTGCAGATCCAACCAGAGGCTGTTTGTAGGTAATTTGGGGACAAGGAAAGGGCTGAATTTATCAGCTACATTGTAGCTTGCTCCCTTCTCATCCTTCATGCACTGGTGCAGGGGGTGGGATTGGATAAATCCCCAGCCCCCTGCTGGAGCACCCTGTCGCAGTGTCAGTGTAACTGCACCTGAATCCAACACCCTCCTGCCCCCCATGGTCCACTCCAAGGGTGCCCAGTCAGGTCTCAGATCTCCAGCTGTTATCTGTCACTGGGCAGGGACCCTTGTCCCATTCCCTTCTAACTGGGGGGATTTAAGGTGCACAGCTCCCTGTCTTATGCTGTGATATCCCCAGCCAGCCAGTCTGCCTAATGGCCAGAGCCTGTGTGTCACTTTCTCTCGAGAGCTGTGGCCAGTGTATTGCCAGAAGTTACAAGTTCACACACAGCCATTGCTAAGCAAGCAGTTATTCTTAAGGTTAAAGCATGACAGAGAAAACATATAAAACAATGAACAGATTTAACACACACTAAACATACCAGGAGTCACCCACCCGTCTTATGGGGCCCTACAAGGCCAAAGTCTTCCCAACCTTTCTGCAAGGGTTGAGGCGCTTGGACAGCACCTCCTGTCCATTTGCTGGATCAGAAAGCAGGCCCTGAGTCAGTTTAAATCCTGCCTTTTTATGCCATTAGCCCTTTCTTCGTCTGTTGGTCTCCGGAAAATCCAGTCTGCACCAGCATGCACCAGCCTCCCCAGGGGGTGGCACCTCTCTGGAGAGGTTCAGAACCTGAGTGATTCAGGTCACCCCACACAGTTTTGGTTCCTGGAGGAGCTGTGCTAACCTTCCCCCCGGCCCACAGTGATACAGAAACCATTCATAAACTTAATGCAATACAGCCCCCAAAGATACCACATGGGGCTGCATTATCTGCCACACACCCCTCCTCCATAAGACTGGCAGAGGTCACTCCGTCCTCCCTGGCTCTGGGGCCACCTTGAAGCTGATGGTCCCTGGCCTCCCCCTTCCCCCCCAAGAGCAGCTGCATGGCTGTGTGTCCTCCTGTGGCTGGAACTCACCTCCTTGAAGCCACATGAATGCTGTGTGTCTGGGCCCAGTCACTGGCAGGCTTTTCAGGGCCTGCAACTGGCTGCCCTGGCTTGGAGCTGCCACAATAGCTAGGGACCAGGAACTTCTTCTCTAGCCTATCATCTATGAGACCAGTTCAACAGCTTCCTCCTCCACCATATCAGTGGTCAATGGAAACCAATCACAGATGCTTTTCACCTTCTAGGTGCCATGGAAAAATCAATGCTGGCCAGGTTTGCATTAAGGAAATGGGCATCAGTGCAGCTATCCCTGTGTGAACCTCCCATACTGGCATTCTGCACTGGTGCCAAGGGGCTCTGACACAGGTGCTGCGCGCTTGGGTTCATCTCTGTATCACAGTGGGTTGGCATGAGCCCTGCATGGCAATGTGCAGCAATCCACATTAGGGGAACAACTTCATTACATCAGCAACAATTTCCTTAACATAGACAGGGTCTGAGCAATCAAAGGATACAAATGCAGTGCCAGCTTCTGTGTGCACAGAGGTACATGTGATGGCCATTGCCTTGGCTGACACACAGGGATCGAATTGTTGACCTCCAGAGCTAAAATTAAAAAAGCATAAGGGGCTACAGGTTGAGCCAGGCTGCCTAGCAGGGGCTGCAACAGACTCTTATTCTCTGTGGCTCAGGCATGGTGGCTTATACATCAGGTGAATGGGAAATGCCGAGTCATTTTATCTAGATTGGAAACACTTTGGGGGAGGGTCTGTCTTCTGTGTTTGTACAGCGCCTGGCGCGATGGGGGCCTGGTCCATGATGGGAGTTCCACTGTGCTACCACAATACAAATAACAACTAATAGTGATGTCCCAGTGCAGAATTTGGCTCATTGTAAGGAGTTGCTAGTGACCATCAAACTGAGCCCCAGTTTCTGGTTTCACCTCTGCAGAGGGGTCAAATATTATTTTTTGATTTGATACTGTACAAAAGCCAGGTTTGGAAAGCGTGGTCTTCAGCTCCCACCATATCACACTGCCACGCGACATGGCACCCACACAGCCCCCTCTAGTGGTGCCTGTGAGCACTGGGGGGTGCCTGGAGGGAATTCTACCCTATGTGAAAAGACTTTGGGAACGCCACAGAACTCTTGAGAATTGTTCCTCAGTCAGGCCTCTTGGGAGCTCCCCCAGATGCAAGAACACCCTCCTGAGCGCACTGCATGGCTGCACAACTGAAATTGTTATTTATTTATAGAGCACGTGTGCTGAGCAGTCTCCAGGCTCCTAACAAAACAGAACAAAACACCCCGCTCTGTGTGTTCACCATAGGGGAGAGAAATGCAAATGTTGAGAGGCTTTGACTGTGCGAGAAACCCCGGCTGAGCAGACTGAACTCCAGCCCTCTGCCTTTAAAAGCCTGAGGTTTCACTGCTTGAGCTAGAGGACTAGGCCAATGAGCTCATGCTCAGCAATCATAACACTCTGGCCACTAGCAGAGGATAAAGAGCTCCAGTGTGTCAGCCCCGGTTACAGGTGCATGGTTCTCCTGAAGCCAGTTCCCTTTGCCCAGGTGGGCAGTTCTTGGACACTGGGATTAGACCTAGTCAACAAGAGAAAGTTGTACAGATTTAACCAAATGGGATTAGATGGGGGGGTGCTTTTAAAAGTGGGAGGGCTATGCTTGGGGAGAAGGGGTGATGTGAGGGTAGGGCCTCAGGGGGAGGGGCAGCATGGGGGTGGCGCCTCAGGGAGAAGTAGCTGTGCAGGGGTGGGGCATCAGGGGGAAAGGGCGGCATGAGAGTGGGGCCTTGGGTGTAGGGTGTTTCCGCTGCCCTGGGTCAGAGCCAATTTAGTGCCATCAGTGCACCCCCCTCCCCCGGGTTCTGGACACTAACTTGGGTTCGAAAGAGCTTTATATGGATTTATGGCATTCAGTTAAATCAGTGCCACTTTCCTGTGTAGACACAGCCAGAGGATCTGTGCATCTGGGCAAATTTTCTCCCCCTCCATCTTCTCTTTGTTGCATTCACTCTTCTCCATATACCACCCTGCTTCCAGATCACGTACTTCAGCTCCCCTTCTTTCAAATTCATCTCCCCATATGTCTCCTGAGGGTGTGGTGCTGCAAACCCGTGTACCAGGTCACAACGACAAGAAAGGAGAGCTGGGCCCAGTCCCATGGGAAAGGAGCTGCTGTTATGGGATGAATGGGAGGTGGGCTCACTGTCCCACTCAGGGAAGGATTCCAGTTGCCAGTGTGAAGGGTCCTGCTGCAGGTGGTTGGTGGCCCCTTGGCAGTTTAGTATTGTTCACCCATTGAATCGGGAAGCTACCTCTGCCCCTATGCTGGGTTTACACCCACTGCAAATCTGGCCTGTGCTGTGGTGTAAGAGCAAGCACAGAGGGCTGGGGGCTAGGACAGTGAAGAAGGAGCATGTGTGACAGCCCTAAAAAGCTAGAGATTTTCCACTTTCCATCTCTGCTCTGCTTTTGTAATGAATGGCCTTTTGCTGCCTTTCAGAACCAGAGCATCTCAGACAAACTATCTCTGGAGACTGCAAAGTCTCTGACCTTGGCATTGCTGATGACACAGCGCAGTATAGATTGTGCCTAGAGCCAAATCCTGCAACAAAAAAGATGATCCAAGCCAAGAGTATATTGGCTCAATTGGACTAAGCACTTGGAACAGGACTAAACAAGAAGGATGATACCAGACAGATGACAGCTGGCATTCCCTTATAAGCCGTCTGTCTGGAGGGTCTAGGCTGTGGGATGACGTCCTAATATGCACGTTGGAAATATCCTACCTCCTTCCTTTGGCCCTCACTGCTGAAACAAATCAGATACTGATGCTGGGTTGTAAATTTCAGAGCCGTTCAACTCTAAACCCTCCTTGTGACTTTAGAATTGAATCTTTCATATAAATGGATTGAGAAGTTCTCCCTTTGAAGTTATCCATCTCTTAATGAAACATCCTGACACTAGCTGAGTCAATTTGATGTCCGCTGTTGAACTCAGTGTGTTCATCCAAGGCTGACATGGCTTTTCTTTTTCTTTTTTTTTTTTTTACAGCCCTCGTATGTTATTGTAACCCACCCTTCATGTTTCGGTATCTCTCGTCGCTCTGACAGCCTGCTCACCAAGAGAAACTGCTGCATTTACTTACCTTACCGCTTCACTCCTCCCAGACATTCCCTTCTCCAGTTCAGAGCAGCCCATCTGTCAGACCCACTTTTAAGTAGAAGTTAGCCTGGGGTTACCCTGAAAGGGTCACTACAATGAAAGGTGTTGACACACCAGGGCACTTTCTAGAAACAGGATTTAATTTTATAATCACTTTTTAAAAATGACAACGCTATGTTCATCCCAAAGGATCCCATGCACAGCACTAAACTAGGCAGCTATAGCTAGGTATTCACACACATAGGACTCCATGCATCACTAAAATGCAGCTGCCTCTGGGATGGAACATGACAGCTATTACAAGCTCTATTAATTCAAGTTCAAAGTTTCAGTCCTTATCTTCAAGATGCTCATTGGCCTTAGCCCACCATACCTAAAAGATCCCTGAAAGCTCAGGGATGAGGACCAGGGTGGGCAACACTGCTCCTCTGGCACAATGGAACTCCCTAGCATAAGGGTAAAATCAGTGCCGGAGGCAGAACTTTAACATGGGTTGGTCTGAGACTGTGGAACAAACCCCCCCAGGAACTCTAGACCATCCCAAACCTTCTCACCTTCCACTCCAGGCCAGATGCATGTCTCAGACCTGCCTTCTCTGATATCAACCAGAGCAACATGGACATTGTTTATATACAAAGATACCCCCTCCCAAAATCTCCACTGCACACACAATTCTACCCTGGGGGAGAGGAGGAGAGACAAAATGAAGCCCATATGACAGATGTCAGTCATAATAAAAAATAAAAAAAATAATAATTGGAGATATACCAATCTCCTAGAGCTGGAAGGGACCTTGAAAGGTCATTGAGTCCAGCCCCCTGCCTTCACTAGCAGGACCAATTTTTGCCCCAGATCCCTAAGTGGCCCCTTCAAGGATTGAATTCACAACCCTGGGTTTAGCAGGCCAATGCTCAAACCACTGAGCTATCCCTCCCCCAAATGTGTGACTGGAAGCTGCTCAGATACTATCGTGATGACCACAAAGAATAGAATAGAATTTAACAACACCTACAACACAATCTTATCCAGGGGGAATTCAGGTGGCAGAATGCAGTCACCAAAATTATAATTTGGCCAGGACCCCAGGGTTAACACCTGTATTATTGTGTGCACTGCAAAGATCTAAACACCAGGAGCTTGGCATGCTGTTTGCTAACTGTCAGTCCCGATTTCTGCTTATGTTCATATAAGAGATTTCACTAAATTATAAATCATTAAGTTGTCAGTGATGCACCTCAAGAAACCTAATATAAACTTTTTAGAATTATTTAATAAAAACATTAATTGGGGATGTAGGCGAGAGAGAGCCTGAAGTACAGGACCAGGTATAAGATCTGAGGCCTGAACCAGGGGCTGTGAACCAAAGTCAGGTCATGTATTAAAGTAGCTGTTTACAAGCTCCCAGTTCAATATATGACCCTGGCAAAAGTACTGCTAGTGTAGCTAGAAGCACAAGCACCCCTAAGAAGCAATGGGATACCGGGTAGGTGTGAGAACACACTCCAAAAGATTAGCCCAAGGACATTCTGAGCAAACACCAGACAGGAGGATGTTTAGTCACCTGGAGTGTAATACAAAGCAGATAACAAGCAGATATCCTGAAACATATGAAGGGGCACATAAGTTGTTTGCCTCAGTCTATAAATATGGAATTTCCTCGCCTTAACCCTTTGTTTGGCCTTGGGGCCAGCAGAAATTCCTGCTGCTGACTGAGCTGCTCCTTACCACTGGACACTCGTGTTAGTGTACTTGTAACCATGGAGCCAGTGCACTGGGACTGTCTTGAGGACAATAAAGCTGGCTGAGTGCCTTTGTCACCGAACTGTGCCTGTGGTTGTTCTTTTATGAATAAAACCGAGGTCTCTTCAGCAAACTGCATCCAATGCTTGTGTTACTAATATTGGCTTTCCTGAGACACAGACATTGAGCAGATGTAACAACTCAAAGCACCTCCTGGACTGCATTACCACGGCAATGACATTCCAGCCTTCAGCACTTAACAACAGGGGACTCCATGTGAGCCTGTAATTACTGCTATTATATCTGTTGTGGTAGTAGCCAGAGGGCCCCATAAAAGATCAGGGCACCACCGTGCTAGGTGCTGTAAATGGTCCTGAGCAGAAGATTTTACAGTCTAAGTAGGCACAGACTGCACTGCATCAATGGCCCCTGGAGTAGGATATTGTGATCATCTGTTGTTCTCAGTCTTTGATACGCTGATATGATGCTGCAAGCTGGGTGGTTTTTAAATTGCTGGAATTGGACTGGGGACCTCTGGACTGCAAAGCATGAGCCTTTACTGCCTGAGTCTAAATGACCAATGGTGTTAGCCAAGGCTGTTGCAGGCTCATCAACCTCTCATTGTGGCCCAGCCACCAGTAGAGAGGGACACAGCACCACATGGAGTGGGTGGAAGTTACAATGACATCCCCACAGAAAGCATCCTCATGAGTCACTCAGCGTATCCCTGAGGCAGAGGCTAACGGGTCAATGGGAGCAATCATGCCAAGACTGTGATTGTGCCAGAACTGTGGTGGAAGTGAAGGTTTTGTTTCTGCTCCAATAGCCATGGAGCTGCATCTGGCCAGAGTATTCCAGGGAATTTGGTGCAACTGGGAGAGCTCCACTTGGAAACGGGCTCCAATTTCTTCCACTGTCGGGAGTTTTCTACTTGCTTGGTGGATAAAATTAACTGTGTGGAGATAAGCTAAAATCATAGAGTTCTTGTTCCTTGGGTTCCTAGAAAAGACCAGGTCATATGATAAAGCCAGAGACCTCCAGGTAAGAACTCACTCTCTAGCTCTCTGATTATGCACCTGGAGTCCGGTGTCTCTCTGCTCACACAACTGACTGGACTGGCCACCTTCATGGAGGCCAATTTCATGGGGGCACACACCATGTCCTCTCTGGCTGCTTTTCAGACTGTCTTGCTCACTAAGGCTGTGGCCATCGGCAGGTCCTGGTGTGTGTGGGCAGGGAAGCAGTGCAAAGAGCCTTTCCCACTGCACACCCTGCAGTTAGCCACAATTGCCATCTCAGTGCAAGGGCTCTCCTGGCTCATGCCCACCCCAAGGAAGAAGAAGAGCCATGACCCCACCTGCCACACCTTGCAGTGACCAGCAAAAAGGGACGCTGTGCTCCCATAGGGGGCATGGACAGTGCCCACTCATATCAGCCTGTGATGAGCTCCTCCAAGCAGCCACCCCAGCATTTCCTGTCAATCTTGCTTCCCATGGCTGTCATTTGGTTCGGGGGTAGTTGCCCTTTCTCAGTCTCCTCTCCAGTGCCTAGTGGGGTGGCTCTGTCTCAGACCTGCTTTCCTGAGCAGGCCTCCTTACTTTGCTCTCCTGACAGTGCAAGTCCTTCTCCTCATCTCCTGGAGATATGTTAAAGAAGTTAGACTCAAAAGGGATTTTCTAGGTGGCTGGCCAACCGATGACCTTCACAGTTACACCTCTGGCCCTTTAAATATTGACAAGGCTGGGTCTGCTGCCTATTTTAATTTCCTCTATAAATGTTTCAGCTATTTTCCCAGCTACTGCAGCAAATGATGCAGATTAAGTGTGCTGAACTGGGGTGTTGCACCAGGAAAGCAATTCCCCTGTGGTTAGCGGCTGAGCACGTTCTCCACCACTGGGATCTGCTCCCCAGCCCACAATTCTCCACATCCATTAGTGCTGCCTTTTGCACGATGTTATTAAAATGTTCATTAAACCCTAAATACGCCAGGGAGTAAGCATCCATTTCAGGGTGGCTGCCTGTGGGATTGCACTGAAATTGCCACACCTGCTCTGATTCCAGGCAGACCTCTGTCACGGAATTAATCCATGGGGATGGCACAAGGTGGAGGTACAAGTGTCCTCTGCATTGTCCAGTGTTTGTGTAAGACTGATCCTTGTGGAACTCCACTAGTAACCTCCCTCCAGTCCTATAACTCACCTTTCAGCACATCTTCTTCCCTTTAGCCAATTCCTTATCCACTTTACAAGGCTTGTACTAATCCCCATCTTCCCTAATTTAACTAATAATTTCCCATGTGGTACCATGTTAAATGCTTTTTACTGAAATCCAAGTATATTAGATCTATTGAACTTCCCTTATCTAAAAAATCAGTTATTTTCTCAAAGAGGGAAATCTGATTGGTCTGGCATGATCTACCTTTAATAAACGCATGTTGCATTACATCCCTTTTACCATTTACCTCCGTAAATTGAATTATTATTTCCTGCACAATTTGTTCTAAAGCCTTTCATGCTACCTAGGTCAGACTAACCTAGGTCTGTAATAGCACAGATCACATTTTTTCCCCTTTCTTAAATATAGCTATGACATTAGCTCTTCTCCAATCATATGGTGCTACCCCCAAATAGACAGATTTATTAAAAATCCTTGCTACTGGACTCACAATCTCATGAGCCATCTCTTTCAGTATTCTGGGATGGAAATTACCCAGTTCCCTTGTGTTAAATGCATTAAGATCTTTAAGTATTTCTTCCATCTCAGATGTGGTAATTTCCATTTCTTAACTCATTTCCATCAGCTGTCCTGCCTTCATGAACATGTCCCATATTATTCTTGTTATAGAAAACCGAGGGAAAGTATTCATTTTGGTTTTGGGCCATAGCTAGATTGTCTTTATTCCCCTTTCCATCTGCACTGCCTAACGGCCCAACCTCAGCCTTGCGTATTCTCTTTTATTTATATAACTAAAAACTTTTTACCTCCTATAAAAGGTTGCAATAGCCTTTTGGCAAAACCAAATTGGCAGTGACTGACCCTTGATGCTGAGTGGGGAAGGTTTCACTGTCTATTAGTGAGCCTATTACTTTTAAGGAGTTGTGTTAATATATTTCAAGGATATTACAATTAAGTGTCATTACATATCTCCTCATAACTCTGCGACCTGCAACCACGCAGGTTGCTAATTAGCCTTTTAGCTCCTCAGGAACCAGGAAAAGGCTGAATAGTTTTTGGCCTCCATTGATATTTGATTCATAGAGAAGAGATTGCATAAGGGACCTGCGTGTGGGAAACAGAGCCTAGTACTACTGGTTATGTCGTCCTATGTTGTTCTACACTCAAGAGCAAAACTGGGAACTTGGCACCTAGTGGATGGGGGAGTGGTTGGGCTATGAAGCCCCCAGGAGGCACTTTGGTTAAGTCACATGGTAGAATGGGGACCCCATCATCTATGAAGAGGATGCCCCATTCTCTACACCCAGAGATGACCCATCTTTACCGCACCACATTTGGAGAACAAGTCCCACATGTGACCTAAAGGCTCAAAACCCAGACATCAAATAAAACAACCCCCCGGATTTATTTATTTTTAAAAAAAAACATGATTTTTAAGCCAATTTGGGGGGCCCGACTCATGATTTTTGCACCATTGGGCTTAGCAGTGCTGTATTAATGCTTAGATCGTCCAGCCTAGATGCCATGCGAGCACTGCAACTTTATGGCTTGCTCTGTGAAGACAGTAATAAGCTCCTTATAAACTGATAAGGAACAAAATGGTCTCCCACTTTAAAAAAAATCCTTCTTTCCAGGCCAAAGGGTATTACTAGGGCCAAGGTGTCAATCACAGACCTTGCTGCTGACAGCGTGAACAGGTGTATTTCAGCCACACAACGGAGGCATTGCTGTATGTGCTTTCAGATCTGTGGTATCCTTGTTTCATTGCATGGGGGGATTAAGAGGCAAGATTCTAGCATTAAGGTCCTGGGCGTGGGCTCCGTTTCTCCCTCTTTCTTGTTGCTAGGTCCCCACTGTTTCCTCCACCTAGTCATCTTTGCACTTTAATTTCTCTCTTCACCACCTGCACCAATTGTGTTGCCTTAAATAATTGATCAAGCAAGCTAGGAATTGCTCTCTGCTGTTCCTGTTGAAAGCCCCTGGCACTGGCCATCTCTGCCAGCGAGTGAATTAATCCTGTCAGCGAACACCTGACCCCAGTGTCTGAAGGTAATTTCAGGGTGCCCCTGAGTGACAGAGAATTCTTGGCACAGTTGGGCAGTTTAGACAAATGGATATCTGATTGTTGGCATCTCTCTGCCTAGCGCTCATGTGATCCGTTTCTCTGGGCCCTTGCAATTTGTTCTGCTTTGCTAGTTGTTGAACCTCACGGCGGCAAGTTTAATGCTATTCCAGCTCCTGGTATTACTGGGACTCCCCTGGCACTGGCCACTGGTCAATATGGCCCCGTCCTGGAAGCTGAATTCCCAGCTGCCCTTTCACACTCCGAACAAGAATCACACTCATTTCCTCGGCGCTTACTGCTCCAGCGAGGGAGCTGTCAGCCTGCTTGAGACAGGATCCCCAAAGGCAAGAAGCGATTGCATTCCTCCCCCACAGGAGGTGAAGTACATTGCCTCTTTCAGAACCAGCTCCTTGGGGGCAGGCTCCTTGCCCCAGCCCTGCTGAAATGCAGATCGGTGAGTGCCTGAGTGGGGAGAAGTGGGAGTTCAGGCATGTAAATGCAATGGCTGGGTGCCCCTGAAGCAAAGAGAAGCATCTCTTTCATGTGCTTGCTTCTAACTTGTTGTTCTTAGACACTTATATGGCCCCCTGCCTGGAGTATTGGACACCTCACAATGCTCAGCGTCTGTACCCTCACAAGCCCCTGGGAGTAGGGCAGTGCATTATCCTCTTTGTCCAGATAAGGAACTGCAGCCCAGAGAGACAAGGAGACTGTGGTAGAGCAGGGACTTGAGCCTGGGGCTCCAGCTTTGCATGCTAACCACTGGGCCACAGTGCTAAGCCAGGCTTCCCTGTTACAGGCACAAGCCTGAGCTCAGACAGCGGCAGAACAGACAGAACAGGCAGCTTTAGGGGCTATTATGTGAGGCAGCCATTTTAAGGTTGTATTTAGCTAGTAAGCTATTCAACTATCCACCCAACACCCCCCACCTGGGGCCTGCTGCTAATACCTGCCCATCAGAAGGAGTGAGGCGCCCCCAATCCCCAACCCCGGAGGCCCAAGCCACTTGTGTGACCATCAGAGCTGGGCTTAAATGTCCCTGCTCCATCCCAGCTCAAGTGTCATAGTGGTGGCAAATGTTATGCCCCTGACAGGTGTAGTAGGAAGAGGGCCTGAAACATAAGCCCTTGTATCTGAGGCCTAATATGAGGCCTGAGGCCTGGGCTAAAGTAGTGGTCAAAGCTTTGCTGACATAAAGCAAAATCAGGCTGTGAGCTAGAGGCAGGCCCTGCTCAGAGAATCTGGCAAGCACAGGGCTGATATTGCAGAAACACACAGTGCTAGGTACAAAGCACTCATACAAACACATTCCAGAAGAGTGGTACTAGAACACCTCAATACCAACACATTCCCCAAAGATAACAGGGTCACACTGACCCATCCTAAAGATAAGGTCAGGATGGCAATGTGATGTTTTGATCGAATCAACATGTACAAGGCAATGGATGGCAACAACTCAGGGGGCAGGAACTAACCACGTCAGGGCGGGATACATAACTTGTTTGTACTTATATATAAAATGAAGCCTCAAAGGGAGTGTCTCTGTCTGGCTTAGGGAGGAACGGAAAGTCCTGCCATTCACTGAGCTGGTCCATTGTCAGGGGCATACATGTGTTAGTGTACCTGTAACCATTGAGCCGGAGCAACAGCATCGTGCTTCATTGGTAATAAACCTGGCTGGGTGCCTTTGCTACTAAACCAAGTTTTGTGATCTTGTTCAGCAGTTTGATCGGAGCCTGCTGTATGGGCTATCTGGCCAGAGCCAGTGCAGCACACAGAAAGAACACACGCATGCAGCCAAACATCTATTGACAACAGGCAGACCCCGAACAGCTCAGCGCTGGCTTTGAATGTGTGCCCAGATGTTTGGCTGCCTCTCTGAGGCCTGAGCATCTAAGGTAGAGGTGGTTGGATGCTGATTGTGACCCATTTCCCTGGTGGGTCTTAGCAGTTTCCTTTGAACAAATTATTTGTCTCTTTTAATTCTCTGGCCCCCTCCAATGCTGGGGCTGCTAAAACAGGCAGGGACTCTGGGGTGAACAGGTTTTCTGCTGCAATTTCTCCCTTCCACCACCATGCCCTCTTTTATGAGAATGCCAGCAGGACGGTGCTGAGGGGCACAAGAAGGTGATTGCTTCGTAGCAGCCAACCAGCTTTGGAAAATCATAGGCATTTGGGGTTTTTTTCATCCTTTTCTTTCCTTTGTTCGGAGCAATTTCAGACAATTTATCACTGTGCAAAGTGTTCCTAGGCTGGGGAAAAAACATCAATCCAACTTATTGCAGGATGGGGGTTCATTCAGGATCCTGCACTGTTAAAGTCCGGAGAATGGCACAGTCATTACTGGAATCTCACTAAGCAAATGGGAGGGTCTGTTTTTAATTCAGTCATACACAGAATAAGCTTTGTGAGTACCCATATGTATGTGTGAGTGATTGTGAGGCTGTGTGATTGCACATGTGTATGTGACTGCATGGGTAGGTGTATGCCCATGTGTGTGTGAGTGCTCAGGGGCGTGCATGCCCACATGTGTGTTTTCTCCTGTCTCCAAGTGCCCACGTGTGCTCTCCTGCCTGTCTGTGCCCACATGCATGGACCACTGCTCATATGTATGAATGCCCCAAGCATGTGTGTCTGTGTATGTGTATGTCCGTGTGTGTGTGTGTGTGTGTGTGTGCGCCCATGTGCATGTCTGCCAATACTTGTGTGCCCTGCCCACATGTGGTGCCCCTGTTTTCACATGTATATGTATGTACTCATGTGTATGTGTGTGTAGCTGCAAGTGTGCACAAGTCCATGTGTACATGTGTGCACTTGTGTGTATGTCCACATGTATGTCTGCATGTGTGTACCCATATGTGTATGCCCTCCTGTGAATGTGTGTCTGTGTGTGTATGTCCATGTGTGCCTGCCTCTCAGTGTGCCTGCACACATACCCAGGGAGCTCTGGATAATGTTGCCTCTTTGGATCAGCCCTTATCTATCGTTCCCAATTGCCATTTTCATTCAAATGATCAAGTGTCTCTGGTTTCTTTGATTGGTTTTGCTGCTCTGGAAGGGGAGCAGGGAACTCATCTGGTCCCACTGGATTCACACATCAAGGTCTCCATATAAAGCAGGCCTGGCATGAGTGCTGTGCTAGAGAGGTCGGTCTGGGGTGCTGGGAGCTTATGCTGAGAAGCTGAATACTGCAGAAGAAAGGCTGGACATGTCTGAAAGCCCAGCTGTTTGCTTTAACCTCCCCCAAAGTCAATGCTGCATGTCTGGCTCTGCATGAGAAATCACTGTCTCCCATTGAATGGCAGCATGGAAGGTTCTTGCACTCACAGTCTGTGAAATCACAGCATCATTAGGTCATATTGACCCCTTCCCCTAGCATCAGTGCCAGAGTGAGCCCAGCGATGGCATCTGGTCCCTTGCACAAATGGGCCTAAAACAAGGCCAAGACTAACAGCTTTTTGTGTGGGGGGGGGTTGCAGTCCAGGCCGAGAGTTCCGCTTTGCGTATGGCCCTTGCCTAGAAATGGACGGGAGCCAGATTTTCTGTTTTGTGGGAAATTCTGCAATTTTGAATTTCTTTCTGTTCTATAGACAAGAAATGTCACAATTTCAGCAAAATAAAATTCAAATAGATATATATTCCAGTCACAGGAATTTATTTAATAGAATCAAAATATTTCCTTGAGATTTCAACCTTTTCAAAAAATGTTTTCAAGAAAGCATTTCAAAATGAGAATCCATTCTGAAAACATCGAAATGGAACATTTTGACAGTAGCCAAATGCTTCATTGCTGGGGGCAGCGGGGCGTACATGAAATTTTGTTAACATCTAGGTGTTTTTCAAAATGTTTTGATTTTGATGAAAATGACATTTTTGTCCTCCCCCCCAAAAAAATATTGATGAAAAAATCTCAGACCAGTGCTGCCTTTGTCTTTAATACTGGCCGAACCGATGCCCCGGCTCCCAGTGTTCAAAGTCCTAACCTGGATCATTATTTTCCCACTTTTCTTACCTATGTCCCAAGTAAAGGGCATTCCCTTGGGAGGCCCCAGCCATGGCCAAATGGAGCTCAGTATTCTGTGCATAGCCAGCCAGCGTATGGGGAGCAGGGCTATGACACCCTTGATGCCCCATGCGCCATAGGGATATGGAAACAGATCAGCCCCTGCACTCACCAGATCCCAGGGACTGCTTTGCCCAGTCCCTTCATGGGTCATGCAAAGAGGTGGGGCTTGTTATGCCCTCTCCCCCCCCCACACACACACACGTTATGCCCTCTCCACACACACACCATCCCTGTAAAGGACAGGCCTCATCTGGCCCAGAGTCAGCTGATGCATTTCTGTTTCGCTCCATTTTCCACATCTGCTCATTGCAAAGCGACCTGCCATTTATTTTTGCAGCCCATGGTAAAATAAGGACAGCGTGTTAATTGACTGGCCCATTCAGGGAGAGGGTCATGGATTAAGTCAACAGCCCCTTTAATGAACAGAACCAAAGGGCACAAATGCTGAAAACAAAATTGTGGTGCATGAAACCTCTGACAGCCTCTGCCAGGAAATCCACTCCCAGACACTCCTCGCTTGCTTTGCATAATGCTTTTTCCTAAGGTCATCACAGCCCAATTAGGAAGGTCCAGCTGGCTGTGGGATGACACTGTACATCCTACTACAGGTAAACGGCTGCATCTTGTTTTCTGCCTCATGCTACTGTCCTGTCATTCGCAAACTCTGATGTCCAGCTGGTGTCCACGCAGGAAAAGACTCACCTACTGTTTCACCGCCACACGCTTCATTTGAGAAGCACATGAAAGTTACCTCCCAGGGGCCTAGCAATGCCCAAGGGTCACAGACTTTAAGGCCAGAAGGGGCCATTGTAATCATCTTGTCTGGTCTCCTGCATAACACACACCAGACAATTTCCACCAGGGGTTCTTGCATGAAGCCCAGAGGCTTGTATGGGAGAACTGGAGCGGATCTCATATAAAGACAGCCAGTCTTATACTGAGAGTATGGACTTCAGGGTTTGCCTTGTTGTAAAAAGGCAGCCTGTTGGGATGGAGGATTCATGAACATCAGGCAATTGCTAACAGTGACTAGTGTTAATCCAGCCCCTTCAAGGATCTCCCTGAAGTTCTGGGAGAGCGAAGGGGCAGGAGGCACCTGCACTACAACTCCCACAAGGCATGGCAGCACCTCAGGTGGATGCAGACAAATGTTGAAGGTTTCTACATTTCTGAGTCAGATGCGTTTTGGATGGTTTGTTCCATGGAAATTTTCAATATTTTGACTTTTCCTCCTGATTCCGGACAAAAACAAATGCCAAGATATCAGAGTATCCCACAGGAGGGAGATTCTGGTTTTCCATCAGCTCAGGACATATTGTTTTCCACTTTTGTCAAAAAAACAAAAAAATTCAAAACCAAAAACCTTCTGTGATCATTTCTACATTGGCACAACAGCCATTTGCTGAGTAAAACATTCTTCTTTCAAAACATTTCAACCTGCTCAAGTTGTAGGGCGACCAGATGTCCCGATTTTATAGGAACAGTCCTGATATTTGGGGCTTTTTCTTATATAGATGCCCAGGGCCGGCTCCAGGGTTTTTGCCGCCCCCCAAGCAGCGGGGGGAAAAAAGCTGCAATCGCGATCGGCGGCAGCTCCACCGCGTTGCTTTCTTCTTCGGCGGCACTTAGGCGGCAGGTTCTTCCCTCCGAGAGGGACTGAGGGACCCGCTGCCGAAGAGCCCAGCTTGCTGCCCCTTCCCCTTAGCCACCCCAAGCACCTGCTTGCTCAGCTGGTGCCTGGAGCCGGCCCTGTAGATGCCTATTACCCCCACCTCCCTGTCCCGATTTTTCACCCTTGCTATCTGGTCATCCTATCAAGTCACCCCCTGGAGCGTCATCATCCCAACGGTTTGAGTAGCAAAGCCATCAGGACCCCTCTCCATGCTGGAAGGGTTCCCTGGATTCCTGAGGAGAATCCAGGCCTCTGGCCTGCAGCTGCTGAGCTTTATCCCAGGCTGAGACCATGCTTTCATTTCACCAGTGGCACCCTTCCATTTTATACCAGAGTGTGTATTTCTGAACCCCATCTCCTGTGCCTCACCAGGACCCATGGTCAGCATTCAGCATCTCAGTGAAGACCAAAGTATGTGACTAGAGCAAAGCCACAGAGGGTAACTTGGAAGAGGAATTAACCTGTGTTGGGTGAGCTAAGTGCCAACCTGGTGCAGGGCACAATGGGCAGTGCTGGGTTCTTAGACTGAGTCCAGCTGGCATAGTCTCCTTGGGGACTAGTCCCTAGCATAGTGACGCAGCCAGAAGGCAGGGGACGAGAACCAGAGGATATGATGGCAGAATACAGGGATCAAATGAGTCATCAAGTGGCAACGCTGCTGCGAAGGTAGCGTGTGGCATTTGGATCAGATGCCCTCGCTGGGGCAGGCTGAGACCCTCCCTGAGCTGAGAATGGGAGACACATGTCACATGGGGTGGCCTCTTTGCCAATGCAGGGAGGGTTGTTTCTCATTTGGGGCAATAATGTGTGTGGTGAAACATTGATGCACAGGGCAGTGGCTCCAAAACTACAGTCAGGTATCTCTTCCTGGCTGGGTCCAGCTAGTGGGTTTGGTGAGTGGGCTGATCCCATTTGCTAAGCCAAGAGTGAACATAAGAATGGCCATACTGAGTCAGACCAAAGGTCCATCCAGCCCAGTGTCCTGTCTACCGACAGTGACCAATGTCAGGTGTTCCAGAGGGAGTGAACCTAACAGGTAATGATCAAGTGATCTCTCTCCTGCCATCCAACTCCACCCTCTGACAAACAGAGGCTAGGGACACCATTCCTTACCCATCCTGGCTAATAGCCATTAATGGACTTAACCTCCATGGATTTATCTAGTTCTCTTTTAAACCCTGTTATAGTCCTAGCCTTCATAATCTCCTCAGGCAAGAAGTTCCACAGGTTGACTGTGCGCTGTGTGAAGAAGAACTTCCTTTTATTTGTTTTAAATAAGTGCAGTAGGAGGTGTTGGTCCAATAGAACCAGCCAGTGACACAGAGGAGTGAGTAGGAAGGGGGGTTAACTTAAACCCTCTCCCTGCTCCTGACCTGCCTCGCCATGCCCTGCATGCACATGAACTCGGGGGATGGCATTCTTAACCGAACACGCATGACTATTTTTGTGTTCCTCAGCAGCAGCCATCAGCATTAGGGGATGGCATTTCCCTGGGGCCTGGCGCTTTCTCTTAGCACAGACCAGTGATGAGCTAAAGGGGTGTAGAGGACTGTGGCTGGAGGGTGTATGCAAGTAGGCCAAGGAAGCCGACCTATCTGAGGAACCTGTCCAAACCCCTGCCCATTTCTGGATGCAGGTGACTCTAAAGGCCTGGGCGTGCTGGCGTCAGGATGAGAGTTAAAGCACTGTACTGGTGTGTGTGTGTGGAGTGGGGGGTTGCAGCAGCCCAGCCCAGAGAGCCAGTGCTGTACAGGGCACCCTGAGGAGCGGTCAGCTCCGCAATGAGATAATCAGTGTTGTGTGAGATGAGCCGGGCAGGGAGGGCTGCTGATCCTAAGAGATACCACACAGACCCAGTGCAGAGCAGAGATCAACATGCAGCTCGGGGAGCGCTGCTTACAAAGCTATTTACTCTGCAGAGATCTAGGTGTGGGCCTACCTCACTCAAGCAGCTGATCGCTGTGGTCTCATGATACAGGAAACCCAGACACCTGACAGCACCCAGGCTCAGAACCAGAGCCTTGTCTCACAGGGTCTCCTGACTGCGGCTGTTCCCCAGGGAGTTTTTCCCTTCCACAGCTTTCTCACTTGTCAGATCTTTCCAGGCCCCAGGCCCTAGCTCTGAACTCAGGGCAGAGCACTAACCCTTCTCGGCCTCTCCCAGCTCAGCTGGGCTGACTCCCTTGACTCCTGACAGGTATTTGCCCCTAACTCTCAGCGCATCCACTTCTCCCACAAGCACCTTCGTGCAGCCATGTGTAGGAAAACCTCCCACTCCAAGTCCATGAAGGCTCCACTTTCTCTTCCCTCCACCCCCAGCCCCTCTGCTAGGGGAAGATACCTCAATGGACTAACAGCAGCAAGGCGTCAGGCTGAAAGCAATGGAGTAAAGCCCCCTACAAGCAATCATGTCACTTGCTTGTGGCACTACGCAGGAAGTGACCCCTGCTAACTCAGTTATTGCCTGGAATTCTGAAACCCTTGTGGTTTAACCAGCATTAGCTGCTTTGCATTTTGGTTCCAGGTTTGCTTCTGCTGCGGGAAGGAGAATTTCACATCCTTTCTATGCAGCGTTGAGAGAATCCGTGTGATTTTGTGCTCTCTAGGCACCCTGGCCTCCACTGACCCAATGTTTGGGGTTTGCAAGAAAGAGGAAATTTAGAGCTAACTGCTCTTCTCTAGTAACCTTAACTCTGCCCCTGGTCCACAAGCCTCACTCTTGGTTCTTTCTTTATGCTGTGCTGAGGTCCTACAATCGCCAAGCATTTCAGATGTGTTTAGGGTTAGTCAGTGGAGTCTACTGTAGAGATGTCTAGGTATTTTTTCTCCCCATACATTTTTTGACTTGTCTGTTTTTGTCATCAACATTTTTCTGATTTTGAAAAACTGAACATTTTCAATGCCTTTTTTGGGGGGAGAGGGGGAGAAAGAGGGTGAGGAGGAGGTAAGAATTTATATTTAGTTGAAAAGCCATTTTCCAGCCAAAAAAGTTTTCCAGGGAAAAATTTCAACCTGCTGCAGCCTTCTGAAGCCTTGTCACCTGTTTCAAGTCTGATAATTGATCTTAATTAATTCCTGGGTTCACCGTTGTGGGCCAGTTTCATCTCCCCTCTTGTGAATTTCATCAAACTCCATCTTTTAATGGCAAATTTGTGGAGGAGACATTTCCTTATGGTATCTAAGTGCTATCACTTCAAGAGTGTTTTACCATCAGCGGTGAGAGATATTTCAATTAGGAATTAATATCAAAATATTTGCATAAGGCCACCAGTCTCTTAGCCCATGAGATGTAGAAACAAGGGCTGCTTTGTCTATTTGGTGGTATTAAAGGCCTGAGTTGAGTCAAGTTCTTCTCTGGAATTTCTGAGGCTTATAATCAGCTCTTCCCAGATCATAGCCAGCTGTAGAGGACCTGCTGTTATTATTTAATAGCAATACTCAGAGCTATGATAGAAACACCAAGCCTCAGAGTATGAATGCCTCGCTCCTTACTCCCGTGAAAAGGACGTGATTGTGGCAGTAGCTTCCCATAATGTAAGCTGAGTTAAAGGGAGGTGAGGAGATTTCCCAAGTCATTCTAGCTCTGGCTTGTTTCCTCTGTGTTCCCTAGGAAGAAGCAGTGTATGGTATATAGTGTGCAGCAGGGGTGACTGCAGATGAACTGGTAATTGGGGAGGAATAGGCAACATTAATGCCAATCACCCACCTGCCTCCCCCTGGAATATCCAACAAAACTTGATTATTATCCAAAAGCTTGATTATGATCCAGACAGCCCCGCCCAGCTCAGGACCTAGTTACCTGAGCAATCAGCCCTCTGCCTGTGTCCCAGTGCTGGGATTATTGTCTACTGAATTGCTTGTCAGTTCTCAAGGTTAAATGCTTCCACATCAGCGCCCTTGGCAGCAGCTCCAGAAGCCACTCTTTCTGGAGGTCAGCTGGAGCCAAGATTCCGTGAGCTTCAACAGTCGTGTGACATTTATGTCTTTGGGGGAATCAGGATGTCGGGGTCAGAGGAGTTCTTGATCACTGCAGTGGCCAGGGAAAAATTCATGGAATTTAAGGCTAGAAGGAACTATTAGGTCATCTAATCTGACCTCCTGCATAACACAGGCCAGAGGGTTTCCATTATCGCTGTGTTGAGCCCAATCATTTGTGTTTGACTAAAGCATCTCTCCCAGAAGGGCATCCGGTCTTGATTTGCAGATATCAAGAGATGAAGAATCCACTACTTCCCTGAGGAATTTATTCCAGTCGTTAGTGACCCTCAATATCAGAAATTTGTGCCTTATTTCTAATTGGAATTTGTCTGGCTTTTACTTCCAGCTTGTGCACTAGTGGGGCCAGATCATGCCAGAACATTGTACCGGCACTTTTGCTGCATGGAGGATGCCATTTTGGTCTCAAAATGGTGTTCTCTGCATTCGTATGTCCTGTACATGTGAGGTCACGCCTCCTTGAGGGCACTATTTTATACAGAAACAAAATGGTGTCCTCCTGGGGCAGCATGGAGGATGCCATTTTACAGAGCCAAACAGCATCTTCCACACAGTGTGACCTCACCTGCTCCGTACATGTGGAGCCACACCAATGGGAGCAGGGCCATGCCAGTGAGAGAAGAGTATCTGCACTTAAAAAATCAGGTCTGTACACTGCTGCCAGCCATTGCATCTCATGCTGCCTTTCCCCACGAGATTAAACAGCCCTTCAGTACGCAGAATTTTCTCCCTATGAAGATACTTACAAGACTCTTGTGCCACCTCTGGTTTTTGAATTTTGCATTTATTTTCTAGTTAAAGTGCAGTTCTACTCTGAAAAGTGACTTTATCAGCTTGGCACAGGGGGCTCATTGTCTCCCAATTTCTGTGTCAAATGTCTTCAGTTACAAGTAAAAGTCCATTTTCCTCACTGTCAGGCCAACTCAGCCTGGGATCTGAGAGTCAAGCTGGGCTCTCTTCTTATTGGCAATAAATGTTCTGCAAGCCAAATTAGGCTCTTAATGACACCTCTGCAAACCAATTAACCTCCATGGGTTTGCACAGGTCTAACTGCCTGGAACGTCATTAGCAATTAATTGGTGGTGCACAATATGGAATAGACTCCAAGCATCTCTCCAGAAGTAGTGCTGGCACTGCAGGGCTAACAGTAGCACTTTTCTTTGTCTCTTCAGCAAGCAGCCATGGTGCTGACTACACCCAGTAGCCCAATCAGCTGAGTGCCATTTTTGTACAGCTACTTTTCAAAGCAGTTCCGGGGTGTGGCAGTTAGATGTTAAGGTGATGGATACCTCTTATGAAAGAGTAGACAAATAAATAACCATTGCAAGTGGATCGCTCTGTGTGGCTCTGTGTGTGTATATTCCCCATCAGATGTTCCTTCTCAACTAGTTCTCAGTAGCTCGCTGTGGGTTATACAAAGATGAATGCCTGCTGCCAATTTGCTCACGGTAGTCCCTCCCAGGGTTTGCAAATTTGTGATGAGCAGAGTAGGAAGGTATCTTGAAGCACCAATTGATTTATTTTCAGGGCAAACCAGAGAGTGAAACATTTTATGCCAGTACAAGCTTTTCTTCCTGTATTCTAACATGAATAGCTAAGAATCAGCCAGCTTACTACTGATGGCCTATTCAGCATTGAAAAGCCAGTTGGCAGTGGTGTCAGTTTCACCCATTCTGCACTTGATTCATGCATATTAGATAATGTTACTAATTTCTATTCTTCCTTTGTGTATAGCCTTGCAGGTTGGTTTCCTGTTGGAGGAGAAACCAGTGGCAGTGTGACTTGTTTATTTACACTGTACATATCAGTCCTTGGACAGAAGTGTTCGCAAACAGCACATAGGCAATCTCCTCTTTCAGGAACCTGAACCCAAACACAAATGCCTGCTTCCTAGGAAGAATCAACCTTATGTAGAGAGATTAAGAGGGAGAAAGCAAACTCTCTCGCTGGTTACAACAGCTCTTGGCAAAGAAATAATTGCACAAAACTAACAACAATGCAGCATTTTGACAAAGACCGCATGCTGCTCACATACTAAGAAACGTGTAAGGTGACGTGTAACAGCACCATCTGGTAATTCCTGTAATAACAATATTAAAAAAACAGGTATCTGTTTTGAGACTAGGAGCCTTTGATATGGGTAATAAAGCTAGCATCTAACAGGCAGCCCCACAACAAAGTCAATCCCCCACAAAGACTTCTGCTGAACTCCCAACCTTCATTCAGTCTCCTCGCCAAGAGCCTCCCTTCCTCATCTTTCTTTCTCTGTTTCTCCCCCTCTTCCCTGTTTTTTCATCTAATCTCCTTTCAGTTCTCTGCATTCTCTTGGCCTGTAACAGTTCCAGTTTCCCCACCCCAACACACAGGATTGTGTCTCAGCACCCTGCTGTCCCAGCTCTTGCACAGCTGTGTCCATAACCTGAAACAGCCCTGATATCCCACTACTGAGTCCATCTCGCTGCTGTGCTGTTGAATCTTACTCCTGACATGTGGCACTGCTGCTATTCTTAAGAAGAAACCCGAGTCTACATCTTGTGTGATGGCTTTGAAGTGTAGGGACAAGACAGAAACTTCAAAATTCAGGTCACTAGACTACAGCTGGTTGAAGCTTTTCATGTGAAATGCTCTTTCAAAAAAAAAGGCTGTTTTGTAAAAATGGAAATTTGTTCAGGACAAAATCTGGGGGGCTTTTGTTGAAAAAAGAAAATCAACTTTTTTTGGTTTTCAGCAACCAAAACCTGAGAGATTTTGTTTAAAAAAATTGTTTTTGGCAATCAAAAGCTAAAATATATTGGCCAAAAGTTATGTTTTGACTGAATGTTTTCAGTTTTTCAATGAAAACCAAAACACTCTTGAAGGAAATTTTTGACAAAACAGAAAATGTTTTCATTAATGAGACAAGGTGGGTGAGGTGATAGCTTTTATTGGACCAACTTCTGTTGGTGAGAGCGTCACCTAGCTCTTCTTCAGGTCTGGAGACGGGAACCAGAGTGTCACAGCTAATTACAAGGTGGGACAGATTGTTAAGCCTAAAAGGTTCACATGTGCTGTCGGAGATCACTTAGATTTAGGAGAAAGAAGGGTTAGTGAGCAGCAGGGTGTTACACAAATCATTGTAATGAGCCACCATAGCAGCGTCTCTGTTCAGTCCACGTTTTTTTAGTGCCCAGCAGTGTTGTTATTTAATTTCCCAGTCTCGTCTTTTGAAGGTGTCGTGCAGGTTTCCTTTGAGGATGAGGACTGAGAGGGCAGCTAAGGAGTGCAAAATATTTTTCTCATACAGCTTTACTGGGGACTCTAGAAATGAAAGGCCAGGCCAGAACACTGAGCTACAGAACAAACTGGTCTTCTCCTGGCCTACTAGTACATGCTCAATAATTCACCATTTTGTCCAATGACAGAAATTTTATTTTACAAAAAAGTTTTAGCATCAAGTTTTATAGCATCTAAAACATTGAGTCCGAGTTGTGGCTCAATTAACATTTCGTTCCCATCTACAGCATCTCTCCTGCTGTTAGTTATTGGCTCCAGTGCGAGACATTGACCTTCTATCCATGGGATCTCATTCTTTTAATATACACTTATAATTTAGGAGTGATGTGATATTTAATTTTGCCAGTTCCACCAATATTATTTTGCACCCATCTTTATTACCGCAACCTTGTTCCCCCCAAGTCAGTGCTTGCATCACTTCACCTGCTAAAGTCAAAATAAACCAAATTATGGCTCTAGTAACTAACATCATTTTCAAGATGACCCAATGGAGTTCTGGAGCCGCTCTGTTTGGACCAGATTCTAGTCCCACTTATACCATTGTAAATCTGGGATAACTCTGTTGTAAAGGTGCCTTGGCTATTACAGGGTTGCCGAGACCAGCATCTGCCCCTCTCTGTTCATTGTTAGCAGAGTGGTATTCATTTGCCTTGTTTATGCTCTCTGTTTCGTTCCCATCAGTTTGTTAGGCAAATGTTCATTCGAGTGTTGTCACTCACATCAGTCAATAAATGATAAGAATCAGACACAGAATGTTCTAAAAGTGGCAACCATACAAAGAATATTTCCTGTCAGCCCCTATGTTCCCAGCAAAAAAGAACCATATATCCCAGAGGAAAATTAAAGATCTGAGAGAGCATCTGAAAATTCATCAGCGGAGTTCCTAAGCAAATCTCAATTGCACACACTGAAAAACAAGAGACCAGAGCTAGTGGACAACTAAAGATCTCCACCTAGTGAAATACAGTGTAATAGGACAGCTTGCTGCTTTCTAACCTTCCTAGGAAAGACAAAAAGAGGGAGAGAAAAATGTCCTCCAATTAAATGTCATGTTTAACATTAAGTCTCTTGAAATACCTACCCAAACGGCAGTCTTGGTGTGATATAATGCTGTGGGACTGATAACTTGGACTGGGCTTTTATTCTTTGTACACAAAGCTACTGGATTTTCAGTGTGAGCCACATCCCTGATGCAGCTGGCAGGGGAAATGAAGAAATTCAGCCAGGCTGAATGGAAACCACTGAACTGCCCACGAAACTGGTGTTTGTGACGCTTGTGTTGGCTGCACTGCCCGGAGATCTAACTAAGAGCAAGTGTAGGCTGGGGGGACTCACAAGCAAGTTTGACCTCCATGCGAAATGAGTCCATTGACAGAGCACCAAAAATCCCCCTCCCAAGACTTAATCCACACCCAAGGTGATTGTATCTGTGCATTAAATGCAGTTTAGCAAATTACGGGATACAGTTAATGACAGCTGCTGGCTGGGAACCTTTGCAGAGGATGACATTTTGCCTACTGATAGGATTACACATTCTACTGCAAGTACAAGGCAACTGTAATTCCCAGGGCCATCATAGAACATATAAAGGTTATGGGGAGCCTTATTAACGCTTTTTTATTAGTGGAAAATTGCATGTTATGAGCCAGGAGAAAATTAATGGCTATTCTTCGGTGGTTTGCATATGATTAAGTCCCTAGGGGAGGTTTTACATTTCATCTGAACCGAGTGACATACATTTGATTAAGAATATCAGCTCTTTTCTTTGCCCCCCCACCCCCTCAAAGCCTCGGAGCTCATTTCTTCACAGCTCACGCTGAGCTCACAGCACTTTGCAATAAGCACTCCGGAGTTCTGCTTTACCTGTGCACAGCCTCAGTCTGTGTATTTTTGCAGCAATAGTTTCAGAGTAAAAGGCTGAATCCACGTGATTACAATGCATTATCCATGGGATTGGGCAGCTACAAAGAAGAGCATGGGTATTATTTCTGGACAGGCCCCTGAACCAGGACATAGCCATTGTCAGCTATTTGAGGGCAGGGACTGTCTTTTTGTTGTGAGTTGGTACAGCGCCTAGAGCAATGGGGTCGTGGTCCATGACTAGAGTTACGAAAATACAAATAATAAATACATTTCACATTCAAAGCTGGAGGTTGTATATATACCAAGAGGCCTGCCCATGGGAAAAAAACAGGTGTGCATTTATTTAGGACACGGGCCAACACGCGGTTCACACTAATAGTATATCTCGTGAATTTGCTGCAACAGGCATGTGTTTCGCATGTCGTGTGTATGGTTCAGCTCTGAAACAAAAGTTCTCCCCTCTATGAGTTATAGGCATCACAGGCGACATGCTGCGCTTAGCTACATTTGTGCCTCCTCATTGGGCTTTAAAACCAAATGCCGCTTCCACTGCACCCCAGCTGTGCTGAACTAAATGGGCCTGATCGCATCAGTGCTGGAGCTAATGTTAAATAGTGGCACCACTGGTACCTTTAAACCTGGGGTATTAAGCACCAGCCCACAGGGCTCAGCGGATAAATACTTGGAAAACTGCTGCTTTAACCCTTCCTAGGATTGCTACCAAGTTTTCCCAGGCCCAAGTTTGGCCTCAGGAAGACAGCTCTGGTGGAAACAATGTAGCAGCATCCTGTATAGCTGATCCTATAGCACCGTTCCCGGTGCCTTGGCAAGCTATCAGCATCACCCATTGCAGCTCCCAACCCCTAAGCCAGTAGGGTGACCAGATAGCAAGTGTGAAAAATCAGGACAGGTGTGTATGTGGGGGGGGGGGGGGTAATAGGTGCCTATATAAGAAAAAGCCCTGAATATCGGGACTATCCCTATAAAATCAGGACATCTGGTCACCCTAAATGCCAGCCAGGGAAGCTTAGGAATGGTTCTGCTGGCACCAAACTCATCTTTGATTTATCTGATAAAAAAGCTTCAAGATCCTAATCCAGGGCACTGGGTGCCCATTACCCATTCGTTTTAACCTCGCCTCCACATTCAGTATGTTTTCTCAGACCAACCGCCTGTAACAAACTTTTCTCCACCTCATTCATGCACCCACAGCAGGGCTGAATCAGCTACAACTGGCAGAGATTTCAAACGCTTTTAGGCTGGGAATATCAAAAGTGCCCAGGGAAGTTAGGTGCCCAAATCCCATTGAGTGCCAATGGGAGTTAGGAGTCTAATTCTCTTTGGCTCCCTTGGAAATCCCAGCTGGTGTTTGTAAACTGGGGGAAAGTTGGACGGACAGCACTAGAAGTTCTGATTATCCACCAGACAGATACAGCCTGGGCAGCAGCAGGAGAAATTTCTTCATTGCTAGTTTTGGTACATAAGGGATGCAGTCTAAAGCCAGCTGACTGCAGGTAGCACCATCCAGCAGGTTAGCATCCAGCAAATGGCATAGCTTACAAACGATGGGGAGTGCAGCTCAGCTCCTGAGCTCTCGGGCTGTGGGCAGAGTGAGACAGAGGCCCAGTTATTCCCCTTCGAGCTCCATGACATGCTCCTCACGCAGGCCTGGTACCGCCCACCGCCAGTGAGACCAACTGTTCCCATGTGCAGAGCTGCTTAGGAAATCTCCAGCAAAGCAAACCTGAGACAAAAGCCATGACGTTTGCACCCATGGGTTACACCCCTTCCCCGTCCTTCCTCTGTCTCATCCAGCAGAGAGAGGTAGAACATGGTTGTGATGGGGGATACAAACCCCACACTGGAGAGCAAGGGGTTAAGGAGCAACTCTGGGTGCAGGCGGCCCCACCCGGCTGCACCGCAAAGCCTGCACAAGCTGGAGGCAGAGCTGCAAAGGGGAAGCCAAGCAGCTCAGAGGAGTGCCAGCAGTGGAAGGGAGCAGCCCCCTGCTCTAAGCTCTAGGGAAGTAGCAGCCCAGGAGCTCTTGTTGCCTGAGGCTTGGCTATACTAATCTGCCCACACCTGCAAAGGAGGGACTGGGGACTTCTGAAGGTCAGAAACTTTAATTTTGTGTTCAGTTCTGTATTCGTCCCTGTGGGAAGATGGGACCCTGGTAGGGAGTGATTCAGAGAGGCAGCTATTTAGCACCCAAAGGTGCTGGACTTAGCTGCAGTGTCCACCACTGGGGCCTGGATCAGAGCTCGGTGGAGCAGATGGGCCCAGGCTCCTCCACCAACCACTAGGGTGAGAAAACAACAGGGGTCGACCCCTTGGCAGGGTATCCAGCTAGGAATAGCTCTGAATACACCAGGGGCCAGAGCTTACTCCCTGAGTCTAAAGAGAAAACCCTGAAGACCTTGTAAGCACCAAAAGATTTCTCCATTATTGGACTTTTCTTTCTGCATCCCAAAAAGGGGGCGACTGGAACACGGGACCCTGCCTGAGGGTTGAGCCACAGAAGAAGGGGCCGACCTTACAGGATGGAGTTGTAGAGAAAAGGAGAGACATCAGGAAGGGGACCCCCTGCCACAGCCTTGCCTGACCACAAGTCAGTGATGACGGTGAGGGCGACCCCTTCACAAGTATCCAGTAGCTGGAAGCTGAAGCTGGACAAATTCCGACTGGAAATAAGGTGTTCCTTTTGAACAGGGGGGTAACTAATCGATGGAACAGTTTGCCGGGGGCGTGGTGCAATCTCCATCATGGACAATTTTTAAATCAAGACTGTGTGTCTGTCTAAAAGCTCCGCTCTAGGGATTATTGTGGGGCAGGTCTCTGCCCTGTGTTATGCAGGTCAAACTAGATGATCACAGAGTCCTGTGGCACCTTATAGACTAACAACGTATTGGAGCATGATGAATTGCTCCAGGTATATATATGCAGGCAAGAAGCAGGCTAGAGATAACTGAAGCTCATCTGCAAATTTGACACCATCAGCTCAGGATTAAACAAAGACTGTGAATGGCTTGCCAACTACAAAAGCAGTTTCTCCTCTCTTGGTTTTCACACCTCAGCTGCTAGAAGAGGGCCTCATCCTCCCTGATTGAATTAACCTCATTATCTCTAGCCTGCTTCTTGCTTGCATATATATACCTGCCCCTGGAAATTTCCACTACATGCATCCGACGAAGTGCGTATTCACCCACGAAAGCTCATGCTCCAATACATCTGTTAGTCTATAAGGTGCCACAGGACTCTTTGCTGCTTTTACAGATCCAGACTAACACAGCTCCCCCTCTGATACTAGATGATCACACTGGCCCCTTCTGGCCCGGGAATCTGTGAGTGTAGTGAGGCTGTCAACTCTTCAGGGCAGGTGCTGTCTGCCTCTGTTTGTACAGCACCTGGCACAATAGGGGCCAGTTATCTGCTGATCACTAGGCACTGCCGTAATACAAATAATAATGGTCTGGGGATCAATAGTTGTCTGATGGCAACTGGCGAGGTGCTTTAGGATCCAAAGACAATCCCAGACCCAATATGCCAGACACTATCTTTCAGGCTCAGTGGAAGGAGCAATTAAGCCACTTTCTGTAATGAAAGCAGCTGCAGATAACCGCTCAAGGCACTAAGCCGCCTGGCTAGGCCAGAGCTAACCCAGTAGATAAACAGGGGTCTCCCCCATTGTAAACACAGGGGGTGGGATACAGGGTGCAGGCTGTGGGTGTTGGAGGCAGAAATCTAGGAGAAGCAGTTGTGAGCATGACCCTAAGGGTACGTCTTCACTGCAGTTAACCCAGGTGATCTGCATGAGGGTCAGAATCTGTGGGTTTGTCTCGCTCATCCCCATCCCCACCCTGCCTGAGTTCCTGTGTTCTCACTGGTGCTGCACTCGCTTGTGTGGGGGGGGAGGTGTTGGAGCTGTGGGGTGTATCCCCTGGGGCTTTGTGCTGAAATGCTTGTGAATTCTTTCCCAGTCAATTGTGTCAGCTGCAGAGAACCTGTCTGTCCTTTGGAGGGAATTGTGGGAAGGCACTGGAGGACAGTCAGCACTCAAGATGTCCTCATTGCAGAGTGTGAAGGCTCCAGTCCCAATGAACGTGCAGCCGGAGTTCTAACCCCAGCCCACAGATGGGTCAGCGACCCTGGGCTGAAAGGACCTCCAAACCTGGGTGTCCTGGCTTGGTCCCTCCACAGAATCCCTCAGGGGTGTGACAGGGCCCTGTACTCACCCAGACTGGGCATCAGTGATGCAGGTCCAGGGATGGGAACTCAGCTCGCTCCTTCAGGGGCTCCAGAAAAGAAAAAACAAATTCACAGCCCCAAGCAGGCAGCCAGTGTGCAGCTCAGTGTCCTCAGGCAAGCGTCCAGAAAGTGCTTGATTCCAGCCTGCCTTTGTCTCCAGACACGGGCAGCCTGCAGGAGTGGGAGCAGCCTTTGTCCTAAGCCAGACCCCCTCACCGGAACTGGGGATTAGGGTCTATCCTCCTGCCAGAGCTGCCCCTGACTGAGCTGGGACTCTCCCTTTTGAGGCCCTTCCTCCAGCCCTGAGGTGCCTTACAGGTGGTGCTGGGGCGGGGCAGTTTGAGCCCAGAGCAGCTCCTTGACTCCTTCCTGTCGGGTGCAGGGTTTGTACACCCAGCTACGCTGGGTCTCTGTGGGGCTAGTAGAGAAGTTTGGGCTAAACCCTGGGTAAGAGTCTGAGTTAACAGTACAGCCACAGAGGAAGGAGCACTCGCTAGGGAGGCAGACTTGGGGATTTCTGAGCAAGGAAGCTGCCTGCTGCTGTTTGTTTCTACTGCACTCAGGGAAACAGGACTTTGCCTCTATTTTTTGTGAGTAAACAAGATGACATTCAGCATAAACCTGATTCAGATCATCTTTTCTCATCCTAACAGCAACAACCCTACAAGTCCCATTGGGTCCCCACTCAGGCCAAAGACACAACTGTAATAATACCCGAACCCCTTTCCCAGCGTTTCCACCCAGTCCTGTTCAGACATGAATATCATGCTCAAACTGCTTGCACAGATCAATCCTGCTGGCAGCAGCTCCGCCCCAGGTATGATTTGGCTACAGAGACGTTACTGGAGTTACACACAGCTTCTAAAAAGAATCGCATGACAAGTAGCAATGAGCGTTTCTCCATGATGGAGCTGCCCATCAAGTCAGTTAAACAGAACATGGAACTGGGTGAAATGTTTCAGACAAATAGTTTATTTGATAAACGATGCAGTTTTGGCCAATCTAAAATTATTTGCAAATTTGACACAAACAGTTTTGGGCATTCACAAAATGGCGAGAGGAGGAGGAGGAGGAGGAAGAGGAGAATGAGACTCAGGTTAAATCCCCACTCTGGAACTGACCTGAAATGGGCTTTTTTGATTCACTGAAAATTCTGAACATTTTCATATTTAGTTTCACCCAAACCAAAATATTTTTTTGAGCTACCACTAGGGTGATCAGACAGCAAGTGTGAAAAATTGGGGCAGGGGTGGCAGGGTGGGGCGGGAGTAATAGGCACCTACATAAGACAAAGCCCCAAATATTGGGACTGTCCTTATAAAATTGGGACTTCTAGTCACCCTTGCTGCCACTGAGCCAAACAATCAGTTATTTGCCCAGCTTTACTTATAACTAGGCTTGGAAGCATTCGATTTTTATCGGTAAATGTCAATAAGCATTTATTTTCACCATCCACCCAAACGGACAAGCAAATATTTCCAGCAATCACTGACATTTACAGATCGGTAAATTAAGGAAAATACAGCTTGAGAACTTACAGCATTTGATTTAAGGATATTGACTTTGTATATTTTGACAGGTGATGTTGACAGTTTGCATGTTTTGCCATGTTGGTCCCAGGATATTAGAGAGACAAGGTGGGTGAGGTGACACCGTTTATTGGACCAACTTCTGTTGGGGAAAGAGACATGGAACTCAAAAGCTCATCTCTCTCCCCAACAGCAGTTGATCCAATAAACGGTGTTACCTCACCCACCTTGTCTCTCTCAATTAACTTTGTGAATCTCACAGTCTACTGTCTTTAAATAATTACTGCCTGACTCCACCTAGTGTCTGACGCCCCCTTAATTCCCCACCGCTGTCAAAATTTAAATAGATAAAAATTTAAAAAGCCTTAAAATCCAAAATTTTGTGCAACTGTGAAAATTTAAATCGGTAAACATACAAAAATGCTTAAAAATAAGCATGGTATTGTCCATCAGAATTATAAAAAAAAAAAAATTCACCAAGCCTATTTATAACACTATGAGAGTTAGTGTTGTCTAGAATCACAGTCAGAACCTCAGTGGAAATAATGCACCCCTTATCTCTTAACATTTTTTAAAAAATAACATTTTTCATTCTTGTAAAGAGGAATCACCACTTCACTTTCATCACAGCCCTTGCTCCTTTGCAGGACTTTGATTCGAAACCTCTTTGCACTATCCCCTGCTGTAAACTCTGGCTTTTTAATTTTGATTAACGGGGAACTAAAGCCTGATTTCTTGCAGCCGTGCCGAGAGGCTAGGGATGCAGATGCCAGCAGGTGCTGAGTGTCTGGGAGCAGCCAGGAAAGGACTGCAGCTCTATGCTTTCCTAGCATGTGTTAACAAACTTCACTCAGGTTTTTGCTTTGTGCAGCACTCTGCCTTCTCTGTAATGAATATTGCAATACAGAAAATAGTGTGAAATTGCTGAGGGATATGAAACTGGAGCCATTATCCAAATTTGCAAAATATGCTCATACTGCTCCTCATTAAAATGGAATACAGATAAAAAGAAGGGGGAATGTGACCTGATTCTTGAATCCCAAATCTAAAATCTGGTGGGGGTGTGTGGAATATTCATAATGGGAAAATCGGCATCATCCCTAAAACATTCTTCTTTCAGCAACCCAGACGTGTTCTCCCAATGCTCGGCTGTTTCATCAAAAGCTCTGTCAAATTCCTCCAGTCTATTTCATATTTGCTTTGTGATACCAACAAGGTTATCATCGGCGCTATTCAGTGGAAAGACTTAATGACTCTCCCTTACTTCACCAACAGCATGATTTATATACCAGATGTTTCCTTACTATAGGCGCAGTTCACTTCAATTTTGTGGTGCTGTGTCTAGGACGTGTCGCCAGAAGGAGAATACGCGCTCCCTGTTTAGAAGGCAGGGACACAAAATTGGTTTGGGCTGATGCGCGGCTCATTAATTCTTTTGTAGTAACTGGGATAAAAAGTTTTTGGTGTTTTTTATTTAAAAGAAAAACCACCACTCCCTGAATTCAGTGCTTGAAGGTGAGCACAATGTAGCACCTCACATCCTCCTGGACCTTGCTGCAAGTGTTTGACACTGTTGACCATGAAATAATGCTGCTCTTTTAGCACCCCCATGGAAATATGACTCCATAAGAATGGCCCTGCTGGGTCAGACTAAAGGCCCATCTAGCCAAGTATCCTGTCTGCTGACAGTGGCAAATGGCAGGTGCCCCAGAGGGAATGAACAGAACAGGTAATCATAAGTGATCCATCCCCGGTCATCCATTCCCAGCTGCTGGCAAACAGAGGTAGGGACACCATCTCTGCCCATCCTAGCTAAGAGCCATTGATGGACGTATAGCAAGGAACTCCACTAGTAAACACCCTCTAGCCCAATGGTTCACCTTTCAGCACAACCCGTTGCCTTCTCCCCTTTACCCAGTTCCTATTCCACCTGACAGTTCTTGTACTAATCCCCATCTTCTCTAACGTAACTAATAATTTAAACGAAAACTGAGATTCCAATGTCATCCCATGACTCCTGCTGCTGAGGCTTTGAGACATGCACCAAACATCACAAAGACTCATGAGAGCCGGCTTCTTTGGAGTTAGGACATAAATTGTCATCCTTTCCAAGTTTATAACTCCTTGGACACAGCATCTCGGCTAAGCAACAACTTTCTCACTTGCCATGAAAAGAATGAGAAGGGAGAATAAACAAAGAAAACGGGTCAGATTTCGGATGTGATTAACATCTTGCTTGAAGTCAGCCTCGTGTTGGAATGTAGGGCAGGGAGAGCTTGAATGGGGTGAGGGTGGGTCAGGAGGGACCCTTCTGTGCTAGGAGCACGGGGGGAATAATGGCGTTTTCAGTTTGTTGGTACTTTCGAAAAGTACAAAATAAATAAATAAATACATACATGTCAGGTTGGCCCAAAAAGAAAAATTCTGAAAGGTTCAGTGCCTCAGGAAGTCAAAACGAATTGTGATGAGTAGAACAAAGCATTTCCTTTTGACACAATTGAAACGTCTTGTTTAGATTCCAGACAGTTCTAAACACTTCCGCATTTTAAAAAATTAAAGGAAATTTTGAAACAAAAAGTCATTTCAAATTGTGAAACTGTTTTGAAAAGGCCAAAACAAAACTTTCTGTTTTGGGGTTTTTTTTTATTTGTCCTTGAAGAGGGAGCAGTGTCCAGTGCAGCCGGGACTTGGCAGCTGCCTTCCAACTGGGCTGGAGAGAGGACACTGGGCCATATCCAGGGGAAGGCAGGAAGGGACAGGTGAGAGCTGCCTGAGAACCAAGGTGCGACAGAAGTTGCCCGAGGGAAAGAGCTGCAGGCCTGAGGAGCAGTCACTGTGAGCTGTGAGTGATGGGTTCGGAGGAGAACTGCTGAAGGAACAGCTAGAGGTGGGGAACCCTGCCAAGCTGCAAGAAGGCTTATGCCTAGGAATGAAGGGAAGAACCAGCCTGGTCAGTGCATGCCAGGCCCAGAAGTAAGGTGGGAGGTCCCCCGGAGCATGGGTGGGATTCTCAGGCAGGTAAGCTGGGCTGTATAACACTCCAGGGAGCCCTCTGGCAGCAAACCCAAGTGGAGTACTGCAGGAGGAGTCCAGGTTCCCCTGAGCAGGAGTGTATCTGTGTGGTGAGCCGCCCTCACTTGGGGGACCTGACTTTGAGCTATGGGAGGAGAGTCCTGGCTCTTGGATCTCTGCAGTGGAGACCTAGAGAGTGGGGCCCTGGAACAGCGCAAAGGAACCAGGCTAGAGTGGTTAAGGACTCTGGGGTGGGAAACCTGGAAATGGTGGCACCTTGAATGGAACTGAGGAGCTGCTGCATGGTAATCTGGTTTTTACCTTGGGGGTTTGAGGAAGAAACTGTTTTTACAATGAGGGATCTGCAGACTGCAACACTTTATACGAATGAATTTGGGTTTAAATTTGGTGTTGCCAGAGACACTATTCCTTTCCATGGGCCATAGAAAGAGGAGACTGAGGCAAGGTGCGTTTCAGGCCACGGCCTGCTACAGGAGGGTGCTTGAGGCAGGGCTCACCCTATGACGAGATCACTTCTAAATGAACAGTTTGACAAACTCAACACAAATTCACCAAATGTTTCGGTGTCTTCAACTCTAGTTGTGTTGAAGAACTGCACCCACCTCAGTGTGAAATCACACCTTGAAACCTTACGATGTGATCCTCTCGTGTGTGTATGTGCATGTAGGGGCTAGCTTTCCTGTCCAGCTGGGCTGAGATGGCCGCTAACAGGCCTTTGTCAGCACTGCCAACCCAAGGGATTGAAAATCACGGGACAAGCTCTGCAAAACCATGAGGTTGGTTTGATAATCATGAGATTTTTTTCAATAAATGTTCTGTTCTATTCAACTTTCTATCCCATGCTCATTGCGGTGGTATCTGTGCCATGGTATCCAGTCATGCATTAAGTGACATGACTGACATCTGTCATGGTAATTTTCTCTCTAACTTTTTCTTTCCCCATGGGAAGAATTGTGTGTGTGTTGTGGGGGTTCGTTGCTTTCATTTGGTCTATGGTATCCACACCATGTTCTGTGCTCACATTACCCAAAGCAGCTAGACATGCACCTGACACTTAGAGCAGGAGGTGGGGGAGCGGTTCTCAGCTTGTGGTTCTGGGTGGGGCTGATCAAAAACTTTCCAAACAAACTTGTCTTGGATAGATGATTGGGTTTTGACAAAATGAAAATGTTATGTACCCACTTTCCACAAAAATTATTGAGTTTTAGTCTGGAAACTGAAAACCCGAAAACTGAAAATTTTCAATTTTCACCAGTTTCTGTGTTCTAATTTTTGGTTTTTGGAAGTATTCAGACAAGCATTTTGGGAGGTTGGCAGTTTTCAGCCAACATTTTTTGGTTTGGGGGTTTTCATTTTTTCACAAAAAGTCAAAATTTTCCATGGAGGGAAATAATATTTTGTCCAACCAGCTCTGAATTGAGGGCTTATTTATTCAGTTTCTGGGCTTAGAGATTTTAAGAGAGTCACATTTTCAAGCTTTTCTTGACAGCAATGAAAGCTGAGCGTCTCACTTAGTCACATGATACCAGCAGCTTGGGCTTTAGGAAAACACCATATATCACAAGCCCTACAATAATTATGGAGTTATTTCTATATGTTCTATTAAACTTATGGAGAAGTTCTATGGCTTGTGTTATACAGAAGGTCATAAGAACTTAAGAATGACCATACTGGGTCAGACCAATGGACCATGTAGCTCAGTATCCTGTCTCATACAGTGGCCAGTGCCAGATGTTTCAGAGGGAATGAATATAACAGGGTTATTAGCAAGTGATCCATCCCCCGTTATCCAGTCCCAGCTTCTGACAGTCACAGGTTTAGGGACACCCAGAACATGGGGTTGCATCCCTGACCGTCTTGGCTAATAGCCATTGATGGACCTGTTCTCCATGAATGTATCTAATTCTTTTTTGAACCCACTTACATAGGTGCTGGAACAATTTTTATGGTGGGGGTGCTGAAAGTCATTAAACAAAACTGTAAACCCTATAAATGATGGACACCACTTCAAACCAGGGGCTGCCACACCCCAACACCCCTAGTTCCAGCACCTATGCCCACTTATATTTTTGGCTTTCACAACATCCTCTGGCAATGAGTTCCATAGGTTGACTGTGGGTTGTGTGAAGAAATATTTCCTTAAGTTTGGTCAGAAGAGATATCACAATGCTCCCTTCTGGCCTTGGAATGTATGAATCTGTGATAAAATTGTGAGAGTTGGCAACACAAGTGACTTCAAAAAAAATCAAACCACCTTCAAGTTTGCTAAGAATTAAAAAAAAATGCTTTGAACCCTGATCTAGCCCCCACCAGTGTTAACAGCAACATTTCCAGTGAGCAAAGAATTAAGCCCTTACTCCTCCCAGGGACATGTGCATTTTTTTTCACACTCACAGACATCACAACAAGTTCACCTAATGTTACACAAGGGGAAATTTCACCCCCAGGAGAATTTGGTTCAGGGAATTATGTGGAAAATGACAAGGGGAGCTAGGATTCTACCTCACCTCTAGAAGTTGCTTCTGGTGACCTCCAAAGTAGGGAGCCACTCACTGTACCTGCTCACACAACAGCTCTGGGCTTTATTCCCTTTGGAAATCTTACCAAAGTGGTTTTAATTTGTAGTCAAATATTTGCAGCTCCTCTTTAGAATAAACCCCAGCCTGGTTCTAAAGTCAGTGCTAGGTACCAGTGATTTTGAGGGTTGAATTGATTCTTTCAGGGCTGATCGTGCTATACAAGATCCAAGTCAAAGGAGGAAGCAGCTGTATTCCAGAGAGAGTGGAATAACAAGCAGAGTAATAATGGGGGAAAGGTGTGTGTGTATTCATTGTTGACCTGAGGCCCTGCCTTACTACACTCCTGATGGCAAGATGCTTGGTGCTGACCCTGAGACAATAGTTTAACAGGAGCAAATCATCCAGTGTTTATCAGCCGAGTTTAGACAAGAGGAAAATATTACAGTGAAAACGTTCCAGTATCCAACCCTGCCAAAAATAAACTGAGCGCAGTGAAATTAACAACTCCAGTCTGGCTGAGCTAATTCTTTTGGAGATTACCATTATTATTCTGTTTTCATATTGCAATAAATAATGTAATTACTAACGGATGATTTATAGAGTGCTGATTAGCAGAGACTCCCTGCCTTGCTGGCAGAGAAATTATCAGCTTTGACATACATGAAAAGGCAGCAATGGATGGTGCATCGTCTCCAAAGCTGAGGAGTGCAATGCTCCTCTGGAAAATGTACTTGGACAGCGTGATCTGCATTTGAGGAGTCTGTGGTGATAGGACAAGGCCAGGGACTCAGAAACTCTGGGTTCAATTAGCAACTCTGCCACTGATGTCCTGTATGACTTTGGCCAGTAATTGCATCTCTCTGGGCCTCAGGCCCCATCTGTGAAATGGGAATAATAATTTCCTTTCCTTTGTCTCTGACTTTGTGGTTGTACCGCACCTCGCACAATGAGGGACCCATTTCAGGCAGGGGCACCAGGTGCTGCTGAAATACAAATAATTCAAGGTACTAGCCTACAGTCACTGAGGGAGCCTCTGCTTTAGCATCCATCATGGATACATTAGGCAGGTTTTCCAAAGAAGGGCTATTTAGAAGAATTAAAAATTCACACGACCCATGGTGAATCTGAAATAATAAAAAGATGGAGACTGATGTCAGTTCCATTTAATGAGGGATAATTAAACCAGCCATCACAAAGCCACATTGATTGGAGTATTTCCAGATAATGTACTATTTGAGCTTAATTGATGTCTTAATTCCTAGAGCTATCATTATTAATACCGTTCTGATGCAAATTCCTCTTGAGCCCATGATTTCAGCAAATGTCACATAGGCACGAATACTGGCATGGGATTCAGGAGCTGGTGATGCTAGGTGAACAGCGCCCCTCACAGGGTCCGGAGAGAATTTGCCCAAGGTCACACAGCCTGCAGTAGAGCCAGGAACTGAACCCACATTTCTTTAGTCCCAGTCTCATGCCCTAGTCCCAAAACAAATCCTTCCTTGGAAGAATGCACTTCACACCTCTGCTCAGAAATCCCTCCCCAGGGAGACAGCAGAATTTCTCCTCTGAAGCCTGTGCTTGGGAGACCCAGTCAGGAGAAAGGAGGCTGCAGGTGGGATCTGTCTGGGGAGGGCTCTGTGCATGTGTCAGTGGTAGGGTGACCAGATGTCCTGATATTATAGGGACAGTCCCGCTATTTGGGGCTTTTTTTTATATGGGCTCCTATTACCCTCCACCCCCGTCCCGATTTTTCACACTTGCTGTCTGGTCACCCTAGTCAGTGGAGATGGCTGGGAATGACTCCTTTCACTCTGCGCTGGAGACACAGCACTGGGTTTGAAGCCTGTTTCAAAGCCTAATTCACAGATGCTCCCCTCTAAGCCCAATGCATCTTGGCCAGCGACGTGGAGAGGGCCAAGCCGTGTTGCAAGCTGTCTCCCAAGCCTGCCGGAGCACGCGGGACCCACGCTGGAGGTGCTGGCAGCATGTTCCAGATACACACAGATTCCCTCGTTGGAATTCAAAATGCAGCAGCTGCCACAACAAATTAAAAATGCAAACAAGGAAGTCAGCATCCAGAGCAGGAGCCAGTATTTATAGCTTCTTGCGTAAACGAAATACAATGGAGCCATTTGGTGCTCAAACAGGCTTAGTTAGAGATCTTTGCTGTCATGGGTTGCCTGGCGCAGACTGCAGATCACAGCCCTGCCTCAGGCCTCCTGGCAATGCTCTGCTCCCCTAGCTTTGGGCGCCCTCTGCTGGTGGAACTGGCGCCATTGCCCAGCAGAAGGAGGGGAGGGGTTTGGAGAGCTACACACCCTTCATGGCACAGGACTGGATCAATGGCCCCTCTGCTCCCCAGCAGGGTGAGAAAGGGGCACGGAGGGCTACTTTGGCCAGGAGGAGCAATGGCCTCAGCAGAGGGCTGCTCAGTGACCCTGGAACTCTAACACATGCTGTGGGGGGCTCTGTCGCCCTGGGACAGGTCACACTACAGGCTCAGCAGCCCAGAGCTGGAGGGCTCAAGGTGATGCCCCCCAAGTGGCTGGGTACATAAGGCACTGATCAGTGGGAGTTAGGACAGCCTGTGAACCCAGCCCGTGGGTGTGCTACAGCACAAAGCTTTGCTCTTTTGCCCAAGCTGTACCAGCAACTTGTACTTTCAGCGTCGGTGGACCGCAGTTCAATCCCTGGTGTTGGGCAAGATGGCAGCTGTCACCCGTCCACAGACTGCAGGGGCAAATCTCACCCATTTACCCCCTGTATGCAGGGCCGGTGCAAGGATATTTTGCACCCTAGGGGAAACTTCTACCTTGCGCCCCCCTCCTCCTCCTCCCAGAGCATCGCTTAGTATAAACTTTCAAAAATTAATCCAGATAATGTGGCATTGTTCATGTATACTTCCTTCCTTCATATCAAAATCTACTACATTTTACTCTACCCTTAGAATATCCAATTATTGTTATTAATAAAATTTATAAAATTAGAATGGCAGATACTCCATCATATGACAACTGACAATATCAATATGACAAATTTCAACAACCTACACACGCATATTCGCACATGATAAACATATACACTCAAATACTTAACGTACACACACAATTGACACAAAGTATTAGCGAAATGATGCAGCAGCAATTGCCAGTCTTAGATCTGAAACAACTCAACAAAAATAACAGGCGTACTTGTGGCACATTTCCATTCCATTCTGTGCATCTGAAGAAGTGAGCTGTAGCCCACGAAAGCTTATGCTGAAATAAATTTGATAGTCTCTAAGGTGCCACAAGTACGCCTGGTTTTTTTGCGGATACAGGCTAACACGGCTGCTCCTCTGAAACTCAACAAAAACAGTTATTCTCAGTCGATAACCTCCGAAAACGAGAAAACTTAGCATTATAAACAGCCTGTCAGAATGGGTAACGGCTGCATGCGACAAGAAAATGACATCATTGCCACTTTGTACCGTAGTGAAGCAGTACGCTTGTGCCCGCAATGCAGGGCTGGGGTAGGCTATAGCTGTAATGTACGAGAGAAGGACGACAAGTTAAAATGCGAGTTCGATGATGTTTCTCTTTTCGTTATTCATTCATTTTCCAACACTAGTGTAAAAAAAAATGTTTGGGCACCGCTTTTTGGTGGCCCCAAATCTTGGCGCCCTGGGCAGCTGCCAAGTTCACGAGTGGTTGCACCAGCCCTGCCCATATGTCCACTCATCTGGCTATTCAGGCTGAGAGTGTAGCCCATAGTCAAATGGGTACGTTTCCCCATGCCACCCTGCCACGACACTGAATTCCCGACAGACCCACTCCCCCTTCCCCTGGGAGCAGTGGCAGGGTGCTCTTCGCCCCGGGGAAGGCTGTCTGGAAGGGTCATTGCTTTCTTCTTCCCAGAAGAGGCTGCAGCAACAGCAGCCAAGCTCCTCTCCCCTCTCTACGTGAACCAGCTTTAGCAAGGCCAGGTGTCAGCGACTGGGTCGCAGAACCCACTGCGCTCTCCCAGGATAGGCTGAGAGGGGGGAACGTGTGAGATTTGACCCAGTGTGTGAGCAGGCATGGCAGGACTGCTAGAGGCATGACTGCCACGCAAGAACATACATGACCCTTGTCATGTCTGGCGGAGTCGGCTGGAACACACTAAAGCAATCAGGGATGTCCAGTTCGCTTGACAACAGGCCAAGTTCCACTGGAAGAGAACTCGCTGTTCAGGTGCAGCCTGTAGGGTTAGGTAGGTGAGGCACCAGTGTCAGGTAAGGCAGTAACGCCTGTAAGACAATCGTTTAGCTAAACTAATCAAGGCCTAAGGTTCAAAGAGCCTTAGCATAAGCAGCGCACCAGGAGTCACCCTAGATCAGAAGCTATCACAGAACAGAGGCTGACTAAACTGTTGGCAGGTAGCCACCCGATGCCAGTTGATCTCAGCTTTAGCTACTTTAAGTTAGAAACATGAGCAGATGTCCAACAGGAAGAATGCCACAGTAACTAATTGACATGTACGTTAACAAGCGTGAGACCTCATAACCTGTGGGAGAAGGGTACTCCAAAATGAGTAGGGTGAGGAAATACAGATAAGGAAAAGGGGCTGAACCCCCTACTGAAGATGCATGAGGCCTAGAGGGTGTCAGTGTAACGCATTATAAAAGCTGAATCCCAGCCCGCGTGCCTTCGGAGAGCCCAGGATGACGAGCGCTGCTGAGGATGATGATGAGGGTGAGGATGATGACTAACACTTGGGGGGTTTTGGCAAGGGATGGTGTGAGTATACGCATGCTCAGATGTCAATTTTCTGTGATCTCTACCTTCCTGGCTGGGTTGGAGTGTTTGCGACTTTGATAATTGTGCTAATAAAAACGTTCCAAGGACAAAACGCCTTTCCTAAGTGTGAACGTCTCACTCCTGCACACCTGTAATACGTCTGGGTCTGGTCACGAGGCAGAACACTGCCAAACCACAGGATGTTAAACTGGGGATTGTAATTAACACATAATCGATCAATCAATCAATACATCACGCCACAAGGGGCCCCACTGTGGGGAGAGCGTGATACTGACACAAACCGCACCAATCCCAGCGATTAGGCCTGACGGTTACAAGCACTTCCCTGGCTCACTTGCCTCAGTCTGATACTCAGTTACTAGGAGCATTCCAGATGTGTGCAGCTGTCTGATGCACACCGGACTGCATCATCATGAGTTGGGCACCCCCAAAAATCATGAGACCACCTTAAAAATCCTGAGATTTCCAAAGCCGGGTGTTTGGGGCTCTGTTCATTGGTTCTGGGCTTTGGCACTGCTTGAGGTCACAGCTCCCAGCTTTTCTCCACAATCACAAGGGCTAGAAAATGGCTTGTTTTGAAATGAAATCAGAGCTACTGGTGCAACGTTGCCAGCTCCCGTGATTTCTTCGCTGGTCTCAGGATTTCGGCTGGGGCTGGAGCCCATTTGGCAATAATGGTCACAAATTTCAGCCCTGCCTGGGGAAACCCACTCGCCCGCTGATTGGCTGCCTTCCTCACTACCCTGCCTGCTGGGGTATAGCAGCTAATCAGAGCTGCTGCAAGAGGCAGGCACCGAACTCCACCCTCCCTTCAGGGTTCCCACACCCCATTCTCACAGGAGCAGAAAATGCCCAGCAGCTCAAGGTGGCTCTGCTCCCCCCCTCCTGTGAGCAGGAATGGCTCATCGGCTCCTCCCTCTCCCTCCCTGCAGCACCTAGCCTGGGAAGGGGCAGGGGCGAGGTGGAGAACCCTTGGAGCTTCAGGAGGAGCAGAGGTGAAGCAAGGGGAGGGGAGAATTGATGGATTTAGGAGCAGAATTATTTGCTGAGCATAGGCAGATGTGGGGGTGGGAGCTCCTGCAGCAGGGGCCAAAATCCCCTTACCCAGTGCATTTGGAACGTGCCCAACATGAATAGGCAGTTCACGCAATACATGGACAACCTGTGGAACTCATTGCCAGGGGACGATGTGAAGGCCAAAAGTATAACTGGGCTAAAAAAAAAATAATGAGATAAGTTGCTGGAGGATAGGTCCAGCAATGGCTATTAGACAAGACGGGCAGGGACACAACCCCATGCTCTGGGTGTTTCTAAACCTCCGACTGCCAGAAGCTGGGATTGGATGACAGGGGATGGATCACTTGATAATTACCCTGGTCTGTTCATTCCCTCTGAAGCACCTGGTTTTGGCGACTGTCGGAAGACAGGATACTGGGCTAGATGGACCATTGGTCTGACCCACTATGGCCATTTTTATGTTCTCACAATCTTACTTGTTACGCACACAAGGGGGGGGGGTTATAAGCAAAGGGGGGAGGGGGGAGGTTGGTCTGTCTTTTGACTTTTGATCTTTTAAATCTCAGGATTTGGGGGCCAATCTCCTGATGTTTTGGGGTCTGGCTCATGATAGTTGCCCTTCTGGGGCTGGCGATGCTCCTGGTGTATTCACAGGCTCTAGGGCCTTAGAAAACCAGCAAAGTTCACAAGACTCATACTAGTACGGCAAGAGTTTGCAATGCTGGAATCTTTGCCCCTTTTCTCTCCTGCCGCAGCGAGCCCAAACCTTGTTCAAAAGCAGGTTTGCAGGGCCTCACATTAGAACTGGATCTGCAGCATCTCTCTCTGTGCTGAGGGCTGGCCCCGCACATCCTCGCAGCCATGGGAACATCCTGCTATGCCAGCCCAGTTAACTTTCTGTGGCTCACTTCCGGGCATCACAGATCTTCCGCTCCAGCGAGTCCTGTGCTGACATCCCTGAGACAGCACTCTGCAAATTGCCGGCTAGCCAGGAACATTTGGACATGTTTTCTCAAAGGGAGCCACTCCACTTCCCCCACTGCTGCTCTAGCACCAGTGCAGCATGGGAGATGGGAGTGCTCGTGTGGACAGGATGCAGACCCCACGGCTGGGATACAGGCTGGGTTAACCAATGCTGGGGCACAGACACTGGAGGTTACCTGGGCATTTATGACAGCATCCACCTATGCTAGGCTTGAACGTGTGGCTATAGCAGGTGGTGGGTGGGTGTGCTGCCCTCTACTGGAATACAAGGGAAAAACAGTATCGCATTACTAACCAATTCTAACATGGAAGGCAAAAGGCCATTATCTCTCCCTGTTAATACCCTCTAATCCCTCATGCACATGGCCCTGAATGGCTTTACGTGTCAGAGAGAAAGTTTTATGGATTCTCTAAACCCTAAAAAATCATTTCAAAAGGTCACTGTGTGCGCTCTTTAAAAAGTGCAAAGAAGCAATGCGTAAAATGGAGCCTTAACTGCTTTCTGCACAAGGCCTTTTGGTCTGATCTCATTAAATGTTGTATAATTAGATATTAAGTCCCTAGTAAAGCTAAATGAGTGGATGGTGGCTCAAGTTATCACAGGGAGTATCAAAGACGATTAGCTACTAATCACAAATTCTTACCAGCGTGGCCAGAGAGAGGTAATTTGTCCCACGAACCCTGTCTTTGGAATACACGTGCTATGCATGCATGTTCCCATTGATCCATAGCTGGCTCCCGATTCCCCCCTGAAATGAAGCTTCGAGTAAAGAGAACTGCGTGCACTGGAGCCTTTCTGCTTTATAAAAGCAGGGCCAGACTCTGCTCTCATTTATGTCTCTGCTGTTCCTTTGAGATCAGTGGGGTCGTCAGAATGGAATTGAACCCCTGGGGCGGGGGTTCCTTTGGCAAAGCTCTGCAACTATTACATGTCCCCCATCACACTGGGTTAACTGAGGTTGCACTGCAGAAATAGCAGCAATATCTGGCTTTTACAAAGCACTTCAAAAACGCCGGTCAGGATCATTACATCCATTTTACAGGTGGGGAAACTGAGGCATGGACAGGGGAACAGATTTGCCCAAGGCCATGCCTCAGGCCAGTAGCAGAGTCAAGAATCGAATACGGTGCTCTCCACTAGTCCACGCTGCCTCTCTGTAAATACAGCTATCCAGCCAATGGGCCAGATTCTATCTTGAGTTTAATCCATGCAACGTCATTTGCTTCAGGTGTGACTGGGAATGGACTACCGTATCTTTTGCCTTGGCTTTGACAGGGTAGGGAAGGATCCTGAACTGCATTAGTGGGAGGGTCTTGATGGGACTCAGAGACTCACAGATGACAGAGGTGGGAAAGATCTGCCATTTCTCTATGATGGCAGCAAAGACGTTCTATTTTAATTAGAGAAACGAATGTAAAAAAACAAGAAAGAGGGACAAAGGTCCAGACTGTCACATCCCATCACAGCCGATCGTGCTGACCTGATACAGCACTTTCTAGTGTGTTAGTCCAGACTGATTTCTCTGGGAAGAGTGTGAAGCACACCCATATGTCTGCCCCTTCAATCATATGAGCCCAGCAGGGGCAGAGGCCCCCTCACTTCCAGCAACCCCACTAGGAGGTGATGGATGTTCAGCAAATCCTTGGCCCCTTGCAAGATTGAGTCCCCAGGCTCAGTCAGCCCAAAGTGAGCTTTTCATCTACAGCTGGACAGGACCCAGAATGTCTGTTCTGCCAGAAACTCCAACACTGAGGGTGGGGAGGAATTGCTCTGAACTGGAACAAAAAGAGCACATTTAGAATTTCCTGCCAAATGAAATTTTTTTGGGGGGGGAGAATAATTTCAGGTCAATCGAGACTTTTGTTTCAATAAAATTAAACATTTATCAACATTATCAGAAAGCTTTGCACTTTCCTTCCAAGCAAAAATTTGCTGAAATTGATGTGTTTCCGTGGGAAATTGTGGGTTCGATGAAACGGCCTTTTTGGACGGAAGAACGTTCGTTTGGAAAATTTCTGCCCTGCTCTGCAGCCAACCTCCCCGCTTGCAGTCTCCTAAGCAGATCAAGAAATTGAAATGAAGCCAGCTCGTTTCATTCCGTATCAGTCTCTTCTGTTCACAAATGTTCCGCGCCACAGATTGATGATGGAAGGGAGTCGTCTTCCCTTCAGAGAGAAGTTACATGCTCACTGCTCGCCCTTCTCTTATTGTTGCCTTTCCTGACACAGCTAATTTCCCAGAGGAGATGGATTGGTTCTCCTATAACCACTCCGCTTTTAATAGGTGCTATTTATCACCCAGGCGGTGAGTCAAATGGATGGCGTGTGTGTGCGTGTACAATATAAATGTATCCTCAGCGGTGACCAATAAAGATCAGGGACATAGAAGTCAATCTAAAAGAATATTAATACATAAAATATTTACATAAATATTTTCCTTGCTGCTCAGTTTAGCACCAGCCCTTTCCGCCGCCTCACACTGCAGCCGTATTTATACACAACCGTTGTTCTGCTTTAATTATACCAGTGTAGCTACAGCTGTAGAACCCCGCCCAGCCAGCATGGATGTAGTTATACTGGGAGAAAGGTGCTTATAAGCTGTACTGGCATGAGGCACCAGGATAACTGTGTCCACATTAGGGGCTGTACTACAATAACTGTTTCAATAAGACAATGCTCCTCCTCATCAATATATATTGGTACAAAAACTGTGTGTCGAGCAGATCTTGGAGGAAAAAGAATGTGTTTGGAACCTGCCTAAATGGCAGTGCACGGCTTGCAGGAGAGTTCCCCTCCAGGGAGTGTGTGATTACTGCAAGGGAGGGTTGGGAATTCTCTGGCTTCTATTCCAAACCCAGGTCAGCGCCTGGGTCAGGAACAGAACCCAGAGAATTCCCAAGCGGCTTTTTTGAAGTGCTTTGGGAGACACCTGCATGTTGGCAGCATTAAGGAGTCGGTGGAATTTCAAGTGGATTTTCAGACTTTCAAATGATGTCTTTTGTAACTACAATCTTCTCTGTATTCTTCCATGCAAGCAGTTCACACCCCTCGCGGCATCTTTACTAAGAACTGTATTTTACTGACCACACTCCAGGCGAGTTTTTCCCATGTCTGCCCTAAGATCAAGCAGCTAGTGTGTGTGCTGGAGTCAGAGCTAGCTTTGTGCTGTGATGGTCAGAATGCACAGTGTCCTTGGCCCTGTGGCAAGCCTGTGTGAATACTAATACACTACTTAATGGGAACGGCTCCAGACCAGCTCACTGCAGTAGTACATTGTGTTACGGAACTGAGCCAGGGGTGGGTGAAAGAGTGGACAAAAACTGCTCTCTGGGCTCTCGCAGTTGAGGAATTATTGTGGAGAACTATTGGTTACAGCAAGTTATTAATAAAGCTGTGAGTGCACTGTTCATCTTTGGATCTGCCCAGAAACCTAGCAGGGGTCTTAGGGCCCATGGACTGTCCAGGTTGGAAGTGATTCCTCAAAAAGGGCTATTTCTCGGCTGATGATACTTTTCACAGCAATGAAATCTTTCAGGACAGCTTCCTGACCAGAGCTGAGCTCCCAAGCCAGCCTCTCGAAAGCAGCAGGTGTGGTAACCACGTACCGAGCACGCAGTGAATGCCGAGCGTGTAAAGACGGGCACTGCCTTCTCTTGGCACGGCTTCACTTCTAGAACAGTTAACACAACAAGCTGCAGAGACCTCTTTGCATCTGTTTTTGCTTGTCATAGGCCTCCCGCCCTTGCTCAATGAGACACCGGGCTATACAATTACCACCCGTGTCCTGGGTGCCCTCTGCATTGCTTCCAACCTGAGGGGTAGTGTGGGTGGCCAGCAGCCACGGTGTGGCCTGCTGATCCGGGTGTGTGCCAAATGCACTGCTTAGTCACAGCAGAAAAAAGTCTGTATTATTAATCGTGTTTATTACGGCCGTGCCTAGGGATGAGCCAAGACTGTGTTAGGCATTGCAGGCCCTGCCCTAGCTCTGGTGAGTGTGAACACACTTCAGAACAACACTGGAGTTACACTAGGGTGACCAGACAGCAAGTGTGAAAAATCAGGACGGGGTGGGGGGTAATAGGAGCCTATATAAGAAAAAGACCCAAAAATCGGGACTGTCCCTATAAAATCGGGACATCTGGTCACCCTAGGTTACACAGGGTGATTATCATTTGATTGGCAGCCCAGAGTGGGAGGATTAGCAGAGCGACGGGTTAGCTGCTGCTGCTGAGTTGTTGCGCCTTGAGCTGTTGCATCCCCACTGCATTACTAGCTCGAACATCAGCATCGCTGGAGCTCCCCAGACCCTCTCCCAGACCCCAACAGGCCAGCTAGCTCCTGCTTAAAGAACCCACGTCACTCGAGCTACAGATCTGCGTGTGGGAGCAGGAGCTGAGTTCAGGGTAACACTTGAGTTATAACTTGAGCTAAGTGTGCTGTGCAGCCGCACCCGTAGAGGGGTCCAAAATAACCATGTTTATTAACTATACACAAACTTGCCTGGTCTAGCCATGCACACGGCTGCTCTGACTGGTGTCTGGTGGCTTCTCCTACCTAGAACACAGCGAGCGCCACTAAAAGGTTCACAGACTATTTAAAGGAACACTGTCCAAATGCTTCCGTTGTGTTTTTTTTGGACATAATATCAAAATTTTCCACCCAAAGTAGACACTTTTCTTTAAAAAAAAAAATCAGTTGAATTGAACACTCAATTTTCCATTGAAAAACAGTTTCAATGGAAAATTTCCAACCAGCCCTATTTAGGAGGGTGACATTTATGTTGCCATATGTTTATTGTCACTTGCTGAACTTCTCCTTACAGTCAGGATAGATCAAGACTCTTCCATTATGCAAAGGATTAAAACCCAGTCCATATTTGGGGTCAGGCAGAGCTGGGAACATTATCCTTTGCAAACACCGGCTGCATTTATTTTCTCTTTGTGAGTCATCAGCTGCTGTCGATGGCTGTGAATCCTAACTAGGTTCTTATACTAGACCCATTAATGAGGGTTAACAAAACTGAAAGACTGAATTTGGTCTAGAGGCCCAGGCAGTAGCTTGTATGCCAGGAAACCTAGATTCGTCGCCCAGCTCTGACACTGGCCTACTGGGTGACTATTGGCCAGTCATCTTGTATCTCAGTTTCCCCATCTGTAAAATGGGCATAATGATACTGCTCTTCTTGGTAAAGGGCTTTGAGATCTATGGATGGAAAGTGCTCCATAGAAGCTTGCTAGGTAACATAGCTGTAGTTCATAAGTATTTGCTGAATATTATCTGTGAAGAATTTTCAGCCTCCTACTTGTCCACTAACTGTTCCCTTTAATGATGAGATCCCCTCTATTTGTAGTGTCATGTGGTATTGTTTCTGCTCCATGACTGGATGACCAAAACTTCTAAAATAGGAGAGTGATGAATAATACATCTCCAGTGAGAGTATTTGAACAAGCAAACACTTGTGAAACTTTCACGCTTTGGGAACGTTTCCATGAGCAGCCAGCAGCTGTCTGGCTGCTTGAGAATAATACAGACAACAAAAAACAAGCAATAAGGGACCAAACCCATGCTTTTATTTGCATATGTATTCCTGAATCCATTTTTGTTTAATACTCAGCTGGCCCAAGATGCAATCAAATATTGCTTAGCCTTAGTTTCTGTCTGTGAATTATTCATGGACAGCCACAATTTGTTGTTCTTAACAGTTGGTGCAGAATGTTTAGCAATGGTTTATTTCTGAACCAGTCCCTGTGCCAATTCACTATTGGCTATTTGTGCTGTGGGACTGGTCAAAACAATCAGCTAAGTCACAGCATAGTGTTACTGTTCCTTGAGTGGACTGTCTTTTTATTCTGTTTGTGCAGCGACTGGCACGCTGCGGCCCTGGTCCATGACCTGGGCTCTTAGGCACTACTGGAATACAACTGATAATAACGCAATGATCATAGTACGTGCTATAAATGGGAGGAGACCCTTTTCTGCCTGTAAACTACATGCAGACATGTGTACCTCTTCAAATCTATTGTGCAAACAACAAAGCTTTTCAAAATGGTCACGGGGGGGATCCGGAGGTGCAAACGCCCTGGTGAGAGTTGGTCCACGTTAGTGCTGATCAAGCCCTTGCTTTTCTAAACGAGCTTGCAAATAAAAACACACTGGTCCAAACGTTTGTGAATAAAGGGGCTGCAGCTCCCAACACTGAGGTGGGGCTTATTCACAAGACTGCACGCCTGTGTCTTTGCTCCAGAGACTATAGCAGCACAGCTACGTTGGTGTAGCTACACCTCCATAACCCCATATGGCAGACGCAGCCTACACCATTGGAAGGGGTTTTTCCATCAGTGTAGGAACACCATCTCCCTGAACACCATCTCAGCTATTTCCATGCAAGCGTTCTTCTGTGGACATAGCTGCCTCTGCCCTGGGGGCGAGGTCAATCAGGGCTGTGTTTTGTCACCTCCCTGACTGATGTAGTTTTGTCAACCTAAATATTAGTGTAGACCAGTCCTGTGACCATTTTTTTTTACTGTGCTCTCCCAGCTCTAGGCAAAAAAAGGTCTCCAGGGCAGATTGGCTGCAGGGACCGTCAAGGGATCCCATGCACAGATTATCCTTCAGGCTCAGATCAGGTACTGGATCCTGTGAGTCTCTACCTGATTTCGGCTAATCCATGAGCGTACAGCTCACAAGAATTCCAGTTGATACCAGGAATCAACAGACTTGATTCCTGCCTTCAGCAGGCCTCTGCACCAAATCCTTTCCCTCCATTCTCTCTGCAGCCAGCGAGCACCCCACTGGCAAGAGGCTGCACTGAAATCAACCATCCCACACCAGCGTCTGCCTGGGGGAGGAAAGAATAAATCATCTTGTGCCTGTGTCTGAGGAATTTTGATCATCTTTTCTTCAGTTGGCAGATTCTGTCCTGTGGATGGATTCAAGCAGACTTCCTTCCACCCAGTCACCACGCACATGCATTCCGAGTTCCGCCGCTGACGAGCCGATGACAAATTCCAGCATCCTGAGGATGTCGTTGGGCCCCACGTAAGTCCCATAAAGTGAATTGGCAGGGGAGAGAGCCATTGCCCAGAGGGCATGACACACTAGCTATGGGGAGGTACCTAATGCATTTGTGAGTGGAGAGGCTGGCAGTCTGGGCTCCATTACAAGCAATGAGTGAAAGAAAGAGTCTAGCAGTCTGTGTGCATCTGCCTGCCCTCGTTGCTCTGAAGCATGGTCCCTCCATGCACCGTGGAAAGGGTCCCAACTTGCTCTTTGGGCTTAACTGACAATGGGGCAACACAGTCCAGTGCAAACTTTCTCCCCAGGCTGGGCTGCTCCTCAGATTCCAAGCTCAGCCCACTCCCCAGGTCCTCTCTCCCTCAGACCCAAGAGTCCACTGTCACAACAGCTTCACTGCCTCTCTTTTAATTCCCTACCACTGGGGGCTCGCTATGGCTGTCAGACATTGCAGAGTGGTTGGGTCCCTTTCTCCATGGCAGATCATTAAGCCCTTCCTGCCCTGGCTCATCCCTCTCCCCCACCCCCACCACACGGACAAGCTGGTGCCAGAGGACAAGCAAATGTCAGTTTGATGTAGCGAGTTGCTTCTGAGCATGGGGCAGCGTCTGAAATAGTTTTGAAGGGAAAAAATAAACCCATCTCTTGGGATTACAACAAATTGCTGTCTACTTCCCAAAGGCTGCTATGAAACACTTGAAAAAGTGACCTCATTAATTAATGAAATGGGTTAACACTCTCTCCACATACTTTAGTTAATTGCTGTTCTATCATTCTTGGAGAATTCTTAAAGCCGCCTTGATTATTCAGGGCTTTGTGAAATCAAGAAAGTAATAAACCATGTATGCTTTAAAAAGTGATTAAAAAGATAAATACACAGGACACGAGTCCTTCTGCAGCCTGCTTAGCAGCTGAGAGCAAGCCCCGGGTAAATACACTGTAATGGCCTTCTCTAATTGAAATGGATAATTGTCTCATAATTTTATTTTAATTGCTAAACCAGGTACAAAGTATTTCCAAACAGAAATCATCTTGTCACAGGATTCTTGGTGTCTCTCCCTTGGAATGACAGTAACTGCTGTAGGAGCTATGGGGGGGCCCGGATGGGGTGGGGGATAGACAATCCCCCTGATCTCCCTGATGCTCAGGGTGGAGTGGGGATGGTTGTAGGGAGCACAGATTGAGGGTGCAGAAGGAAGCAGTGGAAAATTTGGGGGCAAATAACGCCCCTATGCTCGGTGGTTGGAGGCATACTTAACAGAAGTTCCTTGTTGCAGGAGCTCCTGAGCTTCTTAACTGGGGTTCCCCTTTGGCAAAAGAGCAAAATTTCCAGCACCATCTGGACCACCAGCCCCAGCCCAGCCTAAGCCAGCCTCAAAAACAAGGAGGCAAGGAAAACCCTACATAACCCTAGATAACCCCTTCCACAGCCCCACCCCAAAAGTTTGAAAAAAATTTTTTCTAAATGTCACCCCTACTCCTCCCCTCTGCAACCTGAGACCACTCCTCCTTCTTACCTCATCTTCTACTCTCGAGAACAGTCTAGATCCATCCTCTTTGATCTTCAGGTCTTTGGAACCCCCTATCCCTTCATTCTTCTCTTCTCTCTTCTCTAAATAATCCCTCTTCCCTCAGCCTCTCTCCTCTCACCCTGTCCTCCAGCCCTCCTCTCCTCATAAGTCCTGTGCTTCATCCCTCTCCTCTTTTATCCATCTCTCCTGGACTCTGTCTGGTTTATCCATAGTTTTCAGATAGTGCCTCAGATGAGGCCTCACAAGTCTGGATGAGGGAATCCTCACACATCCTCCTGGAAATGAAAAAATCCCCCAGCCTTGCCAAAAAAAATGCCTTTACAAACATGGCACACTGTTGACCTCTAACTTCTTATTTTTCCACCAATCTTTTCTTCCTCTTAGGTCCTTCCTTTTCTGCAGTCCTTTTCTGCAGAACTGCTGCCCCTGTAGCAGTGCCCTAGTCTGTAGCAGTGCATGGGATTCTTCCGGACTCTGCACTTTGTTGAACCTCACCTCATTTGATTTTCTTTTGGCCCTTTCCTTTTCCTCCTCTAGTCTGTCTCCCATCCCCCCCCTCCCTCCAGCCTACCCTCTCCTCCTCCCAGTTTAGTGTCATCAAAGCTGCTATTAAGGGTGCAGTCCAATCCACCATCCTCATAATGAAGATGATGAAGATATTAAAGCAAACACACCGACCCTTGGGGCAGGCCACTCCACACTTGATGCCAACTAGACATGGACATGGAAACCATGATCCACGCGCGAGAGCCACCATCATCAGCCAGTTTTACCTTACCCATACTTCCATTCATCCAGCCCTAACTTTTTAACTTGCTGCAAGAATGTGGAGACTGGAGAAAAAAAAGCTAAGTTGCATCCAGAAATAGCACATCCACTGCCTTCCCTCATCCACAGAGCGGTTCTCATTCATATAAGGCAATTAGGGGTTAGAGGCATGACTTTTGCTTGGTGAATCCATGCTGAGGTGTTTCCTGATCACTTTCCCCTCCTTAAGTGGTTCAGATTTGATTCCTTGGGACCCATGATTTTTTTTGAGGGACCAGGTGAGAGACTGACTGGCCTGTAGTTCCCTGGATCTTCCTTCTTCCCTTTTTTAAAGATGGGCACTACATTAGCTTTTTTCCAGTCATCTGAGACCTCCCCCATCTAGTTTCAGCTCTGTCTCTGTATTGATTGTGTTCTTCTGCAACACCGGGACAGAGCTGTCCCTGGAGGGGCAAGAGCAGAACTGCCATCTGAACCCACTCCTTTTCCTTCAACACCTACCTCTGCCTTTGGCTCGTCTCATCTCTCCAGCCTCCCGCTCTCCCTCTATCCTCCAGGCCTGTATCCCTCTGTGAGAGCAATGGTATTTCACCTCTCTGCTTTGCTCATCACACACTGCTGCATCATCTGCAATAAACAGTGAGTCTGGAAAACCTTCCCTTGTATTCAATGCTCAAAACTGTTTACTGCCTTAACTTTCATGCTCTAAACCTCCTGCTGTACTTTTTTGCAACTTGAAAAGTAAAAAAAAAATCCTTTGGGATTGAAGAAAAGGTTTAATTCAATCTAAAATTATTTTGAGTTTGAGAATGTTTATAATATTTTAAAATACATGAAAGGAAATTTCTAGACAAAAATGTCATTTCAAATTGAAAACTTGAAGCAGCCTGTTTTGAAAATGTCCACGTGAAATGTTTAGGGGTTTTTGTTTTGTTTTGTTTTGTTTGGTTGGGGTTTTTTAGGTTTATTTTCCTGGCTGAAAAAAAATTGGCAAAATTGACACAAATTTGCAAAGATTTGGGGTGCTGCTGAATCTGCATTTTTGGCTTGAAAACAGTTTCAGCTGAAAAGTTTTCCCCTGCTGTATCAGTTTAACTGAGGTACAGGGAAATTGGAAGTGTTTAATTTGCGATTGGATGTTTTTCTAAAGGCTCTGCCCTAATTCAAACGGACTATTTCAGGGAAGTTCTAGGCCTGTTTTATACTGATGAGCATAGTGGTCTCATCTGGCCTTAGTATTGAGGAAATCATTATAAGCTGGTATCTTTGGTTCATTCCATTCCCCTTGTGCTGCAGGCCCTGCAAACCTCCCCTGAACAGGAGAGTTCCCAGCAGACAGAGCCAGTGGAGAGGTGTGGGGCGGGGAGTCAGCAGAACTGACTTATGGTCCCTAGAGGATCATAGCCAGATGGCACAGTTTAGAGCAGTCCCCAGGCTGCTAAACAGCTCAAGGGCCAGGCAGAAAATTCAGGAGGCACAATAGCCCCTGCCCCCAGCTATGTCCTGTGTAACCTGAACACAACAGAGAATCTGACCTTTAATGTAAAAGTCACACTTAGGGTCTGTCTACACTGGTACCAGAACTGTGACTGCAGCATGGGCAGAGCTCCCGGAGCTAGCTTTGATCTAGTTAGCTCGAATAGCAATAGCAGTGAAGCCGCAGTATTGATTGAGCCTCTAGGTATGTGCTCAGGTAACCTGTGCTGCCACTGCTTCACTGCTGTTGCAATTCGAGCTGTCTAGATCAAAGCTAGCTCCGGGAGCTCTACCCATGCTGCAGTCACAGTTCTGGTACCAGCGTAGACATTCTCTTAGAGACAACAGCTGTGCCAACTCAACTCAAGTCATCCCACAACAGCCAGGCAGCAGCAGATGGGCTCTAGGGAGATCAGGAGGCCTTCCATGGCCATCCCTAGGAAAGCAAACCACTAGGAGGCGCTCCTGAGCTAAGAGAGCTGAAGGATGTGGTAGCCGCAATCCCTAACCAAGCGCTTGTCCTGGCTGCTCTCCACTTTGCTGTGCAGTGGGTTGGGCCTTACTGGCTGCCCCATTGCCTGTGGGTGACGGGGACTCCAGAAATCCTCCAGTCCCATCACGTGCCAATGCAGCCGTGGATCTTGTGTGCTGACCATGCACCGTACCTGCCTCAGCTGTCACTGAAACCAGTCACATTCTTTCCCATCCAAAAACATCTAGGAAAACAATGTTCATTGTGTTCATTATTTTTCACAGGTTTTTGTTTCCTCTACGTGATTTTTTTCATTTCAGTTCATTTGGACACAAAAACAAATGTCTCTGTTCGATTTGATTCTAATCAAAATGAAACCTTTGAGTTTTTTCTCTCTTCCCCCTTCCCTTCTGCTCCTCTGGTAAAGGGGTGGGGGGAAGAAAAAAGGGCAAGAAAGGGGGGAAATAAACTCAAAATGAAAGCCAAGCGTTTGTGATTCAAATCAAAGTGAAACAAAAATTATCCTTCATGATGCAAAAGTCTGTAGGATCTACCAGTTCCCCATGGGTCAAAATACATTTCCAGCAAAGACGTCAAGATCTAGTGAACACGCTTCAAGCTGATTCCTCCGAAGATGACAGCTCTTATGTCTTCACAGGATTCCCCGAAAGAACAAAGTCATCTGAGCACATTGTTCAACCACAATGCCACATCATCATACATGGATACAAAACTAAACGTTGAATTGACACTGGTATATGTAAATATGATGGATCAATGTGTGTATGAGGCCAGACCACAGAAACTGCTTTTACAACTGACAGCAGTAAAAATATATGCCAATGGAAATCCAGGCCCACTGACAATGCGTGGTGTTTTCTCGGCTCATTCTGTATATAGGGACAGGTCTGTTACCAGTCCAATGTATGTGGTGACTCATGGCACAGATACATTCATTAGTTATGCACAGCAAATGCATTAATACTGATTCTGATTATCCAAATGGTCAGGGCAGCCCAGAGGATTCAGGGGGCCTGGGGCAAAGCAATTTTGGGGGGCCCTTCCATAAAAAAAGTTTCAATATTATAGAATACTATATTCTCGTGGGGGCTCCTGCGGGGCCCGGGCCCTGGGGCAAATTGCCTCACTTGTCCATCCCCACCCCCTGGCGGCCCTGCAAATGGTACAGCCTAACAGGCTAATTCAGCTCCTCCAGTCTCCTGAGGACATGTTCAAAGGAATAGGAATGTTGAAGAGACAACAAATAAAATTGCACATTGATGAAATGGTTCAGCCCATACCTGTACCACACAGTCACATTCCTTTCCATGTCAGAAAGCTGGCAGAAGAAGAATTAGTACACTGGAAGAGCTTGACATCACTGAAAAAGTGGAAGGTCCCACACCATGGATCTTCCCTAGAGCAGTCATCCAGAAACCAAAACAATCAGACAAAATCTGAATTTGCATGGATATGCCTTAACCAATCGGGCTATCAAGCATGAGTGACATATCACCCACATTGTAGCTGGCAGTATTGCAGATCTGAATGGAGTGAAGTTCTTCTCCAAATTAGACCTCACAGTAGGATAGTATCAACTCGAGCCCCATCTTGAGTCATGATACATAACAACCTTCATGACATATGTGGGTCTATGCTTCTATAAACAATTCAGTTTTGGCATTTCTTCAGCCCATAAGTATTTCTAAACATCATACATGAGATACTAGATGAAATCCCTGGAGTTCTTAAGGTGAGTGATGACGCGTTAGTATTTGTCACCATGTCTAAAGAACATGACACGTGACTAGCAGCTGTTTTTGAATGACTGCAGGTTCAGAAGCTCACGTTAAACCCAGCCAAATGTGAATACAGTAAATCCACATTAGAATTTCTTGGATACACATTCTCCAAAGATGGAGACTCAGCAGACCACTAAGAAAGTGAAGGACATAAACAATGCCCCTGTGCCCACAAACCCCACAGAAGTTCATAGACTGCTAGGGCTTGCAAATTACTGTGGCAAGTTCATTCTGAGGTTAGCCACTAGCACACAGCCTCTTACCAGGAAAGATCAAATATGAATTTGTTGAGATGAACATCAAAATGCATGTGAGGGATTAAAGGAATCCCTTTCCTGTGATGTAGTCATGTCATGTATTGATTCCAGGAAGAGAACTGAACTTTTAGTAGATGCCTGCCCTGTTAGATTAGGAGCAGTTTTCACACAGGTTGATCAACACAGCCACAATGCTTATGCCAGCAAAGGTCTTTCACCCACTGAACGACGATACCCTCAGACAGAAAGAGATGCTATTGCTGTAACATGGGAGTGCTCCCCAGTGATACATTCATAGATGTCATTTCATGATTCTGAGTGATCACAAACCCCTTGAACCTGCCTTCAACAATCCCTTTTTTTCGCCCACCATTGAGCGGTGGATGCTCAAACTACAAGATTATGACTACAACGTTATCTATTGGCCTGGAAAGCATAACCCTGCTGACTACTTCTCTAGTCACTCTGTTCCCAAAAAGCTAACAATCACAACACTACAGAGAAAAAAGAAATGCATGTAAACTTCCTCCTCTCCACACTATTCCTAAAGCTCTTTTGTTACAACAAATAAAAACAGCCACTGAATCTGACACTCCAAACGGTCATCAAAACCATTCAAAGCGGTCAATGGAAAGAATTTCTGTGTTGCCTACAATATTTGACTTGTGAAACACAAGTGTTCTACAACCATTTGCCCATGTTAAAAATGAACTTACCATCATGGATGATGACCTCTCACTTCGAGGTACAAGACTTGTTATTCATTGTCTATTGTGGGATCACACAATTGATTTGGCTCACAACGGTCGCCAGGGACTGGTAAAAACAAAATCCCTGCTCAGAGAAAAAGTCTGGCTCCCTAGGATTGATTTGCATTAAGTCCATCAGAATATATCAGGCAGCAGTTCTGGAAAATTACACTTCTTCACTACATGTATTTCCTCTATTCATGTCTCCCTGGATGGACGGGAGCATGGATTTTTGTGATTCCCCCTAATGGAAAACATTTACTGGTTGGTATAGACAACTATTCTCATTACCCAGAAGGTGAAATGCTCTGCACTACTTCTGCCAAATCTGTTATACCCAAACTAGAAAAGATTTTGTTAGCCTACGGCACATCCACTGTTATTAAAACTGACAATTGTCCTCCCTTTTAAGGGTCACATTTGGCCAATTTGAAGAGTGTCACACAGTCTGAAGTGGCTCACAACTGAGAGTGCCAATTGCAGGTCAGACTGTCAGAAAACAGGGCGGACACGCCAAACTGATAGTGTGTGTTAGAAAGCTTATTTTTTCACTCTCCCACTTCCCTTGTCCTTCTCGCATGAATAGAGAGCAACAATACCCGAAGTCTGAAGGTGCAAACAATTTGATGTTTATTGGAGTGAACTTCCAGCAAGCTTAAATTCAAGTTTCTTTTTCCTTATTTTCGAATCCCAACTTACTTCCTGTTTGCCCTTAATTTATATAGGAATATTTTAGCTATACCTTAACCAATCATTCTACTAAAATTTACCTAACCAATCCTAATGTATTGTAACATGATTAGCTAACCAATTATATCCCACCATCTTAATTAGTTTACACCCAGCAAAATTAATTATACAACAGACAGAAACAATTACAGAACCAAACAAAGACCAGCAGCCAAAGGAGAAGTTGAGATGTTTATGCAAACACTCAAGAACGCACTACAAATTGCTGCAGCTGATGAATTGGACATGAAACAGGAGTTATTTCATTTCCTCCATAATTATCGAACCATCTTCCTGCCATGGCACCAGCAACTGTCCTGCTTGGCACATAACCAAGAACAAAATTGCCACACATTGAGATAAGAGCAGATGTTGAATCTCTAAGTCAACATGGCAACAAAGCAAAGCTTGTCATAAAAATATACGCTGACCAGCACAGACGTGCCAAGAGCACATCATTCAGCGTGGGAAGCATAGTTCTGGTCAGAATCTTTCAGCCTCACAACAAATTCTCCACACCTTTTTATCCTGAGCCTCACAAGATCACAATGGTCAAAGGCACGATGGTCGCTGCTCAGAGCGGATCCCATAAAGTCACTCTAAATGCCTCTCACTTAAACCACTTTGTGGCACTCACCACGTTCCCACTCTGCAAGATGATGATGCCAACCTTACAGAGACTGAAGACCTGCACTCTCTCCAAGGCAAGTGAGTGAATCACCCTGTGTTCCGGGGGGAAAGTCACCATCTCCTGAAAAGAAGTAACCAGTACCCTCCAGTGCATTTGCAGAACTATCTAGCATAAGTGACGATGGCTTTGTGGATGTGTTGATCCATCATCAAACGTTGGACATTGCTGCAGTTATTCTATGCCTGTTGTGTTTTATTTATAAGGTGTAAGTATTTCCAAGTGGTGAATTTAATAACTGTTGTTACTTTAAAGTTTGTGGGGGGAAAAGGAGGGATGCAGTATTTATGGAGAATCCATTCTGAGACCCGTGCTGGTCTTTTAGGGTACGTCATCACAGCAATTAAACACCCACAGCTGGCCCATGTCAGCTGACTTGGGCTTGCAGGGCTTGGGCTGTGGGACTGTAAAATTGCCGTGTAGATGTTCAGGCTTGGGCTGGAGCCTGGGCTCTGGAACCCCACTACAGGGGAGGGTCCCAGTGATTCCACCACCTCCCTAGGTAACCCATTCCAGTGCTTCACCACCCTCCTAGTGAAATAGTGTATCCCAGGGGTCGGCAACCTTTCAGAAGTGGTGTGCTGAGTCTTCATTTATTCACTCTAATTTAAGGTTTCGTGTGCCAGTAATACATTTTAACATTTTTAGAAGGTCTCTTTCTATAAGTCTATAATATATAACTAAACTATTGTTGCATGTAAAGTAAATAAGGTTTTAAAAATGTTTAAGAAGCTTCATTTAAAATTAAATTAAAATGCAGAGCCCCCCGACCAGTGGCCAGGACCCGGGCAGTGTGAGTGCCACTGAAAATCAGCACACGTGCTGCCTTCAGTACATGTGCCATAGGCTTCCTACCCCTGGTGTATCCTAATATCCAACCTAGACCTCCCACACTGCAACTCGAGACCATTGCTCCTTGTTCGGTCATCTGCCACCACTGAGAACAGCCGAGCTCCATCCTCTTTGGAACCCCTCTTCAGGTAGTTGAAGGCTGCTATTAAATCCCTCCTCACTCTTCTTTTCTGAAGACTAAATAAGCCTAGTTCCCTCAGCCTCTCCTCATAAGTCATGTGCCCCAGCTCCCTAATCATTTTTGTTGCCCTCCACTGAACTCTCTCCAATTTTTCCACATCCTTTCCATAGTGGGGGGCCCAAAACTGGATGCAATACTCCAGATGTGGCCTCACCAGTGCCAAATAGAGGGGAATAATCACTTCCCTCGATCCGCTGGCAATGCTCCTATTAATGTAGCTCAGTATGCCATTAGCCTTCTTGGCCACAAGGGCACGCTGTTGATTCATATCCAGCTTCTTGTCCACTGTAATCCCCAGGTCCTTTTCTGCAGAACTGCCGCTTAGCCAGTCAGTGCCCAGCCTGTAGCTGTGCATGGGATTCTTCCATCCTAAGCAGGGCCGGCTCCAGACCCCAGTGCGCCAAGCGCGTGCTTGGGGCGGCGTCCCGCGGGAGGGCAGCAGGCGGCTCCGGTGGACCTCCCGCAGACGTGCCTGCGGAGGGTCCGCTGGTCCCGCGGCTCCAGTGGACCTCCCGCAGACGTGCCTGCGGGAGGTCCACCGGAGCCACGGGACCAGCGGACCCTCCGCAGGCACGTCTGCGGGAGGTCCACAGGAGCTGCGGGACCAGCTACCGCCAGAGCGCCCCCCGCGGCATGCCGCCGTGCTTGGGGCAGCGCAAATCCTAGAGCCTCCCCTGATCCTAAGTGCAGGACTCTGCACTTGTCCTTGTTGAAAAACACTCATTTTTCTTTCATTGCAAACCCTCCTCAGAAAAACATCATGTCAGGGCTGTGATGCTAGGAAATGCTGCCCGGCTCAGCCAGCCCTCCCAACCCTCAGCACTCCATGGCTTGATTACTTTTGACCTTCCACCCTTGGGATTTTTTGTGGCAGTGACTGTGGTTTTCTCAAATAAATTGATCTGTTGGAGCCCAAACAGCTTTCTGCCTTCCTCTCTAACCTTTGCTCTTATTGTCATTCCCTCTCTGTATTTTGCTGTCAGGCAGTCTAATGATAAAGGCTATTGAGTCAGAATGAGTATCTATTTTACAATGAATATATTGTCTGGGGAATAGCAGCATGCCGTGCAGTGAGCCTGCTAGGGCAGGTGTTTATTTAAACAAACCACTAGCACAGGGCTCAGGGAATAGCAAATGAGAGACAGTGCGTACATCCCATGGGACAGTGGGTCAAGCCCAGTACAGGTGAACTTCTAGCAGGTGAAAGGAAGGATGGTCCAATGGCTAAAGCACTAGCTTGGGACCCTGGAAACCTGTGTTCAAGTTTCTGCTCTTCCACAGACTTCCTATGTCATCATTGAGTTAGACAAAGGAAATGCAGTGGATCTACTTTACCTCAATTTCATAAGGCATTTAATACTGTTCCACATGGGGAATTATTAGCTAAATTGGAAAAGGTGGGGATCAATATGAAAATTGAAAGGTGGATAAGGAACTGGTTAAAGGGGAGACTACAATGGGTTGTACTGCAAGGTGAATTGTCAGGCTGGAGGGAGGTTACTAGTGGAGTTCCTCAGGGATCAGTTTTGGGACCAATCTTATTTAATCTTTTTATTACTGACCTTGGCACAAAAAGTGGAAATGTGCTAATAAAGTTTGCGGATGACACAAAGCTGGGTGGTATTGCTAACACAGAGAAGGACCGGGATATCGTACAGGAAAATCTGGATGACCTTGTAAACTGGAATAATAGTAATAGGATGAAATTTAATAGTGAAAAGTGCAAGGGCATGCATTTAGGGATTGATAACAAGAACTATTGTTATAAGCTGGGGAGGCATCAGTTGGAAGTAACAAAGGAGGAGAAGGACCTTGGAGTATTGGTTGATCACAGGATGACTATGAGCCGCCAATGTGATATGACCGTGAAAAAAGCTAAAGCAGTCTTGGGATGCATCAGGCAAGGTATTTCCAGTAGAGATAAGAAGGTGTTAGTACCGTTATACAAGGCACTGGTGAGACCTCATCTGGAATATTGTCTGCAGTTCTGGTCTCCCGTGTTTAAGAAGGATGAATTTAAACTGGAACAAGTTCAGAGAAGGGCTACTAGGATGATCCGAGGAATGGAAAACCTGTCATATGAAAGGAGACTCAAAGAGCTTGGCCTGTTTAGCCTAACCAAAAGAAGGCTGAGGGGAGATATGATTTCTCTCTATAAATATATCAGAGGGATAAATACCAGGGAGGGAGAGGAATTATTTAAGCTCAGTACCAATATGGACACAAGAACAAATGGATATAAACTGGCTATCAGGAAGTTTAGACTTGAAATTAGATGAAGGTTTCTAACCATTAGAGGAGTGAAGTTCTGGAACAGCCTTCCAAGGGGAGTAGTGAGGGCAAAAGACATATCTGGCTTCAAGACTAAGCTTGATAAGTTTATGGAGGGGATGGTATAATGGGATAGCCTAATTTTGGCAATTAATTTGTCTTTGACTACTAGCGGTAAATATGCCCAGTGCTCTGTGATGGGATGTTAGATGGGGTGGGATCTGAGTTACTACAGAGAATTCTTTCCTGGGTGCTGGATGGTGAATCTTGCCCACATGCTCAGGGTTTAGCTGATCACCATATTTGGGGTCGGGAAGAAATTTTCCTCCAGGGCAGATTGGCAGAAGCCCTGGGGGGGTTTTCACCTTCCACTGCAGTGTAGGGCATGGGGTCACTTGCTGGAATGTTCTCTGCACCTTGAAGTCTTTAAACCACGATTCGAGGACTTCAATGGTTCAGACACAGGTTTGATACAGGAGTGGGTGGGTGAGATTCTGTGGCCTGTGTTGTGCAAGAGGTCAGACTAGATGATCATAATGGTCCCTTCTGACCTTAAAGTCTATGATTCTAAGTCACTTAGCTTCTCTGTGCCTCAGTTTCCCATCTGTACTTTGGGGGCTTCCCTGCCTCCCAGGGAAGGGTTAAAGCGTGTGAGGTGCTCAGATTCTGTGGTGATGGGGGCCAGATAAGTAGCTTTGATAGATATTGCCTGGGGGACGACCAAGTTCCCAACAGGGCTGTGATCAAAGAGCAGTCTCAGGCCATGAAGATCAAACGCCCCATCACCAGTGGAAATGAATCCTCCAGTGTGGGGGAACCAGACTTCACCAGCTCAAAGAGTGTCAGGTTTCAGTCCTGGCACCTCCCATCAGCCCTGAACAAACAGCACAAATTGAGCTGAGCGAAGTCACCTCTCCCTGCCAGGACTCAGTGATGGGGAGAGTTCGGCCACCAGCAGAACCCGGCAGGGGGTCGTACCAGGGAGCTGGGTTCCAAAGCCATAACCACTCAGAGCAGGGTTTTGTTTGACTCAAACCCCAGCCCTGGAGGGAAATGGAGAAAAGGGTCTAATTTCAGTCCATTTCTAACAGCAACAAACTAAAATCTGAGGCACAAACCCCAGGCTCCTGCCCATCAACTAGCTTCATCCAAATATTCCTGGCGATCAGCTGAAGACTGGCCACACCCCAGCTAACAGCTCCTCAGGGCAGGGACAGTCCTTTTGTTAAGTGTTTGTACAGTGCCTAGCGCAGTGGGGCCCTGAATACAATGGAGCCCCTTGGCGCTACCACAGTACAAGTAATGATACCAACAGGGCCACTGGGATCCCCCCCTGGCCCTGATCAGCTAGGCCTCTGGCATGTGGGCCCCCAACCACCCCCTACTTCTGCACTGGGAGGTCCCCACCCTGGGATCCTGCCTGAGTCTCACCCCCTCCCTTCCCGCCTTTCTGTCCTTTGTTCTCTGTACACGTCCCCTTTGGGCCAGAGCCGGCTCCCACTGACTCAAGGTGAGCTTTTCCATTGGCTCCAATGGGAACAGAATCAGGCCCTACATGTGAAAGGAGAGAGCAAGGAAATGTGCTGCTGTGATTGATCGAGCAGGGAGGTGCAGCTCCCATGGGGTTCAGAGCTCTCCCCAGCTTGAGGGGGAAGGAGGGGAATCTATGACTCTCCACTGTGCTGTGCAATTCCTGCTATGGAAAAAACCCTCCCTCTGGGGCTTTGCAGCCTCCCTGTGGACCAGCCCTGAGAGCTGGAGGAGCAGATGGAGTGGCCCCCTGGGAAAGGAGAGTGGCAGACAAGCCAAACTGAGAGAGTCAAGTTAGAATCTGAGCAAATATTTAGAGAGGACTGGGGGGAGAGGACACACCCAAGGAGACACCCCACGCAAGTTCTCACCCACCTAGCATGCTAACAATAGCACGGCCAGAAGCAGCATGGGCTAGCTGCCCTGCATACAAACCCACCCAGACCCCACGGGTCCATAGTCTGGGAGCAGCTTGTGCCACTGCTGCCCATGCTGCCATGGCTACCCTGCTATTTTTAGTGTGCTAGCATGATGAAATCTAGCACTCACCTGTCTCCTTGAGCTGGGACTCACCCTCCCAGCTCCAAGTGTAGCTAAATTCAATACTCTCTCTCTGGGGAGCTTGTCAGCCTCCAGGCCGGGGAGTTCCAGGGATTGTTCTTAGCCCTGTCTTGCTTTAGAAAGTGATATTTAAAAAGCCCTTCTGGACAGGCCACCCTGTTGTCCATGGCAGGATCCATCATGGCCCACAGAGACCAAGTACGGGCTCTTGAGACCAGAGTGGCTGAACTGGAGGAGCTAAAGGAGACAGAGAGGTACATAGAGGAGGCATTCTGGAACACAGCAGAGTGGTCCCACCCCACATTTGACAGCTTCTGTGCTGTTGCGGAGGATGAAAGTCTTGGAGAAGGAGAACATCAAACTGGAGCAGAGAGAAACAATCCCATAGCTGGGACCCTCCTTCCAGATGATGTCATGATGTCCTTTTCCACTGAGAATCCCCCAGTTATTAGGAAGAGACAGATAATAGTAATGGGGGATTTGATTATTAGAAATATAGGTAGCTGGGTTTATGATGACCAGGATAACCACATGGTGAATTGCCTAGCAGGTGTGAAGGTTGCAGACCTCTCAAGACACCTAGATAGATTTATGTGTAGTGCTGTGGAGGAGCCAGCTGTTGTGGTACCTGTAGGTACCAGTGACATAGGAAAAGGTAGGAGAGAGGTCCTGGAGGCCAAATTTAGGCTGCTAGGTAAGAGATTAAAGTCCAGGACCTCCATGGTAGTGTGGAAGAAAACAGAGTCTTCACTCTCAGGTTGGTTGCAACAAATCAGAGACAGTTTATTTTCTTGACACTTGCCAGGGGAGAGTACACATGGGCAGGGGTTCCCCCTACATCCCAGGCATGTCTCCGTTAGATAAACAATTAGGACAAGCATTTATACCTTTTGTTACAGACAATAATGATCAACAACCGCATCTTGTTTATACATATTCCTTCTGATATCTTACTTTTCTCAGCAGTTCCTGCTACAGTCTGTATTCCATTCTTATCTGACACAAGGTCGAAAAAACAGTATATCTTACAGGTTTTTTTGTTCTACTCGCTTTCCACTTGCCCAGGCCCTGCCTGAAATCTCGCGTTATTAGAGCTAGTGTTAGCCTGACTCTTACTTTATTCCTAAAAGTTAAGATATCTGCGTTCAAATTCCCTTTATCCTTTTCTCTGCTTCCACAGTAGTATTCTCTTAAATGTTTCCAGTTCCACACAAAAGGCCAGTTAGACCAGCAGAACTGCAGACTCTCAATGCATGGATGGTGATGGGAAGAGAATTTTAGATTTATTAGGAACTGGGGAACCTTTCGGGAAAGGAGGAACCTATACAGGAGGATGGGCTCCACCTAAACCAAACATAACCAGATTGATGGCATGTAAAATTAAAAAGGTTCTAAAAGATTTTTAAACTAGGGGCTGGGGAAAAGCTGACACAGAGAGAGGAGCACATGGTTCGGGAGGATGGATCCCTTAGGGATGAATTTACTAAGGGAGGAACTCTATATCCTAGTAAAGAAGAGAGGAAAGAAGTTGGTAAAGTACAGATAGGAGCTAGTGAGGAACAGTCAAATGTAAGAGAGTCACATTTAAATATAACACATGAAGGCACGCAACTGAATAGTGACAAAATGTGTAAGTGCCTATGTACAAATGCTAGAAGTCTAAATACTAAGATGGGTGAATGTGAGTGCCTGGCATTAAATGAGGATATTGATATAACAGGGATACAGTAATACCAGGGTACAAAATATATAGGAATGAAAGAGTAGGGCACACTGGTAGGGGAGTGGAACTTTAAGAAAGCAGAGGGTCCAATAAAGTAAAAATCGTAGATGAATCAAACAGAATCTCTATGGACAGAAATTCCATACTTGAACAATAAGAGTATAGCAGTAGGAATATACTACCTGACTGTATGGGAATGGTTACTGTGAGATGCTCGGGGAGATTAGAGTGGCAACAAAGGCCGAAAATGCAATAATAAGTGGGGATTTCAACTCATACTGACTGGGTGTATGTCACCTCAGGATGGGATGCAGAGATAACATTTGTAGACAGCATAAATGGCTGCTTCTTGGAGCAGCTAGTCCTGGAACTCACAAGAGGAGAAGCAATTCTTGATTTAGTCCTAAGTGGGCCACAGGGTGAATATAGCTGAACCGCTTGGTAATAGTGAGCACAATATAAATTTAACATCATTGTAAGGGAGGAAATGCCAATCCACCATGGTAGAATTTAACTTCAAAAAGGGGAACTACACAAAAATGTGGAACCTAGTTAAATGGAAAATAAAAAGGAACAGTTATAAGGGTGAAATGCCTGCAATCTGCATGGAGACTAGTTAAAAATGCCATAACAGAGGCTCAGACTAAATGTGTAATGCCCCCCCTCCAAAAAAAAAACAGTAAAGGACCGAAACAATGCCATCATGGCTAAAGAACAGAGTAAAACACATAATTAGAGGGGAAAAGGCATCCTTTAAAAATTGGAAGTTAAATCAAACTGAGAAAAATGGAAAGGAGCATAAACTCTGGCAAGTGTAAAAATATAATAAGGCAGGCCAAGAAAGAATCTGAAGAGCAACTAGCTAAGGCACAAAGACTTACAGTGAAAATTGTTTTAAGTACATCAGACAGAGGACGCCTGCCAAACAGTCAATGGAACTACTGGACGATCAAGGCGCTGAAGGAGCACTCAAGGAAAACTAGGCCATTGCAGAGAACCTAAAATAAGTTTTTGCATCAGTCTTCACTCCAGAGGATATGAGGGAGATTCTGACACCTGAGCCAGTCTTTTTAGGTGACAAATCTAAGGAACTGTTCCAGATTGAGGTGTCAGTAGAGGAGGTTCTGGAACAAACTGATAAATTAAACAGTAACAGGTCACCAGGACCAGATGGGATTCACCCAAGAGTTCTGAAGGAACTCAAATATGAAATTACAGACCTACTTACAGTGGCATATAACCTATCACTTAAATCAGCCTCTGTACCTGATGATTAGAGGGTAGCTAATGAAAACCTTTATTTTAAAAAGGCTTCAGAGGTGACCCTAGCAATTACAGAATATAAGCCTTTCTTCAGTACCAAGCAAATTGGTTGAAACTGTAGTAAAGAACAAAATAATCAGACACACATAGATTAACATGATGCATTGGGGAACAGTCAACAAAACTTTTGTAAAGGGAAATCATGCCTCAACAATCTATTAGAATTCTCTTAGGGTGTCAACAAACAGGTGGACAAGGGTGAGCCAGTGAACATAGTGTACATGGACTTTCAGGAAGTCTTAGACAAGGCTTCTCACAGCAAAATCTCTTAAGCAAAGAGGGAAGATACTCTCATGGGTCAGTAACTGGTTGAGAGATAGGAAACAACGGGTAGGAATAAATGGTCAGTTTTCACAGTGGAGAGAGGTAAATAGTGGTGTCCTCCAGGGATCTGTACTGGGACAGATATTCAACATATCAACATATTTAAAAAATATCTGGAAAAAAGGGTAAACAGTGAGGTAGCAAAGTTTGCAGATGATACTAAATTACTTAAAATAGTTAAGTCCAAAGTAGACTGAAGAATTGCAAAGGGATCTCACAAAACTGGGCAACAAAGTAGCAAATGAAATTCAATGTTGATAAATGCAAAGTCATGAACACTGGAAAACATAATCCCAACTACACATACAAAATGATGGGGTCTAAATTAGCTGTTACCACTCAAGAAAGAGATCTTGGAATCATTGTGGATAGTTCTCTGAAAACATCTGCTTAGTATGCAGCGACAGTCAAAAAAGCTAACAATGTTAGGTACCATTAGGAATGAGATAGATAATGAGACAGAAAATATCATAATGCCTCTATATAAATCTGTGGTATGCCCACATCTTGAATACTGCATGCAGTTCTGGTTGCCCCATCTCAAAAAAGATATATTAAAATTGGAAAAATTACAGAAAATTGCAACATAATACATGAACCAGGGGTCAGCCAATGAAATTAATAGTCAGCAAGTTTAAAACAAATAAAAGGAAGTACCTCACACAATGCACAGTTATCCTGTGGAACTCATTGCCAGGGGATGTTGTGAAGGCCAAAAGTATAACTGGGTTCAGAAAAGAATTAGATAAATTCATGGAGGACAGGTCCATCAACGGCTATTAGCCAAGATGGTCAGGGATGCAACCTCATGCTCTGTGTGTCCCTAAACCTCTACCTGCCAGAAGCTGGGACTGGATAACAGGGCATGGATCACTCAATAATTGTCCTGTTCTGATCGTTCCCTCTGAAGCATCTGGCGTTGGCCACTGTCAAAAGACAGGATCCTGGGCTAAATGGACCATTGGTCTGACCAAGTATGGCCAGTATGATTGGTCTGACCCAGTATGATCCTTCTGCCACTTCTCTGAGCTGCTTCTACCTTTCCCAGGCCTCTGAACTGTGCTCTGCTGTCTAGACCTGTGGTTCCTCATAGCCTGTCCTGAGCCAGCTGTGAAGGTGCTTTCTCAAAGACCACTCCCAGCCCCTCCCTATGACAGCCGGCATTACAGCGAACAGTTCCTCTGCCTCTCACCTTTCCAGCAGTCAGTACCTACCTCCTCCAGTCAGGAGCTCCCCCTCGTCCTGTGCTCAGGCTTTGCCAGCTCCCTTCAGCTGCCTACTCTTGCAACCTGCTTTCCACTCTAGAGGGCTTAGCAGGCAACCTTCTGCCAGCACCTGCCTTTATGCTGCTCCTAGGGTGACCAGACAGCAAATGTGAAAAATTGGGATGAGAGTGGGGGGTAATAGGAGCCTATATAAGAAAGACCCAAAAATCAGGACTGTCCCTATAAAATTGGGACATCTGGTCACCCTAGCTTCTCCGCACTCCTGCCCAGTTGGTTGGGGGAGAGGGGAGCCTTGCCTCATCCTCTCTGCAAGGCGTCAGGCCTTTAAAGGTATAGTGGCCGGATTCCTTCCCCGTGCATCAGTCATTCACCGGACCCTATGGTCTTTATCTACTGGACCCTTCCACACTTTTAAAGGGCCATGGCAGATGGCAGGGTGGGCTGGCCGCTACATGCTACTACCCACAAGGGCAGGCCATCTCATCCCACCCCAAAATTTCCTAAGGACAATTATTTATTCCCATGAAAATGAGCTTTGTTAAAAGGCCATTTTTATCTAAAAAGATTTTTGAGGAAAACATTCTCCAGCTCTCGGTGAGAGTGGTGCTACTGCTCCTGCTCACATTGTGTGTGTCACATGTGAACGTGTGTCGCCATTGCATCTCCCTAACTAGGTGTCTCTGCCCCTTTCATTTGGTGGCCTGTTCTCAAGCACCTTCCAAAGCACAGAGTGTCCCTGCAAACTGGCAAGTGTCTGTCCGCTTCACTCCAGCATTACACCTGCCGGAAGGAAGGTTGAGGCTAGAGATGCCAGCTGCTATGTGCTGGTGATCTCCTGCCTATGTAACCACATTGGACACTCCATCTGGTCTCTACCCATGAGCTAGAGGGGACTCTGGTAGTTGTAGTCATGTACTGGGGCTGATTTACTCTAGGGTCGTCTGCTGTGCTACTGGGTGACATAAGCACTTACACTTTGATAGCCCACCCAGGGCACCATAGCTAAACACAAAGCCACCTTCCCCAAAGTGGCCAAGCACCTCAGGTCAATGGTTGGGGGCACCCACACGTCTCAGATTAGACACCCCAAATCAGTGGCCACTTTTGAAAATGCTGGCCTTAGCCAGTGTATCACAGCACAACAGGGCCAGATTTTCACAGGGTTATGCGCACACACCCCTTCCCACTCACAAAGCAGCATTTGCACATGCAGACTGGGTATCCAGGCATGCCGCTGCTCACTGAGCATGTGCAAACATTGTATGTGTGTGCAAAGGCAGGTTTTGTGTGTGCCCTGATCTGCTGGAACCCTCGGCTCTATGCAAATCTGCAGCACTGGCTGCCATGTGAATTGGCACAAGCCATGAGATCTAAAGAACCTCAGGGGCAGGGCAGAAACCCATCGCACAAGCCAGTTGATCGAAACAGAGACTGAAACTGACAATGAAACAAACAAGGAGCTCTTGCTGCCTTTCCCTTCTCTAGCTCATCATGTTGGTGATTAGTAGAAAAATCACATGGCTCAGAACGGTTCCTGCTCTCATTACTTCAGGAGGATGCAGAGCCCATTTTTATTGCATTCCTGCCTAGGCTGAGCCATTGAAGCTCCAGGATCAAACCACATCTATTGTCTGTTCTAGACCTTCGTTCTCTGCAGATTCCCATCTGAAGAGCCCAGGAAACAGCAGTTCACGAGACCCCAGGGCTCTGCCTGGCCCATGGAGCAGGGGTCTGCTGTAGGAAGGACAAATAAAACAGACTTTTAATGTTTCATTTGAACAAGAAACCAATGGAACAGCTGAGATGATGAGAGAGAAGAGCCGTGCCCTGGGGTGTGAGGTCAGCCCCTCAGCCATAGCTCCACTGGACTCAACAGGCCAGATCCCCCACTGGTGTCAATCAGTGCCGTTCTGTTAGAGTCAATAGGTCAGATCCCCTGTAGGTGTAAATTGGCATCACTACACTGGAGGCAAGGTACCCAGATTCACACCAGCTGAGCTCTGGCCCTTGCCTTTTCCGAGTGGGTTTCCAAAGGTTGCTGATCAACTAACTTAAAAAGACCCCCCAAAGCCAATTCTCTACCCTGCCTGGGTCTGAGATCTATTGCTCTGGATCTGCCCTCTCTCATGTTTGTTGCTAGATGTTGGCTGTGTGTGTTCCCTCTGTATGCTGTCCCAGCTCTGCGCAGGTAGCTGGCACAGCAGACCTCAGGTGAACCACCCAATGATCACAAGCTTCATTAAGGGACAAAGGCACCCAGCTAGGTTTATTGTCAATGAAGCACGGTAAGAGCACCTGGCAGACTCTACAAGGATACTAAGGCATGTGTGCCCTTGACAATGGATGCAGCTCAGTGGTTGGCGGGACTTTCCATTCTCCCCTCAGCTGGACAAAGACACGCCCTCTGAAATATCTCTTTATACAACCAAATTACATATTGCCCCTCTGATGTATTTAGGTGCCACCCATCACCTTGTGCATGTTGGTTCGATCAAAACATCTCTATCCATCACACTGTCATCCTGACCTTATCTTTAAGATGGGTCAGCGTGTTCCTGTTATCTTGAGGGATGTGTTAGTATCGAGGTGTTCTGGTACCATGCTTCTGGAATGTGTTTGGATGTGTATTCTTGTGCCTAGCACTGTGTGTTTCTGCAATATCAGCCCGGTTCTTGCCAGATTCTGAGAGCAGGGCCTGCCTCTTGCTCACAACTTAACTTTGCTTTATAGCAGCAAAGCTTTGACCACTACTTTAGTTCAGGCCTCAGGCCTCATACCAGGCCTCTGATAAAAGGCCCTCTTCCTACTACAGTGCTGGCTGTGCAGCACTGCCATCCCATGGGCACCTGCTGAGTCTCTCCCAGCTGACAAAGGTGCAGGGGAGAGCAGAGCCAGGCTTTGTGTCCTTTTTTGTCCACTCTCAGCTGGTGCAGATGTCAGCGTGATCACACAAAGGGCTGACAGGGCAGCAGGTATTGTGAGCAGGGCTCTGGCTGGGCAGGGCTCTGGGACGTCCCTCCCAAGTTTCACAGTCAGTCTGTCCCTTTCCCATCAAACTCCTCCTTGCACAGCATTGCCTAATCAGCTGCAGCTCTTGACACATTCCCACTAGCGTCCCATGGCAGAGCCATGTGTGAGTGGTGGTACGGCCAGGGCTACTCTAGGCTTCTCTAGTTAAATCATATTCCTCACTGTCGGTTCATCTCATTGATCCAGGTCAGGCTGGACTGCAGATGCAGTCTCTAAATGAGCAGCCAAGCCCTGGGTTGGTGCCATTCAAGTACCAGAGCCGTAAATTTCTCAGCCCGTCTTCTGGATCTCAGATAATTTATTTCTTGGAGGAGCAACACAGACTACCGGAATGGATGAAGACCTCTCTCTCCTCTCTTTCGCATGATTGTCACCATAGTAACTATATGCTACTGATACAAGTGGTCAGAAACTCAAAAAATTTCCCATAAAATATTCTTTAGGAAAAATTATCCTTTGAAAATTTTCAGCCTAAAAACTTGGATGTTCCACAGGAATTTTCACTGGGTTGCAACTTAAAATCTGTCCTTTTCATTTCTGTTTTTGGTTTGAAGGATGTTTGGGTTTTCATATGATTTTTTTTTTCATCTTTTCTCCCGTTTTTCCAGTAGAAAAATAGAGGAAAGAATTAAAAACATGAGGGGGGAGGAAACCTGGAAAGAAATGAAAAGAAAACCCTGTATTTTTCAGTTTCTGAAAACCAAAACAAAACTTTTTAAGTCAAAACAAAATTTGGGGGGTTGATTTTCCTAATAGAATTTTAAAAAAAATCTTCAAAATCAGTATTTTCCTGCTGGAAATTGTGATTTCTATGATGTCACCTTCAAGGATGGGGAAATGCTTCAGCTGAAAAATCTGGAGCAGCTCTAGTTATGGAGCACTGCTAGCCACAGGAGTCACCTGAGCAGAAATGACTCTGCTCTAGTCCCTCCCAGACAGCGAGATCTTTGCTGGAGGATGCCAGTGCTAGGCTCCATGCCTGTGTATGCCATAGCCAGGGCCAGCTCTACTGTTTTCGCCGCCCCAAGCAGCATGCCGAACTGCCGCCACGGACAGTGGGGGCAGTCCGTGTGCCGTTAGGGTGGCATGTGCATTTCCACGGTGGCAGCAATTTGGTGGCAGCTTCTGTCTTCAGCTGGAAGACAAAAGCTGCACCACTGCGGACAGCTGAACATAGAAGTTGCCGCCAAATAGCCGCCGCCACGGAAACGCACGTGCTGCCGTAACGGCACACAGACTGCCCCTGCCATCCGGTGGCAATTCGGCGCACTGCTTGGGGCCAAGAACACACGGACTGTCGCCCCTTGCAGAATGCTGCCCCAAGCACCTGCTTGGAATGCTGGTGCCTGGAGCCGGCCCTGGCCATCGCCACCACTGACGAGACCGGCCTTCCATAGGGAATTGGTGACTTGGATTCCTGAGCCCACAGAGGTCGTCTTGTTGCATAGGAAAGCGATTCCTCCAACTTGACTAGCATGTGCAAGAGCAGCTGCTGCTAAGAGCTGATGCCCGCGTGGTGGCCGGAGACCTGTTGTCCTGCAGGTCTCAAGGCAAGTGACTGCTTCCCACGTCAGTCAGGGAGCGGCAGGCCCAGAAATGTCCAGCGGGGAGGAAGGGTGCTGGCTGCACTGGGCTCCCTCTCTGTCGTATCATGTGTCTGACGTGCACCATTGCTTGAGCCAAACACCCAGGGAGCTGGCTGCATCCACTGTTTGGGATCCGCCTCAGCTGGGGAGCAGCAGGTGCAAACTGATGTGTAATGTGCCACAAAGCCCACCCTCCGTGCAGAGATGGGGACACCTAGTGGCTCCAGCACCACAAGTTTATTAAGAGATCTCGGCCATTTCTCTGGTTTGGGAGTTCTGCACACACTTGCTGTTGAGCATTGCCCTGTGCACTCAGCCTGGGGGGCTAGTAAGCTCTTGTGCCTGGGGTACAATACCCCCAGGTGCAGAGGGCCAGCACGAGGCCCGGGCACTGCTTAAACCACTTCGGCTCTTGCACTGGGGGGATTTCACCAGTCTGTCCCGAAGCCTCATTTTAAACCAGAGTCCTCATAGAGCAACAGTGCCACCAAGTGGGCCAGTGAGTGCCATGGCATATTTCAGTAGCCTAGTTCACCCTTGCTCTCCTGTCCTTCTGTCAGTATATCTGTCACTTGGGGAGAGATTTCTGGTTGATATAGCTCTACTGGTACAATGCCCCGTGTATGGTGCCGTTACACTGGTTACAGAGGGGCCTTATGCCAGTATAGCTGATTCCCCTGCCCTACAGGAATATCTGCACTTGTTCAAGTACATCTGTGCCTGTAGAGCTGCATCTATGCCACAGGGCAGTGCCAGAATAGCTAAAGCACTGCAAACGGCTGTGTGTAGACAGTTCCCATCCCCAGTGGGACAAAGCACATTAAGAGGCTAATGAGGTTTTTTACCTACCTCTTAAACTAAGGCCAGTCAACAGAGCTTAGATGCCCCTTTATCTTAACAGCATCTCTTTTCACGACCCCTTCCCCTTCAGCCCAAGTGCTGCCCCTGTTGCTTGCTGCTGCGCATCCCCAAAGTATTTCTGGGCCTGACACAGTTGGAAGGAGTCATCCCCATTTTATATATTAAGGCGATGGAGAGCAGAGACTCAGGTTAAATGACTCACCCTCAGTGATCCTGAGCAGAGCTGGGATTTGAAGCGGGGCCTTGTTAGGGTGACCAGGTGTCCAGTTTTCGACTGGAACGCCCGGTCGAAAAGGGATCCTGGCAGCTCCAGTCAGCGCCGTTGACTGTCTCGTTGGTGGCCCTGCGCAGGTTCCCTGCTAGCCTCCGCACCGTGCGGCTCACGGGAAGCAGCCGGCATGTCCCCTCTCTGGCTCCTGTGCCTAGGGCAGGGGTGGGGAACCTACGGCCCACGGGCCAGATCCGGCCCCAGGGTTCATTTCATCTGGCCCGCAGCACTCCCACACGGGGCTGGAGCCACAAGCGCCGGCTCTCCCCATGGCGGGGGGCAGAAGCCCTGAGTCTTGGCGACCCCCTCCTCCCCACCCTGCGGGGCAGGCCTGTGAGCACCTGCTCACCTCACTGCGGGAGGGAGTCCTGAGCCTCCCTGGGAGTGGCCCACGATTGATTTTTTTCTGTGGGTCAATGGCCTGTGACAGAAAAAAGGTTCCTCAGCCCGGAACCCGAACTCCCAGATGGAGCCCTCACCTCCAGTGAAAATGAGTGAGTGAGGAAAGGAGAGCGAGCAACGGGGTGGGGGGCTGGTGAGAATGGGGGCAGGGCCTCAGAGAAGGGGGGGCATGGACGGGGCCTTTGAGGAAGGGCGGGGCAGGGGTGTTCAGTTTTGTGTGAGTAGATAGTTGGCAGCCCTAGTCCTGTCTATCACGTTAACCCCAAGGCTACCTTCCCTGCCTCTCTTGCCTCTCCTAAATGCACATTAAACGCATTGGTCCTGTCTGCTGTTCCCCGTCGCTTTTTACTCTCAGTCCATTGAAGCTGACTTGAAAAATACAAACTTCCTCTCAAATTTCCTTAGACCACAGCGAGTAGGTAGGTTACTGAATTCATTTACTTGCATTCAGCGCTCTTGGGGGCAGGGACATGTTGTTCTGTGTTTACATAGCGCCTCACACCATGAGGCCCTGGTCCAGGAGTGGGGCCCTGGGTGTTACCATAATACAATAAATAATAATAATAATAATAATAAACACAACAGAATCAATAGCTAAAGAGACTCCGTGCCCCAAAGCTGCCACAGTGTGGGCACCTTGCCAGAAACGTGTGCAGTTACGTAAGGGCTATATTCACCCACGCACTCATCTCCAGCGCCACCCCATGAGCCCTAAGCAGCCCACCATGGGCCCTCCTCCCCTCGGTGCCAAAGAGCGAGAAATGGCTGCCTAACCCCACTGCCCTGGCCCAACCAAAGGTATTTCCTGGCCCTCAGCCTTGCACTACACATGTCAGCGGGTCACTGGGCTGAAAGTTTGTCCCAGGGCTGGTGAAGCTGGATGAAGCAGGGTGTCTGGGATGCTGTGAATTGTGGGCCATCGATTTCAGTGGTGTCCAGCTATTTGGCATTGCCAGAGCGTCACAAAGCATGCATGGCTGAGTGTGGATGTCGGGGTGTGTGCGTGTGTTTGTATACATTGGGTTGTGTATGTTTGTGTGTGCATGTATGTATGTACACATTCATGTGCCCATATGTGCATGGTTTTCTGTGTGTGTGTGTGTGTGTGTGTGTGTGTGTGTGTGTGTGTGTGTGTGCGCGCGCAAGCATGCATGTGTGGGTGGTAGTTTGGGCGTAATTGTTGTAGACAATTAGTTCATTTTATCATTCACTTAGCACTGTATTATCTATGACTATGGTTATTTCATATGTAATCAATGTGTGCTATACGGATGTATCAGTATAGCTATAAGTAGGATAGGATTACAGAATTACAAGACTGACAAGTATTCAGGAGTGCTGAGTGTGTATTAGGTATATAAGTAAAGCAAGGACTTAATGCAAGGCCTACTGCAAGATTCCAGCTTAGCCACACTAGCCCTTAGGTTTAAGGAAGCTTGACATAAGTGGATGACCTAAGAATAACCATATGCCAGGAAGGTTACAAGATTACTGGAATTAATGTGCCAATAGGTGATGTGCCAGAAAACTAGATGGCCATGTACCATTCTGGCCCACAAGATACCTGGTTGTTGCATCATGGGATGTTCTACTTTGACCACAGTTTACCATGGACACATGTGTAACCCCTCTGCTAGGCTGAAATGATAGCAGCAAGGACCAGGTTCAATACATAGGGGTCCGTTCCCCACCACGTAATGCAAACCAGCTCGAGCCCCCACCCAGTGACCTGGGAAAATCTCACACACACCCCTGGGCGCCTCAAGGAGGCAATACTTCCCCTCTCGCAAGCACAGACTCTTGGTGTAGCAGAAAAGGTTTAATTACATAGGATAAACAACAAGCATTAAATTTGGAAAATACCTTAACTAGAGTTCATAGGTCAAACCGTGAGCAAAGACCCACCCCAGCAACTTGGGCCGTGTCCTTCTCTCTGGGCCCTTGAGTCCAGCAACCCCCCAAATCACCCACAGTCCCAAAAGTCCCACAATTCAAAAGTCTCTGTCCCGGGTCAGGCAGCCCCAGAGTTCAAGAGTCTCTTTGCAGAGGTCCCCCTCCCCAGCCTAGGTAGAAAGGGGCACCTTACGTGGTTCGGGGCCAACTGCCCTGCCTCTTCGTGGGGTTCTGCTTCCACTAGTCGTCCCCGCAAACAGCTCAGCTCCGCTTACTCTGTGGGCTGCTCCACTCTGCCAGCTGCTCTGGTCCACCAGCTGTCCTGTGATCCGCTCCAGCCGTCCTCACGAGCTGCTCAGCTCCACTCACCCAGTGGCTGCACAAACTGCTCCACTCCGCTCTGCCAGTATTGCTTCAGGCTCCCCCACTCATTAGCACAGTGCTTTCAGCTCAGCAAGTCCAGCTCTTCAGTGATTTTAGCTCATAGTAGGGGAGCCCCAGTACCAGTGAATTCAGCTCAGTAACCTGCAAAAATTAACTCTGACATTCCACAGTGGGGAGAAGCATAGGTGGAACTGGTGCTTCTGGCTCACACAAGAAGCCTGCACCACCCAGTACAGATACCTGTCCCCAGCCTCTCTCTCTCTCTCTCTCCAATGGGTTTTGGAACCCATGTCCCCCGTCTAGCAAGCGCTATCCTGCTGACAATGAAACCCCCCATCACAAGACAATTTTGTAGTTCCCCATTTACCCAATCAGGGTGACATTTCATTGCTCCTGCCCCAATAACAACGAAATTGGGGGTCCCACAGCTGTGAAAATACTCATCCCATGCTGCTTTGCGGTATGCTAAGTGGGGTGGGAGTGCCAATGCAAATAACCGAAACTTCTTTCCGCAATCCCCATAATTTACCACCAGATGTCAGGGTGGGGCTCATCCTGACTCTGCTTACACATGTTTGCATAGATGCTAAGAGAACTAAGAGAATAACCTATGGAAAGCAGATCATCACAATCTTTATGGGGTGAGGAAGTACAGATATGGAAAAGGAGGGTTAGAACCCTCATACATATGCATAAGGTGATGGGCATGGTCAGAACAACAGGATAAGAGAGGTTCCTGGTTGTGCTAAAGTGGGAAGACCCGAGGGAAGACCCAGCAGGGAAGACCCCAGCAGGAACCACCCCTTTGTAGATGACCACCTGTTGAGAGCTCCATCAGACTCTGTAAGATCTTTGGGATCTGAGTATGAATATGGTATTAGCCACTCCATGGACTTCCTTGGGGTTTATGCATTCATTGGTAATTGCAACTTTCACTATTTGCTTAATAAAACTTCTAGTGCAGATGAGACGCCAAACTTGTGAGTGTGTTTGCGCTCAGTGTCCTCATTCTTTGTGCATTCATAGAGCCTCCCGATCTCAGAAAATCAGGAAAGTGACTGTCAACTTGTTGAGCTTGAAACTTTAACACCAGGAGCCAAACTCCCTGAGGCTTCAACAGGAACCATTAATTCAAATAGTGGCTACATTGTATGTGTTTGTGTGTGCATGGATGGGTGTGTATTTCCATGTGCCTGTGTGCATGCTTTTTGTGGGTGCAAGTGTTCATGGTTGTGTGTGTGTGTGTGTGCGCGCGGATGGTTGTGGCATGTCATTCACTTTTCCTTTATAACTGATCATTCTTCCAGCTGGAATCGTAGGACATTAATAAAGTTCCCAGACTTGAGGCCTCTCTGTGTGAATCCTGCTTGCCCCAGCCAGGCCCCGCAATAAACTCCCAAGGGCTGAGTTTGTGTTCTTTGGGGGGTTTTTCCTGATGGTGAAATAAGAGTCCCTGGGACGATCATCACGATGCCGTGCCCGAAATCCACAAGCGACCGACTGCATCCCAAAGCGGGGCTTGGCACTGGCTTTGTCTGTACAGCACCTAGTGCATTGGGTCCTGCTGTCACTTGGTCACATGCATCCGATGAAGTGGGCTGTAGCCCACGAAAGCTTATGCTCAAATAAATGTGTTTGTCTCTAAGGTGCCACGAGTACTCCTGTTCTTTTTATAAATAAAGAATAATAATGCTCTCTGCCCACAAGGTGGCAGCATAGCTCCAGAGAGGGAAGCCGTGTGAAGACACCTGGCCAAGGGGGTGAACTGTCCTCATCCCAACAACAAAGCAGCTGGTCCTGCCTGTGCCCTGTCCCCAGGGAGAGAGAACAATTCCCAGGCCCAGCAAAGGAGAGAGAATGATATCCAGGTCTGTGATGGGGGGCTGACCCTCTCCTTTAGGGACTTCCCAGCTGAGGGACATTTTGACTGAAACCAAACCCTGAGCCCCCCAAATCCCATGGGCCTTTTGGTCAGTTCCAGCCCTTGGGGCTGATCCTCCAGGCACTGAGCTCCAAACCCCCCTCATGTCCCTGGGAGCAGCGTTGGGCAGAGCACAGGCCAGAGACCCTCACCCAGGGTTCCCTGCATCCAGCCCTGACCTTGTGTCTTTCAGAAAGCGACACCCAGTGACGGAGAATCCAGCCAGCCTAGGTAGGCTGAGGGGATGAGGCCAGGTTCCTCCTCACGCCGACCGGTCACTCCTTGGGGGGTTGGAGTTAGCGCGACGTACACGAGAGGGGAATCAGGGCCCGAACTGATGGAGTCGATGCCCGGATCTGAGCAAGGTAGGAACCTTCTCCCTGCTGCGGCCAACTGAGCAGCCTCACCTCTGAGCACCAGGAGAGGCAGCTCTGAAGGGCTTTATGTGGCTGATGCAGAGCATGCCAGGGGCATCAGGACAGCGCAGCCAAGCTGGGCACGCTGACACGCTCTGGGGAGCAGAGCCACCAGCTGCTCTGGGATGAGCCCGAGAGGCAGCGCAGGAAAAGCACCACTGACGGGAGTTTGGGCACATGGAGAGCTCAGCGCTTTGGGGGAGCACAGCCTGGAGGGGATTCAGGTAACACGTTGTCCCTGGGCAGGGTGTCAGCAGCAGGGACGTACCTATCACCTCTGTGCCTACACACGACCCTCTGCTGCCTGAGCTGAAAGGCCCAGCTCTCTCAGGCTGGGCTGTAACAGGCTCGTTAGCCTCTCTGTGTGGCCCCAGCACCACCGGAGGGACAGATCACCTCCCGGCACGAGGTGGGTTATGGTAATATCTATAGTCGCTCCCTTCAAGGTCCAGCTCAAACGAGCTCTGCCCGGCATCACTGGCTTTGCACTGAGCCAGTCAGCCCGTGGGATGGAGCCAGGGGTGTGGGGCAGGTCAGCAAACCTCCCTGACCCTGGTAATTGCAAACTTGAGCTGGGAGTCGGGGGTGAGAAGGGCTCGGGCCAGGCCAGGCCCAGGTCTGGTGGGGCCATGGTGACACCCAGGTGCCAGCGGGTCCCCACAGGGGCTGGGACAACTCCAGGGTCATGTTCTGTGTTTGCCAGGTTCTAGGGCCTAGCGGGCAACTCCCCATCAGAGCCAATGGTGACCCATATGCCGCCCAGGGCCTAGGTCAGGATAGTTCAGCCTGTGACACCTTCGTCAGCTGCTCACTGTGGTTATTGCTCCTCAGGCTGGGAGCTCCTCGGGGCAGGGACAATCTCTGACTAGGGGCTTGTACAGTGTCTGGCACAATAGGACCCTGATCCTGGTCAGGGCCTTTGGATGCTACCACTACACTAGCGATCATAAATCCTTCTCAGCGGAAGGGAGTCAGTATTCACAGCTCCCGGCCCACCCTAAGCCACGTGGTCTGTCTCTGTTCACTGACTGGAAGGGGGTAATTCTAGGAGTCAGGTCTTTGTGTGAACATCTGCCACAGTCACTAGAAATCCAGGGTCTCTGTGAAAGATCCTGGGGGAAAGTGGTGCCAGGATCTTCGTGGGGAGTGGAAACCAGCTGTCATAGGTTTATTCCCCACTTTGAACTTTAGCGTCCAAAAGATGGGGACCTGCATGGACCCTTCTAAACTTAAATCCTAGCTTAGATCTGGTAATGCTGCCACCAACCAAAAATATAGTGTTTTGGTACACTTCCCGTTCCCCCAAAACTTTCCCTGGGGAACACAGATCCAAACTCCTTGGATCTTAACACAAGGAGAAATTAACCATTCCCCCCTCCTTTCCCCACCCCCAGACTTTCCCCTCCCTGGGTTGCCTTGAGAGGCTCCACACTGATTCAAACTCCTTGAATCTAAAACAAAGAGGGATTCACCTTCCCCCTCCTCCTTTCTTCCCCCCACCTGTCCTTGGTGAGTCAAACTAATCCCCTGAGGTTTCAAACAAGGGAAAAAGAATCAATCAGGTTCTTAAAAAGAAAAGCTTTTATTAAAAGAAAGAAAAGAAAGTAAACTCTATCTCTGTAACACCAGGATGAAAAATATTACAGGGACTAGCCTTAAAACTAGAGGGACTCCCCCCGCCCTCCTTTCTAGCATAACACAAGTAACAGCAAACAGAAATAAAATATGGTTCCAGCAAACACACATTTGCAAATACAGAAATTAATCAAAAGACTAATCCGCCTTTCCAATACTCACTATACTGAATAGAAGAGAATATTTCAGGAAGTTTGGAGAGCCTGGATGTACGTCTGGCCTCTCTTAATCCCAAGAGAGAACACCCCCCCCCCAAACAAAGAACCCAAACAAAGACTTCCCTCCACAGAGATTTGAAAGTATCTTGTCCCCTGATTGGTCCTCTGGTCAGGTGTCCGCCAGGTTCACTGAGCTTGTTAACCCTTTACAGGTAAAAGAGACCTTAACCCTTAACTATCTGTTTATGACACGAGCAGAGTCAGAAGCGCACCGAGCACTGGGCTAAACATTCAGAGGAATGTTCCTCAGTCATGGTGAAAATCCTGGCCTGCTGAATCTATGGGAGTTTTGTCATCAACGTCAGTGAGGTGAGGAGTCTGTTCTCCATGTTTGCAGCACTGGGCCAGTTCTGGCCCATGAGATTCATCCTCCCTTCAGCCTAAACTCCTCACAGATCTACTCCTGTGAGGTAGCCTGGCACATTGGGTTTGGGTAGCAATGGGTACCACCTCTGATTGTAATGACATGGGGATGGTCCATGACAGTTAAAGGTGGCAAGTTCAGCACTGATCAAAGGAAATGCTTTCTTGCTCAGTGTGTCATTAGACTGCCACATGATATCATTGAGGCCAAGAATTTAGCAAGATTCATTTAGGGATTGGACCTTTATCTGGATAACCAGAATAGCCATGTAGTATTGGAAGGGAGACAAAACCAGTGCACACAGCATCTCAGTGCTGGCTTTGGCTGGGTAGACATTGCTGACTGTGCCAAACTAACAACCATCCATTGGGACTGAGCTGGGACAATCAGAGCAAGGATGCTGGACCCAGGGAGCATATTCTGATCGCACTGCCTAAAATGCAAATCTGGATTCAGTCTACTGAAATGAGTGGAGTCACTCTAGATTCACACTGGGATAACTGGTATCAAAATGTGACCCTGGGTCCATGGAGGAGAAAGGCAGAGTGTCTGAGCCACCCCAGCCCTGCAGCCGTGTAGGCATAAGAATGAATCACTGAGGGTTCCTATCTTGTAATCCGTGGTGCCCGCCAGTCACAGATCTCCAATCCCTTTCCAGACGTTAACTGCAGCTCCCTGTGCAGTGTCCCCATTCTAGAGATGGGAAGTTGAGGCCCAGAAAGGTTTCAGTGATTTGCTGAAGGTCTCAGACACTAAATCAGCCACTGAACCCAGGAGTTCTGCTGCCCTGTTCGCCTCTCTACCCACTGACCACAGTTCCTCCCCTGCAATGTAGTTAGACTCACTGCTGAGGCCTGGCATTATATTAAATCACCAGAAGCTGCGCTGGAACCAATCCCGTGCTCTCAAGGACTGGAGGCAGGGAAAGGAAGAGTTAAGCCATTCGCTGATAGCTGGTGAGCTCATCAGCGCTGGAGTATGCTCTGTTGGTTATTAAGCACTCAACACAGGCCTGTAGACAATGTTGGGGGTGGGGCACGGTTAGCCAGAGCTGGAAGATCATAACACCCACTTACTCCAATTTCCATCCATGTGTGGGACAGAGGAGCCAGTCCTGAGCTGCTAGCCATGTAAGTAGGAATCTTTTACTATTGGGATTTAGGAGCACCATGAATAAGAGGAGGTTGCAAGTCAGGATGGAGGGACAGTGTGAATAAGAAAGGGTTATGGGTGGTGATTGAGGAGCACCATGAATAGGAAGGGGCTGCGGGTTGGGATTGTGGAGTTCTGTGGATGTGGTGGGGATGCATGTTGGAACTGAGGATCACTGAACCTCACACTCGGGGGCTGGGGAGTTTCTTGTCTCTGGAGAGGAGGAACTTGTATTTTGCAAAGTAAGCACTGAAAAGGGACATTCAAATGGTCCCAGATCTGATGCTCAATGGGCAGGTGACACTGGGTGAGTAGCTGGGACCCTCTAAACTATCTCTGATTCTAGAGGATGCTAAAAACCTGCAATCACAGGATCCAGTCCACAGGGCCAGACAGATCCATCAGTTACACCAGCAGAGTAATTCTGTGTGGCTCTCAAAAGAGTGACTTGAATTTACATCAGTGTAATGGAGATCAGAATCTGGCCCCCCATCTTCCATTGAACAACTCCTGGGCAGCTTAAAACCCTTCATACCGTACGTTTCCCCTATTTCTGCATCTGTAGCCAGAGTTTTGGAGTCTAAATAGCCTGTGTCTGGGGACATCGTCCCAAGCACACACCACATCAGAGACCTTGTCGCACATGGGGAGTAGCAGAGGGGCGGGGTGGTTGGTTTAATGTGCTGAACTGCTTTCGAAGGGCTCCATCCTGCATGCCTTATGCAGGCAAAGCTCCCCCTGAAGTCTGCGAGAGCTTTGCCTGGGCTGGACTGCAGAATCATGCCCTTAAAAGATCAACACAAAGTGATGCAAAGCTCGATAATCCTGGGATGCTCCGGGGGGCACTAATGGGAGGGCTGGCCGTTGGATTGCCCGCTGAGCGTAGAGGAGACAGTTAATGTAGCCGGTTCCCTTGTCTCTGAGAGTAATGTGCCCACGTGCCGGGACCATCTGTGGTGAGTTCCCTTTTTAAAACCTTCATTCCTTCAATAATTAGATGCACTCTGTGGCTCTTCACCCAGATGCTTTATTCCCAGTCAGTTTCAGCAGCAGTGCAGGTCAGTGACTGGTTGGCTTGCTCCTTTAAGTTCTGCTGCACTTGAAGGTAAAACAAACCTGTTGCTCCATGTGTGGCCACCTCTCTGATGTACCTGCTCACTGGAGTGGATGAAGGTGGGGGTCCCAGCACCTTGTCTGTACATTTCATTTCACCCAGCTTGGGATCGTGTCACCTCTGGCACAAAGAGAAGGGGACAAGCCAGTTTCTGTGTCATTCACTAGCGCAGCCTTTCAGAAGTGCTGTGCCAAGTCTTCATGTATTCACTCTAATTTAAGGTTTCGTGTGCCAGTAATACATTTTGACGTTTTTAGAAGTTCTCTTTCTATAAGTCTATAATATATAATTAAACTATTGTTGTATGAAAAGTAAATAAGGTTTTTAAAATGTTTAAGAAGCTTCATTTAAAATTAAATTAAAATGCAGAACCCCCCGACCGGTGGCCAGGACCCACTGAAAATCAGTGCCACTGAAAATCAGCTCACATGCCGCCTTCGGTATGTGTGCCATAGGTTGCCTACCCCTGCACTAGCGCTTCGATTGTGTGGTGAAGGGACTATAGAAAGCCCAAACACAAACAGAGTCACTATGACAGTGGCTCTAAACTCCTAAAACCAGGGTGGGGGAATTAATTATGGTAAATTCCTTGATGTCGCCAACAACCCAAAGAGATTCAAAGATTCCAAGGCCAGAAGGGACCACTGTGATCATCTAGGCAGACCTCCTTTATAGCCCTGGCAGAGAACTGCCCCCAAGAAATTCCTAGAGCAAAGCGTTTAGAAACACACCCAGTCCTGACTGGAAAATTGTCAGTGATGGAGGGTGCACCATGACTCTTGGTAAATTGTTCCAGTGGTTAATTACTGTCACTGTTAAAAATGTTATTTCCAGTCTCAATTTGTTTACCTTCAGCTTCCAGCATTGGATCATGTCAGACCTTTCTCACTAGACTGAAGAGCCCATTATTAAACATTTGCTCCCCATCGGGGCGGCTCCAGGCCCCAGCACGTGCTTGGGGCGGCATGCCGCAGGGGGCGCTCTGCCGGTCAGAGGTAATAGGGTTTTCAGAAATACAGCGCAGCTCGCTGATTGATTATCTTCATATCTAGCTGATTTTCACCCACCATACAGCAGGTCAACACAAATTTGGTGTACCATTTAAACTCTTACAATAGGGCTGTGAGTAATGCCTAACTCTCTGGCAAGAGGTGACTCTGACCCAGTTGTATCTAGCACTAGTGTGTCTTAGTGTGAGGATGGTGTAAGATTAAGGCTCAGGGTCTGCAGCTCCCATTTGAATGCAGGGTCCCTTTGGCGGCATGCCTGCAGAGGGTCCGCTGGTCCCGCGGCTCCGATGGACCTCCCGCAGGCGTGCCTGCAGAGAGTCCGCTGGTCCCGCGGCTCCACCGAAGCCGCGGGACCAGCGGACCCTCCGCAGGCACGCCTGCGGGAGGTCCACCGGAGCTGCGGGACCGGCGACCGGCAGAGCACCCCCTGTGGCATGCCACCGTGCTTGGGGCGGCGAAATATCTAGAGCCGCCCCTGCTCCCCATGCAGATACTTATAGACTAAGATCAAGTCACCTCTTAACCTTCTCTTTGTTAAGCTAAATAAGATTGAGCTCCTTAAATCCAGGCAGGTTTTCTAATCCTCTAATCATTCTCATGGCTCTTCTCTGACTCCTTCCAATTTATCAACATCCTTCTTGAATTGTGGGCACCAGAACCAGACACAGGATTCTAGCAGCATTTACAGCATTACCAAATACAGAGGTAAAATAACCGCTCAACTCTTCCTGAGATTCTGCTGTTTATGCATCCCAGAATCGCATTAGCCCTTTTGGCCACAGTATCACACTAAGAGCTCATGTTCAGCTGAGTGTCCACCATGAACCCAAATCTTCTTCAGAGTCCCTGCTTCCAAGGATAGAGTACCTCATTCTGTAAGTACGGCCTATCTTCCTTCCTAGATGAATACTTTAACATGTAACTGTATGAAAGTGCATTCTGCCTGGCTGCACCCAGTTTACCAAGCAATCCAGGTCTCTCTGTATCAGTGACCTGCCCTCTTTATTATTTGCCACTCACCCAATTTTTGTGTCATCTGCAAACTTTATCGGTGATGATTTTATGGTTTCTTCCAGGTCATTGATAAAAATGTCAACGTAAATGTATGGCCAAAAACTGATACTGGCTGGACCTGACTGGAAACACACCCACTCAGTGATGATTCCCCATTTACGGTTACATTTTGAGACCTATCAGTTAGCAAACTTTTAATCCGTTTAATGTGTGCCAGGTTATTTTTATATCATTCTAGGTTTTTTTTTAATCAAGATGTCGTGTGGTACCACATCAAATACCTTACAGACATCTCAGGCTATCATGTCAACACTATTTCCTTATCAACCAAACTTGTAATCTCATCAAAACCAGATACCAAGTTAGTTTGACAGGATCTATTTTCTATAAACCCATGTTGATTTGCATTAATTAACTTCCCCTCCTTTAATTCTTTATTTCTCAACTCCTGTCTCAGCAGCTTCATTATCTTGCCTGGGATCAATGTTAGGCTGAGAGATCTCTAAATACTGGGGTCATCCCACTAATCTTTTTAAAAATTGACACATTAGTTTTCTCCCAATTTTCTGCAGTTTCCCCAGGGCTCCAAGATCTATTAAAAAAAGAATGAGGAGTACTTGTGGCACCTCACAGACTAACAAATTTATTTGGGCATAAGCTTTGGTGGGCTAAAACCCACTTCATCAGACGCATACAGTAGGAAGATATATATACACAGAGAACATGAAAATGGGAGTTGCCATACTAACTCTAACAAGACTAATCAATTAAAGTGGGCTATTATCAGCAGGAGAAAAAAAACTTTTGAAGTGATAATCAGGACGGCCCATTTCAAACAGTTGACAAGAAGGTGTGAGTAACAGTAGGGGGAAAAATTAGCATGGGGAAATAGTTTTTACTTTGTGTAATGACCCATTCTCTCCCAGTCTTTATTCAAGCCTAATTTAATGGTGTCCAGTGTGCAAATTAATTCCAGTTCTGCAGTTTCTCATTGGAGTCTGGTTTTGAAGTTTTTTTGTTGAAGAATTGTGACTTTGAGGTCTGTAATTGAGTGACCAGGGAGGCTGAAGTGTTCTCCGACTGGTTTTTGAATGTTATAATTCTTGACATCTGATTTGTGTCCATTTATTCTTTTGCGTAGAGACTGTCCGGTTTGGCCAATGTACAGGGGAGAGGGGCATTGGTGGCACATGATGGCATATATCACATTGGTCGATGTGCAGGTGAACGAGCCCCTGATGAGGCTATTGAAAACATGTTAAGGAACAATAGGAATCATGCCCAGCTGCAATGGCATTGTTTGTTAACTGTCACCATAACTTTTTATTGAAAACTTTTACACGCATGAAAAGGGCAGAGAATCCAGGGGATACAGTGAGGTGTGTCTCCATAGGCTGGAGAGCTGCCATTCCAGAGCAGTTTGATATCACACACCTTCTCTTTATGATCACACGCATGTCACACTGTATAGATTCCTCCTTTCCATCCACCAGAAAGACGCCTGTAAATCCAGATGGTTAATTGAGAGATTCCAAGATTCACAGATTCCAAGGCCAGAATGGACCATTAGACCATCTAATGTGACCTGCATAACCCAGACCAGAGAATTTCATCCTGTTGCTCCTGTGTTCAGAGTAATAACTTGGGATCCGGTAGCTTTGAAATGAAGATTGGAGCAAAATACGTATTGTTGAAAAGGATTTTCCCACTTTTACCAGCTCTCCATTTGTTTACTGGGTTTTTTTTTATTACTGAGAATCTCTAGATTTCCTGGCAGTCAGAAGCCAAATCTGATTTCCGTTTCTTAGCAACTGGTGGAAGGGAACAAAAAAAAACCTCAAAAACATCTCTCAGGAAACGTAGACAAACCAGGACATGTTGGGAATTTCCTACACAAAATAATTGACCTTCCCAGAGTCCCACGCAGCACAGCAGTGAGAGGAGAATGATGCCATGGGTATTTCTTCACAAACTGCTAAGGGCTCTTGCCGGTGGCCAGGCACCTTGCTGGGGTGCTGGAGTCGGGGATGTGACATGTGTGACTCCTGGAGAGTGGCGCTAGGCTGGGGAAGACCTGGAAGAGGCCCTATCTCTAGGGGCAGGCAGAGTGGGCAATGGTTGGAAAAATGTTGCTCCTGCTGGGGACTTGCTGGTCTTTTCCAGTCTTGGGCATTGGCCTTTCTAAGAGCAGCAGTGGTGCAACTGTCCCCGTGTCAGCAACAGTGGGTATTGAACCTGGGTCCTCTAGATTGCAGTGCGCATCCCTCTGCTACCTGAGCTAAAAGTCCTGGCTCTGATAGCCAGGCTGTAGCAGGCTCATCACCTTTGGTGCAGGGCAACCAGGCCCAGGAGTCACGCTGTGGCACCAGAGGCTCGTTTGCAGAGCACTCAGGGGCAGAGCAGGGGCTGGCCAGAAGGGGGGAAAGCTGGTTGCCCTGCACAGCGTGAGGTACTAGCACCAGCCATCCTGTCAGGGCATTGAGCCCTGCAGCGCTGAGATGGCAGCACCAGTCAGGGCTGTGAGCCATGCACCCCAGCTGTGGGGCCTGTGCCATGCTCAGCGCAGCCAAGTACCAGGAAACTTCCTGCTTCACCCAACCCCTGAGCAGCTTCTCCTCGGGCTCTCCACAGCTCCCAGCCCTCCTGACCAACTCTGGCCCATCCTGAGTGGCTGTGGCACTGCCTGAGGCCCTAGCCAGCTTGGTCTCGGACGCACCACGCTGCCTTCCACCCGCTGTGCACTCAGCAAAGCGGTTCTGGCCCTGGGGATCCATTCCCAGCTCCAATACTGTCTCCCAGTGCGGCCGGGGCAAGTCACTCCCCCTCAGCTGGAGGATGGTTACGTCAGGAGGGAGGGGCCCCCTGAAGCCACCCACCCACCCACCCAACTCAGCCCTCTCGAGGGGTTGTTATTTGGAAGGGACACAGTTCCAGTGGCCCTGATTGACTGCTATGGGAAGTCTGCTGAGAAGAGAGGGGCTGGATTTACAGCTGGAACACATTTTTTAATTGCTGAAAATACCATTTAATTGCCCCGGCACTATTAGCAAATATGACAAATCTGAATATGAATATTTTCTGCAAAAACAACTGTTAGGACGTCAGCACCATTTCCAACACCCTGAGGGGGGTCCACACGCCTCCACCCACCCTAGCCCTATAGTTTGGGCCCATAAATGGGGTCTGGGAGACACCAATGAATTCCCTCCTTTGCCTGGAGTATAAAGGGAGCTGAACTGGGGTGGCCAGGGCCGGCACAATCCATTAGACATTTGGGGGGCGGCGACCGCGGCGGCCGGATGTTTGGCCACCACGGTCATCGATGGTATTTCGGGGGCGGGACCTTCCACCGCCTCCGTCGTGGGCGCCGTTTTGGGGGTGGAACCTTCCGCCGCCTCGGGCACCAAAAAGGCTGCCGGCGCTCCTGGGGGTGGCCCCTGGTGCAAGCACATGCCCTAGCCACGGTGCTATAGAATCAGCATCTGCTTTGCCTGCCCCAGTGACTATTCAAATATTACAGGCACAGCGGGACAGCTTCACCAGCAGACTCTTCCCAGACCATCCCATAGGCCAGTGACTGAGGCACTTCTTGTAACACAGAAGGCCCGAGTTCAGATTCCTCTTCCATGGCAGGCAGTGGAGGGACTGAACCCACTGCAGGGCAGCAGTCTAATTATTGGGCTGGCAGTTATACGGGTCAGAGATCCCAGGGCCAGAAGGAACCATTGGGGTCAGCTGGTCTGACTGGCCAGAGGCCTGCCCCACAATCATTCCCAGAGCAGAGCTTTAAGGAAAACACCCAGTCTCGGTTTAAAAATTGCCAGTGATGGAGAATCCACCACAATCCTGGGTAAATTGTTCCAGTGGTTAATTACTCTCCCCGGTCAAAATGTAGGTCTTATTTCCAGTCAGAATTTGTCTATCTTCAACTTCCAGCCCTTGAAAGGTGTCATGACTTTCTCTGCTAGCCCGAGAGCCCATCATCAAATATTTACTCCCCAGGCAGGTGCTTACAGAGGGTGATCAAGTCACCCCTTAACCTTCTGTTTGTTAAACTAAACAGATTGAGTTCCCCGAGTCCATCACTGTAAGATGTTTGCTAATCCTGTAATCATCACCAACTCCTCCTCCATTCTGTGAATCTAACCCTTTATTTCCTTTGCTTTTATGTGAAAAAAGTGCCCAGAAATTTAAACGATGCTAAATTCTTGTTGATTCTCGATTCACTGAAATGTTTTATTTCCCTTTGGGTTGAACCAAGTTTTGTTTTTTGAACTGCCAGGGACTGGTTAGTCACCCAGCTCTAGTGGGGATGAAGTACTGAGGGTGGGGGCTTGTGAGAATCCAGGACAGTCACTTATTTGCATCAGATCTGGGAGCCTCTTTCAGACTCCGAGGTAGAGATATGATCCATTTTGTGATTCTGCTTTTTTCTCTTTGTGTTTCCTCATCCTTTCTCCAGTCTATTTTGTCCACCTGTTACATCCTGTCTGGCATGTAGATGGGGAGCTTTCGGACCAGGGACTGTCTTCTTCATTCTTCGGCTGTACTGCCCCTAGCACAGTGGGGTCCTGACCCTTGATTGGGGATCCTAGCTATTGTTCCCAGCATTATTCCTCCACCTTTCCAAAGGGGTGCACTGGAAGGAAAGTGACCATGGCCAGAACAGGGAGGACGCTGTTCACAATAAACTGAACACATGAGCAGGGGGGAAATCTTAGGAGCCACTGGCATCGGGCACTGGCTCCCCCATTTGGCCCATCACACCAGAATACGCACAGGTTTTCTTAGCAGCTGTGCCAGCTTGTTAACCTCTCTAACTGCACTCCATTTACACAGCACCAGCTCCCTCATTGATTCCTCGCAACGGGAAATTTTCTGAGGTCCCAGGCTGCTTCTGATCTCACTGACAGCTGGCCGGAAGGACTTTCCAGGGCTCAGAATCCAGCCCTGGGCACTTACAAGGCTGTTTTCCATGTCTCCCAACCCAGCCAAACGCAGGAGATGCAATTTTATGCAGCCCCAAAGATGAACAAAGAATGCGGATGAGGCTAATCATCCTGCGTATGTCAAATGAGGACTGAAGAGTTTTCAAAAGTTAACTGCTCTGGATCACAAATATGGCCCAGAGCAAATGACAACTGCGGCTGTACTAACAAATAAGGGCCCACCCCTCAAAGCCTTATGGTGGTGCTCCACTTCACACATGCGACCGGCCCATTGAAAGCACTGGAGTAACTGGCACGCCTGAGGCTAGCCTGAGTCTTTAGGATTGGGCCCAAAGCAGTTAAATGCCATTTCTTCCTTTGGATGCCTGCTGAGTCCTGAGTGCTGGGTTTGCCCCTTAAATGGATACCGACAAGAGACCCCTAAAGCAGAGCATTTCCCTGCACATGTTATGTACTCTGTCTTCCCTCTGCTCTTGCAGGAGAATTACAAAGCCCTGAACCTTAGATGGATAGGTGGCTGGCCACAGTCAGACACCTGGTATTGCTCTGTGTCACCCAGCCATTCCTGGGTCATCCAGCCCCCGGTGTGATGGCCGCGAGGCCTGCGCTCCGGGTGAAATTATTCCACATACACTGATGAATGAAATCACCAGACGCATCCGCGATCTGCCGCTCTCTGGACTGCAGGTCATGGTGGGTGGATCTGGCGGTGTCTGCTGCATACTAGCAGGCTGAAGTTTCCGAAGGGCAGACAGCGAGCCCTGAGGGGTTAATCTGCCTGCTTTTTGTGTTTCAGCAACAGCCAGCAACCAATTGGAGCCCAGTGGAATTAGCAGTTTATAGAAAGCCCACCACTTTCCCTCTTATCCTAATGGCTTCTGTGCATTACGCTGCTGGGCTTCCGAGAAAATAGATTTCCTTCTTGATTTGGTGAGAAAGTAACTGCAACACTGCGGCCCATGAGGAGGCAGCATCACTGACCCCAGCAATGCCAGTGAGAGCAATTCACGCTGTGGATTACTTAGAATCGGAGCCTTTCCACATCCATGAGCAGATCCTGCAGCTAACAGCACTTCGGGGAGCACAAACCACTCACCAGCCCAGAAATGTCTCAGTCTCCTCGTGGCAAATCAAAGGCTGCGTATTAACACCTAGCCGTGATCTAGCACTTTTCTTCTAGTGAGCTCAAAGCCCTTTGTAAAGGTGGCCAGTATTATTAGCCCCACTGTACAGATGAGGAAACTGAGGCATGGATAGGGTAAGCAACATGCCCAAGGTCACCCAGCAGGCCTCAGGCAGAGCCAGAAATACAACCTATGTGTCCTGAGTCCCAGCCTACCATGCTAGCTGCTGGGCCACACACTGCCTCCCTAAACTAACATTACATGTGGCCTCCAGGTGGCCTTGTCTAGCCTAGAGCATTTAGCCCGAGGAAGGCACTGCTTTTGGGAGAGTTGAACAGGGTAGATCCCAGCAACAAACCAGACTGGATTGGGGGAGCTGGCTGGGGAAAGCCTGTCATGAACTGCTCCGGATCACAAGTGCATTCCCCAGTGCATTCTGGGTTAGAAGGCCTGTGGGGGCAAGCATGTCTGTGGAAGCCATGGCAGTTAGGAGGAGTCAGCATGGCTCACTAGGTAGGGCACTGGACTGGGCAGTTTGGCATGTGCATCAGATTCCCAACTCGCTCTCCGAGTTTCCAGGTGAGCTGGGCAAGCCATCACCCCACTCTGTGCCTTAGTTTCCCCATTAATTAAATGGGGACAATGACACTTTCCCTGGTGAAGCACTTTGGGGTCCCTGCAGGGCTGTCTGGGGTGGGGCAAATGGGGCAATTTGCCCCAGGCCCCGCATGGTCCCCCATGAGAGTTTTTCGGAGCCCCTGGAGCGGGGTCCTTCACTTGCTCCAGGGGCCCTGAAAAACTCTCGTGGGGCCCAGGCCCCTGGAGCATATTCCATGGCAATTCGGCGGTGGGGGATCCTTACCCTCCGAGACCCACCGCCGAAGTGCCCCGAAGACCCGCGGCAGCAGATCCCAGGGCGGAAGGACCCCCCCGCCCCCGGGTCCCTGTGTCTCATGAGTGGGGTCTTCTCTCACTCTGGGGTAAGTAGAGAGGGGCCCAGGTGGAAATGTGGAGTATGAGAAAGGAGACACAGGCCACCAGGCCTTCCCAAGCTCTGCTCCTCCCAGCCCTTTGCTGCGTGCTCTGAGAGTGTGGCACACGCTGGCCCCAGGACCTGGTCAGCTCTGCGGGCTGCTCTATGGCCGAGCAGTGGCTGCTGGCTAGTGCTGTTAGCCTTGCCCTAGGGGTGACTGCAAATGGGCCCTATTTTCCAAAGTGCTCAGTGCCCAGCAGCTCCCACCGAGAGCACTGGGAGCTGCTGGGTGTTGAGCACCCTTGGAAAACTGGCCATTTCACCGAGGTGCCTCAATGGGAGCTGGGTTCTTGTGAGCCATGGAGCAGACTGTGCCAGCCCCATGCACAGGGGCACAGAGTAGGGGGTTCCTATGGGCCTGCTCAATGCCTGGGCAAAATTGGGCCCCCGATGGGCCCAGCTGGGGTATTTTAAACGGCAGTGTTCCCACAGGAGCAATACCCTCCTCTCTCGGCTGTAACCCCATGAGCCTCTCTCTGCTCTGGCTCCGGGGTGGCCTTTGGCCCCAGCTAATCAGTGACGCCTCCAAACAACATGACCTTGTGAATGAATTTCAGTCCCCGCAGTGCTAATCCCCTCTGTTTTCCTCTTCTGTTCCTCTCAGGCATTAACCCCCAGACCTGCCATGCCCAGCACCATGGAGACCCACCCCAAGAGCCTGGACGGGAGTGAAAAGTCCCCTGAATCCAAGGATTTGATCACTAGCAACACGGCCAGCACGCTGTGCATCAGCTCCAGGAGCGAGTCCGTCTGGACCAACGCGCCCAGGAACAAGTGGGAGCTCTACCACAAGCCCATCGTGGTGGTGTCTGTGGGAGGCGCCATCTTTCTCTTTGGAGTGGTGATCACCAGCCTGTCCTGTTTCATAACGACCAATGTGGTTGTTTATAAAATGTGCGGCCCGGCTTTCCTGTCCCTGGGGCTGATGCTGCTGGTTTGCGGCTTCGTCTGGATCCCCGTCATCCGGAAGAAGCAGCGGCAGAGGCAGAAGTCACGCTTCTTTCAGAACATCAAGTCATTCTTCTTTAACCGCTGAGGCCTGCTCAGGCTCAGCACTCGCAGGTGGCCAGCAATGCCTCTTTCAGCCTGGCTGGATTTGCCATGAGATTACGAGGGCCTGATCCTGCTCTCAGACATGCCTAGTGGATCCCCAACTTTGACCTTCTCCTCTCCCCATAGGTGAAATTCACCCCCCTGCAGGTCCTCTGTGGGCAAGTAAATTTCACACCATGTGCTAGGAGGCAGAATACTGGCGTTGGGACAAGCAGGTTAGGCCCAAGCCCTAGATTTTGCTCTTGACTGTATATTGAGCAAACCTGCAAACATTGACCGTGTCTTATAGAGGACAAAGCTTTGAACTGTATTCATCAACCCCCGGCACCTGTACTGCTGAACCCCTGTCTGGGACGGTCTAGGCGTACTTGGCCTGCCTCAGCCCAGGGGGTTGGACTTGATGACCTCTCAAGTCTCTACATTTCTATGAATGGGATTTCACTAGAAAATGTAAACCTTTACTCAAGTGGATGACTCTTACTCACGGGAGCAGTCCCATGGATTTGAATGCCACTACTTGTGTGAGTAAGAGTCACAGGTCTGACAGGGTATAGCCTAAAAGGATTTCCGCTGCTCAGGATGTGCTGTGTTCATAGAGGAAAGAGGGCTACGCTAGGATTGTTTTCCATAGCCATATGGCTACTACCCCTCTCATGCTAAGATGACCAAGCACAACACTACAGCTATAGATGATCCATAGCGCCAGGATAGGTCAATGGGATTTGGAGGAGACAGTGCACTCAGAATGCTCTGCAAGGGCAAATGGAATCATTTCTTTCTAGCCAACTGTGCATTGGACCGCAGAGGATACATCCAGAACGATACACATGCAAGATCCACAGCTGAGAATGAAAGGACTTAGATGGGGATGTGTATGAAGTTCATCTCATAACTGTCACTATGAAACGAGCGCTTGTGTGCAATGCTACTTCAAAGGGCATTCCAATATGTTGCTTACTCACAACTTTCTGGTGATGTGTGGGGTGATATTTATTTCTACCTAAACTGCCAGGCTGAAGAGCAACTGAGCATCAGAAGTAGCATTTCTCTGTTCAATTTTACAGATTATCTTTAAGAAATTTCATTCCTCAGGGTCTCTGGATGCAAGGCTGTATTGCACCAACTGCATATTTATCTCGGTTTGGGGTGATTGTCTCTGTCATGATGGATTCCAGCACAGCAGAAATCTCAAACATTCCACCTGGGTGGCACAAGAGCAAATGTAAATGAGATGCCTTGTTTAACTCAAGTCCATTGAACTCCTATTGTTAATAATGATGTATCCTGGGAAATTTACCTACAAAGGCGGGAATCATTCCCAAATATTTTTGGTTAATATTGTAGTTGCCTTTTTTCAGTGGGCCCCAGTTAGTTTAAAAAAAAACCATGTAAATACGGCATCCCAACTGCAAATCCAACTGTGCAATTGGCATTGGTTTGGATACTAGGGACAAGATTTTTACAAATAGTTGCCTAGTTCGTAGTTAGGAACCTACATAAATTGCCTGATTTTCAAAAAGAACAGGAGTCCTTGTGGCACCTTAGAGCAGAGGTCAGCACGTGAGCCACTCAGCCCACCGCCGCTCTGGGGTTCCCGCTGCTGGCCCCTTGCCAGCCAGGGTCCTGCCAGCCGGGGTCCCACTCAGCGTCCGCTGCTGGCCTGGGGGAAGGAACCCCAGGCTGGCAGCGGGCTGTGAGCCCAGCTGACAGGAGGTGGCCAGCAAAATCCCAGAGCGGCAGCGGGCGGAGCCGCTCAGCCCGTTGCCACTCTGGGATTTCCACCACCGGCTCCTGCCAGCCAGGCTCCCACCACCGGTCCCACTCAGCGCCCGCTGCTGGCCTGGGGTTCCTTCCCCAAGGCTGGCAGCGGGCTGAGACCCCAGCTGGCAGGAGCCGGCAGCTGAAACCCCAGAGCAGCGGCGGGCTGAGCTGCTCAGCCCACCGCCGCTCTGGGGCTCCCGCTGCTGGCCCCTTGCCAGCCGAGGTCCCACTCAGCACCCGCTGCTGGCCTGGGGGAAGGAACCCAGGCTGGCAGTGGGCTGAGAACCCAGCTGGCAGGAGCTGGCAGCTGAAACCCCAGAGGGGGGCTGGCGGAGACGCTCAGCCCACCCCTGAAATCCTGCTGATAATAGCTTCTCTTAATTAATTAGCTTCTTCCAGTTGGTATGGGTACTTCCACCTTTTCATGTTCTCTGTATGTATAAATATCTTCTTACTGTATGTTCCATTGTATGCGTCCGATGAAGTGGGCTGTAGCCCATGAAAGCTTATGCTCAAATAAATTTGTTAGTCTCTAAGGTGCCACAAGGACTCCTGTTCTTTTTGCTGATACAGACTAACACGGCTGCTACTCTGAAACCTGATTTTCAAAGCAGCTGAGCTGCCGTTGACTCCACTGAAGTCAATGGGAGCTGAGTGACCACAATCGATAGCCTCATTCTTAGCACTGAGTAAGCCAATACCTGCATGTAGACCCCTCCTTTTCCCATGTAAGGACATGGCCATGCACCGACGCCTCTAGCTTTGGTGAGGTTGCATTGTAACAGCCCCGGATGAGTTCTGACGTAGATCAACACTCGTCAGAGACCAAATGGAAAAGGCACAGTCTGGCTCGTCTTTGCAACCAGAATCCTCCTCTATGAGCCAAATGCAGCCATTCAGCCTGGGTGGCAAGTTGAATTCCTTAGGAGAAAGAGGAAGGAAAGTCTGTGTGGTGTTGGTTGTGTTTTGCAGAACCCCTCTAATCTTCACAAAGTGTAACAATTTTGTTTCAAACATCAGAAGTGATCAGACTACTGCCGCTCCTGGTGATCCGAACATTCCCTTCGGACCTTAAAATCTGAGGTGCAGACCCTTAGCTGCTGCATGTTGTCATAATGCCATTGAGGATCCTGTGACTAGGGTGCTGCCTAGGGCTTTGCAGGCTGAGATCCAATTCTCTTCTCTGCTACAGACTTCCTTGTGCAACCTTAGGCAAGATACTCAGCCTCGCGGTGCCTCAGTTCCCCTCCTGCCCTACCTCACAAGGGGGTTGGGAGGATAAATACTGTGAAGATTGTGACATGCTTTTGAGATCTGCTGGTGAAAAGTGCCATATAAGAGCCAGGTATTATTACAAGGCGATGGAGTGATGAGAACTGACACCAGTCCCTGCGGACAGCCTGCGTTTCCCTGGCCCAGCCGCAGAGCAGGACTGCTGCTTGAGAAGCTGACGCGCTTGTTCCCTGCTGACGAAATGAAGGGATCTTAAGCTGGAGAAGAGACTAGAGTGTCACTTAGAAGATCACATTGGGTTGGGGGCAGCCCTGTCACAAGGCATGACATTCTGCACTCACAAACACAGCTTCCCATTTTGTTTGGGCAGGGGACTGAGATCAGACCATACTGAGTGTTTCTTGCACTAACTGCATTTGTAGCTCTACTTTCTTTCCTGGTCATGACAGTTTTCTAATTACCCTGTGGAACATACAAGTCCATCAGGCTTGTTACTAAACTGAGCTGAGAGGAGAGTCTCTTTCAGAGCCCTCTACCTACCACAATGCCAATAGAGCTAAGCCAACCAGGCCTGCTTCCAAAGCAATTCAAGAAAAAATAAATCCAGATGCCACACAAAAGTTCCTCCCATGGACACCAGCACCCGGTGCATGGGTCTAGCCCTTAGCTGCAAAGGGAAGGATCCAGCTGCATTAACATTAATGTTCTGAAATTCATCCTCTTGCAGCAAGTGCAGTGCTGGGCCTGGGCAGTGGACCTTAGGGTTAATAGATCCCGGAGAATGGAGAATGCTGCTGTGGTTTGAGCCCTGGGGTTTCATGTTAATAGAGAATGTGGGTGGCAGGTGTGGACAGAGGGCCCAACATTCAAGATTCAAGATAAAAAAGTATATGGCCCTGGCTCTGGCGTTCAATATTCCATGAGCAGATCCCGAAGGAATCCGAGCCATTTCTTGGCTGGCATGGAAATGGTTAACTCCCACCCACATGCCCTGCCCCTCCCACTTAAATTTCAGCTCTACGCCAAAGGAGAGCCTCTGGCAGGTTAACATCCCTTATACTCCAAGGTGCCTGGGGTCCACATAAATATAAACAATTACACAAAAAATAACACCGTAAACACGTAAACACATTAAAATCTAGGGCGCTCCACTGGTCCTGCGTGCCTGTGGGTTGCAGGCTCCCGCCATATTCTAGTTTTCCTGTTCTCCCCCGGCCTCCCGCCCTATCCTTGCAGCCTCCCTGAGGCCTCCCGGGGCAAAATCATTGGTTGGTTGGGTCTGGTGCCAGTTTGGAAAAATCATTGTCGCTGGTTCTGGGCAAATGTTTGCTTCCTCTTGCCTGGGATTGCCTGGCAGATGCAGCTGTTTGGCTGATTGCCCTGGCAGATGCCCATTGCCCTGTGATGCCTGGTGTGTACCAGATGCCGCACATTCAGCACAGAGCAGCACTAGATGCCATTTTTTGCTTTTGCATAGCAGGTCATATTAGAAGCATGCTGCCCTGGCCACATCCATAGATTCCCATAACTGAGGATGATCATGGCTACCAAATTGCAGTCCTTTTTCCCTTTGTACCATTGTGCAAAAGCCCTTTTGTACCATTTGTTGCCCAGTAGTTGTTGCAAGCCATGCACCAAACCAAGTTGCGTTGTGCCTTTGCTGTTTCTAAATTCCTGCCCTACGATTGGCCATGGTTGCTAAACAAAAATGGAATGACTTGAGTCAATCCTCCTTTTGGTATCTAAAAATATAATCTGAGCTGCTCCTCTAAGGCAGTGTGCTGTTAGAGAACCTGCTGCTCTGTAGAGAGCACAGAAATTATATCTGTGCTATTTCTGGGGGGTATTCTTGTTATTCCCCCCCTGTTGTTGATATTTCCCCCCCCCCCCTTTGGCCTACCCCCTTTGTGGCCACATAGCATGTGTGTGATGAATTAATAAAGAATAATAAGCAGGAACACTGAAAGACACACACTGAATGAGTGAAGGCAGCTCCAGCCAAGCAGTAGTGATGACTATGAGACAGGGAGTGTGTACAGTGTGTAAGAGAGTGGCCCCAGCCCACTGCTAGTCAGGGGAGCTTTCTCTTCCCTTTGCCTGGTGGGGGGATGAGGATGGTTAGCATGAGGATGGCTCCATCCATGATTACCATGATGGGCCCCCAAAACCAAAATTATCCCATTAGGAAAATTAGGATTACCATATGATGAGGGCTATCAGCTGAAGTCCTTTTCAGATCATAGCTGAAGCAGATCATGCGCTCATTTTGATCATTTTTGATGATTTTGTAGCATGGATTGATGATGACATCATTTGCCCATGGATGGGGGGGGGCAAGGCCATGGCATTTGTGGGCTGCACTGCACTATCGCTGCTATCTGCATCATTCAGTAAAGGGTGACATGTAAGAGAGAGAGAGGAAAAGATTCCTTTCGCTTCTGGGGGGTGGTGAGGGGGGGGGGGTTGATTGGGGGGTGAGTAGATTGTGACCGGCTGGCACTGTGTGCCCTAGAAGCATTTGGAGCTCAGCCAAGAATGCAAATATTTTTAGGAGGCTGCAGGAACTGTGGCTGTGAGTCTGTGGGTCCTTCATTCCTCCAGTCCATTGATTTCCGCTTTTTTTTACGGCGCTCCAGTCGCTGCGCTTGCGCCCTGCTGAGTCTGAGTCCCTCTGACTTTTTAAAAAAAATAAATTCTAGCGCTGACGGATATAGATAGGATATTAGAGGAGATACCTTACTTTTGGTATTTTAAAAATAGAAATAAAAAAATAGAATAATAGGCTAGAGTAGTGTGAGAGCTATAGAACCAGAGACACACAGCTGTCTGTGCCAGAGCCTGCTGCTGTACTGCAGCAGTATATTCATGCCTGTGGTGCTCAACTGCCCACCATTGATTTCCGTTTCTTCCCCTCCTTCTTCTCTCTTTCCCCCCCCTGTTTGTGCTTGTGTGTGTGAAAGAAGAAAAGAATAATAGAAAAAGATAAGAAGATGTTAGTGAGAAATGAGTGGAGAAAAAGTGAGAGGGGCTTTTCCTGTTTACCTGACCACTGCATCCTGACTGCATCCAGAGAGCCAGCGGCCAGTGGTGCTGGTGTCAGTGTGCCCCCGGAGGCCAGCGATCAGATCCAGCCCACATCACTAACCTAATCCGATATGTTAATACCTAGTTACTGGCGCTCTCCTCGAGGAGGGAGGACAGAAACCGGTTTAAAGAGCCATTAAAAAAAATATAAGGTGCCCCTAGTGTGTGTTTGTTTGAAGTTAAATCGGTTTTAAGCTCCTAAAACCGATTTAAACGCCTAGTGTAGACCAGGGCTGGGACTCAGTACCTACAAGCAAACCTGCGGCTTTGCGCTTCTCTCCAGATTCTCAGAGCCGAATGCTCCACTTGACATTCATAGGTGGAGCTGTGCCCATTTACACCAGGGGAGGATCCAGCCCGCGGACTCTGGCTCTGTCAGGGAGTCTCCTTGAGGATAGTTTTGCCTGAAACAAATGCAGCTCAGCCAGCCGCCCCTTGAAGGTGCAGATGAGGTGAGGTACCCAAGAGGGTTAAGATGCTCCCCAGGCTCAGAGCACTGCCTGCTAAAGGACGGTAGTGCCATGCACACCAGACACCCAACCCCATCCTTGGCACGGGCAGAGGGCTCAGCCAGAAGCTGATTTACTGACATCCGACCTGTATTCTGAAGTGGTTGGATTGTCCATAGAGGAGTCCCCACCCTTCCCCCCGGATGTGACAAGCTGAGGGTGGCTTCCTCTTAAATCTCTCTCATGCCTTGATTTTACTCCTGTGCCTGCTAATGCCTTGTGGGGAGGATGGACGTGGCTCTGGCCAAACGGTGCCTGATTTCTGAATGCAATTAATAAACTACTGGATCAAACTCTCCTCATTGTTTGCGTGTAACTGTGGTGATGGAAAGACACCCAGGGGTCGCTGCTCCCGGCCCAGTCTGAGGAGAGGGCATTCGAGTCCCATGCTGCTGCCGGGGTCCCAAGCAGTCCTGCCTTCAAAAATCCAAGCCAGACTGCCCATGTGAGCAAGGGCTACTCACGTGAGTAAGAACTACTCCCAGGACCCCTCAGGGCCGCTGTGAAACTTGAGCAATGCCTGGGTCGTGTGCTGACCCCTCTACCCAGGTGAATTTTCCAGTTGCAGCATTGATTTATATAAAGGTGTTATCGTATGCTCTGTATTATTCCCCTCCCATTGCCTATGCATCCTAACATCGTTTGCTTTTCTTCACTGCAGCTTCACACTGAGCAGGTGTCTTTATTGACGGATCTACAAAGGGCATACACAGTTCAATTAAAAGTCTGTGCTCAATGTGCAGCTTTGGTCAAAGGAGACGTTAGGATGCATAGGGAATAGGATGGAGAATAACACAGAGTAATGCCTCTGTATAATCAATGGTGCCCCCTTCTCTGCGTACTGTGTGCAGCACTGGACACCCCATCTCCCGAAGGATATTGCAGAACTGGAGGGGGCTGAGAATGCTTGAGAGCCTAGATAAACTCTTCTGTGAAGAGCGATTGGGAAGGCTGGGAGTGTTAGCCTAAAGAGGAGACAGATAAGAGGGGATACAATAGAACTACATAAAATAACTAGTGGTCGAAAGTAGCTCAGGAACATCTTTTCTCCCTGTCGTCACACAAGAAAGAGGGAGCGGCACCGCAATTAAAAGGGGCCAAACCTGAAAGTGAGGAAAGGAAACGTGTGACTGGACTGTGGCACTCACGGTCACAGAAAGTTGTAGTGGTGAAGGATTTAGCAAGACTGAAGAAAGAGCTCATCAGACTCTAGGATAAAGGTATGGGAGTCCTTTCCAGAACAGTGTGGCTGGAGCATAAGCGAGCTTTTAAGAAGGTATCAGGTTACACGCCCAATCTGATTATCTCCAACTCTTGCTAAAACAAGGTTAGATGCTACTTGCCTCTTCCCCTTGTTCTATAAAAAGAGAAGGAAATTCATTACAAACCTCATCACCGCTGCGCGTCAGCAGTTCAAATGTGCACGTGAAAGGTCCTGGCCCAGCCAAACCTGCTGAGCATGACTCGCCCCCGGTTTAAACCTTAGGCAGTCTGTTAATGCAAATCTTCTGGGGAAGGCTCAAGTTCTCTTTTTTAGCACAAGTAGCAAAGTCAGGGCATGGTCAGGCAGCATTTACACATGTAGGTTATGGCCACAGGGTTGAACCCATTGTCACCCAGCGTCTGCAGAGGCAAGCCCAAAAGCAGGTGCCATGGCTGTTTGTGTTTGTGTGTCCTCTCTTATGAATCGGGTTTCATTTCACCACAGAGGGGGCCAAAGTCATACCTAGTGTAACTTCACCGAATTTGACACCCTTGCTGTCCACTTCTACAGGGATCCATGTTATTGTATATTGACCACATCCCCTGGGGGTGCTGGAGCGTGCAAACACAATGATTGTGCAGCAGACAAAGCGGGAAGAGAGGAAGAAACAAGTGTGGCCTGAGACGCACCTGTCATCACAGGGAATTCATCCGTGGCACATACCCACCTTGGTCTAACAGGCAATCCCTGCATAGGGGCCCACAGAAGGAGGAGGCAGCCGTAGAGTGCCAGCCATGGAGGGATGTCCTTTCCAAGCCTGGATCCAAAGATCAGTGTCACCCCTGTGTTTGAGAGCTGGAATCACTAATCCAGTGTCTAATTCCATGTTAACAGCAAGGTGCTGCTGGAATCCAAGTATTTTCCAATTATTTTTCAGAGATTCTAAGGCCAGAAGGACCATTATGATTATCTAGGCTGACCTGCTGCACGACACAGGCCACAGAACTTCCCAAGAATAATTCCCAGAGCAGATCTTTAGAAAAACGTCCAATCTTGATTTAAAAATTGCCCATGATGGAGAATCCTCTGCAACTCTTAGTAAATTGCTCCAACGGTTAATTATTCTCACTGTAAAAAATGTATGTCAGTCCTTGATGTTGGGGTGGATTGTAGTGGCTCCCCAAGAACAGAAATTGCAAACACTCCTCACTCACTCACACAAATAAGAAACCCTTCCATGTATTTAACCTACATCCCAGCAGCCCTCAGGGCTTGTCTAGACTTAAAATGCTGCAGCAGCACATCTGTAGCGCTCCAGTGAAGATGTTACCTACGCCAATAGGGGAGGGCTTCTCCAGTTGGCATAGCTAATCCACCTCCGCAAGAGAAGGTAGATAGGTCGATGGAAGAATTCTCCCATCAACATAATGCTGTTTACACAAGAGGTTAGGTCACTTCAAGTGTGTTGCTCGGGGGTGTGGATTTTTCACATCCCAGAGTGACAGTTATACCGACCCACTTTTCTAGTGCAGCCAGGCCTCAGGTTTACTGCAGAGTCAATGTAACCACCTCTGGAAAAGCTAGTTCCTCATGTTTTCATGCAAGATGTAATGTCCCTTCCAAAATGTGTATTGTCAGTCACCACAATAACTCGGGATATGCTGATTGATATCCCTATCAATATCCAATCTGTATTTCAGTCCTAAGCTATGCTTACATTAGACTTCTCCCAGCATGTCGGGCAGGGATAGGAAAAAGTGTGATCCCTGACTAGCACCTAGTGTAGACACAGCCCTACCAGCAAGCCTGCACTTTTATTGGTATAGCTTGTTTCACTCATGGGGGGCAGTTTCAATCCAGCTCAGCTTTTCTGGTATAGCTGCAGCGACACTAGAAGCACTTTGCTAGTGTAGCACCTTGGTATTCCTATGCCAGGAAAGCATTTCTAGTGTAGATATGGCCCCAACATTAATAGCAACAGACTCTGCAGCCCAAGTAGACACAGAACAGAAAATGACACCGCTGTGAGAGCTGCAACAAGAGGACGTGAGATCCCAGTGGCACTACAGCCCTCACAGAGCTGTCGGGTGCTATCTCTTAAGAGTGGCGGGCCTGCAGGCTCAGGGAAATCCCCCTCTGTCGGAAGCCAGGCATTGCAGCAATGCAGGTTGTCTTGATTTTTCTGGTGGATCTCACTGACTCTGTGGGAATATCATGTTTCAGCAGAAGCCAGCACAGAAGGGGAAATTGCTTACTTAAAAATGCCCTGGCTGAGGACATTTAAAGCAATTCTATGGATATGATCTTCTGTAAGCCATATGCAGCAGGAGAATCATCTAGGATGGGAGCAGTCTGGTATCCTGGGTGAAGTTGGCATGTGGGGGGAACTGCCACAGGGTCTGAGGTTCAGCATGCCTGAAAAGCTAAAAGTCCAGATGCTTCTCAGATGCTTATCTGTTTCCCAACCTCTTTTGTCTGGAGGCTGGGCAGGTAATGTCACAGGAACAGGCTGTCTCCTGAGATTTCCAGTGTAGCCTGGTTTTTGTCTGGTCTAAAATACCAGCCCTTTGCATCCTGAATGAAACTAGGAAGTGCCCTTCTCAGCTTGTAAATAGGCAAGACTTAAAGGGGTCTTTCAAGGGGCACACTAGTCTCCAGTCAGATTCCAAAGGTGAGTCTGAAGTAGTTCCACTTGTTGGCTTCCTCCCTAAGCCCCCTGCCACTGGCTGTGGTTTCTACAGTCACATTTTTTGTACTTAGAAGGAAAATGTCCTGTCCCCTGTTACTGAGTGAAAGAGCCACACAAAGAAGGGGAACCAAGGCACAGGCCAGCCCTTTGTTCCGTTTGTCCAGCGTCCAGCACAATGGAGGCCTGGGCCATGATTAAGACTCCAGGCTATTCTGCAATACAAATAAATCAATGAGGCCCAGATCTTGCCAATGCTTCCACACCAGTGACTTTACTCATTGGCCCCACTGAGCTCAGCTGATAACTCGGGAGAAGCAGTGAAAGGGACCAGACACAAAGTGCCAACAAATTCACAGCGTAAACGCCTTGAAAACCAGAGACAGATGCTTTTTTCTTTAATGTCTCCGTTCTAGTGATCTGTTTCTTTTCACAATCACAGGTTAAATATTTTCAGAGTGATTTGCAAATGGATGGTGTCTGTCCCTTTAAGTTTAAAGAGACAAGGTGGGTGAGGGAATGTCTTTTATTGGACCAACTTCTGTTGGGGAGAGAGACAAGAAACTGGTCCAGCAAAAGATATTCCCTCCCTCACCTTGTCTCTCTAATATCCTGGGACCAACATGGCTACAACAATGCAGCAAACAACTGTCACGTTTAACACATTTGGGAGCTCCTTCTGTGTGCCTTTTAGACAGCTGGTAGATTGGCAATTGTTTTTTAGAAGCAGTGAGCACCCACAAATCCCAGTGAAGTCAAAGGGAGCAATGGGTGCTCAGACCACCTTTGGAAAGGGAAAATTAAGCCCTGCTATTGACTCCGGTAGGGATTGGATCAAGGCTTAGCCCTGATGAGAGATACCATCCGTGGATAAGATTTGCAATTGGAATCTATGACAGTGTAACTAATTAGCGATAACAGAGCAATTAGCAATTGCCCCTGGGGTTACATACAATGCAAGATTGAGGCACCAAATAAGTGCTTCTCTTCAGAGCCCACAGTAAACCAGAATGCTCTGTGCTGGAAAACCTGTGAGCACGTGTTCGGTGTTTGCTTGGATTATATCTTCCCTGCAACCTTGGAGATTACTGGTTCTTGCTATGTCTAACCAGTCAAAGTAACATGGTCCTGATTTAAAAAAAAAAAAGACAGTTTGTGGATTTTTGTCAGTTTTATAAATCAGTGCTGGAGTATTCTGCAATAATGCCTCAAAATAGGACAGTTTTCAAGGGTGCAGTGTTGGGGGCTCGTACTGGGAAATGATGCAATGTTTTATAGAAGATGAATGTGACCAAATTGAGCTGAACACTCCCCAAATCACTGGGTTTATCGGTATCTTCTTCACCCATTAGTGGCTGACCAGCTCTGTTACAAGCAACCTTAGACAACCAAAAATTTGTTTCCTTACACTGAATATACACTGTTAGTTACTGTCTGTATATGGCATCAAATGAATCTGAATAAGAAATCCATGAGCCTCACCCCAAATCTCAGTACCTACATACAGTTCCTAGTAATAGCTCTCATTGTCTCCTACATATTCGCACGCGCACACAAACACACAGTTCTGGCAGGCTGGAAAGCTGTGGCCTTATCTACAATCTGTACTGTCCGCACCATAGCAACATGATGCAAACCCCTAGAGTAAATTCACCACCTAAAAACTAACTTGCATTGATACAGCTCACCCTGGTTTGACAATCTAAGGGTTTGTCTATGCATGACGTTAACCATGGGTCAAGCTAAACGGGAACAAGGTGCTCCTATTCCAGAATAATAGCATCCACACATGTTGCTATTCAGGAATAGCTGTTCCTGAATAACTCCATGAGTAGATAAGCCCAAGAAGAGTCAAAATTCTGCTGAGAGGTTACAGTGGGTTTGAGCAGGTAAGGGTTGCAGATGCTAGTACTAAGACATGCAACTTGGCATCACCCCTCTGAAGGAGGGAGATTGTAGCCCTTGAAATTACGTTGCTTTCTGCAGCACTACAGCTACACCACTGTAGTGTAGACACTTAGTACAGTCACTGAAGGAGGTTCTCCATCACTGTAGTAAATCCACCTCCTTGAGAGGCAGTAGCCAGGTGGAGAAAAGAATTCTTCCATTGACCTAGCAGCATCTGTACCCAGGCTCAAGTTGGCTAAATTGCATCTCTCAGGGGGTATGGATTTTCCTCCACTTTTCAAAGCTATGTACAAAGGCACAGGTTTATGATCTTCATTTTACTGAAGGGGAAACTGAGGCACAGCACTGCTTGGCATTATGCAGGGTAGCAGCAGCATTAGGGCTCCTCACAGGAACAACACAAGGGTGACAAATCTCCTCCACCCACCACTACTCCTGCTCAATCACTAGCTATGGCAGCTGCCAGTTCTACCCATTCTGGCTGCTAACCTTCCCTGCCCCCCAGCTGTGTAAAGCCCTGGCAACACTGCAGCACAGCCCTTAAAGGGGGATGAGAGCCACCCCCCCAATCTCACACCAGCCCCCAAGCCATTAAAACAGGTGGGCGTGGTCTAGGCTTTATAAAGACCAGGTGGGCGCGAACGCCTATGGAGTGGGCGTGGTTTGTGCTATATGTACAGGAGGCGGGGTCAACAGCTACTCTAGCCAGCCCTAGCAAAGTGCGCGGCGCTGCAGGTGTGGCCGCTATGGCCTGCGGCTGCGGGCGCTGCACAGTTTTCCTGCTTGGGGCGCTGGCCCTGGACGCGGCCGGGCTGGCGTTGGTGCTGGTGGGGTCGGTGGCGCAGCCGGCCCGGGCTGGGCGGCCGTACGGGGACTGCCTGGTGCTGTCCGGCGCGCTGCTGCTCTTCCTCTCGCTGCTCTGCTGGCTGCTGTGGTACGCGGGGAACCTACGCGGGGTGCCGGCCTCCGAGCTGCCCCCCGGGGCCCGCAGCCCCGCGCCCGCGCCGCGCTCCAGCCTGCTCCGCCTGGCCAGTAAACTCTCGGAGCGTCTGTCCCAGCACCGCCCGCCGCTGCCCGGCCCTTCCCCGCCGGCCCCCGGGCCGCTGGAGCTTCGCCACCTGTGCGCCATGGAGAGCCCGGGGGCGCACGGGGACCGGCTGGTGTGAGAGTCCGCGCGCGGCGCCCGGACTGGAGAGGCAGGTAACCACCGCTAGTGCCCTCCGCTTGCCGCGCCCAGGGCAGGGTGAGGCCCCGGGTGAGGGACCGGGGCGCGGAGCTGGTGTCCGGTGCAGGAGCCCCGGGAGGCAGGACTAGGTCCGCTGGCTCTGCACGGGGTGCAGCCTCTCTCCAGCGCAGGAGCGGTGCACAGGGCAGGGCGAGCCTGGAGCGCAGGCCTGGGGCGCCGGCTGGAGCCGCTAGGGGGTGATGGCCGATGGCGGCTGGCTGCACAAACCACAGGGGCAGGACTCCAACCCAGGTGTCTTCCGTGCCCCGGCTCAGCCCTCTGGATGGACCCTGCTGCCCCTGAGGGTGAGCTTGCTGCGGAGAGAGCCGCAAAGGAGCCCCTAAGGTAATGTCTGTTTAACCCTTTGGTGAGCAGAAACTCTCTTGCACCTTATGCACCCACTGCCCAGTCCTTTGGCCGGCAGCTGGGAAAAGCTGCTTTTCTAAGGCCACCAATTCCTTGGCTGACTTGAACCAAACCAACTGCTCCTCTCTGTGACATGTCCAGTAGCTGTACCAACAGCAGCATGTCTAGCATAGATGCCTCACTACTTTCTTCTGTGTCCAATCAATAGATGGCCCCTGGGTGACCAGATTGGATTGTGGCCTATGTAAACGGATATTGTTCAATTACTGCAGCAAGGGGATGGCTGTCTTAAGTAGCATTAGAGAGCTGAAGAGACAAGTACATCTGTACTGCAGGTCCAGTGCTTATGCCCATTTATCGCCAGTGCTTTCTAGCCACTGCTGTGGATGCTCTGGTGTGAGTCTCACTGTAAAATATGATTTACATTGATGCAGTGGGTTTGGCACCAGCAGAGCTTATGTGGGTTTGAAACAATCTGGAAAATGTGACAGCTCTGAATGAACTGGAGTATTTAATATGGTGGTGTATAAGCCTGTGGTGAGCTAGCCAGCTGCTCTTGCACACTGACCCAACTTGCCTTGAGTTGTACCTTAAGGGAAAACCCCGTGTTGTAACAAATTAGCTCTGTTGCTTTAGGTTGAAGGGATCTGTCACTGTTTTCCAGATCAGTCTTCAGTGAATTTCTTGGAGTGCAGCTAAACAGAGCTTCAGAAATAGCTCTTCTGCTTTAAATTCACCCCTACTTTATTCCCAAATAACTTGGGTGTGTAGCCAAGCCTGTAATGTTTTTCAAATCTCATGGGATTTCAGCCTAGAGAGGAAGGTGACTGCTTTGTAAAATCCTTGACAGTCAGCCTGGGGTGTAATGGGGACTTCTCTCACCTGCCTTCCAGCTGAGTGTTAATGCCTTTGGCTGGCATATGAATGGTGCTGATCTCTCACACAGCTGCTGGACTTCCCCTACCACCTTCCCTTCCCCCAAGGATTTGTATTGGCAGGGTGCAGGGGAATAGAAGAAATCTCAATGGTGTTATAAAGCTGACACCAATTTGCAAAGTATTCTAAGTAGACTAGATCACAAGTTTTGAGGTTGCTGCCTCCTCATCTACATAGGTTTTTGAAGCAACTGTCATGTTAATCAACTCCAGTTCTTCAAGGAACCCTTTCCTAGTTCCTCTTCCCTTATACATGAGACAGAAGTGGATTTAAAGCTTAATGTGTAAGCTCTTTTTCCAGTTTGTGTCTTTAGAGGTAGATCTCATGAGCCATGCTATTCTGTTAGTTTTTCACTAGCCTGTTGGATGCTGTTGCCCACAAAGGGAGAATATAATCACTAATATAACACCAGCATCTCTTCCCTACTTGTTTGCCACCTTTAGAAATATTAAGAATGTCACTTCTGGTCAAAGCTGTCCTTTTCCTGAAGGACCTATGGGGGTCAGAGCATGTGCTTTGTGCACACTCAGTTTAACGCTAGGTGTAGGCTGAATTTAACAGACTGTTAGTCACTGGAGTAAAATACACTTCCACAAGTTCTAAATAGTTTAACTAAACTTTTGTCCCTTGTTCAACATTCTAATGATTCTTGTGATGTCATAATCTTACTAATTCTCCAGTCAGTGGAATCTTCCAGGGCTGACCAGACTGGAATTTCTAGTGTTTTGAAAGCAGTTGTATGGGTCTATTATAGTGGAATAACCATCTCCTTCTAAGGGCTGGTCTAAGCTGGAAATTTATGCTGGCATAGCTACATCTCCTAGGTATGAAAAATCCACATGCCTGAGGGACATAGCTCTGCTGACCTAACCCCAATCTCCATGGTGCTGGGTCACTCTAAGAATTTTTCTGTCCACTTAGGCCTAGTCTATACTAGAAAATTAGATCAGTTTAACTGTCAGCCAAGGGTGTAAAAATCCACACCCCTGAGCAGTGTAGTTAAGGCAGCCAAAGTCCCAGTGTAGACAGCAGTAGGTTGACAGCTCTTCTGGTGACCTAGCACCTACCTCCTCTTGGGAGAGGTGGATCACTTATGCTGATGGGAGAATCCCTCTAGTCAATGTAGGTAGTGTCCACACTGGAGTGCTACTGCTGTAGTGGCTTAAGTATAGACCTAGCTTAACGCTAATATTCATTCTTGCAATGAAACCCTCTGCATAGCAAGAATGCATTGTGGAGCTGGCCATACTCATGTACTGTTATACAGCTTTAAACTGGCCTCAACCAGGCACTCACCAGAGCTGGGACCCTGCAGCACTAGTGATTGGCCCAACTTAGTCTCTGCTCATCCTGCACTGTAGCATGTCCTTGGCATTCTGGCTAGATGTCAGACGTGGAAAGTAAGAGTAGAGAAAATGGCTTCACACGCATCCAGCTTCTCCCTGCCTCAGCTGATGGCCAGTGATCTAGTCTCTAATATAGAAAATCTAAGAATTGCTAAAACACCACTTCTCACTGGTAAGGTCTGTGCAGATGCTATTTCTGATAATGATGGCTTCTTCTATATGTCCTGATGCCTTCAAACATTGAAGGAAGTAGTACTTCAGTAGAGTCCTCTGAGTTACTAATGTGAACTCTGGGAGTGGATGAATGGAAACCAATAAAGTTGTACCTTTGCTTTTTAGAATACCTGGAAATATTGTCCTCGTGCATACTCACCACTTGGAATCCTGAGCTGGAAGAATCCTGGCTGGAGTCATCAAGCTGCATCCGGTGGAGGGCGCTCATTTTGCTAAGACTGTTCTGCCAAAGTGTTATACTTCGCAGCCTTTTAAAATGCAAGTCTGCCCAAATGTGATCGCTGACCTAGGACATGTGCTCTCACAATGGGGATCTCTCGAGACTGGTCAATGACTTCAGTATTGCATCTTCATTAAGAATTTTCACAAGCTGAGCCTTAAGTAAAGTGTATTTATATTTTGTATGCCAATATTTTTTTATTGCCCCAGTATGTATGGCACCCTCTGTGTTCAATATTTGCCTCTTGTATGATGCATGAGACCCATGTTGAGACTTGCTCCTTTGAAGTAATATTCACCAATTCTTTTTTTATGCTGTCTTCCTAATGTTTACAGGTATTGGAGTTTAATTTTATGTGCAGCTTTGCCCATAAGAGAATGGGGGAACTTGAGTTTTTAAATATATTAAAATTATATTTATTGAGAACATGATGGATAGTTTGAAATGTTCCAAAGAGCATTGTGTGAACTGGGGTCATGCAAAATGTTTTTCTAGATTTCATCCCTCATTGATGGGAATGAGGGATGGGTTTTATGGAAAACAGTGTGTGGTAATATAATTACTGTCATAATGTATATAGACCGAATTAACAGTGCGTGGCGAGAAACCTGCATTCAGGCAGTTAACTTCTGAGTGCATGACTCTGCCACCTTACCACTCCCTTAATGGAGATGGTTTTTAAATGTAGTTTTAAAACAGATTTTCCAAGGCTTAGAACTGTCAAAGGAGAGTAGATTTTTCAGTGGATTAGCAAAGGCACCTCTCTGCCAAGTTTTAAGTTCCCTGCTCCCCATCAAGGGAGTGGTAGAGTGTCTCAGCAAAACAACTCCAAGAATCTCTTGAACACAAGTCAAACAATGGATTCTCTTCTCCCCCCATTCTTTGACATTTCAGCCATTTAAAACACTCTGGCAAAGGGGCTGCTGTGGAGAACTCCAGCCTGAAAAGCTGGAGTTTGGCAAAGTTGTTAGCAGATGACTAGGCTCTTGCAGTGGAAAGTACTAGGTAACCTGAGCCTGGGACAGGGCTGCCTGCTCCTCTAAGGAACAGGTACCCTGGTGAGGCTTGAGTGTCTATAGTGACCTCTCCAAACCTGTGCACTTCAGAGTAGCTGAGTAAAGACACATTAAGTGAAATAACAGAAAAGCAAATCAGAGAGGGAACTTTTTGTACCACCCGATCAGTGCTGGGGCTCCCCTGTCCTCTGCTGGCTCTGGCAAGGGGCACTAGAAGTAATGCTGACGGGCTAGAAGGCAAAGGTGCAAAAACTCCCACTCTTTCTTTACTCTAGCTGTGGGTAGGAGAGGCAGGACAGGGCACACCAGTATCAGTTCACAGGCCTGAGAACAATTCCTAGAGCAGATTCTTTAGGAAAACCTCCAGTCTTGATTGAAAAATTGTCAGTAATGGAGAATCCACCAATGGTTAATTACTTACTGATAAAATGTACATCTTATTTCTGTTCTGAATTTGTCCGGCTTGTTTCAGAACAGGGGATTTAGACCTTTCTCTGCTGGAGTGAAGAGTCCATTACTACTTTGCCCCTCATGTGGGTACTTATAGGCTAATCAATTGTTCTTCCTCAATGCCCATCCACACCACAAGTAAACTGGGGCTGCCTGTATCCTACCAGTGATCTTGGCTCCTTGCTGGCTGCCTCTGCGGTTCTGAGTCCAATCCAAGCTCCTGAGATGTGGTTGCAGAGCCTAGTTCTCTCTGAGTTCTTTCATGCTCCACCCCTGAGAATGGCAACTGCTGGCAGAGCACAGCTTACCCCCTTAGAACAGCTGGGTGCAGTGCTCTCTGGGTGGAGGAGTCGCTGGTGGGAAACTGCCTCCACCTTAGATTCAGGTCATGAGACTTGCCAGCAGCAGGCATAGGGCAGGGCCTGGCCTTCTGGGCAGGGCTGTGCCCTGAGCCTATGGGGAGCTGCATTCAATTTCTGCTGTTCCACTGACCTCCTGTGGGACCCTGGGCAGGGGCCTGGATTTCCAAAAGATTTAGGAGCTGGCAGATGCCTAGTTAGATTTTCAAATAAAGCCTTGGCTCCTTAATACACACACATGCAGTCTTTGCTTCCCTTAGGTGTAAGGCAGGAGATTCTCCTGCACCTATTACAGGTGCTTTAGAAAAGCCCAATATCTACAGCTTTAGGCATGTAAATACCTTTAAAAATCTGCCTCTAGTCCTTCTGGAGCCTCCATGCTCAATGTGTGCAATAGAGGGGTTGTAAGGGTAAGAGTGTGGGGCATTCAGGGGCTACCCACAAGTTCCTAGATCAGTCTCTTCATCTAGGCTTTCCTTAGGGCCTAGGCAAGGCCCCTGGCTCCATTTGGGCTCTGAGTGGGAGGCTAGGCAGGAAGAGAGCTTGATTAACTGCATCCCCTATGTATGGAGGAGTGTTGGCTACAAGGCTCCTGGGATCTAATGCAGCAAGGGATGATGGTGAGGAGAGGGTGCATGGGAGGGTGAAAGAGCAGGAGAGATTTAATATTGTGAGTCATATTATTGCTCCTCTTAACCCCTTCCCTGCTGCCCCCCCACCCCCAAAAAAGCTAAACATAGACAATGTCCAGACTGGGCACCAAGCAAAAGCATCAAGCCTGGCCCAGGCTGAGATGGCCTGGTAGGATGTATTGAAAACTCACTGTCCAGGCAGCATCCTGTGTAACCTTTGATTTAAATATTTTCAATTAATATTTTGAGTGGAAGTAATACCAATAACCAAATCAACTTCTTTAGGTTCTGACCTTTGGGGCAGTTACAGATAATTTACTGTAGGGGAGAACAAAGAGAGAGATGCTGTGTGATGGAATCAAAGACTTTATTTCAAATAGAATAGTTGATTAAAGCAAATGGGAATTACAATACAACCATATGCTGCAATTCTACTCACATTCCAAGATGAAGTAGTTCATGCAGGGGTGATTAGTCCCTGGATAAAAAGAATGAGTATGTAACCTTTTGTAATCCTTTCGCTAATGGTATGGTGATGGGGAAGGAGTGCACTAATCTAAGATTAGCATACTACCCTTTCTAGGATTGCTACTCTCCCAGACCAGTCCCATTTCAGCTGAGGCTCTAATTAAAACCAGTTAGAACCAAACACATTTACAACATGACCTGGGGTTCTGTCTAACTTGCCTCAAAGCTGTCTCGCTTGACTTCACCCACAATTTACCAGGCCTTACTATTATCAAGCCTAAATGTAGGTCCTGAGACCTGGTCTCTACTTACTTTCAGCACGTTTCTATTTAACATAGACAAACATCAGTCCTTTTCGGCTACTTATCCCTGCTATGCAGGAAGTATGGTGTAGAGTCAAGGCTTTAGAAATACTCCCCGTGTGTTTGGGCTGTGGGATGATGCTGGTGTTGGCTTGATACAGAAGGACTCCAACATATGCACCCACCTGTGTTTTGGTTTTTATTTTGTTTTCATGACAGCCCTAGAGGGGGAACTTTTCAGCCAACATCCCCCAAAGCCCCGACCCTGGGATTGCAGGGGGAGGGGGAGAAATGCCATGAGCTCCCTGCTTTACGTGTGACCAGCCCTTGGTAAGTCTGTGTGCCTGAATCTGTTTCAGTAAAAGACAAAAGTCCCAGTGACATGGATGGAGGAAGAGATGGACCCAAATGAAGATCCTGCTAATAACATCCTCCAGAATTGATTTTAGTGCTAAACTTTTCACAGCACGAACCATCTCTCTAGGCAGACTAGGCACCTGTAGGTCCCATCTTGTGCTGTGTGCTAGACAGCTGAAGGAAAGAACAGCCTCAAACTGGCTTTGCAGCCTCTTACCCTGCTAGGCGAGAATGTGCTGTTACTTTGTTTCCTGTGCAGGATGATGCTGGTCCGCTGAGCACAAAGTGATGCTGTCACTTCCATTTCCTGCTGTGAGCTCTGAAAGCCAGAGTGCACCCTAGAAGGAATAATACATGAGCACTGGGTAATCTAAAATCTCATCCGTTACACTTGAAAGCAGCTCTTCCCTCTGATAGGAAAATCAGTATTTACTGCTGCCATTAGAACATCCGAGGCAATGCAGCTTGCCTCAATTAATAACTGTTAAGGCAATATCATTCCATATGCCAAGCAATCAACTGCTCAGCAATTCCGGACAGCAGCTGTGATTCAAAGGAACCCTGGTGCATTTAGATCTTTTAGCTACTGTCGGCTATTGGCAAAAGCCAGTGGGAGGGGAAGGATGCACACAGTGGTTTTATGTGTGTGATGGGTGTAGGAGATTGTCTCTCAAGACTTACAGCTAGGCAGATAAGGGAAAGTAATAAAAAATTGAAAATATTTAGCGTGTGTATATTCTCAGCAGTGCTGATAGTGACTCCTGTAGTTAAAAGAACAGGAGTACTTGTGGCACCTTAGAGACTAACACATTTATTTGAGCATAAGCTTTCATGGGCTAAAACCCACTTCATCAGATGCATGCAGTGGAAAATACAGACTAACAAGGCTACCACTTTGAATCCTGTAGTTAAGTTACCCATCACTGTCCATTACAAGACTCTGTTTTCAATTGATTATAACTTTGCCAAATTCAAACCATTCGGGCTGAAATTTCCCAGACCGGATGCTCACCTCAGTTATAGTGATTGGACCCTGTCTGAGAATGAGGCTGGAGAAAATGTGATGTTTTGCCAGTGTTCAAAATAATTAAATTTCTTGCCATTGTTTCTAGTGCCCCCATGCTTTGGAGCAGGGACTGTCTCTGTCTCTCTCGCTGTGTGTGTGTGTGTGTGTGTGTACACACGCATACAAGTGACTTTTGTGTCAAGGATTTGCCTTTTGCCATCCCTAGGATAACTTGGCCCAAATTTGGCCAAATTATAAACCTTTGAAAAAATCTCAGCTCACACATGCTTCATAGTGATTTGTTAGAGTTTGCACTGAGGTTCCATCTGCACTGAGCATGTGCCACCCCCTCAGCTCCTGTGTATGGACCGGACTATGCATGTGCCATCCCTATAATGCAACTGAGCATGCTCCATCCCAGGGCTGAGCTGTGCTCTCTTTGCAATTGCTCCAGAGCTGAGAGCAGGGTTTTCTATGCCCCCTTTGCTGGCACCCAGGCATTGTGAAAGCCGAAAGCCACTGGACTCAGATGCAGAGGGGGAGGAATAGGGAGGCAGAGAAGAGACACAGGCAGGGGCGGCTCTAGGATTTCCGCCGCTCCAAACACGGCAGCACGCCGCGGAGGGTGCTCTAGCGGTCGCTGGTCCCGCAGCTCCAGTGGACCTCCCGCAGACGTGCCTGTGGAGGGTCCGCTGGCCCCATGGTTCTGGTGGACCTCCCACAGGCATGCCTGCGGATGCTCCTCCGAAGCCACGGGACCAGTGGCCCCTCTGCAGGCGCATCTGCGGGAGGTCCGCCGGAGCCGCCTGCCGCCCTCCCGCTGGGACACCGCCCCAAGCGCGTGCTTGGCGTGCTGGGGTCTGGAGCCGGCCCTGGACACAGGGCAGGGGCTGAGAAGCTAGGGGGAGTTAGGCGCAAGAGCTGGGAGGGGGAACAGAGCAGGAGCAGATGGCAGCAGAGGTGCAGGAGGCATGGAACATGGGAAGGAGTTGGGGCAAAGGAGGAGGGCAGAGCCAGAAGCAAGGGAGGCAGTGGTAGGACAAGCAGGAGTTGAGATGATCCCATCAGAGGCAGACAGGGATAGGAGCGGGGTGGGGGGACATTAAGAGCAGAATGGGAGGGGGCAGAAGAGGCTATAAACAGTAGAGCAGCATTCCTTTGCTGTCCAGAAAACAGCTGTGAAAAAACCTACTGGCAAAGTATGTGTCCCCATCACCCTCTAGTGATAGGTTCACATAAAAGGTAACAACCTTCTACTGCTACCAGTTACTCTGTTAGCTCAAGTGTTAGAGGACCATGGATCTGAAGATCCCAATTCTGCTGATGACCCAGGTGGAGACTCAATGTGGTTTTACAGGATGGAATTTTTGGGAGGTTTTTTTCAATTTTTAAGTTTAAAAGTAAGAAATAGTTATAAAACAAAGTTACAAGAACATTATGAAGGTTGAAAAATCAAGACTTCAGAAGTTAGGAAAAGCCGGAGTTAAGGTTGCCCATGTAACCTTAATTCAGGCCCCTTATGCATATGCATGATGCAGCTGGAGCCATGTTCCAGTCACCTCCATGTTCCAGTCCCTTCAGTTCCATGATGCAGCCACTTCCATCCTCAGCCATCGGCGGGGCCCAGCAGCATCCCAAGCCATGCGAGCCGGAGGAGGCCGCGCCCCGGCCCCAGCGGACCTCTTGCTGGCCTGCTGTCCGTCGCGCGCTGTCGCGGCGCTGGCCTGAACCCGCGCTTGGCGCGGGGCGGCTCCGGCGGGCGCTCGGCGAGCTGCTGCATGGATGGTGTGCGGGGTCACCCACGCCCCGGGGGCGGCGGACTTGCGCGCGCGCATGCGCGCGCGTCCCGCGCGGCGCCCTCTGCCCCCCCTGACAACTGCCGCCCCACGCGCATGCTTGTCGCGCTGGGGTCTGGAGCCGGCCCTGTCCATGTTCCAGTCCCTTCAGCTGCCTCTATGGTAATGTTGTGACATCAAGCTTACCACAAAGCTGCGGATCTATAGACTAGAGCCACGCTTATAACACCTCTATTGTACGCAGTGAAACGTGGATTGAGGAAGACTGAAGAGCCGCAGATTGAGGTTTTCAATTCTTGTCATCTTCACCATGTGCTCCATATTAAGTGGTAGGACAAGATCAACTGTGAGGATTTTTGTCGCTGAACCCTGCAACTGCCCTCCTCAGCACTGGCTTGGGTTCAGCAGCTTTCTTGTCACGAACGTATGATTAGGATGGAAGGCCAATGAATTACAAAGCATGTTTCTCAAGGAACGCAGCCACACGGCCACCAATCACATGGTCACCCAAAGCTAGGGTGGTGCAGTAAGGCCATTAGTGATTCCCACAGACACATCCAGCCAGACCATCTTTAGGACCTAGCCGGAGCTCCATCGAAGTGACACTTGATCTTCAAGGAGGCTACGTCCCTTTGGGCTTTGCTTTGGTGATGTGACAATACAGTTTTTAATTACATAATCACCATGCCCCCCTCCCCCACAGACCTTTCCTCATTCAGTGCACAGGGAGGACAGTGCTCCCTGAATAAGCAGCGACTGAATATTTTATTTTCTCCTTGTCAGTCATTATTCACTGCACACCATCCAAACCCTGCTCTGAACACAGGGCTAGTAATTTCCTCCTGGGCTTTTCTCTGGCACTAATCACCATAGTACTGCATGCATCAAAACATTGCTGAATTTAGCCCCCCAGGGAGATGAGGGGATGGTATCATCCCCATTTTACAGACACAGCACTGGGGCACAGGGAAATTCATGTAGGGAACATACGCTAATTTGAGGGGCCCAATGTGAGATGCCTAGGGCCTGGTTTTTCAGAGCACTTAGCATTTGGTAGCACTATGTGTGTTCAAAGCTCTGCTCCCACTGACTGCAGTTGCACCGTGAGAGCTCATCACTTCTGCAAGTTGGACCCCACATGCCTCAAGTTGGGCACCCAGAAAATGAGGATCACCCAACTGGTGTGAAAAATTTGGTTTCAGTGAGTTGTCCAGTGCAACAGAGGAACTCTGTGGCAGAGGCAGGGATAAAATCCCCTCCCTCAGGGCAACATTCAGTTGCCCTAACCATGAGACCATCTTTTTCTTCCTGCAATCCCCTGCCTCATTCACTGCACACCTCCCAACTTCTCCAACAAATGCAGCCGGGGACCTGCAGACAACAGCCTCCTTGGCCGCCCATCCCCAGAGCACCGCCCATTCTGTGCACTGAGTGAGGCAGGGATCCGATGGAAAAATAGCATGTGACCACGTAATTCAAGACTGTATCCCAGTAGTTTGCAACATGTTTTCATTTGCGGACCCCTAAAAAATTTCAAATGGAGGTGCAGATCCCTTTAGAAATCTTAGATATGGGGGTCCTCAGGCCACAGGTTGAAAACTATTGTTCTATGCTAACAACAACCTTCTGTGGACCCCCTTAAACATAGTTTGCAGACCCCCAGAGGTCCGCAGATCACAGGTTGAAAACCACGGCTGTATCCTAATGAACCACACAAGGGAGGGCAAACTAACGTTGGATGGGCAACCCGAATACCGGCATTTCCTACATTTTGAGTGCTTGACTGTAAAACCTTAATAACATTCCTTTAACACATAACATCCAAAAAAACCCCATACATCTACAATCAGCCTTGCCAGTCTGTTCTGTAGATGTACCTGCCCAGACACAAAATCTCCTCCTACCTTGATGACAGGGAAAGCATTTATACCTGCCTTGCCCAATTGCGAAGGCAAGGAGAATTTAACATGGCTGATTACATTACATGCACGGGGGGACCTGGCTGGCTAGCTATCCAGTGGGAGCCAACGGTTGTGACTTATGATGCACTACTCTAACTGCCATCAGTGTGAATAAAAATGGTAGCCTGCTTCCATGTGTATTGCAATTTAGTTTTATGACATGCATCCTAACATTCCATGGCCCATCTGGATACAGAGCCCACCACATCTCCTAACCCCACACACATCCTGTCTACCAGAACTCGTGGCCATTGGTTCCAGAGCCCCAGCTTGCCGAGTGATGATCTCAAAGAGACACATCACTCTGCTGCTGGTCATAATGAGACTCATCTATACAGGCTGTCAGCTTCTGTCACAAACTGCTGAGCCCTTAAGTGCTGCTTCTGTGTTTTATCAGCAGAGGGCAGTGATGTGATTACGCTCCAGCCAGCACATTGTGGGTTAGCATGTGCTGAGCTGGGGCAATTGCAATCTGTGGGTTGTGCAGACCTCTTAGGGTTTTGTTGAGGAGATGCAGGAGACAGGGAGGGATAGTTCAGTGGTTTAAGCATTGGCCTGCTAAACCCAGGGTTATGAGTTCAATCCTTGAGGGGGCCATTTAGGGAACCGGGATAAAAATCTGTCTAGGGACTGGTCCTGCTTTGAGCAGGGGGTTAGACTAGATGGCCTCCTGAGGTCCCTTCTAACCCTGATATTCTATGATTCCTACCCTTGCCTTCATCAGACTCACCCCTTCACCATAGCACTCCCCACAGACCCAGTGCAGATGAGAATCCATCCCTGGGCTCAACAGTAGTCAGCCACAGCTAAGCACAGAAGAGGGAGAAGTGGCTGGCCTCTTGAGCTGCTCTCACAAGAGAGGGCAGAGCAGGGCATTATAATCTCCTCTAGGTAGGTTCTTCTCCTGTGCCCATCACCATGGCATCTAAGCACCTTCCAGAGATTCCTTAAGCAACACAACCAGCATCTGTTGCATGGTTCCTTTCTCTGGTTCATCTCCCCAGGGTGGGAAGTCATGGGGGGGGGTTATTTTTAAAATGCTAGGAGCTTTTATTAGCTCTGGCAGTTTGAAGAAGAGTGCTTTGCGCTGGGAGCAGTGCAGGGTGAGACAGTTCTTAGCCCCTGCAGCGGTGAGTCCCACAGGTTCAATCCAACCTCTGAGAATGCTCTGTCCCCTGCACCAAGCCTCTGCCCCTTCAAGATGAACAATTCCTTGTGCTGGAGAAGTGGACATGACAACTGCAGTCCTGATCCCTGTTTACAGGAAGATCTGTTAGATATCCTGGGCCCAGCTTGTTAGGGGCCGTGAAGATAAGCACCAAGATCTTGGATTTGACCCAGTATTTTATGGGAAGTCAGTTTCGGGAGCAGAGGGCATGTACAGAGCTGATGCTGCAGAGCTGGGTGCTCCTGCATCCCAGTGACCAGACACTGCAGAGGTGTAAATAGCTAGGGTGACATGGAGGGCAATGCAGATGGGCTAAAGGGCTGGATTCCAGTGCTTCCAGCTGAACCCGACAGCAACCATTACAAAGTGGAAAAGCATTGCTCCCCCCTAAGAGTCCCAGGTGTCCCCTGTCTTGGAGTCTGGCGCCACAGTGGCTGAACCCTCTCACCCCAAGGAGCCAATAAATTCCCCATTAGACATTTCAACTGGGATTTTCAAAGGAGCCTTTGGGAATTTAGGTACCTAAATTCTACTGAATAGGATTCGGGGCGCCTCCCTCCTGCAGCCTCCTTTAAAAATCCCAGCATTCATTGCTGATAGACACACTGAAGCCATCCACCCAGTGCACCTACTCTGAGTGACTGGCTGGCTCTGAACTGGAGATAAATGCGTAATAACAGTGCTCAGCACTTACATAGATAGCACTCAGTCTGAAAGCACTTTACAAAGGAGGGCTGTATTATTATTCCCATTTTACAGATGGGGAAACTAAGGCACGGGGTGGCCAACTGACTGTGCAAGGTCACCCAGCAGGCCAGTGGCTCCGCCAGGAATAGACCCTAGGTCGCCTGCACCCTAGGCCCGTGGCCATGGATGCTCCACTAGGCAACCCCACCTCTAGTAAATACTAATCCTAGCAAGTTCTCCTTTGCCTCCCTACCTGAGCTGCAATATAACATTCTTCCTTTCTGAGGATAGGGTGGGAGGCTGATTTTTTTTTTCAAATTAAACTCTGTGTTTCAAACAATCACTCTGAATTCTTTCTCCATACTGTGCTCTCTGGAGAGACACGGGAAAGAAAAGCCACTCTGGGGTTTCTGTCTTAACTACATGAAAGTCTGCAGTTAAATAAATATTTACGAGCTCATCCTAGCCAAAGATATTGCCATGTAGCTTTCATTTGCCTGTTCACATTCTTGCTCTGCCAGACTAATATGTAACCCAGGGAAGGAACATTCACTGTTTCCTTTGAAAAACTGGTTCCCTCTTGCCACATTTTTCTGCAAACCTGTTCTGAGCCAGCTTGGAGAGATAGTGTTTTCCACTACCATCTCCTTTCCAGGAGTGTCAGAGACAGAGAGATGCAGGCAGAGTGCTTCCCTCTATTTAATTTATTTATTTTTAATATTCTTGTTTTGTTCCATAATAAAGTGCAGCTGGTTGCACAGTTTCAATCCTTAAGTGGCGTTGAGTGAAGATCTGGAACCCTCAGGATTCATTTCTAAGCACGTAAGCAATTTTATTCAGACCTTCGTATTTCTTTTATCGCTACCGCTGTCAACACATTGCTCCCCTTTTCTTTGCTTCTCAAATGCTCCTGAATGAAAGCTCTCCCTCCCATAGTAAATCAAAGGCGGAAACCTCCTCCATGCATTATTATATGCTGGATTCCCGAAATCCAATGCCAGGGTTGGCTCCTTGAAACACTTGGTTCACTAAAAGCAACTGATGGAACATTCTGCTTCTGATGCAACTGTAACACTCAGATCGCTATTGTTTCTGTTGGATCCTGAAGTTGGGTCTGTGGCAGTAATTATGATACAAAGGAGCCCTCTGCCAATCTGCTGGGCACAAAGTTCTTGCCCATTTCATGCCCACCCTCTGCCACAAATATCTGTCCTGGCCCCCTAATTCTGGGTACATCTAAGCAGCCACAGTTTGGACAGCCATGGAGTTTGCATCCTCTGCCGTGCAACGCATAGCTGGTTCTATCCAGAAAGGGCCAGACCATGTAAGATTTTGAAATCTTTGACTCTCCAGAGTCAAAGGGCCTGATTCTGAGCTCACACACGCTGAGTTTACACCTGTCTAACCACACTGGCTGGCCATGTGGACAGGTTCTGAGATGCCTTGTGGGAGGGGATGCTGAGTTCCAGAAGCCTCTTTTCCTCCAGGAACTGTCAAAACCTGTTCCCTACCCGGGCAGCATTATACTGACAGGGATGTGACTTGGAGGGTGTTTGTCTTAGAAAGGGAAAGAGGACAGATGAGTTAAACCCTGATCCCTTCCTTCTCTGTGCTTGTGGACTAGCTCGTACCCAAGAAGATGAGTCATCCCTGCTTCCTTGTCGGTGGCTGTAGGGACAAAAGAAGGCCTGGGCTTGTGGAGAACACTGAGCGCCTTCTTTGACTGATTTTGAGAAGAGACTACTGGCCCTTCGGCTGAGCCATTGCCTTGTCTACAAGCACCCCAGGAAGCCTGTCCCCGTGATCAAGGACAGGAGCAGCATTGCTGGGGCATTGTCTTCCCATGGCCTTTGTGAAACAAGACTGAGGGCAATGGATCGTGCTGAGGAGTGAATGGTGTCAAGGAATGTGCCTGCCACAAAAGACGTCTCCATGGCTCCCTTTCTGCTCTACAACAAAAGCTGTTTGACTTGGGCTGAGCATGCTCGACCATTGGCCTGGGCCACTGCTGCCCTCGGCAAGGGAGAGGCGTCTACCACTCTACGCGTAGCTGCAGCTGATGACTCGGTGTTCTTAAGAAAGCTTCAGCTGAGCAGCCTGTACCATCCTGGGGGACAAAGTCCCCCGCCACGGGGATAACTGGCTCTTTGCCAGGGATGCCACAGGTGCTTCCCCGTTTGAGAGCTGATCCAGGAATCCCTTGCTTTTATGGGGCTCTACAAACAGAGCCAGGTTTCCTGGCTTCTTGCTGTTGGCTGGATCCTCCCATTGTGCTCCGACTGCAAAGGAACAACGCCCCATCTCCCCCTCTGCGGGGAACCACCTTCCCAGGGATCCCAGATACATCCTTGAATTCAGGGAAGTTCTGGTCTGGACCTAAGCTTTGTGACTCCAGCCCATCTCAGCCACGGGCTGAATCAAGACCAAGGCTCCGGGGAGCCTGCTCCATACTCTGAAACTACTAAAATCTGGACTACAGCTGAACTCCATGGTTCAGTCCCATCATAACTCCAGTCTCTGGGGTTTCTTCCACCCCCGCCCAGCCTAAATCCTCTGTGCTGCGTCGGCCATTATGATTTTGGAAAACATGATTCAACTGAGCATGTGTGTATGGGAGTAACTCATGGATTGAGGTTCCAGGCAATAAATGGTCACATGATGCTGATATCCAATATAGTCCCAGGTAACACGGGCATGTGAAAAGGACAGACACATACTTGCGTCTTCTGGTTCTTGTTTGATCTGGGCATGCAGACTCTTGATCTCAAGGCTTCTTCATCTTGTCTATTGGATTAGGATGAAGGCACCCCTGAAATTCAGGAAACAAACTGAAAGGAGTTGCAATGGCCAGATGAAACAAGAACTAGAGACAAATATGGAAGTGGTGGGGGCACAAGAGAAAAAAATGCTCCTTCCCTGCTAAAAGGACAATCCAGATTCATTGGGAATTAATGAGGGAGGGCTGCACCTCAGTTACAATTAAATCGTTTAATGGTTTGCTCCATAGCAAAATGCAGCTGCTTACACAACTGGAATTCCTTAACTGGTGGGTAAGAGTGAAGGTCTGGAAACCTCCATTTCCCTTCGCCTTTCCAGTTGCTAAATCAATGTAAACCATTTAATGAATAAGAAGGTGAAACGTGTTCAGAACAATACTCTTGAAGACACTGACACATTCCTAATTAGTTTGGGAATCTTCAAATAAAACTACAAATTGGCCACCGGAGACATACTTAGAAACCATATTTAATAATTAAATGTATTTTATTATTATTTATTATTCTCTGTGGGAGCAAAGGAAGTCATATGGTGGTAAGGGCCTGACTCGGACAACTTCATGCACAAACAAGGCTATGCAGCTTAAAAGGTACCTAAAGTCAGCATCAACTGACCTGCCGGAACTGTGCCCTCTCCAAACAATAAACAGACTGAAAACTTTCAAGCAGGTCGCATCCTGGACATCTTTAGAAGGGGCTGATTCCCCCCACACCCCACAACATTTATCACAAAGGGTCAATGGTCTAAAGTTGAAGGGTGCTGAGTGCCCAATTATGACTGGAGGCTGCATTGTGGTTTGTTTTGCTGAGCGTCTGAAAGTGCAAATTGTGCTAAATGTTCTCCATATGTCGTACATATCAGTGTTTCCACAAAATGCCGAAAAGGAAGTGGGTGGGATCATTCATTTCCTTCAACCCAGCTGCTTGTAAACACTGCAGGAAGAGTTTTGTTGTGGCTGGGGAACAGCTGTTCTTTGTACTCATGCATGAAGGGAAAATGTGCGTCCATTCCTCAATGGGCAAGGAGAGCAAACAACAGATGGCACAGAGAAGGCCGAAGTGTTTAATGCCTTTTTTGCTTCAGTCTTCACTAAAAAAGTTATTTGTGACCAGATACTTAACACAATCAGTATTAATAATAAGGGGGAAGGAATGCCTACCAAAATAGGGAAATAACACATTAAAGAATATTTACATAGGGTAGATATATCTGAGTCAGCAGGGCCTGATGAAGTTAACCCTAGAGTTCTTAAGGAACTAGCCAAAGCAATCTCTGAACCATTAGCAACTATCTTTGAGAACTCCTGGAGTGAGTGAGGTGAGGTGAGATTATAGTGGATCACAAGCTGAATATGAGGTAACAATGGGATGCAGTTGTGAAAAAGGCAAATATTCTGGTGTGCATTAACAGGAGTGTAATTGTTCTGCTCTATTCAGCACCAGTCAGGGCTTATCTGGAGTACTGTGTCCAGTTTGGGGGCGCCATCCTTTCAGAAAGATGTGGACAAATTGCAGATTCCAGAGGAGAGAGAAGTTTAGAAAACCTGACCTATGAGGAAAGGTTGGAAGAATTGGACATGTTTAGACTAGAGGAGAGAAGACTGAGGGGGACCCGATAACAGTCTTCAGATATGTAGAAAGTTGTCAAACAGAGGAGGGTGACCAATCGTTCCATGTCCTCTGAGGGTAGGACAAGAAGGAATCAGCTTAATTTGCAACAAGTGAGATATTTCGGTTGGATATCAAAGAAAAACTTCCTAACTCTAAGAATAGTTCAGCTCTGGAACAGGTGACCTAGGGAGGTTGTGAAATCCCCATCACTAGAGGTTTTTAAAATCAGGTTAGACGAGCACCTGTCTGGGACAGCCTAGGTTGACTGGGCCCTGCCTTACTGCAGGAGGCCGGACTAAGTGACATTTCAAGATCCCATCCAGCCCTACATTTCTATGATTCGGTGAACAATAGAATCTGTTATTTATTTACTGTTCATCATATTTATTCTTTATTCACCTACTTTAAAAGGTTTCATCAGCCAGTCAGAGAGCAGAAAGAACACCATGTGACTGAGATGGCTGGTCTCCTGCCACCATTGGTGAATAGCAAATAGTCGACAGAATGGTTCTCAAGTAACCCATGGAAGTTGTTTGCAGGCACTGTTTGCTGGCTAAGGGGGAACAGTGAATACGTGTGTTAACATCAGGATCTGACTGGGAGTAACTCGCTAACAGAACAAAGGGCATGGGATGTCACATCATTGCTTTGCCAGTCCAGCCCGTTTGCTCTGGGCAACTCTAACTTTTGCTGGCTTTTAGTACCTTGTTTTTTTATAGAGAACTGGCTGAAATTTTTCATCCCAAACTTTTTTTTGCCAAAAAAGCAGCTTCAGGTTGACTGAAACATCACAAATCCATGCTGAATTTGCCAAATTCTTTCAGGTGACAAAATACCTAAAACTAAAACAAAAAATCCAAACCCCAAAATGTCATGTTTTGACATTTTCTATTTGAAACAGCTTTTTAATTTGAAATTTCTTTCAATTTTATTTCTTAGAAAGGTTAAAAAATTCAACCGCTGTCCAACCATTTCATCCAACCCAAACTGATTTTTTGTTGTAGGTTATTTTTTTTTGTTTGGTTTTGGTTTTTGTTTTTGTTTTTTTTTACATTTCACTTTGCCAAACATCAACAAATGTTCATTACGGGTCGAGCCGAAGCAAATTTGTTTTCTGGTGTTTCAGCCTGGCCAGCAAACCAAAACCGGTTCTTTGCAAAGCTCTAGCCTGGTAGCGTTTGATGTAGCAACTCTGTTCTGTCGCTAGCATCTCTCGGCATCACACAGAGACTAACCCACCCTCCTCCCACCCCACTGTCACCTCATCCCTTACAGACAATCACACTCCTCCTGCCTCTCCTCCTCAACTCCCTTTATCCCCCACCCTGTGCCTCTCCTCTCCTGTCCCACTGCCCTGTTATCACAGGTGTGCCCACAGGCAGCTCTCCTGCAGGCTGGCTCCTTGCGCTCTGCCATCCCCTTGCCAGCATCTGGAGTCTCTGCATGGAAGCCACGCTCTGGGCTTCCTGTGTCCATGGCAATATGAGATGCAATGCCCCACAGTATGGGTGTGCTCAATGCATAGGGCAGCAGGGAGAAGGGCCATGGATGCTGGCCCAACCTGGCAGCTAGACATTTACATGATGACCTTGGCACCTGCAGCTGGCTGGGCCCTCACCCGGTACCTGCAGTCAGTTGTCAGTACAAAGCTGAGGCGTGGATTCAGGGGTGGGCTGAGGGCCCATGGTGTAACTGTGCAAACGCCCTGGCCCAGGCAGGCATTGAGTGCTCCATTCCCATCACTGTTGACACTCGGCAGGGATCTATTTGCTTCTTTGCTTGCAAAATACAAAACCACTTGTGCAGCCCCCTACTCCACATGGCAGCAGCAAAGCTGTGTGGGGCGGCCCTGCCCCTGGAGCCCTGACTGGCTGGGGATGGGCTGAGAACGGAGCTGGCAGGAGATCCCAGCCCTGCTTGCTGCAGCTCCCCATTGGAGGAGGGGGTTGCCCCTCGGGAGTGGCTGCATTGGCTGGGTATATGCTGCTGAGGCAAGGCTGCAGCTGGCTTAAGGGGCCCTGAGCTCAGGCCTGGGGGCAGACTCAGGGTGCGCCGCACACAAGAGCAAGCCACTGCCCAAAAGAGGGGGCGGGTGCTGTGAACTGTGGCAAAGGGACACCATTGATGGAGTCTGAGGGCTGTTAAGCATCCAGGATGTGTCCCTCTCCCATTTCCTGTTCCTTTCAGGGACACCAGGGTTGTGCCCCTGCTAAGAAATGTCTGTGCATCGGAGTCATTCCTGCTCCCCTAAGGCCTCAGAGGCTTGTTGAAGACGGGACCCTTTGCCACTCAATTAATCCGCTGCCACCGCCTGGTTCTTCTCATGCCAGAGAACTCCACAGTGCCCCCTACCAGCGCTGTGCCCTGCTGGCTCCAACACTCAATTTGCTTTCCCTGCCTGCGCTGCCTGGCCCTGCTGGAATGGCGCAGCTTGGGGCAGCAGGAGCTGGACATGAAATCAGAAGGCACCAGGGTCTGCATTTCCATCCCGGTGCTTGGGGCACCTCCCCCAGGTTAGCAGAGGAATCACGCCGCTCCAGCAGCTGTTTCCTCCCCTGACCTCTAACCCGCATGGAGCCTGAGTCGCTGCAGGAGTGGCAGCCCAAGGAGGGTGAAGCGCACACATGCGAGACGGACAGACTCAGCACAGAGCATCATCGTAAAAGCAGGGACGGGGAGGCGGGACAGGCTGAGCTATCACTCTCAGTGCATGGCGCTGGGCATGGGAACCACTGGCCTCACCTCCTGGAAACAAAACGGCAGCAAATCTTCCCTACTGGATGCCTTTCAGATCTGATCCCCGAGGCACCTTGAACTGCATCGTGGGGATCCCTCACTCTGAGAGGGGCTGCGAGTCATCATAGTGCTGCACAACACCCCAGGAGGGTCAGGCAGTGCCCTGCTGCCCTGACAGACCCTGCGTCTCTGGGGCCTGCTCAGCTTCCCGGCATAGGAGAAGGGTAAGTCCAGCAATCCTGCACCTCCCCGTACACTCTCCATGCCTAGGGCTGGCACCCCCAATTGGACCAGCTGCTGGGGTGCTTGTCAAGGAAAGGAAAAGCAACAAGTCGCACCATCAGCTATGACTTTGGGCAGGCGGGAGCATTTGAGCATTCCCAAACGGAACAAGCAGGGCAGTTACTGCAGCGTATTTCTCAGCCACTTGTTTCTGATTATTACTAGTCTCTATTGCTGCAGTGCCGAGAGGTCCTGCCCAGGGATCAGGACTCCATTACGCTAGGTACTGTACACACACAGAGAGAGTAAGTTATACCCTGTGCAGAAGAGCCTGTTTTTCCCTCGGTTATTAATGATGCTTTGGAAACAGCACAACACATTGCAAACAATACGCGACTCAGATTAGGCTGCAGTGCTCATAGCCCAACCAGTCTCTCAGCATCATACAGACTCTGGTCCCGATTCAGGAGGGGATTTAAGTGTGTGCCCAATTTGAAGCCTCTGAGTAATCTATTTACCTGCTTCAAGTTAGGCACTTGCTTAAGGACTTTCCTGAATCAGGGCCTCTGTGAAGGGCTCATGTAAACCACCACTTGGGGTACTCAGAGTGGGGCTGGAGGGAGGGGAAATGAGTGGGTGAGGGTGGATGTGATGGAGGAAGAGGTAGCTGGGGTGGGCGGGTGATCGTAGAAAGGGTAGGGAGTGTGTGAACAGCTGGCTGAGTAGGGCTGGATATTCAGATGGAGGGATGGTAAAATATGTGGGTGGTAGAGGACCAAGCCCAGTGCATGGGGCTGTACAGCCTGGAGTAAATTTTGCTTACTGTTCCTTTAAGGTCTGGAACATCCTGAGCTGGCAGAGTGTCAAAGGCTTGTCAGTGGTTAGCAGCTGGGTTGGAGACTGATGAACAGAGTGGTAAGTAAGGACCATCTCACTGTGCCACCTCCATTCATTGCGGCTGTCACTTCATTTCTTTGCTGTCATTTGACAATGGCAAAGCATCATGGAAAGAGCCACTGTCTTCCGACACTGGACAAAGAACTCTGGCAGAACGAGGAAAACAGCATCATTCCCAGTCACACTCTCTGCTCCCATTACTACCTCTGTCTTCCCTGGCCCCACTCCCGTGGAGCTTCCTCCTGCAGATTTAAAGACACAGAGCCCGTCTCAGCGCTGCACTCCTTGTTTATTCCAGCCATGCTGGACTTTTTAATGTATTTCTGAAATTTCAGTGGCAATTATTTTCTTTGGCAAAAAAGTTGGAAAATGTGTCACAAAAAGCTGTCACCATTTTTTGAGCAGCTCTGCAGCTTCACAGGTGGTCTGCTTCCAGGGCCGCAAGGTAGCACTTGCCACTGCTAGAGAGAGGGATTAGCTAATGTAGCTGACACCAGCTGAGTTTTTCGGCAAGCCAAGCCACCAGGGCTCAGGGGGAAGCAGGATTTGGTGTTTTCCAAAAATAACATCTGTTGATTTTTAAAAAATCTGTTAGAATCTTTCCAAGAATTGTTTGTTAAAGCTTCTCTACACGTGGGTTTTGCACCACTTTCACTGGATCACTTTGGAGCCAGTCTGGCTAAAGTGGTCCAACACCCTGGCGTCGTAGTTTTCAACCTGTGGTCTGCTGACCACTAGGGGTCCACAGACTGCATCTAAGATTTCCAAAGGGAGCCACACCCCATTATTAGGGGTCCACAAATGAAAAAGGTTGAAAACCACTGCCCTATGGTGGCTGTAGTTATACTGCTATATAAGTGCTTATACTGTAAAGCTTATTCCATCCATTTAGGAGACTAAACTATACTGGTATAAGGCACCTTCATGCCAGTACAACTGCGTCCATTCTAGGGGATTGTGCCAATTTAACTATTTTGGTAAAAATGTCGCACACCTAACAGAAATAGTTACATCAATACAAAAACTGTGGGGAAACCAGGAATAAAATGGGAAGGTGACACATTTGTCCTCCTGAGAGGTCAGGAGATCTGTCAACTGTTCTTGGCTCTGCCACCAACCTGTGACCTGAGGCAAGTTGCGCTTTCTGCCTCAGTTTCCCTCCCCCTCTTTGGCATTTCTGTTTAGACTGGAAGCCTCTTCAGGGCAGGGACTGTCTCTCACTATGTGTATGTGCAGCACCCAGCACAATCTCAGCTGGCAGTTCTGGGCTCTACTGGAATACAAACAAGCTGAAAATGATGAGACGTGAATGGTGTATCTTCTTCAGATACAATTATAGGAAAAAGCGGGGTGAGTTGATCTGTGTCTATCTGATATGTGTTTTAGGAGACGATGACTGAGCAAGTGTGGGAGAAAACTGGAGGTTTCAGACAGAGAGAACCACTGGGATGAGAGCAGCAGCAGCCATAGCACTGACTCAGCATGTTGGCCTGTTTTTCTCCTTCCCTGCTGATCCTGCTGTGCGTAGGCGTCGTACCAGACCCCTGCCGAGCTGGAATCCCAATCAGCCAGTCAGACTTTTCCTGTCTTGTCCATTGTTTACATCTTGCTCCCCTCCACCACACTCTGGTTAGTCATCTCAGAGCATCCCGTGATCAACACCCTTGGGTGACTTACATCATGCAGGGCGTGGAGGAGCATGACCCCAGGAGCAGTCACAGGGTATAAACACCCCTGGGAGAGAAATAGCATCAAAGACTCACTTGTAAGAACCCGTTAACAGCTGTGCTGGAGCCTCTGCTCTTGGGCTGCGCAGAGGGTCTAGATGGCCGCTAGATAATGCTACAAGCGTGTCAAGCAGAATTCAGTTTGGCAGCATTAATTGGCCACATGATAGAAGAGGTTAGTGAGCTGCAGCCTGAAGCATGAGCACTTCTGTGTAGCTAACCTTACAGGAAGTCAGCACATGTTCTGAGGTGAGTAAATCAAAGAGCTAACAGGCAAGCTGCTTGCCACACACTCCAGTTCAATCCAGGCTTCGGGAGCAGCCTGAGACACACGCCATTGCCTGATCTGTATTATTGTTATTCATTGCGTATGTTACAATAGCACCTAAGGGCCCCAAACCTGATCAGGGCCCCAGTGTGCTGGGCGCTGCCCAGGCATTATGGGTAAGTCTACAGCGGAGCTGGAGGTGTGCTTCCCTCTCGCGTAGCCGACACACCTGTGCTAGCTCTGATCAGCTAGCATGCTAAAACTAGCAGCGTAGCCCCAGTGGGGCGAGCTGCCCAGAGGATGATCCCGCTCTGAAACCCTCAGTGTGTACCCTCAGTGTGTACAGTGTGCCCCTCCCACTGCTCCCGCTGCCAAGGCTACGGTCTATGTTTAGCCTGCTGATTACAGCTGTTGATTACGCCTCTTCCAGCTCCAGTGTAGATGCACCAACAGCAAGAGACCATTCCTGCCCCAACCAGCTGACAGTCTAAGCCAGGGGTGGGCAAACTTTTTGGCCTGAGGGCCATCTTGGGATGCTGAAACTGTATGAAGGGCCATGTAGGGAAAACTGTGCCTCCCCAAAAAGCCTGGCCCCCACCCCCTCCCACTTCCCGCCCCCTGACTGCCCCCCTCATAATCTCCGACCCATCCAACCCCCCACTCCTTGTCCCCTGACCGCCCCCTCCCGGGATCCCCCGCTCCTAACCACCTCCCTGGGACCCCACCCCCTATCCAACCCTCCCCTGCTCCCTGTCCCCTGACTGCTCTGACCCCTATCCACACCCCCACTCCCTGACATGCCCCTGGGACTCCCATGCGAATCCAACCCCCCCTGCTCTCTGTCCTCTGACTGCCCCAACCCCTATCCACACCCCTGCACCCTGACAGGCCCCCCTGGGACTCCCACACCTATCCAAATGCCCCCTGCTCCCTGTCCCCTGACTGCCCCCTGGGACCCTCTGCCCCTTATCCAACTCCCCTGCTTCCTGCCCCCTTACCATGCCACTCAGAGCACCAGGGCTGGAGCCGCGTGGCCCACCCAGAACCAGCCATGCTGCCGCTCTGCCTGGCAGGAGCTCGCAGCCCCGTGGCCCAGAGCGCTGGCAGCACGGTGAGCTGATGCTGCGGGGGAGGGGGGACAGCAGGGAAGGGGCCAGGGGCAGCATCCCCAGCCAGGAGCTCAAGGGCCAGGCAGGACGGTCCCATGGGCCGGATGTGGCCGTGGGCCGTAGTTTGCCCATCTTTGGTCTAAGCAGACAATGCGTGGCAGTTGGAAATAGACTTGGCCAAGGGCATGCAGCAACTCCCTGGTAGAACTAGACCCCCAGGTTTCCTAACTCCCACTTTGATGCCCTTCCCATTAGCCCAAGCTGCTGCCAGAGGAAGCCAGCCCTCAGGTCTGGGTGCCAGGACTCAAAGAGTCTATTTTTGGCTCTGCCATTCACTCTTTGTGAGCTGGGACATTTGAATATTAATATGGAATGCTTCCATTTTGGGTGTCCAACTGGAGATACCTACAGCGGGGCCTGATTTTCAGAGGTGCTATCATGGAGACCCAAGAATCAGCACCCAATATTAGTGGTCAGTTCTGAACACATTGTCCTTAACCACCTAGTGCCTCGGTTTCCCTATCTGCAAAAATAAGATAATAGTAGTATTGCTTCCCTACCTCCCAGGGGTGCCTTGAGAGCTAATGCAGTAACGGGTGGTGTAAAGTACATTGAGATCCTTAGATGGCAGGTGCTATATATGTGTGAAGCATTTTTATTTCATCGGAACTTCAGCCCTGCTGTTAGGGTCCTGCCCTGACTCAGACAAACTCTTCTGGAAATCAATAGGAGTGAGAACTGAGTGAGGATTTCAGGACCAAGCTCCCAGAGTCTGTGCTCAGACTGATTACGAGGTGCCCTGGCTGACAGGGTCCCCAGGGTTCCCACTGGAACTTTGGCAGGTTAAAGGTGATGTCAGTGCCAGGTGTTTAGGGGTGGAGTCATTACAGAACCACGCCACGGCTAAAGCATTATCTTGCATTGCCTCCCTATTGTTCTTAAAGGTGTGTTGTGACATTTGTACTTCCTCCTGGCAGAGAGCAAGCGGGCGAGGGACAGACTATAAGCCACAATGCTGCAGCTGAGCTGCTCTCCTTGCTGAAGGTCTCCCAGTGGTCGGATTTCACCATGGTCCTCTCTACACACATGGGCAGATGTGCTGGGATATTCGTCGTTGCTTTTATATGTGACGTGGCTGGATTGATCATCCTCCTCTTGGGGATTTTTGCCGATCTGGACTATTGGGACTTCTTTATTTACTCAGGAGCACTGCTGCTGGCCTTCAGCCTGGTCTTCTGGATATTCTGGTATTCGTTCAACATCGAGGTCCCCTTTAAGGAACTAGGCTTTTAACTAACCTACAACTGCGGGAAAGCACAAACGGTACCTATGGGCTAGAGAAGCAACATTTCAGCAGCTGAGAAATATCTGAAAGCTTTACTCAACTGCAGAAGAGCATTAAACCCCTCACAGTGAAGGGGCCTGTTATTTCCCACGCTGCCATCCACCTGGCAAACCTTCCAGCGGAAAGGTACGTCAAACATGGCCATTCACACGGCTGTTTAACAAAAGAGTCCACTGAGTCCAGCGCTAGTTCTTGCTAAAGCCGCTGGGCATTCCTACAAATAATAGCATTTAGCACCTCTAGAGCAATTTTAATCTATAAGATGCTTTAGAATGAATTAACAGTGGGATGGGAAATGTTTTCTAACACGTGAGCAAGATTGTGGTGAGTCTGGAAGCAGGAACTCCAAGCAGATAGACAGAGAGACAGACCATTTCTATGTTGTGTGTTCTTCAAAGTATATTGTGAATTGCAAATGAGCAAACTGGTTGAAACTATAGTAAAGAATAGAATTGTCAGACACAGAGATGAACATGATATGTTGAGGAAGAGTCAACATATTTTTTGTAAAGGGAAATCATGTCTCACCAATCTACTAGAATTCTTTGTGGGGGTCAACAAACAGATGGAGAAGGGGAATCCAGTGGATTCAGTGTACTTAGATTTTCAGAAAGCCTTTGACAAGGTCCCTATCTAAAGGTCCCTATCTTAAGCAAAGTAAGCTGTCATGGGATAAAAGGGAAGGTCCTCTCATGGATTGGTAACTGGTTAAAAGATAGGAAACAAAGGGTAGGAATAAATGGTCAGTTTTCAGAATGGAGAGAGGTAAATAGTGGTGTCCCCCAGGGGTCTGTACTGGGCCCAGTCCTATTCAACATATTCATAAACGATCTGGAAAAAGTGGTAAACTGTGAGGTGGCAAAATTTGCAGATGATACAAAGCTATTCAAGATAGTTAAGTCCCAGGCAGATGGTGAAGAGCTACAAAAGGATCTCTCAAAACTGGGTGATTGGGCAACAAAATTCCAGATGAAATTCAATGTTGATAAATACAAAGTAATGCACATTGGAAAACATCATCCCAACTATACATATAAAATGATGGGGTCTAAATTAGCTGTTACCACTCAAGAAAGAGATCTTGGAGTCATTATGCATAGTTTTGTGAAAACATCCACTCAATGTGCAGCGGCAGTCAAAAAAGCAAACAGAATGTTGGGAATCATTAAGAAAAGGATGGATAATAAAACAGAAAATATTATACTGACTCTATATAAATCCATGGTATGCCCATATCTTGAATATTGTGTACAGATGTGGTCGCCTCATCTCAAAAAGGATATATTGGAATTGGAAAAGGTTCAGAATAGGGCAACAAAAATTATTAGGGGTATGGAACAGCTTCTGTATGAGGAGAGTTTAATAAGGGACTTTGCAGGTTGGAAAAGAGATGTCTAAGGGGGAATATGATTGAGGTCTATAAAATCATGACTGGTGTGGAAACAGTAAATAAGAAAGTGCTATTTACTCCTTCTCATAACACAAGAACTAGGGGTCACCAAATGAAATTAATAGACAGCAGGTTTCAAACAAACCAAAGGAAGTATTTTTTTTAAACAACGCACAGTCAACCTGTGGAACTCCTTGCCAGAGGATGTTGTGAAGGCCAAGACTATAACAGGATTCAAAAAAGAACTAGATACGTTCATGGAGGATAGTTTACTCATAGACTTTAAGGTCAGAAGGGACCATTATGATCATCTAGTCTGACCTCCTTCACAATGCAGGCCACAGAATCTCACCCACCCACTCCTGTAACAAATCTCTAACCTATGTCTGAGTTATTGAAGTCCTCTAATTGTGGTTTGAAGAACTCAAGCTGCAGAGAATCCTCCAGCAAGGTCCATCAATGGCTATTAGCCAGGATGGGCAGGGATGATGTCCCTAGCCTCTGTTTTCCAGAAGCTGAGAATGGGCGACGGGGGATGGATCACTTGATGATTCCTTGTTCTGTTCATTCCCTATGGGGCACCTGGCATTGGCCACTGTCAGAAGACAGGACACTGGGCTAGATGGATGTTTGGTCTGAACCAGTATGGCTGCTCTTATGTTCTTATGGAGCTGAATCCCCTTTGAACAGCCTACATAAGAACATAAGAACATAAGAAAGGCCGTACCGGTTCAGACCAAAGGTCCATCTAGCCCAGTATCTGTCTATCGACAGTGGCCAATGCCAGGTGCCCCTGAGGGAGTGAACCTAACAGGCAATGATCAAGTGATCTCTCTCCTGCCATCCATCTCCATCCTCTGACGAACAGAGGCTAGGGACACCATTCTTACCCATCCTGGCTAATAGCCATTTATGGACTTAGCCACCATGAATTTATCCAGTCCCCTTTTAAACATTGTTATAGTCCTAGCCTTCACAACCTCCTCAGGTAAGGAGTTCCACAAGTTGACTGTGCACTGCGTGAAGAAGAACTTCCTTTTATTTGTTTTAAACCTGCTGCCTATTAATTTCATTTGGTGACCCCTAGTTCTTGTATTATGGGAATAAGTAAATAACTTTTCCTTATCCACTTTCTCAACATCACTCATGATTTTATATACCTCTATCATGTCCCCCCTTAGTCTCCTCTTTTCCAAACTGAAGAGTCCTAGCCTCTTTAATCTTTCCTCATATGGGACCCTCTCTAAACCCCTAATCATTTTAGTTGCTCTTTTCTGAACCTTTTCTAGTGCTAGAATATCTTTTTGAGGTGAGGAGACCACATCTGTACACAGTATTCGAGATGTGGGCGTACCATGGATTTATATAAGGGCAATAATATATTCTCAGTCTTATTCTCTATCCCCGTTTTAATGATTCCTAACATCCTGTTTGCTTTTTTGACCGTCTCTGCACACTGCGTGGACATCTTCAGAGAACTATCCACGATAACTCCAAGATCTTTTCCTGACTCGTTGTAGCTAAATTAGCCCCATCATGTTGTATGTATAGTTGGGGTTATTTTTTCCAATGTGCATTACTTTACATTTATCCACATTAAATTTCATTTGCCATTTTGTTGCCCAATCACTTAGTTTTGTGAGATCTTTTTGAAGTTCTTCACAATCTGCTTTGGTCTTAACTATCTTGAGTAGTTTAGTGTCATCTGCAAACTTTGCCACCTCACTGTTTACCCCTTTCTCCAGATCATTTATGAATAAATTGAATAGGATTGGTCCGAGGACTGACCCTTGGGGAACACCACTAGTTACCCCTCTCCATTCTGAGAATTTACCATTAATTTCTACCCTTTGTTCCCTGTCCTTTAACCAGTTCTCAATCCATGAAAGGACCTTTCCTTTTATCCCATGACAGCTTAATTTACATAAGAGCCTTTGGTGAGGGACCTTGTCAAAGGCTTTCTGGAAATCTAAGTACACTATGTCCACCGGATCCCCCTTGTCCACATGTTTGTTGACCCCTTCAAAGAACTCTAATAGATTAGTAAGACACGATTTCCCTTTACAGAAACCATGTTGACTATTGCTCAAGAGTTTATGTTTTTCTATGTGTCTGACAATTTTATTCTTTACTATTGTTTCAACTAATTTGCCCGGTACCGACGTTAGACTTACCGGTCTGTAATTGCCAGGATCACCCCTAGAGCCCTTTTTAAATATTGGCGTTACATTAGCTAACTTCCAGTCATAACTTCCAGCCTGGCTCCTAGATGGGACATGTTGTGTGAACAACCATCCACTAGCAGTTGCAACTTGTGCAAATAAGAAAAGTCAACAAGCTTAAACCAGTTCCAGCAAAAGGCCAAGCAATGGAAACTTGGAAGTTCCACATAAATGGCCTATTTAAAAAATGGTGTGCGGGGGAGGGTGTTCACCTCTTTGATGCTAACAACAGCCATATATGTGCAGTGAAGGAGAACAGCCATAAAGAGGAGATGGGGATAAACTCGGTGAATCAACAAATTGCAGTTTGCTCTTATATATGCATTGTATGTGGTTAACTGGTGTGGTCACATTTACATGCTTTGTACTGGTTTAAAAGCTTTGACCAGTTGGAAGAGATATTTCCAGTCCAGATAATAGGGAATAGTGGTAGAACCAGTACAAGCTTCCCGGGGGTTGAAAGTGTTTGTGACTTGGTTACAGTCTATAACTACCTATAAGGGGATTAAAGGGCTCGTCAGTCTAGCAGAGAAAGGTATAACACAAGCTAATGGCTGGAAATTCAAGCTATTGAAATTCAGACTGGAAATCAGGCATACATTTTTAATGGTGAAAGTAATTAACCATCAGAACAACTTGCCAAGGGGTGTGGTGGATTCTCCAGCCCTGACCATTTCAAATCAAGATTGTATGTTTTTCTAACAGATCTGCTTTAGGAATATTTGGAGGGAATTTCTCTGGCCTGTGTTACACAGGAGGTAAGACCAGGTGATCACAATGGTCCCTGCTGGCCTTGGAATCTAGGAATCTACCTGCTGCACTGTATCCATTCCCATGATTTAGGCTGAATATAAGCAAAACATGCCTGGCTCTTACAATTTAAACACACGAAAATTTTGCTGTGAGTTTATCCTCGTTTAATCTTGAACTTTTCCAAACTACTCCACATTTATTTAAATGTCTGCCTGAAATGGCACAGTAGATCAAAGTGTTTTTTTCCTTAATTCCCACTTAGCTTTTTATTAAATATATATATTTAATAAAAAGCTAACTAGCTTTCAATCTTATATTCTATTTTATCCCAATTTTAGGTACAGAGATATTGAAGGGAAAAAAACATAGGCTAAGGAAATGCTTTGGCCCAAGTTTTTAAAGGTGTTTACACTATGGACATGGCTGATTTAGGTGTGTGAACCTGCAAAGTGTGTAAGCAAAAGAGGCTAATAATTACAAGAATTTGTTTTTAAAATCTTATGAGATGTTCTATAATTGCTGTAGAGACGCTGGTGCAAATTTAGCCCTGGTGTAAAAAGGCACAACACAGGAATTATATCATTTGTTTGTATTCCAGTAGCACCTCGGGGCCCCATAGAGGACTGGGACCACCTGGAGCCAGAACAAAGACAGTCCCTGCACCAAAGAGCTGGGCAAATCAAGTAATGGAAAGAATTTGGCCCATTGGGTACAGAATGTTAAATCTATTTACAGGTGCTATTATAACACTGGTCAAAAGAAGACTCTAAAGCAGAATAAAAACAATGGCATGTATGCAGAATAGTCTGTCTATGCACAGTGTACGCAACACAAAGTCCCTTGTAATAATTTCTGATGGAAAGGGTCATTTCTATTTATTGTCAGTAAATATTATTATTATGTTATTACTTTGTATGGTGGTCGCTCCAGGAGCACCTGTCCTGGCCTCGGGCCCCACAGCGCTCGATGTACAGACTCAGAACAGAGAGCTGTATTATTACAGTGACAACGGAGAGCCCCATTATATAGAAACTTGCTGAGAGGGAGTCTCTGCCCCAGAGAGCTCACACTCTAAACAGCCCAGACAGACAAAGAGAAACCAGAAGCACAGACAGGGGAAACAACATGCCCAAGGACACACAGGTGAGGGTCAGATCTGGGAGTCCAAGCCACTCGGCCATGCTGCCCCTCTGAAGGGTTTACAGATGTTCCCTGACTGAAAATCCTTCCCCGCTCCCCAGGCTCTCCTGTTCAATGGAGATTTTTCAAAATGTTTTGATGCTTCGCTGTCTCCTACCCACAGAGGCATTGCTGCTGAGGTGCTGTCCTTGTCCCCACCTAGGAGGTTTTCTGAATCCAACGCTGTTACGAAAAAGGCCCCAGTAACTGCTCACAGATGTTTTCACCTTGATTTTTATTTATCCCTGTTATTTGTAGTGCCCGTGGAAAGCAGCCATGCTGTTCCCCATGCCCATGGAACAAGGGCAATTTGGAAGCTGCAACGTAAGTTATTAAATTTTATAGCCATGAGCTTGATATGACACTGCAGCCCAGCAGATCAATGATTTACTCTGTGTCATCAAGTTTCAGGAGATATTTTCACCTGTGTGCTTCCGGGATTGCTTGCTTTGAGAGGTTCCTTGATACAACTGCAGATAAGGGCCTGTAATTAATTTTAGCTTGACGTTGTTGCTATTTATAAAGCAGGGGACCCCGCCTTGTCTTACCCTGGGAGATTTAATCAGGCCCCGCATTTGTCCGCTTTGTTTCACCAGTCACGTGAAGCCTGGCTGAGCACTTTGTTAGTAAAGGCCACCACCCAAAGCTATTTACCAGGTGTAACTTGTTCCGTCTGTGCCTGTTCTGACCCCACCCCAGAGGCAGCACCCTGGGAGCTAACTAGACCACCAAGCATGTTGAAGTGAAGGGATGCTCTGTGGAGGTACAGAGCCCTTTCCAAACTGCAGGTAGAATGGCTGTTGCTGCCATGTGTCTGTGTGCTGGCTAGCACAAGGCAGTACCATGCGCCTGTTGCAGTCCAGGACATGTTCTTGTTATGGGCAGCTGGGTGCAAGAGACACCCGCACACACACTGGACATTTGACCTTTACATCTCAGCTCACCTAGATGTCAGAAGGACATGACCCCTTGACCCCAGGTCACCTAAAGGCCATCAGGCCTGTGTAGCCTTCTTCTCACTAGGGATGGAGTCCGTGACCCTCCCCAGCTGCCGTCCATGCCAGCCCAGGCACTGGGGACAGCATCCAGGGAGCAGCACTCAGGAGGAAGGCCAAGAGGGCCAAGCACCCAGGGGGCTGTCAGCCAAGGTCAGAATGGCAGCACGTTGAGGCCAGGATGCTGTCACCTTAGGTGAGCAAGAGGGGAGGAGGATGAAGCTGGCCCCAAGATAACGTCTCCCTTTTGCCCAGGGCCGGCTCCAGACCCCAGTGCGCCTGCGGAGGGTCCGCTGGTCCCGCGGCTCCGGTGGACCTCCCGCAGGCATGACTGCGGAGGGTCTGCTGGTCCTGCGGCTCCGGGGGCCCTCCCGCAGGCATGACTGCGGAGGGTCTGCTGGTCCTGTGGCTCCGGGGGACCTCTTGCAGACGTTCCTGCGGATGCTCCACCGGAGCCGCGGGACCGGCGGACCCTCCGCAGGCACGTCTGCAAGAGGTCCCCCGGAGCCGCGGGACTGGCGACCGGCAGCGCGCCCCCTGCGTGCTTGGGGCGACCAAATTCCTAGAGCCGCCCCTGCTTTTGCCCCTTTGTTATAGGCCCCCCCCCAGGTCCAGCCCCATATGCATAGAGCGACTCACCTGCCAGCACCCCCTTGTCACTGGGTGTGGGGTTGCTGGAGGTGTAACGGAGAGCAGAATTTGTCCCAGTTAGTTTTTAAAGCATTGGGAATTCTGCTGGCCTCCCCTGTTAGGGCTCGGTCCTGCACAGGCTGAGCACTCGGGCCCTAACCCAGCAAAGTATTTAAACACATGCTTAACTTTACGCACCCGAGTGGTCCTGTTAATGTCAATAGGACCACGTCTCTGCTTCAAGGTAAGCAGGTGCTAAAGTGCTTCACTGGACCAGGCCTGTGCATTCACCACTTTGCAGCCGTGACCCCTTAGACTACAGCTACCATGGAAATGTAGCTTCCACCAATGGAAAATCAGCATGCAGCACCATTGCCTTTGCTCCTCCCAGGGGACAGCCACTGGGATCTGTTCTCTCTCTGATGCATGGAGACACACGATAGGGAGGTAATCGCGGGAATGGACGAAATTTTCCATCCAAGCTGCTTTAGATGGAAAATTGGGATTCTGAATAATTAAATTCTTCACAAAAAGTGTCTGTTTTCTGCCCCCAAAAAATGCTTTTTTCATTGAAAAACTGACCACCCCAAAATGAAATATTTTTATTCTGAAATGCCACCACAGTACTCGCTGGGAGTATGAGTGCCTCCTGCTCCCATTCTCCTCTATGGGCCAGGCTCCCCTGCTGGACTTCGTCTCCCATGATCCACTGCCTTCCTTCACCAAGACAGGAGACCATGGTGCCTTATGGGAAATGTCTATAATTAAGATTTTGATTGTTCACCCGCAGCACAAAATTTCCATGGAAAAATCCCCATTTTCTAACCAGCTTTAGTAATCACTAACAATGCAAATGGTGCCCCCACCCCACCACCCACACACACACAGAAATTAACCTGGCTCTCCCACATGGCTGCCCAGCATATACTCACTAACCCACAGAACGGCACTGATGGGCATTTAGGAAGTCTATTCACCATCACAGAAAGAACTCTGTACCTAACTGGATGACTATAAAAACCCCTTCTTTAGTAAGGTAGGTCAATCATGGCTTGACTCCACTCCTTCTTGAATCCTGTGTTGCTCTTAAACACCCGAGCTGCCCTATGATTCCAGTAGGACTTGATGAGTTACCAATGCATCCTTTCATTCTCTGTTCCTATGGTTGTTTTTCAGAAGAGGCCCAAAGATCAGAAATGTAGGTTACCAAGAAAACGAAGAAGGAGATAAGTGAGGAACATGTACTCGTCTGCTCTTCAAGGGGGCATTCGTCTGATAATGAATCCCTAAAAATGCAACAAAGAGTCATGTGGATCCATGCTGTGCACTTCACAACCTCTCTGAACCTGAGCATTCAACCAACGTGAACTATGTTTGCACATCCTCCACACTGAACAGCACGTGCTAGGCACATTGCGTGGAAGTCTTTCCTCCAGCATTGCCACCACTCATTGCTTCCTTCAGATCCGTAACCCTGCCTGCTCTCAGCAGCTGTGGATTTTTTTGTCCTAGATCAGGAGGTTTCCAGAGGGCAAGCTGGGCCAGTTGAGTAGACCTCAAAGTGAAGACACTGAGTCAAGAGGAGCATTAGTGGCTGAAAATGTTGCCTGCGTTATCTGTGCCGGCCAGATATCCAGCCAACTTTCTTGTTGGGTGAACTCTATGGAAAAGGGCTTTCCAGTTAACTAGGTCACTGAAATCTGCACTCCATAGGACGCCATGTGTTTAGCACTGTAGATTTCCTCCTGGAAGCCTGTAGCTGATGGGACCTGTGGAAGTACAATGTGATACCAACCTCGCAGGCTGACACCAGTGAGCAGAGACCTAAAGAAGAACCGAGAGTGGCATAAACATGTTGGTTCTTTGCTTGCTTGGCTTAGATTTGGCACCTTTTGCCGCTGCGGAGGAAACCTGGGGTAGAAAGTGGGCTGGATACCTCTGCTCCCTGGGCTATCTAGAAATGTTAAGAGCCTCCAAGGAGACAGCGATGTTAGCGGAGCAGTGCAAGCTCAGGTTGACGTACCACACCCAGGTGACGACCTTTTGTCGGAAGGAAGCCGGCTTCTCCTCTCTTTCACCCCACACGCCACCTGCCTCCCAGACCTCAGGAAGAAATGAAGAAAAACAGGGTCTTTTGCGTTTCATATACTTGTAGGACACGGTGTGAGACCTACCCCACAGCATTCCCTGCAGCGGTGTTCCGCCTCTTTACACAGTGCAGCACCCAGCAAGGGCTCTGCCGGCCTGGGCAAGAATTTCATTGTTCACGTGCCAAGTTGGTGATGAAACAAAACAAAAATCTCCCCATCTGATTAAAAATAAAAACATGCTGCAGAGGCAGGGGAGAGGAGGTGACGGCATCTGGAGAGCTCAGAAGACTTTGCTCTCCTAGGCTGTTGACGTAGCACTCGACTCACTTTAACAACTTTTTCTATTACATGCAGTGCAGGTAGCAACGTCTATTGTTAAGCTTGTCCAACCCTTCCCATTTTAAGACCCTGCTGACAGTTGCCAGAGTTTAACTGTTTGAGCTGAAATCTTCCAAGCTGGGTGTCTGCCCAAGACTGACTGTTTTTGGAATGTTTCAGCTAAAATGGTTCAGCCATTTCTGAGAGCAAGGCTAGGGGAAAATGCATTGTTTTGCCCATATTAAAAAAATGCTGACAACCAGTTGGTTTGGGAGCGCTGAGGCCCCAGACGCCTGGAGCAGGAACTCGAAATTTGGTATGGAATATAGATATAAAGGGGAGAGTTGTGCCCAGGGTACCACTAAGCTGCCCAGGTCCAGGTGTAACCAGGGGGTGGCAATTAACTGTGAGAAAATCACCCGGCTAGAGAAGGAAACTGAACTGTGAAAACTAACTATTGCCAGAGAGAGAGAGAGAGACCCACTCCATCCCCAGGCTCTTGCCAGGCCCAGGGAGGCTGGAACATTGCAAAGGGAACATCTGGCCTCCCCTCTTCAGTGGCTGAGGCAGGACAGCTTTGAGGGGGGATCCCCTTCCTTCCCTCCTCATCTAAGGAAAGTCTCCACGCTCCAGGGCCTTGAGAAAAGGGGTCTATAATGGGGGGAGAGGTGGGACTGGGGAGCCCTGTATAAGGTTGGGAGGATGGATGCGCCAGCACTGGGTTCGACATTTAAAGCAATGAGGAAGATGAGGGTATTCCGGGACAGCGCTTTCCTGGTGCCTGGGCATATCTGCCTCAGGGAAGAGCCTTTGTGTGCATAGCCTATTGCACGCACGCCCCACCTGCTCAAACAAAACTCCCCTGTTTGTCTCTGCTCTACAGTAAATACACAGACACGCTAGGAGGCCCGGCCGAGCTTCGCTTCCGGTTTGGCATTCCCCTTCACGCTTCTGCTGGGAGAGGAGGTGTTTGGAGGGGCATCAGCTACAGGGGTCAAGCTTAGCAAGAGGTCCCATTTCGCAGCTGAGTTTAATTGATGCAGGCCTGATATTGCAGGGTCCCCTGCTTCCCCTTCCTGAGAACAATCCCATGGGCTGCCATGGGGGCGTTGCCTGCACAGGGACTGCAGGTTGGGGCACTGCGTTGCCAGTTGCATTACTATATAAATAACAAGAGGTGTAGCCCTTTCTATACCTGACTCCCCCCACCCCCCCCACACACACACACCCTGGAGCTCCAGCCAGACATTTAATACTGAGTTGGGCCAGGCCAGTAGGAAATAACCCTGTCCTGGCTCCAGAGGATGGGGAAGATGGGATCTAGGAGGTCTTTCCTATCTCTAGTTCCTGTGGCGCGCTGGAGTCCTGCCACTCTTGCCAGAAGCCTCAGGAGGGCTGGCAGGGAGCTCAGAAGTGTCTTCCACGGTGTGCCCTGGAGCCACATAAGTGTCCAGGAAGCATTGCCCTGTTTTCTCTCTTGTCTGGCTTCCTTCTCAGCTTCCATCACGGGCGCAGCTGGCTCTTTCGCCTGACAGCTTCAGGGCAGCTGTCATTTCAATCCCAGCAACACTCACTGTCTGATCTTACAACCATGAGCATGGTAACCACAGCCCTCACTGCCCTTTCACCATGTAGATGGGAGCATCCACCAAACAAAATCCTGGAGCTGAAAGGAAGCCGCAATCAGGGAGTCGAAAAGAGAGAGAGAGGGAGAGTGTGTGTGTGTGTGTGACAAAAGCCATGTGTGTTGTGGTTTGCTGTGTTCTCTTTTCAAGGCATTGCAGTGCCATGCCCTCTGGATTGATTGATTTATTTATTAAATGTTCTGACCAGTTGTTTCAAACCCTGGTGTCTTTGTCACGATTGTGGTGTAACCTGGTGCTGTTGGCTCTGCCCGCTCAGCAGAAGTTGTCCCACTGGAAAGAGGGTCATAAAGAAAGCAGAGGTGGCAGCTTGTGTGTGACTGGGTAAATAACACACTGCAACCCACCGCTGCCACCCAGGCTCCAGCACCGAGGGAAAGAAGAAGCAGGAGAAGGCTGGGGGTGGGGGAGAGGTGAGAAGAGGGAAGGGATAGGAGAACTGGGTAAGTGAGAGATGAGGCGGCGAGTTGGGATGAGCAGAAGAGAAGCTCTTTGTACATGTTTTTATCTAGAACTGATAGGAAATATGAAGTAAAGGACAGTCATGTTCTGAGGGGCCCTAACCACTGCCCATTAGCCACTTAGCCCATTGTCCATCTCTACATTGTCTGCTACTGTCCCTTTCTTTCAGCTGGATCCCCTAGGGCAGCCCCCTGTGCCCACAGAGAGCTCCACTGGCACTTGAACCTGCCAAGTGTCCTTTGCTCGGAGCTGGTGGGAGAGCTGTAGAGTAGCACGGCGATTTGAGCACAGGGGCTGCGCTAACAGATCTGGCAGGAGGGTCCAGGCCATGGACTGCAAATTCTTCATGGCCGGGACCTCCCCACCTCTCTGCACTCTGCCCTGCCCCACACCTAGAATACTGCTGAGGCTGTTTCAGTGATAAGCATTCGACAGAGGTCCTCAATTGCTATCACCACAGCTCTCGCACTGGCCCTGAGCGGGTCGGTGCCCAGGATGCATGGGGCATTGGAGTGAACGTACGTGGAGAGGGCAAAGATACATATTCCTGTGTGAGTTCTCGCTCTGTAGCTCATCCACCCATGTTTCTGCGCTTGACTAGAACTCCACCTGTGCTGCCTACGTCCAAATGCCATGCAAATCCAGAGCTTGACTCATCCTTTGGCTTCTGGTGGTTGCCATGGAGGGGCTATGCTAACCTTGTGAGTCTGGATTTAACCCTTGCTGACCACATACTCTGCATTCGCTAGCTGCACTCATGGATCCAAAGCCCATTAACGCCAATAGAAGGAGATCCTGTGCTTTGGCTCAGCCATGGGGACCTCAGATGCCAGGGAGCCATAAAGCTGGACAGATCATTGCCATACTGGGGTAAAGTTGGCCCAAAAGGGATTTCCCCCTCTCCAATCCTTCTTGTTAGATCCCATGCATGAGGCACCAGCCGGTTATGGAATCATAGAATATCAGGGTTGGAAGGGACCTCAGGAGGTCATCTAGTCCAACCCCTGCTCAAAGCAGGACCTATCTCCAGACAGATTTTTACACCAGTTCCTTAAATGGCCCCCTCAAGGATTGAACTCATAATGCTGGGTTTAGCACCCCAATGGTCAAACCACTGAGCTACCCCTCCCCTCTATTCCTAAGCCTGTTTGCCACAAAACCACCCCCTGCCCCATTTGGGATTGGAGTGTGTCAATCACGCTCAGCACACATGGCAAATACAAATACAAACTAGCTGCCGAGCTCAAAGAATTCCCTTTCCAAGCAGCTCAGCCCCTTGCTTGCCCCTATGACATCAGGTGACGATGGGAGTACAGCCGTCGCACAGTGAGGACAAGTAGTCACCTGCCCCCACCAAACAGTCACTGGGGCCGGCACCTTTCCACGAGAGGTAAATCCTCCTACAGGCAAATCTGAGCAATACAAAGGTTTCCAGAGATTCTCACTCTGGGTATCGCACTTTTGCGAAGCTACTTTTCCTAGCAGTCACTGCACTCAGGTATTGACAGAGCTCAGCATCCGGGCAGACCCGTTCTACTGGTACCACCAAACGGTCTGGGTTTAAACGAACTGCGAGTGTTTCAGTGTGCAACAAACAAGTGGGAGCCGCCCTCTGTGCACACCGCTGCCCTTTCCTTCAGAGACCGGTTTGAACCTTTGCCTGTCTCTGACTGCAGGGAGAAGGGGTTGGCTTTGGGTGGCATGCTGTTCTTTCACATACACCGCCACACATGCTTTTTCCGGGTTATGCAAATCGGGATCACAGAATCGTCTGTGTGGATGGGCAATGTCGGCCGCTTCTGGGGTGAGCACTCGAGTCACTGCCAGAAACTAGCCCCATGCAGCGGCATTAACGTGCAAAGCTGAAAACAAGGACTATGCAGAGCCATTAGGGAGTAACAAACAGCCCATCTAATGATCCTTGGCACTGATACAGCTCCTGACACTTTCACAGCTGCTTTATTCGTACCCCTATTTTACAGCTGGGAAACTGACACAAGCAGAGCTTAAGCAACTTGCTCAAGGACACGCAGCAGGGCCGTAGCAGAGCTGGGTAGAAAACACATGTCCCTTGATTCTCATGCTTGTGCCCAAACACTGAGCCACACGACCACGACTTCGTCCCTGACACAGCTCGGCATTTCAACACTTACATCAGTAAAGTAGGTAACCTCGTCTAGGCCAATGCTGTATGTAGCCACAGCAGCTTCATGAAAAGTGACGTGTTTATGTTCTACCTCATGGAGCTACAGGGTGAAGAGACTTGATTCTCAAATGCTACAGATGGGAACAGGAGTAAGGGACAGATTAAAAAATAGAAGAAATAGACAGGAAAACCTTTGATGCTGCGGTTTACATATTTCAGCAAAGATCCTTGTAAATAGTCTTATGATGAGACGGTCCAGGGGTTTCCTCCCAGACAGCTCCCCTTCGGAGCTCATTGTCATTCATCAATGGACTCAGTCATCATATTCTGATCTCACGCCTCCAAATGTTCAAATCCTGCGCTTCCGTTTTGCCTGGATGGTGATACGTTTTCCTAGCCAAGCCAGTGAAAATGCAAATTCCTCCCTGTTTGGATTCAAGACCAGCCATTCCACCAACATTAATTAATTAACTAATTAGGAGCAGCAGTATATTTGTAGTGCAGGAGCACCTAGGAGCCCCAGCCATGCCCCAGGACCCCATTGTGCTAGGCGCTGTACGAACACAGAACCCTGCTCCAAGCAGCTCACGTTTATTCTGTGCCTGGCAAAGCAATGCCTGGGGAGTGGGAAAGCACATTCTGCATGAGCGGACAGTCAGGAGCAGTCCATCGGTGCAGTCCCAAGGAGAGCATGCTGCAGTGACCCAGTCTAGGGGAGACAAGGGCTTGGATAACAGGAGTGAGGCCTGCTCCTAAAGGAAAGATTTTTGCCCCAGATTCATTCTCTGGGTGGCTGCAGCTCGGTGCAGAGGCGGCACCTGCCCTGCCTTCTCTCTCATGAGGACTTCACTGCTGTTTTCAGGAGCTGTGGTGAGACACCCCAGGCATTTGGGACCCTAAGTTCATGTTTTACTCCTTGGGTCTGAGAAGCAGACCTCCCTGAGAGCAGATCTGGTCCAGGTGCCCTGAGTGAAGGGCAGGCAGAGGGTAACAGTGAAAGGCTAACTGCAAACATGAGGTCTGAAGAGAGGTTGGCATAAATACATTAAAGATGGTGAGTGGATTTAGCAGGCCAAACTACTGAGGGTTGTAAATTCAATCTGTGAGGAGGCCATTTAGGGATCTGGGGCAAAAATCTGTCTGGGGATTGGTTCAAATGATTATTATTAGTTACTATTTGTATTGCGGTAGTGCTAAGGATGCCAAGTCATGGACCAGGGTCTCATTATACTAGGTGCTACAGACACGGAACAACAAGAACTTTCCTGCTCCACAGATTGTTGCTTTTTAGTTGTTTGTACAGCGCCCTGAACACACCCAGCACTAGACAGATAACAAAACATCATTTTAGTTGAGAATTTTGGGACAATGAGTCTGTTTACTGGATACGGGGCTAACATACCTGATTTTTGAAGCCTCTGCTCCCACTAGTTCCAAGAGCAGCCAGCCTAGAACCAGGTGGGGTGAGTTGTGCCTCTCTGCCTTAGGGAGCAGCCTGCTTTGTCTCTCTCTGTTTTTTGGGTTCTTGTGTGTTATTGTTCTGAATTCTAAGAAATAAGGTTATGCTATGTTGCAACCTTCCAGCAGGAGTATTTATGTCTTTATTTAACTTCTCTGTGTGTATGCCATGAAAACAACAATTCTCTTGGGAGCAAAGCACACTGATTTTAGCATTTAAACCTTTCTCCCAATTGTCTGAGTAGATATTGTGGGAGGGAGGAAAGAGCAAGAGGCTTGGAGCCAAGAGACCAGCTTTGCCACTGACTTGCAATTCACTTCAGTCTCTGTGCTTCAGCTTCCCATCTGCAATTTAGGAAAAGCGGTCACTGGAGCATGTTGCAGCTGGATTTCTTTTGGTGACACCATGTTGACACACAGTCTTCACCCTGTGATGAGCCAGCTCTGGTTTTTTGCTGAGCAGTCAGTGACGAGGGCGATAACGCAGGGCATGATGTACATATGAGTCCATCAAGTCACAGCATGCCCTAGTCATCACAGAACTGCTTCCTGCTAGAGTCCAGGGGAAGAAACTCAGGCTTAATACGCCCAGGTGCCTGAAGTGAGTTTCCTTTAGATCCCAGATCTCTAGTAGGCAGAATGATGGCTTGTGTTGCTTGGCTCTGTGAGATTGCCAGCCCTGGTGCAATGGCAGTGTTAGAATACAGATGGCCCTTGGGCTTCTTACTGGGACTTCCTTTCCTCACCACTTCAGATCCCAGCTCCTCCTCCTCCCTGTCTGTGCTTTGTAGCATGGTAAGGCAGCTGAGAGTGCCTCCCTGTTGAGCATGCTGCAGCTTGTACTTCAGGAACGCAGAGTGAGAGGGGGGATATCGTTTAATGCAGAGCTCTCTTTGTTAGATCCATAGCATGGTGGCTCCTGCAGACTCAGAACAAGCAGACAGTGCCTCGGCCCCTTGCGTGGCTCCCAGACCTTCTGGTGATTAAGCATGTCTAATTTTAAAGAGACAGTACCACACTACATTATACTCCCCTCCTGTCACCTAGTCCACTTCTCTGCTCCCATCACTCTTGGATCCACCCCTTCACTCTGACCACATCCTCCAACCTCACCCCTTTGTCTCCACTCTTATCCCCCGAACCCTTTAAATCTGGAACCCCTTCCCCCCAGGGTTCAGACTTATCCTCCTTCTTGCGCCTCAGTGTTCTTCTCTGCTAGATCCCATTGACTGCAGTGCATGAAGGCACTTAGGAAGGCTGATGCAGTGTTTAGGGTTCTAGCATGGGACACAAGAGACTTGGCTTGGCTCTGCTGCCATCTTCCCATGTGACCTGGGGCAAGGTCTCCCATGCCACAGTTTCCCCTCTGTATGATGTGGTAATAGGACTGCCCTGCGCCACAGGGGAGCTGTGAAGATAAATGCATTAAAAGTGGTGAGATGCTCAGACAGGTGTACTTGGTCCTGTCTCAGTGCAGGGGACTGGACTAGATGACCCCTTGAGGTCTCTCCTCATCTTACATTTCTATGATACTAGGGTGATGGAGGCCTTAGTTAGAAATGTGCTCAGAGCTCCAGGGTTGGGCTCCTGCCCCTCAGACCCTCAATGGGGCTCTACCCAGCAGTGGAGATCTGGGCTAGCAGCTCCCAGCAGAGAACTGTCAGTCGTTCCCAAACCGTGAGCCTAGCCCTGTGTCTGCTCTGACACGCTGCTGCACGCCAGGAGTGACACCAGTGCAGATGCATTGGGGCAAACTGCTGCAGGTGAGAGCGGAAGCAGGCCTGCTGATTTAACCAGGAGCCCTGTGGGCGGGCCAGCTCCATGGCTGGGGGCAGCACATAACATCAAGGAATCCTAGAACTGGAAGGGACCTTGAGAGGTCATCTAGTCCAGTCCCCTGCACTCAAGGCAGGACTAAGTATTATCTAGACCATCCCCGACAGGTGTTTGTCCAACCTGCTCTTAAAAATCCCCAATGATGGAGATTCAACAACCTCCCTAGGCAATTTATTCCCGTGTTTAACCATTCTGACAGTTATGAAGTTTTTCCTAATGTCCAACCTGAACCACCCTTGCTGCAATTTAAGCCCATTGCTTCTTGTCCTATCCTCAGAGGTTAAGAAGAACAATTTTTCTCCCTCCTGCTTGTAACAACCTTTTATGTACCTGAAAACTGTTATCATGTATGACCTCAGTCTTCTCTTCTCCGGACTAAACAAACCCAATTTTTTCAATCTTCCCTCATGGGTCATGTTTTCTAGACCTTTAATCATTTGTGTTGCTCTTCTCTGGACTTCCTCCAATTTGTCCACATCTTTCCTGAAATGTGGCACCCAGAACTGGACACAATACTCCAGTTGATGCCTAATCAGCGCGGAGTAGAGTGGAAGAATTACTTCTCGTGTCTTGCTTACAATACTCCTGCTAATACATCCCAGAATGATGTTTGCTTTTTCTGCAACAGCATTACACTGTTGACTCATATTTAGCTTGTGATCCAGTATGACCCCCAGATCCCTTTCCTCAGTACTCCTTCCTAGGCAGTCATTTCCCATTTTATATGTGTGCAACTGATTATTCCTTCCTAAGTGGAGTACTTTGCATTTGTCTTTATTGAATTTCATCCTATTTACTTGCATCCATGCTCCCTCCCAGAGAGACAGCCCAGCTAGGGTTATTCTGCCAGGACCAATTCTCAGCCACACGGACAACCCCATTCACAGTCCCTGAGAGCTGGTGCAGTGATGCACCAATGGTGTGTCAAGTCGAACCTTCCTGCTGGCAATGTCTGGTCACAGTGAAGGCTCTCGTCAGCTGAACAGCGCCCAAAGGATGTTCTTAGCCTCCATTAGTGAGCAAAAGCAGCCTCTCTTAGCCCTGGCTGGGATCCAAATGGACCAATCCAGCAGTGCTAGCCAGAAGCTAATTGCTGCCCATTGAAAAGTAACTGCAAAGTTTGGGGAATAGAGTAGCACATGTGTGACAACTGCCAGCTGGGTCATCACAACCAGGTAGTGAACCAGGGACCTTTGGAGCTAAGAGCCTGAACCTCTAGAGCTTGAGCTCAAAGACCAGTACTTACAGTTGGGATTTGCTGCAGACTTCGTATATCCCTTGTGGCTCAGGCTTGGATGGCGGGGGGGCAGGGTGAACTACACACTAAGTTATACACACTGGACTATGGCGCTCATCCATCCTCCAATACTGGCACCTCACCCGCTGACTCATTCGTGTGCCTGGGATGCTGGCAAGCTTGGAAATGAAGCTGATATGCACATTGCCAGTACTTAGTGCTGTATTCCTGAGTCTCTCTTCATTCCAGCAATGGCTTATGGCTAAGGTTAAGATTCTGTCATGCTTATTTTTAGTAAAAGTCAGGAACAGGTCACGGGCAATAAACAAAAATGCACAGAAGCCTGTGACCTGACCCTGACTTTTACTAAAAATAAATGACAGAATGGGTCTGATGGGGAGGGTATAAGAGCCCAAGCCCTGCTGCGGAGGTGGGTTCAGTACTTGCCCCCTGCAGTGGCTGAGAGCTCCAGGGTCTCCCCACCAGCAGCAGCAGCTTGGAGCTCTGTGGAGCTTTGGGTCCGTCCCCCCGCAGTGGCTGAGAGCTGCCTGCGCAATGGAGCCCCTGTCCCAGCTGGAGTCCTTGAGTGCCCCCACACTTAAATAATACTAGTGATATTTCTGATTTACCCTGATGCACGGGATACCAGGGTCAGCCACAGGGTACAATAATCTATCACCAGAGAATCGTGCCGGGTGCTGGGCACGCGGATGTAGCGGCCTGTTCTCCTCTCACTCACACCAGTGTAACTGAGTAACTCCCCTGAAGCCAATGAAATTCCAGGCATGTGAAACGGGTGTGAGAGAGTATCAGAGCCCCCAGTAGCAGCTGCACACGCCGAAGGAGCCAGAGCCAGATGCTAGGCCCCAGCTCCCAGTACTGTGAAGAGCCCCAGAGCACTAGTGGTCGCTCTCAGAGTCGTGATTAGACTGGGTCAACATTTTTCCGACAAAATGCTTTTTTCGTTGAAAAATGGGACTTTGTCCAACACAAAAAGTTTGGGTGACTTTTTTTGTTTGCAGTGAAATTATGAGGTTTTTGTCAGCAAACTAAAACATGTCAGTGGCTGAAAACCAAAGTAATTTCAATTTTGTCATGAAATCCCCAAATCTCCGCTGCCTTTTTTTTTTAAACTAAGGAAAAATACAGATTGTTTTCCTCTGAAAAATGTTGCAGAAAAAGACAATGTTTCCTGCCCAGCTGTCGTAGTCATTCCATAGAGGGTGCCCATGGCACCATTACTGGACTGTATGTCATACACATGTAGCAAGGGCTATGTTGTGCTCATAGAACCACAGGAGTTTGGGCTGTGCAATTCTAGGGAAATCTCTCTGCACTCTTCACGGCAGAGTTAACCCAGGCTTCTACCCAGGTGTTGCCCCAATGCAACTCCAGTGCTTAATCTGTGCCAGGGCTGAGCCCTGCCCCCAGCACCTCTAGGCTTAGCAGTTCATAGCCTCAGCACCTCTGGACTTGCCACGTCAGTTAGGAAAGTAAATAAAATTCCTTGAGCCCAAGCACCTATTTAATTACCGATTAAGCCCTGCACAACTCCCATCCACACACAAAACCTTCTCACCTGAGGTTAGTGGGGCTTTCAGTGCGGCTAGCTGTCTGTTCTGGGGCAGTAGGCTAAAACCCAAGGGAAGCCGGTAACCCACCAATGTTGCATTGAAGATGCAGGGTAAATCACTTGAGTGCTGAGAGTCCTCTGAAGCCTTCCCATCATTCCCCCCTGCATGGCCAGAAGCCCAGCCAAGTCCTCCCACAATTCACTGGAAAGTAATCACAGAGTCTCAGCTTGCTGCAGTCCTGAGAACCATGAGATGCAGCCCCAGAAGTCCTAGTGACCCCCACAGGGATGCGCAGCACCAGTGAGGACACAGTAACGGGGGCAGGGCTTTGCCCTGCAACAGCTCCTCACACCCAGGCTAGGCTAACCCAGGGGCCGATCACTCTGGCTAACTCTGCAGTGAAAACAGATGTAACAGAGAACCTGATCCCAATGCCCCATGACATCCACGGAAAAGCGCCTAATGATGTCAGCGAGAGCTGGATCTCAGAGCAGAATCTGGCCCCGAAGCGCAACTCATTTGGGGCAGCACTTCCACAATGGCCACTAGACAGCTTCCAGGGGCTTCGAGGGCCTCGTGGCCCCTCCCAATCTCGCCCTGCTCCACCCCCGCCCTGGGAAATGTTTCATTAAGCAAATGATGAATTATTCCCATTAGCTACAAAAGAGCGATGGCCCGGTGCGGGAGGAGGAGAGTGCTGGGAGCCTCCTGCTCAATTATTCATGGGCAGAGGTTTAACTCTGATGGAGCTCTGGCTCCCAAAGCCCGGCTCCTAATGGTGCTCGCTCTGTGTCTAGCCAGCAAGCACTCCTGGACATTGGGTAATTCCCACCTCTGTCATCTCCATGCCATAAAGTGCCACCTCCCGCTGCTAAGCATGCATTACACGGCCATTACCATCTATTAGCAGCAAAGCTGTTATCTCGCTGAGGATCCTGTCCTGTCCTGCTAGCAAACGTGCCCACTGCTGGCCAAGCCAGCTAAATCACACGTACCCGAGACACCTTGTCTCTCGCAGGTGCCGGTCTCCTCTGGTCCTGTACAGCATGGCACTACACACACACACACTGCTGTTCTGAACGTGGACAGCGAGCTGGGGAAAGGTGCCAGACGGAGGCCCCTGAGGAACAAACCCATCCCGAGCCACTCCTGCTTCTACCTACAGGCCCTTCTGCAGCCTCTCTACCTAGGGCGGTAAATCACTGACATTCTCTTCTCTGTGCCAGCCATGAGTTTGCCAAACGGTAGCAGAGATCGCAGTCAGTGCTCTGCAAACTGCCCAGCAGCTTACGCTGATGGCAGCAGGGCCAGGGCACCTCAGTGTGCCAAAACAAACACAGCCCAGTGGCAATGGTACCAGCTGCTGATTGCATCACTCCCGGCACCCGCTAGGCCCGGCCTTAGCAGGGTTAGCAAGGGGCTTTGCTAATGCAGCTGGAACCTGAGGCCTTTGCTTGTTTTACTCCATCCACCTACACCCCCAACTCACTCTGACCCTGAAGAAGGCTGGATCTGGAGGAGGAGGGGCACCCTTGGGTGTCCATAGCAACGGCTTCTCTGGCACCCCAACCTTCTGCTACCATATGAGAGGCAATGTTTAGTCCCAGCTGTTCTTTAAGCAGTGTCACCAATGCTCACAACTTTACCATGAGTCCTGCAGTATTTGGGGGTGTCTCTTAAAGCCCCAGCTCCTGGAGTCAGGTGAGAATCTTGGCTTCCTTTTAAAAATAAAAATCAAGTTTCTAGTCCTGGCTGTGTCAGAGACGAGTCGGAAAACACAGCCCTAAAGGCTCAGAAAACAGGAGGCAAATACAAAGAACCCACATTTATCATTATTCGTTAAAATCTTGTCATTTTTGTTCCAATCTCATGATTGTAGGGGACCTGACTCCTGACGTTTGAACGGTCGAGGTTGGTGATGCTGTATTCAGCACTTGCTGCTGTGTCTCAAAAGCGTCTGAAAGCTCAGCTCCCCTTCAGAAAAACAAAACAAGTCCTGCCCTGTGTGCTTAAAGGCTGAACCATCTTAACACATCCTCTTTCCCTGGTCCCTTAGCTGGTCCTTCAGGGCCTCCCCTTTGGGAAATGCCAGTGCAGATCGTCACAATCCGACCCTCCGTGATGAGCCGTGAAATGTTGCCATTTCAAGTACCATCCCTGGCCACCGAGCTAGCGCCCACTGACCTCAACGCAGCAGGTCACACCTCGGCGCGACTGGCTCAGCCTCTGCAAACTCAGGGAGACTCTTCTGCCTCAGTTACACTCGAGTCCCTTTTTCCAGGTTTTCTCTGCAATCTCAACAGCTAGAGAGGAACATCGCTGCAGGATGGAGCCCTGGTCTGGTTGCTCTGCCCCTGACACGAGATCCCTTATGCCACACGCATGATGTGGGCAGATCCTCCTCACCAAGGACAAGGCTGCTGGTGCAATGGCTCAGAACTTCCCAGCCCCCAGATTATGAGTATAGGTGCAACTGCTAACAAAATGGGGCAGGGGCAGATGAGAACATAAGAATGTCCATACTGGGTCAGACCAATGGTCCATCTAGCCCAGTGTCCTGTCTTCTGACAATGGCCGGTGCTGGAGAGGGAATGAACAGAACAGGGCAATTATCGAGTCATCCAACCCCTGTCATCCACTCCCAACTTCTGGCAGTCAGAGGTTTAGGGACACCCAGAGCATGGGACTGCATCCCTGACCATCTAACAGCCATTGATGGAGCTGTCCTCCATGAACTTATCTAATTCTTTTTTAACCCAGTTACACTTTTGGCCTTCACATCATCCACTGGCAACAAGTTCCACAGGTTAACTGCGCACTGTGTGAAGAAGTACTGCCTTTTCTGTGGACTATCAATTTCATTGGGTGACCCCGGGTTCGTGTGTTATGTGAAGGAGTAAATAACACTTCCTTATTCACTTTTTCCACATCGTTCAGGATTTTACAGACCTCTATCACATTCCCCCTCAGTTGTTTCTTTTCCAAGCTGCAAAGTCCCAGTCTTTTTAATCTCTTCTCATATGGAAGCTGTTCCATACCCCTAATCAGTTTTGTTGCCCTTTTCTGTACTTTTTCTAATTCTAATATATCTTTTTTGAGATGGAATGACCAGAACTGCATGCAGTATCCAAGTTGTGGGTGTACCATGGATTTATATAGCAGCATTATATTTTCCGCCTTATTTTCTAATGGTACCTAACATTCTGTTCGCTTTTTTAACTGCTGCTGCACAATGAGTGGATGTTTTCAGAGGACACTCCACGATGACCCCAAGATCTTTTTCTTGAGTGGCAACAGCTCATTTAGACTCATCTTTTCGTATGTGTAATTGGTATTATATTTTCCAGTGTGTTTACTCTGCATTTATCAACACTGAATAATGGTCCTGCCATGAGTGCAGGGGACTGGACTAGAAGACCTCTTGAAATTCTATGAATTTCATCTGCTATTTTCTTGCCCAGTCACTCAGTTTTGTGAGAGCCCTTTGTAACTTTTCGCAGTCTGCTTTGGACTTAACTATCTTGAGTAATTTTGTGTGGTCTGCAAACTTTGCCACCCCTATGTTTACCCCTTTTTCCAGATCATTTGTGAATATGTTGAACAGCACTGGTCCCAGTACAGATCCCTGGGGCACCCTGCTATTTACCTCTCTCCACTGTGAAACTGACCATTTATTCCTATCATTTGTTTCCTTTAAATCAGTTACTGATCCATGAGAGGATCTTCCCTCTAATCCCATGACTCCTTACTTAAGAGCCTTTGGTGAGGGATCTTGTCAAAGGCTTTCTGAAAGTTCAGGTACACTATATTCACTGGATCACTCTTGTCCATGTGTTTTTTTTAACACCCTCAAAGAATTCTAATAGATTGATGAAGTATGATTTCCCTTCACAAAAGCCATGGTGACTCTTCCCCAACATATCATGTTCATCTATGTGTCTGATAATTCTGTTCTTTACTATAGTTCCAATCAATTTGCCTGGTACTGAAGTTAGGCTCACTGGCCTGTAATTGCCAGGATTGCCTCTGGAGTCTTTTTTAAAGTGTCACATTAGCCCTCCATCTGGGACCTGGTACAGAGGTTGACTTAAGCAGTAGGTTACATATTACAGTTAGTAGCTCTGCAATTTCATATCTGAGTTCTTTCACAACTCTTGGGTGAATCCCATCTGGGCCTGGTGACTTGTTACTGTTTAATTACCAGTTTCAAAACCTCTTCTACTGACACCTCAATCTGGGACAGTTCCTCAAATTTGTCACCTAAAAAGAATGGCTCAGCTGTGGGAATCTCCCTCACATCCCCTGCAGTGAAGACTGACGCAAAGAATTTATTTAGCGTCTTCACAACATCCTTGTCCCTGAGTGCTCCTTTAGCACCTCGATGGCCCAGTGGTTCCCCCTGATTGTTTGGCAGGCTTCCTGCTTCTGTTGTACTTAAACAAATTTTGCTCTTAGTTTTTGTGTCTTTTGCTAGTTGTTCTTCAAATTTGTTTTTTGGCCTAATTACACTTTTACACTTGACTTGCCAGAGTTTATTCTCCTTTCCATTTTCCTCAGTAGGATTTGACTTCCAATTTTTAAAGGACATCTTTTTGTCTTTAACCATCTCTTTTACTCTGTTGTTTAGCCATGATGGCTTTTTTATTTTTGGTCCCCTTACTATTTTTTTTTAATTTGGGGTATACACAGAGTTTGCACCTCTATTATGGTGTTTTCATAAAAGTTTCCATGCAGCTTGCAGGCATTTCACTCTTGTGATTGTTCCTTTTACATTTAACCAGTTTCCTCACTTTTGAAATGAAATGCTACTGTGGTGGGTTTCTTTGGTATTTTCCTCCCTACGGGGATGTTACATTTAATTACATTCTGGTCACCATTACTGAGCAGTTCAGCTACATTCACCTCTGGGACCAGATCCTGTGCTCCACTTAGGACTAAATCAAGAATTGCCTCTCCCTGTGTGGGTTCCAGGACTAGCTGCTCCAAGACACAGTCATTAATGGTGTCTAGAAATTTTACCTCTGTATCCCATCCTGAGGTGACATGTCCCCAGTGAATATGGGGTTGTTGAAATCCCCCATTATTGTTGGGTTTTCTGTTTTTGTAGCCTCTCAAATCTCCCTGAGCATTTCACAGTCACCATCCCCATCCTGGTCATTTGCTCAGCAATATATTCCTACTGCTAGAATCTTATTATTCATGCATGGAACTTCTATCCATACAGATAGTTTGATTCACTTAAGATTTTTTACTATATTTGACTCTATGCTTTCTTTCACATATAGTGCCACTCCCCGACCAGCGTGACCTACTCTGTCATTCCTATATATTTTCTACCCTGGTATTACAGTGTCCATCAATTATCATCGTTCCACCAAGTTTCTGTGGTGCCTATTACATCAATATCCCCATTTAATACCAGGCACTCAAGTTCACCCTTCTTACTATTTAGACTTCTAGCATTTGTATACAAGCACTTACACAATTTGTCAATATTTAGTTGTCTGCCTTCATGTGATGTAATTGAATGGGACTCTTTTTTCGTTTGGCTGTCTCTCTTCATTTCCTACATGTGCTTTATCAACTTCCATCCTCTCCCCTTTACTAGGCTATAGAATATCCTCTTTAATAAATCCTCCCCTACTGGATGTGTCAGATCAAACCGTGTGCTCCTCCATGCCTGTTGATACTATGATGCTATGGCATACATGCTGAGAGAGATAAACGTATGGCTGGAGGGGTGGGGATGGAGATAAATAGATAGATCAGCTGATACACAGGGCTGGTGTGAGATTACATTAGACATCATGCCTGCTCCAGGGCACACCAGCTGGATAGTAAAACACTGGGGCTTGAGTCAGGACTTGTGACATACCCAGCCCTTGCCGGATCAGCTCTTTGCTTGAGACATCTGAGGGCGGGGGAGTGAGAAGGCAAAAAGCTCATCTGGGAAAACATTGCATGGCATTTAAAGAGGGGTTGGCATTGATTAGAACAGAATATCCAGCACCAGCCTGTTAGAGAAAGGGCCCCCTTCTGGGCCTGAGAAGTCTTCACTCCAACCCTCAGCACAGGGCAGGAGACCAGCTGCTGCTAACGAGGATGTAGCTACCACAGAAATTCACCAGACCAGGAGATGTCTGGAGTCAGATAACCAAATCAGAGCTGCAGGAGAAAGCCAATTACCAGAAGGGTAATGACCTCCCTGTGCCTGGCTTACAAGCTAATCTCTTAGCAATCGAGTTAGGTGCTGCGTATCTGCACTAATCAAGGCTCACGGTCAAGCTGAAGAGCATTTCCCGGGGATTAATGACCAGCTGCCTTGGGCTGATGGCCTGGGGCTGAGCCAATCCCCAGGAAATGGCTCCACCCTCAGGTCATTCCCATTATCAGGAGAATGACACTCCCCTCCCTTGGGTCTGTGATGCTGCTGCAGGGGCTACTGTCCATGTTCAGATCCCAGGGGAAATGCAGGCCTGGCTCACTCCTGGCTATTAATGGCCCCACAGCGCTTTCACACATGCAGACACTCGCCCACACACACATACATACGTGCACAAACACACATGCAGACCCGTGCACTTATATTCATATGTGTGCATACATCCATTCACAATCACAATCACGGGCACATGTACACGTCAACCTGCAGAGCTTTTCTAGTATTGAATCAATTTTGTGCTTTATTTGAGATAAGGAAATAACCTTCTTGCTGCAAACCTCAGCCCAATTCAAAGCAACAAACACGGCCACATTGTCTCCACCTGCCACACCGGAGCATGCCAGAGCTGTGTCCCACCACAAATTTGGTTCCAGCACCTACAGCAATGAGTGTTATCACTGCTGAAATAGCTGTCCCACGGATGTGGGGCTGAGGAGCTCATTAAGTTGAAATTATTATGTGAACCTTAATTTTGTGCATGTGAACAGGCCTCTGTTATTAGGCTGACCAGACAGCAAGTGTGAAAAATCAGGACAGGGGGTGGAGGATACTAGGATCCTATATAAAAAAAGCCCCAAATATCGGGACTGTCCCTATAAAATCCGGACATCTGGTCACCCTATCTGTTATCAGCAGATGCGCTGGCACATCCCAGTGGAACTGCCACTCAGTTTACAGCCCTTTGGCATTTTATTGTGGCCATTTTTACAACACATCAGTGCATGATGAAATAGAAGAACAAATGCAGCCATGCAGGAAATGCTTCTCAGATCCCAGAACCTGCCCCGGCCCAAGACATGCGGAGACGCCCAACATAAAGCAAGGGAAAGAAGGAGTGAAACAGGTGCGGGATTTCTTGACATGCTGGTGCCCTCTTGTGGCAGGAAGGAAGAATGTGGGAGCAGTATGGCCCAAGGTAGTTGAGGTTTCGGGGTCAGGCTGTGAGCAATGGGGTCAGGTCATGGGGCTGAGGTGAGACAGGGCCTTATAGTGGGATTTGCATAGCTGCTTACTCTGCCTGGGGAGTTTTTCTGTCTAGGCACTCGGTTCAAATCCAGACTATGGCAGCAGTTCAGCACAACCTACAGACTAGATACTAATGCAATTTCTCTCTTTCTTCCCAGCCTAAAGGAGAATTAGTTTGAACAGTTCATAGAGTTTTGTTTGCTCATTTATGATTGTGTGAGTGCGAGTGTTCTGTGTGCTTGTGTGTGTGTGTGTGCATGCGAATTTGTATCATTGGGGGAGGGGGAAGAATATGTGGAGGGAAAACTAAGCTGAATCAATGTTTTCCATTGAAGGTCTCCAATTCCAGAGTCTTTCCCATCATGTGGTGGTGAGTTCCACAGTCTAAGGGCTTGTCACACTGACAATTTACAGCGCTGCAACTTTCTCGCTCAGGGGGGTGAAAAAACACCTCCCTGAGCACAGCAAGTTTCAGCGCTGTAAAACGCCAGTTTACAGTGTTGGTAGCTATGCCTCTCGTGGAGGTGGGTATTTTTAGAGTGCTCTCTCCCAGTGCTGTGCCGCGACCACACCAGCCACGTTAAAGCGCTGCCGTGGCGAGCTTTATTGTTGCCAGTGTAGACTAGCCCTAAGTCCATCTCCTGTGTAAATTCAGTCTTCCAGAGACCCAAGCCTCTTACTACAGGTGGGCAATTTCATGGTTCCAGTAGAATAGAGCCATCACAGGAGGCCAGAGTCAAGGAAAGGCTGTCGATCTCTCAGGTAGTCAGGGCCAATCCAGGGCAAGGTTTTCAATATCAGGATGGATATTGAGCCACTGCGAGCAGCAGAGCATGGGGACAATGTGTTCATGGCAGCTGATGCCACGAAGCTGGTTACTGCTGTGTCCTTTACTAGGGTGTATTTTCTTCCCTAGATTTAGGACCTGATCTAAAGCCCCTGGGAGCCTTTCCACTGGCTTCAATGGGCCCACAGTGACCACAGTGATTATCTCTGGACGGCTGGTGATTGCTGAAGGAAAAGGCCTTTTCTTCTCACCATCCCACTCTTTAATTTTGCTGAGTGGCTTTGAAAACAATCCCAGGGGGCTGCAAATCACAAGGCCACCTCTTCAGCTTCTCTCCTCCATGCTGTTCGTCTTTCATTCCCAACAATGTGCACTCGGGAATAACAAAAGCCACCGGGACGAGGGCAAACAGCCAGTGATGAGATGGCTGGTTGTGAGGCACCTGCTCAAACAATGGGCAATCGGTGCAAAAGACCAGGTTGCAGCAAGGGGACGAAGGGGGAATCTCAGTCCGGGGGTAACTGCCGTGCAGCTACACAAGGACAGAGACTGGCCCACCACCTGTATCTGTACAGTCGCCTCATGGAAGGGGAGGGCTCTGATCATATCCAAACCTGGCTCGTGAAGGGGGACACTCACCTTGAGTGCTTCCTTGTGGCCGGGTGCAGTGCTGACATCCTTTTCCGGCTCCTGGAGCCCCCAGCAGGTTGTCGTCCCCCAGCCAGGTTGCACGGTCACAGTGAACCTCTTCCAGGGTAGCAAAGAGTCCAACAAATGCACAGTCTGTGTGTCCTCACTAGGGTCTCCAGCCCCTGCTCGGGGCCCTTTAAATGCAGCCCTTTGCTCGGGCATCCAAACCAGCCCAGTCCCCTTCTCGGGGCTTAGGTTAGTCTTGTCCCCATTTCACAGGATTTATCCCATTTTGCCAGTGGCCCATCCCCTGCCCTGGGCTCCAACCCAGGGACCCCGTGCCCAGCAGCCACATGCTGCTCCCTGAAATCCTTCACTGCTACTTCCCTGGGCGTCTTCCCACCTGCCCATCTCTCTTCACCCTTCGCTTAGGGCCAGAGGCTCAGGCCCCTCTCTCCCTGTGAACCCCAGTGTGCCTGTGCACTCACAGCTAATCCTGGCTAATGCTCAGGCTCCCTTGGCCAGAGATGAGCTCCCCACCCTGCTCTTGATCCCACCAGGGACCACTCTCCCAGGGCCCACAGCGTCTTTTAGCTGAGCCTACGGCTCTGATTGGCTGTGGCTAGCCCTTCTAGCCCTTGGAGGACCAGGGCTCTGTAATTTCCAAGGTGACTGCTCTGGAGAGGCCTCTCTAGGCAAGCCTGGAGGACCCACTTTCACTGCTCCCTGCATCCCACATCGCCACTTCCAGAAGCGGGATGTAGTAGAGCCACAGGCCCTCCTGTAGGGAGCCACAAAGGCCAGGTGCACCCCTTCCCGTATCTACATCCCCACACACCCACAAAGAGCAGTAACAGGAGAGGAGCTACAGCCTCCTCTACCCAGCCCACCATTAGCATACAGCTGCAGGGGGTGAAGAATAATGAGAGACTAGCACATTGTAACACGAGACGAACGGCTGTTTTTGTCATTGCTAATAAACATCTGAGGGAACTACAAAAGCCAGTTGTAGCTAGAGGGAGGAGCATCGTCCAGTCTCTCTGCCAGAGTGTATCTCCACCTGCTCATCAGATCGCTAGGTGTATAACCATTCTAAATAATCATTATTAATATCTGTAGTACTTAGAAACGCCAGGCCAGGATCAGGGTCCCACTGGCCTAGGTACTGTACAGAACAGTTCATAAAAGTCTTACGTGGCCAAGGAACCCATAGCCCCATCTAAACGCAACAGGTCCATGCTGTACACCAGGGAGCAGTAGTAGCTGCACAATAGCTACAGTCAGGGTTTGCTTTCCTTTATAAGGCCAATTCAGGCCCTGCTACAAAAATCCCCAGGAGACGTCCTTGCAGCTTTGGAACGGGAGGGCTGTATCCAGTTGGAATGTTCTGACCCGATTTGAGGTTGTTAGGACAAGCTGGTTTCGAGGTCTGGGACAGAGAGAAGCTGGGGCTAATCCGACTTGGAATATTCTTTTTAGCCAACAGGAGCAATGGAAAAGTGAATATACCGCATTATCCAGTGCTGCATTAGAAATGGCCCCGGACCCACTGTGAGACCATGATACCCTTAGGAATGTAACTCCTGTGAGGACAAGCTTCCCAAAGTTTACCTGGCCTCTGGCTCAGCTGCCGGGCCTCACCTTGGCTCCACGGATGGAGAAGTTAATTTTGTTTCATAGTGTTTGCGACTCATCCAACTCTCATGATTTTTTTTTCTTTTATTTTTACAAAAAAAAAAGTAAACATCAAAACGGTTAGAGGCCTTTTCCCTTCACCACAAACTGAAATGTTTCCCTAACGTTCCATAGTAGTGTTGTTGGTAAGAGATGGGAGGTGGGGGTGGAATCATTTTAAAAGTGTGACATTTGTCATAAAAAAGAAGAAAATGTCGACAATATTTGAGAAAAATCTCATGTTTGAAAAATAAAAACCTTTTTTAATTAAAACACTTTTCCCTTGAAAAATGTTAACCGGCATGACATGAAGCGATTCAGGTAAGCCCCAGGCAGCCCATCTGAACCCACTTCTCCATGGGAAAGATTTATGAGTTATAAGGGTATAGTTATCCCAAAACAGCCCCCTGGACAGATTCTCTTATGCTGGTATACGAGTGGCTTTTTTCTGTTTAGCATTAACCTCTCCCAAATGCCGTAAGCTAACCCATTCCAAATGGTCTGAATCTGAAAGTGAATCCTTCCCGCGCCATGAGACATCACTCAGGGCATGAGCAAGGCTCTGCCATCATCATCTATCATGCTGTTTGTTGGAATGGGAATCTTGTTCTACTTCTAGAACTTAACTGGTTTATGGGGCTCTGTTGTTGACCTACGGCTAAACCCCCAACCTGGAGGAGCAGTGAACTGCTTCTCATCTGGTCTCCACCCATCGTCCTGTCTGGCTTGGGTAGTCCTGCCCTGTGCTGGCCCACCAGCATCCCTCTCAGGGTCATTGGGTCATAGATACAGTTGGAATCGTTAGATCGTCTAGTCTGACCTCCAGTGTAACCCAGGCAAGAGACTTTCACCCCGTTACCTCAGCATTGAGCCCAATAACTTGTGTTTGACTAAAGCATCTTCCTGAAAGGTGTCCAGCCTTGATCTGAATACATCAGGACTTGCAGAATCCTTTCCAGCACACAAACCTTCCCACTGTGTCAGGGTGTAGTCCCAGGGAAGGGGAAAAAAGAGCGGCCTTTTATACAGGAATAAGAATGGCCACAGGGGGGGTTGTACAATCACCAATATAACTAGATCCCTTTAAATTCACAGCTTGGGTTCTACCGATGTAACCTTTCCTGGGAAGTCCAGCTGCTCCGGTGGATGTTTTTTTAGCAGAGGGCAGCTTTCATGACAATCATCTTTGGTTTAGCAGCTCCACCTTGTGGTGAAAGTCGATATTTCCTCCTAACAACAGAAATGGGCTCTGGGTACAAGGTGGCCCCTGGCTTGCCAGCCCCACGCGTTCAAACAGCACAAGTCAGGCCTGACAAACCAGGATGTATAAGTGTTTGCAGAAGCAGGCTTGGTCCCTTCCTCTCTTGCTGCAGGCTCAGGCAGGGCAGGGTTAGGGGATGCAGGGAGCCCTTTGCACCCTTGTGCCTGATACTGCACACCTACTGCAACTCGCAATGTCGGATGAGAGCAGCAGGAAGGTGCACGGGGCATGGGGAAGGGCTGGGATTTTCCCCCTCCATACACTAGCCAGCACAACTGAGTAAGCACAGAGGGGCAGGGTGGCTGCACCAGGAAAGGTTCCTTCCCCAGTGAAGTAAGAGGACCAAGGAGGAAGCAGGGACAAAGCCCTAACTGGATGTACAGGAAACAGAGACACCAAGTCTTCCCAGAGGCACACGCACAAAGTCACCCAACCAGAAATATGAGAGAGAGCTGCTCATCCCCGTCAGCCTCTGCTCTCAGTGTGAGGATCACAGCTACAGCACTGGCAGCCAGAGGTGCAAAGGGACAGGATCCCTTCAACATTCCCTGCGCTTCCTGAAATGCTTGTGATGCTGATGCTGTCTGCTATTGTGGGGACCCAGCAGGTGGGGTAAAGTGGTGCTGGCTGAGAATCGCTTTGATTTAAAGTGAGTTGATGGTTAAAGGGCCTGATCCTGAGCAGACAGATTCACAAAGGTATTGAGGCACCTAACTGACTCCTATTGGTTTCGATGGGTGTTACACACCTAAGTACCTCTGTGAATCTGGGCTGATACGTGACCAGGACTTTATGATCTCAGGTAACTGGGCGTGAGAGTAGCGGGTGTCCGCAGCTCCGGAGTGGACAGGAGTCACCACGAGAGCTGGATGAAAACACTTTGTTAAACCACAAGCTCTGTTCATAGAGGCCCTTTTTGGTTTTCAGATCAGTCCCGATTCCTGCGACTGTCACCATTTCCCATACAGCCTCACCAAACAGTTTGGATGAAGAGTTTCCCAACTTTGCCCAATCTGAGACAATCCCTGTACCGAGAGCTGGTTGCACATTTCCCAATGGAGCATTTTCAGAAAATGCTGTTTCACTAACTTCGAAACTTTCCAGGAGAACGTGTCAATTTCAGCAGAATTTCATCCTCGTTCCATTTCAGCCTTCTCAGGATAAAACATTTCAATTTATCACTTTGAAATGACTGTTTGTGTTAAATTTTATTTTTACTTTATACAAAAATATCAACTCAATGTTTTGATGTAATCAAAATGAAATGTTTCAGTTGACCCACAATGAAATTTGTGTTTTGTGGGAAATTTCATATTTCAGTGTTTCGTTCCGATACAGCAGTGGTCCCCAACGTGGTGCCCGCGGGTGCCATGGCGCCCACCAGGGCATTTATGTGCTCCTGCCTAGTGCCCAGCAGGGGACCTGCCGGGGACAGAGAACGCAGGCTGCGGGCACGGTGTTCCCTGCCTAGTTCCCAGCAGGGGAGAGAAGCTGCGGCCCCGCGCCTGCTAGGGACAGAGAACTCTGGGGCTGCAGGCTGCGGGCACCGGTGTTCTCGGTCCCTGGCAGGTGCGGGGCCGCGGCTTAAGCTGGAGAGAAGTCGCGGCCCCGCGCCTGCCGGGAACAGAGAATTCTGGGGCTGCAGGTGCTGGTGTTCTCGGTCCCCGGCAGGTGCAGAGCCCACCTAGTGCCCAGCGGAGAAGAGAATCTGGGGCCCTGCGCCTGCTGGGGACAGAGTACTGCAGGGCTGCGGGCACCGGTGTTCTCTGTCCTCGCGGCTTTTCTCCGGCTTCTCTCTGGATTCATATATTAGGTAATATTAAATATGGGGGTTTTTTGTATTTAATGTACAAATACAAAATAAGCCTTGAAAAATTGTTGGCGCCCGCCACGCTCGTCTGAAAACATGAATGTGCTACTGGTCACAAAAAGGTTGGGGACCACTGCGGTACAGGAGAAAACAAATTTTGAAACATCAGAATGTCCGGTGGGAATAGCACAGCCTCTGGCTACTTTGTGAACTGGTCATGGAGTGTGAATAGTCACATGGTGTGTTTTTGCTCCCTGATTGGATCAATGAAACTTTGTAACAGCAGAGTGGTAACTAGGAATTGATAAATTCATGAATGACTGGGAGGAACCCAGATCCCTCTGTCATGAAGTCAAAAAGTTAATGGGATGTCTCACTGATGTGGAAACACTGCACCAAGGCCTAATAACCACAACAAAATCTTTCTATGAGCTCAGCATGACACAAGCAGCTGATAAGAGACCTTGCTTAGATGGCTCTGGAGAACTGTGACACCTTTCAGAGGTTCCCATGCTCCTAACAGGGAATTCAACTGCTTGTTTAACACATCCACGTCAGCACCAGACCGCCATGAGGGGGCGTGTCGTCTGGATCAGAGAGCTCCCTTAGAGGGCAAGTACAGTCCGGCCTGGAAACCTCCACAGTGGTGGTCCAGCACAGAGACCCTCTGAGGGGCGTACCATCTGGCCCAGAGACCCCCTGAGGGGTGTACAGCCTGGCCCAGTGACCCCCTGAGGGGCGTACCATCTGGCCCAGAGACCTCCCTGAGGGGTGTACAGCCTGACCCAGAGACCCCCGAGGGGCATGCCATCTGGCCCAGTGATCCCCTGAGGGGGGTACAGCCTGGCCCAGAGACCCCCTCAGGGGCGTACCATCTGGCTCAGTGACCCCCCTGAGGGGGGTACAGCCTGGCCCAGAGACCCCCTGAGGGGCATACCATATGGCCCAGTGACCCCCTGAGGGGTGTACAGCCTGACCCAGAGACCCCCGAGGGGCATGCCATCTGGCCCAGAGACCCCCTGAGGGGCATACCATCTGGCCCAGTGACCCCCTGAGAGGTGTACAGCTGGCCCAGAGACTTCCTCCAGGGTATATGTGGCCCAGCCGTGGGAGGGCATTTTTTGCCAAGCATCCCACAAATATGGATTGTGCAAATCAAGGCCAGGGGCTAACCTCACTCCTGCTCCTGCTCCTGGCCACTACATGCCACCAGAAATGAGCTGCAAGGGACTGGGGGAGAGCTTCCCTGGTGCAGGAGCAGCTCCCACTGTAAGTAGCCTGCCAGGGCCAGGAGTGGGAGTAATACAGTGCAGCTATCCAGCTCCATTCATCACAGCATGGGTGTAATCTGTGCAATATAAACCCTAAGAACACTGGGGGCAGCATACCAGGAGCCTGCCCATTTGATGGGACCAGGGGCTACCATGAACAGGGTCCATTAAAGGAAACCAGGGAAGGTTTTCCAGGAGTAGGTTGGTTCTGGGATTCCCAAACCATCGCCCCTCCTGGAAGCTAGACACCCTGCCTAGCCTCACAGAAATGTCTCTAACCTCCCCACTTTCTGTCCCTAGTTCTCCAGGTCAGGACCAGCTATCTGGGAGACAGGTGGGAGGCAATTTCCAGGAACGTGGGAAAGAAGAGGGGATGCTTGACGGGGGGTGAGGGGGTGTTGTGGCCAGGCAGGGGATGCCGGAGCTGAGGGGCAGGAGGGGAATGCTAAGAGACAGGGATTTTTATCTTCAGTTCCTCAGTACAACTGTCTGACATGCTCCAGAGTCATCACCCTCCCAGCAACGCGCCTTTGCCCACACTCCCAGGCCATTCACAGAGCAGCCACCATTAGAAAGGCAGATGTGTCTGTGCAGGTGCAGCACAGCGGGACTTGACTGCATCCCCCATGATCCAGGAGAGATCTCTGCACTGGCCTGACTCCCTGGGAGGTGGCTCCATGCCCCAAGCAGACACACAAGATTGACAGGGACCCTGGGCCACTGCAGAACCCCAGGGCAGTGCGAGGGGGTGGACAGCTGGACCCTAGTGGGGCGATGAACCTGGTGATCCCAAGAAGGCAGCAGGCCTGGTGCATTCCTTCCTGCTCATCTGTTTTCCATCACTGCTTTTCAATGGTGGAGGAAGAGAGAGGTCTGTTTGAGTGGCAAGCCCCCTGCTCACAGCTGTGTAGCACACCGACAGCCAGATCCATAGGGAGAACAGCCTGCACCCTGCCTGGAGGAGAGACCCTCAACCGGCCAGGGGAGCCCCTTAATGTGCACCATTGGGCCATGAGAACCACCCTGCCTGACTGTAGACAGTGCCCCTGGTGTTGGCCCTCGTGGGCTCAAAAGTCTGTCTGGATCCTAGACGTTTCTGGGTTTGCCTTCCCCAGTGGAGAGGCTGCTAGAGAAGGAACAGAGGTGCAGAGAGGGAGGAAGCCAGGGTGGGATATGGAGCAGACAGAGAGAACCATAGGGTCAGGTGTTAGCTGGTGAATGGTGTCAGTCTGAGCCACACAGGCCCAGAGGCTGGGGCAGCACAGCAGAGACAAGCAGAGAGATTCATACAGAGATACAGACTCTGCCATGCACAGGGCTTCTCCTTGTGCCTGCCCAGTTTCAGGGGGCAGGGAGGGGATTTGGCTCCATGGCACAGGCTGCCCAGTAGCTAGAGGGCTTTTCTTTCAACTGAATTATCTTTGAGAAAAACCCTCAAGACTTCAAGTTAAAGGGGAGCTGAGTCCCGCTCTTTACCGCATCTGGAACCCAGCAAGGTGTCACTGGCAGTCCCAGAGCGCCACGCTCCATGGGCTTTGCCAGTCCACACTGCACAGAACCAGCCAGAGCCAACATCTGAGTGCCTTGGGGCACTATGGGTACAATGTCCACTAGGGAAAAAACAGACTAGCAAACTCGCATCACTGAGGATGTTTAATTGGGGCGACCGTGTCCACCACCAACGTCCAAGACACTTTAGTGGCAACTGTTCTAGGGCTGCAAAATAATCACACCAAAGGTAACAAGGCCTCTTGTGCCTCCACATGACACGGGCAGGGTTCTGTCCTGTGACTTGGTGTCTGAATACATTTATCACAAGGGGCCAGGTCCTTGGCATGGCCTCTTGGCTCCAAGGCAGCACCTCTGCCAGCCCTGTGCCCCTGAGCTGTCTCAGCACCACCCGCCCACTCACTCTGGCGCACGGCCCCCAGCACCTCACCGGGGCACTGGTTCAGCCCCTCGGTCAGAAGGAAGTGCAACGCCTGCTAAGTCATGGTGCCATTTCCTGCAGCCTCTGGGCATTCCTCAGAGATCTCCCATGCAAACACTGGCCAGCAAGCCCACAGGTATTTGCGTCATGGCCGCCTGCAGGATTTCCATATTGCAGACAATCCAAGGATCCTGAGTTGTGCCCAAGAGAAGGGGGCATTCGCCTAGAGGCACTGGGTATCTCTGCAAGTGTTGGGTTCTAGGCACAGCTCTCTGCCTGGGTCCTGTTTGGAGCATTCTCCAGTCCCGCTCAGGAACTCCTCTTCACCAGCAGAACCCAAGGGAACACGGCCGCCAACAGGGCGACTGTCGAGATGAGGAGAACAGCCAGTATAATGGGTGACTGGCAGCACCGCATCCCAAGGGAACTCATGGATGCCCCTGACTCTGGCGCCTCTGTGCTGCGTCCCCTAAGCTCTGACCTACAGTTCTCCTCCACCAGCGGCATCCCATGATCACTGATCACGAAGACGTGGGCTTCCCGAGCCAGGCCAGCTGGCATGGCCATTGAGTCCATGGGGACACCACACATGCTGTCGCTCCTGTCATAGCTCTGCACTGGCATCACAAAATGGCTGGGGACCACCAAGGTGTTGTCTGGCCCTGACTTTGCTAGGTGGGGTAACAAGGAGGGTGAGAGAGCCAGCTCCAGAGGTTGCGGGGGCTCCCCTGGTTTGGGAGGCCAGCGGGTCACCTTCTTGCTGAGGAACGTCACATAGCGGCAGACAGGGCAGATGAGATTGTTCTGGACCTGCCCGTCTAGCCTGGTGGAGAGCAGGCACTTCACCAGGCAGTCGTGGCAGAAGGTGTGTCCACAGCTCAGTGTCCTCTGGGCAGCCTCCAGCGGGTGGAATTTCTCATAGCACACGGGGCACTCACCCAGGGGCGTCCCCTTGCTGGTGTGAGTCTCAGATACCCCAGTCATGTCAGCCGCACGCTCCACAACTGGGGGGAAAAGAAACGATGGGCATGAATAACAAACAGCAGCTAGACCCAGGTACCGGCGATCACAGCCGGTTATTAATACTTTACGCTCCCCATTGTCTCTCCCTTGCTCTCTGACTGGCTACTCTAATTCCCTGTCTCCCCACTGACCTCTTGTCTTCTCCATCTCTACTCCCTGCGGTGGCCTGGCCCTGGGAGAAATGTGCAGCTATCCCCTCCTTCTCCCATGGAAAATGGTACCCTATGCTTTTAGCAGGTGGATCAGGGCCGGGGAGGATCAGATGCTGAGATGGGCATATCGGGGAAGAACTCTGAGGGGAGCCATCAGAGCCAAGAGATTATAGGAGCCCATCAGAACAGTACAAGAGATGAGTACGATCACACTAGGGCTACAGAGAAGTAACAGTACAGTCATTATGCAAATCTCTCAATTCTAAATGGCTAACAGTGGTGTCTGGCCAACCAGCGCACAGGGATGTGTATACCATATGGTTAGGATAAAGAACTGTATGGCCACTATGCAAATCAGAAGCCTTCAGCCAATCCAAATTACGCAGCAGAAAGAAGCGCAGAGCTGTGTGTTAGTAACTGCATGACATCCCTACCCTCTGGGTGGGTGAGACATTTGCAGAGTGCGACATATATTAGGGTGCTCTGGTGAGGCATTTCTGGAAGAATGTTCTTCACAAGAATCTCAGCTGCTTTAGGCTTTTGGCTGCCTGGAGCAACAGTTTCTGAATGCAAAATATGAAAGGGGAATGAGCCAATCTATAGCTGGGGCTGGCTAACCCTGCCCAGTGCCAGGTGGCAGATGCAACAAGCCACCTAGGAAATGCACCCTCTGGCCCAGGAGGACCTCCAAATTTCACTGGAAGCAGCTAAAAAGCTCATCAGTGTGTGGGATGTACAGCCAGGCCAAGAGCTACCACCCTGCCCGTGCCACTCGGAAAGGAGTTTGCTCCCGCACCACGGGAAAAGCCAAATAGAGTGAAAAAAATGGGGCGAAGCCAGGTCAGAGGGGAGAATGTCCTGTGAAACCTGCTCCCCAGTCAGATTCACAGTGGTGCATGTGCAATCAGATAGGTAGGTAGGTAGGCTTTAAACAAAAGATTGAGGCTGTCCACAAACCAGTTGAACATTTCATACACTGGAGACTAGTGGTGTTGGCCCCACCACCCTTTCTGGGTTTTCCCCTGAGGTATGTGTAATGCTGGAGAATGATGCCATCTCTTCTCATCTCTCAGGTCGGGAGACTGCAGTCCTGTGCTTAATCACTGAAATGCTGTAACACCCGCAGCAGCAGCAGGGCATGCTTGCCCTGCAACGTGCCTCTGCCCTGCCCTGCAGGGTTGGGACCGGAGTTCAGTCTCCGTGACCCATTCGGTCCCTGCTGAGACTGACAGTGCCAACAGCAAAAGCGTTTTTTGCCAGGTTGACACCAAAGACACCAGCCAAGTCCTCTCCGCGCACAGAGCAGACTTCACAGCGTAAGCTGGGAGGTTGTCACTTTCACAGGGTCATACAGTTCAATGCCAGAAGGGACCACTAGGATCATCTGCTCTGATCTCCTGCATAACACAGGCCAGATAATTCCCCTCCTAAAACCTGTGTCAAGCCTGTAACATCTGTTTGAGCTACAGCAGATCATTTAGAAAGACATCTGCTTTTGCTTTACAGATTGCAAGTGATGGAGAACCCTCCATGTCCGTAGGTAAGATGTTCCAATGATTAATTACCCTCGCTGCTAACCATGTGAGCCTTATTTCTTGCCTGAATTTGTCTAACTTTAGCTTCCAACCTTGCAGCTCATCTTTTCCTGTTAAATTAAAGGCCCCTTTACTGTCAGAAATCTCTTCCCCATGTAGGTAGTTGTAGACTGTGATCAAGTCACCTCTTAACCTTCCCTTGGAGAAACTCAGTTAAAGCTTCTGAACTCTCTCACGATAAGGCAGGTTTTCCAGACTTTGGCTCATTCTTGTAGCTCTTTTCTGAGCCCTTTCCAATTTGTCCACCTGCTTGTGGAAGGGTGGACCCCAGATCTGGACACAGTGTCCCTGGAATGGACTCACTACTGTGTACAGACGTAATACCACCTTCCAACACTTACTTGACATTCCCTGCCATGCTTTCTGCCATTGCTGACCTAGGCACAGTCTGAACAGGTGTCATAGAGGTGAAAGACACAGCATCCTAACTCACCCCCTGCGCCATCCTAGCTATATCCTCTCCAGTCCAGGGATTTCAGAAATCACAATGGATCACAGTCACACCTGCTGTAAATGGTTACAGCTTCACTGAAGTCCAAGGGGATGGACCCACTTCCACCAACGTGGAATCCAGTCAGTGTGTTTGGAGCCGAGCAGGGACTCAACACCAGCATTTTCTCCCCTATTAACCTAGCCACCAGAGCTACCTGTGAGATGCTCCAGCCCCCAGCTCCCAGGCCTCCTGCCCTTGGAAACATCTTACCTTGTCTATGGCCAGAGCACAATCGCTTCTCCACCCATAGTTCCTGTGTCCGAGGATCGTGGCCTACCTGCGTCTGACCTTCCTGGCACTGCACTGGCGAAGGAGAACAAGTGCAAGCCACCTATATAACAAGTCGGGGTTTGCTTTGTGCATCATCCCTTCTGCATTGCACAATGGCCATGAGGGAACAGGACAGCTCCCCGGGAGTGAATGTGGTGGAACTCGTTTGTGTTTTAAAGGCTTCTCACTCCATCTCTCCAGCTGGGGACTGGCAAGGAGCCAGCAGCAGGTGTCTGAGGTGGCAGGTAATCCAGAAACACCATCATAACATTGTTCACCTCTGTGTGGAGCCTGGAATGGAGACATCACTGTTCCTCCTGCTGCATCCATTGCCAGGTCTCTCCCATGCACGAGGCCTCAGTGAAACATGCACCCAACCCTCACCCCCACCCCCTTGAATTATAATGTTGTGTTCCTACCAAGCAGGGATGGGTACCCTGGTCTAGCAGCTGGCCTGCCTAGATGTGCTTCCACACTGAGGTTTATAAGCACTAGTTTGCCAGGTATGTTCCAAAGAAGGTTCCCTCTAGCCCAGCCAGGAGGAGCTGAACATGACCCAGCTGCCCGGTGCTCCTGCATAGTCCTAATACAAACCCCAAGTAAGAAGGCATGTTAAGGTTAATTAATAAGATGTTAAGGGCTTTTTGCTGCTCCCAGTTCCAACCTTAATTCTGCCCCTAGCTCCCACCATCACCTCTGAGTTGGAGATCTTCACCAGTTGTCACATAAATTTGAGTCTCCTTTGCTGGCTTGGGATAAGATTTGCAAAGCTGCCTAGTGGATCTGGACACTCAATTCCCATGAACTGTGATGAGAACTGGACATACAAATCTCTTAAGTGGCTCTGAGACTCTCATCTTGGATGAGTTCCCATAACACACTCTCTATTGTTACAATGATATGATCTGCACCCACCCCAGTTAGACTATAACAATACAGTGGGACCTCCCGGATTTATTGGGCAGGTGTCAGGGTGCATTACAGGCAGATCCAGATATTGCTGGGATCTGAAGCCCATGCTTGATAAGGCCCTGGAATCTGCCCAGAGGCAATGCATATGTAAGGGGACTGTTGCCCCCTTACTAACATTCAGTGGGGGTGTTTTGGCTGCTAGCTCCCAGCACTAAAAGGGGAGGGTTTGATGGCAAATCAGGACCCTGAGACTGACAGTCCCCAGGAACAATGGCAAGAGGCCAATGCTCCAGGTCAGCCTGACTGACAGGGCAGGCCGGCTAATCAGGAAGACAGAAGGCCAGGGTGGGTCCCGTCCTCCGTGTGAGCAGGAATGTGCCGAGTCAGGAGGGGGCCGAGCAAAGGAGAAAGCAGGGGCCCAAGCTGAGCTGGAGAGCAGAGCCGGGCCATATCCAGAGGGGCCAGAGGCACAGCGCAGAGAGAGCAGACCCCGTGCTGGGAGCGGAGCTGCAGCCAGACAGCCACAGGCACAGCGCAGAGAGAGCAGATCCTGTGCTGGGAGCAGAGCTGCAGCCAGAGAGCCAGGTGTAGTGAGCAACTGGGGCCAGCCAAGGGGGGACCTTGGGCAAAGGGCCCAGCACAAAAAGACACCCCCAGCCAAGGGTCCATGCAGGCCAGGCTGGGAGGAACCTGCCGGGGCTGGCACTGGAAAGAAGGATCCCACCACCCAAAGCCCGGAGGTGTGTGGTCACCACCATTTCAAGTGTCCCACCCACAGCATCCCTGCAGCACAGCCAGGGCCTGAGAAGGAGGCCTGGGGCCTACAAGGAACAGACTGCAAAGTGCCTTGATGTCCAGAGACATTGTTTGTAATGTTCCCTGCCACAGAGCAGGGTGATGTGTTTCCCTGTAACCGTTCCCATTTATTCTTATTCTTTTCTTCAAATTGATTGTTAAGTAAACAACTTGTATTTGCTTTAAATTGTCTGGAATAATCAGTGGGTCAGGGAGGTGCCCAGTGCAGAGAGGGTACCCCGGAGTGGGGACACCTTAGCCCCTGTCCTAGGTGGCCACAGCAGGGTTGGGGGTTGAGCCCCCCAGGAATCCTGGGCCCAGTCTTGTTGGGGCTACGAGAACTCTGCCAAACAGGAGAGTCCTCAAGGGCAGGGAGGCCTCTGGGTAAAGGAAGTGGGAGCGAGGACTCAGATCCTTTCGCTAGCCCACTTCACCGGGGTAGCACAGAAGCCAGGAAAGTTCCCCACAATAGCGGGACCATTCCCCCGCTTACACATAGGTGATTGCACATCATCAGCTGCCCATGCAGCATGCAGGGTTCAGAGTGTGTGTGTTCATGGGCACAGCAGAGATGACTTGGGTTACAGCACCTGAGCAGATGTCTGGCAAGAGGAGGGTGTCGGAGAAAAGCTTAGTTCTCACTTTTTGGTTGAGTGCAGCAAAGTCAGATACTTTATTTCTCTAGCAATTGCATAGAGGGAGAGAGTGCGCTAGGACACAGGGTTTCCCCCTCCTAGGCAGGTCTCTCTACAGGTAAACAATTACAGCAGCATTTATACTTTTTGTTCCATACACTAATAAGCAACAGCTGCATTTTGTTTATACACAGGCCATCTTGATATCTTATTTTTCTCACTTCCATTTAGACGCTAGTCTGCATTCCACCTTATCGACACAAGGTCGCAACAACTTCTCACACAGTTCTTTCCCATTCGCCTCACACAATCCTCGCTTCTACAAATCTCGCGTTATTAGGGTTACAGTTAGCCTGACTCTTGCTCACAGAGGTGACTGTTTGCACTGAAATCCCTGTCAGTTCTTGCTCTACTTCCACAAGGGGGAGGTGGAGTCTGGCAAGATACATGTAACCTGAAGCAGGAGGGACCTACACACAGCCCCAGCCCACCCCCTGGCTGGGCCACTAACAGCTTTTCAGCAGAGCTCAGGGCTTGGAAAGACTTAGAATCGATTTCACCGGAGCAGGGATTTCCACAGGAAGTTGGATGCCAGCTCCCACCGGCTCCCCTCCCTTGCTTTAACATGAATAGGGGCCTGCATACCCAAGCCACACAGACCCAGGCGAGAAGATTCACTTGTGGCCTTTAGCTAAATACGCCATCCTGTATCCATGGCAGGTTGGCACAGGCTGAGCTCCCCAGAGCTGCTCTGGCACTCGGCAAAATTTCCACAACAAAGCTCCGCAAGCCCAAAGTGTGAGTGATTTTGCCCCTGAGTAACTTGAGATAAGTAAGACCCCGTTTCTTTGTTCACATGTAATGGTCCTATTCACTCGCCTGGCTTGGCCGGCTCTGCTGGTGGGCAGGAGATGTAGAACTTCTGGTCGATACCCAGCAATGTGCACCTTCCTTGGCAACAGCCCCCACAAATCTGCTACCATTCTCTGAATCCATTTCCTTTGTGCCCCCATTCCAGAGCAGACTGTGCCCCAGTTGTTCAGCTGTAGTGACGGCGGTCATGTTTTTAGTGGGGAAGGCTTCCACCCAGTGTGAAAAAGCATCCACATCCACTAACACACCTGTTACCCTATGGCGTGAAGGGCAACTCCTCTTTAGGGTCAATTTGAATCCATTCCCATGGACCCCTGGGTGCCTGGCTCATAAGAGTCCTGCTCTGTTTTCTGTTGGCTGAATCATGTCTGGCACAAGCCAGACAAGAATCAAGATGTTCCTTTAGGTCCTGTTCCCATTTGGGCCATCACCCCATTTTCGCCAACCTGTCTCTGGCCTTGGCCTGTTTGTGATGAGCGCACTCCATGCACCCACAATAACAGATCTTGTCACATATCCCATGGTACAGCCCAGACCAAACCATCTCCTGCTTTCACACCTAGGAGTCCTTGCTCCATTACTCAGTCCTGACCTTCTACCTCAGGGCCGCCCAGAGGATTCCGGGGGCTTGGGGTCTTTGGCGGTGAGGGCCCCCGCTTCGGCGGTATTTCGGTGGCGGGGGGGTCCTTCCATTCCGGGACCCGCCGTCGAAGTGCCCCGAAGACCCCCCGCTGCCGAATTACTGCCGAAGCGGGACCCACCACTGAAGTGCAGCTGGGTCTTCGGCAGTAATTCGGCGGCAGGGGGCCCCCGCCGCGGGTCTTTGGCGCACTTCGGCGGCGGGTCCCGGAACGGAAGGGCCCCCCCCGCCGTCGAATTACCACCGAAGACCCGGCTGCACTTCGGTGGCACATCCCGCTTTGGCGGTAATTCACCAGTGGGGGGCCCTTCTGCCCCGGAAGGACCCCCCGCTGGCGAAGACAGGGAGCAGAAGAAGCTCCAGGGGCCCTGGAGCGAGTGAAGGACCCCATTCCAGGGGCCCCGAAAAACTCTCGTGGGGGCCCCTGCGGGGCCTGGGGCAAATTGCCCCTCTTGCCCCCCCCCCTCTGGGCGGCCCTGTTCTTCCTTCACACCCTGCCTATGAGCTCTCTCCCAGAGCAGACCTGACGCTGAATCCTGGTTCTGGGTGCTTTGTAACCGCTCTGCCTTCGCTTGTTGCAACTGCTGCTGACCCTGAGTACAAACTGCTACGGGGATAGTTTCCAACTATTCCAACATCTCCCACGGCCAGGACGGTCTAGTTACTGCTATATTTTTGGCTGCTAAGTCAGCTTCCTGAATCCCTTTTACTGAGACCCCTTTTTCCTGTGTGCCCCAAATTTTAACCATCTCCACTCTATCCAACTGCTTGGCTACATCATCCAACATTTCCCACCTAGTGCTGGATTCAAGCCCGATACTTGCACCGAGCCCATCAGGCCAGCATTACCACAGCTCCCCTGAACACCCAATCCGAATCCAGAACTGTGGTGAGCTTGGAGCGGGATCCGGTTTCATCCATCAGCACGCTGCTAACTGCTGCTCATTCTGCATGCAGAGCTGGCCGACTCCCACAGTTATAATGCAAAGTATTTAGGACCATTCCATCCATTAATTTCACTGCTGCCAAGCCTCCTTTCCTTTGTCCTTGGGCACAGTGGCTCTCTGTTTACCGTCTATAAACCAAACAGCCTCTTCTGCTCTAGCCTTGTTGGCATGGAGGTTTCCTGCAATCCATTCCCTTGGCTCTTTAAACGGAACAGTCCCATGTTTTCTCCTTGCAAAGCCAGAGTCCATTTCTGTACTCTCACTGCTGGCCTGCCCGGCAGATATGTCTCCCCTCTAACACAGGGACACGGTGACTGACAATGAACACCTTCTAGTCAATGTCTCTTCCTAATTGGTTTAGATAAGCGCATGGAGAGTACACTTATAAAGTCTGCAGCCAATGCCAAGCTGGGAGGGGTTGCAAGCACTTTGCAGGACAGGTTTAGAATTCAAAATGATCTTGACAAACTGGAGAAATGGTCTGAAATAAATAGGATGAAATTCAATAACAAAAAATGCAAAGCCCTGCGATCGCTGAGGCATGTTATAACCAAGCGGCGGGTGATGGTGAATTCGGCTGAGCCAGGGGAGACAAGCCAGCATTCCACGCGATCCGCAATCTCAGTGCTCAAGAGTAGTCGCTATGAACGGCATCCTGAATGACAACCAAGGCTGGCCATGTAAATCGGATGATGACATCCTCTCCGGCTGGGTGGGACATTATCACAGTGCCCTGAACCACCCTCCAGCTGGTGCTTGCTCAGAGCTGGATGATTGGCAGCCACTGTGGGTTCAGACCCAGACACTTGGACTGACATACCAATGTTGGATGAAGTGAAGTGCGCTGTCTGCAAGCTGAAAAATGGACGTGCATCCTCCCAGAGCTGCTAAAATGTGCTATTGACCCTGTAGCGAAATCACTTCTGACCATCTTTCACCTGGTGTGGAGAACTGGAACCTTGCCAACCACCTGGAAGGACGGTATTGTGATCTCACTTTCTGAGAACACGGGACTGGTGCAGCTACAGGCTGATCAGCTGGTTGTCCATTCCAGGGAAGGTGTTTGCATGTGTTCTGCTGGCGTGTTTGGAGTCCCTGCTGCATCGGACACATCATTCCCAACACTTAGGATTTATAAGAAAAGGTCCACATTAGTTGCCATTTTGGCCCTCTGCTTGTTGTCGGAGATACACCACGACTTCAAGAAGCACCTGCATGTGGCATATGTGGATCTTAAGGCTGCGTTTGATTCAGTTGACCGAGGGGTGCTATGCAAGGCCTTAAAGGGTGTAGGTGTCCTAACCACTGTGCTGGACTCAATTAGCAAGCTGCATGGGAACCACTGCCAATGTACATCTGGGGAATCAGATGTTGGCACCTTTTAAATCAGTATCTGGTGTCAGGCAGGGCTGTGTCTTAGCCCCTGCGCTCTTTTGTCAGGCAATGGATTTCATAATGCGGCATTCCGTCAGGCCCATTGGCATTAAGATCTGTGATCTCTCGCTCTCAGACCTTGACTATGAGGATGATGTGTTATTCCTCTAGTACAGAGCCCTGACACATTTCATGAGGCACTCCAGCAAATGGAGGGGGAGTCGGCCAAGATTGGCCTCCATGTTTCATGCTCAAAGACAAAGCTGCAAAATCTTGGATCAAGTCCACTCATGACTCCAATCTCTTTGAATAATGAAACTGTCAAAGAAGTCTCCAGCTTTTGTTATTTGGGTTCTATACTCACCAGTTCCTCCAGCTCTCACCCTGAGGTTCTCTACTGGATTGGCATCGCAATGTCTGCCAAAGGTCATTTACAACAAATATGGAATCAACATCATCTCGGCACAACAACCAAGTTCAGGATCTATTCGAGCTGTATCATTTCCATCTTGCTATAGCGTTGCGAAACATGGACATTACGCCATTCAGACTGGGCAAAGTGCAGGCTTTCCACACAAAATGCCAGTGTTGTATATTAGGCATAAAGTGGAATGATTTTATTTGTAATGCAGATGTTTACAGTCGCTCCGGTCTACAGACTACTGGGGCCATCGTCTACAGACAGCACCTTACACTTTTTGAACATGTCGCAAGAATGCCACAAGATGTTCCAGTGAACACCGTTCTCCAGGTGGCTTGTAACATACGGGATAAAATTCCGCCAACCGAGGGATGGAGGCAGCCCAGAAGCAGCCTCCGTATTACATGGGTTGGACTCTTGGCCCATCAAGCCCTCGCAGCTGCACAGGAACGGACCAAATGGCAAATGATCACTCCCACTGATTGTTCGGCTAAGCATTGAAGAAGAAGAAGACGACTACATTTAGGAAGGAACAAGCAATTGCATGTGTAACACCAACAGACACCCGTTGTCGATGGGCAGGACTGAACCTGGGACCTCTGGAGCTAAATGCACGCGCCTCTACTGCATGAGCTAAAAGCACCGTGGCCCTTAGCTAAGGTTGTTGCAGACTCATTAATCTCTTAGCAGTCTCAGTGCCACTAGAGGGGACAGAGCACCACACCCAGGACGTGTGTGGGTTACACATGCATACAAAATGGGGAAAAACTGCCTAGGCAGGAGTACTGCAGAAAGGGATCTGGGGGTCATAGTGGGTCACAAACTAAATATGAGTCAACAATGTAACACTGTTGCCAAACAAGGAAACATCAATCTGGGATGTATCAGCAGGAGTGTTGTAAGCAAGACCCAAGAAGTAATTTTTCCCTTCTACTCAGCACTGATAAGGCCTCAGCTGGACTACTGTGTCCAGTTCTGGGCACCACACTTTGGAAAAGATGTGGACAAATTAGAGACTGTCCTGAGGAGAGCAACAAAAATGATTAAAAGTCTAGAAAACATGACCTATGAGGAAAAATTGACGCAGCTGGGTTTGTTTAGTCTGGAGAAGAGAAGACTGAGGGAGGACATGATAACAATCTTCAAGTACATAAAATTTTCTTATAAATAGGAGGGTGATAAAATGTTCTCATTAACCACTGAGGATAGGACAAGAAGCAATGGGCTTAAATAGCAGACAAGGAGATTTAGGCTGGACATTAGGAAAAACTTCCTAACTGCCAGGGTGGTTAAGCACTTGAATAAATTGCCTAGGGAGGTTGTGGCATCTCCATCACACAGGAGCAGGTCAGACAAACACCTGTCAGGAATGGTCTAGATAATACTTAGTCCGGCCTCAGTGCAAGCGACCAGACTAGATGACCTATTGAGGTCCCTTCCAGTCCCACATTTCTATGATTCTGACCTCCCACCAAGTATTTGTGCTTGATATTAGCCCAGGCCGCTGCCAACACAAGGGTGAATTCCAGACAGTCTAGAGTCTCGCTGGTTTTGGTTTGTTCTCTACTGACATGGAGATGGTGTTGAAACACATGCTTTCCATAGTTTGAATACTCTCCACAGGCTATAAGAAACTATGAGCTCACAATGCTATAGATAGACACTGGAACAACTTGTTGGGCTTGTTTTTCTGCTCCATATACAATCCAACCAAAGGTATTTTGCATGTTACACACTTCTCGCTGTTCCACTTCTTCCCTGTATTTTTTTGCATCTGGGTGTTTTTGTTACACTTTAACACTGCACGGCATCCTTCCTGCTTGGCGTCGTTTGCAATTTGCAGAGATTTTGTGAACACAGCAGACGTATTTTGATTAGGGACTGGCAACCAAGTTCATGATTCAGAGAAGTATTCAAAAGTCACAGTGAGGGACTCCTGTGTTACAGAAGCCTCAGGTGAGAATGGGGGCTGCTGGAGATAATCTCTGTGATCTTTCGAACCGTGGGGGGTGTTAATCCCTGCATACAGTTTCCATCATTTCCAACAAACAGACTGTATGGAAGTTGATCCATTGCCTCTCTGCAGCCAGCTGCCTGCCTTGGATTTCCTACTGGAAACACAGGTGTCTGGGAAGCTGTGTGTTCAGGTAGATTTCCCCTTTGGTCCATTCCTTGGCTCCCTTGGGCCCTTACACAGAAATCACTCCCCTCCGGTCCATGCTTCATAGGTGCTGGAACGAGCGGTGCTAGGGGTGCTGCTGCACCCCCTCATTTGAAGTGGTTTCCATTATGTACAGGGTTTATGGTTTGGTTCAATGAGTCTCAGCACCCCCACTATACAAAATCTTCCAGCACCCCTGCCTTCTTTTGGTGCATTTTTTTATTTCTCCATATGTCCCTCTCCAGTTATTGACTTTTGCTTTCTGCCATCATTTCACCCTTCCCTGCAGTTCTAGGAACATTCCAGGGTAGCTGGTTGGAATTGTGTCCGTCAGCTCCCTGCAAGCGTGCCACCCTTCTCTGAATTTCTGTTTACACCTCAGGCTCTTGCAACATGGATGTATCTATCCATACGCCCCCGGTCTCTCTCCCGGCATGTTGGGATTCAAACACTTGAGGAGGATCTGGAATGCAAACAGTTGCTGCATGATGGCATGGCTGGGTTACTAGTATGGAAGAGACTCCGGTGAGATGATGTAATGTGAGTGTGAGCATTGTAATGTCTGTAACTTGTAGCTGTTTATCACTTCTTCTCTGGGCACCAGACACTCAGTTGAGAGAGGGCCTCATCTCTGCTGCCACTGCGTGTTCTGAGAAAGCCTGATGCAGAGGAGTCAAACACACCATGCTCTCTCTCCTGGAGATTTTACTTTTGCTTTGCTGGTCTCTTAATCTACAATAAAAGTAGAAACATTTTGTTTTTCCATGAGAAAATGGACTTTCACGGAAATCAAAAATTTCTGCAGGAAAAGATTGATTTGGGCAGAATTATCCATCGGGACAATCCAAGTGAAATGCTGCAAGGGAGTGCCAAGTGGAGATGTGCTTGTTGTGCAGAGTACGCCCACATATGAACGGTTCCCCATTAACAAGCTGCTCTGTGTCTGACAACTTCAGGTCTGTGTAACAGGGGCCATGAAATGTAACTGGGCTCAGCTCTACTGTTCCAGTTCAGGTGCCCTCAGCTGGGCCAGTCAAGAGGACAGAGCAGCACCTGGGGGCTCAAAAGGTCAGTCAGGAGTCAGACAGGGGAAGGGCAGGAGAGGAGAGCTGCCAGAGAGAGAAGGGGTTTCCCTGGAGAAGGCTGAAGGCAGGGGAACAGAAAGAGGGGTTTGCTGGCTGGCATTCCCAAGCCAGTCAGCCAGGACCAGAGGTCTGGAAAGGGAAAGCAGGAGGAGCTCACCTACTGATATCTCCTGGGCCAGAGACATAGACCCCGAGGACCTGTGAGAGGGCCAGGGGAGTGAGGGAAGCTCCCAGGCAAGGATATTCCCAGAAGACAGGCCGGGGGGGTGAGGGGTTCATGTTGGGAAGAGAGGGGTTGCACCCCAGGAAGAAGGGGTGGGCTGGCGGTCCTGGCAGAGGGATGAAAGACGACGGATAAGGAGCCTCGCTGTGACAGACAATCCTGGGTTCTGGCGAGAACAAGGACTGTATGCTCTGGGACTATTTGCACTATGTTTTGTTCAGTATCTATATGCTGATGGACTCGAAGACAAGCTCTCATTGGGCTTTGGTCTATTTAGACTGTCTCTTCCTCTGTGTTTGTAACTTCCCAGCACCCTGGGACCTGATCCTGAGCTACCATCACACAGAGAGTGAATCACAATGGGTGTTGCTGAGAGCAGAACCTGACCCGTGAACCCAGAGCTGCGCTGTGGCTCTCCAAGGCAGATCCAAGCTGTGCTGGGTGTGGTGTCGCAGGGCTGGAGGCGTGAGCAGCTCCTGCCTGGGGAGGGCTGAGGAAGCAGAATGCCCTGGCACGGCAAGTGGCCCAGCTTTGGAGACATCAGGCACTCCCTACGTTGCAGGCCTCCAACCGCCACAGAGGGATCGGGCCCCTTGTGTCCACACACAGCAGCCAGCCCAGGCTGCAGTTGGGAGCAGGTGGGCAGTGCAGGTTGAACCAGTGCCCCAGGCGCAGATTTAACAAGCCATAAGGAAACGCCTTCCCCAGTGCATAGGATACAATGGCCCACATCCTCAAAGGTATATACACTTCTTATTTACAATGACTCCCTTGGAAGTTAGCCTAAATAGCTTTGGGGTGTGGCCAACACACTTAGCCCGGATCAGACCAGGACCAGACATCTGGGTGACCTGTACGCAGAGACTCACCAATTGCACTAGCTAAGGATGTACAGGGGCATCAGCCCTTGGGCTCCAGAACATGAAGCAGCAGAAACTGCTGGGGGGTAGGAACGAATCACTTAGTCACATACCATTGTCCACAATGAGTATGTTACACCTTGCTCTGAGGAGCGGGTACCGCTCACTGCCAGAGCCTGGTAGGCCTAGTTTGACTTTTATATTTGGGGGGAGGGGGGCACAGTTCCAGTCAGGCCAATGGGGACATGCATTGGGGGAGGGATTGCATGCCTACCCACAAGGGTGCCATTTCAGATTGGAGGGGAGCACAACTTTTACTGTGATTCCAGGGGCTACTTAGGCAACTGAAAACTCTAGTGTTTTTGCAGATAATAACTTAGAAATATCTGACAGGAGCATTGTATCTAATTCCTATGTCAAGAAAGAAAACTAAATAAATGTTAGACCCACTCAGTTCTAATACTAACATGTTCTGACATCTTGTGGCAAGTCACTTAAGGGACACTGGTTAGGCTTAAAATTGTAAGGTATATTCTTACTCAGATATTCTTACTAAAGTCAGAAGGGACCATCGTGGTCATCTAGTTTGGCCTCCTGCAGGCCACAGAACCTCACCCTGTGTTCCATACTAATGTTAATTGTAACCCAAACCAGCCAAAATCGACCACTTTAGCAAAGCAGGGCAGTCTGCTGAACACCTAGACAGAGCGGGTGGGTCCGTGCTCCTGAAGTCTTTGCCCTCCGTGCATCACTAGCTGCCAGGGGTGAGCTCATTCAGACCCTGCTCACACCTGGAAACCACTGGATGGATCTGTAGCAGGGTGCTGGTGCAAAAGTACCTAATTACCCCTGCTCAGCCAGCTCCAATCAAGGGAAATAGATTGGGGCTGGTGAAAGAGACCTGATGCCTGGCCTGGGGATTGGCTCCACCTGCAGGCCTGACAAGCCGGCAGTTATAAGGGCTGGGAGCCAGAAGAAAAGCCAGCCAGGAAAAGGTCAGACTCTGAGCTGTGGGCTGACTGCAGGAAAAGTGGGAACGAACCCTGTAAGCCTTGTATCTAGCTCAACACTGGTGATGGGAGAACCGTGTATGTGTAAATAGAGCCACAGGTGCTGCATACCTGAAAGCCTCTCTGCACTTTATTGGAACAGCCAGCGGGCTCTGGAAGAGGGGCGTGACAGAGAACCTGTCACAGGATCCACATGTGAATCTGGCACCAGCTGGATGTTTGTCAATTATTTTTCGTCAAGGTCCAAATAGCTTGGTCAAGGTATAGTCAAGGTGCAGACTCCAGAGAAACATTTTTCACACCGCAATAACAATATGATAATAAGTAAATAAAAAGATTTCGGGTTGCATTCAAAAGCATCTGGCAGTCTGGATTTGGCCCCAGGTTCGCCTATTGACTACCCCTGGGCAAGGTCTTCCCATGTAATGAGCCACCTCCCCTGCCTTATCTTCTTAAATCACCACCACCACCCCGATCCCAATGTATGATGCTGAAATGTGTTTGATGGACACATGCAAAAGCCACATATTGCAGCTGAACACTGGCAAGGATAGTGACCAGAAAAGCATGTCCGGTTTTGCTCACTATGTAAGAATGTGCATTCTGGGCCAGCCCTGGCCACGCAGGTGCTCTGTGTCAGCTCTAAGCTGTGTGTATTTTAGGGTATAATTGTCATGTTCTTCTGTCCCAGATCTGGCCTGGGCGCACAGCGTGCTTATATTCAGCATAAATTCCTTGAACGCTCCGCCAGGTATGGCTGGGGTTCCTTTAAATAAGGTATTTACACACAGCACCACCTACTGGCTGAACTGTATAATACAGTCAAGCATTCCGTGCCATCTCCCCCTCGAAGTTCTACATCCCTCCTGTAGGGGATGTCCAGAATGGCTCGTGACCAGGAGCGCCAACCTCAGGGCAGACTGTCAAACATAAGGCAAACATCCCAAACTGGTGGTATGTTCTGTAATTAGATTTCACCAACCCAGGAACAAATGTGAACTCCTAAAGCACTGTAACAGTCTTACCATGGAGTCACAGACAGTCTCCGTGGGCACTTTGGTCTATCTTGTCACCTAGGCAAGCTGGACCATGTGATAGATGGTCACTTACACCAAAGACCACAAAATATTCAGGTTGCTTCCAGTCCCAAAAGACCAGTCACTTACCCCAGGTCAATTGGTACCCTAGATTGTGCAATAAAGGCAACGCTTATAGCCAGTCCTGTAATCAACTACCTAAAAATGTAGTAAGCAGGAAAAATAAATGAGAGTTATTTGCAGGTTAAAACAAGCAAACATACACACACAAATGAGTTACCATCTATGGCTCCTAAAGGTGACAGAGATGCAGTAATCTGTCTGTTCAAAATGTCTTTCAGGGAGGACCCAGGTTGGCTCTGGGGATCTCTGCATTAGTTTAGAGTCTCTGGCCCTGTGAGAGTTAAAATAGCAAAAAAAGAACCATTTCTTCTTGTGAGCATCTTTATACGACCTTCCCCCCCAAGGTTCAAACTGATGCGACGAGGGCTCTTGCACGTAACTTCTTCATGGGTGGATGGAGCATTCAGCAAAGCATCCAACGAAGTGGGTATTCACCCACGAAAGCTCATGCTCCAATACGTCTTTTGTTAGTCTATAAGGTGCCACAGGACTCTTTGCTGCTTTTACAGATCCAGACTAACACGGCTCCCCCTCTGATACTTGAGCAAAGCTTTTTGTCCTGGCTGGCCCATTAAGTCTTGATAGTCCTTCTTGATGGGCATGGGGGAAACCACTCTTCCCGTCTGAGTTCACAAGTTCAGAGCAGGCATTTTTACAATTATAAAACAAACATATTTTACCTTGTAGCGTGGAATATAAACATTACAAGTGAGACTAATGCATGCAGCAATGTACACAATGTAGTAGGAAGAGAGCCTGAGACATAAGCTCTTGTATCAGAGGCCTGGTATGATGCAGAACCTACTCACAGAACCTGGCAAGAGCAGGGCTGATATTTGCAGAAATACAAATTCCTAAGAAGTGCTAAGTACAGAGTACTCACACAAACACATCCCGATATTAAGTGGTACCAGATATCAAGGATGGTACAAAAACATTCCCCAAGGATAACAGAAACACACTGACCCCTCCTAAAAGATAAGGTCAGGATGACAGTATGTAACTTGTTTGTATCAGGGTATAAAGATATATCTCAGAGGGCATATCTCTGGCCAGCCTAGGGGGCAGTGGAAAGTCCTGCCACTGACTGAGCTACGTCCATTGTCATGGGCATACATGTCTTAGTATCCTCGTAGAGTCTGCCAGGTGCTATTAGCATGTTTTGTTGACAATAAACCTGGCTGGGTGCTTTCGTACCTTAACGAATCTTATGGTCATTGGGCAGTTTGCTCAAGGTCTGCTGTGCCAGCAGTCTGCGCAGAGCTGGGGAAGCACACAGGGAGAACACACACACAGCCAAATATATAACCTCACACACATCTCATAGAGTCTAAACACTAAATACATTCTTCTAAGACTAATATCTATGTTGAACAAAACTAGCATACAGGTGAACGGATTTGGTTTCCAGCTATGAGTTTGTCTGGAACTGAGAAGGTTGTTGGTCTTTGATCCTTTGATCACGCACACTCTGAATGCATAGCTTTTGTCTTTGTAAGTTGTTACCGTGGTGAACTGGCCCATGCAGTTCAGAATACCGACACATAGGCACCGACTCCATGGATGCTCTGGGGCTGGAGCACCCAAGGGGAAAAATTAGTGGGTGCTCTGCACCCACCAGCAGCCAACCTCCCCGCCTCGCTATACCTCACCTTTTCCTCTGCCACCTCCACCTCCTCCCCTGAGTGCACTGCATCCCCGCTCTTCCACTTACCTCCCAGCGCTTGCTGCCACCAAACAGCTGTAGCAAGCTCCAGGAGGGATGGGGAGGAGTGGAAACGTGCTGCACTCAGGGGAGGAAGCGGGGAAGAGGCGGGACTGGGGCGGAGACTTTGGGGATGGGAGCAGGAGGGGGTGGGACAGGGGTGGAGTCGGGGCAGGTCCAGGGGCAGGGGTGGGGTCAAGCACCCACTGGCACCAGTAGAAGTCGGCGCCTATGCACCAACAGGGCTAGTCAGGGCTGTGTCAGGTGACTTGTGCTCTGGGAGGAGGTGAGGGGGATTGTAAATCCCTTCTGAGATGACTGAGATGTCAGCTCCTGAGTCAGTTTTAAAGTCAATAGTGTTGCCCTGAATATTCAGTTTCACTCTCCAGGCAGGCTCTGTGATAGATCCCAGAAACAATGGCTCTTGATTGTCTGTAATATGAGCCAACTCCCTGACTGCTTTGGTGCATCAAAGAACTACAAAATGTCCATATTTCATGCATGTATTATACCATGCGCCTCTGGCTGGACAAGCATCATCTCTTGGTATATGACTTTTTCCTCAGCTTGTGCATGTTGGTTGCAATTTACCCCTCTTAGCCTGGGAGTTCTGTCTCCACGTCTCCACTTCTCAGAGGTTTCTGATAATGACTTTTAACAGTCAAGTGTCTGTTTATAGCTTCTAACCTACTTTCGGGTTTTCCAGTTGCTCCTGCCTTTTGTTTTGTTGTTTGACTAATTCTGACTGCTTTGTTTTCTATATAGCTGTGGGAAGGGTTAAATTTCTTATCAGTTGTAGCTGCTGTGAAATGTTTTATCTGTTAACCCAATAACCAGCCTGTCTCTAATGTTTGCAGGTTTTGCATCCCCAAAATCACAGTTTTCAGCCAATATATGGAAAGCACTTATAAAACGTTCAGCATTTTCTCTGGTCCTTGAATTCTCTGATGAAAACATGCTCTTTCACAGACCACATTTCTCTGGGGTGTAAAGTATGCATCAGACATAGCCATAATCATTTCATAGTCATCTTTGTGACTGTCTTCAATAACATCAAAGGGTTTAAAGATATGCTCTGCTTGTTTCCCCACAGCATAGTTTAAAGAAGATACCTGTATATCTCCGGTTTCTTAGTGGAGTTTACTTGCAGTTCAAAATCTTGCAAAATCTTGCTTCCATTGTAAGGTCTGTCAAAGCTTACCTTCTCTACGGCATGGAAGAGAGGCATGTTGATGAGATCCTGCAACCTTTGTTGCTTTTTTCCTTCTGTTCCTGTTCTTAATTTACTACCAACACCCTTCCTGTTCCTCTGTACCAGATCTGGACTGGTCACAGAGTTTGCTTATACACCCCAGGTGTGTTCATCATAAGATCCTTTAATGCTCTACAGGTATGGCTGAGGTTCATTTAAATAAGGTATTTTACACACAATGCCAACTAGTGGCTGAACCGTAGACTACAGCTTAGCGTGCCATTTCAACAACTGCAGCTGCGTAGGCCCTGCTGATGATACACACTGTGTGAGCTAGGAATAGCCCAGAGCTGCTTCTTTGGTGCAAAGGCAAAATACATTCAACCCCTGGCAACAATGAAGAAGGCTCCTTTGCCTACCAACATATTGCCAGAATAATTCCGTATAGACCTGCCAGGCTTTCTAAGGTCAGAAACATGCCCATGAAGATCACAGAGGGGGGCTCAGGCTGGACACAGAGTCTGGGCTTCCATCCATTTCCTAGTGTGGTCACTTTGATTTCTGGCAAGTTCTCAGAGGCACCAGTGGTACTGGTGGATTTCTCATTCAGCCCTGACCAGCTGGCAGGTGAAATTAGCCCACATTCACTGTTCAGGGACAGGCATGGCCTGTGCTTTGGAGACGCTCCAGGCAATTCCCCATTTCAGGAGAGCTTGTACTAACCAGGGTTGTGGATCAGTCACTTGCTACTAGGATGCACCTCAGTGCAACATACCAGGGTACAATCCAGATGCATGAGCAGCTGTGTCACCCCTGCCCTGCAGCTTTGGGTGCCTTACAATGCCTTGCTGAAGTAGCTCCCACCTGGGCCGCTCACAAACAGCCTTCCAGCAGGCAAACCACACCCTCAGTGTCCATGTGTAACTGCAGCTTGCCGGCCACGCTGGGTTACACTCCGGCTCTCAACAGCCTGGGTTATACTGCAGGGTGACCCCAACAGACCCCAGTCTCAGATTTCCCCCCAGAAATGTATGTCCTGTTCTGCCCAGCCCTCTCCTGATACAAATACAATATAAATCTCTTGAGTCTGTTATTCCTTTGAGGGACTAATATGCACATAACTTGCCACCCCAAATGAAGTTGCCCAGACACTTCAACTTGAATACACTGGATTAGCTAAAACAGTAAAACAAGTTTATTTAACTACAAAGAGAGAGATTTTAAGTGAATACAAGTAACAAGGCATAAATGTCAGAAATGGTTACAAGAAAAATAAGAAGACATTTACTAAACCTAACTTAACAAACAATATCAGATTCAAGCAAAGTTTCTCACCGCCTGCTTTCAGCAGTCTGATTGACCAAACCCTGTAGGTCAGGACCCCTCTCCCAGAGTCCAATGGCTGCTTCTTTTGTCGCTTAAGGTCAGAGCATCCCTTGGGTATAGCAAATCGGGATGACTGCTCCAGGCCTCCTGCTTTGGGAGGACCCATGCTTCAGTGTGCGTGTGTCGTGCCGGGGGCACTAGGCTGGCCCGGGGGGTGGGGTTAGGTGTTTGGGAGGCCAGACTGGCCCGGGGGGTGGGGTTAGGTGTTCGGGGGGCCAGGCTGGCCCGGGGGGTGGGGTTAGGTGTTCGGGGGCCCAGGCCGGCATGGGGGGTGGAGTTAGGTGTTTGAGGGGCCAGGCCAGCCCGGGGGGTCAGCGGGGGGCCTGGCGCCGGCAGCAGGGGTTGGGCCCACACTCACCGGCAGGAAGCGCACATCGTATTTTTTTCTTGCTCAGCCACCGCTGCATCCTAGCGCCACCTGAACACGCCAGTGCCAGGCTGACCCCACCCATTGCCCTTCTGCCCTGGACCCCTCCCTTTTCTGCGACCCACCAGCAGAGGGGGCCCCCTCGCCCCTAGCACAGGTGCCACCCTGTGACTCTCCATCGTCCCTTGCCCCCCAGCACTGGTGTCCCCTCCCCACACCAGATTTCACATGTATAAAAAATGTTAAGGGGGGCCCATATAGGCTGATTTGTCCCAGGCCCTACACCCCCATAGGGACAGCCCTGCTTAAGGTGCAGTGAATGCGATGGGCAGGGAGAGAGCGGGGGGTGCCTTGGGCTGTTTGTCCCGTCCTTTAATAGTTTCAGTCCCCCTCTTGAAAAACATTTCCTACTGGGCACCAGGGGGCAAAGATTTTATGTGGAAGGAGGCTCCCTGCTGGCTTTTTCTCACCTGCTTGAGCTTCCTTTGTTTCCCTTGCAGCTTGATGACTCTGTTTCCTGCTTAAATGCAAATTAAGCAGAGCACACATCCCTTTGTTTAGGACAGACCTGTTTGCCAGCCTCAGTTTGGGCCGGGCTGTGGGATTAGGAACATGTGTTAATATCATACAGGGAAATCTTACAACTTTACATACAATGTTGCCACACATATTTTTTCAGAGTGAATATGACAGCTTTCAAACGAGTTTTCAAATGATACCTTACAAGACATGCCTTGTACAAAAATGTTAACAATAGTGCGTCGGGTGTGACTACAGGAGTGCATTCCGTCACACTCAGGCTGTGGCTACACTTGCATTTCAAAGCGCTGCCGCTGCAGGGTGTGTTTTCACATCCTGCTGCAGCGCTGCAAATTTGTAAGTGTAGCCAAGCCCTTAGGGTATGTCTATGCTGCAGTTATACTCCCCCAAATGGCCTGTACTAGCAGACTTGGGCTCATGGAGCTCGGACTGCAGGGCAATTCAACAGATGTCCGGGCTCATGCTGCAGCCCAAACTCCGAGACCTTCCCTCCTCCATAGGCACGGGAACTAGGAGTGCGGGAGGTGTTGCGGCACCCCTGGGCTCCCAGCTGCCGCCCCGCCCCCAAGGCTATGAGGCCACCCCGTGCCTGCGGATCTGCTGCTGCCCCACTCCTGGGGCTTTGCTCCCAGTCTCAGCTCAGGGGTGGTGGGTGGACCCAGGTAAGGGAGTAGCTGTCAGCACCCCCACTATTAAAGTTGCTCCAGTGCCACTGCCCTTCTTACAGGGTCCTAGAGCCCAAGCTGAACCCTGAGCCCGTGGGCACCAGGTTTGTATAATTTTGGTGGTCTCCAGAACAGGCCCAAGCAGAGACGTCCCATCCATAGGATGGACCAGGGCAACCACCCCAGACCCCGCACTCTGGGGGGCCCCACGCTTCAGGGGCATGTGGGGTCCAGGGTGGCCTGGGGGATTAGCGGGGAGCCTGGCGCCAGCAGCAACAAGCAACCTGGCCCCAGCCTGCCCTGCTCCGCAGGCTCCCAGCGTTGCTCAGGGGAGAGGGTGGAAGCCGGAAAGAGGCAAGGCGGGGACTTGGGGGAAGGGGTGGAGTGGGGGTGGGGGTGGAGCAGGGGCGGGAAGAGGCCAAGCGGGGCGGGGCGGGGCGGAGCAGGCTGGGGCCAGGTCGCTCACTGCTGGCACCAGGACCCCCAACCTCCCAGGCCTCCATGGACCCCGCATTCCGCTGAAGCGTGGGGCCCGGAGCGGTTGCAATAGGATGGACTGGACAGCTCTGCAAATATAACCCAAACGTTGGTGGAGCCGGGCCCGAGTTCCTGAATATTAGTGGAGCAAAGGCACCATGGGCTCATATAACTATGAGCCCATGAGCCAGCTCCCCATTTCCTACCCCCGATCCCGAGGGCGGCGAATGCTTCCTGGCTCCTTGTGCCCTGCCAGGAAAGTGAGAGCACCCCAGGGCAGGTGGTATTTGCCCTGCTCTGAGTCACAGTCACTCTGGCCTTGGCTGCCAGGCTGCACCTTAATGTCCCAGCTTTACCTGGTCGCGTCCCCATGTCACTGGCCTCTCCTCCCACCTATTTGTGTGTTAACATCTCTACCCACCACATGGGACCTGACCCTCCAAACCCTCACACCCACTGGTACCCATTCACTTGCATGAGATGATGTGCATGAGTAAAGGCTTCTTTCCTGAGTACGGAACATAGGGGTGGGACTGCCCCACTCCACCTTCCTGTCCTTTTCTTCCTTCCCCTCCCACGTTAACGCCAGTCAGCTGTTTAACCTCATCACACCTTGTCCCCGCCACCACCCCTGAAACTGCCAGGGCCGGTGCAAGCATTTAGGTGACCTAGGCGGTCGCCTAGGGCACTAGGATTTGGGGGGGCGGCATTTTCTTCGGCAGCGACTGCGGCAGCCAGATCTTCAGCCACTCCAGTCGCCACTGGCATTTAGGCGGAAGGAGCTGGGGCAGGGGAGCGAGGGGAGGGCCGCCTGCGGTAAGTAAGGGGGGGGCGGCACGCAGGGGAACTCCACGCCTCAGCTCACCCCTGCCCCGCCTCCTCCCCGAGCATGCCCTGGCTGCTTCACTTCTCCCGCCTCCCAGGCTTGCGGCACCTAAGCTGATTGGCGCCGCAAGCCTGGGAGGTGGGAGAAGTGAAGCAGCGATGGCGTGCTTGGGGTGGAGGCAGAGCAGGGGTGAGCTGGGGTGGAGGGGTGCCTCAGGGCCCAGAGTGGGGGTGGGGAGCTGCCACGGGGGGGGGGAGCTCAGGGCGGGGGCTCGGGGACGGGGGAGGACGCAAGGTGGAAGTTTCGCCTAGGGCGCGAAACATCCTTGCACCGGCCCTGCAAACTGCAATTGCTGGGCCTGGGCCTGACCTCCCGCAGACTGACCTGCAGTGTAAATCCAAGGAGTTGCTCCTGGTTTACCCGGGCACATGGGAGAGCAGAACTCTGGACCTTGAACAGCTGTAACCAAGTCCAGTGTTTCGCCCACAATATCTGGTTTCTCCTCACACACCAGTATAGAGCTAGGCCATGTTGGGAGCTAACCCGAGATCTCCTGCGTCCCACTTCAGTGCCTCAGCCACAAGCCTATCCTCCCCTCCTAGGTATGTGCCCCAGCAGCCCAGTGGTCTATCAGGGGAGCGACCGGCACGCTCGGAATGGCTGTGGCTGCATATGTCTGGATTTAATGGGGGTGGCGGCTCGTCTCCGAGAAGTGTGTGTGGAAAGCACATCGGCTGAGCTGCATCTTGGCTGATCAGCTCCCAAGGAGCCACTCCAGTTTCTAGGGTAAATAATTGACATTTTATTGTCTTCAGTAGAAGGTTTATGACTCATTCTCAGCTCCCCAGCCTGCCAGAGTCCAGCTGCAAGCCGGAAATTAATGGGAGTTTCTGCTCCATTCAAATCACCTTTTACAAGGTGAAAAGTTACCGGAAAAAAAGCCAGGACAAACTCAGACACTCACTGGGTTCCAGATGGGAAACCAGCAGGGTGGTGCCATTCCCAACACCCAGAACCAATCCATCCTCCCAGGAGATACAGGAGCTGTCATATTCAATCAGGCCCAGCTGGCCTGAAATCCTGTCTCCAAGTGAACAGTCCCTGGTGTTTCAGGAGAAGGCAAATAAAAAAGGTTGACGCCTCTGCACAGTCCTGGACCCAGCCACTCCAAGCAAGAGGATGCCATGGTGTTCCTGAAGTGGGGCTGTGAGATGGGGGGGTCAGCTGACCCAATATCCACCACGCGGCTGAGTCCCTGAGTGTGAGCGTGTCTGTGTGAAAGGGGCAGACGATATGAAGGGACTAAGGAAAAGGGGGAGCTAGTCCAGTGCTTCCCAACCCGTGCTACACATACTTCTGGGGGTACGCAGAGATCTCCCAGGGGGTACATCAGCTCATCTAGGTATTTGCCTAGTTTTACAACAGGCTACATAAAAAATACTAGCTAAGTACAAACTAAAATGTCATACAGGCAACAGCTTGTTTATACAGCTCTCTATACCATACACCGAAATGTAAGTAGGATATTTATATTCCAGTTGCTTTATTTGATAATTATGTGGTAGCAATGAGAGAGTAAGAAATGGCTCAGTACTAGTGTGCTGTGGCACTTTTGTGTTTTTATGTCTGATTTTGTAAGCAAGTCGTTTTTAAATGAGGTGAAACTTGGAGTACGCAAGACAAATCAGACTCCTGACAGGGGTACAATGGTCTGGAAAGGCTGAGTGCCACCAAGCTAGTCAATTCCGTGCTTGGCAGCAGCCAGCGGCCCCTTGGAGGGACTCGGAGAGAATTTGTCATTGGTTCTGTGTCCGCCAACCCAGGTTGGTGGGGGAGGGGCTGCATGGCACACTTGCCAGGCCCCAAAACACAATCAGAGGGAAAGAGGAAGTGTTGTGAAGCTGTCAGGGCACTGCAGGGCAGTACCAGACACAGAGGCTCACAGCCCAGTCCCACCCCTCCCTGTCATGGAATCCTCTGATCATGTTCAGCAGCAGCTCTCCAGCCAAGGATCCCAAAGCCCTTGGTCAACATTATTACGGAACCGATTTATGGCACAGCTCCGCCACCCTCACTCGCCATTAGCTTCAAGGACTACGTGGTGCGATAGGGACTTGCGGCCCTGGGACCTAGCCCTCCCAGACCCTCTGGGGAGCAGATGGACAGGGACAATGAGGCTTAGGGAGGCAGTCGCTTTCCCAGAGTCCCGATACAGGCCAATGTCAGAGCTAGGACTAGAACCCAGGAGTCCTGGCTCCCAGTCCTGTGCTCTTTGGGACCACGCTGCCAAAGAAACTGCCAGTATATGTGGGGGCAAAACAGCAGATTTTCTCCTGGCTTTCTCTGTTCTCTCTCCGCTTGGAGCAGTTTGTTTATGGCAGAGGTATGCGAACTTCCCAAATATTCCTGATGGGACTGCAAACAGACCAGAACGCTTCCACCGCAGCATAAGAGGCTAGAATAAACCACAAGCAGGCACAACAGGGTGGGGATGCACAGGGCCAAATCCTAACAACTTTTCACCTTCCAGACATCAACGCTGCTGGGCCAGTTAGCCCCGCTTGCTGCGATGTGGACTAATTTTCTAGTGGCTCTGATGGGTCTATACCTTGTGACCACAAGGTGGCGCTATTGAATATTATTCATGGGCACCACAAAAATTCCAGCTGCCAAGCGCTGGAAGATACAGGAGACTTGCCCAGCTATCGACCAGGGACGTAAAGAATGGGAATGGGCAACCAGATGTCCTGATTTTATAGGGACAGTCCTGCTATTCAGGGCTGTGTCTTATATAGGTGCCTATTGCCCCCCCCCCTCCCCACCTCCTGTCCTGATTTTTTCACACTTGCTATCTGGTCACCCTAAATGGGGCCAAATTGTGACATAGGTTTGTTGTTACTGGGCAGCTGAACTGGCAGCTGCTGGATATGAATGTGATTTGCGCAGTGGACAAGCAAGCCCTGGGTAAGAGTTTGAGATGGTGACACCAGGGCTGGCCAGCGCGCCGCGCAGCGCGCAGGCGGGGCGCCGCGGCGGCGGCAGGCAGGCGAGAGCTCCGTGACCTCCCACAGGGATGGGGATGCGGGCGGTGCGGCTCCCGGCTCCGGTGCCGCATCAGGCGGCCAGGCATGGTCCACCCCCGCGCAGCGCACGAGCCCGCCACTCCGCGAGCGCCCCGCGCGCCGCCGTGCTTGGGGCAGTGGAAATCCTAGAGCCGCCCCTGGGTGACACAGGTGATCAGGGGTTGGGGCTGAGGGATTCGGAACCGAGAGAGGCTTGAACAGCTCCAAGGGACAGCTGGGCCCTGGGGACAAAGGGAGGCCCAGGTCTGATCTCCCTCTCTAAGGGGGCAGGGTTCCACGGTGCTGCAATGCAGCACTGCCATTGGCTCCCCCTTCAAGGCTCTTTGGCCATCACTGACCCCAGCCCTGCCACGTCTCTGGCCCTTCCCCCTCCTGGCAGCCCCAGGGGAATTCGCAAGAAACCCTTTGAACTGACTGTGATCTGGAGACACTGCGGGGCTGGTTCCCCCCAGCCCTGCATCCTGCGTGGTAACTTATCCCTGTGCAGAGCGGGGCTGACCAGCCCCTGGGGCGGTCTGGTAGCGTCACACCCCCAAGGGCAGGCAGGGGGAATCGGGCCCCGAAGCCACAGCGCAATATTTACAGTCCCTGGGCCTGACTCTCTGTTTGCAGGTGAATTTCATGTTGGGGAAGGAGCCCTGCACCTCCCATTCATCCCCAGGACAGGGGCAATGTAGCACCGTCCTGCCCTAACCTGGAGGGACCCCCCTGGGGGACAGGCTAGTTTGGTCTGTGGGCCCCAGCCAGCCCGGGGATCCTGATGTTTGTGACCCGCTCACCTGGGAACTGGAGGGAGGCCACCACAACTTTAAACCCCGACCAGCCTGTGGTGGGGGAAGCCTTTGGCCTAGAGGTGAACGACTCCATATGCCGTTTCCGGTCCCCTGAGCCACCCACTGCCATTATACCCGCAAACAGACATAACAAGGCCTAATGACTCCTTATCTTCGCGGGGTGGGGACTGCACTCCTGCTAGTCCCAGCCTGCTGGCCCCAGCTCCGCCTCGCTGCAGCTCGGAGGATGTTCTCCGTACAGCAGCTGCCTGTGGTTTCCTTTGGTCTGATTCAGTCACTGCGCGTCAAAGCCTGGATGTGACATGAATTGCTGTGACTCCTGCCTGTGTCTCTGCTGCTCTGGCTATTCTAGTGCCACCGAAACCCACTCCGGATGAGGGATTTTCCACCCCAGCAAGTGACGGGCATTTCCTGCCTGCAGGGACTTTAATTTTCCTGGGGATCCCGTCCCGGCTCTATCCAGGACCCCTATTCGTAAACATTCACAAACAAGCTTTTCTCAGTCAATAGTGATGATGGCCTGCCTGTTCCTTCAGCAGCTCTCAGAGCCGGAGGTCCACATGGTCCCAAGTGCACAGGGAAGCCGTGTGTAGCAGCACTGGGCCCCTACATGGGAGAGGTGAAGCAGCCTCTCCTCCGACGCCCACGAAAGCCCCTCAGCAGGGATGTTGTAGGGACAAAGATCTACAAGAGGGGAGGGACTGCTGGGTGGATGGAGAGGAGCCTGCATAGGATACTGCTGATTCCCAGAGGACCCCACCTTGGGCAGGAGTTTGGGAACAGCCTCTCCATCCCACACCCACCATCACTTCCCACTGAAATGCAGCCACCTCTGGGGTGAAACACAGCAGCTGCTCAACAGCACACGGCAACTCTGCAATACACAACGTTTTGTTTGTTTGAAAAGGAAAGAAAAGAAGAATCCTGTGTCCAGGGGCCATGTAGGGAGGCAGATTATAATCACGCGAGTCTGGACTTGTCTCAGACACCTGGTTCATGTGAAAAGGGTCTTCAGTGACCACAAGGGTGTTGGCGTGATGCCTTATCCAACAGATACACCATGCGGGGGCAGCACTGAGTCTCTCAATCCCCATAGTGACAGCTGGGCTCATTTCAGCTTGTGAGCTCAGCGGAGTCTCTAAGGGTCAGGGTAAAGCCTGCGCTGCCTGCCGGGAGCAGAGGCAGGCTATGCTGGAGCAACAGTCGACGATAGAGGGCTCAGTAAGACAGACCTGTGCTTGCTGTAAGCAGTTATTTGGTGCTTCCATCGGAGAAGGGGCGGAGGCTGCACAATCCAGATCCAGATGCGTTCTGAACCCTCCCAAAGTTCAGGGCTATGAGGATCCAGGGTGTCATGTGACCAGCACCCCCTGCAGTGCCGGTGAGGCCCAGACCAGGTCTTAGAATGACACTAGGGTGCACAGGCTGTGCTAGTCACTCTGCAAGAGGCAGGAAGAAGCATAGGGTCTGGCTGCAGGCAGCAGCCGGAGTAAACAAATCCCCTGGTCTGTCACTGCACAGAATCCAGCCTGTGCCCCGCTCTGAGAGACTCCAGGAGCCAGGCTCTCCAAAGTGCTCTGCACCCCCTCCCCCTGGGGTTCAGGCCAGGCCCATCGCGTCAGGCACAGATGCTGTCCCTAGCATGTAGGAACCCTGCAGTCACGCTTTGGGAACAGGCATGGCAGAAACGGGGTAACGACCTTCAACACTCTGCCCCAGCCATGCCAGCCCAGTCATCACAGCTTGGCTACTGTGCTGCTGTGTTACGGGTCCTTCAGCAGGGGGCGCTGGTGAGCAGTACTGCTCCCATCCTGCCCCTCCCCTCCCCCGGCCCCCAGTGTTACAACAGGCCGGGGCGTCCATCCGTGGGAGGATGTGAGAACTTAGGAAGCTGGGGGGAGCGGTGGCTCTGCGGGCACAAAGAAGGGGCGTTCTCAGAGGCACACGCCTCCATCCATCCCCTGGCCGGGGATACTCAGCGCTAGCCCCAGCCCGGGAGCCTGTGTAACAGGCTGGGGGGATGGGGAGCGTTAAATGTTAATCCACAGCGTTGTCTGTGTAATGGAGAAACAATAACGCTTTGAGGAGCCAGAGCAGGTGCTGGCTGGAGAAGAAGAAGGGCTCTGTTCTGCAGGCAGGGGCGCTGGCAGCTGCCTCTCCCAGCACAGCTTGCCTTTGGGACTTGGGGGGCATGTTTCTGCCTGTGGGACAGGAAGGCCCCGCCTGATCCCACTGCAGCCAGCACAGGCACCCGCCAGGGGCTGGCTGAGCTGGAGATGCACAATTCCTACCACTGACTGGAGCAGCACCGAGGCCCCGGCTGAGCTAAGGGGCACTGCACAGCCACATAGGGAGAGCCAGGCCCTGCCTTCCATAGGTCACCATCTGAACGGAGCCCACAGACCCAGGGAGATTTATTGTCCTCCTGTTGCAGAGGGGGACCTGAGGCACAGATGAGGGACTGGCCCGAGGTCACAGAGGGAGCCAGTGGAAGAGCAGGGACTGACCCCAGCTCCAGCCTTCGTCGTATGCTCAGCATGGAGAGCCCAGTTCTTTGGAGATGTTCATGTACTGAAAGGAGAGCAGGTTAGGCTGCCTGCCAGTCGTGTGTCCGCCCCAGAACCTGCCTCTCAATCCACAAGCCAGCAGCCAAATGGCTGACCCCGGAGGGTGTGTATCTAACTACACAGCAATCCATTTGAAACGTCTCTGCCCCACTTCCAGGGTCAATTCCCAGCTTATAGTCCATCCCAGCCCCAAACACACAATCTCTGATGCCGAGCTCTACAGGAGAGCTCCGAAGCCACAGCTGGCAGGCTCGTTCGAACCCTGGAAAGGTCCACTCTGGATCCAGCAGACATCAGAACCCCCCATCTCCTCCCCCACGCCCTGCACTGCACGGCCAGAGCCTAGCCCTGGATTCTCATTACGCAGTTAGTGGGAAACATTGAGAACTAGGCAAGCTGGCTCTGCTGAGGTTGATGGGGTGTGGAGGGGTCTTTGAAAGAAAGATACAGGAGCCTCTGTTCTTCCTGGCCAATGGTCAGCAGAATTCAAAGACGGCTGAAACGTGACTCAGCGTGCGAGCCATTGGGCGTTCCTGGCTCCTCTCCATCAGAGATGCTCATGGAACAACTACAAGGTGATTTTTCTGTCTCCAGTCCAAAGCCACCTGTGTCCTTTCTACATCCCACCAGAAGCGGGATGCTCTGAGTGTGGCCAGCTCTCATGCTTTTTTACTGTCACTCTAGTGCTCTCTGGTGTTTTCCCTTGGGCCCCAGCTCCTGGAGTCCTGTGATTACGGGAGAATCTAGATGAAAAGTACCTTTCTCCCCCTCATGATGAGAGAGGAAAGCTTGGAAACAGAGCCCCGAAAGGATCCGAAGCCAGAAGGCAAAGAACTCCCCCCCCCAAATGATGATTATTTTAAAATTACACATGTTTAAGCCAATCTAAGGATTTGGGGGGCCTCACTCGTGTGTTTTGAATGCTTGGCTTTGGTAATGCTGTACTCCTGGGTATGGGACCACTGTCCTGGGTCCCCAACTCTGTCTCAGTGTAGCCAGGACTTGGAAAAATGTTTAAATGCAATATTGTCTCCGTCCTCCAGAGGTGACCGCTCCCACCGCTGCTGGGTAGCTAGCGGCTGCCTATTAGCGTGACTTATTATTTATATGGGGTAGCAGCTAGACTCCCAGGAGCCCCACGTGCTAGGAGCTGCCCATACAGGCACCGGAAAATCTGTGCTTGCCCCCAGGAACTTACCGCCCCCGGGAGCAGATCTGTGGAGGAAGAAGATGTCCTTTCCCACAGTGACCCTTCTTGCTGTGCTGCACCCACGCCTCTCTCCTGACGGCCGCAAGCGTTTGAAGCTACAAGGCACAGCAGCACCTGGAGTCTCCCCCTGGCTAGGGTAGGCCAGAAAAGAGAATCTACCTAGAGAAGTGCCCCTCCGGGGGCAGAACACACAGTACATCGTGTTTTATTGCTACGCCCTGCCCTGTGGGCGCCTGCTAGAGAGGAGAAGGGCATCTGCCAGCGAGGGGCATGTCAGCACTGGCAGCAGATACCAGCATCAAGGCTGGAAGTTAACACCTCTGAGACGCAGCGGGAGGAAGTTACGGCTCGTAACTATGGTTTGTGTCCCACAAGTCTCCAGGGCCTCGCTCATTGAAAGCGAATGACAAACAGGGAATTAATACCATGCAGATGCAAACAACTGTCCCCATTGTGCACAGGCCGGGGCTGTGCGTTTAATGTCTCAATTAGCAGCTAGTAGGCTCCAAAAGGCGATTCATCCAGTAACCGCAAATTCGTCAGATCACCCCCGCCCCCTCCTCGGGTAGCCCCGCTTGGCTGGGCACTTTCCCAGGAGGAGCCCTTTGCCCCGCAGTGCTGTGTAATTGCAGAGGAGGGGTGACTGCAGCTTGGCAGGGCTTGGAATGCTGGGAGCATTAGGTAACAGAACACAGCGAATGGCAGAACGTGCCCTGACAGCCAGCCTGCCTGCCCCAAAGCGCGGCCAGCCCGTGAGAACATCCCGGCCCCAAGGATGAGGAAGGGTAGGGAGGAAGAGCAAATCAAAAGGCTGTTCGGGGTCTGTCTTCACTGCCGAATTAACCCGGGTTCTTACACAGGCAAATCAAAAGACATCCCCCTTGCAGGAGATCAGTGCATGTCAGGAGTAGGGGAGCCGCGAGTGATAATTCTCTTTAGAGCTCTCCATGCACAAGGAGCAGCTGTGGCCCGGCTCAGAGAACAGCAAAGCAAGAAGGGACCAAAGCCAAGTTTCCCCAAGCGAGTAGACAGTGTATATCCCCTGAGTGCTGGGAGCTGAGCACAGACTGGCTACTTATCCCTGCAGACAGCAGAGAGATTGAAAGGTGCACTGCATAAAAACAGCCAGCACCGCAGAGGGTGACCAGACAGCAAATGTGAAAAATCAGGACAGGGGGTGGGGGGTAATAGGAGCCTATATAAGAAAAAGATCCAAAAATCGGTACTGTCCCTATAAAATCAGGACATCTGGTCACCCTAGTACCACGGTTACTTGGCTAACAAATCCCATTGGGCGGGAGGGGGTTATGGAGACGTCTCCTGGGAAGGACTGGAGCCAGAAGCAGGCGGCTGCAATACATGATCTAATCATTAGACCAGCCTCCCCTGCTATTAGTTAACAAAAGGAGAGACACAGGGAGGAATAACAGCTTCCCAATTATCTTCCCTCATCAGCTTCCCGGGCTGCTATCATCTGGCACCTGCCCTGGCCAGCTTCCAAGTCAGAGCCCAGCTCTGGCTCCAAAAGGCTGGCGCTCCTCCATGGCTCTGACCGTGCTCCCCCACACACCCCTGGACCAAAGGTGCCTTTTTGGGCTATGTGTCACTGGGAGGTGTTTGCACAGCTGTGCCTGAGCCAAGCTGCCTCATGTGCATGGGCCCAGAGTCACCTCATCCTGCCCCCCGCTCCAGCCCCTTGCCGGGCACTGGGCCAGCCACAGAAGCAGCCTCAATATCCCCAGGGAGGCAGAGGTTGCCCTGCATGTCATGGGTAGACGGGACTGGTGTCTCACAATTAACTGGTTAATCATCAATAACAGTCCAAGTGGGTTAATGAAATAAAGATGCCTGGTCCATGGTCTCGGCAGGGCAGGGAAAACTCTCCTCTCGGAGCTTCCCTCTCATTTCTTGGCCACATGCCCCGCACCTCTCACACCCAGTGAGTCAGGGAGATATTTACCTAGAGGCTGAAACTCTAAGGACCCGATCCTGGAATCAGCCTGCACCCCAAGTGGCTAGTTTGTGCATATGGGGAGAAGGGGAACTCAGGCCTGCAACCTCGGTCATTCCAACCTGACTGACAGGATGGATGAATTCCAGCCACCTCCTGCACAGATGAAGGGTGCAAAGGATTCTGAGTATATCTAAGGAAGGGTGAATGGAGTTTGAGAGAATGTATGAAAGAGATGGATGAGGTGAATTTAGCTAGGTAACTGTTGTGACTCAGTTTCACCTTGAAATCTCTGAGGTCTGTACTGCATGCAAAGACAGCAGCCATTTTGTGTGCAGCTCAGTGCAGACTGTTGCAGAGGAGACACACACACACACACACACACATACTGCGCTCTCTCTCCTGGAGGCATTACCTTTGTTCTTGTTTGTTGCCTTCATCTAATAGAAAGGTCTTTCTAGCTGAAAGTACCTGGCTGATCTTTGTATGGAAAAACACAGCAGCAAAGGACTCCTTGGGGCTGCACTCTCATTTACACCAATGCCCCATTACACCACCAGATCAATATAAAATGGTCTCAGTGTAAATAATTAGCAGGCTCCCTTGGGCTCTAGAATGAGGGGTAAGGTTTAGATTTCAGGAGATTCTTAGGACAGACCTTTACCATACCGCCTGCAAAACACTCAACAAGGGGTAAGTGGCTCGCGTGCTGTAACTGCGGCCTGTTCCACTGATCAGAATTGTCTCCCTGCTACCTCGCCCTCCCTCCATCTGTTGTATCTCTTTTGGCTCACATCATAGAGTGTAAGCTCTTGAGGGCAAGCATTGACTTTAGCATATGGGGCCCCCCGAACCCCAACTGGGGGCCTCTAGGTGCAATAGCAGTACAAACCATCAGTAATGATACACGGGCCATTTTTAGCCCCAAGAGAGGTGAAACCAGCTGTGCACACAGTAAAAGAAAAGGAGCATCTCCAAGAAGATTGCCTTTGTTTGATTACTGGGAAAGCCTGTTTGCAAATACTTTAGTCAGCACTTGCTGGCAAACACAATCCGAAGAAAGGATTTGACAAATATCATTTGACCGCCTCAAGAGCCACTTGGATTATTCAATGACACATGGCAACATGTGTCAAAGACATTATTTGCACAGAATAATCCAAGCAGCTCTGGATAATAAGTTGGATTCAATGCAAAGTGTGAGGGCTCAGGAGGTAGACGGGAAGTGACTCCATTGTTAGATGATAAAGCTCTATTTAGCTTCATTCTTTATGGTCACTTAAGCAAACATTCAGCTGTGTTCTGTCCCTTCCTCCCATCTCTGGATCTGGCTTTTCCATTTTGATTGTAAGTGTAACCCGCTGGGGAGGGGTGTGACAAGGCCCCTGCGATGCTGATCTGCGGAGATTATGAGCCTGCTGTAACCTTAACTAGGGAGCTTTCGCTCATGCTATAGTAACACGTACCACTCGCCTTGGAGGTTCCTGGCTCAATCCTCAGGGAGTTGCCAAAGCTGGCAGCTATCGCATGAGCTCCTCAGGGCAGGGATTATGTGTGCAGTACCTAGCACAAGCTGGCTCTGATCTCGTTTAGGGTCCCTGGGAGCTACCAAAATCTGTATGACAAGACTCCAGAATTGTCATTCTGCAGCCTAGAATGAGCGTTGAGTCGGTGTGAAGCGATGGAACTATGACTGAGAGCTCTCATTGTTTGGAATACCACCAAGTTCAGGCATCACCTGGATTTGCTGTCTGATACCGACCAAGATCTAGATTCTCAGTCATTTTTTACTTTTTTGCACTGTACAAATTCCACCCGTACGGCAGCATGGGCTTTCGGCTACAACTGCTAGCAATGTGCCTGGACATGAGAGGATCGATGTGTCATTGGGGTGCAGGAGTGTGCAGTGTCCATGCACGTTTGTGCTGCTTTGTTTGCACACAATTGGTATATGCAAGAGAGAATGAACGCCTGCCTTTCTTTGATGTCTCAAATGTTCCTATCCCATGCTCCAGGCACATCCGAGTGAGCTGTGTGGGCAGCTGCATCAGAATGCTTGCACTGGGATTTGCATTTAAATTAGCTTCAAAAATCCTGCTCTTTACACACCTAAATCTTTGAATTTCAGCCTCCAAATTGAACACACTCCTCAGGGACCTGATCCATCATCTAATGAAGTCAGCCAAAAGCCTCCCACTGATCTCCATGGGCATTAGACTGGGCCCCAGTTGCACAACCTTAGCTTGGACTTCATATGTTCTCCCACATCCTACACTTCACCAGTGCACATACAGCTGAAGGGACTGTAGCCCAGGTTCCAGCTGTTCTGTGCCCTTCCTCCGATGCAAAGCAGACAGCAACCCAACTGGACAGTGAAGCTGGGTTTGGGGCTGCTTTACATCCCTGGAGAAGCACAAAGCAGGCAGAGCATGCTGGGGGATCTGGCCCAGGGAGCCTCAATGTGGTTGTGTGCTTGTGGGTGGTTTGGAAGGGTGAGGTGCTTTGTGGTTGAGGCCATGGCAGGGAGCCGAGGAGTCTGGGAAGGCAGGTAGGTAGGATGGGTCAGGGTGCTAAGGCGTCTCGGGGAGTGTGTATGAACTGGCAATGCCGTGACATTGATGGGATGCGCTTGTGAGCTACTCTAGCTTTAAGGCAGGGACATTGCTCCTTGGCAGATACAACCACTTGTATAAAACTACAGACCAAATGATTCCAGCTGGGCTGCTGCTGACCAAACCTTCCCCACTCGGCTAGGTCTAATAACTCCCGCCCGTGCAGGCCACTCACCTGGATGCAGCCCTCCAGCAATGCCAGGGAGAACCGATACACCTCACAGCATCAGCAAACCCAGGCACTGTCCGACCAAGCACGTTCCAGGACCCTTTTCAGTGCGCGTCCCACTACCAGCCCCCTTCTGTTAGAACCTGGGGGCTGTTTGCTTGAGCCTTCTTTCTCTGATTATCCAGGAACAGATCCGGATTTCTAGTCACTCTGTGCCTTGATTCCCTCCGGGCCTGACAGTCATGAAAAGACCTCTATGAAGATGCTGCATTCCGAGCTATTTGCAAACAGGATGTGAGAATATTTGATTCAGCTCTGGGCAAAAGTGACACCGGCAGCCTCAGCCGACAAATATGAATCCTGGGAAAGAATTCATTGCCCAGTAAGTGTAATTTGCTGAATGACCAGGAGGCATCAGTTAATCTACAACAAGCTGATGTTCAGCCCAGCTGCCTCTGTGCTTGATCCTGCCTGTCTGCAGGCCCAGCTGGAGGGTCATTCGGAGACTGTGTGAGTACTAAGCTTTCTCCTGACCTACCTTCACCCAGGCCGTCTGGTTAGAAATCCTACTCTGGCCATCTGGCCAACTACCAGGAGGCCTCTGGGGATTGCTGATGTGCAACAGTAGATCAGGCTACTCCCTCCCAGAAAAAAAGTCAGATTCATTCTGTTCCAAGTTTTAAAAGAGCAGGAATTGTTGCTATATGCTGCTGTACTCGTCCTGGTCTGATCCCTCTTAGTCCCAGGGAAGGGAATCCACTAGCCTGACTGTGTCATGATTTAAAAGGGAAGGTCTCAAGGACAGGGTGTAAACATGAGAATGCTTTAAAATGGAAATAACTGGAATCAGCTCCTTTGCCAGCATGATTCAGTGTTGCATCATCTTGGCAGGCAGCTAGCAAAATGCATGTGCAAATAAATCATAATCAAGTTATTAAATTCCTTCAACTCTTAAACTTCTGGTTTCAGTCAGGATATAACTAGCTAGACCCACTGGTTTGGCATTTGAGTGACCCCTCGGTGTGACTAGAACCAGGGCTGAGGCAGAGCCAAGTACATCAGTATGTTGTGGCTGAAGTGAGCACAGTGCTCAAAAGATTAAGTTGGCAGGTCACCCACTGCACTGGGCAGGGGTGTGGGACTCAGCTCTGTGTTCGAGTGCTGGGGGACTCTGGGCAGTTGCTGCCCTGCTCAGTGCCTCAGTTTCCCCATAGCGGTGAGGACTCCTTTGTGAAGTGCTTTGGAGTCGATGAATGAAAAAAGGCACAACGCTAAAACTCTCTCGTTTTCCTCCTTTCCCCTCAGCTCGCTTCAGTGTTCTCGAGTCCATACTGCCTGCAGCTCCCTGCACCTGGCATTGGTTAGCCAAGCGGGCAGCTGAGACTTCTGTTTTCTGCTAAACGCTCTTGGTTTTGTTACTTTGTCTCTCCCCAAAGCCACTTAAATGTTTCATTGTGTCCAGTCTGACGCCTAGACTGTGAACTCTCTGGAGCACACCCTGTCTTTTTAGTTACCTGTCTGTACAGGAGGGGCCCCTGATTCCTGAGAGGGCTGCCTGGGTGAAATTAATAATAATAATAATTAATAAAGGTGCAGTGCTCTGCACTGGGTTTAACGTCTGCAGCCGGGGCTTTGTATCACTGTCTGCACTGGATATTTCTGACAGTGCCCACTCCTGGTTGCCACCAGCTGGGACAGGATACCATGATACACACTGCATCATGGCCATGTAGGGCTGTGTGGCTGCCACTATGCTGTGCCTTGTGGCCGTTCAGCACTGCATGGCAGCAGAGGGAACTATGCTCAGATTCACAGGCCCTGCTACCACTTGAGCTCAAAGAAAACTCTCCTTTAGAGTTGCAGTGTAGGACCCATGACACACAGCTGAGCAGAGAATATCAAACAGAGGGAAGTCGTAACACATACACCACTTTGTTGCAGTGGGCAGGGGCATCCCCTCTGAGTATGTACACAGAGGGGATCCTGCCTGGGTGAATCTCCCTCTGCACACTTGGAGGTCTGGGTACTGGCCTCCCTGGGAGCCCCAGAATACCTCCTCCCTACTGGGCTTTGCAGGGCTTGGGGCACATCAGATGGCTGGTGACTGCATGCCCACTGATCATCATGCAGAAATGCAGAAGGAGCGAACTAGCGCTCCCTGAGCCCCTGCACAGCTGCTCCTCGTGATGCCATTCCCATGGCATGTGCATCTCCCAGGTTTATGGGGAACAACAGGCAAATAGGGAACAAATCCTAAAGCCCACCAGGAAAGAGCACAGTGTGGGCTTTCACCCTGCAATGTGCTGCACTGAAACACAGGCCAAATGGCAGCAGTGGCATTTAAAGAGCATACAAGGACAGCACAGTCACTGCTAAAGTCTCAGGGAGCTGACACAGACAGTGCCGGCACCGCTAGCCTGCCCTGTCTCCCTCCTCCCTGCTGCCCTCCACGCCACCCCTCAGGGAATGCTGGAAGAGGGGCGCTGTAAGCTCCGGGGACGGGTCCCCACCTCTGCGCAGCCTTAGCCTGAATCCAACAGGTTCTCATCCCTTCGCCCGGCAGAGACCCCACAGATGCGGAATAGCAGGAATTAGGGAGAAAGCTGGACACTGTGATCCATTGGTGGGCAGGCCTGGTGCCTGGCATCCCAGGTTAGTTAAGATTATATTACTAGTTATTACGTGTACTGTGTATTGAGGCATAGTCACAGGCCAGGCCCCCCATTGTGCTAGGCGCTGTACAAGCTCCGAACAAAGTGTCTGTCCCTGCCCCACTCTGAGTATGGGTATGTCCACACTTCCACGTGTTGAGCCATGGGGTTTCACCCCTGCCCCCCAGCATCCATGTTTAGTCAACGCTCATAGACTTGCCTCCAGGGGCGGGTAGACATGGAGTTAGCGTACCCTCCTGGGGGGTGGGTAAGGCCATGTGACCCATCCTCTCTGCCCACACACTGTATGGTGCAGACATTTCAATGACATGGTGACCTGCCCTGAAGTCAACATAGTCCTCTACCATCATTCCCACAGTTCCTGGCCCTGTGTCTGCCACCCTTTGGCCCCCTCACTTCCCTCTCACTTGTTCTCCATGGACCAGAAGTTACCTGCTGTTTCTATGCCCTTCCTCAGCATTTAACCCTTCTCTTTCCACATGGACTGCTCCACTTCCACGTTCACTTCTGCTCAGCCCTGCCCCCCACTTGAAAAGAGTGTGCTGCCAGCTGGCTGGAGAACCACCCCAGGGTGCTAGGTACCAGCTGGTGTGATCATGACCTCAGCAGGTGCTCTAGGAACATTGTCCTCCAGGCGAGTATCTCACAGAGACTGGCAGAGCAGGGCATCCATCAGATAGTGATGCAGTGCTGGGAGTGGTCAGAACATCTGAAGTGCCTGTACCGCAAGGCCAAGGACTCGGCCCATGGCTCTGGTAATGTGCCCAGCACATGCCCCTGCTATGAGGAACTTGACAAGGCGCTTGGCACCACCCGAGCACAGAGCCCCCCATCTCTCATCCTGCAACTGGAGGATCTTATTGTGAGGCCAGAGGAAGGGGAGCAGGGCTGCAGCCGATGAGACCATGGCAGGCTTGCAGACCACAGAGTCTGACGTCTGGAATCAGGCCATTCAGTGGGAGGGTTGGTGGATATTCTGGACCTGTTCTCAGATGACCTGTTTGGGGATGGACCTGGGGATCAGACTGGAGAGACAGTCTGGAGAGTAGAGCCGGGCCAGAGCACCTGTCCACACCCCAGGGAGAGCCTGTGGAGACAGACAGACTGATGGGGGCGCACAAGACAACAATGAGACAAGGTCTCAGCACACCAGCAATCTCAGTGGCATGTACCTCTTTGGTTTCCAGCTCACCTTTCCCGAGCGGGCATTGTAGAAGACAGCCCCAGTGCCCATGCTGATGTCAGCCTCAGTTTCAGAAAGCAGAGCTGATCGGGACATGATTTTTTTTTTTCAGGGACAATTTTTGCCAAACTTTAATTTTTTAAAATAAAAAGAACGAGGAGTCCTTGTGGCACCTTAGAGACTAACAAATTTATTTGGGCATAAGCTTTTGTGGGCTAAAACCCACTTTATCAGATGCATGGAGTGGAAAATACAGGAGCAGGTATAAATACACAGCACGTGAAAAGATGGGCATTGCCTTACCAAGTGGGGGAGTCAGTGCTAACGAGCCAATTCAATTTTGTCAAAAAATAAATAAGCAATTTTTTCCAGTTTCCCAGGGTTTTCAGGTTTTTGACAAATATCTGAAAAATTTCAACGCAAATGGATATATTTTGTAAAAAATTTCCACCAGGTCCAAAACAAGCTATTTTCCATCCCCCCAAACCAAAACATTCTGACAGAAAATTTTCAGCCAGCTCTCTCCAGCAGACTCGCTGGAGCCCAGAAATATGTCACTCTTACACAAGTGACATCAGTGGTGTGTGAAATATGGATTTCCAATGACTCGGGGTCAGTCACCTGCCTGTGAAGAGCGATGGACTGCCTGGATGGCCGTCATTCTAAAGCTATGTCTGCTGAGTGTTTGGTGCATGACGCAAAGGGAATGCTGAGAGCCCAGCTGCACGTGAAATTCACTCCGCATGACCCCTGTATACAGCAAGGTTCTGACAGGCAGTAGCCCAAGCAAAGTAACAGCTTCCCTCAGACACTGAACTCTGAGCCGCCACTGGAAGGCTGCATGACTCCAGCACAGGCGGTGCAGACAGTAAATAAACCCCAGGACAGCATCAGAGCAGTTCAGAGCTCACCCATCAGTTTCCTCTTTTAGAAACTCTGCATTTCCAGACAGCTTGCTACTGCCCAGAACGTTTGGTTCCTTCAGCCAGGGAGGGGACGCAGCCTGTGAACCTGAGAGGGATACAAACACCTGCTTTAAATAGCTCTGCTAAGCCTGGGAACCTGGCAGCCGAAAACCCCTGTCCTGGGCAGTGATGTTCACCAGCACTCAGTGCTAGGGCGGGAGGAGTTGGGACTTGGCGCTTCTCTAGCAGGAGCTCAGGACTCCTAGTGCCCAGGGGTTATGTGGAAAGCTAGAGAGTGCTGGAGAATCCCACTGGCCCCTCCATCCCCCCCCCCCACACACACACACACAGACTCTGGGGAGGACTGGGAGTTATGAGAGTTCACCCTGCCATTGTGCATGCTGCTCGTACCTGCTGTGTAGATAAAGAGCAGGCTTTAGCCTCCAGAGCCGTCAACACGGCACCTTTCATCCAGGGCGCTGGGTAAAAGACTGTCTGAGAGGCGGTGTGATCAAGTGGGTACGGCACTGAGCTAGGAACACAGAGACCTGAGCTCCGTTCCTGGCTCTGCCACGGACCAACTTTGTGACGTTGGGCAAAGGGCAAGTCACTGCCATGCTCTGTGCCTCAGTTTCCCCTGTCACCCTTTATCTGACTTGTCTATTTAGATGGTAAGCGTGTCAGGGCAGAGACTTGTCTCTCACAATGTGTAGCGCAGCAAAACAGGGCCCTAGTCTTAGCTGGGACATAGGTGCTGCTGTAATGCAGACGGTAGTACCCATAGCTATGGAACCAGCCTATCGGCTCAAAGGCTGGGAACGTGGGGAGCTTAGGAAGACTCTCCCCACAGCACATGGACACCCAGGGGCAGCCAGAATGGGGCCAGTGCCCACCCTGACTGTCAGAGAAGACCTGGGCACCAGGGCTGGCAGGGATGCAAAAGGGGAGTGTCTGGGTGGGCTGTGTGAAGGGTCAAGCTATTGCCCGGCTTGCTCCCCTGAGCACCAGCTAGCTCAGAGGGCACCTCAACCTGCCCCTTGTGCCTAGGCATGGTAAGCACTCTCCCGATGGCCTGGGGAGGCATTACCCCTCACGCTGCCATGATGCCTCTCGGCTCTGTAGCTGCTCAGTCGCAGGGCTCCACTTGCTCTAAGAGCTGCGATGTGGCCCCTGAATAGGGTTGCCAACCCTCCCGGATTGGCTGCTACTGAAAGCTATTTAGTTGTCTATATTCATAGACTGCTAAAAGTGCAGTTCGCGGTGCAGCAGGGCTAAGGCAGACTCCCAACCTGCCCTGGCTCTGCACGGCTCCCGAAAGCAGCCGGCATGTCCCTGCGATGTGCAGCCCCTAGGTGCAGGGGCATCCAGGGGATCTCTGTGCACTGCCCCGGGAGCTCTGCAGCTCCCATTTGCAGGGAACTGCTGCCAATGGGAGCTGCAGGGCAGTGCCCGCAGGCAGGGGCAGTGCACAGAGCCGCCTGGCCGCCCCTGAGCCTAGGGGCTGGACATGCCAGTTGTTTCCAGGAGCTGCCCAAGATAAGCTGGAGCCTGCACCCTCTCCAACACCCCAGTCCTGAGCCCCCTTCCACACCCCAAACCCCCTCCTGCACCCCAACTCCCTACCCCAGCCCTGAGCCCCCTCCCGCACCCCAAACCCCTGCTGTGAACAGGCTTTCTGGGTGGGAGTGTGTGAGGAAGGGCTGCTCCCTGGGCCAGTACCCAGGAGACTCAGCAACAAGGGGGCTTGTGCGTTAACAAGACTCATGGTGTTACTCCTGGTCCAAAAGTTGCAGGGGACGCAGGGAGCAGCAGTGATACCATGTGACTGACCTGGCCAATCACCCCCCCACCCCAGATGAGGAAGAGTAATAGTAGAGGAAGAGTAATAGTCATAGCGACCTGTTTGCAAACAGCCCACAGGCTGAGCTCTGCAGTGAAGGTTCTGAGTCACAGACCCATTCCCAGAACTCAGGGTCAGGGGCCTGGGTTGCACTGGCTAGGAATACAATTGACCATGTCTGCTTGGACCAGCCCTTGAGACAGTTGCTGTGTTTCATGCTCTGAGGTTGCATGAAAAAGCAAAGCGTCACATTGGCCGCCTCCACTTCCTACTGGACTGTATAGTGAGAACCTTCACCTCTAGGGGCTTCCCAACTTCCCTGCTGACATGGAGGTGGCAGGGTTTGCTTTGCTAGCACTGCCATTGCTTCCCAGTGGCCAGGACTTGGTGTCTCAGCTTCTCCTTTGAGAAACGAAGAGCTCGTCTGGACAAACTAACCGGAGTCCTCAGAGAATAAAGAGATCTTCTCCGGAACGTGGGAGCAAAGAGAATGAATCTTAAAAAACAAGTGAGAAATGCAGTCCTTAGGCGACCAGCATGCAGAGACAGGCCCAGGAGGTAAAAGACATGAAGCAACCAGAGTATCAGAGTTCTCTCTCCCTTACATTAATTCAGAAAGACCCTGCCTTAAAGCCAGTGTGGCTTAGCGGATGGATTCCCTAGTGTAGAACAACAGCATGAAACACTAGGACTAGAAACATGGGTTCTGTCGCTCCCCTTGATTATTTCAATGGACAGAAGGACTGTCTCTTCCTGTGTGTTTATCCAGCACCTAGCACAGTCAGGCCCAGATTTTGATTGGGGCTTCTAGGTGCTATGTAATCCAAATAGTAATTAGCTATTGGAAAAATTCTCCCTCTCCAGGAGTCAGTGATTGTTCTTTCTCTTTAAAATGAGAAGCCCTAAGGTCTGTTATTACGCAGAAAACATTTCTAAGGGAAGTCCCATTGCTTTAGTCCAGGCTGGATAAAGCACTAGGAAATAGCCAGTAGGGAACAATATTGCACTGACAGGGGACTGGGCAAGGTGACCTAATGGCTACTTTCCATAAACTTCTGCAGGGCTGATTCTGCTCTCACTTCCGCCATGGGAATGAGGCCTAACTCCCCTGAAGTGCGTGTGGTTACCCCAAAGGGTCAGCAGTGAATTAGACCCGATGAGTCTATGGAATTCTTGCGTATTAATCCCTTTTGCTCTCAGACAGACAAATCCTCTCCATTCCGAGCTGGACAGCTGCCATGCGGGGATGCTGCAGATGTTTTCTCTGGAATCCCTGCCCCAGAGAGTTACAGTTCGAGGGTGCAGGGAAGTAAACATTGGCCAGAGTTGCTGGTTGCAATGGCACTTGGGGGCAGCCCGCCCAGGCCTGGCCTGGGGCAGTTCCATTTGCTCTCTTGATTTCAGTGATCTGTCCCCAAGAGCCGTTTGGCACATCTGGGGGAGGGGGAGAAAGGGGCAGGGCAGACTTTAGATTTTAAAAATAAAATGTAACATTACCAAAGGGGCACAAGGGGCTGAGTCTGCACTTCCTGGCCCCTGGCACATTTGTAAACACTTGCACCGGGTGCAAGGGGAGAACAAGGCCCTTGGATTCTTGTATTGGGGGCTGTTGCAGAGGAGTGAGTCACGGTAGCACTAAGCCCTGTTGCGCATGGGCTGGTGAGCCTAGCAGCTGTAACAAACCTGTGTGGCCATAACCCCTGTTTGTCCTTGGAAGTGCTTGCTCACTGGAACATATTAACTGCTTGTTCTAGTTACCTTGTCTCCACAGCAGAGCCCTGTCTCTCACCACCCCTCCCGTGGTGCCAGGCAGGGCTGGATCCAGGCACCAGCGCAGCAAACAGGTGCCTGGGGCGGCCCCTGTAAAGGTGGCAGCATGTCTGGCCCTTCGGCGGTGAGTCCCTCAGTCCCCCTCGGAGGGAAGGACCTGCAGCCGAATTGCCGCTGAGTACTGCTGCTGATCGCGCCAGGGGACGACTCTCCTGTCGGATTCCGATTCTGGCAGGCCTGGCAAGGTCCCTGTGCACTTGTGGACAAGGGCCTCTTCATGGAGCGAGGCTTAGCACTGGTTCTTAGGGCTCCTCCTCTCCTCGGGAGAGAGAAGAAATGCACCTGGAATGACATGAGCTCACCATCAACTTACTGAGGGTTCTTGTGCATCTCAGAGTGGAATGCCACTCTCCTATGATAATCCCTGGCACTGGGTCTAGCTGGCTCCCTGTTTCTGGGCTTCCACTCTAAAGCTCTGTGGTCAGATGCAGTGCAAGGATGATACCTGGGACATTTTATACAATTGTTGGTGCCATTAGGCATAGCCCTAGATAACTCAGGAGGGTAGAAAACCACAGTATGAATGAAGCTTTTCTGTACCAGGCCTGAATGGACCAAAGTTATTTTATGCTTGTTCAGAGTGCTTCCATGTCTAAACTCTGATTAAACTCGCAGGTCAGAATTGAGAATGGAATGTGTAACTGCTCCTTATCACACCAGACACAGAAGAAGATAGGGCCTTTTTACTTTTAGTTTTTAGTTTAGAGAGGGGAGGAGGGCATAAAAAATAAAAGTAAAAAAGTAAACAACAGCCTTGAAAAAAAAGTTGAATGAATTGTTTGCTGTCAAGGATGATTTAATTGTTAACTAGACAATGTGTGTACTATATAGGAGGCGGGAGGAGACTAGTGGGGGGTAATGAGGATGCCTAGTTGAAGTCATGTATAAGAAGAGACACACAGCTTATGTCTGTGTGCAGGATTTGAGATTAGATTATAATATCTCTTGCCTTTATTATTTGGGCTCAAACTTTTTTTTTCTTCTCCACCTGGTGGTGTGATAATTAGTGCGACGCACACCGGGCAACGAACCACTGTTTGCTGCCTCAGGCCTTTTGGGCTGGCAACATGGTGCTAGGGCACAGTGCTAGCCAGAGCATGCCCCAAAGAGCTTCCAATCCACATGAGCCAGGAGAAGACTTAAGAAGGCAGACAGGGTCAGGCAGGCTGCAGGAATTCTCCTGAGGCGAAGCAAGGAGGAGGTGTTGCATGGAGAGATGAGCTGTAAGGAGGGATGTGAAGGAGAAGAGAGGCTGGTGCAGCCAGGTCCCTTGTAGCAGTCAGTCCTGAGAGCTGGGATTTCCCTGTGGAAGGACCAAGCTCTGCAAGGCAAAAGCTCCTGTGGTGGAGCTCCACAGAGATGAGGAACCTGATTTACTGCATTGACTTTGGAACCTCCTTATTTACGGGGTGACCCACTGGGAGTTCAATAAATGGGGCGATTCAGCAAAGTGGGGTTCAGTGAATACTGATTCTACTGCATCATTAGCCCCTTTTTGCAGATGGAGAAACTGAGGCCCACATCCTTAAAGGTATGTAGGCACCTATGGGAGTTAAGGCACCTAAATACCTTTGAGGATCTGGGCCAGAGTGACTTGCCCGGGATCTGACAGCAAACCAGGGGCAAAGCTGTGACTATAACACAGAACTGTTGCTTCTCCTTGTCCTGTGCTCTGCAATCCTTCCCGTACTTCAGTTCTCCCTCAGCTCACTGGGAATCCCTGTGTGTGATCCCAGCGGAGGTTTCTGGGCCATCAGGATAAAAACACTCTTTAGAGGTCTAGCATTGTGCTAAGTGGTAAATATAATTTCTCCTAAATAAATAGAACACTGAGTTCTTCCTGTTCCGAGACTATAAATAACTGGAGCTTCGCTGGGACACTACGTTTGTAGTCTTGGCACATACAGCGGCAATTTCTAGTGATTCCTAGTGACATACAAAGCAGTTTAGGAGCTTAACTTGCTTTCACAATCCAGTTGCATGTCAGCAGTTTCTTGGGAAAGGTGCCAATGATATTAATAGATTGGCATAAAGAAATGACAATCCTAGGAATTACTGATCTTCTCCCAAAGTGTGTGTGTGCGCACATACATGAATGTGTATTTTTGTGTGTGAGTAATTTTCTGTGCTATTTCTGTCAAATCTAACTCCCCGTCCCACCCCACCCCCAAAAGATTTAGGCAGTATTATCACTGATAATATACTCAGAGACTGCTGAAAGGAGAGCTAATTCCTGCTTAACACAGTATCCAGCTGATCCCTGATGGGTGCTCTCTGAGCAGTTTCAGCTCTTCCAGGCACTGGCAAATAGGATTATTATTGCCAGCGTCAAGGAGACGTTTGAGTGTGATGCTCTACTCATTAAAGCCGGCATGTTCATTTCAGACATCTGCAGAGCTGCCTCCTTTGGATTCAGCTGCGTTTGCTGATTCCATTTATACATCTATTTCCTCTAATTCTCTCTGGCTCTGAGTCTGACGGGACCATGTGGTTTCTTTGCTGGCTCTAAACATCCATCAGGCTCAGCTGTCAGCTCAGTAACCCATGTGTGGGAGGGACGCTGGTGATTTCTTCACTAGCAGATCAGCGCGGGGAACCCCTCAGTCACAGGGCCTCCAGAGCAGGTGATTCCCACATAGGAGCAGGAAGCCTTTGGACTGGTGGGGTTTCCTCCTTGATCATACGCTAAAACATCCCAGAAGTAGCAGGGTGTTGGGTCCAAAGAGCCTGCAAACCCCTAGTGTCCAGGGCCAACTGCAGAGACCCATCATCCCTGCATTGTCGCCTGGTCCCCATGCAAGGGGAGCGGGAGCATGGATCTGCTCAGGCACCCCTAGCTTCCCCCACTGGCAGGGGAACTTCCAATCCATGGTGGTGGTGGATGCCACATGAGTCACTGCTGGCTCGGGATTGCACCAGGATTTCCCATTGGGGTGGAAGGCGTGTTTCTCTGGAGAGAGGACATCCCCCCAGCCCCACTAAAGCTGTGAGAGACTGAACCCCACAGAAGGGTGCCTTGCAGGTCAGAGGGAAAGAGGACAGTGCACTGCAGAGCACAACCCCTACCCCCCACTGATCGAGTCCTCGTTACTGTTATTATATGTGTTATTGCAGTGTCCAGAGGAGGCCCCACTGCATTGGCTGCAGATAGGGCCTTGTCATAAACAGATAGTTAAGGGTTAATGTCTCTTTTACCTGTAAAGGGTTAAGAAGCTCAGTAAACCTGGCTGACACCTGACCAGAGGACCAATAAGGGGACAAGATGCTTTCAAATCTTGGTGGAGGGAAGTCTTTGTTTTGTGCTCTTTGTTTTGGGGGTTGTTCGCTCTTGGGACTAAGAGGGACCAGACGTCAATCCAGGCTCTCCAAATCTTTCTGAATCACTCTCTCATGTTTCAAACTTGTAAGTAGCACAGGCAAGGCATGTTAGTCTTATGTTTGTTTTCTCAACCTGTAAATGTTCCTTTTTTGCTGAGAGGATTTTACCTCTGTTTGCTGTAACTTTGAACCTAAGGCTACAGGGGTTTTCTCTGGGCTATATAAATCTAAGTACCCTGTAAAGTATTTTCCATCCTGATTTTACAGAGATGATGTTTACCTTTCTTCTTTAATTAAAAGGATTTTTTTAGAACCTGATTGATTTTCCTTGTTTTAAGATCCAAGGGGATTGGATCTGGACTCACCAGGAATTGGTGGGGGGAAAGGAGGGGCAATGGTTAATTTCTCCTTGTTTTAAGATCCAAGGGGTTTGGATCTATGTTCACCAGAAAATTGGTGAAGTCCCTCAAGGCAGCCCAGGGAGGGGAAGGTTTTGGGGGGACAGGGAGTGCGCCAGACACTGAATTTCTGGCTGGTGGCAGCGTTACCAGATCTAAGCTAGGAATTAAGCTTAGAAGGGTCCATGCAGGTCCCCACATCTGTACCCTAAAGTTCAGAGTTGGGGAGGACACCTTGACAGGCCTGCTTCAAAGTTTGCTATCTGGTCTGCCTGCAGAGGTTAAAGGAAGCATTGAACCTCCTGTTTTTTAATTTAGATCTACTGAATGAGATAGAGGTATCTATTGGAGTGACAGACAGACAGACATAGATAGATATTGATTTTCAAAGGCAAACATGGTAGTTAGGCACCTAAGTCCCATTAACTTTCAAAATCTTCCCCCAGGTAGATAGATTCTATAAGTGAAAGACACAGAGCATGTCACCCATGTCAGTGGGTGGGTTTTCACTCCATCAAGCCCTGTAACATCTCTCCGGTACAAAAAGAGGAAATCCCCTTGTTTTTTAAACAAATGCCCCTACCCGTTAGCAGTAGGGGAGACCTGCTGTTTCTGCAAACATTTGTGTCACAGCTCCAGTCCTTCCCCTTGTATTGTTTGAAAGTGGGCTTTAATGTATGAAAGCAGATTGGGGATGGGAGCCACCAGCTCTGCTCTCCCGCGAAAGCGACTTTTTGGGCCTGGCCATCAAACCTCTCGCAGCAGAGAGACGGCTCTTTTTAGGGGCTCTTTATCCACACTGTAGTAATTTGTCTCTGGCAGAGACCCATGAAATTTGCATTTCAAAAAGCGAGCTCTGCAGGCGGAATATCAATGGCTTTCTTTGGACTCCAGGACACGAGGCCTTTGAATGGGAACTCCTGGGAAGTGGTGCCCAGTAGGGCTCTCTGGGGCTTGCTGAGCTTTGAGAGATGCTCTCGGTGGTCCAGTTGCTCCAGTGTCCAGCGCACAAGAGGGCTCACACTGTACGGGCGGACTATAATCCTGCTAGAGAGACTTGATCCTCTTGGGGCTCAGCTTTACTGCCAGCCTCATCCATGTAAGTGCTGTGCCAGTGGCTCCCAAACTTGCCCAGCCAGTGGCCACACTGGTGACTCCTCTGACACCTAAGGTCTGCGCTAACTGGAGCAGTTTGCAGCCACCCTACATGTAATACCCCAGGCTGCCTGTGGTAACAGCTCAGACACATGAGGGGGTCACTGATGGAGCAGGGCATGATGGGAGATGTAGTCTCCACAGACGACACTCCGTAGGGGACATTGCAGATTTTTTTGCCCTTCATTAATGTCCCGGGGGCTGTTCTTTGCCCAGCACTGGCTTGTTCTTTATAAATGCAGGTAGCTTGATCTTAGGGCTGGTGTTGGTGAGCAGCTTATGCTACCACCTTCAGCCTCCTACAGCTAGGGTAGCGACTTTGGTTGGACGTATTCCTGGAGGTTTCATCACATGCCATAATCTTTCATTAAAGATTAATTTTTAACTCCAGGACAATCCTGGAGGGTTGGCACCCCTACCTCCAGTCTTTGGGTGCTGATGAGTTTGGTGTATTTTACACAAGGGATGGAACAGTCTAACATGGAAACTCTGTGTTAGCCAGGGGTCAGTGAAGATGCTACATAGACAGGGTAAACTCTGGAAGCACCGTAGCGAGCCATGCTCACTGCAGCTCAGGGAGGAGACAGAAAAATAAGAGATGGAGCCAGCCCTATATCCTGGCTCCAAGCTTCCAGCTTCGGGGAGTTCTGATCCCGAGCTTCATGGCTGCAACTTTTCTTTATAACGGGATGAAACAATAGCCCAGGCCCCCTGGCATGAGGGCGATGTGCAGTGGGAAGAGGGCTGAGGATTCTGCTCGGAGAAGGAGGCTGGTTGTGAGTGGCAGGCTCTGTGCTGGGGAGTGGACCAGCTGAAGGTGTGCAAGGGAATGGATCTACAGTGGCAAGGAGGCTGTTTGGTGTCTGGGGTGAGGGTCTGCATTCAGGAGAAGACCTACTGTGGGTGTATTGGGAAGGACACTGGTTGGGACTGGCGGTGGGGGGCTGATTTGTGGGAGGAGGCCGGCTGGAGGTCTGGGGATGTAGAATTGACATGCACCCTGGGCTTGCAGCAACCAGGCCTGAGCCACGCAGACCTTCAGCCCCTGTGTTTGTCCCTTGAGGCCCAGCCATGCTGCTCCAAGCTTGCCTGTGTGCTCTCACATTGACCCTCCCCTGTCTCAGGCCGTGGCTACACTTGAAACTCCAGAGCGCTCTCTCCCAGCGTTGCAGGTACTCCACCTCCATGAAGGGATTAGCTTACAGTGCTGGGCACTGTTTACACTGGCGCTTTACAGCGCTGTAACTTGCTGCGCTCAGAGGGGTGTTTTTTCACCCCCCTGAGCGAGAAAGTTGCAGCGCTGTAAAGCAACAGTGTAGCCATAGCCTCAGCCTCCATGCTGCCTGGTTTCAGAGATGGAGCAAGAGCTTGAGCCATACACTGGGCACTCCCAGTCCATTTTGCAGACCCCACAATCCTCCTGTCATTGTTCCACAGCCTAATCAAGGTGACTGCTAGGAAGTGCCTCCTCCAGGGACAGATGTCAGGCTCCTAGGCAGTCCTTAGGGAGTCCTGGCTCCTCAGTGCCCAGCGCGCAGCTCCATTATTTTTCTTTTCTTTGCACACAAACTAAACGAAAGAACTGGAGCCTGCGGCCACACTGCAAGAGAGAGACAAGTTAATGCCCTGTTCCTCCCTCCTGAGCGAGCATGCAGTAAGTGTGCTGTGTGCCATGCGTGTGCGAAGTGACACACGTCCGAATGTGGAAACCCTCTCACTCCAGCATCATTAATCGTGCTTTCCATGTGAATAGAAAATAGCTCTTTCCTGGTTTTTACAGATGGCCCAGGAGCTTAAATACAGGTTAGATTGTTCCCCCTGCAACAGAAACATTGCCAATAGAGCGGATAAAGCCAGAGTGTCCTAGAATTAGAGATGGATCATTCAGGAGATCGGAGCCACCATAAAATGTGAGTCTCCCACCCAGGGCAGGATTGTTCCCTCTGCTGTTAATTCTCCAGCCAGGATGGAGCTGCCAGTGCTCCCCTTGAGAGACCGTCCCACCTCCAAAGCCATCTCACTGTCAGAAAGGTTTTCCTGAGCTTCAGCCGACATCCCCGGTTCTCTCCAACCCATTTGTCCCCGTTGCACCCATTTGCACCACACTAAGCCGCTGCCTGGAGGAGTGATTGCAGCCTGCGTAGACACACTCGGTGCTAGCTCTGAGTGAGTGCTCACGCTAAAGTAGCCACAGCAGCGCAGGTGGCAGCATGGGCTAGCTGCCCGAGTGCAATCCCGCCCAGGGCCCGGGCTACGCGCTCGTGTGCCTAGCCTATGCTGCTGCAGCTACACTGGCCTATTGCTGGCAAACTGTCTTGAGCAAAGCTAGCCCCGGTATGCCTGTCTGTGCTGTCCCAATTGCAGTGTAGACACACCTGCCCTGGCCCTTCTCCAGTTACCCAGGTGATACACATTTAATTCTTTCTGTTTCTCCTCATACATCACTCCCCGCACCCTCCTCACTCTTTCCCAGTTTGCCAATATCTCTCTGGTGATGAGATGCCCAGAAATGGGTGAATGTCCCAGGGGTGGCTGTACCAGGGCCATATATGGAAAGACGGTTGCCTCCCTGGATCAGGGCCCCGATCCTGTGAGGTGCTGAGCTCACTGGGATTTGCAGGTGCTCAGCGTTTTGCATGCTAAGGCTCATGTTGTGTCATGTAATGCCCCTGAGCCTGCGTCCCGTACCCACTGTCTCTGCCAAAGTCTCTCTTAGCATCTCTGGCTCCCCGCAGCCTCCTCCTCCTCACAGAGTGGCTGTGCTTTGGGTTATGTTTCCCCAGTCTGCCCAGTAGCTCGAATCCCATTGAGCTGTGTGTGGCTCATGGATCAGACCACCTGCTCCTGAGTGGAAATGCCCAGCTGGGGGAGTCAGTTCAGCATGTGGATAGAGAAGCAATGGAAACTCCTGTTGTCCTCTGGGATAGGAGTTAGTGGCAGTGCAGAGGTTGGGGGCCTCCCAACCACACAGAACCAAGGAACTATGGGAAATGCTGCCCGGCATCCCACAATATGAGGGCAATAACCCTCCCCCGGCTAGCTCTTCCCCTTCTCCCCTTTAACCCCCCCCACACACACACACTCTCATGCCCGCTGTTCTCAGGGTTTGGGGCCGAGCCCCTGGCGCCCTGCCCCTCCTCGGGGCCGTGTGTGACCGAGGTCCTCACATGCCTGAGAGGGGGAGCTAGGGGCGCTGGGGGGTCCCATCTGCCCATTTCTATTCCCCAAAGCTGTGCTAGTCCCAGTCAAAGCTTCTGTCCCCCTCTCCGGCTCCCAGCAGAGTGGAAGGCCAGAAACTGAGGCCCCGGTACAGTGGAGACCCAGTTTGCAGTTTCATTTAACTATTTACAGACTGTCCATTAAAAAACCCAACCATGCAGCCCCTTTCCCTGGCACCTAGTGCTAGCCACAGGGGCTGTGGGCAGTCAGCAGCGCCTCAGACAAATCCCCCAAGAACAGTCCCATCCATTACAGCCCAAGGTTTGCCCCCCACAACCACTCCGGTCCCCTGGATAGCCCACTCCTGCCATCCCTCAGTGAGAAGCGTGTCCCTCCTGAGCCCCCCAGATTCCACCCCCCAGGATCCGCCTCCATGAGACGCTCACCCTCACCCAGACAAACCCAGCCCCCCATCACATGCACTCCCCTCTCTGTGAGACATCTGTCTAAGCCTCCATCCTGGGACCCCCATTGGTAAGACATCCTCCCCTCCATGGGATCGCTCTTCTGAGACACCTCCATGTCTTTGTTCCCTGCCCCTTGAGTGCTCCCTCCCCCCCGTGAGACCCTCTCTCAGGAGAATACATTTAAGCTCTTTTTTTCTCGGGATTTTCAATGGACGAGTTTTGCTGGGGAAACACAAATCTGCCATGGCCAAGAGGGAGGCACGGCTGCATTGTGCAGGAGCTAATGCTAAGTGACTGCGCCTTTGTGAGGCTGAGATCTCAGTGCCCCTTGCAGAATGCATGGGAACGACTCCAGATTACAACAGGGCGCAGGCAAAACATACCTCAAAGCAAACATTTATTTAAAATCAATGTTAACCAGGCAGGCAAGCCAGACATCTTGGGAAACACGGATTCCCAACACTGCCTCTTTGTTAGCAGACTCAAATTCCTGTGGGTCAGGACAACTAAGAAGATGTTTTGATGTGTCAGTTGCTGGAAGGGTTTCTGCCCCAGTGAGACTGACATGGCATCAGTCACTCTCATCCTTTTGATGTTATGTCAAAGTCATCCTTCAGAGCCACGTTTCTACTAGACATGGCATTCCCAGACAATTTGGTCAAGCTGGAATTCAGATCAGGAGTATGATCAGGAATTAGAGAGTACAAAAATCTTGTAGTGAGCCATTCTAAACATAGGAAACTCAGAACTAGGATTAAACTTAAAAGCAACCCAAACATTGGAAAAGAAAAATATTCCGAGCTGCCCCATGCTTCGAGCTTCCTCTGTTAAATTAAATTTGGAGTTACAAAACTATACAGGCTCAATCTTGCAAGCCCGCCCTTTGAAATCAATAGGAGTTCCATGTGCAGAGAGCTTAAAGGGTCATTTAATACTACTACATGGCACTTATAGTAAGAATACTCTGCTTCTATAGCCCTTTCCCCCCATAGTTCCCAAAGCACTTACAAAGGTGGCCAAATGAGAATATTCCCATTGTACAAATGGGGACACTGAGGCACTCTGAAGGGCTGAAACTTATCCAAAGTCTGTGAGCTGGCAGAGCTGAGAATGGAGCCACAGTCTGATGCTCATAAAAACAGATTGGCATAATTGAGGGGCTTTGTATTTCATTCCTCCGTCCTCGCCTCCCTCCTTAGTGGGAATTGTATTGCAAAGAGTGCAGTTCAGGATAGGTCCCAGTAGGAATAATATTCACATGGGCTCGGCTATGCTGAAATAAACATACTATTCAGCCATTCTGTGCAATGACAGTAACCTGCAAATGTGATTTTCTTCTGTCTACGACTCTACGCTCTTCCTGCTTGTGTCTCATGGGTCTGTAGTGCGACAATGTAATCAAATGTATTAGACAAATCCTGCAACAAGTGTGTTTGGGATGCATCTAGAGCCCAGACAGGGCGCAGCCTCCCCACTCAGACCTGGGTGCATTATTCATTGCTCTTATTGCTTTAGATTTCCGATGCAATAAGGAAGCCCATGCCAAGCTAGAGGTGCCCTTGACATTCTTCAGGGATATACTGTGCACATGTTAAATAAACAGACTCCCTTAGTTACTTCTAGCTCATAATATTGCAGCCATAGCAAAGATGTTAAACAATTCAAGCCCTCCAACGAGAACCACCCCACCACCCAGCCGCCTCCTACTACCCAGCCTCACATATCTTCCCCTTCCTCATGATTCAGGGGGTGCAGGGAGATTCTGAGGGTTTGCAAACTCAGGTCAGTATAGACCAAGGGATGGAGTGAAATCCAAAGGTGCTGGGCTCAATCGAAAAACACTCTACCGGCAGTCCTCTCTTAAGGTAGCTCAGGCATCTCCACTGACTTCAGCTGTGACTTCAGCTCTCTCCCTGTGGCCACCCCTGGATAGAACAGTTTTGCATACAATTGTAGTAGTCAGAATAAATTGAAATTTCAACTTCTGAAGCTCCCTATTCATTTATACAGTGCGAGAGTGCTTAGCATTGAAATACGCTGTGATCTAAGCCGGATGAAATTCTAGGGCCAGATCCTGCAATCCTTCAGCCAAAGCTACACTCAAAGCAGTATTGGGCCCATTGACTTTGTACTGGGAGTTTTACATGAGTAAGGACTGCAGACATGATTGCTTGGGGCGGCCAAATTTGTAGAGCCGCCCCTGACTGCAGAGCCAGGTTCTCACCTGGGAAGTGTTCAGCAGAGAGCCACAAGAACAATTCAAGGTCTGGGAAACCTGCCTCACAGTGAGAAATTTAAGAAGCTCAATCTAATTTACTTACCAAAGAGAAGGATACGAGATGGATTTGATCACAGTCTGTAAGTACTTACCTGGGGAGAGGATTTCTGATAGCAGAGGCCTCTTTGATGCACCAGCCAAAAGCATAACAAGATCCAGGGGCTGGAAGCTGAAGATAGTCCAATTCAAATGGGAAATAAGGCACAATTAGAACAAAACAAACAAAAAACCCCACTACACAGTGAGGATAATTAACCATTGGAACAACTTTCCAAGGAATGTGGTGGTTTCTCCATCACTTGAAGTCTTTAAATCAAGATGGGATGTGTTTTCTAAAAGATCTGCCGGTGGTTCAGCCAGAAGTTATGGGCTCAATGCAGAAGTTATTGGGTGTCATTTTCTGGCTTGTTAGGTTATTGTAATAGTCCCTTATGGCTTTCAAATATACTGATCTAGTTTAACATTATCTGGACAGGGACCTTATTAAAGATGAATTTTACTGCTGTAGAGCATTCTTTATATCCTTGGCACTATATAATAATCCAGATCATCACCCATTAACCTTCTGTCTGTGTCCAGGGTTTGTTATATGGACCATACTTTGTAGATGCAGTCTAACATAGGGGACATTTGGAGCTTTCGCCTCAGAGAAGCATGAATGTTGTATTTTACTCTGTGTTAAATATTTGTTGCAGGTGAAGAGTGTTGAGCTGCCAGCCCTGGAGACACTATAGCATGAGAATGGTTTAGCATGGGCAGGAATAGTGCCAAGTCCCATACCCCATCCTGCCCTGCCCCAATCCAGAGAGATCACTTCAGGGAGAAAGGAGAGTTCACTTTTCATATCCATTTGGTGCTTTGTCTCTGCCGAGCTATAGCTTGGTTCCAGAGGTGCCATGGTAGAAGTAGCACTTGTTGGTAAGCTCCAGGCTGACTGATTCTGTGTCTCTTTGACCCCAGCACACTCTGGCTTTTCTCAGAACAGGAGTGAACAAAACGTGGCCCCGGGGTGTGGCTCAAACAATTCTACAATGTGACCTAACGTGACGCATAGGGAGAATATTGGCCCACTTGGATCCATAGAGCATGGCCTGTTGGAACCCGCAGTGTCGGCTGGCTACTCTTTGTATTAATTAAAGAGGAGGGCAGCTCTAATTTGTTCCCTTTTATGCAAATTAAGAATGACTTTGGGCCAGTGACAAGTTGCCACACTGCCCTCAGTTGGGCAAAGATTGGGCATCTCCCTGTCCTAAGGCATTTGTCACTACTGCATCTTTGCCCTTTCTGTACCCAGGGATTTCAGGCCACGGTCACCATTTGATCTCATCTGTTGAGGGCATTTTTAATGGACCCCTTTGTATGTAGACAGGAACTTCGCGTCAGCCTTTTCAGCTTGAAATGCGACCTTTCCTGGTCACTTGGGACAAGCCACAAGCAATGGCACCACATGCAGCTGAAAGGAGGCTGTAAAGTGTGACTGTGACACACCAGGCAAAGAGTGACAGTGACTGATGAAGGGTTTGTCCCTGAGGCTCAAACCCTCCCAGAGCCTGGCTCATGACCAGCAGGTCACCTGAAGCCCAGAGCTTCTCACAGCCTCTCCCAGTGGTCACTTGTTCCACTCTAACAGGGCTTTGATGAGATAGGCAAAGCAGCTACATTGTCTGTGCGTATTTCACATGGTGGTCTGGGGAGCAGGGACAGGGGTGGAAGGCCCAAGAAGATGGACAGGCCAGTGGCTGGTGCACTTGCCTGGGACTGAGGAGACCAGGTTCAATTCCCGGCCCTACCACACGCTCCCTGCATGAGCTTGGGTAAGGCCTAGGGCCATAGGACTAGCAGGGCCCTCCTGGGTCATTGAATCTAGCCCCTGCTGTTACAGGCCAGCCGGTCACAAAATCACATAGGCCCAGATCCACTTATGTGTCTAAGTCACAGTTTTAGGCACCACTGCGACTCACAGAACCTCACACTTGGCTGCCACGTAACCCTGTAGGTGCCCAAACTTGGCCTCTGCCTCTGGGCATGTGCGCTGCTGCCTCCCTTTAGGTATCTGGATGCCTATCTCCTGCCTAAGCCCCAGAGCCATCCACAAGCTGGGGGAAGACAAGTGGAGGAGCACCTCGCTTACCTACAGGGCCTGGTCTGGGAGGGGTGTTCAGAGGCCACTTCCTGGCTTGAGTCCCCCTCAAAATCTGGCCGGTGGAAGGGGAGCAGCACCTACCTTATAACTGTTAGTCGACTGGTCAGAGCCCCCAGGGGGCTGGGGGACACCCTGGTTCAATTCCCCCTCTGCTCATGGGGAGGAAGGATTTGAACAGGGGTCTCATCTCCTACATCTCTCAAGGGAGTGCTCTAGCTGCTGAGCTGTGGGATGTTCTGATGGGGGAATAGGGTTCCCTCAGTCTCTCCTTGTACACCCAGGATCCAGTCCCTCTGCTCCCATGACTTTTTAGCGATTGGAGCATTTTCCTGAGAGGCAGGAGACCCAAATTCAAATCTTTGCTCTCCATCAGGCAGAGGGAGGAATTCAACCCAGGTTTTCCACATTCCAGGTGAGTGCTAAAACCACTGGGCTAAAAGTTACACAGTGGGGTCCACCTTCTCCCCCTCTCCCCAATGCTACGTGAGGAGTAAGGCAGCCGCCTAACTCCAGGATAAGGGTTCCCAGTCGTGAATCACTGGCAGATATAAGTGTGACACTGCACCCCATATTCTTAACAGTGATATTATGATATGATTATGGCATAATTATGATGGATTTGGTACAAGATGGGTCATGTGAGATGTCACTGGAAAAGTTATGATTTGCTGAATATGATTATCCTATTTGTGTGCATGTATCATTTTTGTATCTAAAGTTAGGAATATTGACTATGTATCTGTATTTCAGTAGTGCTTACTCTGGATGACACCCACAACTAGCCTTCCTGGTACAACAATGAAGAAGCCAGACCACATGACTTCACCACATAACCAGGCCACATGACTCTGGACTCCATCTTGGGATGTCAGTGTTTTCCCACAAACTGAGTTTGGGACAAAGGGTTCCCGCCATATGGTAAAGCTATATAAGGCAGGGAGTGACATCACTGGTTGTTTTTCACTTCCCACACAAGAGGACTTTGGAAAACACCTCAGGAACAAAGACTGAACTGGGGGAAGTGCTGGACTCAGGCTACAGGGATTTCTCGCCTGTATAAGAAAACCTGGGGATTCCAAGCTGCAAAGCAAGTGTAGCTTGTGCTCTAACAATCTGCAGTCTGCTTGTATCATCAGCCAGGGTAAGAATTTGCTAATTCATATTCTATCTTTCTAGAATCTTAGGCTGAGTTTGTGGGTATGTTTTTTTTCCTAGGTGATCTGCTTTGATTTGTTTGCTATCACTTATAATGACTTAAAGTCTATCTTTTTGTAATTAATAAACTTATTTTATGTTTTCATCTAAACCAGTAAGTTTGGAGGAAAGTGCTTGGGAATCTTAGCTCAGGGGGCTGGTGAATTTCCTCTCCACACTGAGGGAGGGACAAACGCTGTGAGCTTATGTTGTACAGTTCCCTGTGCAATGCAAGACAGTATAATTTTGGGTTTATAGTCCAGTGTGTGTGTGTGAGATCCTAGGCTGGGAAACTGGTGGTTATTTTGGCTGTAGTCTCTTCTCCATTGTTGGTTCATGCAGTGGTTGGTCAGAGGGCCTGCATGTAACTGCAGCTGGGTGTGTCCCTACCTGTGAGAATACTGGAGGGAGTTAGGAACAGGAGCAGGTCTGTAGCTTGTCACAGCAGCACAGTGAGAGAAGGAGCCCAGGCTGGTGGGTCAGAGGGCTTAGCGGTACCCCAGTTCCAGGTGGCAGCCCAGGGGGAACCTGTCACAACGGGCACCTACCTGCAGCCTGACCTAGGTGCCAAACTCCAGGGGAGGGCAGAGTTTAGCTCACACCCCTGTTGTTGGCATTCCCCACTGATTGGCTGAGGTAGCTCCCTACCTAGCGTACTGGCTTTTGTGGATCCCATTCTTAGGTGCCTGTCTCTCCCCGTGCATTGGAGAGGAAGTCTAAGGGCCTAACAGCTTTGTGGATTGTAGTGTCATTCCTGTGAAGTTCTAGGTGCCACAAAGCTGAACATCACAATGCCTAAGTCCCATTGTGGATCCAGGCCCTAGTCTCTTGGTGGCTCAGTTCCCCATCACCCAGGAGTGCTGCGAAGACCAATAGGTCAAAGCTTGTGAGGTGCTCAGATACTTCGGACATGGGGCCGTATAGCAATCTAAGGTAGAAAGTGGGACTTGGGAAGGAAGACAGAAGACTGATGGCGGAATAGGGAGAAGGGTGGGGCACGTTAGAGAAGGGGTCGAAAGGGACTAGATGTTAGCACACAAAACCATGTCACTATATTGTAATTTCTCTAACTGTAGAGGTTGTGAGGAAGGGCTTGGCAATAGGGTGGTTGGAGTTGGAGTGCCAGCAGGGGGCCATGCAGCAGGAATGACAGTGAAACCACGCGTAGCCCTGCTCATAGCTGTTTGCAAAACATGAATTAAGCCTTTCAGCAGCCAAGCGAGGCAGGTAACTATCTTCTGCATGTCACAGAGGAGGGAACTGGAGCACAGAGCAGCTAAGTGAGTCACACAGAAGTCCATGGGAACTTGTCCTGGGATGTATATTAAGCCAGATCCTCAGCTGGATATACCACTGTGGCTCTGTTGAAGTCAAAGCAGCAATGCCACTGATGATCTGACCCACTATTTATATTGTGGTAGCTCTGAGAGGGCCAAGGCTCCATTGTGCTGGGTGCTGTACGAACCCACACCAACCCTGAGGAGCCCAGACCAGTGGTTCCCAAACTTTTCACTAAGGCATCCCACCATTGCATATATGTGGCCTCTGCCCCTAATCCTGGCTCGATACATAAGGGAAGCTCTGGGGGATGGGGTGGAGACTGAGCTCAACCCACAGCAGCAGCTCCTGTCCTATGGGGCTGGGCCCAGCTCCCCTACTCCAGGTGTTGTACTAGGAGGTGCCAATGAAGGGTGAGTGCGAGGCAGACTCACTTTTCAACCTGCTCCCTGCCATATTACCCCCATTCCGGGACCTTCCCTCCACACCAGGCTGGAAGAAGTGAATGTTTGCCTAAGCCAGGGCCCAGGGATGGGTTAAGCAGGCCCTGGATGTGACGATCTTCTTGGGATCCACCGTTTGGGAAACACTGGCCTACAGTCTAATTTGAAACAAGACACAAGTGAGTGTGACAGTAGGTGGGAAGAATGAGGGTGATGGGAAGACCAAGCAGTTACACAGATTACCTATTATGCAACTTGATGGTGCCAAACCAAGTGCATAAGAAAAGCCCTGGGAGAGGGCCGGCGGCTGGTGGAAATGCAGGCAGGTTTGGCAGCTCAGAAAACTTGGGAGGATCAGAGAGTGACACTGGGTCTGGGGTCTGCTGGTGACCTCACCCCACGCTTACTAAGAACAGGAAGCATGCCTAAAAACCATCACATTTCCCAGCTGGAGCAGGCTGATTTATTGTAGTTATTAGCTGGATTTGCTATTCTAGATATAGAAGATTCCACACGTGTCACAGTGAGTCTCAATACCGCACTTGCAGTAAATGCCCATTTTGTCATGATGTCAATTGAATTTTTCTGCTTTGCTTCAACACTTCCCCCCCACGGCAGCCTCCAGGGCTCATTCCCTTATTTTATCATGACTTTGAGGCCAGCCAGCAATTTTGGGGTCCTGGGGCTTCTCTATGCTGTGTCCAAAAACAGAGTTTGAATCCCAGAGCATGCAAGGAGCAAGGGCAGCTGAAGTATAGAGATAGGACCCAATCCACAGTTCCAGTATAACTAGCAGAGATGCTGGGACAATCCAACAAAACAGAGATCTGGCTTGTCTATGTAATCTGCCAGCTAAATTCTTATAGCAGGCTCATCACCAAGATATCTCAGTGCCTCACTCCTACTACCCTCTTCTGTCTTCACTGGTTTTCCCCAGGCCAGGCATCTGAACTTTCAGATACTGACCAGGCACTAACTTTCCTAGCGACAAACACCCAGGATGCGCAATGTGATCGTCACAGGGTTTCAACTGAAACAGTGGTGAAGACCTGAAACACATAGGCGACTGTCAGCTGCTCTGTTTCCTGACTTTAACCACATTTCCTGTCCCCCGTTTCCCCTTTCATAGAGTGACTGAATCTTGGCCTCCGAGAAAAGCAGTTCCTTTTTGGTTACATTTACTGAGTCAATAGGATTCCAGACTGGCCACAGATCCTACACTGAGCACGATACTGCATTTGGCCCAACTGCACACTCCTTTACGGCTAAGAACGTAGGGGTAACAGTGGACAAGAAGCTGGATATGAGTCGACAGTGTGCCCTTGTTGCCAAGAAGGCTAATGGCATTTTGGGCTGTATAAGTTGGGGCATTGCCAGCAGATCGAGGGATGTGTACATTCCCCTCTATTCGACATTGGTGAGGCCTCATCTGGAGTAGTGTGTCCAGTTTTGGGCCCCACCCTACAAGAAGGATGTGGAAAAATTGGAAAGAGTCTAGTGGGGGCAACAAAAATGATTAGGGGGCTGGAGCACATGATTTATGTGGAGAGGCTGAGGGAACTGGGATTGTTTAGTCTGCAGAAGAGAAGAATGAGGGGGGATTTGATAGCTGCTTTCAACTACCTGTAAGGGAGTTCCAAAGAGAATGGATCTAGACTGTTCTCAGTGGTAGCAGATGACAGAACAAGGAGCAATGGTCTCAAGTTCCAGTGGGGGAGGTTTAGGTTGGATATTAGGAAAAACTTTTTCACTAGGAGGGTGGTGAAGCACTGGAATGGGTTACCTAGGGAGGTGGTGAAATCACCTTCTTTAGAGGTTTTTAAGGGCAGGCTTGACAAAGCCCTGGCTGGGATGATTTAGTTGGGGATTGATCCTGCTTTGAGCAGGGGATTGGACTAGAAACCTTTTCAACCCTGATATTCTACAATTCTTTGCTACAACCTCATTTCCATCTATAGTCCGGCAACCTCTTTCCTGCTACCCTAGACATGGCCCCTTTCACTGCCTGCTGTTGCTTTCACAGGGTGGTTGAGGCATCTCACTCACCCATCAGCAGGATGCGGACATGATACTAGGAGGAGGTCAGAACAGAAGGGAATCCAATATTGGGAACACAGCTAGGAGCAAGCTGATGCAAGAAGTCTCTTATCACAAATCTACAATTTATAACTCTGTGTGCGTGGGGTGGGGAGAGAAGGAGGAGAAATGCAGGGGATCCTTCTCATGAGATCCCAGCTGAAGAGCAGGATGACAGTGGGGATGAGGGTCATAGTTGTGACTTTTTGTTCTCATAAATCCATTATTTCCCCCCAAATACGCCATAAAAATATGCATCTTAAAAATGCAAGAGCAAGGGGAGAATGAAGCATGTCACAAAAGTTGAGCACAGCTACCAGGGAATGGCACAGATCTGCTGTTTTTCTATGAGCACTGGTGATTCCCCTTGGAGTTCTCATGGGGATTTACCAAACTGCCAATTATTTTTCACAGGAAAACTAAAAATATTTTTTGTTAAAGTTTCTTTAAAAAGATAGGGGGGGGGGATGGGAGGGTTGACAAAGGGCAGTTTTGGTTTAAGTTTTTGGTAATTTTTTTAAACAACCCCCCCCAAATTTTTTAACCTATATCTGTTTTTTCTATCAAAAAAGGGAAAAATAATTGAATAACTTCTACAAAAGCCTTTGTTTGACAAAAAGCCATTTTTCTATCAAATTTGTTTTATCAACTCTCACAGCAGTACAGCATGTCTGGAAAGGGAAAACAGCCTGGCTCTTTCACACTCCATGCAGAGCATACCCATACCCCCTTCATGAGTGACCCAGCAAGTTTCTTTCTCTGCCACCCTGGGCTGCCTGTGAGCTCTCGCGGAGCGAAGCGCTGCTCCGTTTGCTCAGTCCCCGCCCTGGCTGCGGGGAACGCATTGCCGCTTTGGTATCTGAAGCATGAAGGGCGATCCGAACCCAGTCCCCTGGGGCACAGGAGCAGGACTACCCAGGTGCTGTACTCTGGTGCCAGGCAATCGCCCTGCTTTCCTCGATCCCCTCTGACCCAGCAGCCCCCGCTCTGCCTGCAAGCACCGCTCGTTTCTGCACTTCCAAGCCAAGGCCTGGGGCATCCCTGCCACTGTGAGTCGGGGGCATCCCGGCGGCACCTGGGCATGCCGGGGGGGCGGAGACCGAGGCGGCCCAGCCAGCCCCTAACCGGTTTCTCATAAAGCCTTGGCCAGCTCAAAGCTGCCCAGTGCCAGGGGGACCTGCCCGCCCATTGCCCCCTTGGCACCCCGCCCCCAGGGGTTTTCCCATCGGGCCAGCAGGGGCCCTGGCACCAGTCTGACCCGCGCTAGGGCGGGCCCGGCACCGCCCCCCGTTACCCCACCGGCTTTGCGGCAAACACCCCCGCCCCCAGCGCGGCTGCCTCGCTGCAGGGGAACGGCAGGCTCCGCCCCGGCGCCGGCCACGTGGGGCGGAGCAAAGCCCGGCCCGTGAAGCGCCCCGCCCGCAGGCGCTCGCGCGCGGGGGAGGGGGTCTGGCGGCTGGAAGCCGGCTCCTAGCCCCGCCCCGTGTATCAACCGCAACCATAGCTCCGCCCCCACGCGGGCGGGTCTCGGCCGCGGGCTCGCGGCTCGCTGTGATGGGCGGCCCAAGCCCCGCCCTGCCGGCCTGCGTCACAGCGGCGGCCCCGCCCCCGCGGAGCCCGGATGAGGCAGGCTTCGGAGCCGGGGACGCGGCGGGGGAGATGCTGCTGCCGTGACAGGGGATGCACCCGGGTGAGTCTGGGCCCCGGGCCCGGTGTCCGCTCCGGGGCGGGGCTGGCCTGAGTGCGGGGCGCGGGGCGCTGGCTCGGGAGGAGGAGCGCGGGCTCTTCGGCTCTGGGGATGAGTGTGTCAGCGGGGGCTCCGGGAGCGCAGGGGCGGCGGCAGCGGCGAGCGGGCGGACGGACGGAAGCCGGGAGGGGCGCTGGGGTGGGGGCTGCCGGGGAGCGGGGCTGGGAGGGAGACGCCCTGTGGCGGGGACGGAAGCCGGGAGGGCCTGGGGGGGGTGTCGGGGGGGCTCCGCAGGGGAACACGGTGGCCGGGGCAAAGCGGCGCCTTGGAGGAGAGGAGCCGCGCGGGCAGGGCTGGCCGGGGGCGTACGGAGGCCGGGTGGCCCCACGGAAGGGTCCGCGGTTTCCTGCTCCGCAAACCTCACCGGATTGGATGTAAATTGACAACGGGGCAGGTCCCGCCCCCTCCTGCCATTGGCCGGGGTCGCAGCCCTTACGGGCTGCTATTAGTGACGGTGTCGTCACTCACCGGCCGGGCCTGGGCAGCGATCCCTGAACCCGGCACTGCCGGAGCCTCCCGCCGGAGCAGAGCGCAGCGGCCCTTGGCCCCCCCGGGGATGGTGGCACCGTGTCTCGGGCCATCCCCGCCTGCCCGTGGGGGGTGCAGTGGCTGGCGGGGACCTGGGGGCTGGGGGATGTAGGGCGCGGTTACTGGTGAGGTGTGTGGAAGTTGGGGGACGTGGGGCGCCCATGGGTGGGTGCGATGCTTGGTGGGGGGCACAGGATCCCCATAGGTCGGTGTCATGGCTGGTGAGGGTGTGGAGGGTGTGGGGGCCTGGGATTCCTGTGGGGGTGCATTGACTGTTGGGGTGTTTGGAGCCTGGGGTTATGGGGTCCCAGTGTGAGGGTCCAGTTATTGATGGAGGGTGTGGAGACTGGTGGCATGGGGTTCCTTTGGGGGTATATGGAGTGCAGGGTCCCCATGGGCTAACAGGTGCAGTGAATAAAATGAGGTGCAAGGTCCACCTGGATGGTGCAACAGTTAGAAGGAGCAGGGGGCTCATAGTCACTAGAATGTATAATCCTCTTTGCATGTGATTTCAGTATTCTGGGTAGCGGACGTGATGCTGGCTATGCCTGAGCGCTTAGTGTGGCTAGAGATGTTGCATTGTGTCAGCTAGTTGTAGGTAAAACATGGTCCTAGTAGATTTTCCCAGTGGTTATCTTTTATGATGGTGACTGTGATTTGTCTCTGCTGGCCAGTCACCAACATGTTCACTAAACCAATGAGTAAAAACCCACTTTCAGCATGATTACTTTTCTTGGTGAAGGCAAACTTTAGGGTCAGGGAGGCAGTTGGGTAATGGGGTTGGATTGTCTGTCTATTTATTTATTTACACCCACACCCACCCCTCTACCCCAATATAACGCTGTCCTCAGGAGCCAGAAAATCTTACCGCGCTATAGGTGAAACTGCATTATATTGAACTTGCTTTGATCCGCCGGAGTGTGCAGCCCCGCTCACCCCGGAGCGCTGCTTTACTGCGTTATATCAGAATTCATGTTATATCGGGTCGTGTTATATCGGGGTAGAGGTGTATATATATTGGTAGCCAAAAATAGTTGTCTTATTGAGAATGCCCTGGAATCCATCCTCACTGCTGTGTTTGGAGAAAGGGAAAGGCCTGAAAAATGTTTGCTGTCAGATGGTTGCTAGGATACACAAATACGCTCATGATGTCGAATGCACTTAGTTCCAATGAGTCATTAAAAATACTATTTCTATTACTGCAAAGAAGACTGCAGGTTTTGGGAGTTAGTTCAGTCAGTTCTTGAGGAGAGAATTTTTATCGTGAGGGGATGCCCTGAAAAGCTTAAACTAAGTATCACAAATCTGTTGTTAGGCAGGCGAAGGCAGTTGGAACAGGCAACACCTTGCTGAAGCCCTAAGGACGGATCAACTTCACAGCTTCCTCCCACACATATACACACACACACTGTGCCATATTCCAGCCACCATTCTTCTGCCTAAATAGGGCTCTTGGAGTCTGTCTGTCACTGTTGTTCCTTAATCAGAGTTTGCTGGTGAGGCTGTGTCTTCCTCCTCCTCCTCCCCTCTGGTTGCCTGAGCATGCTGCCTCTGCAGTGCACATGAACTCTGCTAGTCAAGGAATCTTTGTGGTTTTATACGGATGAAAGTGATTTCTGTGCCCATCTCTGGGCAGAATGTTTTATATGTTGTAGTATTCACTTGTTGTGGTTAGAGTTGTTTCTCAAGTGATCAGTTAATGATACAAATTGGAGATCAGAAACTTTTCTTTAATTTACGATAGCTTGTCCTTGTTCAGTAAAATAAAAAATACAAAATTCCCCTTGTGTAGCGATGTACTTATGTTGCACTCACATAACTAAAATAGACTTGTCGCCTAGGATGTTTCTGATCTGAACATTTTAACTATATTATTAATATGAACTATAGGATGGGCCAGCTTGGATAGAGTGAAAATTGTGCCTAACGTGTCCAGTTTATTTGATGGCAAACGGAGTCCTGAGTAATCTGGAAAATTAGTTTCTGGTTACAGCAAAAAATCTTAATTGTTGCAAAAAGGGATGGCCTCGTGGGCAGCCTTGTGTACACAGTTACCTCTGTGTTTTCTATCTCTTGTAAATATTAGCTGCATAAAGATTGACTGATAGAAGTGTGGACCAGGAGTTCAACAGCTCTTCATCCCCAATAAAACAGCCCCAATAAAACTGTCACATGTTTCTAGCTAGAAAACAATGAAGATCCCCAGGTGTGTTTGCCATAACAAGCCATTGCCTCCAACTTCTCCAGGGGTGACTCTGGAAAAATTGTTCCTCGGATAACTTTCTGGGATTGACATCTTTCCCCATCTTTGACATCTGGGAGGTATCAGAGGAAGTTCTGGGTTGTCCACAGGGCAACAAGACTTGGCCAATGACCTTTCTGACTGCATGCCGGATGATTATTTCCACAGTGGTATCAAAACACTATTTTGCATGCATCTGACGAAGTGGGTATTCACCCACGAAAGCTCATGCTCCAATACGTCTGTTAGCCTATAAGATGCCACAGGACTCACTGCTGCTAAAACACTATTTGTCATACATTTTAAGTTTTTAAGGCAACGCTTGTTCAACTGGGATAACTATATACATGGTCCCAGGAAGAGGTCCTCTGAGACATACCTGAAGAGTTTACCTTGGGAAGGGCAGATCTGGGGAGAGATCAGTCACAGAAATGAAATCATGGTTAGGTAACAAACTTTCCCTTCTGAATCCTGAGTTCTTTCCCAGTCCAAGATATGTAATGACCAGTTTAAAAACAAAGTCAGGGAGAGAGATGAATACGACAGAAGAAGGTTCTCTCTTCCCTAGAATTAATCTAATTATTATTAATCTAATGTTGGAATTACCACTTAGATCCCCTTTCTGCAGAAGGATGCTGCTGTGGAGGATAGGAGGTCGAGCTTGTAGTGCTTTAATAAAGGGTTTGATGAGTGACCTGGTTGCCCCTTTACAAAGGTCTTCTGGTGACCGTCAGTCTTTCTGCCCAGAAGGCTGCTGGAGAACATGTGGAGTAGGCGCTATCCCTTCTGAGACCAGTCTGGACCTGCATGTTTTGCTGATGCTGCACTCGATCCCCCTAGCTGGTCTTCTCACCTCTACCATGCCACAGTTTCATGGTTTTTCTTCTGGTTGGTTAGACTTTGGGGAAAACTCAGAAAGAATGATCTCCTGGCATGTGTGGAAGGAAGAATTTTCCTGGGTAGTGAATGAGTATAAAAGAACTACCTTATACTCTTGGGATGCCCAGTAAGGCTCTGGTCTTTTAATAGCAGATATTTTAGAGACTCTTCTAGCTGATGGGATTGCAATCACAACTGGGAGCTATATCTTCAAGGATCGGAAATACAGGCACCTAGATGTCATTGTTTGAATGGATGGTGTGAGAGCTTGTTACTCTGGTGAAGGTTCAAGGCCAAGCAGATAGGCCTGACTGTTGGTTTGGACAGAGATCCTTCTACCACCCAAGGGAACCCTAATACCTGCTACAGACTTGGATCAGCCTGTTTTCATGACACTGTTTAGCTCTGAGATGTGAGTTGCCCTGATGGAGGCTAGGTGACCTCCAATCAGAAGAGAATCTGCATCACTTTTTGTGTCCTCTTGCTAGTTTATGTATCCCATGGTCATCATGTGTGATTGAATCAGGAGGTGCTCCTTCCTCATCTGTCCTGGAAATCTTGAAGGGACATCTGACCACTTTCATTTCTAAGGAGGAGATGCCCTGAACTCTCTAATCTTGACCATGATGGAGAAGGAGTGTGGCAGGTAGTTTTGTTTGGGGAGCAAAGCCTTGGGAATGTTGGACCTCCAAAGAGGAAGGGGCTCACTGCTGGCTCCAAGAAACTTTAAAAATTGGAATGTCAATGGTTAGGCAAGGTGGGAGTCCTGTAGTCTGCTCTGCTTGCACCACTGGAGGCAGAAAATCTGGGGCTTGCGTGGGGAAGGAGTATGGCCAAGCCCTGGAGCCCAACTGACAAGTCTGAACTGCCTCCAGTATTTTCCAGGAGAAAGGTGCAGCCCAACGTCTTGGACCAGTGTTCTCCAACTTTATACACAGAAGATCACTTTTTTGAATTTAAGTGTAACCCAGGATCTACCCTTCCCCAAGACCCCACCCCACTCACACCATCCTCCCCTCTCTCTGTCACTCACTCTCCCCGACCCTCACTCGCTTTCACCGGGCTGGACAGGGGGTTTGGCTTCAGTAGGGGGTGCAGGCTCTGGGCTGGGGCCAAGGGGTTTAGAGTGTGGGAGGGGCTCTGGGCTGAGCCTGGTGCAGGAGGGGGTGTGGGGTGCAAGCTCTGGGAGGGAGTTTGAGTGCAGGAGGGAGCTCTGGGCTAGGGCAGAATGTTGGGGTGCAGGAGGTGCTACAGGGTGCTGGCTCGGTGGGGGTTAGAGCTGGGGCAGGGGGCACGGGGGGCCGGAGGGGGTAGGGGGTGCTGGCTCTTGGAGGGGGCTCAGGGCTGGGGCAGGGACTTGGGATGCAGGAGGGGGTTCAGGGTACAGGAAGGGGTATGGGGTGCTGGCTCTGGGAGGGGACTCAGAGCTGGGGATTGGGGTATGGGCTCCCACCAGGTGGCACTTACCTTGGGCGGCTCCCAGGCAGCGGCACAGTGAGGCTAAGGGTATGTCTACACAGTCGACGTTAAAGCTCTGCGAGGGGAATAGCTACCAGCGCTATCTACACTGCCACTTTACAGTGCTGAAACTTGCACTGCTCTGGGGGGTGTATTTTCACACCTCTGAGCGAAGAAAGTTTCGGCACTGTAAGTGGCAGTGTAGACAAGACCTGAGGCAGGCTCCCTGCCTGCCCTGGCCGCACGTCGTTCCTGGACGGGGCCAACACACCCCCTGGGTACGTGGCTCTGCACACTGCCCCTCTCTGCAGGTACTGCCCCTGCAGCTCCCATTGGTCACAAGCTCTGTTTCTGGCCAATGGGAACTGTGGGGGCGGTGCTTGCAGGCAGGAGCAGCTTGCGGTGACACACACACCCCTGGGCCGTGGGAGCATGCTTCTGGGAGCAGTGTGGGGCCGGAGCAGTAGCCCTGCTACACCACTGGACTTTTAGCGGCCGGAGATGGCGATCAACTGGGAGAGTTTCCAGGATCGACCAGTCGATCGCAATCAACCGATTGGTGACCACTGGCTTGGACTGATGGCAAGACTAAGCTCCAAACTGGACAACTTTCTCTCCATCATTGCAACAAGGGTTTGAGGGGCAGCTGTCTTATTGTTTGGACAACCTGTGCTAAATGCCTGCAGCTGGAGAGTGCCTCATTGCTGTGTCAATGGAAAGCAATGTGTGGTATCAGTGAGACAGAAAGTGTCCTCAGCTTCTGCCAGTCAGAAATGGACTGCGTTATAAACCTGAATTCTGATCCCATTGAACAGCCCAGTGCCTGCTGGACCAGCTCATTTGAAGATGCTGGATTTAATCTGGTGAGCTGGAGTAGCCACTCTTACCTGTGTTTGTCTCTGTGTGCAGGGAACTGAATCCAGTTCTGATCTGATTGGACACAGGAAGTGTTGCTGGAATCACGGTTCACTGTTGATGTGCATACCCTCAAAATTCAGGTTTCGCACTTGGGTGCTTAAAGGTAGGTTCCAAAAAAAATGATCTGTGAAAATCAGGTCACTTTCATTTGGTGACAACATATGGATTTTTAGGGGCCTAAATGAAGGCATCCAAGTTTCAGAAAGGTTGTTTTTTAATAAACACAACAGGGTTGCATCATGTAATTGATGGGGAGGGCTGATGCTGGAATTTGGATGGTTTTCATTCTCCCTGTGGAAAAATCAGAGGAAACTTTGCAGCTCTGAGGATACATTAACTCTGGAGGGCTGCCCTACCTTGCTTAGCTTATGAAATGTGTGCTGCGCTATTAATACCTGAGCTCATATACGCTTCATATGTGGCATCAACAGATACTGATTTTCATACATATAAATGAAATGACACTTCCAGCAGAACCCAATTCACTGTGCAGCCTTTTCTCACGAATTGAGGTGGCTGTGTGGGCTGAACATTATGAGCTATTAAATATATATTTGTAAAAGGCAATTTCCCTTTATTACAGTCATTCCCTTGACATTGGTGTGTGACAGGAATAGGCACACTGATAACAGGTTCTTTATCAATGTGCAGTATTTTGGGATTTATTTTTTTTTAAACTGCCACACTTGTTTCCTCGCCTGTTAGCTAAATGGGAACCTCTCCAGAACGTAAAATTCATCCATTGAAAACAGCTGCTAATTTATGTGCACTCAGCATCTTTGCACCTGTTTAAAGGAGACAGATTTTCTTCTTACCCCCATTACATTTTACCTCTTGCCACCACCTTTTAAAATTATATTTAGGAATCATTCTGCAAACATTCTTCACCTTAATTCTCTACCCCGGCATGTTCAGTTCAGACATCTGGTGGTTGGTAGTAGGGGAAGAAAGCTTTCGTTAGCAAGTGAGTTCATTGATTGGACAGAGACAGTTCTCTAAGGCCACAATCTGCAGTCTTTACTCAGGTAAAGGCCTGAGTGAGGCTTGCAGGATTTGGACGTACAATTGTGTAAGCCAAGGGTTCTCAAACTTACTCAGTAGGCTGGAGCACATCTCAATGGAGGTCTCTTGGATGCCCTTCTTTCCATTCACAGTTGAGGGGACCACCTCTCCTCCTGTTCCTGCTCACTTAACATGCCCATGGCGGTTGCTTCCATAGTGAAGTGACGTTAGGGAAGTGTTTAGTGTATTTTTGGTGGTGTTAGTGCGATAAGTATTTTGCCCAATTTTTGTTAAAATCAATCAGCCTGGTTACCCTGACTCATCTTATCCTCTCTCTTGCCCATGGTTCTCTGCTGTCTGGTACCTTTCCCTGATGCTTGGTTCTCTTCTCCCCTGGGCATACCGCCCCTTGTTCCTATCTCCTACTGGTCCCTAGCAGCTGCAGTTTCACTGATGGCTACAGTCCCTGAAGGTGGCTCCTTCTCCTCATCCACCTAGGTAGCAGTGGGCCCCAGGGGAGACAGCTAGGCTGGCTGATGATTCCAATTGCCTTTGGCTCTTCCTTCCACTTAAGAGCCTAGATGCTCATAGAAGCCGTTGGAGACAATGAAAGCCAACAACATGTGATCTCTCAGCACTCTGCAGATTCCCAGGGTTCCCCTACGCTGTGGCTGGGAGCATACCTCCCAGCCGGGGTACACAGGCATGCACTGGTTCCAGTTGAGCTAGCATGCTAAAAATAGAAGCGTTGATGCTATGGCACAGGCAGTGGCATGGGCTAGCCATCTGAGTTCGGCGCCAGGGGCTTGCGTGGGCTTGTATTGGGGGTGAGATGAGGGAGGGGTAAGCCTGAGCCGCAACAGCCACACTGCTACTTTTAGACAGACATGCACTGCAGAGCTAGTGCATGTCTGTCTGCCTGGGCAGGGAGGCATCATTCCAGCTGAAGGTTATAGAGACCCAAGGAGCCCACAGGCCAGAGTTTGGGAAACACCAGCATTAGCAGTAATTGTGAGGAAGTGCTGATTAGTGTCTGTTCAGCAAACTCTGCTGACAACAAAGCCAGTTGTAAGAAGCAGATTATTCATCATTCCTGCATGGGCTGCTGTCTCCCTGGGCATTTCTGCAGAAGTGCAGCAATATTTGAATAGTTGCTCTATACAGATTTCGTGTCAACTAGTTGATAGATCAGCCATCTTTTAAATAATTATTTTTTCTTTATTTTGTGGCTCTTCTGGTGGCCATCAAACCTACCTCTTAGCTTACCTGGTGGTTTGATTTGCTGCTTAGTGGTCCTAGTGTGATGTGTGGGTGTCACAAATTGCACCAGATATGCTAGTCAGGAGTAACAGAGCAACACAGGAGGATTTCCTAGGGCTACAGCTTGACTTTCAGGCATCTCTTTCCCTTCTGAGGTGTGGCTAGACAAGTTATCCTGACCTGCCCGTATACCCCAAGAGGGCCTGTTTGGTGGCGGTTAATGGGAATTTTCAATTCCAAATGAAATTGACAAGCTAATCAGGTCATGGGAGGTGGAGAGAACTGTGCTGGGAGTGTGACAGCTAAACACAGAAAAGAGCTGATTAAACTTGAAAATCTGCAGCTGGGAGTTCTCAATTTGCTTGGGAAACTTGGCTGCATTTGGACTGGGGAATGGTTTGTGGGACACCGTAAAGGAGTCTCAGTCCAGGAGCAGCTTGCTGCCAGGGCCACTGGTTTGTTGGATTGGGGTGTAACTAGTAGGCAGGAATTGTACTGGGACAAAAAGGGATCAGAAAGGGATTGTTGTTTTCAGTGTTTGGTGCATTGATGATGTACTGTGGCTACGCACGCAGACGTTCTGAACTGATAGTACTAATTAACCACACCCATCATATCATTGGCTCAGTCGTAATTAAGCAGTATATTCCTGGAGCTAACACACGTCAGGTCTGCCATCTATATAAGCCTCTGCCATGGTTTGAGCCTTGGCTATAACAAAAGCCTTTTCTTTGCTGCTAAAAAAGGTGTGGTTTTTTACCTTGGGGTTTTACCATGCATGAGCTGTCCCGAGATAAAAACACAGGGAAGACGAGGTGCTTTAGTTTTCCCGTGAGGTAAACTTGATGAAGTCTTGCACTATATCTCCGCCTGGGTTAACCTTGGTGAGTTTACCTCGTAGCTTGCTGTGCTGGTAGAGCTGGACTGGTATACTACGCTGGCAAAGCAAGCCTAATCATAACTAATCACTTTAGCCGACATAGCTTATTCTACCACGCCTGAGTGAAATAAGCTATTCAGGACTGGCAAAAGGACACCCCTGACCAATATGCCAGCAGAAATACGTAGTGTAGACCTGGCATTGGTGTAGTTTTAAGAAGGCCTGTGTGTATCATGTAGACCAGTGACATATACCGTACTGGAGGTTCTGGGAAGGCAGTGCATAAACTTCCCCTATTTTCATTCCCCAGCATTACTAAGCTCCATTGGTTGTGTATTTGGAGTCTTCTGTCTGCTTAGTGTTGGAAACCATGCCAGCTCAATCTAATCTCTGTGACTCCACAGTAAACAGTTCGATATTGGCTGCATGGCAAACTGTGTTCTCCTCTCTCCAGTCGTTTTGCAGCATCCCTTTCCCAAGCTCCAAGTGCCGGATTAAGTGCCCAGTCAGGAAGTGGAAACAAACCACTTCTTATTAGGGAAGCAGAGGGAGAGCAGCATTGTTACCACCAACTGGAGCCCTGGGTTGGCTCAACAGATTGACACTAACCCCCTTGGCTTCTTCAGAGACGGTTTTCCAGAGAGATGGACAGAAACTAGCAGGGAGGAGTGTATCTTTTTATAGCCTCTGTCTCTGTGCTGGGACGTGTGCTCCCCCACACCCCAGCCTGGCTGTTTGAATGAGTCTGGCCCTCAAGGATTCCAAGGATGTGGCTCTAGTTTGTTCTCAAAGGTCTATACTTTTGTGAGGTGTCTGTTTCCTATGCCTGCAGGTTTGATTCCTGAGTGATCCTTTTATCTTTCTCTTTGAAGGTGCTTTGGCACGTGCCATTTGGGAGCTGGCAAAGGTAGATTCTATGCCGTGCTTCACTTAGCTTGAGATTCTGTTATCGTGAAACATGAACGCCTGGAAAGGATGAATCGTTAAGTCCCTTATCACGCATCAAGTTACAATTGCTAATGCAGCATGCCTTGGCAATTGTACCTTGATGTGTGATAAGAGACTTCTTGCATCAGCTCGCTCCTAGCTGGTTTCAGATACGTAATGTCTGGGCTTATATTCTTGTGCTGCCAAGGCTGCAAGTTCCATGTGCCACAACTAGATACCAGATTTTACAGTTGTTTGGTTTGTCACAGACTGGCACCTCCCTCACTGGGAGGCTCCAGGGAGATGCATCGGGCTAGGAGACCATGGCTTCCACTGTGCTTCATTTGGATAGCTTAAAGGCTTTTATATTGTGATCTTTTCCAGGCTGGATTTAGTTAGGTTCTGCAGACTGCCTGGCCCAAACTTAAAGAGCAGGATTGGATAGCATTGGTGGAGAAAGGGCCATTATGTTTATGCAGCAGCTTTGGGACGGTGATGTCCTTTCTGTTAGAGCCCATATGCTGCTGTTGTAAGAGGCATAAGATATCTATTGTGGTTCACCAGAGAATATTAAGTGCAAAAATAGTATTTCAGTAAAGGATATAGGTGCACTTACTAAAGCGACAGTGGAAGAGGGCAGCCTTCCAATCTTTGTATGAAAATGCTTCCAGCTCCCATTTCAAGACAAAAAAAGCAATAATAAATCAACCAAAGAAATGTAATCTGTATCTCAAATGGTTTAATAACTAACTAACTAACAAAAAAAAAAATCAATGTGGATGTGTTAGCTCTTGCCAGCGTTCACTTCCTGGTCATGTCCTGAGAACTATGATAGGGAAGCAATCAAGAATCCAACAGGCTAAAGTTAGTTATTGCACAGGCTATAGTTAGTATTCCTGCCTGTGACCACAGCAGGTACTGCCAGTACAAGAAAGTAAAGAATGGGAAGGATGAGAGCCCTTTTTACCAGTGTCTGTGGAAGCGGCAGATGGCCTGATTCATGACTCAGAAAGCACTAGCTTTCTGAACTGGAGAGCATCAGAAAGGAATGCAGGAAGGGAATGACTCTCTAGCAACATCCTGGGATCTCTGGGAAATCTAAGTTTCAGGAGGGATCAGGAATCTGGCAGCCAGAATGGGTGATGATGTGGTGTTTGTTTATCCCAAAGGCCCTTTGCTTCTTGCCATGTGTTATCGTGGTCAAATATGCATCTGATCCATCAGGGTACCAGCTGGCAATAGGGACACGTTAAAGAGTGGGGGAACAAGCCAAGCGTCCTTTGACAGATTTTGACAGAGAAGGGAAGTCTGTCGTCGCCCTGGATGGTAGCGTTGGTTAATTAGTCAGGCTGCTCTCCAGGATGTCTAGGGAGACCTGGATAAGAGAAGGCCATGTCTTTTAGGCTATGGTGGCAGAGCTTAGCCATGCCGACTATTTACCTATGGGATTCAGGTGGGTTTGTACTTGGCACGGCTAAGCCATGCCTCCTGTGTGTGACTGCAGCTACGCTGCTATTTATGGTTGCACAGGCTCAGTGAGAACTACTGGGAGTGTGTATACACAAGCTGGAAAGCACATCCTTAGGACACAGTGAGATGTAGCCTTGCTTTGCCTCTCCTCTGTGTTTCATTTTCTGGCTTTTGGAATAATTTGATGGATAGAAGTGGTGGGTGGGAGGGAAGCCAGTGAGATTCTAGTATGGAGGTAGCCTAGGAGAAGCTATTTAACACGTACAGAAATGACCTGTTTCATGGGTATTAAATACACTGGTTAGTTTTATTTTCCACATGAAATGATAATCTGGCTTTAGATGGGAGGATAAGGAGTGGTTCAAGTCAGGGAGGCTACAGGAATGACAGATGTTGCATGCATCCTCACCTTGGCTGAGTCATGCCTGCATCTGACAGATACTTGGGGGGTCTGACTTTCTCACATACTGTGGCCACATTTGTGTAGCGTATCCTGCCAGGGAAGCATCACTGACTTGAATTGACATGTGAGGGTGGATTCTGTGCTCCCAGAAAGTTGGCATTGCATTCTAAACCCCGTGTTGTGTTCCATGCTCAGTGTTGTTTCAGGTTGATATTCAGTCCGAGCAGCACTGGGTCACACGAGAGAGGGCTAGGGAAGAGGTTTAAAGGTACTCTGATATGCAGCGAGCTGTGCTGTTCTGTTGGCTTAGTTGAAGAGCAGCTTCACAGGGATTCATTTTATGAGTGCTGTCACACACCGACCATTAGGAGACAGTATTCCCAGGCTCTTTGCTGCACCAAACCTGTTCACTCAGGTGAACAGTGGGTTCACCGTTTGACTCTGAAATATTGTAAGTTTTATGTCCTATTACGAAACATCTCAGAGGCAGGGGGCCAATTGGTCCCATGCAAAGAGAAGTGTCTTCAGATAACTTCTACACACAGGCCATGAGCTGGTAGGTTTTAACATGGTCACAACTGTTATAAACTAGCACAGTTGCCTCAGTCTGAGATTCCCTCCTACTAGCTGTTCAGTCCTGGTTTACTTGTATAATAAGGGCTTGGAAGGAACTAGCACATTTTCAAAATGGTACTTGATTTAGAAATATTTTCAGTTGTGGAGTTTTGGCCAGTTGTTTGGGTTCTCCCAGGGGCAGCCAATGAATGCTGAGCTGTGGTGATGCTCTGTGTATTCATACAGTGAATCCTGCTTTGATGTCCCAGCTCCAAATTATCCTCTGTGGGGAAAAGCCCTGGGAGAAGCCAGTGCATTGTCTCAGCTGTACTCTGAAAACCTCAGTGTTACGTGTTATAAAGGCTTGGCACTGCAAATGCTCCATGTGCAAAACTCCTGTTGAAGTCCATGAGTAAGGGCTTGCCATAGTGGGCTCTGAACTCCCCTATGGAACTGCTAAGGCCAGGAATTAACCATAGATAGAGCAGAGCATTGATTGTTTGTTAGCTTAAGTTATCATGATTGTACTGGCATATATATGCCTTACAACAAACTAGCCGCCTCTTATTATTTATGTGTATCATGGTAGTGCCTATAAGACACTGTACAGATACATAGTAAGATCGTCCTTGCTTTGAAAATCGTACACTCTAAATAGACAAGAAAAAGGGTGGGAGAGGCGAAGGGACTGGCCCAAGGTCACACAGCAGCAGGTCAGTGACAGAGCTAGGACTAGAAACCAGGTTTTCTAACTTTCAATCTCTGCGGAACTATCCTGCTATTTGTAGGTGGTAGGTTTTTTTGTTTTTATTTAAAACAATAGTAATAGTAATAGTTAAATGTCAAATGAAGGAAGGCACAAGTTATGCCTAACTTATGAAAATAGATTCTCTGTTGAAATGTAGAGTCAATAAAAGCCACCTACAAGCCAGCCCCAGGAGTTATACATTGTAGTTAGGTTTCTGTAGGGGCTGAACCAGATCTACCTCGTTGGAATATAAGTGAAGTTCCCCAAGCTTTTCAGCTTCTTTTCGTGCCATCTGGAATTGGGAAAAATTGATAGTTAACAAATGACAGTTCTTAGGCATTTCAAAAGCCTTATAAGCAACCCTAAAAATGCAGAGCTTTTTAAAACTTTCCCTATCACTCTGCGTCCTCCCAAATGTCGGGAAGCTGCTGAGATGGTGGTGTGCCAACCACAGCAGCCTCTGAAACAAACAATAATCATTATAATACTTGGCAGTGGTGAGCAGTTCACTTCTGGGTGAAATTCAGGAATGAACCCAAGAAAGATCTCTTCAGTGGGCTCAGAATAGCCTTCCTACCACTGAGCCCCAATACAGCCTGGGGACGAAGAACACCCTGTATCAGACCCACCGCCAGACGTCATGGGTCTAGGTTAGTTTCTTCTCTGAGCCTTCCCACCCAAGGGTCCTGCATGGGATTATAGGTTGAGTCAGCCTCCCATCATGCCCTGAAGCAAGTTTATCCCAGATACTGTGGTCTCTCTAGATAATAAGGTAGCTTGACCGTGCTGCTTATGCCTCTGAAGGCTGGGGTATCCTGAGGCAGGGGAAGGAGGGTGTGTGTGTGTAAGTACACGTGTCATACAGTAAAATGGTGAAGACTTTTCGTGAGAAGAAAGAATCCACCCTGCCTCCACCCACAGCACAATCTACAAAGCCATAAAAGCTTCAAGGTCTCTGCTAGCCTCTCTCATGTGTTCCATTCCCGACCCCTGCAATTGGCAGGGATGACTCAGGTGTTTGTTCCCAAGGGTGTAGCTCATTTGAATGGGCAGGGAGTCGTCTTTGGATGGAGGTACTTCTATAAAATGATGTAAGATGCCTCATCCAAGGTCTCCACCGTTTCCAAACTGGAATCTCCTGGCATGTCACTTGCTGACTGTTCAGTAGATTAACTACTTTGGAGCTGCAGAGAGGCTGAGCGTTGTGCATCTGGGAAGGAAAGTGTTTGCTCTCGATCTCAAGCATGTCATGTGTGCCAAGCTGCAGCGATGGGTTCCCTAGAGGAACAGGTCAGAACGTATGCTCGGTTCTGTTAACAAACATGGTTCACGGATGAGGTTTTGAGCAGAGTTGGACTGAATTCACGTAGGTTGCACTTATGTGGCCTTAATGACGTTGAGTCAAGGGGACTGCGGGTGTATAAGTGAGGCCATTGCATGGAAGCTTAACCTTTGTACCTTCACCATGATAAATTGCCTTGGTAAGAGGTATAACAGATATAACCAGTGCAAGGAAATGTACTGTAGAACTGGGACATATTCCCTAACGTTTATTTTCGCAGATTTAAAAATAGCTGTGAAAATAAATTCACAGCCAGTGTTTTCTGCTGAGAACTCCTGTGCTGCTACGGCCTAGGAACAGGCTGCTGCTCCAGAGCTGTCTAGTACTCATGAAGTGTGTTCACACTGCTCTGCCTAGCCAAAGGCAACTACCGCAGCTCCCCTCCCCCCTGCCAAAATGAATATTCAACTAGCGCTGTCCTGTGAAAATTAACAGGCTGCTGCTGCTGCTATGATGCTGATAGGAATTTTAGTGAAGCTCCATGGGATCCATGTGTAAACTCATCCTCAGTTCGTTGAAATGTGGACAACAAAACGCTACTTAGACTGGAAGCTTTTTTGGGGGTTGAACCCGTGTTTTTGGTCTGTGTCAGTCTGGCACCTAGCACTGGGACCTTGGTCCATGACAAGGGCTCCTGAGTGCTACCGCAAAGCAGATAAATAGTGATAAACTCACGATTCTAAAACAAGGTGCATCTGAAGTGACTCTAGGGGCAGGGGGAGAGGAGTTTTTGAGGTGCTTAATGCCCCTTGGATGAATTTGGTCTCTTGACCTGAATTGTAGCAGCTGTAGGTTGAGCTGGAGAGATACAGTGGCAGCTTTCCTCTGCATTATTTATGGATTAAGTACTGCTGTCTTAAGGTGCTCGTGGCTTTTTTCCCCTTTATTGAATGCAGTGCAGTTGTGGTGTTCCACATTTACTGAGCATGGCCAGGCCTCTAAAATGTGGGTCACAGAGATGTCAATTTGGCGAGTCTAGGCCTGGAGGGATGGAAATGGGCATTGATGCTTGTTAGAGCCCCAAATGACAAGCTGAGTATGGCTGATTGAGCTGACAAGAGCAGCGTGCTATGAGGATTGTTTAAAGCAGGGGTACTCACAACAGTTTTTTTCGGTGGCCTCAGAGTGGGGCCACCATCACTTGCTGGTGGCCGCTCCGATAATTTTTCCTAAAATACTTAATTAACTTTAGGAAAAACACATAAATATCCACATAGACACACTCAAATCATTGTAATTTATTGATGTAGGATTTTTTTTCCAGACTCAATAATGAAAATAATGTATAATTGTCTCTATTCTTTACTGGACCTAAACAGAATAGAAACACAAATAAGGTGCTTTGTACGTCCTTGTCTTTTGCATTTTTTTTGGTTGCTTTTTTTTTTTCCCCTTTCAAGATGTGCTAGTTACTAAGTCTGCTGTGGAAAGTGATGTTAACAAACACACAAATATCACTTTTCACAGCAGACTTACTCAGCCCCGGCAAGCCCTGCATGGGGAGGTGAATATGGAAGCAGTGGGGGCCTGGGGCACTGGGGGGGGGGGGGAGGGGGGTGACCTTGGGGCCAGAGCCCGCCACCGTATGGCCAGGGAATGGAGCCTGAAGCCCCGTGGCTGGAGCCTGCCACCCACCACCCCAGAGCTGAAGCCTGACCCCATCAGCCCTGGGAAGGTGGGGAACCCACTGCCTGCCTGCTCCTCCGGCTTTTGTGTCTCCAGACGTAGGCAGGGCCCAACCACTACTGGTGGCTCTGGGGGAGGGGGCCGCTGCTTTAACCCCCCGCCCCCCATCACTGCCCAGGAGGCTGTGGCTCAAGAAAAGTCCCTGGTGGCTGCATGCAGCCATGATGGCTGCATTTGAGAAACACTGGTTTAAAGTGTCTGCCCTGAAGGTGAGGGAGAAGCCAGCCCATTCCTACCCTCCTTCATGGGATTTAACAATGAAATCTGGGTCACAGGGCTTGAGTAATGGGCCAGATGCTAGTATAAAAGATGGGGCTTTCCTCAGAGGGAGTTCAGAGACAGCATCTTGGTAAGAAGCCCAGTGCAGCATGCTTGTTAAGGGTCGGGGAACAATTTCCATTGGGGCCTGCTGGTGGGTTCTTCCACTACATCTTTCACATCAGCCGAGCAAGAGGGATCTGATAAGTGTGGCGCCCAAGCCTCCCCCCACTGTGAAACAAACGTCCCTCTGTTACTCATCCCTTTTCCCAGCAGCAGAATAAAAATTACAAGATGCGTCACTTTCGCTGCTTCTGCTCTTAGCTGAACAACTGTGAAACTGACCAGAATCTAGCCACTAAGGCCTGGTCAACACATAAAATTTATGTCCTCCTAGTTGTGTTTCTTGGGCGTGAAAAATTCACAACCTTGGGGGAGACAGTTAAGCTGACCTCAGCCCCAGTGTAGACACCACTAGGTTGATGGAAGAATTCTTCTGTCGACTTAGCTACCCCCTTTCGAGGGAGTGGATTTACTATGTGATGGAAAAATCCCTTCCGTCGCTGTAGTAAGTGTCTGCATTACAAATGCTACAGCGGCACAGCTCGTAATGTAGACATACCCAGAGCTGCTCAGAGCAGTACTCCTCCTCGCTGTTGTAGTGAATTCAGGGGGACAGAGATGGATTGTCTATGTCTTTGTGCTCTTGAGCAGCTCTGTGGTACAAGGTGCACAGATCTAACCGTAACTAGCGCCATGTAATAAAGAGGTAGATGCTGCTGCCCAGAACCAGACTTCAGTGAAACTGAAGAGTCTGATAAATTTCTCTGTGCTATTGCCAGATAGTTTCCATTAAGAAGTGCATTGTTCATGCCCTGCTGAGTCAATTTCCAGCATAACCTTAGAGCTAACTTTCCTCCACCAATACAGGCTGGTCCAGATGCCCTGGCAAGGGGAGCTTTACCCTCTGAATGTCTTTAGACTAAAAACACTGTTCCAGGATGGGCAGTTTAATCATAGGACAGACTCTAGCCCTTTCTACGTGTTTCTCATTTGATTTGGAAGGACTGAGTGAGTGAAATTAATTTGGTAACGTCTTCTGTTACCTGAAAAATGTAAACCAGATCAAAACCAAATAGAACTCAAATTAGTGAAAGAAAAATAAATGGACTTTCCTTCCTGTATGGTTGGGCTGTCAGTCCTTAAAGGGGACAAGTCTTTTTGCTAAGTGTGTGACTCTCATTAGCCTGATTGGGAATTATACTCTGCATCAAGGAGAGTGTTACCAACTCTAGACACAATACCTGTCCTTTTAAAAACACTTATTTTAAGTGGATTAATATTAAAATTTGATGACTGCTAATTTTAAAACCAAGCCTTGTGGAAAGAGGTCCTAGATAAGTGTGTGAAGCTACTAATCCTTCAGAGCTAGGTTCAAAATATGACTAGAGTTTCTTCAGTTTCTGGTCTCCATGTGTTCAGATCACAAACCATCACAAAACTATCCTATGAGCTGGAATAGCAGGCAGGTTGATGGCTGGTGCTGGCCTGTCTGCACCGTGCCTGTCCATTCTCAGGGATTACTGGTGTCTGTTTCATGAACGCTGAATTCACTTGCAGTTCTCGGCAAGGCATAAAAACTCAAGAAAGGCCACAGTGATGGGGTCTCTCCAGTATTTAGTGGCAATCCCAGGGATGTCCCGTTTGTCTTTGTCCTTAGCTTATTCCTGTGTTTGCCTTTTGCAGGTTTCATTGATCATGGACTGTGAAGAAATCCCAGATTTTTCGAGTCCAAAAGAAGAAACTGCTTACTGGAAAGAGCTTTCCTTGAAGTATAAACAAAGGTATCATTTTGGATTCCTAGACCAGTGCTTACTGTTAGTTCTATCAGAACATAGCTAATCAACCTGCCTCTCTATGGGGGTTATGCTTTGATAGGTGTCAGGTGTGTCCAAATGAATTTCTTCGTTTTCATCTTTAGACATGCCAAGTCAATCAGTAAGAGCCCACCGCTGGAAGCAGAGCATCTTCTGCATGGGCAGAACTTGAGAGCTCCAGGATGTGGTTTGCAGCCTCCTAGGGCAGATTGTATGAATTTTTTGGCTACCATTGGCATTAGCAGGGCTGGCTTTGCGGATTAGTATCTAAAACCCTGGAGCAATACTCTGCTTGATTCTGTGTTTCGGGGACCTCTGCCTGCTTTCCTCTGGAGTGTTGTCTTTCTGTTCTGCGATACTGTCGTGGATTGCGCAGGTGCAGCAAACAAAACTTCCTGCAGTCCCAATATGCACATCAGAGCCTAGGATGCTAATAAATTCATGTTGCTTCCAGACCACTGAATGTGTCAGACTGGCGAAAGAAACGCAGAACTGGCGTATTTCACAGGGAGCATCTGAAGGGACCTGGCGTCTCCTGAGCTGTTCTTGAATGTCAGACAAAATTCAGGGCCTTGAGGGGTTAAGGAAAGCTTTGATTTCTGTACCCTTATTATTCACTTTCCTATAAACTTTGCTGCTTGCTGAGACCTGAGCTGTTAAGCAGAGGGCAGATACAGACATGTCAGTGACCTGAATACAGTGGGTAGTGGCTACTTTTAGCTCTTGAATACCTTGCAGTGGTGTGTGCTGGCTCCCTGCCTAAGTGGTTAATAATCTTAACGTTCTAGAAAAGAGTTGGGGTTTAATGTTACTTTGGTGTGACTGTATGGTATAGCAGTATTGTTAGACTACATTGTCGTATGTTTTTCAACCCAAACCAGGTTAAAAATTCCATGGCTAATACCAGACCTGCCCATGAAATGATTTAACAGATGCTAGCTGTGAAAGTTAATGAATAGAGAATTTTTGACAAACTCCTAGTCATCTTATTAATGACCTTGGGGCATGGAATTGTATTTAAACCTGTTTTTAATACAGCAGTTTGTGCGTTGCACAGCAATGAATTTCCTTTCCTAGCAGACCTTCATGTAACTCTTACCTTACCACAGTTCCCTTCTTCTCTTTAAAGAGATGCTGTTTATGAGTCCTGTAATGTGCTGGAGATTCTTCCTGGGTTTATCTTTAGACAAGATCAGTGGGTTTGTAACTTGACAAGCTAAACCTATGACTGATACGAATCCTCTGCTTACAGTTTCCAGGAAGCACGTGAAGAACTGGCTGAATTCCAGGAGGGAAGCAGAGAATTGGAAGCTGAGTTGGAGGCCCAGCTAGTGCAGGCTGAACAGAGGAATAGAGACTTGCAAGCAGATAACCAAAGACTGAAATATGAAGTGGAAACATTAAAGGTATGGCAGTGTCTGTAATGGAATCGCCTGTTCTTGCAGGTAGTCAAAAGTGTGATCTTAAATTATCATTCAAAATCTGTCTGGTCTGTATAGGTTTTTTGGTAATTTAGTATATGTGTCCAGAATATAAAGGGAGGACACCAGTCATATGTCTGAAATCCAGTTTTGAGTGTGACATATTCCTGATGGGTATTTACCAGCCACCTTAGATGTCAGGTAAATTCGTGGAGGAATTTGCTATGTTTCTTGGCCATGTCATAAGAGGGACAGGACTCGGATCCTTTGCTTCTGAGCTTGATCTTGAGTTTTGCCTGAGTAAGGGCAGCAGATTTGGGTTTTCCAAGACTTTGCCAGTTGGTGGATTTGTTGTTACTACAGCAAGTTAACGTAGCCATGCGATGGACACACTACAGATCTGCTTGGTTAGGCCATTGAATCATCTCGTTCATCATTTCAGCAGTAGGATTGTGCAGCTAATTCTTGTGAATCAGTGTATTTTTGCCCAGGATGTCTTTCGTTTTGTGAGACTTGTAAGGCAGTTGAAGACCTTTGACTTGTGCTTGTCCTTCAGCAGAGATTTTGATAGTGTTCTGTAGCATGTTCAGGTAGATAATAGACTATTCTGATTTAATGCATCTGGGCTGATCTGTTCTCACCCTGCCCTGGGATCTTGGAGAGCACCATGGTTTGATCCTGCTCTTGGAAACTTGATTGGGGGCAGGAGATGGGAATGTAGCTGGAAAGCATTGCGTTCTGAGCCAGGGCAAATGTGCTCTGTGGGATCCCTGGTTATCTTATCCAGTCCCTGTTATAGCCGTGAAACCTACATGGTCTTGAGGAGGCCAGTAGCTTCTTCAGGAAAGTCTCTAGCTGCCTCCTCAGAGTTGTGGACATTCTTAACCAACCAGACTGTCAGCCTCCACCTTCCAGTTTTTCCAGGTGAAGGTGTTGGAGTGAACTTCCCCGTGAAGTCAAGACACAGATTCCAGTGGCTCTTACTTTTGCTCAGCGGTGGGATTTCAGGCCAATTCTTGTTGTAGCATGATGGTTGTCTGGAGTGTGGGAAACATGCAGTCAGAATCCTCTTGAGCAGTTGTATTGCTTTCTGGCCACCTGTAGGCCTCCCGGACCTGCCATTACAGACTATTGGGAATGGAGGTTGATGGGTGTCTTTGGGAGAATAACTAGCTATTTGGTGACTGGATCCCTGCTGTGCACAGTGTTGGCTTTCTTTATTTCAGGGTGTGCAGGGCTTATGCTTAGTAAATATCCATGTTAATAATGGCGTTTCTATATGCTACCACCAACAAACCCACACGAGCTGACTGATTCTGGTGTGTTACTTTGTTCCCTCTTGTTTGGCTCTGGCTTGCCTCAGAAGGTTCTATATTAGCATCATTAATCTTGCTTCCCCTCTTATTTCCAGGAGAAACTTGAACACCAATATGCACAAAGTTACAAGCAAGTGTCGGTGTTGGAAGATGACCTGAGTCAGACACGGGCCATTAAAGACCAGCTACACAAATATGTGAGGGAGCTGGAACAGGCCAACGACGACTTGGAGCGCGCTAAGAGGTGAAGGCTACAAACCGATTGTCTTGCTAGATCTTCCTCATGTCATTTAGCTTCACAGCTCTTGACTACCGCTAATGGATGTAACTTTCCATAAGGAGAGACACTAGATATTGTTGCTCGCATGCAGTTAAAGCCGTATTGAGGCTCCAGCCCAGTCAGATATCCAAGGCAGTTAGCCTCACTCACTCATTAACCCTGCAGTACAGCAAGAACCTAGAATCGGAGAGTTTAAGGCAGGAAGGGATCACCAGATCATCTAGTCTGACCTCCTGCATATCACAGGCTACTAAACCCCACCTGGTTACCCCGGTATTGGGCCCAGTAACCTGGATTGTTGGAGAATTCTAAAGTGTTCTACTTCATGCAAATCAAGTGAGACACAAGAGCAGTCATTTCCACTCTAGTTTACGGATTCCTGAAAGATGAGAGCAGAGCATAAAAGCAAGCCTAGCCAGCATGCCAGGTTTGACATCAGCAGCTAGGTGACTCTTGCAGCATGTGTGTGAACCTTCCAGGACAAAGCCTGTTTCCGATAAGAAGCTAATACCTTATGCAGTCCCTTGTAAATAAAACAAGCCTAGGGAGTCTCTTCTTCCCTTACCCAATAAGCATTGTGGCTGGCTGCAGGGAATGACTGTATACTGGCTAAGAAGTGCATAAAACTAGCAAGAGTGCTGCTAGCAATGCCCTGTTTGGAAAGTAACAAGCAGATCCTGCCTCTGTTTAACTGAATGGGAATGTTGCCATTGAGTTCAGCAGTAGCAGTATTAGGTCTCTGGCTATCTGGCATGGCAGACCCAGGGCTGAGGCCCTGATTTAGCAAGATACTTGAGTACATGGCTAACTTTTTAAACATGTGAGTTGTCCCATTGAAGTCAGTGGAATGGCTTGCATGTTGTGTTAGTCATATGCTTAAGTACTTGGGGCTTGAGTTAATATTCCAGTCCCACACTTGTCTTGGCTCGCTGAGTTGTCAGCTGCTTGGTGCATGGAGGTGGTAGCACCTTGCAAGTCCTCTGGGGTTGATGCAGAGTGCTGCATTGACTGGCTCTGGTCGCTGAGCAGAAGGGAGAGAGAGTGGAGATCAGTGCTTGGTGAGCTCTTACACAGCTGTGGTTTTTTTACATCGTTTGAAGTCCAGCTGCTAGAGTTCTGTCCTGTCCAGCCCACACACCTCACTTCTGTGGCACTTAATGGTCTTTTCCAGGAAGCACTGGCAGAGCTGTAAAGTTTTGGACTTTGCTTACCTTTTCCTTTTGTTGTTATGCTTTCCAATGTGCTTTATGTCAGCTGATCTGAAGAGCCTAATCTTTTGGATTTTGTTTCTAGGGCAACAATAGTTTCATTGGAAGACTTTGAACAAAGGCTGAACCAGGCTATTGAGAGAAATGCGTTTTTAGAAAGTGAGCTGGATGACAAGGAATCGTTGCTAGTTTCTGTACAGAGGTTAAAGGATGAAGCGAGAGGTACAGCTTGATTGATTAATTCTTTGGTTTAGAACATGGGTGGCTGCATAATAGAGATGTATTCTGACTACAGCTCATGTTTGTACAACACCTAAAACGATGGACCCAAGCTGCTTGTGCAATGTTAATCTTCAATAATAATAATAATTTCTACACAGTTAAGGGGAGTAAAAAAATCTCATCTGGTGAGTGGGAGAAAATACCATCAAATCCATTCAGGATTTTTTAAATATATGAGTGCTGCAGGAGGATTCAAATTCCAAATGAAAACTGAGTTAAGCACAGATCTGTGTGTCAAATGCTTCCATTAACCAGGCTCTGTGTATGTTGTTGGGGAGATTTGAGGATGGGATTAGACATGGAAATAAATGCTAACTAACCTTGTGAAATTCTCCACTGTCCTCTGTAATCCTCTTGGGAGTTGCCTGGTTTATGGAAGATATCCCAGAAAGGATTGCAGTGAGACTTGTGGGATTAGTGATGTTACATTCTGAGACATCTTCAGTAAACCAGGAATTCCCAAAAGGATTTCACCAAGAAGAAGTGAGGGAAGAATATCAAAAGGCTGGTTGAAATGAGTTTCTCTGATAAATGGCATCCCAAAGCCTGGTTAGTAGGGTCACTCAGTTCACAAATCTATGCTCACCATCACTCATGTCTTATTGATACAAACATGGAGTTGTCTCTGACAGCAAAGACAAAAAGGAAGACCAAATGTTGTTGTCTAACAAAACATACAAATCACAACTTACGGTAAGAACAGTAATAATGAAACTCCTGGCAAATCTTCAGGAACATCTGAATGATCAACATTAATTACCCAGTTGCAAAACGGGACGAACAAAGTGTTCAACTTCTTTAAAATAGAAGAAGGAAAAACAAGCAAACAAACAAAACCATATTATTTTCTGGCCAGCAGTCAGATACATTAGCTGTTTAAAAAATTGCTGCTCTCACACTCAAATACAAAACTTCTGACTCTTCAAACTCTTCTACCTGTATCTGGGCAGGTTTTCATTTTTGCTTTGCAGTTTGCCTTTGAAAACACCTCTAAAAGCGCCTGGCATTTTAAAAACTCTAATGTGCAACACATTTTGTTTTGGCTTTTTCTGACAGTCCACTTGAGAAATCAATGGCCTGTGAAAAATCTAATTGGTTTGCCTAAAATAAAAAATGGAAAACTAAGTTCACACTTTATTTAAAAATGACACCCTCCCATTTATTATTTATTATTAATTTGCATTATCATAGCGTCTAAAGCCTCTTGCTGATTTTGGTGCCTCATTGTGCCAGGCACTAGCCATATGTACAACAAGAGACTAAAATCTAAAGAGATAAGATAGAAAACAGGCGGTAGAGGAAAAAGATGCACAGAAAGGGGAGGTGTCACACAAAAGGTCACTGGAAGAGTTGGGAAAAGACCCAGGTCTCCTGACTCCCTGTCCACTGGATTACGCTGCCTTTCCAATGCCCAGACGGTCTCAGTTTCTTAACAGCCCTTTTGCTTGGTGTCTGGGGGTTTAGTGGGCAAACCAAGGGGTTTTGCCCTCTTGGCAAGATCATTCAGGGAGTTAGATGCCCAACTGCTTTCTCCACCCACCTCCCTTTTAATTAACGCCTATTATACGTTTTTAGTTTGATACTAGAAGTGTAGGGCATAGAAGCACATCCAGGGACATTCAGCCCTGGTTGTTAAAAGAACAGTAAGGCTGCGAGACAAGTCACATAAAGGGTGAGACAAACATGCTGTCTGTCATGCAATATCTAGGCCGCAACGGAGGCCACTTAGGTGAAACCATATCCAGGCCACCTAGGTGGCACCACATTTTCTGCATGGGAATTTCTGGAGGTCCAGTGAAGAATGGCCTTTGTGAGTTTCCTCGCTTGCATTTATCTTTGCTGTCACTGTTAGGTCACGGGTGGAGCTGTTGGCCAGAAGCACCTTTGTGTTTGAAGCGATGACTCTCTCCAGCTCTGACAGAGTTGTCCATGCCTTTGTGACCTCCCAAGAGGTTATTGTAATGCACTCTACACTGGACCACCCGATGACTACACACAATTGCAGCTGGGGCCGAACACAGGAGTCTGTTTACTCAGCTGTGCTGGCTCTGAGGAGCATATTCCATTGATGCGGTGAAGACTCTGCTGGCTACCTGTTCACTGCCAGTTGCAATGGGAGGGTTGATTTTGAGCTATAACACCCTATGCAGTTTGGCTCCTACCTGCGAGAGGGGCCACCTCTCCCCTGCAATGTCACAGCAGTTGATCAGCTGGTTGGCTCTTGCTTAGGGTGTCCTTAGGGTTTCTAGAGTTGAATGGCTGGAGGGCATTTTCAGCGGCAGCCTTATGGCTGAAGAATCTGCTTCCCCTCTTGTCTGAAGGGCCAGTATCTGTTGACCTTCAGGGCACAGTGCAAAGCCCAGCTGTTTGCTCAGGCTCTTAGATGAGAAGCTGATGGTGAAGTACATTTGTTTGGTGAGGGTTGAGTCTCCATTTAGCGTGGCCTTGGGGAGCCCATGTTGGATTGTGTTAAGAATGCCATGTACGTGCCCCCAGGGATGACCGCAGTGCTGTATTTTTAACCATGAAGCCATAAATATGAAATGTTTGTGTTTTTCTTTTTCCAACCTCCAGACTTACGGCAAGAGTTAGCTGTCCGAGAAAGACAACAGGAGGTCGTCAGGAAGTCTGCTCCTAGTTCTCCGACTCTAGACTGTGAAAAGATGGATTCTGCTGTTCAGGCATCTCTCTCTTTGCCAGCCACGCCTGTTGGAAAAGGATCAGAGAATAGCTTTCCTTCCCCAAAAGGTGAGCAGTGCAGCGGGGCGGTTGTGTGGGAACACGGAACTGTGCTGACAAACAGCACTCCCACCAGCTCGGTTCCACTGTGGCACTCTTGGGTAAACTTAGGAACCTATAGGCACCAAGTGCTCTGCAGCAAGTTGTGCCTAAAAGCTGCATCTCTTTCAGCCTGCCAGAAATTCTGTGACAGCTTCACATAAATTCAGGAGTAGAGTTTTGAATTAATATGGAAGTGACTCAGCTCTGCCTTTGGGTTTAATTTGATATTGCGTTTAATTTTCTTTACCCTGCCTTTGAGTATTCAGTATGCTGCAGATTTTTGCACTGACAATGAAAAAGAGGGTGGTCGAGGTTTGGGTATCGAGGGGAGACAGTCGGAGATAGTAGGCTAAGCAATCACTGGATCTTTCTGCTAAAATGACCACCAGAGAAATAGGTCACAACGCTGATAATTTAAACTAGGTCTCTGAGTGACTGTGTGATGAGATGCAGCGGTCAATGCACACCTCTGAGCGCCTGTTCCCATTGCAGGTTCTGGGAGACAGCACGGCACTGGTTTACTCTCATTTCACGTGTGGCAGGCTGTTCGCAATGATAAGGGCTAATAACATAATTTAAAAACATAAAAAAGAAGTTGATTCCACAGCACAGCTCTGTGGCAGGGGATGCATTGTGCAGCCAGCTCCGCAGCTGGGGAATGCACAAGCCCTTGTTATAGGCAGAGTGCAGTGAAAGCAGACAGCTGGTATAAATTAAGCTGGTTACCCCACAGTGTGTGTAATATAGGGGGCTAGCAGCATGGGGAGCCGTGGTGGGGTGGAATTTTAGATTTCCCCTTTCATGCAGAAGTTAGTTTATTGAATGTGTTATTCAGCAGCCCATATAATGAAGTGCTTTTATATTTTCAGCTATACCAAATGGGTTTGGTACCAGCCCCCTAACTCCTTCTGCTAGAATATCGGCACTGAACATTGTGGGGGATCTCCTACGGAAAGTCGGGGTAAGTGCCTTGTCCTATAGGACCCACGTTTTTGCTGTGATCGACCCGAGCTTTAGGACTGTTTGTTGCCAGTTGCAGTCATGTCAGACGTGCCTAAAAGGGATTGTGGGGCCATGCCTCTGCACAGCTCCACTTTAGCCTTCGAGGGATCTCTCACATCGTGCTCTGGGAGTGCTGCACGTGTGACAGGGGGGCCTTCAATCAGACAGTCGCAGGTGTAAACAAGGGATTGGGATTCCAAGTACTACCTTGGGGTGCTGGGGTTGGCGTGTGGGCATCCAGCTGTGGGACGGGGCACCCTAAACGGATTGGTTCCATTTGAATATTGAGCCCACAGGATCACACCAGCTCCCTCTCAAGGGTCTGTAGGTCTCATGCCTAGGCACAGTGCAGATTGACCTTCCCTAGTGTGGCGGGTGTAGTGTGCATTCCAGCTGTCTGAGCCGCTGCCCCTCTCTCCCCAACCCCCTGCAGCTGTTTTAAAAAACCAAAATAACCAGGGAGCCCTTAGATAAGAGAATGACAAAGTGCAGAGCAGTTTCTGATCAGACTCATTTCTCAGAGTTAAAGGTAAAGGTAATAATTGGAGATTGGTATATCTCCTAGAACTGGAAGGGACCTCAAACAGTCATCAAGTCCAGCCCCCTGCCTTCACTAGCAGGACCAATTTTTGCCCCAGATCCTTAAGTGGCCTTCTCAAGGATTGAACTCACCACACTGGGTTTAGCAGGCCAATGCTCAAACCACTGAGCTACCCCTATGTGAGGCTGGTGAACAGGCAATAGAATAAGCCAAGAGAGAGCCAAATATTCCCCACGGTGCAGTTGGTAGGGAAGTGAAATGTTTGAGCTATTAAATGGATTACAACTATAAGTGGAGGAGAAATGCTTTAAACATCGGCTGGTTAGGGCACCGGGCTCACCAGTATAATGAGGACATGGCTGTACCTGCTTTGAGTCGTGAAAAACTTGTTTGTTTGCTTGTGCCTCAGTGCACAGTGTCAGGACACGGTTGTGTCTAAGTTTAGAACCTAGCCCTTGGGGCTGATTTTCATCCATGTCTGTTGCTTAATCTGCTGTGAATACTGTTAGCCACAATCAGGGAAAGCGTTTTAGCAAAGGTAAAATTAAAAATCCAGTTGTTGCCTGTGAGCTTCTGGCTAGTTAGGGCAGGCAGGAGTAAGAATCCATGTGGGTTGTAGAGGAGTTTATTTGCAATCGATGAGCTTCCTGATTATTCTGAGAGGGCTGGAGTCCAAGAGTAAGCAGACATCTTTTCCAGCCCACTCTTAAAAACCCAGCCCAACCACTGTGTAAAGTCCCAACTCACCCCTGTCTTTATGAATAGTAAGAAAAAGATTGGCTCAGAACTTCTTCTTGGGCTTGGCTTCTTCTAAGGGTTCCTCCTTCGGGACTGCTCAGCCTACACTCTAGATCCCCTCTGTCCCACCGAGAGCCCCTTCACTTCCCTTACATCTGGGTGGGTAATGAGTCACTTGCCTCAGTGAACCAGCAGAGCCCACCTAACCCTTAGCATGAGAAGTAGGGTCTTGTCCTGTGCTGAATGCACCCTAAAGTGAGGTTAGCTGGGGCTCGCAGCGCCTTAGCTCTTTTTGGTGTTACTGCTCCCCTGTCTGTTTATTGGCTCTGGTTAAAAACCCAGATTCCCCCAGTATGGCACTCCCCGGTAAGGCTGGCCTGCTGTGCGGTGCTGGCTATTGTCTTTGCTTCTAGGTTGTCACAGTGTCGATACATCTGTTCATCTGCTCCTGTACTCTTGCCATCCCTGCCTTTGAGCTACGTAAGCAGGACTAGAAAATCTGACCAGACCCGTTAGCCAGAGGCTGATAGGGAAGAGCAGTGGCTCGGGCAGTATACTAGTGAGAAGCACAGCTTAACTTCCCACACGGGCACACAGCTCCTGGGGAGGGGCTGGTGCTGGGATTTCTATCAGAGAGCTGCTCTTGAATCCTGCTTAAGGGAGCCCTCTGTCCCATCAGCTGCCGGTTGAACCACACCCAGGCCCACTCAAGCGACAGGGTAAGGTGCATTTTCTGCTGTGTGGGTGGGTCTCTCCACTCCTTCTGACAACCCTTGTCCTCTACAGTGAATAGCTCCAGTATCTGCCTTCACTGTTGCTCTGTTTTCCCCAGCAGCAGCAGCATGAAATTAATCTGATTGTTGTCAGTTTCACAGCTGCCTATAGGGTTCTGAAGAGCAGTGGTGAAAGCCAGGGGAGCCTGGCCCGCTGCTTGGGGAAGCTGGGAACAGCATTGGGCCAGGGTGCTGCCTGCAGGTTCAGGAAGATGCTGCTGTAGCAGTTTACATTTGGAGACCGATTTTCAAGAGCTGAGCATCCAGCAGCTCCTGTTGAGAATGGGCCCGCAAAATGGGAGCTGATCTCTTCTGAAAATCTTCCCCCTCAAATGTGGATGCTGAGCACATTGGAGAACTTGGCCCAGCGCTCCCGTTCTGAAGCTTTTCTTTGCAGCCAGGACTGCTAAAAGCATTAGCTTTGTTACAGTGAAGCTTAGCTTGTGCTGAAGTTCAGCACATTGGCCAGTGGCCATTTCAAGTCATGTAGTGGAGAAGAGCTCTTTGTTCTAACAGCTGTGCTCTTCCTTCCACAGGCCTTAGAATCCAAATTAGCTGCTTGCCGAAATTTTGCAAAGGACCAGGCTTCACGGAAATCCTACATTTCAGGCAACGTTAACAGCAGCCTGATGAGCAGCAACGGCACAAAGTTCTCTCATTCAGGGCATACGTCTTTCTTTGACAAAGGGTGAGTTGGGATTGACGGGTTTTGGCTTTCAGGGTCACTTTTTAAACAGGCAGATCTTTTCTCCACTCACTTTTAGCCCAGTAGAGCATTTGTCTTCTAGATAAAACGTAATGTGGGTTAGAGCCCTGCGGGAACAGTGGCAGCCAAGGTTACAGTGCTGACCCCTACTAAGCAAAGAGAAAAAACAGCTCTACTGCTTAAACCCTTCTCTTGGCTGGTGGATGTTACTGTTTCTCCCACTGCCTAGTTTCCTGGCCTGCTGCGTCCCATGGTGATTCCAAGCCCAGGCAGCAAAACAACGATGCTAGTGAGTTGGAACGCGAGCGTAAAAAGAATGTCAAGTGATTAGTGTTGGAATTGCCATAGTTACCACGTTGCTCCTTTCGGGGGGGAACGTGTTCTCTGCAAGCTTGGAGATTTTCCTCAGGCAGAGTGGCCTAGTGCAGGCAGCAGACTCCCACCTGGGTGGGGCACGGCTTGCTTTGATTTCCTCTTCCTGGGGGAAAACGAAAACGGCATTAGCCCCTTCGAGCCAGCTGAGTCTGGGCTCCAGCCATCAAGTTGTGCTGTGTTGCACACCAGCTCCTGGGGCCCGAATCCTTCTATTCCTTGTTCATGCAAAATTCCTTTGACCTTCATGCAGTCAGGCCTGAAGTCAGAGCTTCCCCTTTGTGATGTCGAGGAGCAAACACTGGAGGAGCACCAGGGAGGGTTTCCCCACTGTATCTGCCACTGACTCCTGCACTGGGGTGCCAGGCAGAAGTAGAAGCAGCTGTGTGGCAGAGAGCATTTCCCCTGTGTTTGTGAAGTGCTGTGCACCTGTGGTGCACGCCGGCAGCGCTAGAATAATCATCACTGGTCACAGTATTAATACTCTCTTCAGTGCTACAGTTTTCCACATGCTCTTTAGCGCTAATATTACAGACCAAGGGGTTTGTGTTCCTCTTTAACCTGCAATAGTAAATTCCTCTTAGAGTGTTAAACTGACTGTTAAAATTCTAGAGTGCCACTGTAAACGCTGACATTTCAGTCTTTGCAACCTCTGCTCAGCTGCACAGTGTTGCTGTATGGCCGGCAGAGTAGGCCACATCCTGGAAACTACCATGTGAAATCTTTAGCCAGAACCTGGTTGCAAAAAATAAAAAATAAAGAATTAATTCAGTGTTGTGCAAATCATAGAGCCTTCCACTTGGTTTGCATGTTGCGGGCCTACTGATTAGCAGCACAACACCACAGTGCTACTCATGCTTGCAATTCATAGCCTAGATTCCAGGGGCAAACTCTTAAGAAAGCTGATGGGGAAGGATTATGCTTAAGATCCCAGCATTGCTACTCTGCGTTGTGATGTGACAAGTAAGCTGGTTGCTGTGTGGGGAGGGGTGTCACTGTTAATTATCCAGATTATCATTGCACTGCCTAAGTGGGTTGGTTGTCTTCAGTTAGGAGCAGGTTGTCTCTGAGGAAAGTTTAAAAATCCAGCATGTAAATAATGGACGCCTAAGGAGGTTAGCAGCATCACAGAGTGAATGTAATTGACAGATGAACGTGCATGCAGGATGGCGGCTTCTACACAGCCCTGACCTTCTCCTCCTCCTTCCCCCTCTCTGTGCCACATACCTCGCCTCCCATGAGATTCGTACCCTGGCATCCCACTCTTCACACTTGCTCCCTCCCTCTCCTGCGCTCCTCCCTTGAAATGGGTGTGTGTTGGAAGCTTGGGGCAGCGTCTGTGCTCCATCCACATCTCTGCTACTGCTGTGTCGATCCTGTGTATTTTGTCTACGCATTTAAGCCACAAAGTACTGTGAAATGAATGAGGTCAGCCCTGTTGTGCCTATACACTGCAGCCCAAGATTAATCTCTAGCCACGTCACTGTCCCTCCAGCGGTGTGCAGCACCCGCTAGGGCTTTGCCCATGGCTTGCTGTGGTAGCTAGGCACAAAGGGCTGAGCTGAGGCATGCCCTCTCTTCTCCCCTCTTCTCCTCCTTTCTCTCCAGCCCCTGTACTCTTCTCCCTGCCCCCAACTGTCGTTGGAGCCTGAAACAGCCTCGTGTGCCCGTAGACCCGATCCAATCTGCTGCTGCTGCCTTATGAACAGCCTATTGTTGGGTGGTGGGATTGTGACAGAGGTAACTCAGCCAATCATTATAGTACCGTTTCCTTTGCAAATTGCCGTTCTGTTGGTTACAGTGTTTGACAAGTCCTTCATCTCTCCTTGGCAAGCGGAGCTGTGCAGGCATCTATAGAACGGGGTGGGAGGGACCCTCGGCCTGGCCAGCTCCGAGCTTTAGGAACAATGCAATCAGTGGTATCATGCAGGAGATGCGCAGGAGCAGCTGGGCTTGTGGTCTAAGATCAGGAGAGCTAAGAAGGTTCCTAATGCATCAAGATTTTAAAAGCTCCAGCAGAGCATTAGCCCACGTGCCGGTGTAAGATTAGTTCCCTGCAGAATGTTGTTCCTTCACAAATGCAGTGTTCCTGTCCAGACCCCAGGGGTCGCAGAACAGTCTGGGTAACTGCAGCTGAATGCTTCTCTTTTCTTCCTTTTAATGCCTCTGAACCGGGGAGTACAGCTGGGGAGCCTGTTCGTTTGAGAAACCTGGGTTCAAATCCACTTTGGGAAACAATTGACCACAACAGTGATCAGCTTTGCTATAGAGGCCTGAGAATAGCAGGATTGAGGCCCTGGCAAAATTGTGTGGGCAAAGCTTTGCCCAGTGCCTGCCTGGGGTACACCTGGCATTAACTCACTGTTAACCCCCACTGCTAAACTCACCGCATTAGCTGACATTTTACATCCCCACTTTAGCCCACAACAATGGAAAAAAACCATCTCTTTAGCCATAAACTGGGATTTCAATTGGAAAAGCCCTCCCAGCCCAACCTTAACTAGATCACTGCCACTGCTGTCTACAGAGATACTCTACCCTGGTGGGGATAGTGCACGGGGATGAGAATAGTGTTGGCGTTCAGGAACGCTCCATAGTCCATCTTTATCAGAATGTCCCCCAGGAAAAGAGATCCAAGTCTCCGGAGTCTGCTGCGTTCCAGGGAACTCTAATGCCAGGTGAGTGGCGTAAGGCACAGATTACTTGTGTTCAGGTTACTCGGCTGGTTAGTTGAGGGGAACAGGTGGAATTTGGGATGTAGGCTGTCATAGAAGTAGGTCCATTAAGCTGTCTCTTGCCGAGTAGGTTAGCAGTGTTTGTTCACGGATGTTTAGCTGAGTTCTGGTTGGGTTTAACTCCGTTGTGTTTCCCACGTTTCTACCCTCCAGGTGCTGTCTGAGAATTTCCCTTGTACTGTTTACATAAACTGTTTCCATTTTCCTCCATCAGGCGTGAAAAGGTCATATTCCCCACATTGTTCATGGGTAATTGGATTCATTTGGAGTGATGAGCTGCATGCACTGCATGCTTGGAGCTGGAGAATAACCAGTAGTCAGTTCTACTCACTGCACGGGGCTAGCTCTTCTTAGATTTATGATCTAATAGTCCATTAGTGAAACCTTAAGGCCACAGTTTTTGTCTGATCACAATCTCTCTCCCATCATTACATCAGACGAAGTGTCCTGGTATCATGTGACCTTTTTCAGACTCAAGAATGAGAAATTGGGAATTGAATGCAGCTTGTGCTCTCAATACAGTCAGAGATGCATGCCTTTGACTGAACCGCACACACTGGTTTTGCTTTATACTGGCCTGCATTATATCACTGCAGATAAAACGTCCTGCTCCTCTAGTGTCCTTCATCTGAGGATCACCAAGCACCTTTTCAAATTTCAGCTCATTAAACTTTACAACACCTTGTGATGCAGATAAGTCTTATCCCTGTTTTATGGATGGAGAAACTGAGGCCCAGAGGTGAAGTGACTTGCCCAAGTCATGAGTAAGTGGCAGAGCCAAGAATAGAACCCTGCCAGCTCCCTGGCTCTGTAACCCTCCCGGGCTCCTTCCTAGGTGTGTGTGTGAGACCTTGACGGGGTGGAGGGGCTTGTCTTCCCATAACTGAGTTCTGTGCTACTCAGTGGGTCTCCCAAGCCAGGCAGGTCAAACCAGGGGCCAGACTAAGAAGCAATCCACTGGTCCTCCAGCTTGTGGAGTGGGGGTTGGGGATAAGGTTAACACCCTTCTCCTGTAAAAATCCAGTTGTGAAGAAAGTCTCAAAGAAGCCCTGAAAACACACAAATGATCACAGGGTTAAAGGGACCTGATCTCCAGCTGTTGTTGCTAGTCCCTGTTGCCGCTCCCCCAGTGTCTGCCAATGTTGCGCTGTTCAGCATTTGCTGCACAGCAGACTCCGAATCTGCACCTTTTGCAGAAATATCTGGAACAAAGTTAAGGCCGTTGGTGTCAGCTTAGCAAAGGGGCTTTCCAGCATCACACGTTCCTTGGTCAGCGAAAGCCACTGAGCAATGGCTGGGGAGTCTCTGAGGCTCCTTAGGGCTGTTGCAGTTGTAGGCTCTGAGATGGGAACAGGATGTCCTGGGAATAGTGGCTATCCCCGGGCAAAGCCAATCACTCTCCGCAGGGCTAGCATGTCTACAGAGACCATCTGGATGTTTATATGGAGGCTTCAGTCAGATTGTCCGTCTGTTTTTGAAGGCTCTTGAGCATCCCCTTGGGAAGGATGTCAGGGAAAATGGTCGATTCCTTTTGATTGAGTCTTAATCTGGCGCAACATGCAGACCCTAAACTGGCTGCATGGATGGACTTGGGGGTTAAGAGGTGGGTCAGGAGCTTGGAGATCTGGGCTCTATTCCTGGCTGGGCCACAGATTCATTTGTGCCCTTGGTCAAGTCACTTAACCCTTATGCCTGTTTGTCCATCTGGTCTAGCTCCCAAGGGTTGTGAGGGTTAATTTGCTATATTTGTAGAGCACTGAGAGATCAACCCCACCCCCCAAATTAAGGTGCTGTGTAAATGTAAAATATTGCTTAAAATGCAAATTAACCAGTGAGGAAATACGTGATAGGATAGGAGAGAAGTTGCCAAATCAGTGGAAGAAATGAATAGCCTAAGATCCTGAATCCGTTCCTGTTACCTCAGTCTCTCCGAGATCACTAGGGCCTAGCTTTCCAAAAGGGACGAGGGATTCTGGGTACTGACAGGAGCCTGACTTTCAGCCACCGCCCTCAGACAGTACATCTGCACAGCAAAGTTCCCAACCTGGGTGGACAGACTTGTGCTGGCAGAGTCTGCATGAGTGTGCTAGAAATAGCAGTGTGGGTGCTGAGGCTTGGGCTGGTCACCTGAGCTCAGACCCAAGGGGATGGGTGGCCACCCCAAGCCTCTGCTGCAACATCCCCGCTGTGATTTTTAGTGTACCGGTAGTGCGAGCCCCGCCAACTCAAGTGTGTCCAGCCAGGCTGGGATGGTCACTCCCAGCTGCAGCATTGGCATCCTCTGAAACTCAGGCTCCTGTGATGTCTTCTGTGGGGCCCTTGGGCTGGTCGGGGCAGAACTAGACTGACTCCTGACTGACACCAGCGTGACTCCTGGAAGGTTTCGGTGGACAGCACTTGCTCACACGTGTCCTGCGCTGAGTGGCTAGACCTGCACTTACTGAGTGCAAACTGCTCTGGGAGCATCTTAGAAGCTAGTCTGAAAAGAAGGACCTTAAGGGCCAATGTGAGACGCGATGGGTGTCTTGTCAGTAAGAGGATGGATCGGAGGGGACAGGTACAGTATGCAAGCACCGGTCTGCTCACTTTCACTGGTGGTATTACGATTGTTTGTGATCAGCACAATATTTTAACTGAAAACAAACACGAAGGGGGAATGCGTTCGAGACAGTACAGATGGATATGGTCTCAGTGCTCTCAGCTTAAACACCAACTTCTGGTATCTTCACAGTGGTTGCTAGTTTTTGGAGCCATTCTTTGTGGCAGTCTTGTATTCCATCAGCTCTCTGTGAATCAGAGCAACAGCATTACCTTTATTTCTCTAATGAGCTCAAGCTAGGGCACGCAGCATCTGAACAATGCCATGAGAACCAGTTCCTTGCTAATCCTTGGAGAGCTGCTCTATATATGTCTCCATACAAATATTTGAGTTATCAAAAGTTCTGGAACCTGGAAGAGCTCCTAAACAAGAGCTGGAGCTTTCACTTCTGAAGTGGAAAGCAGAGTTTATATGTACAAGACCCACCTTTGGTGTCATGTAAAGACTAGTTCTCCATCTTGCTCAGTATAGTATATTGGTGCCTTATTAGATACTTGTCGTTCCTATGCCGCGCTTGCTTCTAAGCTAGCCAGCTAATCAGTTTTGCAGTCGTTAACCAATGTCAAGATTGTGTATAAAGATACAGGCGTTTTTTCGCAAGTCTCGCCAATGCCTTGGCATAGAACAATCCATGGAGACTGTGTCTGGTTCAGTTTTTACAGATTCAGGCACAAAGAAGGACAGAAGGCAAAGGACTTGACTCCCAGGCTCCAGAGTGCAGCTGAAGAGTGTGTAGAAAGGCAAATAAAGACTTGGCAGTTTCCATATCCAGTACAGAGTTATCAGTAAACACCCCTGTCAATCCAGCTGGGCTCGACATCGTCGTCTTTTGCAGAACTCCCAGAAGGGTGTCCCAGTAGATGTCAGATCTCTGAAGGTGGAGCTTGTGCAATTGTCCAGAGACACCTTGGCCAGCAGGCAGGGAAGATGGGCCGTCAGGTTTCCACAGCAGTGTTTGAGTTCAGCTGTCCTCGTGCAGAATGAGCCTTTGGGCGTTGGTTCATGTTCCTAGAAAAGCAGTGAAGCCCCTGTGTAGCGTGGACGTGCCTGCCAGCCCAGCAGGCCCAGATACAGCTAATAAAACACAGTACCAAAGGAAGGGCAGCTTGGGCACCCCCGAAACGTATGTTCGTGTTGTGTCTTGGGAGCTGGCGCCTGCCAGGCGCGTTTGGTGAGGGTGTCTGTCTCTCACACTCCACCCCCCAATGCCTGCCACTTGCTGCGCTGTCTTGAACTGTCCTATCCCAGCCTTCCTCCATACCCGCTCCGAGATGTGATGGCCAAGGCAGCTCAGTCCTATTGTCTCCAGGAGTAGTTTGATCTGGAGATAAACTACTCTTCAGCCTTCACTCAGTGCTGCCAAGTGGGGCAATTGCTCAAAAGATTTGCGGGGTCTTTTAGCTGAATGTTTTTAGTGTGTCTAGAACAACACAGGAATTGCCAGAGCATCCCAGAGCCAAGGTCCATCCACCCCTGTGCTCGGCCTCTGACAGTGGCCAGCCAGATGCTCCATAGGAGTAGGTATGCACCCTTTATAGATGGTGGGGGATAATCTGCCCCCCACATTAGGTCTCGTCCTAATCCCACAGAGAGAGTCTGACACCCTGACGCGTGAGGTTTAATGGCTCTTCTAAAGATGCTAGTGCTGTCCTTACTCTGGACTGCGCCATGGTTTAACGGGTCCAGGTGTTCACTAGGATAAGGGACCCAACCTATAGTATGAGCCGGGCCCCTCCCAAAGCCCCTTTTCCCAGCTAGAGGCCATCGCCAATAGCCATGGCCATGTTGCCCTGACTCCTAGGGCGTGCCGAGGGGCTCCTGCCCCCCCCCCCTTGTTCCAGTCTCTGCAGGGGCGGGACATGCAGTCCCAAACCTCCCCATGCAACAGGCCATTAGCAGGGAGCTGCAGACATTCATGGACCTTGGGAGCAGAAGCCCATCAGATTTCCTCGAGGTCTTTGCTTCCCACCCTCACTTCAGGGAAGGCCAGAGGGGGAGTTAGGGTCACAGGGAGACCCAGCACGGCCTGCTGGCTCTCGATGTGGCTGCTGGCAGAGCTAATGGAGTCAGATACTCTCCTGATGTGGATAAGCCTCACCCCCAGGTAGCTCCCGCCCGGAAGCCACCTTCCCCCTTAATGTCCTGCGAAGCCAGGGACGGCTTGCCTCAGTTCTGGCACCAGTGATTCGTTTGGGCTCTGCCACATCAATAGCTCATCTGCCTCGGACGATGCGCTGTCAGAGGGCAGCTGCAGCGGGGAGCTCGCCGAAGGGCCCCGAGGACTCTGCTGCCCCAGGAAATGGCAGGGCAGTACAGGGCACCTGCGGATAAGAACCAAGCAGCTGCTGGGGAAGGTCTGCTTTGGAAAGGGCCCTGAGTGCTGCTGAGAGCTGAATTCTCCCATGCTGGCAGCCGTTGGCGTTTTGACCATAACGCGCTGCAGCAGTAATTCACTGGACAAAGCCCAATTGGAGAAGTTTGCATTTCCCAAGCCTGCAGAGCTTTGTCGCTCAGCCCTTCCGCTGGGCACAGATCCAGGGGGGACTCTCTGATGTTTCACCTCCTTCACGTGCCAGCATTGTCCCCAGAGGGCTGCATCACGGCAGACTGACTCCAGAGCATCTTCCCACGCAGCGGGAGCTAGCCATTCTGGGGAGTGTTGCGTGGCTGTAGTTATGGGCATGGCGTAACTGGCCATCCCTAATGAACGTGCCTCACGAGATTCAGGTGCCTGAGTGTGAGACAAGGACAGAGCCAGCATGGTCGAGTGGTTGGAGCAGAAGACTGGGAGTGAAGAGAGCTGAGCCCTAACTGCTGCCGACTCGCCATGTGACCTTGGACAAGACACTTTCCAGCTGGAATCCAGCCGGGCTTCTTGTGTGGAGTGTTACCCACTGGTTTTTTTCCCATGCTCTGCGTGGTCTTTCATTGCTCACCCATCCCCTGGCTCAGGTAGGGCAGCGTTGGGGTCGCTGTTGAGCTGACGTGGTTGTAAGAATCCCTTTGTATGCCAGTCTTGGCTGGATACTGAATAACCCTGGCTCTGAGTTGAATGGTTGAAAGGTGAGCAGTTAATCTTCCCAGCCAGTGCTCCAACCAGCAACTTGCTGGCTCAGTCCCTCTACTGTGACTTCCAAAGCGGGCAGAGCCAGTAGCACCTCGGCAGGAGTCTCAGGGCAGTTCAGTTGAACCCAGGATCATAAAATTTGCCAACTCAGTTCAGAGCATTGGTTGTGCCCAGGATGCATGTGGGCAATCTCTGTAGTGCAGTAGGTGAAGATACCTCTTAGTGCGAACCACCCCAGAATGAGAACACCCTGCGAGCCTTGAAGAGGAGCTGGTTGATCTGAGCAGGGGACGTTGGAAATGCTTCGATCCTCGGCGTTTCTCCAGGAGTGGCCTCGTTCCCAGTGATGATCCTCGGCCCATTTATTGTAGCCAAACTTCAGCTGGTTTTACTTCAGTCAGGAGAGAGCAAAGCCCCCATGTTTTAAGGCACTTTGTCCCTGCCCCGCCTGCCATAACTCAGCAAGTTGCAGGAGCTGCTTCCGGTCCAGCGGCAGTTTGGAATCAAGTTGGTTTTATGGCCCTGCAAATTGGGACGTGCTATAAAGATGTAATTCTGCCCCTAAAACCCCGTCAGCGGGAGGTTGTGGGTCACTCAGCCATGCTGTGTATTAACTCTTTTGAAATTCCGTTATGGTAACGCTTGGAATGTAAAGCTCAAAGGTCAGGAAATTAAAACGCAGATTCTCGTGGTAACATCACCCCTGGCTGCACTGCACATCTTGCATATTTCATGTTATATCCTGGTGTATGTACCAGCAGCCTGGGGACCGAAAACATCTACCATCCCCATTGGAGCAGGGTGTATATGGCTAGGAGAACTTCTTCTTGACTGTTGAGTATTTAAATTGGTAAATTGATTTCCCTGGAAGTTTTTTTAACCAAGAAAGACGATCACAGCTGTTCAGTTTGCAAACACCTCCAGTAAGAGCTTGTTAGAGATTGGTGGCGTTCCCAGCCCTGGCAGTGTACCCAGGAATATCCCCGGCTCATTCCAGCACCGCTTCGAAAGTTGTTAGAGCCTCTGCAGGGTCATAAAGAATCTTTCTGTGCTGATACCTGTGCACGGAGACACTTGTGTACCTTGTGGGTTTTCGAGAGAGACAACAGCTCTGATACTGACTTGGCGTCACAGCTGGCAAACACTGTAACGCCCAAAGGAGTAAAGATTGACGCTGGCTGTGCACTAACCTGCACTGTGACTCTGTTTTAGTTCTGCAAAGAATGATGGGGCCTTTTCCTCAGCAAGTGTGAACGCCGTCAGTGCTAAAGAGCAGCCATTCTTGAGCTGGGTGGGAGCTGCAGAAAACCAGAAGCTAGAATGATATTATCCTCTACAGTGACATCAACCAATGGTGATTGTTACAGAGACTTGACTCAGCAGACAACCACCCAGTCGATAGAACTCGCCAAACAGGGATCGTCTTCCCTCCCTTGATCGCTGTGCAGTGGGGCCTCGATGGCCCCTTTCAGGAAGCTGCCAAGGCTGAGGAACCCACTGCCAGGATCTTCAGTAGAACCAGAACCTTCTGACTCTGGGAGTTGGCCCGTCGCATAGCCCTGCCCTGGGGAGCTCTGAAGCTGAGTGTGGCATTTGGAACTGAAAGATGGTCCAGCAGTCACAGTGCCCTAGTCTGACACCAGCTTCAGCTCCACCATGGGCCTGGTCTACACTAGGAAGTGAGGTCAATATAACTGCGGTGCTCAGGGGTGTGGACAATCAGACCCTCGAGTGACACAGTTAACTCCACCAGGGCTAGGTCAACGGGAATTCTCCTGCCTCTCGTACCTGCGCCGACCAGCGATCCCCCTCCCGGTGGCCTAGGCAACATCTTCAGCTGCAGTGTTTTAAGTGTAGACAAGCCCCCAGCCTTCCTGTGTGACCTTGGCGAGTCATTTAGACTCCATTTCCCCCTCTGTACAGTGGGGCTAGTAACCCTGCCCAGTCTCCCATGGGGGTGGGGGTGAAGATGAGACCAGTAAAGATTGCAAGGTGCACAGATACTACAGTGCTGCTAGAAATACCTTAGCTAGAGTGAGATGTTGCTGTGTGAGCCCCAAGGAAAGATTTGCCTCCTTTTCCGGAGGATGTGTAAACCGAACCTGGAGCTCCATGTAGTACCTCAGTCCAGCACCATAAAGCGATGAAGATCCAAACTAGGAGAGAACTGGCAGAGCCTGGTCAAATCAAAGCCACGGCCAGGGCACGTGTGGAAAGTGTCAGCCTGGAGCAGCTCCCGCTGTAAACCTCGGCGGTTGTTTCCTGACACACCAGAGAGAAGCTTCTCCCCACTTTCCCGGCTGATGTCGGCTTTGCAGAGGGAGCCCCTCCAGCTGCTTAGAGCTCACAAGCAACTGACTGGCAGGTGTTGTGAGATGGCGCCTTTGGGCTCGTCTGCACAAACGCTGACTGCGCAGCAAGCCGGGCTGGGCCTCTGCCCCGCGCTAGCAGGCCATGCACAACGTGGGCCCTGCTGCTGCACACTCCCAGCTCCCTGTCATGCTTGGTCTACCCCCCTTTGAACCAGGCTGGGAATAGCGCGCACTAAGCGGGAGCACAGGCCACTGGGACAGTTGGTGCATGGCAGGCTGCTGCAGGGTAGACTTACACCCTGGCGTGTCCTGAATTAAATGTTTATGCAGACAGGTCCTGCTACATCCTGCCCTGTCTCCGTAGCAGAGAGCGCCGGATGGGAGACCTAGGGACCAAGACCTAAGGGGCCAGAGCCCCGGCCAAGAAAAATTAGATCTTTATAGTGGGCAGTAGCAAAATGATGCCCTTTTAACAACACATACTGGCTGCTGCCTTAACTAACCCATCAGGCTTTGTGTGTGTGTGCGTGTGTGTGTGTGTGTGTGTGTGTGTGTGTACACACCGCTCCCCATTACTGGATGCAATCATAACCGCTCTGCTGTGTCTCATATACCCTGTACTGCTGACAGCTGAAAAAGATTCTCCTTTGGAACCAGGGAGCTCTAAGTTCTATCCCCTCTGCAGTGTGCAGTTCAGGGTGGCCATGGCAGGCGAGACAGTGACCACCGTGCAGTTCTTGGGGCAGCACATTTGTTACAGGGACCTTTGAAACATAAATGCTGCTTAGAAAATACCCAGCTATTTCCCTGGGAAATAGTCTGGAAGCAAAATCTAAACCAAGGGGCAGCTCTGCCTACAGGCATTAGCTGTCCCAGCAGCCCAGGGGGAGCTGCCTGGTTCAGATTGTATCTGCTGGACAGATCCCTTGGTTGTGAGGCCATGGCCCAGTGAGCGTGTCCAGTAGCTGGGTAACGCTTTGAGTGCCCGGCGCCGGGAGCCTGTTAACAGTGGGATGGTGCGTGCTCCCAGTGCCGGCTCTGCAGCCCCCAGTGGGCAGGGAGAGTTTATCTCACAGTGGGATGTCAAAACCCTGGGCTGGAGGCTGATCCTGACCCTCTGCTCAGGGTTCCCATTCACCACAGCACTTGCACATGTGCATAACTTGAGGCGTCCCACTGACGCGTGGAGCTCAGGAGCACGTGCTGGGGCCTGTGCCGAAGGGAGGCCTGAGTGACAGGCGGATGGCTTGCAGAACAACACCCACCCCCGCCTTAGCCGGCTGGCTCCCAGCCCTTAGCACGTATAGGAAAGCAGCTGGCAGGAGTCGGGCTCCCCCTTCCAGCTGCTGCGTGGGGTGGGGATGCAGGTACATCGGCCACAGTGTATTGCTGTATTCCTCATTTACCAGCCTCTCTTGTCTTCTCACTCCTTAGGACAGTAAACGGCTTTGACCAAGGCCCCCCTCCAGGCATAGGATCCTCCAGACCCTCATCAGCGCCAGGCATGCTTCCTCTGAGCGTATGAACAGCCAGGAGGCCTTTGAACCAGCCCTTTTCTCAAACAGAAGCCCCCCAAGAAAAGAACTGCTTCTGAGTCCTTCCCATTAGCACCCCCTGCTGGAACTCAGCCTGCGTTGCGGTGTGGAGCAGCGTTGGAGCCGGCCCGCTGCCTGGAGGAGTCCCAGCCACGCACAATCCTTCACTCAATGTCAATACAGTTTATTTTCTCCTATTGCCGTAGTGGACGTTCTCTAACATGGTCGCACTCTGTTGTGGGTCACACAGGCTGATACGTGTGTTCTGTCTCACGGGATGCAGGAGTCTCACTAGCCAACAACTGATCCTCAGCCTTCACGTTGTACCTGTCTTAACTTAGGTTGGGTAGGATGCAACCGCTGGCTGAATCTGTATTTACAACCTCTCTTCCCCTAGCAGCCTGGCACTTAAGCACATGCAGCCACCACCGTTTCAGTATGGAGGGAACCATTTTTGAGGGATGCCAGGTACGGTTTAGATGTGTTAATCCTGTTGGACAAATGCCCTGGGAAGGAGACACCTGGCCTCAAACGACTTTAACTCTCCTTGAACGTTAGTGAAATGTTCATGCAGGTAAAGAGTCTTGCTTTTGCTACTCTGAGAAGCCACTACCTGTGTTGGCAATGCTGCCAATGCAATAGGCCCCTAAAAACACGTGAGCATCAGCCAGGGTTCAGATCTGTGTAATATAGAACAACTAGACGTTACAGTGCCAGCAATGGGCTTCTGTGACAGTTTTGGGCCACTCTGTACCTTGTGGGTCTGCAAAGCGATGTGTTTGTGCGATTCGCCGTCTCTCTCTGTGCCTCACAGTTGTTGGATTTTAAAAAGGACACGCAAACCTGCCAGTGGTTTGGTCTGTGGGTTTAAAAATCTCCCTCTCCAGTCTAGTCCATCCCACCTCATTTGGCTTTGTGGATTTCATTTGTTGGCGCCAACTGATTTATTTACAACTGCCAAGTAAAACCAGTTGCCCAAATGGAAGGGAAAGGGGGGAGGAGAATCACCACTTAATGTTAGGGGTTTGTACGTCCCTTTTTCCTGTGCATCCTTCGCTGCATTTGACTGTTTACATTTGTTTTATTGTACATAGGTTTGTAAACATAATATCTTTGCCTAAGATATTTGTACATAACTTGGGCTTTGTAGCTTTATTTATTCAGAATCTATATGGCATGTTTCAATAGGACAGTGTATCATAAGACAGTGGCGATAAAGATCATGTGGTTTAAAGAAACAAAAAGCGACTTCCAAAAAATAAAGCTCTTTTAACGTGGAACCAGTGGATTTTGCAGAAAAGAAGGTGGAGGCTGTTTTGTGGGTGATTTTGGGGTGGGCAGGTTCCTCACGGAGACGCCCACTGCGGGAAGTGAAGATGGACAAGCTGGGCTGCCATTTCAGGTGGGGTTTTGTTCATGTCACAACACATCGGATTCACGCAGTCTTAGAGACACCTGTCACCACGATTGTATGTGAAGTGTCTTTTCAGCAGTGTCAGAGCGACCCATTGGGCGTCCTACCCTGGCTGCCCTGGGCCCTCCTCTTGGCTTTGCTGGGTTAGGAAGGGACAGGGAACTGGACTGGCTGCAACGGAGGTGGCCTGCTCTGACCGGGGGAGGTGACTGAGCTCAGTGCTGGGCTCGCATGATAGGAAGGTGCCTGGGACCAGTGAGCTCTTGGATAAGGGGCACATGTGTGTGTGGTATGAGGTAGATCAGGCTTAGCTAAACAATGGGCTTGGGCCTTTAGCAGATCTGTGCCTCTGCTCACTTTCCCCCTGCACTCGCACATTGCTCTAGCTGCAAGCTCTTGGCTCACACAGCAGTCTGGATCTAGGAGCAGAGAGCAAGCTGTCCCCTGGGAGCCTGCCGCTGCTCTTGGCTCCTGCGGGGGGTGGAAGCAGTGCAGCTCCTTCTGGACTGGGAGCAGAGCATCATTCACTCTCACTGTGAGGCTAACGGGGCAGGAATCTGCAACAGAGTCCTGCTGGGGGGGCGTGAGTGGCTGCATGCTGCTACTGCAGCTGATCATCTGCCCCTGAAGCGACCAGGTGACACACATCCAGCCCCTGGGACCCCAGGCTCTCAGCCTTCTGCTGTTAGGGCTGGGCAGCTCTGTGCTGTGTGACTCGAGGGGGTTCACTGGACTGGCTGGTGCTCTGTAGCAGTCTGCAGTGGGGGGGGGGGGGCTGCCCCTCCCCCTGACAGCCTGCAGGGAGGAGTCTTGCTTCACAGAGCTGCTGCACTGTTTTTGCTGCTGAAAGCAGAGGGGAAACTAGCCAGCAAGCCTCTTTATGCTCAGAGCACTTCCCAAAGCTGGGCCCCTGATCTCAGTGCGGTGGGAGCCATTTCTGAGGGTGCCTGGCTTTGCCTGCAGCGATTATGGCTGGGCGCACAGTCCCTGGGCCTGGTCCCACCAGCCCTAGTCTCTCTACCCAGGCAGTGCAGCTCGCTGCCTTTTAGCTGCCACTTCATGGCAGCCGCTAGAACTGGCCTGGCAGATGCACGCACACCCAGCCTGGCTCCCGTGGATGCTTCAGGCAGGACAAAGCCCAGCCCAGGGAGAGGGTGATTTTCACCTTGCTGCCAGTTCCCGGCTTTGCCCCGCAAGGCAGCATGCAGCAGCCCTTGCTCCAAGAGCCCAGCTCCTGCCACCTTACCATGGAGCCAGGCCCTGGCCGAAGCCCACAGCGTTTCCTGCCTGTGGGGTTTGCTAAGGAGTCACCTGGGGAAGAGCCTCTAACTCACACACATCCCACTGTCTCCCCACACCCCGTTCTGGGTCCCGGCCTTTGGTCCTTGTGGTGGGAGGGGCTGCTCTGCTCTTCCCCAGAGCCTGGCCCAGAAGGGGGGATGCCGACCCAGCTCAGTGCTCTGGCAGGCGAGAGGCTGTTACCCCTTAGCTGACTGGAGGGCAGGCTGTTCTCCCAGTGCAGGCCCTGGGACCATGTAAACAAACCTCTGCAGGATGCTGGCCCCGCACAGGCTGGCTCCAGTGGGCCCCCTGCCATTAGAACAAAGCTCTGTTCAGTGCACGGGGCTTTCCCACCAGCAGGTTAATTATGGCACCAAACTCTGACCTGGGCTGTTTCCTTCACACCAGGGCAGGGCCACAAGGGATCAACACCAGGCCCGGCAGCAATAGCAGCTACTTCTCCCATCCCTTGCAGTAACACTAGGCCGTGTTCTCCGAGTACACACAGAGCCCAGCTTAGTCTCTCTCTAGAGCCTGGGATTTTGGAAAGGGCCAGTTTGAGGCAGCAGCGGAGATTCTACAGCTCCCGCTGCTGCTCCCGGGACACTCCGAGAACACAACAGGTGATAGATTTGCTGTTCCACGCTGGGCTTTACCCTGTGCCCAGCAGCTCTGCTACTGATCCCTTACACAGCAGTTCTGCTGCCCTCTTCTGGCACGTTTTAGCTACTACAGCGCTCCAGGACCAGCAACAACTTTCTACCAGCTGAAGGACACTAGAAAGCCCTTAGCACAGGAATTGCCAGACTGCCTCAGCTCCATACCCTGTCTCTTCTCTAAAGCAGCTGGTGCTGGCTGTTGTCAAGGTACAAGGACCCTGCTGCTGGTAGCTGTGGGATAAGCCTGTCCCAAGAGAACATTTCTATGTAAGCCTCTCTAATTAAGCGACAGGTGTACCTGGACGTTGTGCTTATCTGTGCAGGCTGCCATACACAAATTGAGTGAGCCCTGAAGATTAACTGTCAGATGCAGCTAGTCCCTGTGAGGTGTAGATTGTAATACCCACCCTTGAGCCCCATGGTAGCTCCGCTCCCCACATCCTGCCACAGGGAATGCTTGGTTTCCCCGGAGCTGGGCAGGATCAGGGGGCTCCCATGCTGACAGAAGTGGAGTAGAGCTGCAGGCAGCACCTCTGTTCTCTCACAGTGTAAATGTTTATAGCAGGCCTGCACAACTCGTAAAGTGGCGAGGGCCACATTCCTCCAAAGAAAACAGCTGAGGGCTGAAACCTCCCAGCCCCACAGAAACATCCTGCCCCAGGACCACGGAAACAAACCCGCCTTCCCCAGCACCACCCCACCAAAACAGCTGTGGGCCAAAAAGGAAGGTTGGGGGTGGGGGAGGTGATACTTGATTTTAAATCAACCAGGGGCTCCCAGCTGAAGAGGTGGCTGGGAGCCCTCAGGGTCAAATTAAAGGGCCCAGGGCTCCGGGGGCTGGGGGAACCCAGCAGGGCCAGCTCTAGGTTTTTTGCTGCCCCAAGCAAAAAAAAAAAAAAAATTGGCTGCCCCTGCCCCTCCCCCACACACACCTCCTGCCGCCCCAGCCCTGGTAATTCGCTCCCAGGGTGGGTCATTCAGCAGGAATTTTGGATGTGCACAACACACAGACAGGATTGGCTCCCATATGGTTACAGAGCTGCAGTAAAGTGGAACAATTTTCAGCTTGTGAGATTGGAGGATATCTGGATGCATATTATAAGACTGTCCTCATAAATGAGGAAAAGTTGAGGTACCTTCATTATTCTTTTGTTCCACTCTTTGTTTCTATGGGGCATTTGCCAGTGCAATGTCTTCCTTTCAAACAAACAAAAAGGCAATGGCTGTTGAAAATAGCAATTCCCGTCCTAATAAGCATTTCTTGCTCAATTTTATCCTACTTTTTCACCAGCAAGTTACAGTGGATCAGTATATTTGATTTGGGAGAAATGAAGTAACAGCTGCCCAAACTGAGCTTGAGCACTCCTGAATTTTGAGGTGTTCAAATCTCAAAGGCAGGTGCTGGGGGTGGGAGAGGGCTGTGGGCTCCCTGGGGGATCATGGCAACAACGTGTCTGGAGCTGCATGGAGCCAGACACGCTGGTCTGAGTGGCATGGTAAGGGGGCTGGGAGTTGGAGAAGGGATAGGGGGTTCCAGGGGGCAGTCAAGGGACAGGGAGCGGGGGGGGGGTTGGATGGGGCAGCCAAGGGACAGGCAGCCATAGGATAGGCATGGGAGTCTCAGGGGTTCATCAGGGGACAGGTGGGGGGGAGGTCGTGAGGGGAGGGTGGGGGGTTCTCTGGAGGGGGCAGTTGAGGACAAGGAGACGGGAGGCTTAGATAGGGGCTGGGGTCCCAAGGGGCAGGGGTCTTGGGAGGGGGCAATCAGGGGACAAGGAGCAGCAGCTTTTAGATTGGGGTCCTGGGAGAGGGATAGCAGGAGACAAGGACCAGCTGTGTTAGGGCAGGGGTCCATGGAGGGGGCAATCAGCGGCTGGGATTTAAAGGGCTCTGGGCTCCCCGCAGAGTGCTGTGTGCGGGGATTCAGAATTCCCCCGCGGGCCGCACAGTGAGGCTCCACGGGCCGCATGTGGCCCGCTGGCTGTATGTTGTGCAGGCCTTGTTTATAGGCTCAGTGCCACGTAACAGAGCAGGTGAGAGAGGGAAGGAATCTGCATATGCTATGGGTACTTGGGCTGAGCGCCTGCTGTAAGAGTTCAGTTCCAGGTCACTGCCTCACAGCCTGGTCCAGCCGCTGTTCTGCACTGGGTGCACAGTGCAGGGTGAAGCTGAGGCAGCAGCTCTCTAGGCGCACTGAGCCCCGTTGTGAGGTGCAGGGTGCCCATCACTCTGCTAGGGGGTTAAGAACCTAATGCCTGGGAGATGCTGAGCCCCTTAGTCCACAGCCTTGGGCATGATAAGGTGATAACTTTATTCCACGCACCAGTTTTACTCTGGTTTATGCCATTCCCACCCCACTGCTTGACATATGGGATCTGGGTGGGGAAAGGACAATACTTCAATCAAAGAGCTGTGCTATCAGTGACTAGAAGAAAAGGTTGCTGAGAAAGCTCGTCCATGACAAAGATCCGGGTGGTGCAAGCAACCAAGATGCAGTTTAACATGGCCAAGATCGAGCCTGGGAAGCAGAGACTGACCATGAATTCACAATGTGATGCTGTAGCTAAACCGGCTGGTGCAATCCTTGGTTGTACGAACAGGGGAATCTCAAGGAGTAAGGAGGTTTATTATCGCTGGAGCTGGCACTGCTGTGACCACTGGAATACTGGGGCCACCTCTGCTGTCCACAAGTGAAGACTTAATTAAATTGGACAAGGCTCAGGGATCACCCTGAGAACAACTAACGGATTGGGAAAAACATGCCTTAGACTGAGCTCCTTGAGTCTCTCACTATGTTCGGTTAATGGGTGATTTGATCAGTCAGTCCGTCCCTACTGTGAAGGGTTCATCAGTCTAACAGACAAGATACAAAGATCCAATGGCTGGAAGTTGAAGCTAGAGAAATTCAGACTAGATATAAGCTGCATTGTTACCATTGGAATAGTTCACCAAAGCTTGTGGTGGATTCTCCATCACTGGTGATATTTCAATCATATCTTTTAGAAAAACAAGCATCCAATCACAGCTATTGGACTTGAAGCAGGAATTGTGGGAAGTCCTATGGCCTGTGTTATGTAGGTCAGGCTAGATGATCACAATGGTCCCTTCTGGCCTTAAGAGGCATGAATCCCCTCCAGACAGAATGACCCCACTTGCTGTCCCTGGGATGGAAAGTCACAAACTCCAGCTTATGCAACAGGCAGCATGCCATGTTTGGAGTAAGGAAGACCTACAAAATCACCACTCCAGAGCTCTATCATAGCCATTATCTCCCCAGGCAACTCCAGATCTAATTCAGAGTCCATGGCTGGCTAGCAAGGTCTCCGAGCACAGGAATCAGTGCTTGGCTCAGTTTTTGGTCCACGCATCACCTTTAAATCAGCAGGCTCTTCAGTCTTTGGCATTTGCAGCGTGGAGCCAAGCGTTCTCTACATTAAGAGCAATTTTGTTCTCCACCTCTTGCCGTGCTAGTAACTTGTACTTATGAATCACTGTGTACACTAGCCAGGGCTTCAACTGCTAATGAAAATGTTATACAGGCCACATCCCATCTGGTTCCCTGCAGGAACAGGAAAGGTTCTGAATTAAAGCCATCTACCTGCACTGTGGTTAAGGAACAGGGCTTTGATACATAACAGACCAGTCCTTTCAAAGGCTAATTTGCATCTAGTGATGAGACATGGGCCAGCTACAGAAATTTGTGGGATTTTTTTTTGGGGGGGGGGGGGGGAAGGAGGGGGGAGGAGAGGAGACCCTGAGCTGTGTCTTCCCTGTATGAATTAGTATGTCGGTGGCCATTATCTTTGAAGACTTCAGTTTATCTACAAAAAGGATTTGTATAGGAACATTTATGTCCAAACGACACCAGCTGAAGTCAATAGAAGAATCCAAGGTCTATTTTGGGTAGACTAAGCAGATCAACCACACTTCCATCCAGTAGAGTAAAGGCGAACTCTTCCTTCAGAAGCTCTCCTCCAAAGCTTAGCTCACCTCCTCCCCTATAAAGTATGCAGCCAGCAGTTCAGGACTCCAGTGGGAATTGCCAATGGATATTAACATGGAGTTCTTACACTGGAAATCTGAACTTCACCATCCAGAAAGACCTCAGCTTCAGTTAAAGGCCAGAATGGAGACAAACCACCACAAGAAGTGCACGGATGGTCATTTATAGAACAGATCCAGGCGGCTGCAGAATACCATGCATCTTCCCACTTGTGTATTTCTATTAAGTCCAGTGATTAGGCATGCAATGAAAAGAACCTGCTAAAACTGGACTGGTAACCATGTGAAAAGCACAGAGCACTGGACAGGCCCTTTATACTCTATACAAATCAAAACCGACTAGCTAACAGGAAGGGAAACAGCAGCCGCCAAAGTTGTATTCTTGTTTATTAGCTCCTGAGGCCTATATAGATTTAACTTTTCTTGTAAGTAAATGGAGCAGGCATCAGTATCTATAATGAATAAATTTATTGTCTTACAAAAATCATCGTCTAGAAATATGGGTATACAAGAAAACAAGATATTTGCAGTCAGATGCCTGGTGGTCAACAGCCAGTTCAATTAAAAAATATCCAAATGCACAACAAAACCTTTGTAACAGATGTTAAAGCTTTTAACCCAAAGGAAAAATCATGTTTTCAAGCACATTGCAGAGGGATGAGATTTCATAGTTAACACTGATTCATTATCACTGAATATCAATACCACCACTTTGACTAGAGAGGTACATGATATGAAGCACAGTCAAAAATTAATACAGTAAATCATTGTTATATAGGCAAATTATATATGTAACATTGTCTTAGTACTGTAGTGTCTAAGGCACTTTCTGTAATGTCAGTTTTCAGCTATTTAAACAAAAAGCATGTAGCTACTTGGTGTAACACTGTTCAAAATAAAAACCAAAGAAAGAATTCACATCCACTGGCGTGTCAACTCTCAGGCAGGCAATATCCATCTTTTAACCTCTAAACTACAGAGACTCCAAACAAGCCAAAAACATAGTACAGTACAGATGGTCCTGCCGCTTTTGACTCAACAGTTGGTACGTGAGCCTGCTCTGTGTTACACAAGGCTGGCTTGGGTATTTCTTAAACCTGCATCTCATGGCTGGGAAACTCCCTCATGTCAAGAGGAGCAGCAGCTATTCAGCTCCATGTTCTGAAGACTAATCAGCCAGCAGTTAAGTAAATTCCCATCCTGAGCCTCTGTTCCATGTTTATTTTTTCCATGTTACTGGTGTTCATATTTTACTAGCCTTACTATGTACAGATGCCTTCGGACTGATACAGCAGGTCTGTACAGATGCGAGGTACTGTACAAATTAACGGTGATACTATTCAATTTACCTGTAGTGCACAAGCACTAATTGATGAAGCAGATGCCAAGAACACTTCAAAATGATATGGCAGGTTAAAAATGGATACTATTCATTCAACCCTAGATTTCCCTCTGAACACTTCCAAGGCCTTTTCACAGTTTACTTGCTGATTGTGTGTTGCTCACAATAATGAGGAGAAAAAGAGGAGATACGGGAGCAGTTTGGTCTTCACAGTGTGCCAACAGACGTGTTACAGCTGAGGGCCATGTGAGCACAAAAGAAATGGAAGGGTGTTATCTGTACAACAAAGCATGCATAGTAATAACAACGGGTCTGCCCCAGCCAACTACCGCTTGGGAATGAAGTTTCTGAATTGATAAAAAAGTTGTATCCTTCACATGATGCTTTATAAAATGGCTTTTCAAGGAATATCTGGAAAAGAGATGCACTGAACAGAGACAGTTTACTATATATAAAAAAGCAGTTGTACCTATATTGAAGCAGGGTACAGTATGGTGAGGCTACAGAGCCTTAAGACATAGTCGACCTGTGATAAGTAACCTTGTAGCATGCCAATATTACATAAGGCAGATTCACGGCCACAAGGCAGTTTGCTGGTCAGGTAAGTCCTTTGCATTCCACTATGTGTAAAAGGTCTCTGCATGCTAATGGTGTGACACGGCTCTACTCGGTTTGGGCGGGCTGCGTTTCATTGATGTCACTGCCTTTGCTTTCCACATCGTCATCAGAAAGTTCCAGAGAAGCACCTTCAATATGCAGCTGGCGTCTACCAGATCGACTTGAAGGGAAGGTGATCGGGCCACCCCTCCTAGAAAAAAACACCAAATGATTGCTGAATGCAGGCCTGTCCTCACTGTCTAGCCTGTGGGGTGAACGGGTCACCTGGAAAGCCACCAAGAGGAATAGGGTGGAACCCAGAAGTCCTACCAAGTCATCCATTCTTCTAGTCACTAAATGCCTGGGCATCCTACACTAAGGAGGGTCCTGAAACCTTCACTGGGGCAGTCCCTCTAAAGACACTTTGTAACAAAGGTGTTTATTTCAATGCAGACCACCTTCCCAAATGTCATGTAAGTCAGAAGCAGGGCAAGGAATGGAGTTTAGTACATTTGTGGACATTTAATGGCCCCAGATGCAGGAACATCTAACAGCAGCAGGAAATGGGCTCAGAGCTACAGCACATTAATAGTGAGAAACAGACTACTAGCTGATATTTGACTTGTGGAGAACAAATGCCGTACAGCCCTGCTGCCTGACTGGAGCCAGATGGGATCCAAAATGTCAGGCTTGGGTCAGGTCAAAAAAAGGTTGACTCTCCTCCCCTGCCCACAGGGTCGGCGCCGTGAGGCTGTACACCTCACCCTAGCCGGCTATCACTACCTCATGGCACTGCCGCACAGGCACAGCCCAGCAGAGGATGGTGGGTGATAGGGCATGCAGCCACCAAAGGATGCAGCGAGGCCGACCCCATGGGCAGGAGGGGGGCAGCGCTGATTCGGGCGGGGGGGGGGGAGGGGGAAGAGAAAAGGGGAAGGTTTAAAAATGAGGCCCGAGCAGATCTCCAAGACGCTATACGTTATAACGAGATCTGAGCTCCATGCACTCCAGCATGACAAGCAACTCCTTTCGTCTGCACTGCGGCACTGCCACAGTCTTACAGCTGGCCAGTTCAGCTGCTCTTTGCCTCTCCCATGCTCTGCTCTGTGCCTACCTCGCTCAGTTCCCCTCCCCCTGTACTTCAGACCACATGTCTTTCTTGGTGTGCCAGAGAACCATTCCCAGAGAGGGCACTGAGCTGGATTCCAGCCAGGACAAGGCAGAAATAAATGGTTGTCTGTCACTTACATCAACAAGGAACTGAGCCCCGTCCCTGACCCTTACAGCATTTCCACAGAGGTTGGAATCAATCATACTGACTAAAACCAACCCACCTGTCAGAGCCAGAGCCCAGAAGGTTTGGAGCTGACCGAGTACAAGGATCTTCATGAGGATTTACTGATGTTTCCCAGCGTAGACCCTGGTACTCTAGATTCCAGTTTGAAGTTCCTGTAACATTACTGGCTCTTCTAACAGACCCTGGCATCACGGAAGCCTCCCACGTGAGAGCAAATTCCTGTAGCTACTTGAAAGCTTCACTGGGGTTTGTGAAGACCTAGGGGAGATGCTACCTGTGCTCAGAGCTCCTTCCAGGGCCCAGGCCCGCAGATCGGCTCTGCTTACCTCAGCCTGTTTTTCAGAGTGCTGACTTCTCGGCTAAGGCCCTCGTTGGCCTCCGTGGCATCGTCTAATTCACGCTGAAGTTTACGACGGGAGGCATTCACACGTGTCGCTTCCTCTTCAGCTTCCTCCAGCTGGCGTTTGAGCTGCTTCATCCTGGCATTAGCCTTCTCCATCTAGGGGAGAGAGCCAGGCTGTCAGCACAAAGCTCGACTAAGCAGAGAGCTGAGCAGCTGCAGCTGAGTGAAGTTTTGGGGTAAGGCAGAAAGGAAAGAGCTGAATTCTTGTCTTTCACGTTCAGCCTCGCTGGGGATTTTGATCGGGACGGGACAGAACGGGTTCACGGGTCAAAGTGGGACTGTCCTAGCCAGATGTCTCCTGAGTGACTGAAGCTCCTCAAATGCATCTTGTGGAGCCCAGAGCTTAAGTGACCAGACTATCATGCTATGCAAATCTCCAACTGAAGAGCTGCAATTCATTCTTGCAGAGACACCAGCTGTGTCCTACCTAGCAATGGGGTCTGCAGGATGTAAAGGAGAGGCATGGAGCCCGCAGGGGGAGATCATCCACACCTGCCAGGTGCACAGTTCCCTCCGCCTCCAGTCCTGGCAGACCCACAGTGCTGTACTGATTGCAGTGTGGGAGCCTAATGGGGTTGCTGATGCCCAGCCCCCCAGCTCAAGCAGGTGGGAGCACCAGGCTACATCATGGCGCCCATGCACAGAGGCTCCACCTGCCAGCAGCTTGCCTGTAGCTGCTGCTGGTGAGGTGTTTGGATGGGAGTTAGGGCCACTGTGAAGGCCCCTCTCAGGTGGCTGGGGAGACCACAGAAAACACTGCCTCGAGGGATGGAGGAAGGAGAAAGAAGGCCCGCGAGTTCCCAGCAGAAGCAGACACAGCATAAAAGCTGTGCAGCTGGAGACAGGAAGCGCGGAACTACCCAGCAGCTCCACCTGGATTTGCAGAGGGCCGCTGTGAGAACTTCGACCTTGGGCTATATTCTCATTGTTATCAGCAAACATTTGAACAGGGTTTGTTTTATGTCTGGTGTGGGGCTTTTGCAGCAGGAGTTTCCGGGGAGTATTCTATCCTCCAGGCTGATTGTGGGGCAGCAGATGTATCTGAGGCTCTTCCCAGAGCACCTCTGCAGGAGTCTGGGTTTAGAGCATGGCTGTGCACCTTTGCTTACCTGTTCTTTGTACTGGTCTGCATGCCGACGCTCATCTTCCACCTGCATGAAGACTTCTTTCAGTTTCTTCTCTGTACGACGTACCAGCTTGTTAGCAGCTGCTCTTTCCCTAAGAAAACAGAGCGTTAACCCCAGGATCAATCAGCCTGGGAATTTTACACATTGGTTCACCTGTAGCAGTGTTCTCTTTCCAGAGCACAACTGTAACACACGTGGAGTTCGGTGCTAGCATGTCCAGATCTGAGTCACACTCTGGAGCACAAATGGGTTTGATTTCTAAGTACCTTTCTAAAATGCTCTCTTGTAATTGTGTTGGTTGTAACTGAAGGATCTAATCTGTCAGCACGGGAGCAGAGTGGGCTTGGCTGTCCCATACCAGGGGTGCTTGTTCACTGTGGTGGGGCTCAGTTGTGGTGCTTTAACAAGGGCATTTGCTAACCATCTGTAGAAGAGAGATGGTTTATGGTCCTCCCCTACACCTAAAGTACAACAGTGGATGGAGGGAAATGGACTGAAGATTTAGAGAGGATGGTCTTATCACAGGGAGAAATTATGGTCCTAAAAGAGAAGGCTGATTTTTTCCCTAGAGCCAGGCTGCCTTGTCCTTGGACAGGACATTAAAAGCCATCCTTACCTCACAAAAATAATCATACCACCAAAAATAGTGAGATGTTAATGGACTGCCCATTGCACACACTTCCTAATCCAGGTTGATAGAGGGTTGTGGGGTTGGGTGCTATCAAACTGCCAAGGTCTGTGTCACTGGCTGTGCAAGATACTTATACCGCTGCACTACAATGTGGGATCCACTGTATTACCGCAAACAGCATCATAAGGAGGCCCCACACCCAGCTAGTCTGGGGAAAAACCAGTTCAACAGTTTCCTCTGTACAGTGAATTGACCTTGAAACCCAGATAAGGTGAACACAATGTAAAGCCTCAATCTTTTTATGCTGTTCAGTCCAAGAGTGTCCCTTCAGCAACTGAGTTCTAGCTAAGAAAATCCAGTTGCTGGGGCTGAGATGGGAACATTTAGTACCTATGAGAAGTCCTGCTAGGGCCATGGAAGTTGCAAGTAAATCCAGGCAACACTGGTTATTTGAAACACCAAACAACCATCTCTTCTTACTTTGCTTCCTGCTCAAGCTGTTCCTCTAGCTGCCCAATCTTAGCTTCCAGAGCGGAAATGGTTGTCTTGAATTTGGACTTCACAGATCCCTCCAGCTCCTGCAGCTTGGCTTTCAGTTCTTTGTTCTGTCTCTCCAGCTGCTGGCGTGCGTTTTCACTCTTCTGGGCAGCACTCCGTTCTCCTGCCAGCTCAGAGTTGAGCGTATCAACCTTTGGGATGGCAAGAAGAGCCAGTCATCTGGCAACATTCAAAGCCTTCATTCATCTCTTATATGTACACTTAAGGGAGATAAAAGTGCCCAAAGCAGCATGTGCCAAAGGTACTTCACCTGCAGTGTGGTCTTCCTAAACCGGTCATTGAGGAGTTCCATATTGCTCTGTTCCTCTTCCAGTTCTTCCTCCAGCTGTGCAATACGGGCTTCCAGACGGCGCTTCTCATCCAGCAAAGCTGATCTGGAGGGTGAAAGAAAGCGTATGGGACGTTACATGGTCCAACCAGGTAATGCAGTAATTACCTCCACTTGCTTTTAATAAGTCAGCAAACTCTCTCCCGATGCTGCAGTGCCTATGCTAGTCATTCCCTTCAATCAGGAAAACAGTGAACCAAGAGGTCAGTGTGGGGCATGCAAGTGCATTAGAAGAAGACACAGTCATTGCTGCTTATAAACAGCCTTGGACAGGATGACAGTCCGTTTGATGACTCACTTTCCAGAAGCACTGTTTGCAATCTCATCAGCCAGCTCATCCCTCTCTTGCTCAGCATGGCGACGAGCTCTTTCTGAGGCAGCAAGATCCTGCAAGGGGTGACGAGAAGATTCATTTGCTTATTTAATACGCAGACTAAAATAGCACTGGTGATTTCAGAGCTCTGCAAACATTAATTCAGCTCCCCAATACCACTAGGAGACAGTGAAGTGCTAGTATGTGACTTGCACATAGTCACACAGTCAGTCAGCAAAAGAGCCAGGAACAGAACGCAGGAAGCCAGGATCCCTCCCTTGTTCCAACCACTAGCTCACACTCCCAGTCTGTCGCTAATGGCTTCTTCACGACTGCAGTGGATTTACTTCCCTTAATCCTAAATGGAAAATACTGTAGTATTTTAGATTGATCTTTAATTATGTCAATTACTTTCCATCTCTCTTGTTAATACATCGATATCTTGAATCAATTTTATTATTCATACTGCATTACTGGTTTCTCTTCATGGAAAAAGTCTTAAGTTTTGAAGCTCATGAAAAATAAACACCCCCTAAACAGTCATGTACAAAGCTACAGAAGAGTCTTTGTTTGCCAGACATTACAATAAGCATACGCAATCATGGCAAAACTAAAACTAAAAGGCACATGCTTCTCAGGTTCTCTCTGTAGCCCACAACATGGGGCTTGGCTACACTCGAAACTCCAAAGCACTCCCGCGGCACCAGCACTGGGAGAGAGCTCTCCCAGCGCTGCAGGTACTCCACCTCCCCGAGGGGATTTAGCTTACAGCGTGGGGGCACTGTTTACACTGACGCTTTACCGCGCTGTAACTTGCTGTGCTCAGGGGGGTGTTTTTTCACACCCCTGAGCGAGAAAGTTGCAGTGCTGTAAAGCACCAGTGTAGCCAAAGCCTTAGTAGTTACACAACCAGTGTCAGGAAAACTTCAAATATATTCTACAATGCTGCATTAGTATATTTTCTGTAACCATGTTATGAGGCATTAAAAGATTCCTGTGCATTTACTGAACTAATTCTCTATTAGTAATACTGAGGTTCTGCATTTCAAGCACCTGCCATCAGAGAAACGTCTGAGCACTTTGAAATCAATACAGCCTCATGTCCCCTCACGGGGTAGGAAAGTCTCTTTGTTATACATGTGGGGAAACAGAGCATGGAAAGATTAAATGACAGCCAAGATCACACAGGCTGCTCATAACAGCGCTGAAAGAGAACCCAGATCTCCTGGTTCCCAGTCCAGTGTTCTAATCACCAGACAGGTGTACAGAACATACACGCCGCTCACAAAGGCAACTAAATCATACCTCTTGGAGCTGGAGTATTTCTGCTTCAAGGCCTTTCAACTTCTTTTCGTTCTCCTTGGACTGAGCAAAGATCTCATCTCTGGATGCACGGGCCTCTTCCAGCTCCCGCTGATAGTCTTTCATCTGAGCCTGGAATTTAACAGATGATGGTTTTTTCTTCTCTTAGGGTAGGTCCATAATTACCGCGCGGGTCGACGCGGTGAGTTCGAACTCCCCACGCGCTCCGGTCGACTCCGGAACTCCACCACCGCGAACGGCGGTGGCGGAGTCGACCTTGGAGCCGCGGAGTTCGACCCCACCGCATCTGGACGGGTAAGTCAGTTGAACTAAGGTAGTTCGACTTCAGCTAAGCTATTCGCGTAGCTGAAGTCGCGTACCTTAGTTCGACCCCCCCCCCGTAGTGTAGACCAGACCTTAGAGGACAAGTGCAGGAATTTGCTTTAATCTCTTTGGGAGTTCAGCATTTAGTAAATGAGTACACACACACAGAAAGGACAGTTACCTGTTCTGTAACTGGTGTTCTTTGAGATGGGGGCCTAGTCCTACTTACTGTCTGAGATCACTATTCATTGTAACCCCAACACACACATTTTTGGTCTCATACTCCGCCACTGGATTCTATCCAACTTCCCATGTTTATTTTTAATAAAGAGATAGGGCTACAGAAAAAAAACCTGCTTAAACTTGAATGATAAAAATTGGCAGGAATTTTATTGAGATCTCATGCTTTCAAATGGCTTGGGGGGAAAAAAGGTTTGATTTACCTAAATTGACGGAAAAATGTTGTAATAAACATTTTCTATTACAATGTTCTCAAGTCTGTAGATGCACAAAAAGATCCATTAGTCTGAATGTGTGACATTAAGTACACACTTTAAAACTATATTTTGCTAAATTTAATGTTCTGAACATTACAGCTACTGATCAGATTTTCCACAAACTTGGCTTGACTGTGGATATCGTTAGACCCCAAAAATCAACTCAAAACTTCAATTTCCTTTAAGAAAAATGGCACTAAGTTGTTTTAAAGTGATGAACGCACGCCAAAATCTGCAAGCCAGGGGACCACTTAGTTTATACATACCTAAAAGAATACACAGCAGTATATGTTAGGGTATGGAACCGCACATTTGGCTTGCCCTACTAAAAACTAGCCCAACTTTGATGCCGTCATGTACCTGGTTTTTGGTATGCTATAAAGAGATGTCAAACTTTACACAGTTGTGGGGTTCTGAAATTAGGAATCTAATCCTTAAACACTCAGGTAAGAAAAGTTGTGTCTCACTGCAAAACCTAAGGTTGCACTTCATGCTTCCTCTGTATACTGGAGCCATGCACAAAATGCTCAGAGATTAGGAGTCAATAGCTATATTAAAGAATATTAAGGTTGCGAATCACTCAGAATTACCAGAATTGAGGTTGCCCACCCAGTCTCAGTTCCCTTCCCAGCTCTTCATCTGATCCGTCTTCCCCACAGCCTCCAAGCACCCCTACACCCACATTCCCTGCCCTGACTAGCTCCCTGTTCTAGTCTTTGTCCAGTGTGTTTCCTCACCAACCCAGCTCTCTGCCCAGCCAGTCCCAGGTCTCCCCCTCCGTTCCCACACCCTGGCTCTTTGTCAGAGCCATTTCCCCTTCCCCCTCCAACCACTGGACCCCAGTCCCCACCCCCACAGCTCCCAGTATCTTCTCCTCCCACCCAGTCTGACAATTGTCCCCTCTGCATTTGGTTCAGGCAGTTTCTTCCTCTACACTGCCTGGGTGCAGCAGTGGGGCACCGAGAGCACAGGAGAGACAGGCTACTTGCTCTCAGTTCTGGTGCCTAGACCCGGACCCAGACCCAGACCCAAGCAGCCGGGAACTGCAATTGCAGAGGAACTCCTGTTTAGGTCCCTACTGCCCAAGACTGGAGCATGTTCAGTGTGGACAGAATCTTCAGGAAATTTAAGCTGCAGTGCTCCAGCTAGTCTCGACTGAGAATGCGAGACCTGTGATGTTTCAAAGGTTTACCACTTGGCCAAATTTAGGCAGATTTTCACAGGGATGGGAAAGGCACATCCCTGACAAAAAGTCATTTCTACCCTCCCTCCTCCAAATTTCAAACCTTGTTCCAAAGCATGAGGGCACTAGAGCTTCTCAAAGAAAAGGTCACCAGAATTATTACTATTTAAAAAACAAACAAAAAAACCCCACCATGGGCAAAGCTATGCATCTTCTCCTAGTCTCATTTTTGGAAATGCCTGAACAGTTTCAGCCAAAACTTTCCAAAAATGGTTCAGCTTGAGACAGACACCCAGCTTGGAAAATTTCAGGCCAAATAGTTTGACAAAGCGATAAGCAACTCAAAACAGGGCAGTATAATGAGAAGTGCTGGGCAACCTTAATAGGCAGTGTTACCAGCCCCACCTAGCACATTTCAACACACATTCTCAAGTCACTGCTTAGCTATTAATCAGTTATTTTGACCTGGTTGTTTTAGGAGGTCCTTGGGTGGGGGTGGGGAGAAGAGATATTTAACTGAGTCCTTTACACAAAATACTGAAATAAGGCAATTTTAACCATCTCATTGACAAACACACTGATGAACTGAAATTACAGACACTGTTGGAATATGCTGCAGGAAGCAGCCATCCAGGGGAAAGAATGAAGCTTGAGAATAGGGAGCTGTTCTCACCCTCAGACTGCAAGGAAACTTGACCAAAAGCAGCACTCTAAAGCAAGAGACACTCCAAATTCATTCATGGATTGGCTTCACACACCTGCAGTTTGCGCAGCTGTTTGATTGCTTCATCTCGAGCCTTATTTGCAGCTTCTATCTGAGCTTCAAGGTCTTTGAGATCCATCTCCATTTTTTTCTTGGAAGCCACAGCAAGAGCCTTCTGTTTGCGCTCATCCTCCAATTCCGTTTCAAGCTCCCGCACCTGTGAAGTGACAGTTTGAGAGGCTCTGTTACCGAAATGGATGAAATGGGAAAACCCAAGGAGATCTCAGAATGAATCTAAAAGGATAAGAACCAAGGAAGGCCTTGATAACACATGAGTGACACAAGAAAAGCTCAGCTCTTGATCATTATCCAGTTGACAGTACTACAAAAGGTAAGTTTGAGGGAGAAAACCCATACACAACTTATGGAAATCTTGACAGCTTGTGATCATCTCTGCAGAAGTTTTTGCAACGAGAAGCAAAGCAAGATCTCAAAGCAAACGTGACCTCCAGGGAATTTCTGAAGTACTTCTGAAAATTCATATGCTAAACATCCTATGGACTAAAAACAGTTCTACCCATTCAACTGCTTCATGATCAACGTTCTGATCAGTGTTTGTCTACCTTCTTTGTTCCAGTGCAGAAACTAATATTTCAGCTTATTAAACTGCTCTTACACAAAACAATAGAATAACCTGAACATTTTTAATACAGAATTATAATTAAATGGTTACTTCAGGCACATCTATGTCACCAGCACATACAGTAAGACATTGTATTCCAACCATAATTATTCAGAGCAAAAATGAAGAGCAATTTAAGTAGTATCAAATATATGAGCAACCAGCCAATAGTAAGCCAAAACAGATTAACAAGTTATGCAAGAATGTTAAAATTGAGCCAGAAAACTTGGTTGTTACACAGAGGATAGTGAAAGGAAACACACAAAACTGACTTTGTTGTATACTGAATCGAATTTACTATTTTGTATTAGAATGTCAAGAGCTCTTTTCTACTGGTGATGCAGCAATTTGCACGCTTACAGCAGAATGAGGTAGGGAGCCTAAAAAAAAAATTTACCTTCTCTGTCCATTGTTTATAACATTCCCATAGAAGCTGGCATCGGGCCAGTGTTTCCAACTCTCACAATTTTATGAAGAGTTTGGGGATATTTGATGCTTTTCTTTAAGATCCAGTTCCTTGAGTCATGTGATTATGGGACTGCTTTAATTTTAAAGAAAAAAAAGCAAGTTTCTAGCCCTCACTGTTCTGGAGAAAAGCTTGAGAATGAAATCAAAAGCCTGTTACATTAGAAGACAAATATGAACCTAAAAACTTCTTTAAAAATCTCATTATTTTTAAGCCATCTCAATGTTTTGGAGCCTGATATAATAGTTCAATGCTAGGGGTTGGCAATCCTGTGATCCCTTTTCCAATTTTCATTAAGGGAATAGTTTGTTTTAGTAAGATCACACCAAAACCTGCATTTTTGTAAGTGACTTGTTAGTAGTTTTGGATTTATAAAGACATTTCCAGTCATTTCCATTTTAAAAGGTAGATAAAATGGAGAGAACAGCCAAGTAGAAAGTGTCCCCTTAAGAAATTCAAATCAAACATGCTACATTACATGTAATGGAGGTTTTGTGCTAATCTGTCATGCAGAATGTGTAAAGATTAGTGCTTAAGAGCGCCGTAGGGCAGGAACGTCACACAAACTTTGAGGGACATCCCAACTTTTAGGTAATAAGAAATCAATTAACCATGTTCTTAGTTTGTTTGCTACAGTTGCTCTCAAAAGCATGTTTAGTAGGGGATACCTGTTTAACCAGCATCCGCTTCTTCTCTTCATTCTGTTCATCTCTGGCCTGTAGGTCTCGCTCAAACTGGGCCTTCATAGCTTGCATGTTCACTTCCAGGCGAAGCTTGGCATCTTCTGTGGCCTGAAGCTCATCTTCCAGTTCTTCTAGCTGGGTCCTCATCTCTTCAACCTGCTGCTCTAAGGTTCGCTTGGACTTTTCCAGTTCATGGACCTAAAACACAAGCATGAAGCAGACACCATCTCTTTATTATTCTGACAATAGTAATAGTATGACTGCAAAATAGAGGATTATATGAGATCAATAAGATATTGAGTCCTTTGTTAGCACTCATTTAACTCTGGCTGTCCTACATTAAACCAGAATAAAGTAAGAAACTCATTCCTAAATCTGTATTAAGAACAACCCAGACCAGCAGATGAAGATTTAACTGTCTGATAAACAGAAGGAAACTAGCAGCTGCATAGTCAGCGATTCAGAGTATCCCAAAGAAAACAGAGCTAGTAAGGTAACAAGTTTTTAATCTAGCATAAGGATAACAGTCAGTCATCTGATCTGTCTCTCCTACTTACCACGTCTGTGAACGTTGCAGAAATGCCTGGCATTGGTGAATACCAATTAGCTTCCAGAGTATTAAATTCTTTAGGTATTTTAAGGTACGGCTCTTAAATATCAGACTTGCAAGTTTTATTATCTAGTATTAGTTTCTTTGTACAAATGGGCTTTACTATTTTATCCCCTTCACGCAATGCAGCACACAAGAGGTGGAAAAATACTTACGTTTTTGCCCACATCATCTTTGGAGCTCATTAAGTCCTCCATGTCTGCACGCAACTGCTTATTCTGCCTCTCAAATTCTTCTTTAGCCTCCAGGGCTTCTTCCAAAGCTCGCGCCAGAGACAGTGCCTTGGTCTCCTTCTCTCTAGCTTCTGCCTCTGCCCGGTCCCGCTCCTCTGCATAGCGAGCAGAAATGTTCTTTTCTTCCGCCAGCATCTGAAACCGTCAATACAAGTTTCAAATATAAATCTATAAGAAAATTGGTCAGAAGGACACTCACTGAAGTTTCAATTAACAGGTTAATGCTCTCAGGTTACCTGGCACCTTATTATTCTGTCTACAATGTCAACTCTTGGTCAAGGGGCTTTGGCATGAGATAGTCCCTATTTTATCACTCAGAACATAGCAGTCTGAAAATAAAGGGAGCTTCTATCCATGCTCTAGGGACTGGCTCAGCGCCTCAGTTTTATATTCCTCCTTCAGTCTTCATGACTTTAACTGTCTTGGGGGATTCTGATGGATTTTTTGAGAAAGGACAAGTTAAACTCTAGCATGGCTATAAGCTCCTACTTAAGAGACATTTCACTTTTTCACAGACCTATCTGACCAGAATGGAAAGCACCAAGATAGGTGCTTAGCTCACTGAAGCTATTACAAAAGCTGTCCCCTGTGAAAAGCTGACATTGCAATAGCCAACTGAGTCCATACAAAATATTGTGTTTCTATTTAGAGGTCTCCCTTAAAAAGTCTTGGAGTAGTTAACACATGACTAAGGCTTTACACACTACTATTTCTTTGCCCTGGTCTACACAGAATTAGGTCGACGCAAGACAGCTTACGTCAACTTAAGTGTCTACACTTAAAATTTAATTCCCACCAACAAAACTCGCCCACTATACTGACTTAACTCCACCTACACGAGAGGCAAAGTGCCAAGGTTGATGTAGTTAGGTCGACACAGAGTCAGTGTAGACGCTGCATTGCTGGCTTTCAGAAGCCGTCCCACAATGCCCCACACTAACAGTTCAATCCATACAAGCGCTCTTGGGGAGGACGCTCACTACCAAAACAAGGAGTAAAGTGTAGACACACACAAGTGATGTAATAACTGCGGTGACTGTATACTGATGCAACTTAGTTCAACATAATTCTGTAAAGCAGACGTGGCCTTAATGTTGAAGGCAGAAGTGAGAGGACTGGGGTTAGAGTACCTGATCAAACTTCTTCTGTTTTTTCTCCAAGTTGGAGACAATTTGGCGCTGATGATCCAGGTCCACTATCAAGTCATCCAGCTCCTGCTGCAGGCGATTCTTGGTCTTTTCCAGTTTATCATAAGCCATTGCCTTCTCCTCTAGACGTTGGCTCAGAGCCTCCATATCCTTCAGCAATTTCTTCTTATTTTCCTCCAAACCTTCAATAGTTCCCATATCGTCATCTACCTTCTTCTTGGCATCAGCCAGCTAAAGTTTTACAGAATACAATAAAGTGGTTTCTTAGAACTTCTTAATGTTCACAGCTATTAACAGGATAGAATAAAAATGCAGTTACACCTCCACAATGCAAAGAGAGTAATGTATATTACACACTGGGGGAAACCCACAAGAACAAAAACAGCTATTTCTGATTAAGCAAGGTACAAACAAAATGATGATTCAACAATGTATTAAAAAGGTATGAAGCCTTATATGCTATGACAGTTAATTCTGCCCAAACTCACTCAGGTACTGAAAATCTTACTGTTATTACAAAATGTTTACACTTCAGTGGAGAAAGATCAGTGAAAAATTATTTGACAACTCAGCCTAATTTTTGTCCCAACTGAGAATGAACTATTGCCTGGCAGAAGTTGTAATACATTTCACAGTCATCACACTGAATTTGTGGGCCACACTAATATCCTACCGCTTCCAATAGCGTCATACCTGCGATTGCAGGGCGAGCATCTGTTTCTCCAAATTCTTCCTGGCCTCCTCCTCCTCTTCCTGCTGCTCCTGAAGGTTGTTCTTCTCTTCCTCCAGCTGCCTAATCCTACTGCTCAAGTTCAATTTCTGGCGGGTTTCCTCCTGAAGAAGCTCCTGTTGGCATGAAAATAATTAATCTTGATCTTCACCCTTTGCTGATAGTATTTAAATCTGGCCTTAAGCTGAGCTGCCCTCCAATACTGTTTTTAACAAGTCCTTTGTTTTGGATGGGGGAGGGGTAGTAAGGGGGGGGATGCTTGAAAGAAAATAGTATTTTAAGTCAGCTTTATTTTTCTGAATACTGTTTGATCTGAAGAGATTCAATACCCCTCTAATTTGCTAATATCAGGTCCATCACTCACAGCTCCAAGAAGTTTAATTAAAATCTAGTTTCATGGCCAAAAGGTCATCTTAAATTGGTACGGCTTAATAATACATAGTGGCATGCAGAACTAAGCCATCTTTCAAACAGAAAAAAAAATTACACGAGATAAAAGGAGAATTGTTTTAAAATTGCAAGATCTGGTTATGCTGCTTAGCTGGCACTACCCAGCACCTGCTAGAATATCATTACATCTATAACCCACTGCTCTCCTTCTGGGGGGAGGTTTATTTGTGTTGTGCTCTTACACTCCTATACTTCTCTTCCTATTTAAAAAAAACACTTGTCTGAACAGCAAAACTGGCTAAAGACTGGGACCTGAAAGGACAAGAACCATGAGAAGTGAAGAAATCGCTTGGTTGAGCAGGGTGGGAATCAACTCCACTAAGTGATAAAAACACTTACATGCTCCACAGACAGCGTTTAAGACCGTAACAGCCTAGTGAAGCCACCTGCCCTCGGACACATCACAACCTTATCTTCACAAGGCCCATGGTAAGGCCAGTAAGTGGCTGCTTTAGAAAAGTTTCCTGATGTCAGATGGCCTTAACGAAGACATGGCCCTATTGGGTCAGACCATCAGTCTCTCTAGTCCTGTATCTGTCAGTGGCAAGTCCCAAGACACTTCAGAGGGAGGTGCAAGGAACTCCACAGTAGAGAATTCTAGAACAGTGTACCCACACAGGCAGGGTCTTCCTAATACCCATTAAATAGTGAAGTCTGAGGACTTACAGCACTGACATTACATGGGGTTAAAAATGTAACTGGGTATGTTCTCACTTATGTAAATGCTCACTTTTAGTTTAAATCCTACTTAAGCTAATCTGCCATAATGGTCCCCCTTATCTTGTTAAGTCCTTCCAAATTTCCTCGGTCATCTCTGGTCTTGGCTAACAAATTGTGTCATTGGCAAATTCAGTCACCTCATTTCTGACCTTTTCCAGATCACTCAGTCAAATTCCTTATTAAGGTTTTACTACAATTATAAGTGACCATTTCTGTTTTCTGTCTCAACCTGTTTGTAATCTATGACAACACTTCACATCTTGTCTTCAAGGCCCATGATTTACTTTCCTTGTCAGTTTTTCATGAGGGATTTTTGACAAAAGGTTTTTTGAAAGTTCAAGTTCTAAAGAGGTTTTTCTTAATCGTTTATTTTGGGGAGATGTTCAGAATTCTAGAAGAGCAGCACAATTCTCTATTACAGCGGCCATGCTGTTTTGTCTCTTGAGTTAATGGAATTATGACAATTTTCACCTGCTGAGGATTTGCACCAATAGTATGTCTATCTGTGGGACAAGAGTAACGGGAGAAAAGACTAGGGAGTCAGGAAAGAAGGCAACAAAATCCTGTGATTTCAGCATGTTTCAAAGTTTTGTTACATTTCACAAATTTAAGTTTCAAAATTGTCAGGGGCTGATTATGCCCCCCCCACCCAATTCACCTCAAAATTTCAAGTCTAACTGCAATCATTTAAATGCTAACGTTTTTATGTATATTTTCCCTGTTTTCCTTTATTCAAGGGGAAATTAAATGCACACAAACTCTTTATTGACAATGGCTGTAAAGAATGTACATAACCTCTCATGGTTTATTTGTATATTAACCCAAAACAAACACTAGGGCTAGGTAATTTTAAGATCAAGTTATTGGGGTGGGGTGGGGGGAGGAGGAGAAAGACACTCTCCTTTATGCCTTACAGGTGTCCAAGGGCCTGGTTTACATGAACATTTTACGTACTGGCTTAGTAAAGCTTATGGACTCATCCTTGGTAGAACATAAACACTAAGTGAACCTTACTGAGAGGGCAAAATCTAGTAAGTAGCAACTCTAGTCTGCCATGAAAAGTTTTTTTTCCCCACAGATTCAAAGGCCAGAAGGGATCTCTGATCATCTAGTCTGAGCACCTGCATAACACAGGCCATTAGACTTCCCAAAAAATAATTCCTTTTGAACTGGAGCTCCCAATGTAGATGAACAGTCAGCAAAATAGTACATATTTCAGTGCACAGTGGCTCATCTGAGCCAGTGCAGGGATTATTTGCGTAGACCAGGGGTCAACAACCTTTCAGAAGTGGTGGGCCAAATCTTCATTTATTCATGCTGATTTAAGGCTTCGCGTGCCAGTAATACATTTTAACGTTTTTAGAAGGTCTCTTTCTACAAGTCTATAATATATAACTAAACTACAGTTGTATGTAAAGTAAGTTAGGCTTTTAAAATGTTTAAGAAGCTTCATTTAAAATTAAATTAAAATGCAGAGCTCCCTGGACTGGTGGCCAGGACCCGGGAAGTGTGAATGCCACTGAAAATCAGCTCGCGTGCCGCCTTCGGCGCCCGTGCCATAGGTTGCCTACCCCTGGCATAGACCAAGGATTTCTGGCCCACAGGGAAAGTTATTGATGGGAGGGAAACGAAGGGAGTGTGATATCAGTGCCATACCCAATTCAAAAAGCTAAGCAAATGTGGATACTTAGGTTCCTCACAAAGCCTTCTAGAGTGGGCTCTGAGTGGTGCTGGAAGAGGAGACAGACCCTGAGTTTTCAGTTGCACAGCTGAACGTTTCTACTGATGAACACAAGTTCAGTGTTAAAAACCGGGTTCTTACTACAACTGAAAGCACACCTGTGTATCTTGAAGCTGAGACTCCAGACCTGCCGCATCTTTGGCAACCTTTATGCCCTTCTTCTCTGCTTCCTCCAGGAGGCTTGAGACATTGTCCAGCTCATTCTGCAAAGCAAGCAATCTAAAGGTAACACCAAGCAGCTGGCCTGCTGTAGCAGCTTTACCCTGCTGAGAGCTGTGAGTGCAAAAGACATCACCACTCAAAATATACCAAGCATGAAAGCTAAGGCAATGAGAGCTCCAGGTACAAAAATGCCCCCAGGTAATAATTTTAACCAAGTTTTACATTTTTAAGTTGAATGTCAATTATGACTTTAAACAACAAATCTCTTAAATGCAAGCTTACATCCCACTGCTGTTGAGAGAACAATCCCATAACCACTTTTGTATTCACATTTTACTTTTGGTAATATTGCGATTAGTATTTTAAATGGTATTACAGGGCTGCTTTATGGGATCTACCACTGTCCATGGATTCCCAAGTGACAGCAGGGTCCAGAGGCTGCAACCTTTCCAGGCAGATTCCTGGAAACTGTCAACACTTGTTATTTCCAGGATGTGCTACCATAATGCACCATACTTGGGGCTACTCAAGGACTATTTGGGAGTTTCAGATAGTATGAAATGGAGCCACTCACCTTTGAGAAAGTTTAAGTTGTTTTACCTAAATAAAAGACCCTGCATTGTACTGGTTCTGAAACGGTTACAAATGCAATTCAGGGCACTAGCTTTTGTATACAGAGCTGTAAATTGCTTGGAAATTTATCTCAAAAATCTCCTCTTTCCTTTGCCCTATTTGATAGCTGTGATGAGCCAGACTTGAAAGCCTGGCAGCTGCGTACTCTCACTTCTGCTTTGGACTTCACTCTTTAGCTGTTCAGTAGAGACCAAGGCTGGGGCCTTTAAGATACAGCGCAAAACAACTGTTTGATGGAGCTTTTTGCAAATTTAAATTAACAGCTTAATCTAGGTTTACAATCACTGTGCAAGAGATGGCAAGTGCGAGATTTATTGGCCAGCTGCTAATGATATTGTTAATTTTGTAACCAACCCCAGATAGCAACAATATGAATAAAAAAAAGTTCAGATCTGTAATTAACTGAATAAAGATAAAGTTTTATATTGGTAAAATGTTCCATATTTTTAATATTTAGGAAGTGCCTAACAATTTTTTAAAAAACTGTCTTGGGTTGTTTGCCTGATTTTTTACATAAACTTCTCTTGTACTCTGCAGAAAAGCTTTACATATTTTTCATCTATTTCCATTTTACAGCAGTCAATGGAGGATTTTATTAGGAGAAATTCCAAGTCTGGATTTAAAAAAAAAAAAAAAAAAAAAAAACCAGTTTCAAAGTTTTGTAGACTACACTGTGACTAAGCAGAATCATTTCAAGAGTCTATTTGTAGATTCAGGTTTCACACTGACCATATACCATACACACATGTATCTTAATCATTGCAAGGTTTGTTTTTGCAGAGTCCTTTGATTTTAGCAGGTGATGCAAGACTAAAATGCAGTGGAGTGTTTTGAAAATTTATCTGTGTTTTCTAATTAAGAGGTTGGGATTTTGTGGTTGTAAGATCATGCCAGAGAAGAGACCAATTTCAATCTTACCTGCAGTTTGTTAGCCTTTTCTGCCAGCTCTGCCCTAATCCTCTCTCCTTCTGACACTTTGGCATGTAGTTCCTGTACCTGAGCATCTAGCTTCTTCCTCTTGTGCTCAGACTCTGCTTTGACCTGCTGCAATACCTTCACCTCACAGGCTAGCTCCTTGTTGTCAGTCTCTAGGCCTTGTTTGTTCTTTTCAAGATTTGCTTTAAACTAGGAAAGCACAAAATAAAAGTGTGTCACTAAATATAGCACTTCACATTATTCTCCATCAGGCACTTTCCTACAAAATATTTGACCTCAAAAAACATTTTTAAACTCAAGTGGCAACTGAGCCCAATGGGAGTGTTAGCCGTACACAGAGAAATAGCATTTTCAAGCATCAGCACAGGACGCTTGGGTAAGACTGCAGGTATTTTCCCATCCTTGATATTTGCTTATCCAAAAAGAGTTTTAAATTAACAAAAGTATATTAAGCATTAAAGTTGTTCACGTGGATAAACTACATTTCCACCAGCATTACTTAATGCTGTAGTTCCCACTTGCAAGAATTTTGCCTTTCCAAAGAGAAACTGCTGCAGTATTCCCTATGTTTAACATAGAAAAAAATATAGTAATGTTAATTATTTGCAAAGGAATTAGTGACAACTGTAGTTAAACAGACTTTGGCATACTACACTTGGCAGCATTTGGAACAATTTCACTTTTGAACAAGATACTGTAGCTGCTACTAAAAAGACATTGTTATGCAAATGTAATTAACAAGAGTGAGTCCTCATCCTGGCTGCTAGGGTAACAGCTATCATAAAAATGGTCACAGTTCAAGGCAACTGCACCTGTATTCCCTGTGTATGGCCCAGCAACAGCACCCAGTCCAGACTTCTGGCTCCCAGTTGTTACCTCTCTTGGGTGGAAACCTAAATCTCTCCCCCTTCTGACCAGGAGCTTTCCAGGCTGAACAGTTCCCTGACTATCCTGTGACGTTCCTAGCAAAAACAGACTGCTTAAGCAGGCCTGCATTGCTTCTCTTCTCTGTGTAATTGCCACTTAAGTTACCTCACAGCTCTTTCTAAGCAAACTCATTTATTCTTAATGTAAAAGCTTTAGAGAAAACATACTACTAAACCAATAAAAGAACCTACATGCATGATAATAAGATTACCAGAGATCATCCCCAGCAACGGTTCTGGTTGCGTTTTGTTGTCCATCAAACCCCATTCAGGGTTTTTCCTGTGGTCACAAGTTCAACACAGCTTCAGCTAAGAACCAGCCCACTCACGGCTCCTTTAACCCATTTGAGTATTTGACACCACCATAAATAGGTAATCAGTCAGACAATGCTCAAGACAGCTTCAAAAGGATGGATGCAGAGGTAGGTCAGGAAACCCCCTTATTTCTTTGTCTAGCCCATTGTTTCAAACTGTCATTTGAAGCATAATACTGTCCTAGGGTTTATATTAGCCATGCCTTCCCCTTAAAGAAGTTACATAAAATCCCATATCAAATACTTGAATTAATACAATGAACTCATAACATACTTACCTAATTCAATAATATTAAATTAGGATATTGCAGAATATTTTGTCATAAAAGTCACAACACCACTGCACAATTTGGCAGCGTGTATTAAAAAGATGCCTGGGACTAGAACAAAAGGGGCATTATGAGTCACAACTCAAGTACATTGTCAGAACTGAATGTGGAAGCATTTACAGTACCTTGATTTAGCCAATATGAATTTTTTTGTATAAGCCCCAAATTACCACCACTTTCTCTGGAAACATTCTGCAATCTACATATTCTGAGAAGTGCTTCTCATCAAATGAGCTTGCAGACTGCTGTACCAAGTAAGCAGCTAATAATACCTGGTACAATACTTTGTCTCTAGATGCATCACTTCAAAGTCTGTCAGGGAGATGGATCCTGGGAGTGTTGAATAGTAACAGGTTGGTATTTGAGCTAGAATTCTAGCTTCTTGGTCATTCTGTAGCAGATATATACGATCAGCAAAGATCTATTAGCTCCATGAGCAAGTATGAGACAAAGGGACAAGACTGGCAGTGTTATTTGACAGAAGTGTATACAATTCCAAAGCAAGACAATTTCAGCTATCACATGAAGTAACTTACAATTCCCACTCACCCTTTTGGCCTGTTCAAGTTGTTCAGAGAGCTCCTCCAGTGCAGTAGCATGTCTTTGTCTGATTTCCTGTATTTGAGCTTCATGGTTCTTGGTTTCTTCTTCAATAGCTTTCTTCAATTCAGCCACTTCCTGCTCACGCTTTGTCCTGGAGAAAGCACCATAATACAGTAGAACCTCAGAGTTACGAACATCTCAGGAATGGTGGTTGTTCATAATTCTGACAAAATGTTATGGTTGTTCTTTCAAAAAAGTCTACAACTGAACATAGACTTAAAACAGCTTTGAAACTTTACTATGCAGAAGAAAAATGCTGCTTTCCTTTTTTTTTTGTCTCTGCTGCTGCCTGATTGTGTACTTTCAGTTCAAATGAGGTGTGTAGTTGACTGGTCAGTTTGCAACTCTGGTGTTCATAACTCTGATGTTCTACTGTAGATTATTAAAGTTCAACATTTTACAGTTTAGTTTATTCCTCATTTAAGCAAATTTTCTTTTTGAACTTTTGTCTCTTGCTGTCTACCTGAAGTGTTACAGTGGTTTCAACAGCAGCAGAATACATCAGTTTTCATACTCCACATCTGGGATGGGGGAGAGGGGTGGGGGGGAGAGCGAGGGAGGGCAGAGGGAGATGAAGAATGGTTTCACAATTAATGATCTAGAGTTGGCAGACCTGGATATTATTCCCAGCTCTACCATGCTCACTGTAGGACCTCGGCAAGTCACTTCACCTCTCAGTTTCCCCATCTGTATTTTTTTGCAATTAATATTTTCCTTCCTCAAAAGGTACTGAGGTGTAATTCATTAGTTTTGGTAAAATACTTTGCAATTGTCAGCTGGAAAGAGCTATATGGGGAAATTATTAAAGCCAAAAACCTTTACTGAAATTAGTTTCAAGCTAAGGCTACATGAAACATCTTTATGAAATAACTTTTTTCTCTTTAAATTAAACCTGGACTTAAACTGTATCTTTTTAAATGTGCTGGTCACCCCACCTCAATTCTTGCTGTGCTGCAGTGGTATCCAAGGTGTCTTCCAGCTCAGTCTTCAGTGCCTCCAGCTCCTCACTTAGGTCTCTCTTCTGCTTTTCCGCCTTGTTGCGTGATGCCTTCTCAGATTCAAGGTCCTCCTGGAGTTCTGCAATCTGAGCTTGCAACTCTCGTATTAGTTTCAGTGCATTGTTTTTCTGAACTGCTTCTTCATCACCTCTGTTAAATGTGGACACAGGATAAGGAATGGGCAAGAATAAGATCTGATATTAAAGATGGAATAAGACTTATTCACTACCAGTTCTCATAATGGAATCTGAGTTACTGGAACAGAAACAGATTTTACTTAATACATCATCAAAATGCACCTTTAAACAAACATGTACATTTTTAGTGTATTGAAACTAGTACCTCAGTTATTAAGAGACACTTAGGGATGTTGGGCATTGAAGTTGTCTTACTTCCAGTCTTCCAATTCTCTAACACCTGTATTAAATTCTCCCCCAAAAATTCATATCTTATCGGTATACTAAGACTTCTAAATCATGAGTCATGAAAACTGACATGTCTTTTGCAGTTGTCTCTCTATTGCATGTTATATTTTAATAGTGTGACTAAGTTGTGGATTTTTGGTAAGAAACCTAAGTATAGCAGCAAGATTATTTTAAAATAGTGACCAGAGTGGGGAGAGCCAGCACAGAGCTGATTTTAAAGGCCCAACAGCCAGGAAGGTGAAAGAGCAGTTCCATTACCAGCTCTTCTGGCACATTTAATATCACAGGCAACTGAATGGAAAATTGGTAGAGTTGCCCAAGACGACCAATTGTTTTAAAAACAGATTGTTTGGTGTAAAACAATCAGTTAAAAATAAAGTAACCGTAGTACATTTTTGTGCTGCCAAATCCATATCAATAACCAGAAATTAAGTTTAAAATGTAGTCAGCCACCCCCAAACCAAGATTTATTAACATAGCTCACACACACACTCACACACACTCCCAGCCCAATTTCTTACTGTGCAGAATTTTATGTGGTTGGTGTCAGAGAGAAAATGCAAATTCTTGAATATTTCTTGAGGAATGGCAAAGCCACTGACTGACTTATGATTAAGTGGTCTTGCTCTCTTGATGCTGAATTGTAATATGCCAACTGAAGTCCTTTTAAAGTGAAGTGGGTTGGTAAGTTAAAGGCTCTTTTGCAGAGTAATCCTAGCATACAAACGCAAAAACCTCTTTCTTTTTACTACAAACTGCAAAAAGGAACATACTGATAAGGCCATATTCTCATTTATGCCAAAGCTCCTTTAACCTACTCTGGCAGTCTAATCTTGAAAATGGATTAAAGATTAATCTGAAATGAAAATCCCATTGATTTTATCCAACCACAAATCACCAGTCTCTTACCTGGCAAGAGCAGCCTGCAGCTCCTCTTCTTTCTTGGCTAGTTGGATCTTTAGCTCTTCAATCTGGGCTTGCAGCTCAGCTATTTGGTCCTGAAGGTCTGTTGTTTCTCCGTCAAGTTTTCTTTTAGCTTTTTCCAGTTCTTGACGGGTCTTCTCTTCCTTTTTCAAACGCTCTTTAGAAGGATGAGAAGATACAACTCTTTCAGTACATTGTATAAAAAGGATGGCAAAAAGCCTGCAGATAGCAATTTTATTGGTTGTGGACAGATTGTCTGGTCTCTAACGGCAGTACTCCAGGAAACACTTTAAGGGACAAGAGAGGACATGTACCCCAGGGCCCTAGTAATCAGTCACCTGTTGGGGGTGGGGAGGAGAGAAAGATTCTCTCCTTTTTTGTATTTCCAGAGAAAGCTCCTTGACAGAAGTACTACTCCAAGGACAGAAGCCAAAGCCTGCGTGTTTAGCCTACATTTACTTAAATGAATGTATGGAGAGCGCTACATACACAGGGCTTATCCACTGTTGATGCTTCTTCCCTCTCTACCGACAATATGGGGATTGTGGTGGGTTTTGATTATAGCTAGTCAAGAGATCTCTACGGTTCTGTATGCTTCCTGAATGCAAATTTTGATCCATTTTCCAATAGCATATCCAGATGTTTTAAGGTCCTTTGAACACAATGAATAGGGCGTTCAGCCCAAATGGCTCTGTTCTGGACAGGTAGTATTTCAAAGCCCTTCTGAAGTCTAACTTATGCCACAGCATTTCTTTCCCAGCCTGCAGTTGGAGGACAGAAGAAGAGAAGGGCTATGATTGAAATGGAAGGGCAAAAGGACTTAGTTTCTTTCTCAAAGTCATAACAGAAGGACAACCTTCCCCTGATGGAAAACCAGGAACTGGATCAGATGCAAGAAGACTGCAATTTCCCCAGCCCTGCTGGAAAAGGTGGTGATCAACAAAATGCATCTAAGATCCAGGAAATGAAGGTCAACTGATGACAGGGGGTCAAAAGATGGTTTGTGTTGCTTTTGGAAGACTAGGCCAAAGCTCTGCTGGAGAATGATGCTGCTTTAAGAAATCTGAGGTAGTTTTCACAAGCACTTATGTCACTTGAGTCAATGAGACTTTTGAAAATTTTACTGCAGAAACTAGCAGAGCTGATGCCATTATCCTCCCATCCACAAACACCCTTAAAGCATCTTTAAGACTTGCATCTGAAGAAGTGGGTATTCACCCACGAAAGCTCATGCTGCAAAACGTCTGTTAGTCTATAAGGTGCCACAGGATTCTTTGTTACCCTTAAAGCAGTGAGGAACGAGGTTTGGACCATTAAGGAACTGTGAGCCAACCTAGATTTTCTCCAAGAGGAGTTAACTATGATATTTGCTCTTCTAGTTGAGATCTTGTCCTGAACCATGCTGTGAAAACTGAACAAACCCAGTAATAGGCAAAGAAGGTGCTTTTGCAAAAGTGCAATGTAGTCTATGCTACCTTAAAGGAGATACCCCTCCAGTTCTTACAGTGTTCTGTCACAAACCAGGCAGAGAGAGTCTGGATGTGTTGAGGCATGGGTGTACCACTGAGCCGTTAGAGAAGATCTGGCATACAGGCAGGTTAAGTCAGTTCCCCTAGGACAAGACATTTGCACACCAGGCCCTCTGAAGCCAGGGGAACTTGTAAGTAAGGTGGGACTCCCACCATATGGTGGTCATCATGAGCTGGAGCTTCCTGCTTTGGGTACTTGCTGCAGAACTGGTAATGCTGCTTTTCTGTGGCATGGACAATTCCCCAGTTGGCATACCACACAAACTAGTGTCAGGTGGGAATACTCCTCTCTTTCAGGAATTATTTCTCACTGGGCATTTGGATTTGCTGAGCCACCAGCTTGCAGGTTCATACCCTGTCTGATGTGCAAGGCTCTCAAGACAAAGTCCTCCTGTTCAGATGGGCAGAGAAGAAAAGTTTAGGAGCTTGAGTACCTCCTGGTTGGTTTCAATACATGAACTCAAATGTCTTGATAAGGTTTGTCATTACCTTGCAGAAGGCTACTCTTGACAGCATTTGCAAGAAGTGCCGTTCCTTGGACATTCCCTGAGCTAACTTGTGTGGAATTCTCCCAGAGGGCCTCAAAGGGAGCCTTTCAAAAAGGCACAAATAAAAGTCTGAAATTCTCCCCTTCTACACCTCCCTGCACCCAGAGTGCCATTCTGCCTGCAGAAGCAGATGGTAGCAGGATAACATTGAATCAAGACTAATAAGACTGCTTTTCAAGATGTTAGGTGAAACCATAGGATCAGATTGAGCATTTGAAGGCTCTCCAATTAAGACGACTCTGCCTTGCTTGGTGGCGGTCTATGCATCCAGATGAGTAGCACGTGCACTGGTCAAACGCTCTCTCTCATATGACTGACTACCAGGCCTCGAAGTCTCAGATGCTGCCCCCAAGTCACTACCAAGACATCTTATTACTTTGTCCTGCTGCAGAAAGGTGAACTGCACGGAGGTAATTCCCTCCACACACACCTCCCACCCCCATAAATGCTTCACTTTTACCCACTTAAGGGGATCCCTCTGGCGAGACACACAATTTCACAGAGACTGGTTTTCTTGGGGCAAGGCATGACTGAACCCACATGAAGGGACAGATGCTCTATGTCAGTAAAGCCGTTTGATAATCTGTGTAATTTTCCAGGCAGCCTAGAGAAGACAAGTTTACTATCAGGAGATGAGCAAGCCGTCTCTATGATCTTTCTGCAATGAAGAGTGAAACAAGGAGGGATCTCCCCCAGGAATAAGGGAACATCATTGGAGTTCACTATTTCCTGAGAATTTTTGAACTTCATTGATGAAAGGTAAGAATTTCTGGTAAGAATCCCAATCCTGCTAAGTATCAGAGAGGTAGCTGTGTTAGTCTGGTTCTGTAGAACCAGCAAAGAATCCTGTGGCACCTTATAGACTAAGGTGCAAAACGTCTGTTAGTCTATAAGGTGCCACAGGATTCTTTGCTGCCAATCCTGCTAGAACACCAAGTTAGCAGTTTCCAAAGGACAACATTTTGGTTCCAAGTCAGAGGAAATATTTCACTTCTAGACAAGGTATGGAACAAAAAGGAAGCAGTAGAGCCCAGGCAGATCTGGCAATTACCTGAATCACAGAGTTATTTCCTGGGGAGGGAGGGAGTGATTGCTATGGCAAGTTGTTACCTTGAAGTAACAGACGCAGAGTAATATGAAACCTCTGGAGACAGCTTCAGAAAGATCTTAGAAGGGGTCTTGAGTTTTTTATGCCTGGACTTCCAGGAAGATTTGGTTAATTCACTTGAGTATTTCAGGAGATGGACAGGGTTCAGAAAGACTGAAAAATCCCTTCCCTTACAGAGCTCAAAGTCCTTATCCCCCTCATTCTATGCCATCCTTCTCTGGATGACAGCTCTCTCCTTATACTGCTGCCAGCTGAGTAGGCTGGTTCCATCAGACCCTCCTCCACGCCATTGTCTGGCCCAATGACAGAGGCCTGAAGAGGTCACAGCATGAGTAGAATGTATTGAGTGCAGCAGCTTACAAACCTCTGTTGGAAGAAGCACAGTGACTAGGGATTTTATACTTAGAAAAAAGTTCTCAGGCTCTGATTTCATGCTGTACTGCCTTCAGGATAGGGTCTTGAAGTCAGCTGCAGGAAAGTGACTTGAGTACACTCTTGAGAAGCAAGACTCAGACTAAGGAGTCCTCCCTGGAGGACACCAAAGTCCTTAAACCAAATTGTTCATTGGTTTAGATGGGAAGGAGAACTCCAAGGTCTGTGCTACAAGATGACTCAATCATTATATTAAAAATAATGGAAATAGACTCGGGCTGAAGTGTTTAAGTGACACCCATTTTGTGATTAGGGAACCTAAATGAGTCATCTGAATTATATGAGCCTTCTTAAATCATCTGCAGTATTGCTCTAATAAATAAAGACTGTAGGCTATTTATACTGAAGCTATTTGAGAGGAAATAGTTATACTTTCCTTGGGCAAGGAGGGCAAGAGTGCATACTGCATATCAACTTTAGCTTTCCATTTTAAAAAATGGTCCTTGCAGTGCCCCCTAAGATCCACCAGTTTGTTGAGGCAAATCAGCAGTGGCCAAAGCTGATTTACTCAGATGTTTAAACAAGCATTCTTTTCCAGTGAGTAACTAGTCCACTTATGTCCATTCTAAGTATCTCTGAGTATCTCAAAACTGGTACAAAAGTCAGCTGCTACCCACATTAGTTCCATTTTTGCCCAACTGGAGAAGATTCAAATGTTTCAATTCTTCCATAATCAAGTCAGTTGTAAAATATGAAGCAAAACTGCCCATAGTACAGAAGATGATAAATTATTTCAAAATTAGGGGGCAGAGAGCAACACAGACTTTAAATATTACACATTAAGTGCCAAGTCGGAGTTGCACAATAACCAGACATTTTACAGCCAGAAACCATTTTGTATAATCAACTCTAAGAGGAGATTACACAAAGTTTACTTAGCAAGTGGCTGCTTAGAAAACATTTTATGGTATTTCTTATAAAAACATATGATACAAAAGAGTTAAGAGCAGAAAGGGAACCATTTTAGATAAACAGAGCATCAAGACAAGCAAAAGTTATTTAGAATTAGTTATTCATGAATGATTTCTGCTAGCCAGAACAACAAGTATATAGTTAGCCTATAACATTACTAGGGCTGTCAATTAATTGCAGTTAACTCGTGCGATTAACTCAAAAAAAAATCACGATTAATCGCAGTTTTAATTGCACTGTTAAACAATAGAATACCAACTGAAATTTATTAAATATTTTGGATGTTTTTCTACATTTTCATATATATTGTAGTCTGTGTTGTAACTGAAACTGAAGTGTGTATTTATTACAAATATTTGCACTAAAAACAACAAAAGTTGTATTTTTCAATTCACCTCATACAAGTACTGTAGTGCAATCTCTTTGTTGTGAAAGTGCAATTTACAAATGTAGATTTTTTTTTTGTTACATAACTTCACTCAAAAGCAAAACAATGTAAAACTTCAGAGCCTACAGGTCCACTCAGTCCTACTTCTTGTTCAGCCAATTGCTAAGACAAACAAGTTTGTTTACATTTACAAGAGATAATGTGCCCTCTTCTTATTTACAATGTCACCAGAAAGTGAGAACAGGTATTTGCATGGCACTTTTGTAGCCGGCATTGCAAGGTATTTACATTCCAGACATGCTAAACATTCGTATGCCCCTTCATGCTTCAGCCATCATTCCAGAGGACATGCTTACATGCTGATGATGCTCCTTAAAAAAATAATGCATTAATTAAATTTGTGACTGAACTCCTTGGAGAGAATTATATGTCCCTTGCTGTTTTATATGCATTCAGCCATATATTTCATTTTATGGCAGTCTCGGATGATGACCCAGCACATGTTCATTTTAAGAACACTTTCATTACAGATTTCACAAAACGCAAAGAAGGTACCAATGTGAGATTTCTAAAGATAGCTACAGCACTCGACCCAAGAATCTAAAGTGCCTTCCAAAATCTGAGAGGGATGAGGTGTAGAACATGCTTTCAGAAGTCTTAAAAGGGCAACACTCCAATGCAGAAAATACAGAACCCAAACCATCAATGCGGAAACTGCAGAAAACGAACCAGCAAAAAAGAAAAATCAGCCTTCTGCTGGTGGCATCTGACTCAGATGATTAAAATGAACATGCATTGGCCCGCACTGCTTTGGATTATCCAGCAGAACCCATCATCAGCATGGACGCATGTCCCCTGGAATAGTAATTGAAGCATGAAGGGACATACGAATCTTTAGTGCATCTGGCAAGTAAACATCTTGCAATGCCAGCTACAACAGTGCCATGCAAATGCCTGTTCTCACTTTCAGGTAACATTGTATACAAGTGGGCACCAGTGTTTCCTGCAAATGTAAACAAACTTGTTTGTCTGAGCGATTGGCTAAACAAGAAGTAGGACTGAGTAGACTTGCAGCCTCTACAATTTTACATTGTTTTATTTTTGAATGCAGGTTTTTTTGCACGAGTCTACATTTGTAAGTTTATCATGAAAATTGAAGAGATTGCACTACAGTACTTGTATTAGGTGAATTGAAAAATACTATTTGTTTTTTTACAGTGCAAATACTTGTAATCAAAAATATAAAGTGAGCACTGTATACTGTGTATTCTGTGTTGTAATTGAAATCAATACATTTGAAAATGTAAAAAAATAAAAAATATTTAAATAAATGGTATTCTATTATTAACAGTGCAATTAATCGCGATTAATTTTTTTAAATCACTTGACAGCCCAAAACATTATTTTAGAAAAATGTCATTTGAATGTTATCATCATATGAAATTGTGATTACCACCTGGAAAAGGCAAGCACCTTTTGCTATTACTAAAAAGATGCATCTAGTGCCTTGAATTTCTAAAGAAGAAGTGTTTGTAAATTAAATGGGTTTCCAAAAGTGAGGAACTAATAGCAAAGATCAGCAATAGGTTAGTGTGGCCATATGCGACACCAAAATTGGTGTGGCCAAATGCTATGCCAAAATAGAAGAAGTCTGAGGCAAGCGGACCACATAGCTAAAGAAGGGCTGCATGGACAATAAATAGCAGCTACTGAGGTATCCAAGCCCTCACAAAAAAAAAATGCACATTTTGAGGCATCTTTGACATTTGTCATACTTGAGACTAGTGAACACAGCACCTCCATTTTACAAATACTAATCTTACAAATGACCAAGTTATACAAACCATTGTTTCCCACTGAAGAAAAAAAAACATTAAGTGGTGTTGATTAAGAACAAGTCAACATTCATTAAGACTGTGGCGTGTGGCAGCATGAAGACTAACAGGCAGCATGGACACTAATTCACAGGCAGGTGGATGCAATTGAGCAGCAGGTTTATATAGGTGAGGTGTATGCAAGCAAGAGGCAAAAGAGAAATTTGCAAGAGGAGTGAGGTGAGGTTGAGGTTAGAGAGGTCAGGAGGATGAGGGAGGTTTGAGCAGTTGTGAGATTGTGGTTCTGAGACAGAGAAGCTGTTCAATTGAGGAGCTGATGGCTGAGCTTTTTTTGTGAAATTGAGTGATGAAGTTTCTCTTTTTTTTTTCTTTGCCTCTGTTTTTTGCTTTTTTGGCTGCAAGATGAAGTCTTTTTTTTCTGCAGTTGTGCCACTTTAAGATTGTTGTTGCTGTTGTCAGTTTATTTTTTGGTTCTCCTATTGGTTTGTTTTTTTGTCATTTTTAAGTTTATACCATTTTCTGTTAGACCTTTGTGTAGAGCATTCCTTTTCATTAGATGGCTTCATGGCATTGCAGGGCATTGAATTGGTGATGGTGGTGTGCTATGTGCTGGTGATGGGTGTGTGGATGGATGGGGTGTGTGGTGTGGTGGGTGTGGTCCTGTGTAGGTGGCAGATTGGTGTGGTTGTGTGGTGAGTGGGTTGGAGTGATGAGTGTTGGTTGCTGTGGTTGGTGTGTAGTTACTGGTGGTGCGGTGTGCAGTTACTGCAGAGAATCTGTGGGACTGTTGGGCAGGTCTGTGGTCTGTGAGGCCTGTGTGCCTGCAGGGTAGATCCCTGATGATGCGGGGTGATGATGTGATGGGGGGGATGAGCTGCTGGCCAGGTTTGGGCTGGTGTGGGTTGTGGGCCTTTTGGTCTTTTTCTGGGGGTCTCTTGTTTTTTCACTTAGTTCTGCTCTGTCTGGTCTCTCTTTCTCCTCTGTTCTTCTGTCTGTTGTTTTGAGAATGCTTGGTTTTTTTTTTGTTTGTGAGGGTTTGTTGGTGTTTTTCTAGAGTAGGTTGGGGGTCTGGTTGTGTCTGTGCACAGTGATTGTTGATGCTGTGGTGTATGGTGTGTGGATGTGGGATGGATGAGCTAAGGCAGGTAGGTGGGGTAGCGGGTAGTCGGTAGTTTTGGTGTGGTGGTGGTGTTGTGGTGTTAAATTTGTTGTGTGTGGGTGTCTAGGAAGTGGACCTCATTGGTGGTGTGTCCAGGCTGAGGGGTGGGTGGGGGGCTTTTTGAAATCGGTGTGGAATTTTTTCCAGTCTCTTTTCCATGTCCCAGATCCATGAGATCCAGATGATGTAAATGTGGGAGAGGTAGCGTGAGTGGGGAGAGAGGGAAGGAGCTGAGGCAGGTTCCAGGTAAATATTGGCATATTGTGGGGCCATGCGCGGGGCCCTGGTGCCATATTGCCATCTATCTATATATATATATATTCAATTTTCAAATAGTTGTGTGTGAGGATATAAGCAGTCAGCAGAGCCCAGTTGTGTTGTGTTTATGCATCATCAGACAGCTGTGTGTTCATCAGTGTTGTTGTTGTGTGTGTTTGTGTTGTGTATGTGTGTCCTACATCCATATGTGGCTAGGATGGTGTTTTCTGGAAGGTGGATGCATTCATTGTATTCAGGAAATCATCAGTCAGGTGGTATATAGTGGTGTGTCAGTAGTGGTGTGGTGGTAGTCAGTCCAAGCACATAGTCCACACATCCACACCTATCTATCACAGTAACACCAGTAACACACCACATCCACACCAACCCCACCATCACACACCACCACACCCACCAATGCCCAATACCATACCAATATATAGCATCATATGCTGCAATGCTCTGCTGTACATCCAAAAAACTGGACAGTCTCTAAGAAAAAGGAAAAATGGACAAAAATCATATTATAGGATATTAGGAAAAAACCTGTAAAAAAACACTAACACAACTGGCCACACAATAGCAGATCAGATCTTGGCCATCCCATGGCAAAAAAAAAAACTCAGGACAAGACTCAAAGAGAAACTTCCAGTTCATCTGCAAATTTGACACCATGAGCTCAGGATTAAGGATTAAGCAAAAGAAGAGAATGGCTTACCAGTGCCACACTCCTCCTCCCTCCTTTGGTTTTCAACTCCTCAATCACAACACCCCCTCCTCCTCCTGATTGAACTAACCTCTTTATCTCTAGCTTGCTTCTCTTGCTTATATATATAAACCTGCCCTGGAAATTTCCACATCTGAAGAAGAAAGAAGTGGGTATTCACTCACAGCTCATGCTGCTGCCTGTTCTGTTAGTCTATAAGGTGCCACAGGATTCTTTGTTGCTTTTACAGATCCAGACTAACACGGCTACCCCTCTGATACTCAACATTCATTCACATTCCAAAGCCTTCAGTACACTAGAAATCAATTTGCAGCGGTTTGAAAGACAAGAGAAAGATGAAGTATGCTGTACTACAACTTATGCAGCGTATCCACTCTAATTTTGAGATGTTCAATTTTATGACCTTTTTTATTTTATGAATGCCTCAATCCCTAATTAGTTCATAAAACAGGGGTTCTACTGTACTCACATTTACTTTAAGTGACCTATTACTTTCTATCATACATGCCAAGTTGTTAGAAGGCATATTCAAAAAGATCTCTAACCTTCCAAATCTGTGATCATCATTTCCTGTTTGTTCTTGAGTTTGGCCAAGTTTTTGGCCTTTTCTTCTTCTTCAGCCAGCTGAGAGGTGCACTCAGCAATTCTATCCTCCGTTAGTTTCTTTTCCTAGTTGTTAAAAAGATTGACTGTTAGAGTATATAAAATGCCCCGAGGTACCAACAGAGTGTGACTGTAGGAATTCTGTATAGAAATCTTATACCTTAGTACAAGCTTTATTTCAACTGGCTGCAAGTTGGCATTACTGCTTAGTTTGACTAGTTGCCAAATAACAAAAGCCCTCATTTAACAGTGATCGGTGATTTGGGATGCCACGCCTGAGATACAATTTTTAGATAGTGCCTGCTCAACACTTTTCCGAAAGTGCTGAGAACAAACCACTTGAAAGTGGAGCCCCCATAGACGTGCCTCAATTTGGGTACTCAAAAACTGAGGCAATCCAAATCCTTGGCCATTGTCAACAATTTAGGCCTAAGAATATATATTGTATTTGCTACTGAGCACTGCATGAGAATAAGTGTGATAAATACTCCCAAAGATTCTTACTAAAAACTTGGAACCTTGTATTTTGGCTATAGGAAGCAGCTCAGGCCTGCCCCCCCCCCCCCCGCAATAAGATCACAGTACAAGGATAGTCTTGGAAGGATTGAGAATACATTGAAAAACATATTGACACTACCAGAAAGCCTGAAGTGTCCACTGAAAGCTGCCACCTCCCATGTTTTCTTCTAACATGAGAGGTTTTACTTACATCACATACAGGTTTCTCACCTTCAAAAATTTGGAATTTTGGTCCTCTAGAAGTAGGATCTCTTCTTCCATCTTCTTGATTTTAGCTTCAGCAGTTACCTTTTCAAGCTGCAACTTCTGTCGAGCTCCTTCTTCCTCATCAAGTTGCTCTTCTAGGTCCTAAGAAAGCACAATTGCACCATGTTTTCCATATTTCCCATCTGTTCCAAGTCAACATAAGCACAACACTCCTCGCTATTTCTTAAGAGGCCCCCGTTGCTTTCCGGAGTAAAGCACTAACAATGAAAAGTGGCTTCAATTGTAGGAGCCTTAACGTAGTATAAGGCAACTTTATACTAGATAGTCATGATCTGATATACTACGTAAGTGCAAAGTTGTCGTATAATTGAGATTTATAAGCACAAGTCAGGAAGTTCAAGTGTATGCTTTCCAAAGCAGCTAACACAGCCATGTTGCACACATTTGGTACTGCTGTATGGTATATTAACTTTAACAGATGCACACTCAGTGGGGCAGAGTATATGGCTCCCAGAAGGAATGCAAGCCAATTGGTCTGTGAAATGGCACTGTTTTTTCACATTTAATTTCCTTTTATGGCCCCCATCATATTAAGCTTTATTTATATCAAAGCTTCCCCAGAGAGCTCTGCACACAAGCAAGCGTGTAAAGCTCGACACTGCTCATATGTGGAGAACAGCAGAAATGCCACTTCACAGACACTGAAATCTAAGTGTGAGAGTGTGGGAGGAGGAGGAGGAGGAAGAGGAGAGGGATGCCGTGAAAGGAGCTTGCTGGAGATCACAAAGGATCTAGATCCCTAAGAGGGTTTCTGAGACTGGCACGGCCATCTAGATATACATGTAAGTGAGCTGATATTAACAGTACTTTTCAACACTTCCGTTGCAGCCATGGTAACATCGTACTATTTTCCATTCATTTACAGTTGTTTCCCAATAAATTTCTCCCACAAAACTTGGAAGACCACCTGCGTTCTTATGGAAGAATGTGAAAGATTTTTTAAGAGCGCTTCCTGGCTTTCAGATGGCTGCGTGTTCCTTTACACCTGAGACTTTTTTGGAAGTCCCCCCCAACTCAAGTCTGAAACAGGAGACCTAACCTACAAGATGCAGTCATGAGTGCAAAAGAAAATCTGAGCAACTTGGAGTGGACAAAAACAGTCTTTGCACGCTTTGGTAAGACCTAGTGAATGGATTTAATTATGGTCATGAACTAGCATGAAACATTTCACTTCCCTCTCTGAGGAAATCACATGGATCTTGGTTCCCACAGGGAAGCACCTAGGCCCTGTGCAGTACATTCCCAATACCCACCCCACTTCAAACAGTATTAAAAAGTTCCCTCAAGAGCCATGCTGCCATCAACACTCCACCTGCACTCAGTGCAACTCCCAAGAAAGCCTTTTTATTATGAGTCTGCATACATATACTCAGGGAAAATCCATGCTTATTTCAAGAAGGATGATGTTGCAAACATTACCTACTCTTTTCTCCATCTTTTCACCAAGTATTCATACCCATGAAGACCACAGAATTTGTACAAGATGCTAGGATATCGCTTTTCACTCCCCCTACCTTTGCCCCAAAGGAGCGATTGTCTCCACTCCTTTCATTCTTTCCAGGCGAAGTTACTGGAGGTGACAATATAGCCCTCATTATTTAGCATTCTTATCATATGTCCTTCCAATTGCAGTGTACTGAGAGGAGTACCTGAATATGTGCCTGCATCTTTTTCTTTTCATTTTGCAAAACTTGGTTCCTTTCCTCTTCCTCCTCAACCCTGGATTCCAAATCATGCAGAATTTCTTCTAACTCTTGCTTTTTAGCAGCCAGACGGGCTCTCATCTCCTCAGCTTCAGCAAACAGCTCTGTCTCTGCCTGCAGCTGCTCCGCAAGAATGTTCTTTTCTTCTACAATCTGCAAATGTTACAGAACAGTGAACCCTCAAGCTTCTCTCCTATTATGTTGCCAAAAGGCCTCACATGAGATTAAAGACATGATAATTACAGAAGTTGAAAACTAACATGTACCGTTTTCCAATAAGTCACAGAAGACCTATTCTTTATCTGGTCCACCTTCTGCCTCACACCCCCTAGGAGAGAGTCTCGTGGTATCTTCTAAAGCTCTGTCCAGTTCAGTTTTTAGTTATTCATGTAATGGAGCTTCCCACTACACTTCTCCTGAGGAGACTACATCACATCTACCAGGAAGAAATGGTAGAACTAAGATAGTCTGATTAACCTAATTTACTTTACTCTTTATTTCAACTCATTACTTCTAGTTATTCCCTCCTACATCATCTTAAACAATTGCTCTCCTTCCTTGGCATTTACATCCTTTCAATACTTTTAGACAGTTTGACTTAAATCTCTGTTTAGCCAAATTATCCACATTTAGTCCTTTTGACAGTTTCTGCAATCAGTCTGTCCAGACTCTTGTCATTTGTTTGCTCCTCTCTGAATTTCTTCTAATTTTTCCAAAACACTGTGCAGTTTTTTTCTACTTTCTTTTTACACTGTATTCACCACCTTAGGGGTGAGGGATAGCTCGGTGGTTTGAGCATTGGCCTGCTAAACTCAGGGTTGTGAGTTCAATCCTCGAAGGGGCCACTTAGGGATCTGGGGCAAAATCAGTACTTGGTCCTGCTAGTGAAGGCAGGGGGCTGGACTCGATGACCTTTTGGGTTCCCTTCCAGTTCTATGAGATAGGTATAGCTCCATATATTAGTACGCGTTTCTTATTTTGGGCACTTCAGCATCATGGGTGATGTCTTAGGCCCATATGAAGAGGAACTATCATCTTCCTCTTCTATGATAGGATTCATCTACTTGGGCCACCCAAATTCTCTTCTGCATTTTTTGCTACTGTATCAAAGAGCAAGCTCAAGTCTAATTTGATGTCCACTCTTTCCTCTGGCTCTTTTGGAATTACTGCTCTTATCTGATTTCGAATTATTTTCCCTAGATTGAAATTCATTTTATTTCCTTCTCTGTAGATTCTGCAGTATTAACTCCTGTCTTCACCAATCAATAACCAATTAAGATTTTAAATGACTGGACCAAAACACCAATTACTATGACATCATATGACATTTCTGCTCAATATGACACACTTACATTCATCATTACTTTGATCTAGTTTCAGTTAGAAACAACCACAAAAAAAAAAAAAGGTTACACAAATCTGTTTTCTCACACTGGTGCTACTGAAAAAGTTTCCCGGCCTAAAAATTACACTTAAAGTGTTATTGTCACCACTTTTTTTTCTATGTTTAAAAAAAAAAGTGTCTGTCAAAATACCTGCCCCTCTGTTCTGAAACAAGACAATTTGTCAGGTTTGGATCCATAGGTAAATGAGTGAAATCAACAAGTGGTCTTGTCTTACATAGTAGAGTTAATCACTTGCTGTATAATGTCCTCTGTCCACAGATCTCAAAAGGAGTCCTTCACACAAAAATCTAGGGTCAGTACTTGGCCATTAGAGACTGATCTTTAGCACAACAAACCTGTTGATGTTTCCTCCCCATCTCCTCAAGTTCTGCCTCCACTTTTGTCTGTTTTTCCTTCACCTTTAGCAGCTCCTCATCCTTGGCCTGAAGTTCTTCTTCCTGTCGAGTAACCTGCAGAAGAGGTTTCACCTGCAATAGAATTAGAAAGTGAGCTGTGTGTATGGAGGAAAACACGTAGCACAGTGTGCCACTTGCTTAACACAAGTTAAAGAAAGTGACAGAAAACAGCCAACCTTTGTGAAGACTCTCCACCACTGCCAGTGCCTTAGTTTTAGATATGCTGCACAATTCCTCTGCAGGACTTTTAATGCACTTAACTGCTGCTGTTTTTTTGCAAAGGCCCTAAAAGGCAGAAACACAAACCATTTTCCACACTCAGTAGGGCCAAGCATAAAGTATATTTGTATTTGTAATTGTTAGGTGAACCACTCTGGAACACTTTTAAACCACAACAGGCTGACTAACCCAATTCATGGACAACAGAACTCTAAAGTGATCATTCCTCATCTAAGGATCAAGTTAATACCTGAGTTCAGCATTCACATTACAAAGAGCCTTTGTGATAGGCTGACCCTCTGTGCTAAAAGTCCCACAAACGGCCTCAAAGACTGAACTCTCCCTTGAATCCTAGAGGTGGCCCTCCAGGACAGGTTTAAGACATACTGGTGGGGCAGGAGAGTTTTTGCTGCCCCTGCCCATGCTATTACTAAAAATAATTGCACTTTTAAAGCTATCAATACATCACCACCCAAGCAATAATTAAAACATTCAATGGTAATGAAAATAAAATTACAGTCAAAAATAAACTGGTCAACTGACCAAATATTGGTCAAATATTTTAAAACATGAATATATTAGAACAGTAACAAAAAAGAGTAAGACACTATCGTCTCTAGTAGGCTTAGCTTTAGCTAGATAAAAACGTACCTGAGTTATTTCAACTAAATAATGTGAAACAATTAAATGAAATTTTTTTATTTTATTTTATTTATTTTTTAAAAAAGAGAGAAAATAAGAAAGAATGGCACCACAATGCAGTCAAAAAAAGGTAGGCTGCCACCTCTGTCAGGACACTCTTGCTGGACGATATAACTATGGTAAGTCGTATGATCTTCAGTAAGTGTCAGTTTAGGCCTGCAAGCTTGTCAAATAATGTCAACTGACCTGTTAATTGACCAGCTTGTCAAACTTACACCAACTACTACTGAAGATCATACAATTTACCATGAACACACTTCTTGTAAGAAAGTATGTAATAGAACTTTTAAAAGATTAAGTTTAGACTTTAGATGGCCACTTAAGTTACCCATTCACTCACTTTCTAGCCAGGTATCCTCTGCAGACGGCTTGGAAGAAGATAATGATGTCTGTGATCTTCAGATCCCGTTCTTCTTCTAAATGTGCCAAGACACCAGCTCGGAAAAAAATCTTGCTCTGCCCAATTCTGTACAAGTTGGGATCCAGCTCCAATGCTCTGATCTAAGTGAGAGACAAATCAATTATTTACAACAAAGAGCACAAAACAACATACTTTTGGCTGCAAATGTTAAATGATTTATATCTAAATATTAATAAATGCTTACCATTCGTTCACAAGCCTGCTTGCCATCCATAAACCCCTTAGGGATTGCATTAGGAGTAAGGATCTCATACCTGTAAGTCAAATAAAGAACAAACCATTGGACCCGGTAATGCACTGCCTCCAGCACAACCATACTAGCAAACTGATATATAGTTTAGATATAGAGAAAATCAAAGTTTGAGACTTTTCTCACAAAAAAGGGAGACGAATGAACTGGCAGCCTCAATGTTTTCACCAGCAGCATGCAGCAAGAAGTGAACCATCACCACACCATGCACACACATTGGAGATGAGATACTGTTTGGACGAGGAAAGGTTAATGTCCAGAAGCCAACTCAAGGAAATTTGGCATTTTAGACATTTAAGTACCTTAGTCCTATACCTGTGAATACCCAAGAAGTGTTTCATAACTGACACACAAATATATTAAGAAGAGAGGTGTGGGAAGTCTTACACCTACATTCCCCTACACATTAAAAAAAAAGTGTTTGAAGTACTGCTTTTTGGAAGAAAAACCAAAATAGGTTGTTTACCCTGGAAAGCTCTGAATATTCAAACCCACTGTGGGAGGGGAGCGGGACCTACTTCAAAAAGAGTTTCTCCAGAAAGTGTTTCAAATGGCTCATTGGGAAATATTTTTTACACCACTGAAAAAGGAAGCTACACCAAGGGCAAGATTTTCAAAAAAATGTTTAAAAAAAAAAGCTTTAAAAGTTTAAGTTCCATTTTCAAAAGTAGCTTAGGCACCAAAACAACCACCTCACTTTTGAAAAATGGGACTCTAGCGCTTTACAATTTTGCCACAAAAGGACAAAATGTACTATTGCTAGCATTCCAGTTACTCTGTTTCTAAAATATAATCAGTATATTCAGTAGGCTTTTCTTAACACCTACTTAAAGTAAAGTAAAGTAAAGAGCCTTTGCACTCACACACAATTGTGCTTAACAGCACCAGGCAAAGTCACAAAAATGTGACCAACCCGTGTTCACCTTCTTACTCTTAAAAAAAAAAAAAAATCAAGAAAAGAAAAGAAAAGAAAAGAAAACAAAACAAAAAACATTTTCCTCCATGAGACCTGAATGACACTACTCTGGCTTACTTTAAATATAATCAACATCTAAAGAAGTTTTGGGAAAAACAGTGTCTTTGCTGTTATTTTTGAAAGTCTGGAATTTTGGGTGCCTCTGTGGAGAATGGTTTGGAACCATGTGGGAAGAGACATAAGATGGCAAAAGAAAGATGACTGGTGTTGGAAAAGGAAAATAGGAAGTATCAAACACCCTCCCCTCAACACTTCAGCCTCAAACCACTTCCAGATCTCTTAAACAAAAAAACAAAACCCAAAGGGATTAGGGTGGGGTGGGTAAGTTTAAAACAATTTTAATGGGGGGAGGGGGGAAATGGATGTAAACCCAAGCTGTCCATACTGGTACCTCTGTCTGAATTCCTGGAACACTATCCTGTTTGGAAAGCCTTGTCGACAAATCCTTATTCCTTCCAGGACACCATTACAGCGAAGCTGATCTAAAACCAGGTGTGGATCCAGTTTTCCAGCCTGGACAAGGAAACAAAGAATACCTTTATACTCTGAACTCCCATGAAGGAAAGACAGTTATAGTTTTTCACGACTTCACCTATGTTCCATGTACACATGGAACAGAAGAGAGATTCTGCCTGTATGAATATCTTAAATACTCTCCCTATTTTGAAAGGAGGAATACAGCGAGCATCATTTATGAGGTCTCCATTCAGAACACAGACAGTGATTTTTAGTGCAAAAATTGCTAAGAGTACAACACTGGTGTTCAACCCATACCCTCTTCTCGTGGTTTGGAATGATGCAGCGAACAAAGTTGGGATTAGTGTTTCGGAGAGTTGCCATCAGTTTGGTGAGAGATTCCTTGTACAGTTGCCCAACAGTACGAAACATGCCCTTCTTGGTCTTGTATGCAGAGCCAAAAGCAGTCTCTGTCATACCAGTGACTTGATCCAGGCCCACAATACGGTCCACTGGGAATGACAAGAAAATAAAATTAAGCAGATCTTAACATTAGTCAGATATAAAAATATGCAGTACACAGGAGTGACAGTGCAGTAGCAAAAGCTTTGTGAAACAAATGGTAGAAGATGTCATCAGTAGACAAGGCAGTCACAGCATATGTTTGGGACACTGTGCAGAAGCAGTGGAATTGAAAGCCACAAACTTATATGGCAGAATACTGTAGCTTTGACAACTATGTCTGAAAACATCCAGCTTTTTATTTTGAAGTTCTATATGCACCAATAAAGCCATTGTCTCCATTTTAAGTGAACTCTTGACTGATGAGCAAAAGAGAATTACTTGGAAACTGCAAGTTATGAATGATGTGAAAAAAAGCTTATAAATAAGGCAAAATAATTCGAGGCTGAAAATTTTAAACTTTGAACTGCACAAACTCTGCACATCTTCTTAAATTAGAATAACCACATATATGTTCTATACAGATTAATATAATTAAATAAAAGCCCTGATGTATACTGGAGGCTAGTTGAAAAGACATTTCCTTTTAGCTCCTCTATAGATGGTTATGCTTTCAGTGAAAGAAAGGGGAGATAAATATGCTTGAGTTTTGCAAGGCCTTAGTTATTTTAACAGTTTTTTATGTCAAACTGCACAGATTTCCTCAGCCAAAAATGCAATATGTTTACAGTATAAAAATTGCACAACAAAATTGCACAGAAGTGTTCCAAAGCAGCAATAAAGCATCAGAAGAGAGACTTCAGAAGAAGTCTTGTTGGCAGAATTTCGGCGGCAATGCCCATTGACGGAATTTTGGCAGATGCTTGTCTGCCGCCACAGTCCTCCATGTCTCGTCATCTGGCGCCCGCCAGATGAAAAAGGTTGGGGACCACTGCTCTACAGCTTTTTCTTCATGAAGGGCAAGAGTCTAAATGCAACTCAAAAGCCAAATTTCCAAAGTGAACTAACTCTAGACCCCCTTTTTAATCTTTCCTTTCTCATCCAAAAAGGCAGCTCAATACCTTGATACTAGGAGCTGGCATTTCTTGTTATTGAACTTTTATACAGTGTGCACTGGTAATTCTTCACTTCCAAGCTAACCAGCTAGAAACAAGTAGTTATACTTACATTAAACCTACAAGCCTATTTTTAAATAGATTCATTCAAACAAAACAATGCTTTCAGAATTGGTTCTGGCTATTTATTTCATATACAATATTTCATAAATGACAATGTTTCACATTTCAAATTGGAACCAGTTTCTCATATTTTCATAATTCATACATCCCAAGGTCAGAAGGGAACACTGATCGTCTAGTTTGACTTCCTGTATATCACAGGCCACAGAACTTCCCCAAAATAATTTCTAGAGCTGAAATTTTAGCAACGCATCCAATCTTGAATTTAAAAAATTGCCAATGTTAGAGAATCCATCATGCCCTCTTGTAAATTGTTCCAACAGTTAGTTACTTTGTTACAAATTTATGACTTATTTCAAGTCTGAATTTATCTATCTTCAACTTCCAGACATTGGATCATGTTATGCGTCTAAAAGACTGAAGAGCCCAATATCAAATATTTATTCCCCATGCAGTACTTGTGGCCTTGTAGATCAAGTCACCCCTTACTCATCTCTTTGTTAAGTTAAATATAGAGATCTCCTTGAGTCTATCACTCTTGCTAACGCAGGTTTTCTAATTCTTTAGTCATTCTTGTGGTTCTTCTCTGAACCCTTTCCAATTTATCCCTCTTGAATTGTGGACACCAGAATTGGACAAAGTATTCCTGCAGCCATTGCACCAGTGCAAAATACAAAGGTAAAATAACCTCTGTACTCTTATGTATGCATCCCAAGATTGCATTAGCCTTTATGACCACACTGCGAACTTATGTTCAGCTGATTATCCTAGGAAGCAGTGACTCTTCAAAAGGTCTGAGGATCATGGTGGATAGAGTCCCTCACCCTGCAAGTATGATTTACATCATTCTGTTGCTGAAGCTGAGATTAGAATCTGAATGTATATGGCGTAATGAGTTTGGACAGTATGGTCACCCTTTAGTAGGTGTAGCTTAGTGACAAGTGAACAAAGTAAGTGGAAATTAGAGCCCAAATCTTACAAATACTAAACCACATGCTTAATTTTAAGCAGCTCAGTAGTTCCACTAGAGTCAACGGGACTACTCCTATACATGAGCTAATGTGTTTATAGGCTCATGTCCTAAATGTTTAACTGAAAGCAGAATGCAAATCTAAACCAGAAGTGGGATTTAAAGACATCTTTAACCACACTACAGAGTATGCAATAAACCAGCAGTTTGTAAAATATTAGAAAGATGCTGTTGCCTGTTTGCACACAGCAACAACTAAACACACACAAACTTGCGTTTTACATCTCCATGGTAACTGAAATATTAAATTGTGTGGGTATAACCCAAGTAAGGCATTTAGTTATATCTGAAAAATACAAAAATAAAAAACCTGTTCAATTTTTTTTTTTTTAAACAAAGGTGAAATGACAATGTCAGCTTTTCCTTAAAGGTGGCCAGTGAAATACAGTGGTAACTTAAAAACCTTTCAGCTGCCTTGGATAACTGTACAACATCACTTCAGTACTTATTTTTAGAAAATTAATAGGAATATTACTAGTTTACAGAAGTATAGGGAATAGTGCAAGTAAAGCAAAACCTAAGTTTAAGGGTGTCCATTATAAATTATTATTGTGTTTTTTTGTTGTTGGGTTTTTTGGTCTGTTTTTTTAAACTTTCACAAACTCTTGGGGGGGGAGGGAGTAGAATTTTAGTGTTCTGGATGAACTTTCAAATAACGACAAACTGTAAATATCCATTCAATTCCTTAATAAATAAATAAATAATAATAATAAAAGGGAGAGTTTGTAGAAACAGCAAACATTAGAGAGCTCTTAAGTGAAAGCAAGTTTACAGGAGTTTGAAACGAGCCACTGTCCAACTGCATTTGTACCACTTATTTAAAATGTTCACAAGTCAAATTACTTTAAAAAAAAGCACGTAAGTGTTAAAATGCTTTAGTATTTTTCTTAAACTTGGACTGTGAACAAAAATGAGAATCCTGTAAAGCCTACAAGCTATTTCAAATACTTGTAGCTATCAGAGTGAGTATTGTTTATATTGGAGAAGCAATTTGGCATCTCAAAATAGAAGTAGGAAGCAGTAATAAACCTTTTAATCTGCAATGTTTTAAGTGCAGTGCATAAAATAAGATGCTGTATGTATGCAGTAGCAATTGAATAGGTATGCACTCAAAGTCACTTGCCTTGTGGAGATATCTAAATTTAGCATGAAATGAACGGGGTCGTGCAAGCCTATAAGCAAAAATGGTTTTCCTGTAGGTACAATCCTGCCTATGATTTTATATACATTCACCTGGTGCATCATGAAGACCAGTAATATTGTCATAGAAAGATGCTCTCTGAATATTCTGAATCTCTAAGGTAGAGAAACAGCAAAAACAGAAAGACAGAAGAGCAGATACACAAGACACTTCAGTTAGTACACAACACATTTTAACAATCGCAAGCAAAACTTTAAATTGTGCTACAAAAGCAATTAGACCACACATTCCATGCACATTTCAGTAATCCTTAGATTCAAGTTTTGAGTATTAAACACTGATGTGTTTTATGGGGAAGTGGATTTTCTTGAAAGGAAAAAGGGTTTCGTTTTTTTTAAGACGACAGATTTCAGAGTAATAATATATACTTCATAAAATTCACTGCAGCTGAATCAAAAACCATTGAGTGTTCTTCATCCTCTAAATGGGAAACTCAATACTAAGTCTACTGCTCAGGTGTCTTCTGTATCATAAAACTAACAATGGTTTGCTCCCAAATAGGAAAATGTAGTGTAATACACTCTAGTGTGTGTGAGAGAGAGAGTGAGGGGAATCAGAACCACAGTTCTTGCAAAGTGTTTCTGTGGTTAACTGTGCTTTTTAAATTATTTTAGTGGGAGTTGTGAAAGGTATGTTAGCTGATGTGCCGATAATTAGCTAAATAGCAATGCCAAGTCCATGGGAATAATACTGCTCGCAATGTTTTGTTATGCTAATTAATTGTAATTTGCTTGAAAGAGATACAGACATATTGCACACAATTACAGACATGAAGCCCAGTAAGATGTGTTTTCATCAAAATAGCATTGTTAAGCAGCAGCACCACCAGAAGTGGCACCACCTGCCGCTCTATATAGCAAGCCTGAAACTGACTAACTCCAAACACTTTGGGATAGGAGCAATAGTCAATACATGGCAATGAGTTGAAAAAGCAGCTAAATTAAGAGATGGTACACGTGCAAGGGACTGAATTCAGGGTCTAGGGAACAAACCAGCTCCCTCTCCTTATAGTTTTGGCAGCTTAATCAGGGCTAGCCTATTGGGATTAAGCTGCAATTATTTTCAACTATGGATCAGGAAAGAGTATAAACAAAAAACTCATCCAAACAAGATTACATCTCAGATTAAGATGAAATCTGCACTTAGACGCAGTATATTCTCTTACCATCCTTCCAAAGCTCTGCAACAAATTTGTCAGAAGACTGATGCAAAAGGGTAGCCACATTGTCATTCAGAGGGTCCATGTTCTTCATCAGCCACTCATCTGCCTTGTAGTCTACCTGTAAAGAAGCAAGCAAAAGGTACATGTGGTGAGTTATTGGGACACTGCTAACTTGGGTTTTGTTTTCTGTTTTAACTAGTGTTTTCAAAAAGCTATTTCCCAGGAAAACATCCTTTAAACAATGTTATCTGAATTTTCCTCGTCTATTCTTTCAGGAAAGTGTTAAAGTCTTTTTTTTCCTATTGATGTTTATGTGGCTGAGAGTTTGTTCTAACCAAGGAGAAACAGACTAAGTGCTATCAAATGCAGTTTTAAACTTTAAATTTCACAAAAAAGAAAGTTTTGCTTCCCTCCGCCCCCCTTTTATGTGTCTTATTTGCTGGCTAGACACACAAGGTGGGGGAGGTAATATCTTTTACTGGACCAACTTCTGCTGATGAGAGTGCCAAGCTTTGCTGCTGGTAACAATGATAGGTAAAATATTTTCAAACAAGTTATTTTCAAGCAGAAGCTTTACTGTGGAAATGTCAAAACAACTCATGTAAAATAAGAAGATTCTAACTAATGCAGCTAAATTAGAAAGATGAGTAAATTAAGGATCTGTTGCAAATAATTGATACGTTTAGATTTGGATGATTACTGCAATTAGACAAACTGTTATTTAACAATACTGAAAATAAACAAAGCTTCTATTTTGATAGTCTTGCAGAATACTGTGGGGTGATATTAGAAGTACAGCTCAGCAGCTGAATACGGAAGTTTTCCACAACTAGTATTTCAAGCCCAGAATTTCAGAAATATTTACTTTATAATGGTAGCTAAGTGCCTAGACACCTTTAAAAATTTGGGCATCAGCTCAAAGGGAGGTATCAGTCTCCTACAAAGGACTTAATACCTCAAAGATTTTGCCAACCATGAGGATGACAGGTACAAATTCAGTGCTCTTAAGCTTTTCATAGCGTGTACACTCCATTTTAATAAAGAGATTGTTTAGTTGTCCACCCCATCCCATTCGTGATCACTTAACATCACTGTGGGTAAACTACAAAAAACGGACATTGAAAAATACTTTGCAGTTATGTTAGAATACTCAACTGCATCTAGAAACAAAGAACAGCCAGCACCCATGTGAGCAGCCAGCTCTCAGAAGAGCACACATCACAACACAGGTTGGAAACCTCTGGTCTAACTCACAGTTAGACAGCAAGTGAAGTTAACAGGAACCTGACCAGCAGGGCTGTGCAGAGAACAGAAATACTGTTTTGTAAAGGATTTTGAGGTTTTTGTTTTGATTTGGAATGGAACGGAACCTGAAAGTTCTGAAATTATCCAAAAAATATGGAAAAAGATGAAAGATATTTAGATCAAAATGTTCTGACAAATGTAAAGGTTTTAACTTTTTATTTTATATGTTATAAAATAAAGAGTTTCAAAACAAAAAGTCCTTTAAAGAAGGGAAAAACAAAATCCCCGATAGTGCTGAAACAGGACATTGACAATGTCAGACTTCTCCCCCTCTTCTTTTCCTCCCAAATGAAATTTTGCTGAAAACGACATGATTTCACAAAGTGTTTCAATTTGGTGGAACTGCATGACAAAAAACATCTCAAGTTTTTCTAAGCAGCTCCACCTGCCACAAAAATTTGCACAACACAATGCCAGTATCACAGAAGTGGCCAATCCAGTCTAAATTGGATTGCTCTTCTCCATAAGGCAAGTGACAACTCCTCACAGCAAGAAATATTGGACTGCCTCCTACTACGAAGGCAGACACTAAATTATTCCAAATTTTCTCTATTTACATTTGTTTTCTTTATCATATTGGCCCTCCTGCTGTGAAGTATCAGTAAAATGTCAGTGCTCAGACACACCACCGCCATTCAGTTGTGGGAACTGTGAAAAAGTGACAAGTGTCAGTATTTCTAAGCTACTCATTTGAAATTTCACTTTATATTTTGATAGGATAAGATATATGTTTGTTTATCTATACAAGGTAACAGCTAAGTACTGCAGTTTTAATGGGTATGGAAATGCATTGATTTTTTAAAATTTTGTTTTGGGGCACAATTCTCTTAGAAGGGAATTTTTAAAGTGAAACAGAGTGAGAAGACAGGATATCTGATCCTATGTCAAACTTAGGCCCATTTCCTGGGACATTTACTAGTCCATGATTTAAAAAACAAAAACAAAAACAGAATATGTTATTAAACTTCCTTGTCCACATGAGCAGGGAGTTTCCTGTGCAAATACAAATGTAAAATCCATCCAGAGGTTGAACATAGTTACTGTGTGTGCCATATATATGAGAATAACCATTAAAACAGCTGAATCACTGGTCACGGTAATGGGAAGAAAAAAAAAAAAGAAGTCGAGAGCATCATTTACATAAGAGGAATGATTTCATTTAGCCCTAGGAGCCCAAATACAGTAGAAGCATGAATTTCAGAACAGTTAAGTAAAAACAGAAAAATTCAATGGCACTGATTCAAGTCTGGACCACGGAAGGTCCAGTAAGTAACACATCCGGATAAAAAAAGCCACTTCCTGATGAACAACTGTCCACATCATGACTGGGCCAGTTAGCAGTCTCAGCAGGGGAAGCAAAGATGGAATGACTAATGATGACTGAAATACATTCTTAGCCCTAAAAGGGTTATTCCAAAAGATATACTCCTATCAAAGGAACAAGGTGGAGGAAGCTGGTGCTGGTACTGCCACTGCCCTGCTGAACCTATTCTAAAATAGAGGACTGATTTCAAGAGCTGTCAAATCTGAAACCTTTTAAGAGTGCCAATTTTAATAATTAAGTTCTTTTAATCAGAAACTCGGGGGGGTGGGGGGGAACCCACCTACTATGCAATCAGCTTTAGTACAAATGGAAATGATGCAATCATAAGTCATTTCTGAACCAAAAACTTTCTATTCTATTATTTGGAAAGCTTAAATCTTTTCAAGTAAGTCTGTTTAATATCTTCTTACAGTTCTGCCACCGTAGATTCTGATCCAGCAATAGGGATTTCAATAAAGCTTTCTCAAATATCTTTTTAACAAAAAGAAAACTAAACTGTTCCTATGTCTGAGTTCTCATGCACCTAGCTGAATAACATCGCTAAAATGTTACCAGATTTTGCCAAAACTAGTCTATTTACAACACAATAGTACAAGTTGTTCAACATATAACCCATACCTTCCCTGCATAATGAATAATGCAGAAGTCAGCCTTGTCCTTTAGCTGCCGTGGTTTTTGGAATTTGGAGTGGGTTCCTTGTTCTTGGACCAATTTTTCCACAAATGTCTTGTCAGTAGCTTTAGGGAACCAACATTCTTCATCCAGCAAAGCCAGTACACCAGGTGGGTTTGCCTAATAAAACAAACAGTTGGTTGATTGAAACTAGAATTTTCTCAATTAAAAAATATAAACCACATATTAAGTCCTTTTAAAAATCTTGTACACCAACCCATCACACTCCAGAAAAAAAAAATGTTTCTGGAGGGAAAGTGTTACATTTGAGATTTCATTTGCTTCAAGTCCCATTTTATTTAAATACACTTCACCAATGACAAACGTAAGAGATTAATGAGTTTGAGGAAGTTCATTCCATTTTAGACCTCGTACATGTACTGTATATCCTGAAAAACATCCTCAGGTTCTACAGTAATCTCATACTTTTTTGGGTACAACAGTAGAGTTACAGAACTCAAATGCTTGTCAATAAAAGCCTTACGTGAACGGCAAAGTTCTACCTAGCTATCTAAGGATTTTATACACACACACACACACACACCCCCTTACCACAGTATCTGAATACTTCACAATGTTTAGTGTATTTATCCTCAACATCCATATGAGGTAGGGAACAACTATTATTTTCATTTTACAGGTGGGGATTGGTTTGAGGGCATCAGTCATCTTTTTCAGGGGAAAAAGATTCCTACATACAAGTCTTGGGGGAAAAAAAACTAAGAGTAGAGGAACTGATTTATAAAGATTTACACTTTAAAATAATTAATTGTGAATTTGCAAGTCTCCACATTTTACAAGATATGGCTATCTGAGACCATTCTATGACATCATGTGCCCATGCAAATTCGTTTACAGGAAGACCGAGGAGGTACCAATGTTTGGTTCTTAAAACCCATTAAACATAAGAAGTCTTAAGAATATTTCATGCTAAATATTTTGTATAGTGAAAACATGAACATTTCTTCCCTCAGACTTTATGGCAGACAAAGCTCTTTATTCCAAGGAGACAGAATTTGGATCTGCACATTCAAGGTGAAGATCTTTGCTAAGACTTCTCTCCCCACAAACTAACTTAAAGAAAGAACTGGTTTGCTGCTCTGGATACAAGTATATAGCATTACATGCAGCAATAGTGTATTAAATGTGTGAAAGAATGTAACTTCACAACAATTACAGCTCAAATTTGGGGGCAAAATGTAAGAAAACGGACTCCAATAAAAATGCTGGTCATAACTATTATTATGCCACCGAGCCTTTTTTTTTGTGCATCTGTCATAGCCTGCAAAACTGGGTTCTGGGGCAAAAATAAATATTTTCTTAAACTGAGGGGAAGAACCCCGTAGCTCTGTTTTGCATTTCCTGTAAGGATGATGCTATAGAGATGTTACATAATGATGCCATAACTCAGAAGAAGCGCATGTTGTGACATCAGGATAAACTTCAGCTCAGATCTGAGGGGTGGAGTGGGGGAAAGCGGGAATAGCCACTCAAGATTAGTGTTCTTTTCCTGGACTCTTAAGCTGCTCCTCATGCTATCTGTAGTTGATTAGAGTGGTCTACTGTTCCCAGAGATTGGGCAACAGACAGGATCCTTTAGCCAAGTGCAGTGAGAAAACAGTTTCCCAAAGGCTACAGTCTTAGAAGACCCACTCAAACACAAGGCAGATTTATAGGGTGAAATTCTGGTCCCACTAAAGTTGATGGGAATTTTACCATTGACTTCAAAAGAGGCCAGGATTTCACCCTAAATCTTCAAGAGCTTCCTGGTTGAGCCACCACATTAAGCACCCATAATACCATCACATGGTTAGGCTTCAAGATGAGAGCAATGAGGATTTGGTTGGCATTGGAAACAACATAGGTCAAACAACGTAGATCAACGTATTTAGTCCCATACGACTAAAACAGTGCACTATGTTTATGCAGATAGACTCACACACGAATGGACACAGGATACTTAATCTCATTATTTTTATATTAACTTTAGTTTCAGTCCTCAGGGGTCACTATTCAAATTAATCCAGTTCCTGGGACTGTTCCACAAAAGGGCCTGTACCTGGTCCAGAAATCGACAAGAAATGAAAGACAAACTTACAGGCCTTTCTATTAAATCAATGCAGGGTTGTAGATCCAGTCCAAAATCAATGAAGTTCCATTCTATGCCCTCCCGCTGGTACTCTTCTTGTTCCAGGATAAACATGGTGTGGTTGAACAATTGCTGCAACTTCTCATTGGTGTAGTTGATACAAAGTTGCTCAAAAGAGTTCAGCTGCAAAATATTTAGTGAGTTAGAAAAATAACTCAATGGCAGAATTTATAATCTTATAAAATGTCATCTGTTACATGTATATGTAGGGCAAATGGCTGATTTTATTAAGGGATAGTTTCCTAACGTCCAATAAATGATGGATACGACTGCCCCCCTCAGAGCTCCCAACCCATCCACCACCCCGCTCCTTGTCCCCGACTACCCCATCCTGGGACCGCCCCCTATCCAACCCCTCCCCCCTGCTCCCTGTCCCCTGATTGCCCCTACCCCATCCACACCCTCACCCCCGACAGGCCTCCTGGGACTCCCACGCCTATCCAAACCCCCCATTCCCTGTCCCGACTGCCCCCCACCCCTCCAAACCTTCACCCCATCCAACCGTCCCCCAGGATCCCACCTCCTATACAACCACCCCCTGCTCCCTGTCCCCTAACTGCCCCCCAGGACCCCCTACCCCTTATCCAACCCCACCGCTCCCTGCGCCCTTACCATGCCACTCAGAGCGGCAGGACTGGCTTTTTGGAAAGCCTGGGAGGTGGGCAGGTGCAAGCTGTGCAGCCCGGCACGAGCAGCAGGCCAGAGTGCTCCCCACATGGCAGTGGGTTGGGGGGGGGAAGGGTCAGGGCTAGCGTCCCTGGCCAGGAGCTCAGGGGCTGGGCAGCATGGTCCCGCGAGCCAGATGTTAGCCCACCTCTGCTCTAAACTGCTATATTACAGAAGAAATCCACAACCGCAGAATAAATGGTTATGCATGGGTGTGTAACTCAGATTAGAATAGAGACAGAATTTAAAGCTATAAATTAGTTTCCCATAACTGGCTCATTAGCATACCTCAAAGATTTCAAATCCAGCGATATCCAGAATGCCAATGAAAGAAGCTCCCTGTCGTTTGGTCCTATCCAGAGCTTTATTAATGCGGTGAACAAGCCAGCGGAAGAGGCGTTCATAAGTGGCTTTTGCCAAAGCTTCCACTGCAAAGTCTGCCTGAAAATCAAAACATATTAAACATTTACTTATTCTCAAGGAGTCATCAAAAGAACAAGGAGATGGATGTTATCACAAATAACTGCTAAGTTTAATGCAGTTAATACCACTGAGGAAAGAATACTACCGAGGAAAGAAAACAATTGGCAGAAATACTACATGGTTTGATTAAAAATAACAAAGTTTAACCCTATTGTCAACAAAAATTAAGACTGCTTTTCTACATTTGATATGGCAAACGACATTAGAATCAAGAGGGAAAAGGAAAGGGAAAAGTTCTTACTTTCTGTACAGTCTTGTGTTTTGCCATGCAAGAAAAATACAAAACACAAGATGTTTTGTAAGATGTAACAAAGAACAAAGATTTAAACAGGAACTAGCATCAACACAGTTTTACTGACTGCAGCTGAAAAGTTATTTTGGATGAATTGGAGCTTCATTTTATTTTTATACATCAGAACTTACTTGTTCTTTGGTTTGGGCTTTCTGAACGTAGTCTCTGCCAACTTTAATGCGTGGCGTAAGTATAGCTCGAGTAAATTCCATTACATTCATTCCCAGTAGATGGCAGAGTTTCTGTGCAACTGAGGTTGAAAGTAATAAAGTTATTCACGTAAATACCCCAAACTCTCCAGACTAGCCAGAACATTAATGAAACAAGCCCTTGAGAACTTGTATCAACAATTTTTAGCAACTACTCAATATAGAAATCAGAAGTAGCACTCAACCTTGTGAAAAATAAACCTATTACAACAACAACTAGTGTCTATAAGGAACCCCAGAACCTGCGGTAATGCATATAAACACGTTAGTGAATCCCTGTTAATTTAGTACAGCAAATACCAGGTTAGTTCAGGAAATTGCTAGGAAGCACTGGAGCTGAATATTGTTGGTTTTCAATGAAAGCTCATTATTCTTTTGATATAATACGCCAGATGTCAATAAGGGTATGCTTATTGTAGCTAGGAAAGTGCATCCCAGTTTTGGGAGACAGACACATGCTGGACTACAAGCCTGCTCAGACCCCCTGGACATACACTTTGGTGGCTAGCCCAAGCTGCCACTCACGCTACCCTTGGCTACACTGCTATTTTTAGTGCACTAGCTCAAGCAGAGCTAGGATGCTGTAGTGTAGACTTATGGCTGCTTAGAGAAACTGCTGTGCTGCAGTACAGGCAGGTATGCCAATGCACTGCTATGGGATTTCAGTCCTAGGCCACATCACAGCAGTCACTGAAACAATGTCTGAGAGCTTTCACCTAAAGCAACTGGTATAAGAATGCTGGAAGCAGATTATCAAACTGAATGGCCCACTGACCTTTCCTGGTTTGGCAACACCTACATTAGTCCTACTTTATTTTCTTTCAATATCAATCCTCTTTCCTACACATATTTTCTATTAATAGGTCAGGTGGTTTTTGTGACTTAAGATTTCTAAAAATGAATCTGACACACATTAGATATTCTTAGTCCTGGGGCTTAGTTTTTTTTCTTAAGTGTGCCAGCTTCTAAGCTTTCTCAGAAGGACATCTAGAAAATGAATATTTTAGTCCCTCATCTTTCCAATATGATGATTTGGCATCCCCCTGAAAAAGGAACCCTCTTTCTGGGGCAATCTAGTACTGAAGATATTATTTCCCAGGCCCAAAGCCCCAGATTCTGTGCTTGGTCACGTACTCCTCCATGTGGGTTCAGTATGCAGTCAGTGACACAATGGTAACATCAAAAATTCAGCATTATGCTTTCACTCTACTGTAACACAGGAGGAAATGGACTTGGAGTACAACATACTAAACAATATTTAGAAAACAAACGTGGGTGTCTAGAGGTAGGCACCCATGATTCCATATTTAGGCATTTTAAGGAAGAGTCTTGCTCTCCCAAGACTGAGTAGCCACAACTCCCTTTGGCTTGATATTTTTATGGCATGAAAGTCACTCAAACTTTAAAATAAAAATGAAATTAAATTGGTATTTAAGAGACAAGATTTATTGTTTCAAAATCCTCCCTGCCAATATCTAAAGTGTCAAGTTCGTCTATTCTCTCTCATGTATCCATGGATTTCCCCAAGCAAAGGAACAGCTACAGTCACCAGTAATTTGCATTTTACAGCATCTTCGTCTGGTATCTGTGGAAAGGGTGGCTTATTTAAAAAAAAAAAAGTTAGACTCTTCTACCCCTCCCACACTTATTTCTCTTTTGTCATTACTCAGATACCAAGAGTTAGCAAAAGCATTATCCATCTCTAGAAGTCTAAATGTACTGTCCACTTTGCAGGGATGTTCTTGCCATTTTTTCCCCCTTCTCATAAGCTCCGTTCCTCCCCAAAATACCTAAAGCTTGCTTTTTTAGTTGTCTCCAGGTATGGTATTTTATTACAAGCTAGACAACATGACAAGTAACACCGAGCTAGTACTAGAATCACATGGACAGTCTGGATTGTGAAGAGAGGTTAATCTCAATGGTTTAGAGGATCTGGGTTACATTTCTGAGAGGATGTATGTATTGACACTTCTAGTGACATGCAAGTAAGAAGCTGTAGTTGTAAGCTTGATGAATAGATTCTTGTCAATTGACAGGACTGTTCTACCATATTTTCAGCCTGCTTCACCCTGAAAGAAAATGAAATGTAACCAGTGGGGGCTAAAACATACCCACAGTACTTGTCCTGAGCAATCTACTTCCTAAAGAAAATGAAAGTTCATTTTCCTCCTCCTCAGTCTTATTTTAAAAATTCTCTTAATCCTTTAAGATTCCTCTAAGGGGGTGTGGGGGTGGGGTGTTTTTAAAATCCCCTGCACCTTCAAAGGACCCATTCCTTTCAGCTGAACAGGTTTAGACGGGACAACTCCTTCTCCCTGAAGCCAGTATGTACTGTTCCTCTGAGAAAAAAGAGCTTCAAATTTAATTGTGGAGTTCCCTGTTCAGTGACCCTCAGTATATTGTGACAAAGTTCCTCTTCTACTTGGTGGGTCCTGTGCTTATTAGCGGATTTGTTCGCCTCAGAGATTAACCATGTGGGTCAGGAAACAGCCCAGAGACCTTCCCCTCTGGTAGAAGCAGATGCATGTGACGAAGTGGGTATTCACCCACGAAAGCTCATGCTCCAAAACTTCTGTTAGTCTATAAGGTGCCACAGGACTCTGCTGTTTTTACAGATCCAGACTAACACGGCTACCCCTCTGATACTTAACTATATATAGAGACACAAGAACAACTTTGTTCTGTAGTGGAGATATGATTAGTTTACACTAGAAATAGATAATTTGATGCCCAAATTAAAACATCTGCATCTTAAACTTTTCCCTTATAACTGTCAAATTGTCATCAAATCTACAAAGCATTGTTTTAATCCCCAAGTTCTGAGGATATAGTTCTTAGCTGTCTCAGTACAGTTCACTACAGCTCTAACAACTCAGAAGTTATTAGGCTTCCTGAACCAAAAAAGGCTGTTAAGTTTCAGTATAACTATGTTGCTCAGGGATGTGAAAAATCCACCAGTTAAAACAGACCTAACTCCCAGTGTAGACAGCATTAAATCAAGAGGAGAACTACCACCTCTACAGAAGGTGGAGTACCTACACCGACGGTGGGAGAACCCCGAAGCACTTCAGCTGCAGCATTTTAACTGTAGACAAGCCCTAAGAGACCATCTTGATGTTTCTGGATAGGATTTTATATCTTTATGCCACTGCATAATAAGTCAATCATTAATATTCTTCATATAAAGCTTCATTTGTTCTTCAGAGCCTATGAAGTTCTCAGCAAATTTCAGAACTCTCCCACTTCCACTTTCTCCCTCAAAGAATGTTAGGGCACTAAATATAAACATCGATAAAAAGCAAGGAAAATGAGCAACAGCAGCAAGATGCTCAATCTATGAAACAAATTTTAAATCTGAGCCAGGCTTTCTGCAGTATTTGTTTCATCATTCAACACTTTTGATATCCAGAAAGTGGAGAGGTGATACAAATTAATTGAAGGGTTTCAGAGTCGCAGCCGTGTTAGCCTGTATCCGCAAAAAGAACAGGAATACTTGTGGCACCTTAAAGACTAACAAATTTATTTTAGCATGAGCTTTCGTGAGCTACAGCTCACTTCTTCGGATGCATAGAATGGAACATACAGACAGGAGATATTTATACATACAGAGAACATGAAAAGGTGGAAGTATGCATAACAACAGGAAAAGTCTAATCAATTGAGATGAGCTATCATCAGCAGGAGGAAAAAAAACTTTTTGAAGTGATAATTAAGATGGCCCATAGAAGGTGTGAGGAGAACTTAACATAGGGAAATAGATTCAATTAGTGTAATCACCCAACCATTAATTGAAGATACTGCTAGTATAGAGGCAAGACGTGCCCATCTATAATGGCAAACCGCAACACATCATGACTTATGCAAGAAGCCATAGTTGCTTCCGTGTCTTGCTAACTGATTTATAGAAATCAAAGCTAGGTTTTAGATATGAAAACAGCCAACACTTTGCAGTTTACAGTAGTTTCGAACTCAGCTTTGGTTAAGATGTTACTTTCTAAGAGAGGATTTAGAATGACAGAACACTGGGTAAACTAGAAGTCTGAAAATTCTTAGAAGTGCCTAAGGGACTGTCTCAATTTTTAAGCACGTCTACCAAATAATGACTGCACTCCGAAGTATTAAAATAAAAAAAAATTAAAAAAAAAACCATAGTCACACTACCCTGTCATTTCAGAAATAAGTGTCTAAATAGAGTGTTTCTTAAATTCAGCCATTTCACTAAGGCAGTTGTTCTTGGCTCCAGGATTCTTTTCATTGGCAATGTAATGCCTGTCAAGAACCAAAAAAAAATACACTGATTTAAGCACACTTCCCCCCTCCCCCGATATTTAAGTCTTTGCCGAGAAGCAATTAATGAGGTTACAGCTGAAATGCTTGTTCGAAGTTTAGGAGCAGTATAAACAGCTTCAATAATTTATGGAATTCTGTAGACAGCAGTTTTAATGTCTGTGTGGAAGAGAGTATAAGATAGGGAGAGTTTTAATAGTTCCATACTGGCTGTTACTGTTACAGTTACAAATTATGGACTTTCTCTGGCAGAGAACTTTACAGAGGAAGTTCAGAGAGGGAAAAAACACAAAAACAGACTTTCTAACTTTACAGGATATCTGATGAACAAATTATGATCAGAAAACCACAACTAATGTCATTAAAGGCCACACAGTGTGACCAATTTACCTGTATTTTCTGGCATGGAGGCCTGATCAGTGTTTCTTTCCTTCTTGAAAGAAATGTTACCAAATTGTAGTACTGACGACACCACCTTCAGCATTGCTGCGTTAACAGAAAGATACAAACATTTTCTTGTCAAATGTGTCTCAATAAAATTCACCCCCTCTCCAATTTTAGGCATGTGTTCAAAAAGGATTTATTTATAATTGTTATTGCACTATGTAGCACAGTCTTTCTTGCTTCTAGGTCAATTTTAGCTTAAAATCAGAAGATTGCTTTACGTTTTTGAAAGGGTGCAATGTTTGCCACAGGCTTTCAATGCATCAAAACTCCATTAGATTTAAGTTTGATTGTGAACATTGGTTTCATTTAGTTTTTGTAATTTTACATAAAAAGCAAGTACACTACAGAAATCAAGAAGACTTAACTTACACAAGATTTCCTCATGAGAAAAGCCCATGATGTGCATGGCTTCCATAGTCTCCTGAAAGTTATCCTTGTCTTGCTGCCCAGGAATGGGGATATAGCCATTAGACAAAAATCTGTAATTGTTAAATCCTTCAAGCAGCAAGTCAGCTGTAGTGGAAGGAAAAAAGTAAAACCTTTGTGCACGAGTCTAATATTTAAAAAACAAACAAACAAATGGACTACCAGTTATATCAGCATTTAAATAAACTGTATTACAAACTGTTACCCTAAGTCTTCTGTAACTCTAGAAATATGAGTTAAAGTGCTGAACCCAGCTAGGAACATAAGAATGGCCATACTGGGTCAGACCAAAAGGTCCATTCAGCCCAGCTTCCCTCAATCTTTAATATAAAATGGCCCAGTTACCAACAGCTTCAAGCTGGTTTTGTAAAAAACTGGATAAGCTCCTTGCACTGGGCATGAACTGGACACTGTTCTGCATAGGGGTTACTACATTACTGTTGCAATCCTCTAGAGCAGTGGCTCTCAACCTGCGGCCCACAGGCTGCTTGCGGCCCAATCAGCACAGAGCTGCAGCCCATGTGACATCCTCAGGACCATACAGGTAGTATTGGATGTAACCCACAATGGTAAATAAGTTGAGAACCACTGCTCTAGAGGAGGTATTGACACAGGCCATGCAGCATCATCGATTTAGCGAGTCTGGTGAAGGTGTGCTAAATGGATGGGAGAGCACTCTCCCGTCGATTTCTGTACTCATCTTGTGGAACTGAAGTTGGCAGAAGAGTATCTCCTGTCAACACAGCATGGTGTAGACACTGCGGTAAGTGAATCTAGCTATGTTGACTTCAGTTACGGTAACTGAAGTAGGGTAACTTAGAACAATTTACTGCCATAGTATAGACAAGGCCACAGACATTCCTTCTGCCTATGTCCGATAGCTGTCCAAGCAGATTTTTATATACATTTAAAAGTGTTGAGATAGCCCAGGAATCCTAACCACAGATTCCTCTTTAACATTAAAGGGAAACAGATATAGGACCAATTTTTCAAATGTGTATATTCACACACAGTTATGCACATCCAGCCGTGCTCCCTGGAGTATTTGTGCACCTAACGTGAGTATATGCTAAGCTGCATGCACATGTGACAGAACATTTGGCCCATCACCTATAGTAATCTTGACTGGCTAACTGGAAACCAATTGCCTGTTTTGGAATAGGCTTGGTCAGTCACTGTTTAAAGGCGCAAGGTTCAAGTAGTAGTTATACTTAAGGCTACGATTTAGTCACAGAGGTTGCAGAACTCATGGAATCCATGACTTCCAGCGACCTCTGTGACTTCAGCCTGCAGGGGCAAGGAGCTGTGGAGTACCCCGCTGCCTCTGGAGCTCCAAGCCACTGCAGGTGGCTGGGGAACTCCCGAACTCCCAGCCATGGCAGGGGAACCCCCGAGCTCCCGGCTGATATGGGAGGTGGGGGCAGCCGCATCTCCCAGCCCCCATGGGCAGCAGGGGACCCCCAGAGCTGCAGGCAGCAGGAGTACCCAGCAGCTCCCAGCTGCTGCAGGCAGCTGCTAACCCCTGCACAGCTTCTCTGCTTCAAGCGAGCACGTTGTCAGTGGCTCGAACGGGGCAGCCATAAGACTGGTTAGAACCAGGCTGAAGACCCAGGTTTAGGAGGGCCAGATACGCTAACGGAGTGGAAGGTTTCCTACCACCCAGGAGAATCCTGTAGAACAACGTAACTCGGATCAGTTTAGCCACACTGCAGCCATGCTGTGAGGTGCAGGGATTGTAGGTCAGGGTGGTGAAGTTTGCCAAGATCCTGCGTTATGAGGTTTGGGCAAAGAAACAGGGGAATCGTGTTGGCCACCGACAGGCCTAGCAACATGGTGTACCAGTGCTGCCTGGGTCACGCTGGAGCGATCATGATGAGGCGCGCTCTGTCCCTGCGGAGTTTTAGCAGGACCCTGTGAACTAGCGGGAACGGTGGAAAGCGTACAGCAGTCGGCTCGTCCACGGCATTAGAAAGCCTCCAAGATCGAGCCCAGGGAGAGGTCTTGGAATGAGCAGAACTTGCCTCTCTCTTTCCGTCCTCGCGAGAGCGAAGAGGACTATGCGGGGAAAGCCCCACTTCCGGAAAAACGGAACGTATAACGTCCGGAGGACTTGAGCACTTGAGAAACTGGAAGGATCTGCTGTGGCGATCCGCCAGAGTGATCCTGACCCCTGGGAGAAAGGACGTTACCAAATCTATCGATTGGGCTGTGCCGAAGTCCCAGAGTCGGCTAGCTCCCTGCAAAGAGGGGAGGACCGTGCTCCTCCGGGCGTGTTTATGTACACATGGCCATTGTGCTGAGTGTGAACACCGAGACACAACGCCCTTGCAGGTGCTGCTGAAATGCCTGATACACAAGGCAGACTGCTCTCAGCTTCCGGACATCGATGTGCAAGGCCAGCTCTGGAGCCGACCGAAGGCCTTGAGTGCGAAACTGATCCAGGTGAGCCCCCCCAGCTGAGAGATGGGGCGTCCGTCATGAGGGACACCGAGGGGTGAGGTGGATAGAACAGCATCCCTGCACCCACCAGGGAGGGCATCGACCCCCAGTCGGGGGAGCCTGGACCGCTCGGGGGGATTAAGGTGACCCTGACTATGCTGTGTCTGCCCGGGTGGCACCCCGAGGTGAGCCACGATTGAGATGGACGGAGGCGAAGCCTGGCACGATTGGTTACGAACGTGCAGGCAGCCATGAGACCCAGGAAACCTAGGCAAGTGCGAGCCAAAGTTGTCGGGAAGGTCCGTAGACCTTGTATAATTGTTACCATCGCGTGAAACCGAGGCTGAAGTAAGCAGGATGGCCCCAATGAATTCTATTCCCTGTGTGTGAATCAGAGCGGATTTCTGTATATGGATCATCAGGCCTAGATGCAGGAATAGATCCTTGTCGACGCCCACGACTGGTAACTTGGGCTCCATTGGTCCCTCGAATGAGCCAATTGTATAGATACAGAAAACGTGTACCCGACGGTGGCGGAGAGAGGCAGCTACTACAGCCATGCATTTTGAGTACACTTGGGGCTGTATAGAGGCCAACCAGGAAGACCGTAAACTGGAGAGTATGACGGTTGGCCACAAACCGGAGGTACCTTCTGTGTGGACGATAAATGGCGAAGTGAAAATACGCGCCCTTCATATCAAGGGCTGCATATCAGTCTCCGGGATCCAAGGATGGGATGACGGTCCCCATGGATACCATGCGGAACTTCAGGCGAATCATGAACTCGTTGAGTTCCTGCAGGCCTAGGATAGGTCTAAGACCTCCCTTTGCCTTGGGGATTAGGAATTAGTGGGAGTAGAACCCATTGTTCCTTTCGTCCTTTGGTACCTCCTCTATAGCTCCAATGGTGAGGAGCGTCCGCCCCTCTTGCAAGAGGAATTGCTTTGGGGTCCTGACTGACGCCTATGACTGCCTCAGCGACGCCTGCTGGCAAAGCCATGTCTTTGTCTAGGCGCGGGGTAAGGGTGGTGAGGCTGGGGCGGAAAGGTCGGCGCTGAGTCACCAGCATGTGCATGCCGAGAGGGAGCGCACAGCGACCTTGCTGTCCTTTAGGCTTTGCAGCCTAGGGTCAGGCTTTTTTTTTTTGGGAGAACAGGCCCTTGCCATTGAAGGGTCAGTCCTGTATAGTGTGCAGCAGCTGCGAGGGAAGGCTCGATAACTGGAGCCATGAAATACGCCTCGTGGCAACACCCGAGGCCCGGGTTGTGGCTGCGGAGTCAGCTACATCCAACGAGGCCTGGAGGGAAGCTCTCGCCACCTCCTTCCCTTTTTCCAGGAGGGCAGCAAACTCTTAACAGGAGTCCTGAGGAACCGACTCCGTAAATTTGCCCACCACCGCCCATAGTAGCGGCTAAGCAAGGCTTGCTGGTTTGCTACGCGAAGTTGCAGGGCCCCTGCCAAGTACATCTGACGGCCCAGTAAGTCCATTCGCCTAGCCTCCTTGGATTTAGGGGCTGGTGCCAGCGGGCCATGGCATTCCGTCTCAGTGACGGACTGGACGACAAGGGAGTTGGGGGGCGTGGGGTGGACATATAGGTACCCATAGCCCCTGGAGGATACCATGTACATGCGTTCGACTCCGATGCCCGCTGGCGGGATAGTAGGTTGAGACTGTCGGATGGTATCCAGCGTGGCCGTGATCATCGGAATGAACGGTAGGGCCACTCTAGCGGGGCGTAACCTGACAGAATGTCTACAACCGGATACCGTATCTCCAAGACTTCCTCCCACTTGGGGATTCAGATTGAGTGCCCCCCCGTCTCAGGAGGTCCTGATGGCCCCCCAAGTCTATTAGAGGAGGGCCCGAGGAGTACGCCCCTGCCACAGGGTCTCCCTCTCTAGCTGATGTCGCTCGATGCGCAGGGGATCGGTACCGGGAGGCATACCGGTACTGGAAGCGAGAATGGGACCTGCCACCGGAGCGGTGCCGGGAGGTCGACCGAGATCTCGAGGCTCGACGTCGGGAGTGGCGACGGGAGTCCGGTGCCTGGAGCGGTACCGGGAGCTGGATCGGCACCGAATGAACCGGGCCGGCGAACGGGACGCTGATCGGTGCCGTGAGTACGACCGGTACCGAAATGGAGAACGGTGCCGGGACTGTGAGCGGCGTCAGCACCTGGATCGGCGACAAGACCGAGAACATCTGCGGGACCGCGATCGTTAACGGTGCCGCTCCATGGTGCCAACGCAGGGTGGTCTGATCAAGGCAGGCTTGCTGATCGACTATATAACCCGCACCGGCGGTGCCAGGGGTTGAGGCAGCGCATGCGCTGTCATTGCAATCAACTTCCTCGACGTGGAAATGTTTCCGGCATAGAGGGAATAGTGAGCTCAACCACGGCTCGCACCAGGGAGCATTCAGGTACCAGACTCGACGGCTCTTGCGTGGCCGGAGTCAATGGTGCCGATATTGTCGGTGCCATGGCAGGATATCCGTGCCGGGCGGTCCGACTTAGCATAGCGCTCGGGCTGTGGAGCGGGCGGCTCGGACGGAGCAGGAGTCCTGTGCCTCTTGATCCTCCAGGAGAGGGATCCGTGCCGAGTGGACGACGGTGCCAGCGATGGCTGGTGCCGGAAGGCCTTGGCGGTATCGGCGATCCGGTGCCGAGGGAGCGCTTCTTGAAGACGTACCAGCACTCGGTGCCGAGAGCGGAGGCGTAAGAGCTGCCTCCCTCAGGAGCTACTTGAGACCAAAGTCTCGCTCCCCTATTGTTCCTGGCTTAAAGGCCTTACAAATGCGACACTTATCTGTCAGGTGAGATTCCTCGAGGCACGTAGGAGAGGATTTCTTGTCGGCATCGGCTTGTGGCTGGCCGAGCACGGTTTGAAACCCTGTGAACCGGGCATAGTATCCGGCACCAGGTGCGGGGAAGGGAATAAGCCCCAAACCCCTGTGACTATATACACAAACTATACTACAAACGAATAAAGTTAACTATAGAAATCTGAACTATATATACAAGAATTAACGAGAGAAACTACGAGTAGCTAGGGAAGTGGAGGTCAGCTAAGCCGCGCTCCACTGTTCCAACGACCGACACGGGCGGTAAGAAGGAACTGAGGAGCGGATGGGTCTGCAGGGGGTATATATCCGGCGCTATAGCAGCACCACTCCAGGGGGCGCCCAGCCGACCCACCGAGTGTTGCTAGGGTAAAAATCTTCCGACGAACGTGCACGCGGCGCGCACACACCTAACTGGAATGCATATGAGCAATCACTCAAAGAAGAACCCACAGATCCCCATTTTGTCACAGATATTTTTAGGAAAAGTCACACACAGGTAACAGCTTCCATTAATTTCTCTTTTTTGCCGCGATCTGTCCATGACTTTTACTAAAAATATATATGTGACAAAAACTTAGCCTTAATTATTCTAGATACTAGCAGTTCTTTGTTTTAAGGAATGTGACTAAGGATGGAGCTGTCCAGTATAACCACACTCTTCTAGTAACAGTGTATGCCACACATTTGGGTAATAATTTGCATATATTTACATAAAATATACCAAGAGGAGGTAGAGCCCCACTGCTGGAGCCAATTGATATTCACCATGGAAGCGTAAACATTATACAGACTGTTTTCTTCAGGCTTTTATCATGTGTTGATTTGGCCAATGGTTTGGCATTCTGCCCAGTCTGAGTGTGGAGTCCAGGACAGATTTGGTACTTCCTGCCAACATGCTCTGTGACTTGCTGAAACTGACATAGTGCCAGCCTACCTTACTCAATTAAGGGGCTACAAAATCCTCGGTCAGCTCTGGTCCAGAGTTTGTGATCTGGAAATCATTCACCTGAAATACTGAGGTTATGCAACAGCTGCTGAACCAACAAGTCTGCTGCAATATGAAGAGTGATTTCAGAATAAAGCCAGCTGTCTTCTTTTCATACCTCAGATCTCTGATCATTAATTACTCTTTCAAGCCCAAGGAGTAATGGAACTTCACTGCTCAAGCACTAAAAATGGCAAATTCAGAATACATAGGAACTGAACAGGGTGCTAGAATTAGATTTGTAACTTACACTTTAGGTGTTCTCCTGCCCCAGAGAGCAGCTGATAGAATATATGAAATGTTCGTTCATCTTTGGCCTGACGAACAGCGCGAGACTTTTCCAACAAATCTGATCATGAATAGTCAAGGCTCTTCAATTGCATTGTGAATCTTTTCATGAAAAATTCAAACATAAAATTGCACCAAGTGGGCTACATTAACAGCAGAATTATCCTAAGATAAGTTTGGTGCTTGCTGTGTTGGATTTACACCCTCAAGAAGTGACAAACAATTATAATTCTTTAAACCCATGTAAGACAAGATCTCTCCCTTTCTATTCATTTTTTGCAGGAGACATATGAAAGCCTATTGCGAGGCTCAGATAGGTTTTTTTTTTTTTTAGGAAGCTCTTAAGTTCCCCCCATGTGTTAATTTAGTAGTTAATTGGGGTTTGAGGCCTCCATTGCCAGTTTGAGTTTGTAATTCTAGTTAATTTACTTCTTTGGAGCTGGTTAGCTTTACCTAATGTGAAAACAACAACAACCATCACTTGCAATGGACAAGTTGGGATCCTAAAGAAACCATGCTTTCAATCAGTCTTTCAAAAAGGGTACAGCTGAATCCTCAAATTCCATTATAAAAAAACCACACACACCCCCCACCTACCTGTATGGCACTTGTCATGTCAAAAATGTTTTTTAAAAGTTAGTGTTTACACATTCTCTCACTTTAAAGAGTTTAATAGTATTTAAACAGTTTCTAAATTTCAAGGTTTGTGCAAATGGAGAGGTTGCTTCATACAGGTTGCTGCACATATATCAGATTAATTCCTCTCATTTTTCTATACTGAAACGAAGTGCAATACAATTTTGTTTTATAAAGGATACGGGAAACCTATCAAATTAGCCCAGTAATGTACCATCTGGAACAAACCTAACTTCTCTCTACTGGACACTAAATCCTCCAATTTTCATGAAGCTAAACAAAATAATTCCGCTCAGCTATTTAGACAATAAGCCTGGATTTTTACAGATACTTAGAGTTGTAACACGTACCTGATTTAAGAGCCATACTGATTTAGGCACTTGAGCCTTAATCCCATTCCTCCAGAGAGCATACTCAACTCTGAGACTAACACCCTGACTTTTCTATTACAATGCAATGAGAGCACAACAAAACAAAATGGAATACTACAGACAAGTGTTCATCTGGAAGTATGGAAGAAATGGGAATCAAGACCATTCAGCAAAAACTGAATCATTAGACTTCATATAACAACAAAAAGCATTGCACAGCTGTAGTTAACAAAAATGGGACAGAAGTTGGCCTTGCAGCCCGCCCCGGATGCACTGCCTATGCAACCCAAACGAGACTAAAATCATGCTTGTGACAATGGGTACACATATGGCAGAGATCAGTTGATTAAGGTGGTGCCATTTTCCACAGCACCACTTTATAGAATACTGGCTTACCTTTATCGGTTTTGCCAATCAACACCACACAGTCATAATCTAGCAGATTTCAAACAAAGTATTACATTTTCTGAAAACTTATTTCAGAGTAAAGGAAATTCTCAGACTTCTTGATAGTATGATAAACTGTTTTGAAACATAGGGAGGATTTCAAGTCAAAAGAAAGCATTCACACTATGATACCTTATGTCACTAGGTTCACCCAATGTTATTTCCTGCAAATGTGTTAACGCTGCATTACAAAGAATTCTAAGCAATACACAAAATTGGAGAGACAAAAGGCTGAGTCAGTCACTTCATATTTTAACCAACATTGCACTGCTGAAACAGGATACAGGTCTCAATGTTGGCCCCAACAATATAACCCGTAACATCGAAGTTAATTCTAATGAACTTGCCCTGGAAAAGAAAACAAACAAAAATAATTTTTTTTTCAGTTGCTAAAAATGAAGTTGTCCATATTAAAACATCTTCCCCATTTAAAAAGGCATACAGTAGAACCTCAGAGTTATGAACATCTCAGGAATGGAGAACGTTCGTGACTCTAAACAAAACGTAAACTTTTGAAAGAACAATCACAACTCAAAATTGACTTAATACAGTTTTGAAACTTTACTAGACAGAAGAAAAATGCTGCTTTCCTTTTATCTGAGTAGTTTGCATTTAACACAATACTCTAGTGTATTTGCTTTCCCTCTCCCCTCCCCACCCTTGCTGGTGCTTCATTGTGTACTTTTGGTTCCAAATGAGGTGTATGGTTGACTGGTCAGTTTGTAACTGATGTTCAGAATATTGAAATTCTACTGTATTAGGTAACATTTGCATCAGTCTTAATAGGTGATAAGTATTTCATACAGATAATAGTGGCAAGATATCATTCATTCACACCATTCATACACATTCAGTTGTATTCCATTAAAATGTTGCAATCTACTATAAGGTGCAATGTACTGTAAAGAGACTGCAGTTTTTCAGAAGCTCAAAATAAGGTCAGCGTGAAACCCAGAGAGGCACCTCTTATATTGTTACGAAAGAAAGCTTTTACTAAAAGGTCATTTAATTTTAATGCTGAAGAAAGGCGCTGAGTTGAAAGGTTGGCAACAGCAGTATAAACTTTCTCCTGAATGAGTCCCCATCCTGACTTGAAGGCACACCTCCAGTGGAGTGAATTCATTCTCTGCACCCATTCAAGTCACTCTGACAAGGTCATATCTACACTAGGGAAAGAAAAAGGTAGTTTTTAAAATGAGATGGCTTTTCATAAATCCCAAGTTTAGACAAGATAGGTGATAGTTTGACAGCTATGCAACTGTTCAAGATGAAACAACCACTTACCTTGTCTACACTAGTTATACAATGAAACGTGCCATTTTGTTGGCAATAAATCACATTTTCCTGGTATCAGGACATGTCTACAGTAAGTCAGTGGACGGCAGAGTGCAATGTAGAGATGTGCCAAGTAGAAACTAGATTGAGGTGACCAAATCCTTTGATATCGCATCTGCCATTCACACAGCACATGCCACACTTGAATCAGTCTTTGAGAGATAAAAACCTCAGTGCATCACATGAGCCATCCAGTACCCCTAACATTATGGATTGCTTAGAAAGTCCAAAGTATGCACAGACTGGCAAGCTTATGGGCTTGGATATCTTATTGCTCTATTGTACAATTTAAGTGGTTACAGGAAGAGTTATAGCACTGAGAGTAAACAATGCAACTCCAGTTAGGGACCTTATCTTCAAGCTGACTCCCTCAAATGGTGTCTAAATCGGGGTTCCGATGTCTAACTTTCAGACACACAAGCATGAAAACTGGGCCTATAAGTACTACAGAACAATGTCCTATTCACGTTTAAGTTTACTTCAAAGCTCCCAAAAATATGCCACTGTGCTCTATTACTCGTACAAAAATTTGTGGTTAAACTGGGAGAACTTCAGCGTCCACAACTGTGAATTTAGCACTGAAGCTGATTTTAAAATGTATGAAAGGCGTGCTAGCTGTTAAGGGCCAGAGTTTGCTCTCAGACTTATCCCAGATATCATTGCGCAGAAGATCAGAATACTCCACAAGCCCACTTTGAGACAGGTAACTGGCATGATGGATGGTGAACATATCTGTTTCTTTCATAAGGAAAAATATACAGCTTTCTGGAAATGGTAAGAATAAAAAGATGAATGAACTGACTTTCTTGTTTAATTTATGTCAAAACAGATTAGATAGTCTGTACCGCACTGGTAAGTCTACAGTGACAGCTTTTTGAAACTTAAGAGTAGATTTCACACCATCTGCTATAAGAACAGAATATTCCAGATATGCCACTTAAATTTGAAAACACAAATACTATGAGCAGACTCGAGTCACTGATATTTAAGCAATAATTGAAAAAGCAGAACCTTCAGACCAATGACTGGATGATAGATTGTGCATTACTGAATTTATCAAATCACCAAGTGAACAAATAAAGGCTATTGGAGCACAATGTATTCTCCAATTTGACAACTAGCTTAGTTCTGTTTACAACATACACAAGCAAAAAAAGATGGCAAGAGACCCGTTCTGTGGTGTCTGCAACCCCAAATTTGATTACAACTACAACAAAAAGATTAGAATGGGTAAAAAGATAGGGAAGTTGGGATTTTACTTCCTGGTATACTATCTAACATAAGAACTGTATATTTTGTAGGAGAGTAGACCCGACAACCTCACTACAGTACTGTCTGCTATTAAATTTCAGAAAGTTGGGAGAGGCTGCTGGGTTTTGTGCTAAGTAACAAGGCACTGCACTTCAAATCTAGGAGATCAGAGAATTCATACTGCATTCTTCCCTTTGTGGGAGGATTGCTGTAATTTCCTTTTAAATCCTTATTATTGAAGACTATTGAAGGCACCAGCTGGAGTGCATTACACTTACTGCTTCATAAAAATAATACCAGAGTCACTTGAGTGACTATGTTCACAATGGCAATGCAAACTTAAAGGGAAAAAATGCAAAACAGATGCTTTACAGCTTTCATAAAAAAGTATCTTCATTAAATTAGTAGTCTTCAAGGAATCCAAGAAATGAAATAAAATGGAATTACAGGGCAGCTGAAATCTGTTGATATTATAAAGTTTATATCCAACACATCTGAATACCAACCATTACTGTAAATAATGTGGCTTTAAGAATTCTCAGACTTGCATTTTTGTGGTGCCCTTCCTAGCTTTTGATTGATAAGAACTATTTAAAGGATCTAACCAAACAGTAAAGGCCATAAAGCTGTTCAGACTGAATTCTTACTCAAAACTTCACCCCTGATTTTGTAAGACAGATATAAAAGTTCTATTTGCTCTGTAAAATTTAGTTTACACTTTAGCAAGAGCACAGCTTCTTTAATTTATCAAATCCAGTTTTATTTTATATATTAAGTTGAGTTACTATCCATGCCTCGAGTTGCCCTACCAGCTTGTAAAGTATAACTGTAAAACCAAAGGAAGTGATTTTCTTCTCCCCTATTGATATTTGAAAGACCTATAAAAACAGAGGGTGACATGGGAAACATTTTAAACTGACTACACGAGTGCTCTATGCATTTAACAAGACAACTTTCCAATCTTTCAAATCATAATCTTAGATTTTACTCAATAGTAAGTGAAAAATCCACACAGAAGTATGATTTTTGTTTAAGTTGATAACCTTTTAAGACTGACACAAACCCATAAAATTCTAAACCAAGTTGATAGCAAAGCTGGATATTCAGTCATAACTAATTGGTGTCATAGCTATTCCGCCCCTTCTCTCAACTTTAATGAGTTGCTGTGGGCTCTCAAATGATATGCAGTTTGGTAATTCACTAACTACACTGAACACAACCACAGTTCAGGTCTATTGTGTAATTACTAACTTGTGTCATAGGCTGTGTGCAGGACACACTGCCAGCTGGGGAAAGTTTACCACTATGCATCTCATGTAAACAGCACATGGATCGATGAGCCTAGGAGTTGTGTGTTTAAAGCAAGTGTTTGCCTAACACCACATTGTTTCCATAGTGTATCTAGTAAATTAAATATGCTGGATATAGCATTGCAATAAGACTTCAAAATTTCAATATACAAACTTGTTGAACTCAAGACGGTAGAGTGTAAAGGAACCTTCCAATACCAATAAGGTAGGTTCTCACAAACAAAGAGCTAGCCTACGAGTAGGTAAAATGTATATTTTTGTGAACCACCATCCAGGTTTTTTTTTTTTTTTTTTAAACTTACAAAACGGGAAGAGTTGTCATTTTTCACAGTCTTTGCATTCCCAAAGGATTCCAGAATGGGGTTCGCCTGCAGAAGCTGACGTTCCAGCTCCCCCTAAAAAACCACACAAACACAAAAGCAAACTTATATGAAACATATGTATATGTCAGACTGTCCATGATTCTGTTTCCTTTCTGATCATTTTACCCCAGGTGCCTGACAAGATCTTCAAACACATTGCCTCTTATTTGTTTGATTCCTTGCTCTGTTGACACTCTTCACTGGAAAAGAGAAGATGGCATCTATTGTATAGAAAAGTGACTGAGCTTGGGTGGGCTGATGTTAAAGACACTGAACATAAGGTGAATTCAAGTTCAGGGCAAATGAATTAGGCACAGAATTCAGAATAAAGCCCATATGCTATTTTTGCAGGGGAAAAACAATTTGACAAAGTAATTAATAGTCTTTGGATTTCTGCGTAAGATGTTTCTGCAAATTAGAGCTTTAGGATGGTTAATAATCAGTATCTAAACCAGGATCATATAGGACAGCAGGTGCTTAAGCATACACCACCAGTCAGCAAGCTGTTGAGTCTCATAGCTAACTGGAAATTTGGACAGAATTTGTGGTATTTCAATATATTTTGAGCTGGAGCAAGTATGACACAAATGGCATAAGTGAAGTTGAATAATGCCAAATTGTAACATTAATTATTTTCAAACTTAAAAAGCAAGTCAACATATGCTGTACATAGCTGTATTATTTATGACATCCAATTGTTTTAAAGCGTCCTGAAGTTTAAGATGTTGAATTTATAATTTCTATGGAGCAAGTACCTTAAAGAACTTTTCAATTGCTGCCTATTAAAAGATCTGACTAGTATAACCAGGTCTGTGCTGCATCCATGAGCCCATAAAAGTAGCAAGTGTGTGGGAAGATGTGATACTATTTCCTTGCCCAGAAGGATGGGAACAAAAAGTGGAATTATGCCTCTGGAATGTAATCACAAAATTAGTGTTCATAAATCTGCTTTTTCCAATCATTTACCATTTATAGCACATGGAGGAGTAAAACTCCTGGACTGAATGAACAACTGACAATGAGAGACATCACACACCATTGTTAGTCCTTATATAAGTCAGTGATTATACAAATTATTTTTTAAAACTCACTTTGATTAATGCCTGTTAGAGGCTTTTATTTAAGTTGTAACATATCAGATTTGCTGAAATCTGATTTCTGCTCGTTCTTGATCTGTTACTTGACCTCAGGTAGACTGCTCAAAGTTTGATCCACTTCAAAAACAGATTTCCTTTCGAACTGTATATCCTTTGAATTCTAGAGTTCCTAAAAAAATTCAAAGTATTCTCCCAGACTAACCACTGAACATTTACAGAGGACGTGCACAAATATTGTACTCAGTTCCCAGTGTTTTAGAAAGAAAAAAAAGTGTTCCTCAACACTGTACCAACAAAACAGAAACCAACTTGGAGAAAATTTTTTAGCACCTACTCAGTGTAGTAGTTGTAATACTAGTCTATCTTTTTTATATACTGTCTAAATCGATTGTTCAGAATCTCTGATCCATACAAGGTAGTGGGCAGCATCTTGTTCATGTTTTTGCACCTTCATTGTTAGCAGATGTCAGGGAAGAGTTAGACAGAGAAGCCTGCTCACCCTTTTGTACTCAGCATGAAAACAGACTAAATTAAATATGTGAAATAAAGTAAGCCAACACCTTTCACAAAAGGATGCCCACAAGTTGTTGTTCATTGAATCTCACTGCTATTTCAGGTTCTACTTAGCCTGGAAACAACAGATATAGGTTTCAAAATTTTGGCCTAATGACAGCACACTGCGTTACCACTGAACAGACAGGTACAACAGACTTGTGCTGTACATACTTCAAAGTCTACCTAAGAGAAACCAAAGTAAAAGTATTGGAAGCACAAAGAAATGGTTTGGTCTGATAAGGGGAAATATTTGCATTATATATAATTTCAGAATGACATGAAATGCAATAGCCTCCAATTTGGTTTGGGGAGACTATATTGACACTTATTTATGGAGAGTGGTTGATCTCTGTTCAGGGGATTTTGAATGTTTGAAGTACACAGATTTGGAAAAGTGTTAAGTTCTAATTCTGTTTTCTATGGATTTGTCACTGTTCTTTTAAGAATCAGGATAGGAGTGGTGAGGAATGGTAAAGAGGAGAAACTTGATTACAGCCTAAAAAGCTAGAATATTTTTTCTTAGTTGAAGTTTTTGGTATTCATGACTAGATAAGAAGGAATTTATCACAGATTACTAAACAACTAACTCATACTTAAGTATTCTCTTCAGTTTTATAACAGTTTTAAATTATAGACTAATTTCATTTAATTTTATGAAATCAATTATCCTATTCAGAAACATCCCACAGAGATTTTAGAATGCAGGCAACATTGGGCTAGATTCCCCTACTTATACAGTCAAATAGATCTTGGAAAAAGCAGCATCAAGATATTGTGAAAAGTGAAGTCATGCAATAATTCATGCAGATCAATAGAGCAATGTTAGAGCAAGGACAAGAGATACTGTTATCTCAGTTTTAGAAAACCAGCATCCCAGTGATTTGGTTCATTGTGAAATCTGGGTGAGAGACAGGGAGCTACATGCTACTCACATACAACAGGGATCCACTCTGTAGTTCAAAATGACAGTGAAACAAAATGTTAATGGTTATGATTTATGCAATATACCAACAATTCCGGATTAGAATTTAAAATACTCCTATTGACACATTTAAAATATGAACATAATTGGACATTTTTTAATCCTGATGTGAACAGGTCCATTGGCAAAAAAAGCAATCCATCTAAACATTATTCATTAGTTTCTGGTTTTACAACAAAGAAACACTTGAGAAAAGACTTCAAGTAAAATTTCAGAATTGCTCATGTCTTGTTGATTTTCAGTGAGATTTAGGCACTTAAATATCTATTATTTTGAAAGTGGGACTTAGGTGCTTTTGACAATGTTACTTTTATCTAACCCTGGTGACCATGATATAGACACTCTGAAAGCAGTGATTAGAGTAGTAGTACTCAAACTTTTGTATTGGTGACCCCTTTCACACAGCAAGCCTAAGAGTGTGACTCCCCTTATAAATTAAACTCTTTTATATTTAACACTATTATAAATGCTGGAGGCAAAGCAGGATTTGGCGTGGAGGCTGACAGCTCACAACCCTCCAAATAATAACCTTGTGACGTTCTGAGGGGTAACAACCCCCAGTTTGAGAACCCCTAGATTAGAGTGTATACTTTGTCTGGTGTGCTTTTCCCTCTGCATTAGGGAGTCCTAATTTTATCCTTAACTCCCCATTTCTGCTAGTTAAAGCAATAGAGATCACAGCACTTTCTGTAGATAGGAGTCCAGACAGCCCCACTGACAGCTCAGCAATGCTCCATCACGTCATAAGAATGGGGAAGAGTTAAAACTCAATCATTATTGCTTCCCTACCCCTTCCTCTGTCAGGAATCAGAGAGCATCATCTTCACAACAATTCCAGATAGCCTGAGAAACAAGAGTAGCTCAAGTACACTCTGAAGATTTCAACCCATACAGGACTGAGCAGCCACTAAACTGTTGGGTCAGGTTCTAGTAAGTTATGGCAGATTTTGCACTTTAGAGGAAGTCTTGATTTTCCCAAGCCCTGTACTGTTGTGAAGAATATAATATCAATGTTAGTGACTCAGCGGCTATAAAACATTCGAGCATCCAAGTTTTTAGGATTAATGTGCATTTAAGTTTCCATTAGTTTAAAATTTAAATAATTTCTTTAGCACATCACTTAATAATGCCAAAGCATTCTGCATTAAAATCTCCACAGTACATTTACCAAGGGCACATAGTGAGCTGGAGGATTTAAATTGGTGGTAAAGATAGAGCTTTTGCTTCAAGACTGATTAGAGTTGCCAACTCTACAGAATTGGCCTGGAGTCTCCTGGAATCAGCATCTATCTCCCAGTGACTACTGAAAGCAATCCGGAAGATTTTAATAGGATATTTTAAGAAAGTGACATTATGTCATGTTGGGGGGAGGAGGAGAAGGAAATGTCCTGGAATAGCTTTAATCATTGTTGGCAACTCTAGGACAGATATACCAGATTTTATCCTGGAGCATTGCAAGCTAGTTTAATTCAAAGTCTGTTACCAGTCAGTGCTTTTGTACAAAATGAGTAATACATTTTGCTAAGATTACTTAGCTGCATACCTGTACTACTCTGTCACCATTTCATGATAAACATGCCACCACATTAGTAGTATACAGACGTATTTAAAATTGGATTGTTCATCTCGTCATACAAAAATAGTTGGAAAAGTATGAATTAATCCATATAAACTTAGAAGCATAAAGAAAAACCACTTGCCTGATGTTTCACGGGTTTAGGTGATTCGGGCTGTTCATTGCAAACAAACAAATGCAAGTGTTAGCAAGTCTGCATTTTTCCAGCTGCAAGCTATACCCCATGTTAATTATACATGTTAGTTTAACCAAACACTCAGTTCATGGAAATGGTTTTACCCAGTTACTGTAGCTAGAAGCAGAGCTATTATATTTCATTCGTCATTTCCTACTAAATTTTCTTGTGCATATTCAAAGAACTAATGCCATATGAAGTACACTTGCCAGAGAGTAAGTCTTCCCTCACACATACTGGCATTTATGGCCTAACAGGCTATTGCAGGCGCAAGAATTTAACTAGTTGCTGTATACGTATACTTTCTCAGTAATGCCAGCTAAAAATAACTAAAATAAAAATTGAGTTGTTCTTTCTCTGCAGGTTTAATCACTGAACATCGTATTTATTCAGCACTATGGCATTCAGCATCCTTCTAAAGTAACTAGCCTGGTCCTAAGAGATACCAAGACGAAGGTGGTCTGAGCAGTTGCTTCTCTCCTAACCTCCCCAGAAAGGATGTTTTTGCTATATAATTCCTTTTTAGAATTAAATGTGCAACCTCCTATCTTGGTCTCGAACTAGAAGAGCAGCGGGGTTTCAAGAATGATTTTTCTCCCTAGGAGCAAGTAAATGTTGTTGGAAGACATTTAGTTGGACTTAGAGGGAGAAAATGCTGTCAAAATACAAAAGTACTGGGTAGATGTAGTAGAAATTTTCCAAAATTTTTATTTTGACAGAAAACAAGATCGATTCTTGGGAAAATTTTTGCAAAATAAAAAAAATAAAATCTAATTTTTTCAGCCAGCTCTAGTACTATGTAAGGCCTGATCCTAAAACCTTTGCTCACTGAGGACATAAAAAGGCTGCAAGTTCAGGCCCCCAAAAAATCAAAAGACCATTTTAAATCTTACTGTAAAATACCCTTTAAAAATAAAATCTAGTGTAATCAAAAATACCAAGCCAAATGCATGCTATGAAATCTATGTCCAAAATTTCCAAAGCACTGAAGAAGTTATTTCATAACAAAGAAAAAATGTCTCTAAAGATGTTCTTAAGCAAGCAAGCAAGCTGCTCATTCAGTTTGTTTTAAGTTGAACAAAACCTCAATCAGCAAGTCCTATTAACATGCCTCATGATTCAATAGCAACACTATAGGCTGGTCTAAACAAGCTCTTGAACTGAAATACATTAATACCACTTCACTCTTACATAGCTCTTTATCAGTAAATCTCAAAGGAATTAAATTAAACCATTTTAGTTATTTAGCTACAAATCGAAGTGGACAATTATTTTAGAATAGAGGTGGCTAACGTCTGTTACCAGCTTTACGAACACTTTTATTCTGAAGCTGGCAACAAACTGACTTTAGCTAAGTCAACTTTAGCCACCTTTATTCCAAAGTGTCCACTGATCTGCATAAGCAATACTCATTTAATTAAAACCACTGCAAGCCTGTGTGTGGACCAGCCCTACGTTAAAGGCTTTAGACTCTTAAAACACAACAAAAAAAAACAAAACAACAATTAGTTTTGCATTTGGCAAAAACAAGTTTTGCCAATTTCTCTTTTCATTAATGCTTTCCAGTTGAATTAGACTGATTGAAAGATGTTACTGTACTTTAAAATATTCCTGGTCAGGAAGGCCTCCTGCCCTCCTAGTCCCCAGAAGACTCCCTGATTTGGTTAATTGTTGCAAACTTATATGGAGCCATGCCCCTAATTCTCCTCCATTTCCCTCCCTCCACCACAAGTTTATAACCTCTGCACTGGCTTTTTAAAATACCATGGAAGCACACAAACATTCTATAAATTTGTCTTTTCTCCATTTTTTGGAATTGTATATCAAAAAGCCACATTAATGTTCTGTTAATGTTGCAAAATTAAGCCTGCCAAAAAAGTTAACCTGAATTCTGGCATTTCCTATCTATGACCATATAATGAAATATTGCAGTTACTTTTCCTACAAGATCTCTGTGTTATTCATTGCACAGAATGGACCTGTGCACCTTCCAGCCAGCTAGTCCCAAGCAGGGCTGCCTTTATGAACTGCGGGGCCCGATTCAAATACCCGGCGGCACTCTGCGGTTTCGGTGGCACTTCGGCAGCGGGGGGTCCGCTCCGGGTCTTCCACGGCACCGAAGGAACCCCCCCCCCCGCCCCCGGCCTCCAAAATGCCACCAAAGACCCCCCAGAGCAGACCACCGCCGGGTGAGTAAAAAAAAAAAATTAAAAGGTGCGTAAGGCACGGGGCCCTAGTGCAGGGCCCTCTTAGGCGTGGGGCCTGATTCCAGGGAATCGGCCTAAAGCCACCCTGGTCCCAGGTCCCAGGTCCCCTTGCCCTCTTCCAACAGCTCCTCACCTATCTGTCCTGTCCCTTCTCCCAGCCTCCCATTAATCCTTCCACCAGCTCCCAGTCTAACCCCCTGTGTTTGCTGCTGGCGCACACACAATATAGAAAATAAATGTGCCTGATTTGGAGTCACAGACGGCACAAGAGACAAGCTCCCTGCTTTGAATTCTGGTGCCTGGCCTGGATACCATTTACAGGGAAAGTCCTGCTTTGCCCCTTCAGCTCTAGACTGGAGCATAGAATCATAGAAATGTAGGGCTGGAAAGGACTTCAAGAGGTCATCTAGTCCAGCACCCTGTGCTGAGACAGGATTAAGTAAATCGAGAACCACCCTGACAGGCATCTAACTTGCTCTTAAATGCCACCAATGAAAAGGATTCCGTGGCCTAAGTAACCTGTTCTAGTGCTTAACTAGTGCACGCTGTTAGGGGGTGGGTGGGGGGTGCCTGAGGCCAAGAGCAGCGTGCACCACAGAGCCTCCTGTCCACCCGCACCCCATGAGCCGGACCTGCTGGCCCCAGGACAGGCAGGCAGACTGCCTGAGCCCCCCCCTCACCCCCAAAATCAGGAGCCACTCGAGGTAAGCCCAACCCCCAGCCCTGAGCCCCTCCAAACATTCCAAGTCCCTTAACCCCCACCTGGAGCTCCCCTCCTGCACCTGTGGAGGACAGCAAGCCAGCCACCAGGGAGGGGGAAATGTAGTGAGTGGAGGCGAGGCCTCAGTGTTCGGTTTTGAGCAACTGGAAATCTGGCAACCCTAGAGGTTATAGTTGCTGAACTATAAGTGTCTAAACTCTGATAATAAAATCTGTTTCCAGATGCTTGGTAGGAGCTTGCTAGAGCTTCACCGCTATATCTGAACAGTCTATCTGCACTGAGCATACTCCAGCCTCTCAGCTCCCACATGCTACCAGACTGCATGTGTGCGCCATCCCCACAGAGCTACTGAGCATGCTGGAGATCAGGACTTTTCCTACAACTGCAGCTCCTGGCTGCTGTGGGCCAGAGTAGAGCTGGATACGAAACAGAGAACAGGGAGCCTGTCTCTTCTATGCTCTCTATGGCCTGTCCTGCTGGTGCTCAGGCAGCATAGAAGAGGAAGGCGACACTCAAATGCAGAGAGAACAAGAGCTGGATGAGTGGGGGGAGAAAGGGGCTAGAAGAAGAGTAGATTGAGACAAAAAGCCAGGGAGAGTAGACTAGTTGGGCAAGGAGACTGCAAGCCAGGGGAGGGCCGAAAAAGAGAAAGAAGAGATTAGATGAAGATTGGGACTGCAAAAAAGGAAGGGGTAGGGAAAAGGCAAGACAAAATACAGGTTGGAGGGGGGAATGGGCAGAAGGGTCTATGCCCACCAAAGCACACTTCTCCAGAACCTCGAATGGAACAAGATTCCAGAATTTCACTGTTTTCCTGCTGTTGACAAATATCTATGAAACCCAAAAGGCAGAATATGCATTTCATCTCCTTTTGGTGCTGGTCCTCACAGTGGGTGACACTGCTAATATTCAGTTACTCCCTTTGCTCAAAGAGCAGCGATGTGTGTGATGGATCTAAAAGGTTCCAACCTGGTGATGAACCAGACGGATTTCAATGACAACACATGATGGAATTTGTTTCTTAAAATCCTATGTAATTAATCTCTAGGAAATGCCAGAGTTAAGGCTGACTGTGCAACTTTAATTCAGCTCCCTTGTGCATATGCATTTGATACGGTCTTTAATTACAATATCAAACTATTTTTTCCACAGAACCCCCACTGCCTCATTCAGTGCATAGTATGGACAGTTCTCACTGAATAAACAGCTATTCAATATTTTGTTTTATCCTTGTTGTTCAATGTGTATCCCCATGCCTTATTTACTGCACACTACTAAACCCTGCTCTGACTACAGAATTAACTTCCGTGTACACTTTTTACAGTGCAAATCACTATTATCTGAGTGTTTCACACAAGTTAACTAATTTATCTTCACAACACCTCTGTGAAGTGAGGGGGTATTGTGCCTATTTTACAGAAACGGAGCTGAGGCACACAGAGATTAAAGGTGCGAAGTGTCACAGGTTTTGGGTGCCTACTTTGAGACACCTAGAACCTGATTTTTTTCCCCCTCCCAGAGTACTTAGCATTATATAGCACGTTATATATTTAAAGCCCAGCTCCCACTGACTTCAGTTTACAGCTTGAGTGCTCAACACTTCTGCAAATCAGACCCAAGGTCTCAAGCTGGGCATCTGGAAAATGACCACCTATGGAGTGTTTGGTTTATGTGACTTGACTAGCATCAGATAGGAATTCAGTGGCAGGGGCAGGGCTAGAATACCATTCTCTATCCTAAACCATGGAGTGCTAGACTTTGCAATCTTAATGTTCTTTTAATGCAGTGTGCGCGCACAGGCAAAATATACAGATAAACTGATGAACTCCCTTCCCTTATCTCTTCCTATATCTGTTTAGTGTAATGCAGCTTTACTCCTGACACTCTGCCTCCAGCTCAGTATAAGCCAATAGAGAACAAGAATCAAACCATAAAGCAAAGATATGAGTGGATTACCATGTACAGTAAAAGTCAGTCTCTAGTAAAAGTATTTCCCATTTTTTTTTACTTCAGTTAAATTTACCTTGAGTGCTGGACTTCGCAACCCCAATATTTTTTTTTAGACTTTTTTTTTTTTAAGTTATATTGCTTTATGCAACCTTGATTCTGCTCCCCTCCTTTATACGTATTAGGACATGGATTACAAATTGCGTCTTCCTCTATTTTTCACAGGACCCACACCTCATTCACTGCTCACAATGGAGAGTACTTGGTGAATGAGGTAGGTATTTAATTTTTTTTTATTAGGTGTAAAACTTTGGATGGTGAATAGTAAAAGGACACGGAGCTGCACACACTGAAGGATGAGGATCAAAAGAAATTTTACTTTCTCCACCAGCTCTTTTATGGCAATTACTGCAATATCCAAGTGCCATACACACTATTACAGGGGATAAATTCATTTGATACACAAAAGTTGTGTTATCCCATTTTACTCATGGGAACTCAGGCAAAAAGAGATTAGGATCAAAATTCACAGAAAAAGTGTCCACTAATTTTTGAGTGATTGGGAATCCAACCTGACACCAACAGTATGTCCCCTTCCCGCCCCCCCCCCACCCACCCTTTAAACATCTTCATAGCACTTCATATATTTAAAGCATTGTATAGACATTAACTAATCAATCTTCAGAGCATCCCTGTAAGATGTGGGCAATTTTACAGATGGGGAAACAGAAAAAGGAGATGTACAGTGTGGCTTTATGCAAGTCGCATCAGTGGCAGAGCCAGGATTGTCCATAATCAAAAACTTTTAAATGAGGTAATTAAGTTTGAGCAATTGTGACATTTTCCCAAAGCAAACCCTAAACACAAAGAAATAAGTCACATTATACCTCTTAATCATGCCCTAATGCCTCCATGGCATGACAAGACTCAAATACCTTCTGCCTGTAACTGACAAAGACACTACACAAGGGAGATTAATGTGCTACACAAACATAGGCACCAACTCTGTGGGTGGAGCGCCCACAGAAAAAAAAATGAGTGGGTGCTTAGCACCCCTCAGCAGCCTGCTCTACCCCTCGCCCCACCCCCCATGCCTCCTGTCCACCAGGGTCTTATCGATCAACTCCTCCTCCTCCCCTCTCTCAGTGCCTCCCGCCCAGCACCATCAGCTGTTCTGCACCATGCAGGAGGTGCAGGGAAGGAGTGGGCGCTTGGGAGAAGGGGCGGGGGAAGGGCCTGGGGCAGAGCAGGAGTGGGAAAGAGGCAGGGCCTGGGGTATAGCAGGGTGAGCACCCCCAGGCTCCAGAGGAAGCCAGCACCTGTGTACACAAAAGCCTTATTACAAATTCATGCTCGCACCATAAGCACACAACACATTGCATAATTACCCTATGCACAAAGTTAATAGAATATTTACTGATGTTGAGTTCGTAATTTAGGTTTCCCCACACACAGGACTTGTTAAAGACTCCCCCAAGAGTCCATGTGAACATAGAGCAGCCTCCCCTCTGCTCTCCTGTCCCTCACACTCTCCTCTAGGTTCTCCTTCTTAACCCTGTCCTGCTGCTACCAGTTCTCGTCAGCATTGCTAACTCATGTATAAATCATGTGTCACGTAGTTCTGGCTCCAGCTTTCCTGTGATTTTGAGTCTCCATGTGCTCAGGATTCAAATCAAGGGACAGGCAGGGGTCCACCAGACAATTTATAATGGGAAATATGTCAACTAAACCATAGGAGTTGCTACTATAAATGGTTCAAGACAGAGACTGTTTTAGGTCTTAAACACCATACAACCTGTGGTACCATTGCAAAATATAAATCATGCTAACAGCAATACTTTTGGTAGTGAACCAGTAGCCTAGAGAGAAACTGAATAATGGAGTTACTATGAGTTTACAACTGATGATCTGAAACCCATTTATATACTTTTGACTTTGCACTGCATAAAACCCTTAATCCACCAACGTGCACGTCAGATTTTGCTGAAGTCCAGCAGCAATTTTTAAGTTTTACTGAAAGAGTCCAAGTTATAAGGCAGTGAGTTAAGTTTTTCCAATACCATGTCATATAAAAACAGAAAGATAATGATCATAGCAAAGGACTCAGTTGTTTTATTACCCTTCCCTAACAGTGGGCTTCTAGCTCTCACCACTGCAAAAGCATGGTGTTTATTACACATTGTAATTTTCCACATATCCTGTCAGAGTTTAACAGTTAATATTTGTTTTTAATACTATGAATTAAGCAATCACATTTTATTTTCCAGATTATTCATTTCTGTTGCTAGAATACTTTAACGATCTTAGCTAACAGCCATATCAACTGATTTATTTTTAATCCTAAAAATTAGTTTTTAATCCTTTTAGCAGTGACAGCACTTCAGGGTATTTAGATACAATAAAGCTTGGTCCTGGAAAAGAGAAAGACAATTGAAAATAAAGGAAAAACAAACAAACAAAAACAAACTTACTGGGATATTATGGTCCTTTCTTCCTTTATGGGAGGAAGCAACATGAGCAAGGTACTGAATAACTTTCTTGGTGTTTTCGGTCTTCCCAGCACCAGATTCACCTCTGCAAGACACATTCACACATTTTTCTCCCAAAAAATCAGTTTTAACAAGCATAGTCAGTCTTTTGTGGTAACTACCTAATTGCATTTCAGTCTCAGGCTTAGACCGTACAATGGTATTTTATTAACGGTCTGAAAGAAAAAGTGCTAACGTTTAAGGATGTATGCAGTGTAGCTGTAGACATGTCTATCCCAGGATATTAGAGAGACAAGGTGGGTAAGGTAATATCTTTTATTGGGCCAACCTCTGTTAGTAAAAAAGAAAAGCTTTCAAGCCACACAGAGCTCTTCTTCAGGTTTTGGAAAAGAACTCACAGCTTCATAGCAAAATGAATTTCCCTTTCCCAAACTTGAAGGAGAGTTCTGTGTGGCTCGAAAGCTTGACTCATCTTGTCTGTAACGTTTAAGGAAACAAATCACGAGTTTGTCATTTAAACACTTCCGTTATCCAAAATGTCTCCCTAGCACATCATTTAATTATTGGTACGTATAATTATTATGTATTAAGCATACTTTTTATAATAGTTCTTTAACACCACCAACTAACAATTCCCTAATCTTCAATTCTTGCGTGAAACAAGCATTCTTACCTCTTCTTTAAAGGATAAGAAACTGAAGCAGAGAGATTGACTTGACCAAGGCCATGGATTAATCTCTTAGAATAACAAAAATATAAACATAATGTCATAATGGCACTTCATGCTCTAAGTGCCAGATTTTCAGAAACACTGAGCTCCCACAAATCCCAGTGAAGTCAGTGGGACTGCAAGTGCTCAGTACTTTTGAAAGCCAGGCCCTAGGAGCATTAGCAGTAAAATACATCTTAACATATTGTACCATAATCAGATTCTTGGCTAGGCTGAAGCATATCTAGGATTCCAAGGAGAACACATATATTACACTTAATTTTATTGCTGTAAACAGGTAAAACATGCATTATTTTAATGAATGCTCAGCTAGGTTTGAAGTAAGATGTCTTTGGCTATGTTTGACTTATTTCAAGATGTGTCTGTAGGACACAAAATTGTAAACTGATTTTCCAGGGGAGGTACTTATTAAAGCTATATTATCTTCACATGAAACAGGACTGACACCACAAGGTTTTTTCATAGCTGTAATTTAGTTTTCAGACTATTCTACATTATAAATCTTTTATTAACGCTCACTACAAACTTAACTCAGCTGCCAAATCATAGCTATGTGAGAAGAGACTGCTGTTTGTGTTTATGAAGCATATGAAATTAAGAAGGTTCAATTACTTGGAATTGCACTGAAAAAGTGCAATTTTCTCCCATTGTTAAATATTCATTTTAGAAATCAATCCTGACATAGTTAACTGTGGAACCATTTCAAGCCTGCTACAATGTCAGTTTAGTCAATTACCATTTCTGTTACAAATAGTTTAACTGAAAACTTGTGTATGCAGAGTGTGAATTAACAATTTTTGCATTTGAAGTTTCCAAGGCAACACTCCCCCCCCCCCCCATTCCATTGCACTATATATACAGATTTAGTAGTTGTCCAAAATTTGCTTTCTTGACAGCTAATACCTTTGCAATGGTATGTTTTGTGAAATTCAGACAGCTGAAGTTTTCCTGTTCTCACATTTCAATTAACTGTTCTGTTTTTGCCAAGATGAAGTGTAGTATTTTAATACTGATTCAATTTTATAAGGGAGGATTGTGATGCTGACAGACCAAGTGCCAGCTCATTCCAAGGCCCTTAAGCCTCACTGAACACAGACAAATCCTTACTGGAAAAAACAGTCTGGCTCACCTGTACGTTAGTATTATAAAACAGGTATTAGATTTATTTTATTAAAAAAAGTAGGTTTAGACTTTATGAAATGTTTGTAAATTGCTGCATGTATTAAATCTTACCTACAATATCTGTATCCCATGTTACAAGGTAATATTTAAGAGAATTTGCTCCATAACTAAAAAGAAGTGTTTGCTCTAAAACTATCAGAAGAGAAGCATTACCAAGCGTGAAATACTAGTTGACCATAAGAGGGACCATCTTCTGCCCAACAAAAGAAGGGCCACAGACACCAGAGGAACCATTGTGAAACATCAGCGGACAAAAGACTGTTGATTGCTCCCCCACACCCATAAAGAGGACACAACCATGAGCACTCTCATCCCATCAGCTTGAACTCTGGGAGAAGGAAAAAAATCCCTGTCAAGAAGAAATCATCATCTCTATGCTGCTTGAACTTTGAGGGGCAAAGATTTCCAAGCATAAGCAAGAGTTCTCCAGTGCTTTGCCTGGGTTAGCACTAAAAGACATAGAAGCTTCTATAAACAGAAAGCTCTATATTATCTTTTGGAACCTAACTCATTTATGTGCATACGTTTACCTGCTTTAACCTTGTCAATGAGGTCTGGTCTACATTACAGAGTTTGATTGATGAAGGCAGCTTATGTCAGCTTAACTATGAACTTTCGCTCCCACTTATGCAATTATCCCTCTATGCACACCTAACTCCACCTTCATGAGTAGCATAGAGTCAAGGTTGATGTAGTTAGGTCCACACAGTGTCACTGTAGCCACCGCACTGCTTATGTAAACTGCTACTGGCTTTCAGGAGCTGTCCCACAATGCCCACACTGACCATACAATCAATACAAGCGCTCCTGGTGCATTGCCAACAGAAGAAGCAAAGTGTAAACATGCACAAATACTCCTGTTCTTTTTGCGGATACAGACTAACACGGCTGCTACTCTGAAACCTGAATATTGTTGTGATTTTTGGTGTAAGGGACCCATATATCACAAAGGCAAGGTTGCCTAGGTGGCAACACAGACAGATGCCAAGAGTTCAGGGTCCTTGAAACCTACTTAATAAGTTGGCTATTGTCTTTGGCATGAAAACAGCCTGAGAAGGAATATATCTACGGAGCTAGTTATGAAGAAGATTCTCTTTTGAGGACCAGCTATTTAATAATGGGACTTGACTGTAAGTATCAGTGTAGTCTTGTCACCAAATAAGCAACCTTGAGACTGTTTCGAGGTTCAAGTGCCCCTTGAAAGTTAGAATTTAGGCTGGACCTCTTTTATAGACTAAGCAGTATTCCAAACTGGTTCAGAGGATGCCTCTTTTATGAGTCCACAGAGTAAAACATAGGAAGGGCAAATGTGAAGACATCTGGGGTCTGTCCTGGGCACAACCACCACTTTCCTCTCTCTAATTAGCATTTCTCTTTCTGTATCTATGAAGTATCAACCCTATGAATGAGGTTATAAAAGAGAAGATGGGGCGATACTAGACTCAGTGAGTTATCTTTGTTTAATAATATTCTTAAAATGTGCCTAGTTCTATAAACCTGAAATGTTCCCAGAGAAATGCTTTGTACACTGAACCAAAAACTTTTATGTTCTGAATCAATATTAAATTTGTTGTTACCTCGGAAGAGAGACTAAGTTTTTGTTTGTTTGTTTTTTAATTCAATGAAGGGTACATTTAATATTTCTAATCTCTGAATGGAAGTTAAATTGGCAGAAAAGATTAAAAGTAGTTAAAAGAAAGTTTAGCTAAATTTTAAGTAATCCACTCTGGTGATCTAGTGAGCAGATTTTTGGGGAGTGGAGGGAGTACAATTATATTCCATAGGTCCAGTTCTAAAGGAGATTAAACACAGCCTTTTTACAAATACAATCCACAAATCAACAAATTCCTATAAAAGCCTGTACATCTCAAAGCACATGAGGCTAAAAGCTTGGAGTTTATGATGTATTCTTTTGACTAAAATGCAAGTCTGAAATTATACTTGTATAGAATGTCTCCATACAACTCCAGCTAGTATCTTATCTAATTCTTCTCGCCTTATGGCTTACAAATATGCTGAGTATTTCCTGCTGGATATGAACTGTTAGACAGTTCCGCTGTCATATACTCTACTAGAAGAAGAATTAGAAGATTTAGGAGATGAAATCCTTTTCATTTATAGGAATAAGAACATCTACATACTTCAGTTCCCCCCCACCCCCCAAGAGTGCAAATGCATGAATTATAAATTGCCCAAACAAGGTAAACTTTTAGAAATGCTTATATACAATACTTGTGAAGTGGAAGGACAGTATATAATGAAGTCAGATCAGCCTTTAAAAAAAAAAAAAAAAAAAAGCTTGGTTTTAAATACACCCCAAATCATTAGGTTACCACAGAAGTGTTAATTAAAAACCCTTATGGAAAATCCTGGGCCTACTGAAGTTAACAATGAGAGCCTTGCCATTGAGTTCAATAGGGACAGGATTTCACCCCTTGGCCTTAAATCTCAGTTCCACTCATTGAACTAAAAGTGAGACCCACTCTCTCCCACAGTTTTATAAAAGCAAATGCAAACAAACAGCAACTCTGATTAATCGGCTCCAAGTTATTGCTTGGCAATGTGCCTATTTTGACGAATCTGACAATGTATCTTTTAAATAAATATAAATATATGGAGATATACCTCTCTCATGGAACTGGAAGGGACCCTGAAAGGTCATTGAGTCCAGCCCCCTGCCTTCACTAGCAGGACCAATTTTGTCCCAGATTCCCTAAGTAGCCCCCTCAAGGACTGAACTCACAATCCTGGGTTTAGCAGGCCAATGCTAAAACCACGGAACTATCCCTCCCTTGCTCCCTCCCATTAATAGACAGTCAAATCCTCCAACTGAGGAGTGGATGTCTCTGTTCCACTACTATCACCTTAATATCTATGTTACATGGCTAGGCCACTGGTCAAACAGATTTATTTATTGACAGATGCATAGAACATCCAGAATTCAGCTCCTTCAAGAGAGTGGCTCTATCCTTCTAGAGACAGAACTGTCAGAACACAGTCCTCCTGTTTTGAAGTTGTTGCTGCAGCTGCCTGAACAATTTATACTGAAGCACTTCAGACTAGCTTCTTTAACCCATCAACTCACATTCAGAACAGTATGTCATGAACAGAGGTTATTTGTTCTACTCCTGCTAGGATTCAGAGAGTGAAAGCTAAGAAATGTTACGTAGCACTCTAGTGCTTGATTTCTCTGCCTATCAAGCCTCAAGCTCCCTAGTCTGATCTTTGAAGGCAAACCTAACCAAACAGATTTTAAATGCAGACACTTTTACTTTGCTGGGGAACAATACAAAGACAAGACATTACTGGGGGAAAATGTATTCTTCACCTTACACTATAAAAAGTCCCTGTGTAATCTGCAACTGGCTTGACTTAAATTCTGCATTGTGTGTTACAGCAGCACCCAAGAGTCCCCAACCGAGATCCTGATCTCATTACACGAGATACAATACATACATGTAGTAAGAGGTAGTCCCTTCCCTGAAGAGCTTACAATCTAAGAGGGCAAGACAGACAAGGTAAGTAGTTACTTGCCCAAGGCAACACAGCAGATGACATAATTAAGGATAGAACCCAAATCTTCTGACTCCCAGTCTGGTGCCATATACATTAGACTATGCTGCCTTAATTTTGCCAATATTTCAATTTATTCTTCAGACAGAAAATTCTCTATCTCTGGGCACAATTCTCTTCAGGATGATGTACAATAACATTGTGCTAGTGTGTATCAGTAACAAAATTGTGCAGTACATTTCCACAAACAGCCACGTTCCCTTATTATAAATAGGAACCACCAGCAACTGTATCCAAGTCTTGAGATATCTTCTGGTTTCAGCCTATCTGCAGCCTGCGGAAGCAACACTACTTCAGTCTACAGTGTAGATATTTTCAGGGTTCCTTTAGCAACCTCTTAAATTCTAAGTTAAAAAACCAAGAACAAAAAATGCTTGGCTTTTGGAGCACAATTCTGTGATTCCACAGTTAAAGGTCTTGCCACAGAGTAAGTGGGGCCACAAATATAGTAGTAAATAGTAAGAAGCTTCTCGGAAGAAAGGAAGGCCAGTAGCAGAGATTCTGGAGGGGTTACTGTGGAATACACATCCAGAGAGGTTAGACTACTCTACCTGAGCTGAAAGCTAGCTCAACAGCAAAAACAAAGCTTGATTAAAAACCTACGAAGACCATCAAAAACTATGGACCTGAGAGAATTTAAAGTTTTATCATGCTCTCAAATATGCATCTCACGAAATCACCCACTGAATTCCCACTCCTAAGGATGTGGCCTGACAGCTATTCATTAATGGAGTGGTCCCCAAACTGCAAGGTGCATCCCTCCATTGGGGGCAGAGAGGGGATGGAAAAAGTAGCAGTCCCGCCATACTTCCAGCCCTGCTCCTCCCGCAAGCCAGATCCACCCCCAGTCCCACTCCAGTGCCAGCCCCACTCCAGCCCAGCCCTGTCTCATTTCCTCTCCAACCCCAGCTCAGCTCTGCCTCCAGCTCAAGCTCTACGGCTGAGGAAGCCTTGGCTGTGCAGTAATGGAGGGGCACAGACAGATTCCATTAATGGTAAGGGAGGCATAACTAGAAATGTTTGCACACCACTGCATTAATGTCATGCTGGTGCAGTGGGGACCTTGCTGACTCTCACTGCTTGACCATATGTGTGTGCTACTGTGCTGCATTAAGATTTAGGTCAGACAGCAATGAACTCTAGAACTGACACACCCCAAAACAGCCTTGGTGCTTAGTGGAGGGCTCCCCCCCCCCTCACCAGTCTCTCTGCTGCAAAGTAATAAAGCACCATTCAGTTAAGATAGGCAGCTGAATGAGGGGTGCTTTTGAGGGGCTGGGGGGGGGGGGGGGGACGACTGTGTCACAGCCATGTTAAGGTTGCCCAACGCTTCCCGCTACAAGCTATTTCAGTTGCTTTTAACTTTGCCAAGCTAACCATTCAGGCTGAAGTTCCCCATGCTAGATGTCTGCTTCAGACCAAATTTTATAAAGTTTCAGACAAAACAGTGCCGCTGTTTCTCAGAATCGCCAAAACTGGGACAAGAACAACTCGCTTGAAAGCAAGGGGCTCTTCTAGTGGCTAGACCCACTGCAAGAGAAAGGATGACCAGTGTTGCTTGCTACCTGCTCTTTTGCAGGTTTTTTTCTCGGTCACAAGTTTCCCCAGAAAATATAGGAACACTGCTTCACTCTGACAAGTTTCAGAGTAGCAGCCATGTTAGTCTGTATCCACAAAAAGAACAGGAGTACTTGTGGCACCTTAGAGCCTAACTTTACTCTGAAACACTGAGGACAGGAAGCACCTTACCTCAGAGATGATGGGATCCCTTATATATTAGGCACCAAAAGCACATGGAAGCATGTACCAAAAGTCTGCTGGTACCGGTAAAGTAGATGCAGAAACAACTGCAGTCACAGGTGCTTCTTTAGTGGTGGTTGTGCAAAATAAGCTTCCTTGCTAGCTCCTATCAGAGAAATAACTGGGTGGAGCCTTCAACTACTAGAAACAATTGGAGAATTCAGAAAGCAAGGCCTGTAGATAAAGGATCATCATAACTACCTGCCTACATCTGCTGGAAAGTGAGAGGTACACCCGAGTATCTGGACTGGTTCAGAAAATCCAAGAACTGGTTTTTTACTATTTATAGTTCTCCATTTCATCTTCTCTTAGATGGTTCACATCTTTTCATACCAGTTGTCAGGGGAATGTTAGGAAGCTGGAACCCAGCCAGAGGTTGTACACTGAAATGCTTGGTATTTGCTGCTCTTGTCATTTTAGATGCAAACTCAGTTTCTTCTCCATCCTACCACTCCCATCTGAAGCCAATTCAGAATATATACCCTTGTATGGCTTCATGCATCTGTAAAGTGACCATTTATCAAGCCTAGTCACCATTTTCAACGGAATACCATAAGCTTGTGGTAAGGTTCTCAAATTTAGAATGCCAGCAAAAAAAACTTATGCTTTCATATTTTAACACAAACAGAATCCTGGAGCTAAAAACAACAAGTGTGGGAGAGGCTTGAGCATTTCTCACAGAACCCTAGTATCCCATATGAGGAATCTCTTCATTTCAGAGTCACCGGTCTGGAACAGATTGGCACACTCACCCATTTAACTATAAAGGGCAACAGCAAGAGTACAAGAAGTTTTGTCACCTTCCTTAAACTCAAGCATCTGGCATTTCCTCCTCATCTGAGGCCCACATTTCCTATTTCAGTGTGTATTTACATTTTAGGGTGTTATAATATTAGTATAATTACTACCATTTCTCAGCAAGAGTGATGTTGATGTTGGGGCAGTGTGTTTATAACACTGGTAGCTACCGAAGACAGGACTCAAGACATATTACCTACCATTTCTGATTAGTACTTAGTGTTGGTAGCAACAGTGTGTTGGCACCATTGCCAGAAAATAGGTACTGGTTTTCCTAAACTAGACAAACCCAGAGTCTAACACCACTATGGTCCCCCATTAATCACTGGCATTTTTAACCAACTGGGGGATGCTATAAATGGATATAGAAGATAAATAAAGCTTGCTCCTGAGAGTGGTCAGTTAATAATCCAAGGGAACTGAACCAAAAATTCCAATCAGCACTAGAGATCCCCAGGTCCCTTCTGAATCATTTACTCTCCCAGGAATGACCAACCTACCTGCAGGCAAAACCATGTCCAGCATACAATGGAAGGTAGAATTAGAAGAAATCTTATCCACTGAATCATCCTATCCTACCTAAACCAATGATGAAATTATATATCCAAATATCACCCAAAACCTTAGATTTTAAATAGGTAGGCAACAGAAGGAGAGACAGGCTGGATAGAACTTCATAAGCAAATCAACCTTCAATGGTCTTTTCCCTGGCAGCACACTAGCTTTAAAGGACAATTTTTTGGGCAAGGGGAAGGCTGATGTTTGTCCATGTTAGGAAAAGCCATTGGCAGTTCTCAAAGTATCAAACAACTCTTGAGATTTCTCTGATTGGATGTTTCTCTCTCTACAATGTTATAAGGGGCTCTTGGAATGACAAAGTCATTTGGTGCCAAAGACATCACTTTGTGAGGTGATGAGAGGTCTTTTGGTGGCAAGGCAGGTCACTGGTGTTGCTTAGCCCCCAGATCTGGTTCTTCCTATCTGCAATAGGTGGCCTGGCTAGAGAAGATGATAGGTAAAGTGACCTCTCGAGCATAGAGATTGAATCATAACCGATTGAGATGTCAGACCCCCATAAGCCCAGTAAGACCACAGCAGCATAAGGTAGGGATATGGTACAATAGCTTGATATTGGCCAGTCCAATAGCATTCCTGTCAGGGTGGATTTTCAGTCCTGTATGTCAGGACTCTGTGGCACCATAGAGAAGAGAGTTCCCTGTTTGAGGATTGAGAGAACACATGCAATGGAGAGACTGACTTCCTCTCTGGGCAGTGCATTCTCAGTACAGATAAATACCTCTGCCAGTGACTTAGGTTCACTTGGGGGCACACTGTGCTACAGATCTCAATGCAGAGAGGTGCAACCCCAACTCTGGGACTGGTGCCAGAGAAGTATTACTCTGTGCTGTAGGCTGCCCTTCTTCACCAGCCTTTGGCACCATGCGGGGCTTGGTGGATTTGCATCCAGAGGCTTTTCATGATCAAAATTTTGTGACACTATACAGAGTTCCATTCGGGGTCTCAGCCCTCTGTTTGGAGTGGCCCCCCTTAGCCCCAGATTCTGGTAGTAGAGGTGTTTATGTCCTCTTTGGTGCCTATGTCTGTGAAGCCATGTGGTCTGCTTTGGCACCAGGGGCATATGTGCTGGTGCCAGGTCTTTCTTTTGCAGTCTTCTCTGCTGTGGTCTGGTCTTGGGGGGGGGGGGTCACTTGTCTGCTAGATTGAGCACTGGATAAAGTTGGGTTTTCTGCTGTTGAGTGGCAGGTGTTAAAGTCTCTTCGGTTCTTGAGGAGACTAATAGATTGCCCCAAGAGGAGGAAGCTTTAGCTGCACGTTTTGTGCATACCCAAAGAGAAATATAGACAAACATCTATTCTAAACAAGAGAGGAATTAGTCCATTTTGTCCATCTTTTGAGGGATTTGTCCATCACCGGACTGGAAGGACCTGAAACCCGCAGGTTTCAAATCCACCATTTTGAGGAGTCTGGGGGGGGAGGGGAGAGGGGTGTCTGGCAGCCAATATTCAGTTCAGACAGGCATCACATCAGCAGAGCAGAGAAGTTCTGAAAATTTTTGAGGCATGGAGAGATTTAGTTGGAGTTAAGAACTACCAGGTTGGACACTTGCCAGTTTGTCTTACTGACACAGGCAATAGAGAGAACTTCAGAAACACAGGTAAGTTCTTTCAATGGTTAATGAACATTACTGTAAAAATCTGCACCTTATTTCCAGATGGAATCTGAAGCTAGACAAGATCAAACTACCAGATCTTGTTATGATTAAAGAGCTATCAGAGATCTCCTCGCCACGTAGGTACTTTTAGATCATCAAGTCACCTCTTAACTTTCTCTCAGAAAAGTTAGAGATGGAGCTTCTAAAGTCTCATATAAAGATATGTTTTCCAGACCTCAAGTCAAGCTCTGTCCTAAACATGCTTTCTAATTTTGAAAGTTTTGATATGTGGACCAGAACTAGACCGTATTCCAGTAATTAAATTACCAGTGCCATATACAGAGACCACACCACCTTACTTCTACTACTTTGTATTCTGCTGCTTATACAGAGGATCATATTGACCTTCTTAACCATTTGCACATGTGCTTCCAGTGCAATGCTGGAGTTATCTGCTACGACCCCTAAGTCCTGTTCAGTATGACTGCAATTCCAAGATCCAGTCCATCTTGCAAGTGTCACCTACATTCATTGTTCCCAGATGCACGACCCTGTATTTGACTGTATTAAGACACACCTTGTTTAAATGAGCCCATTTCAAGTCAGCCTGTAGAACCAATCTACCTCATTATTAATTCTGCAACCACGTGTGTCACCTGCAAGTTTAGTAGTAATTTTATATTTTCTTCCAGATCATTAATAAAGATACTGAATAGCAATAAACCAAGAACCTGTGGGACTGCACCAGGAATATCCTCACTGAATGAGGATTCCATCTACAGTTACTTTTTGAAATTTACTAGTTAGCCAGTTTTTAATCCATTTAATGTAAGCTATATATTGATTTTGTGTAGTGCTACACTGGAGAGGCTCCCACTGAACTTCAGTGGCAGCTGCTGGGTTGTCTGCTCCTGCTAGGAAGCAAGACATGGGAGCTTCCAGTCATCAAAAGCAGGACAAAGGGTTTATTCTTGCTTTGGGGGACATTGTCCTAAAGCTGTCCTCCTCATAGAGGGAGCTTTTCTGTTTTGTAAAACAATAGTCATTTGAACACTACTGGCCCTAACCCACTTTTCAATGAGAGGGTGAAGGGTAGCCCTACATTTGGAATGTACCATCTCCCACCCTGGGAAAACCCAATCCTTCTCCAGCTTCTCAGATATTACTTTATAGGCTGGAAAATATTAGACTTTTTGCTTCTGGTTGATAGGCAGGGATCCAGTCTGTTAAGCTTTGGGTGCCCTAGGGTGACCTACAAGCACATGTGTCCTGGAACAAACATTTGTGGTAGTGTCCAAACTATCCTTCACAGACATGTTACCTATAATGAGTTAATTGGTAATCAAATTGGAGATAGGAAAGCTAATATAAACAAGCCCTTAGGAGAAATGTTTTGAAGTTAAGTAAATCACCTGGCTGGTAGGTTAAAAGACATGGTGCTGTGACTGACAGGGAAGATTGTAAATTAGCTAGAAGGACCTTCAAATGTTAACTCACTCAGGGGAGGCCAGAAACGAAGCCCAACCTAAACTATTAGCTAGCTGAAAAGAGATAAGAAAGTAAAGAACCAGTTTCTTCACAAACTTATTTGCGAACTTATTTGTGGGTTCTCACTTTTTTGTTTTTAAAATGTCCAAACAATATCTCCTTGCACTATATGCCACCAAAAATATAGGATAAATTACTTTTTTAAAAAAAAAAAGTCTTAGTTTTGTGAATTTTAAAGTTGAACCTGCCAAGTAGGCAACTGATTCTTTATTGTAGTTATTCAGTTAGCTTCTACACTTTGAATAGTTACAGTATGGTTTAACATTATCAAAATATTAATGATCTATAAATTAGAGAGATTCATTTGTTCGATTTATGATGTGTTTTTGTTTAAGATATTATGCTTATTGAGTGGTAAATGCTATTTTAACACTTTCAGTAAGTTGATAGTGGGACAAAGTTCAAGTGCACCATTTTATGAACGAGTCAACATCTCTATACCAGACTAGATTAGTTTTTATATTACGTGTTATAATGTTACAAGCAGCTAAGAGATAAACATGAAGAGTAATCTATCCCGGCAATAGTAGTGAAGTTCCTTGAACTAATCACTAATATGGTAAAAAACAGCCAACTTATTTTGTTTACTTACGTGCAAAGAATTGATTGGTCCTCACGGTCTGCAAAACAAAGAAAAAAGAATATAGATTGTGATTTTGCTCTGATATTTTGTTGTAATTGCAAGCTACAAAGTTATATTAAAAAGGACATCCAGAAACTTGAACTTTTCATAATTCAGCAATTAAAAAAAATCAATTATGTTTGATAGTGTGGTCTTTAAGTAGCATCCTGAAGTTATTTAATTTTGGGGTGGGGGGGAGGGAATGTTTTTCAGCTCCTTGTTTATGTTTATAAAGGGTCTTCTTTTCAGCGAGAAGCGAGACTAGTCAGGGAAACAATTAAATGGTCTATATAGAAAGTGCTGGCCACTGCAGACTAAACTAAATTAAATATTCTATACAAAATTATTTTCATTTTAGTAATTGAGATTTTGTTTAACCATATAGTAGAGAAAATGAAACTAGTTGAAACTTTTAGTGTTTTATGTTCCCTACACAGTCTTCCAGATTCACTGGCCACAAACAAGATTTTAAGTACTGGGAAACAGCAAGAACATCTGCAGCCAATATGATAATTCCCAGCTACAGCTTTTTCCTGTGAACATGCAAGCTCATAAGTGCTGTTTTAATTCAATTTATTCAAAAGAAAGAGAGAGTTGCCAACAGGATGCCTAGCAAGATATAGAACAGAAGTGAACTGTGCAACGTGATATTGCTCAGCACACAATATACACTACTGTGCATTGAAAAGAATGCCTGAAGGACATGCACTATTAACTGTGAATGGTTCTCTTGCAAGTTACAGCATCTTTACATACTCCATTTCAATATATGGTCCTTATACTTCATATGAAGTGTTTTTCAGAAGAGCTGTTAAAGATTTTTTCTGGTCTTTCAGTTAGTTAAAGAATTCCCCCCCCTCAACTTTTTCAGTAAGCTCAGCATCTCCTCATGCCTATGAGCCCCCTGCCATACACACACTTCTCTGAAACTGGTTCTACAGCCATCTGCATAATGATCACTGAATAACTGGTAGTCATCTACTGCAAACTCATGAGGGAATTTCAGTAGAATTATTTTTTATTTATGAGTAATTGTTAAGGTTAAGATTTTATCATGGACAGATCACAGGCAATAAACAAAATTTCCCAGTGGCTTTACTAAAAATAACTGGGGGGCGGGGTGTCACGCATGCGTGAATGACAGCTAGAACAGCTCCAGCTGCAGACACAGGGGTGTGTGCACAGCTGCAACCCCGGCCAGTGCCATAAGGCAGGGGCATATGGCTCCATCTGTGGCCCTAGAGGGCAGTGCACAGCTCCAGGCTCGGCAGAAGGGGAGTGGGTGGCACACAGTTCTGGCTCCCGACCCAGCTGTGGGGCAGGGGAGCAGAGCCCCAGCACCAGGGGGCACAGTCCTGCAGCCCCATCTGCAGGGTAGGGGTGCACAGTCCCAGCTGAATCTGAAGAAGTCACGGAGGTCTGGTAAAGTCACAGAATCTGTGACTGCTGTGACCTCCATGACTAAATCATATCCTTAGTAATAATAGCGAATTCCACTGCAAACAAGTCAACCTTATTTTGTTTGAACGTAAGGTTCAAGACTAAGGGATTATACCCCTGATCCTTCCAGAATAAGACCAATACCATGTTTCAAGGGTTCTCATAAGGTCCCTTTTCTGTCCTTCAAAAAAAGTCAAGTGACATTCTTTAAACCTTTGAGATCTTTATGAATTGCTGGCCATGCATGACACACTAAGTAGGAGGACCCAGAAAAATGCATCAAACAGCAACAGATAACTGATGTTCTTTCTAGGGAGAGCAGTTCTGGACTTGAAGCACTAAAGGTGGACAGGCAGGAGGACAATTATGTTGCTGTGAAATATGTGATTCCTCCCTTCTTGCCATCCCTCCTCCCCACCTTCCCCTGGAATCCAATGATTCCACTTAGTGGATCTGAAGTCTAGACATATGCTATTTTTTTTAAAAATGGGATAACAGTATAACTCAACTGTGTCTTATCTGCTGTGAGAAGCAAAAGTAAAATTTTGTTGGGTTTGGATAGTTTTGGCCAAGGACTTTTAGGAGCTGGACTCCAAGATACTAAGTATAGAGGAATATGAAATAAAAACCCTAGTCACCTACCCAAATCATATAAATTAATTTTATAAAGCTTTCATGTACCAGCTAGTACCGTTACTAGTACTGAAGCAGAATAGCCAGCTGTCTCCTCTAAAGAAAAGAGACTCAATCAGAAGGGAGCAGTTGACCTGTTTTCTCTGTTACTCAACTAGGATATACACAACACAAGAATCCAAAAAGGGTCCTTGGAACTTTTTCTATGACAGCCTGCCCACCTGACACCCCCCTGCCCAAAAGACAAGGAAAAAAAGATGATTGTTTCATCTGTATATTTGAGTTATAGATTTAGTGCCTTCAGACCCTTCCTGCAATAAAACATGTTACTCAGATTTAGGAAGCCCAGATGTATATTGCAAGTCATTGGGGTAAGAGACCCATTTCAAAACTAATTAGAAGATCCGTAATACACAGGGCTATCTGCAAAAGACTACTAAGAGATAATCTAAAAATCTATTGTTTAGCTTTCATATCTAATTTTCCATGAGACAAAAGATGGCGAGACACCCCCTAAACTGCTTTTGGAAAGAGTTGGACTAGGTACCTGGACTAGTCAGCAGTTTAAGCAGACCTATTTGCATATCTCAATCAAGGTTTACTGGATTGGGAGGCTACTACACAGGCTGTGAGACTCTGCAAATTGCTGTCCCCTACCTAAAGAAGCTGAAACCAAAACCAAACCAGGGACACTTGCCCTTGATTTAAAGCTAAGTGACTTTTTAAGGTTGAAAAGTAAAAACAAGCACCAGGCTAATCTGATTGAACTTGACTGCTTGTCTGCTATATATTGAGAGTGGTTTGTACATTAAAGTATTATCTGAAATTATAGAGGCATGTGGCTTTTCTTGGCACTGCATGAAAAGTTACAGCATGTGGGTATAAATGTATCTCTGTATACAGGGAAAATGTTCAAACACCCAAATCAGGATGTGGATTTTCCAGTGTGTGGGGTGGGTTAGAAATCCAGTAAATCACTAGATGTCTACACAGAATAAAACTGATATCCCCAGTGAAAACTAAGTATGAAAGAACTTTGAAGTCTTTAAGCTCTGAAGTCTAAGTTTAGTTCTATTTTTTTTGTCTTGTATTGTCAAACTGAAGATGTGAAATCACTACTTGGAAATATCTGCCTGATTTACTTCATACTTCCCAAAAAGTTAGCATATAGCATGCATGCAACATTTCATGCTACAGGAAGATTTTTATTTGTTGTCCAGGGGTGGTGAAAAATGGGCTTAAAATGGTGGGCTTGAAAAGTGGTCTTAAAACTGCAAAGTGGTACCACAACGTATAGCAGCTGTTGGTTTTCCTAAACCAGTTCTCTTCTGGCTTCCATTCTATGCCTCAAGACCCATTCCTTTGCTTCACTGCTTGCAAAAGTAGAAGCCTGTACATAGTACAAAGGCTTCTTAAAGCAAACACCTCCCACACCAAGTACGAGGATGGTTGTAAAGACACAGCTTCAATTTAAAATCCTGACAATGCTCCTGGTTGAAAAACACATGGATTTAAAGAGCTTTTCAGGTGCTAAATACAGTATTTAGTCTCTCCTTGTATTTGCTTCTTTGCTACCCCCATTGAACAATTCCAGTAGAAGGGGATCAAGCAGTGCCAACTTGTTTGCAAGAATTCTGATGTACTGTTTGTGGCAGGTTGGGATGGGAGATATTCTCTAATTCTAGCCATATTCAGTGTACCAGGAGCACACATTAAAGTGAAGGCAGAATATCAGGTATTAAAAATATCAGATGCACAAAAACAGATACATAGCATGGCCCTTCTTCCAATCATTCCTCATGGGCCCAAACAGGGCCTGTATTACCCACCAAGGAACATGACTTTTACCAAGTGACCATGTAAGACACACTTTGAAATTACAGGCCCAATCCTGCAGACACTTGCAAAGTTTGGTGATTGTGGGTCTACTTGTATTGAGTTGGCCAGATGTGCGCTTGCAGGCCTGGGACTCAATTGCCTTTGGTAGAAAGATAGAATCACTAACCTTACTGGAAGTGCTCCTGCACCCATTGTGACTAGCCCTTATATTTTCAGTGCTCTGGCTACATGGATGCTCCATGGAGAAATAAGATATGCAGGAACAGTTACAGATCAGAAGAGGTCTCTGCACATATTGGCATGTTAATTATCAGAAGCCTAAGAATGGTCATACAGAGTGATATCACCGGTCCATTTAGCCCAGTATCCTGTCTTCTGACAGTGGCCAGTGCCAGATGCTTCAGAGGGAATAAACAAAAAAGGGCAATTTCAGGTAATGCACATCCCCTGTAGACCAGTCCCAGTTTTTGGTACTCAGAAGTTTAGGGACATCTGGAGCATGGGGTTGGATCCCTGACCATCTTGGCTGACAGCCATATCCTCCATTAATTTACCTAAATTCTTCTTTAATCCAGTTGAAACCCAGTTTTGGCCTTTACAACATCCCCTGGCAACAAGTTCAACAGGTTGACTGTACACTGTGTGAAGTACTTCCTTTTGTTTGTTTTAAATCATCATCTGACTGTTCATTTCATTGGGTGACCTCTGCTTCATTTGTTATGTGAAAGGGTAAATAACACTTCCCTATTCACTTTCTCTAGACCACTCATGATTTCATAGACCTCTATCCGCACCCATCCCTTTTCTAAACTGAACAGTCCCAGTCTTTTTTAATCTTTCCTATCATGGAAGCTGTAATATACCCCCAATAATTTTTGTTGCCCTTCTTTGCACTCTCTCTAATTCCAGTATATCTTTTGGTGCCCAACACTTATCTTTTTTGACTGCTGCTCCATAGGGAGTGGATGTTTTCAAAAGAAACATTCACAATGACTTCAAGATCTCCTTCTTGAGTGGGAACAGCTAATTTAGATCCCATAATCCCAACTATCCATACAAAATTATGTTTTCCAATGTGCATCACTCTGCACTTAACACTGAATTTCATCTGCCATTTTGGCACCTAGTCACCCAGTTTAGTGAGATCCCTTTAACTCTTTGCAGTCAACTTTGGACTCTATCTTGAATATTTTTATTGTCTGCAAATTTTGCCCTGTCACTATTTACCCCTTTTTCCAAATCATTTATGAATATGTTGAATAGCATAGGCCCCAGTACAGATCCTTGGGAGAGACAGCTATTTATCAGTCTCCATTCTGAAAACTGACCATTTATTTCTACCCTTTGTTTCCTGTCTTTTAAACTGTTACTGAGCCATGAGAAGACCTTCCCTCTTAACTCATGACTCTGCTTTGCTTAAGAGCTTTTGGTGAGGGATGCTATCAAAGGCTTTCTGAAAATCCAAGTACACTATATCCACTGAATCACCCTTGTCCACATATTTGTTGACTCCCTCAAAGAATTCCAATAGATTGGTAAGGCATGACATCCTGTTACAAAAGCCACATAGATGAATATAATGGGGAAGAGTCAATGTGTCTGATAATTATGTTCTTTACCATCACATCAACCAATTTGCCAGGCACTGAAGTTAGGCTTACCAGCCTGTAGTTGCCAGGATCACCACTAGAGAGACATTAGCTATCCTCCAGTTATCTGGTACAGAAGCGGATGTCAGCAATAGGTTACATACCACAGTTAGTAGTTCTGCAATTTCATATTTTCATTCCTTCACAATTCTTGGGTGAATATCATCTGGTCCTGGTGACTTAGTTAATTTATCAATTTTTTCCCCCAATACCTCTTCTATTGATACCTCAATCTGGGACAGTTCCTGAGATGTGTCACCTAAAAATAAATGGTCCAGATGTGGGGGGATCTCCTCCATATCTTCTGCAGTGAAGACCTGTACTAAGAATTCATTTAGCTTCTTCTCAATGGCTTTGTCTTCCTTAAATGCTCCATCAGCACCTCATTCCTCCAGTGGCCTGGCCTCACTGACTCTTGGGAAGCTTTATGCTCCTTTCTATTTTCCTCATTAAGATTTGACTTCCAATTTCTATATGATGCCTTTTTGCCTCTAACCGTTTCCTTTTACTCTGCTGTTTACCCATATTGGCTATTTTTTGGTCCTCTTTCTGTTTGGAGGGAGGGGGGCATACATTTAAAAATACCATCCTAGAGGCTCAGCTTAAATGTTTTCTCCATGCAGTCTGCAGGCATTTCACCCTTGTGACTGATCCTTTGAATTTCTGTTTAACTAGCTTCTTCATTTTTGTGTAGTTCCCCTTTTTGAAGTAAATGCTACTGAGGGGGGATTATTTGGCATTCCCTCCCCCCACGAGGATGTTACATTTAATTACATTATGGGTCGCTATTACTGAGCGGTTCAGCTATATTCACCTCCTGGACCAGACCTTGTGTTCTATTTAGAACAAAAAAATCAAGAATTGCCTCTCCCCTTGTGGATTCCAGGACAAGCTGCTCCAAGAAGCAGTCATTAGAGCAGAGAATGGCTGAAGGCCAGAATTTCTAACGAACTACTTCTGTTCCTCATTCAAAGTACAGTTCAGTAATCTTTAAAGTTAACTGCCCTCTCAAAAGGTTGTGGAAAGTGTCCAGATACCAACAACTACCATGTACCACCACAACTAGCTAAACGAGAAATTCTTGTAACCATTTTAAATGCATCCCATTTTAGATTAGTCTCAAATAAATATCACAATGATGATATGAGGCATGTTACTATTTTTCCCCCCCATCTGAATAAATCAATCAATACAGCTATTCTTTCATAAGCTTTCAACAAGGCAGTGGTTTCTATTACACAGAAAAAGACATATTGTAAGTGTATTGAGTACGTTAGCCACAGGCAGAAGTCAAACGCTACAATTTAGCAATACTTTTTTATGACTTTTATGGAAGGCAGAGATGCGAGGTATTAAACATTTATAGGACAGTTTGAATGTCTGCACAGAGTAGAATGCTTATAGCTAAAGAGCTTCCTCTGTTTGTAGCGAAAACTGATACTAGTTGTACTCATGCTGCTGTCACCAAGAGTAACAACTTTAGGGAAAGCAACCAAACATGAATTGGTGTTATAGCCATTTCGATGCAGAATTGAAAAAGGCAGCTCTGCTGCCAATAAATAGTTACATATCCCACAAGAAATAGGAATTTTTTACAATTGTGAGCACACTATCACAGATACTCTAGAATTTCATTAGTTTGTACTGACAACTAAAAGATTAGAAGTTTCTGAAATTTACAAGCTTCCCACAATGGCTAGACAAAGACTTGTGTATTTTCTGTGATTTCAGTAGCTAAATCCATGTGCCAAAACAAGACTAACAAAGAAGAGACACCACTAAAATCTGAACGCTATTTTATTAGTTCTTTTAGAAGAAAAAACTGAACAGATGACAGTTCTGTTACTCATTTACCAGTGAGCTAGTGGCAAGTATCTTTCAGTTCTAAAGATAAGTGAAGCGCTTTCCAGTTTGACCTTATTTTCGCTACAGAAAGTAATTTGATGATTACTATACAACTGAGTACTGTAGTTATCTTTAGTGTTTCAATAGCAACGGCTATAAAAGGCAGACATTTGTTTTTTAAAACTATACATAATAGTGGCAAGACATTGATCTATTAAAATTTGCTGCTACAAAATATATTTAAGGGAAAAATTTCTGCGAGACTAGCTCTTACATATTACTTAACGTTCTAAAGCAATCTCAACTCAAATCAAAATTGTAAAAATCAAAGTTGCGATTTACTATCTTGATTTTACAATCTAAATTAGTGTTTAGATTACAGAAAACGCCCCAGAAAACTAAAATTTGAAGCACAATATAGAAGACTGCATTTTCACTACACTATTGTAGATATGCCACAAAATGCTGCAAAACAGCTGCAAGCTTCCTGCTGGAGCTCTTGAGTATGTGACTTGTTAAACATTTGTATTACAATTTCTTTACTTGTAAAAGTAGTATTTATTTACTAGAACTCTGAAATCAAGTAAAATGATCCTACAGCTACATTTTCCCTTTAAAATGAGAAAAATTGACAATTTCAAAATTTAATTTTGGTAAGTCTTGATAGATCCCTACTGCATGTTAAAAGCAGTGGTAGTTGGAAATCAGCAACACAGATCTCAGTCTTTTTAGGCAAGGATCTACAACATATACCTGTCAGTATTAGATAGATTTTCATAATCTACAAGAAGGATTGTAAAACCTTACCATTCTGTCAGAAGTTGACGTTTTACAATCCTTGTAGATTTATTTTAATACTGAACGTTCAAATGACATTCCAGTGCAGTTAGTCTCTTGTAGTTGGCTACGGTGGCTTAGGTGAGAATTCATGTAAAATTCTTCAGTTTGAAGGAAGACAATTAGACTTCAGACTGTAAAATATACAATTTGGGGATTCCCTTCCTCCCCCTGTAGAATAGATAAGGTACAACAAATAGTTTCTAAAAATATTTAGAATTATGGTCATTTTTTGCCACTATTTTTTCCTAACTTTATTTTTTCATCATTTTACAGTTTTCTCTTTCAGAGAGTGTCACAAAGGATTACCATCTTTCAAAATGGCTACCACCTCCCATTGTTCTCAAATCTGACTGAGGCCACAGGTTGCCATCAGCTAAAAATGCCCTTTTTTAAAGTGTCAATCACTTCCCCATGATCCACAACTAAGCTCCTTTCAAAGAAGATGGGCAGCCCACTATGCAGTCAGGAGACACTAGCCACTTTTGCTAGGGCAGCTTTTGGCTTAAAATGGAATACCGCAAAGAATTGCCAAGACAGAATATTCTTCAGCTTTGTTACCTAGTTGATGGGAATGGAGCAACCATTAATCCTAAAAATGTATCTTCAGTTGTAGCCTATAACTACAGCTTCATTGTATGAGAAGTTTGAACTATTTTGTTACTGAAATTATACAGGGTTTGATGTCTAGTTGTTTGTAAAGTGCATAAAAAGAATCCTCAGTTTATTCTACCCTGGCTACTACTTTCACACCAGAGGCCCTCTGTTGGGCAAACAAAAAACCCAAAAACTGACTCCTTGCTGGAGGACACTCTGCTTAACCTGTACCACTCCCCCGCTGTCTTTAACAGTAAGGTAAAGCAAAAAGAAAATCCAGGCAGGGCAGGGACAAGGCTGACATTGCATGGAGAGAATTCAACTGCTGGCTCATCAGGAGTAGCCAACTGAGCCCAACTCCTTTTCCACACAGGAGTAACAAATTTTCCTGTAACACACTAGTAAGATTTATCTAGTTAAGGAGTCTATTTGTAGAATTCCTCTGTTTATTCCAGGACAGAGAGAGTTTTCCCTCCTCCAGTTCTGCATTCAAACAGTCCCCTATAGGAGACTCCGAACATCTGTTTTTAATAGCAACTGTTCACGTTACAAATTTCAAGAAATGGAGTAAGATTTTTATCTGCCAGTTTCATGCTTTCAGTTAGTTCATCTTAGTACTGGGATAAATGTTTATTTAAGAGCTATGACCACAGTAATGCCTGATTCAGCACCATGGCAGTCATGTGAAACCAAGTACTACAGTTTCTAGTGGTATGACTGGTATTTTAGAAAAGCATCCTGTAGATGGATTCACATGCTTTTCAGAATGGCATGGTTTACCAGAGGTGGTTTTTACAGTTTTTTTAAACCACTCTAAGAAAGAAGAAAAACAACCAAACAAAAACAAAAAACCACCATTGTTTAGTCGCAGTTTAATGTATTTTGCTATTTAAAAAAAAACTGTTTCATTAATGCACATCATATTACGCTTAGTTTTAGTTACATAAATTTAGAGATTTGTACAACCCCAAATTAAATATAAAACCACAGTGGGTGTAACACGAATATGTAATTATAATATTGACCACCAGAGTGTCTATACATTTTGGTTCAGTATTTTCTCAAGGAAGTTTTATAGGTCATGACTCATTTCAGTTTTCGAGTCAAAACCATATGAAAATAAAGCACACTGCTGCAAGCTTGAAGCATTATGCAATCAGAGGCATGCAAAGTTGCAGACGACCAATTTGCGTCCATTTGGCCACATGCATTCTGTAGCAAGAGACCAACTTCAATGTAGAGGATAGACCGAGCCTATGCCTCCGTTTTGAATGGATGTAGCCAAAGTTTGAAAAGATGGAAAGATTCACTGAAGTTCAGCCTTGTGAACACTCAATCCTGACAGTGTGATTTTTAACACGTTTCCAGGCAAGTTGAATGTTCCATCATGTCCCACCAGGAATTTGGAGGTTTATAGATCCTTGGCATTCTTTTTACCAGGCTCCAGCGTGATGGCGATTACAAAAATGCTTTTCTAAATCTACAACACGTTTCATTAAAGCACTTGGGGGGGTAGGGTCTTGTCCAAGTAGACTAAGCCAATGTGATGACACTTTTGGTTATGTATGGATGTGCATCTTGTTCCAAATCACTTCATCTTTTTCTTACTGTCTGTCAGGTAAGCTCACCACCACCACACAGTTCATTTGCTAATGTCTTGGCTTCTCTTGCCAGTGTAGCACAGTACTTTCCATTTTTCTATTTGCCTCCAATATCAACTGCTGATATATAAGCCACCATTTTCCGTATCTGCTACACTTAGCCATAACTGGCTCATTGTGCACATTACTCCAGCCAACTCATATTAATGTAACTGCTTTTCCATGTAATTCTTTGTGTGCTTCCACCCTCAAGCCATCAGGGAGTTGCATCTAACAGTTCCCCACTACCTGCTTTCAACTGGGTGTTTTATAGCCTGGCCTTAAACAGCTGAGCATCCAACAGAAAAGGGAATATTACAGCCATAAAAAAATATATATCTGCAATTTTCAAGTCTTGTTTCACCTCTAGAATTCTTTTTCTTACAAACATATCCATTTGAGATTGAAAAAACTGATACTTCCCTCCTTGTCTGTGGCCAGCCTGGATCTCACATTCTTTTAATGTATTTGGCAATGGCAATGCAGTATCATCAGTACCTTCATCCTCAGAGTCCGATTCTAATACTCTCATATGTTTAGCCAGTCAGTTGTTTCAGCGTCTGTGTTCTTCCCACTGCATTCTGTAAAATGTTTCTTTATATGGTCTGCCTTTCTACTCACTTTCTTTACTTTTTCTGCACTTAAGACTCATCTTCACAAACTTTCTCAAAATAGCCATTAATTGGGACAAACACCATTGCTCATATTGAAATATTTTTACTTGAGTCACTGTACTCAAGGAGTTCAGCTGCAGCAGTTGTACTTCAGCCAGCCAGATCAAGGAACAGACTACTGTCTTAACTATCTGGTCCAATTTACCTCAAACTGGAGCTGAAACATCTGAGTCTGGGAATTCCCCTTCTTTGTTTAGCAATGAAAATTACATGTTTTGTTAGCTAATTTTCATTGCTAAACAAAGAAGGGGAATTCCCAGATTCAGACGTTTCAATTCCAGTTTGACGTTGCCAAGACAATAGCATACTGCTTTAAGTGGAGGTTTTTTTATTATTTAATTTCCTTTCAATTAAAATTAAACAGACCATATTACTGCCAAAAGTATTATCCAATTGTTAAGTATTTTTGTTAGTATATTCTAATAAGCCAGCAAAATTAGGGAAAATAACTTTAAAACTAGTAGTTACGCGTGCCTTGTCCTAAACTAGTTTTTCCCCAAGAAATTGCCAACCTTTTTCCAACATGACTATATGGTCAGTCACAAACTAGATTTGTAATACTTCAAAACTCTATTCCTTGCAAAATGTCAAGTTATATCGAGTATGGTATAATTAAAACATATAGGCTGTGGCTACACTTAGCGCTTCAAAGCGCTGCAGCGCTTTGAAGCGCTAAGTGTAGTCAAAGCGCCAGCGCTGGGAGAGAGCTCTCCCAGCGCTGTCCGTACTCCACCTCCCTGTGGGGAATTACGTACAGCGCTGGGAGCCGTGCTCCCAGCGCTGTGGCTTTGACCACACTGGTGCTTTGCAGCGCCGCAATTTGCAGCGCTGGAGAGGGTGTGTTTTCACACCCTGCTGCAGCGCTGCACATTTGTAAGTGTAGCCAAGCCCATAGATGCCAATCTCTGTAGAGCTGTGAGAGACATTTTATACAAGCTGTAAAATGAGCTATTTGAGTTTTTGGCGGATAACCATAATCTTCAAGTTATGTTCAATATGTCCTGTGCTATGCAATGGCAGGATACGACACTGCACAAAAACTTGGCAGCTCTGGCTGAGATAGATAGGAATGTTTATGAAACCTGCTAGGGTTACTTAAGTGCATGAGTACTACAAGGTGTCTGGTGTGTGCTGGATGGTGCTAGGGTGCCTGTGTGTTTGACGGAGTATGGACTGATGATAGACCTCTGAGAATGCTGGATTTAGCTGGTTGGGGATGCTGGAAGAAAACTACAGGCAGGGTGATGGTGTCTGAGGCTCAAAGGGGATGACAGGTACTGGTATCAGTACTGGACCCCTGAAATCTTTCTTTCTCCTCTCAGCTGCCCCTTCCCTGCAAAAGGGAGCAACAGGAGAGTGGTGAAAGGGCAAGAGAGGCTGCATAGCCGCTAGCAGTGGAAGAACCACAGCAACCCCTGGTGGCACAACTAAATGCTTAACATCTCAGAGGGTCTGTGGGAATGCAGATAGATAGGGCCCTACCAAATTCGTGGTCCATTTTGGTCAATTTTACGGTCATAGGATTTTAAAAATTGTAAATTTCATTATTTCATCTATTTAAATCTGAAGTGTCATGGTGTTGTAATTATAGAATCATAAAACAGGAAGGGCCCTTGAGAGGTAATCAAGTCCAGCCCCCTGCACTCAAGGAGGACTAAGCATTATCGAGACCATCTCTGGCAGGTGTTTGTCCAACCTGCTCTTAAAAATCCCCAATGATGGAGATTCCACAACCACCTAAGCAATTTATTTCAGTGCTTAACCACTCTTACAGTTAGGAAGTTTTTCCTAATGTCCAAACTAAACTGCCCTTGCTGCAATTAAAGCCCATTGCTTCTTGTCCTATCCTCAGAGACAAAGTAGAACAATTTTTCTCCCTTCTCCTTGTAACAACCTTTTATGTACTTGAAAACTTATGTCCCCCCTCAGTCTCCTCTTCTCCAGACTAAACAAACCCAATTTTTTCAATATTCCCCCATAGGTCATGTTTTCTAGACCTTTAAATCATTTGTGTTGCTCTTCTCTGGACTTTCTCCAATTTGTCCACATCTTTCCTGAAATGTGGTACCCAAGACTGGACACACATACTCCAGTTGAGGCCTAATCGGCTCAGTAGAGCAAAAGAATTACTTCTTGTGTCTTGCTTACAATACTCCTGCTAATAGATCCCAGAATGATGTTTGCTTTTTCTGCAACAGTGTTACACTGTTGACTCATATTTAGCTTGTGATCCACTATGACCCCCAGATCCCTTTCCTCAGTACTCCTTCCTAGGCAGTCATTTCCCATTTTGTATGTGTGCAACTGATTGTTCCTTCCTAAGTGGAGTGCTTTGCATTTGTCCTTATTGAATTTCATCCTATTTACTTCAGACCATTTCTCCAGTTTGTCTAGAACATTCTGAATTTTAATCCTATCCTCCAAAGCACTTGCAGCCCCTCCCAGCTTGGTTCCGCAAAACTACTATATCTCTGTGTCATTATCTAAATCATTGATAAAGATATTGAACAGTACCAGACCCAGAACTGATCCCTGAGGGACCCCACTTGTTATGCCCTTCCAGCATGACGACTGAACCACTGATGATTACTCTCTGGGAAAGATTTTCCCACCAGTTATGCACCCACCTTATGGTAGCTCCATCTAGGTTGTATTTCCCTAGTTTGTTTATGAGAAGGTCATGCGAGACAGTATCAAAAGTCTTACTAAAATCAAGATATACCACATCTACTGCTCCCCCCATCCACAAGGCTTGTTACCCTGTCAGAGAAAGCTCTCAGGTTGGTTTGACACAATTTGTTCTTGACAAATCCATGCTGACTGTTATCACCTTATCTTCTAGGTGTTTGCATATTGATTGCTTAATTATTTGCTCCATTATCTCTCCGGGTACAGAAGTTAAGCTGACTGGTCTGTAATTCCCCAGGTTGTCGCTGCCACGGACAGCAGTGCAGACGGATTGCATGGTATGGTATTGCCACCTTTACTTCTGTGCTGCTGCTGCTGGCAGGGCGCTGCCTTCAGAACAGGGCACCTGGCCAATAGCCACCGCTCTCCAGATACCCAGCTCTGAAGGCAGCACAGAAGTAAGGGAGGCAATACCACAAACCCCCCCACACACACCCCAAAATAACCTTGCAACCCCCCTGCAACTACCTTTTGGGTCAGGACCCCCAATTTGAGAAACACTGGTCTCCCCTGTATAGTATAGGGTAAAAGCACACAAGACAGTGCCCGGGGGGTGGGAAGAAGACGGACTGACAGGAGACCAGATTTCATGGCCAGTGACACTTTTTATGGCCATGAATTTGGTAGGGCCCTACAGGTAGAGCTGCAAAATGTGTGGGAACCATGCAAGATGTGGTACACTTGTCAGCATACTACATTTTAGCAGGGTTGCTAAGATAAGAATAGTATCAGAGGGGTAGCCGTGTTAGTCTGGATCTGTAAAAGCAACAAAGAATCCTGTGGCACCTTATAGACTAACAGATGTTTTGCAGCATGAGCTTTCGTGGGTGAATAAGTCTTGCATCCGAAGAAGTGGGTATTCACCCACGAAAGCTCATGCTGCAAAACATCTGTTAGTCTATAAGGTGCCACAGGATTCTTTGTTGCTTTTAAGATAAGAATTAATCTCAGTTTCTCCTGCACGGGCAATAAATCCTTATTGTTAAGCTCTTTGGGGGACTGGTGGCTAATAAAAGGCAAGAATTAGGAAATAATTAGTACTGAATTAAGGATGGATTCTTTTCAGCCCTCAAGAAAGCCAGATAGTCAAAAAACTTTACACACCACAATGTGAACCCACAGAGACCTGGTAACAAAATGCAGTAGAACCTCAGAGTTATGAGCACCAGAGTTATGAACTGACCAATCAACCACACACACACACCCACCCACCATTTGGAACTGGAAGTATGCAATCAGGCAGAGACACCCTTCACCCACCCCCCCAAAAGGGAATACAGTACAGTGTTAAACTTTTTTTTTTTTTAAGTTAAAAAGAGAAAGCAGCATTTTTCCTCTGCATAATACAGCTTTGGAATTTTACTAAGTCAATGTTCAGTTGTAAACTTTTGAAAGAGCAATCATAAGGTTCTCTTCAGAGTTACGAACAACCTCCATTTCTGAGGTGTTCGTAACAGAGGTTCTACTGTGGTAAAAATTAACAAAAAAGTTCAATAAGCCTAGCTAACAATCAAGTGTTTTCCATTAGCTTTCTATTTGGATTTGAAGTGAACTGGAAGTTTGTTTCAGCAGAACAGAATTTATATTACTCAGTTCCTGTCTGCAGCAGATTTTTTGGCAATGCTATTATATGTTGCCTCCCTTCCCACACTAAACATAAACACTCTCTCTTCACTTATTCATTCCTCACATTATGCACCAGTGCCTATCTTCAATTTCCAATAGGCAGCTGGACATCATGTTGCAACAATACACAAAAAGACTTACAAATTCCTCACATTAGGCTTGCCATGCAGCTGGTTCTGTGTAGGCAGAAGTGCAAAATAGCTACCAGGGTAGAAAGGATTGTGTGAATCTTGCGATAAACCACAAAATCGATCATGGAAAATATTTGGGATTTTAATCATAGATTTAGTATGTCTGACAATGGGTGTTTTGCATTCTTTACAGAACACAGAGGGAATGCTGTGTGGCTCCCTCCCAGTCTTTTCAGCCTAACAGCATGTTATGCTGCTTGCTACATAGTGTGGTTTCCATTTGAGAAAGTAAGGCTACCCAAAAAGGAGAGACTGCTAGAGCTCCTTGTTCATTTAATTTGCAGAAAGGAGTTTGTGCTGTGATTTTAGGTCTAGTCTTCCAAATCCTACGAAAACGCCTTCTTCCCAAGGACAGACTTACAACAGGTACTGAGCATTACTCTACATTTCTAATCACTCAGTGACAGTAGGCCCTAAAACTATAGGTTAATCAAAGGCTGATATGCCTACCACTAACTACTTTAGGCCATAATTACTGTTTACAGATGAAAATTCTCCCCCATTGAATTAAAGTCAGTCCTATGACATTAATGGTAATTTAATGCTCAACAAAAGATCAAGGAAACAAAGTGTAAATATACCAAAATACCCCTACACAACCACAAAGGACCTTGGCAATCGCTAACACACTTCCCTCCCCATACACATACCAGAAATACCAGGCCACTTATTTTTCTGAGCAACCTGAGACATTGCTTTGAAAATTTAGCTTTAACCCATTGAACTAACTGCCATATGAAAAATCCCACACAGTGACCACAAATAAGGTATAGCTAGGGTAAACCAGCATTAAATTTTGGGATGAGGAAGAAGAAATTGAGTTATAGATGAATACGAGTGCTAGGGAACATCTCCAAATTGGTGCTACTATCTCAAGATTAGGCCAGTCCTCCATTTCCAATTAAAATGAAAGAAAAAAAAAATGCACTGAAGTGCAAAAAATTGCTGAAAGTCAGCAATTAGATGTGTTCTGTAAGTTTTCCTGTATCTTAAATGAGAATGAAGTCCCAACCCCAACTTTCGTTTCCTCACCTTATCATTCATTTTTCAGCAGCATAGCTGGCCCTGCATGTTGTATAAAAACTGGGGCTGAGCATGTCAAAGCTGCCAACGGGATTTAGAAGCACTATTCCCAATGAACTGAGCATCTAAGGAGCTCTGAAAATCTCAGCCTAGATTTTTAGCTATAAACTGTTTAGTCAGACTAGTTCCTTCACCACACCTATCTATGTGATTCTGTTGATGTAAATAGTTTAATTATATGGAAGTTTAAAGTTTAGTGCACAGATCAGCATATATTCTGCTGCTCTTTCAACTGTTCCTGCGTAATGCTAGCAAGTGAGGAAATTAAAGTAATGGAAGGGAAACAAAAGAACAGGAATAGAAACATTATGTCTGTTAGACTGTGATGAAGTGGGTGGTTTTCTTGGGGTTTTCTGTGTTTTCCAGCAGTTTGCATGCACAGGGGGTGGGACTCAGTGTCCCCAAGTGTTACTGGTTTAACAAGGTGAGGGGAGAGGGAGTTTGTTGTTACAGAAGACCAGAGAGGGAACTCGGGACCCCGGCCGATAGCCTAGAGGATGGAGACCCCAGCAACTGGTGACCCGGCTCAGGATACACAGCCAGTTCTGGCCAGTGGGAGGACAATGGGCTACGAAGAGAGGACCAGAGGGGCCAGAGGAGGGCTGAGAGGAGAGGAGACCCAGGCCTTCCTGTTTATGACCCTGTTTACCTGGAGAGAAGACAATGGACAGAGGCGGCCCAAGCCGGGGAATATCGGAGGCCCAGCTGGGAAGCAGGGGGGCTCTGGGCTGGAGAAGGAGAGCAGGCAGAGCCCACCTGGCTGCAGGGGGACTGGGATATGCTGTGCTGAGGGAGGCCAGGCCTGAGGCCCTGAGAGTTTCCTGTGCTGTGTTCAACTCTCAATAAACCCTCCTGTTTTATGCTGGCTGAGAGTCACTCCGGTCAAGCGAGCAGGGTTGCATCAACCCCTTCGGGGGTGAGGAGGCCCGAGGGGTCCAGAGCACGTGGACTCCCTGAGGGGGCCCACGGCGAGAAACAGGTGTGCTCCAGGAGGTGGAGGGGCCTGACCCCGAGAGAGTGGACCTCTGTGAAGGGCTGTCTCACTGAAAGGGGCACCCTCCAAGGACCACATGGGGCCAAGAGTGGGCACGATCTGTGAGTCTGTGACAACAACAAATGTACCTTACAGGCTACAACACTTTTCAAAAGAGCTGTTAGGTCACCAAGTAATAAGCAGCTTGTGTTAACCTCGCGGTGTCACAGCACAGGACACTGTGGGATGAGCCTTCTCAGGTATGAATCCTAGAACTCAAAGAGTGCACAAAAAACACCCACACATTTTTCTGGTACAGGCGTAAAATATTTCAACAGCAGCACATGTGATTTAACAACTTTTTTGCAGCAGTGTGTTTGTCAGTTTAAAACGATCTTCAATCATATCCTTAATAAAACGAACAAACCAATAGTAACATGATTTATTGGCCAGTGAAATCAAGTTTTATACACTTTACTGACTAAAGGAGATGAGACTTTGCCTACTATTGTCTTCAACAAAAGGACACACGTTCAATATGATTAGATGTCTTATACTAATGCAAGAAGTATGGGGAATAAACAAGAAAACTAGAAATACTAGTGAATTACAACATAATTGGCATTACAGAGGGTGAAATAATTCACATGACTGGAATATTGGTATAGAAAGGTACAGCTTGTTCAGGAAAGACAGGAAGGGAAAAAGGAAGAGCAGTTGCTTTGTATAATCAAGATGTATACACTTGATTGAAGTTGATATCAAAGTGGGAGATAGACCTGAGGAAAATCTCTGGATAAGAGTAAAAGGAGTTTAAAAAAAATGTAAAAGGATGCCATGGCAATGATCTACTATAGACCACCTAACCAGGAAGAGGTAGATGAGGCTTTTTAAAAAGCCAACAAAACTCACAGGACTTGGTAGCTGAAGTCCCCATCACAACCCAGACATCCATTTGGAAAATACAGCAAGGCACAGATAAACCACTAAGTTCTTGAAATACACTGGAGACAATATCCTATTGTGGAAGGTGGAGAAAGCAAGTAGGGGAGAGGCTGATCTAGATTTGACTCTTACAAATAGGGAGGAACTGGTTGAGAATTTGAAGGTGGAAGGCAGCTTGGGTGAAACTGATCATGAAGTGATCAGTTCATGATTCTAAGCAATAGCGAGGGTGGGGGTGGGAGAACCGCAGAATAAAGGTCATGGACTTCAAGACAGACTTTGGCAAACTCAGAATTGGTAGGAAAGATCTCATAAGAAGCAAGTCTAAGGGAAGAGAGAGCAGAAGAGTTGGCAGGATTGGGGGGGGGGGGGGTGCGCTGAAGAGTTAAATGCCTTCTTTTCACCTTTCACCAAAAAGGTTAGCAGTGGTCGGATGATATAGTGAATATCAGTATAAATAGGGTAGTATCGAAGGCTAAAATAAGGAAAGAACAAGTTAAGAATTACTTAGACAAGTTAGAGATCTTCAAATCAGCAGGACCTGACAAAATACATCCTAGAATATTTAAGGAACTGGCTGAAGAGAGCTCTAGGCCATTAGTGAGTATCTTCAAGAACTCCAGGAAGACAGAAGAGATCCCAGAGGGCTGGAAAAGGGCAAATATACTTATCTATAACAAGGGGAGTAAGGACAACCCAATTATAGAGGAGTCAGTTTAACTTCAGTACCCAGAAAGATAATGGAGGAAATAAAGAAATCAATTTGTAAGCACCTACAGGATAATAAGTAACAGTCCGCATGGATTTGTCAAGAACAAATTATGTCAAACCAACCTACAATCCTCCTTTGACAGAGTAACAGATCTTGTGGATCAGGGTAAGCAGTAGATGAGACATCCCAACTTAAGAAAGGCTTCTGATATAGTCTCACATGACTGTCTCATAAGCAAGCTAAGGAAATATAGTCCAGATGAACCTACTAACAGGTGGCTGCACAACTGGTTAAGAAAACAAACAAAAAAAAAAACACACATTGTTTTTACCAATGGTTCAGTGTCAAGCAGGAAGAGCATATTGAGTAGGGTTCCACAGGGATCTGTGCTGGGTCCGGTTCTATTCAATATCCTCATAAATAATTTAGATAACAGCACAGAAAGTATACTTAAAGTTTGTGGCCAGTACCAAGCTTGGATGGGTTGCAAGTGCTTTGGAAGACAGGATTAGGATTCAAGATAATCTAGACAAAACTGTAGAAATGGTCTGAAATAAAAACCAGGATGAAACTCAAAAAAAAGGACTAGTGCAAAGCACTACATTTAGGAATGAATAACCAATTGCACAAAATGGGAAGTGTCTGCCAAGAAGGGGCACTGCAGAAAAGCATCCAGAGGTTATGCAACAAGCTAAATACAAGTCAACATTAATATTGTTGCCAAAAAAAAAAAAAAAAAGGCATTCTGGGATGTATAAACAGGAGTGTGTTCTAAGCAAGACACGTAGTAATTCTTCCACTCTATTCATCATTGATAAGGCCTCAACTGGAGCCCTATATGCACTGATGGCTGGGCACCACCACTTCTGGATTTTCTCCCAAGGAGAGCCACGAAAATTAAAGGTCTAGAAATCACGAACTACAAGAAAAGATTGAAAAACTGGGTTTGTTTAGTCTAGAGATGAGAAGGCTGAGGGGCACATGATAGTATTCAAGTAGGTAAAAAGCTGTTATTGAGAGGTGATAAATTGTTCTCCTTAGCCACTGAAAACAGGACAAGAAGTAATGGGCTTAAATAGCAACAAGGGAGATTTAGATTAGAAATTAGGAAAAAGTTTAACTTTAAGGCTAGTTTAGCACTGGAACAGATTCCACAACCTCCGTAATTGCCATCACTGGAGCTTTTTAAGAGCAAGTTAGACAAACACTGGCCAGGGATGGTCTCAATAACATTAAGTCCTGCTTCAGCACAGGGGACCAGAAAAGATGACCTACTGAAGTCCCTTTGGGTGCTACATTTCTATTATTTGAACAGCCCTTTTTGCTTTACAAGCACAGGTGGGAGGAGGGGAAGGGAGAGAGCCAGACACTCAAGTGCATAGATTTCAACCCAGTTTCCTTCTTTCAGCAGGGCATCACAAGAGTTGACCTGTGCAGACTGCAGTACTTAAAGCCCTTCTAAACAGGAAATACATTAATAGGACAAGAATACAGAAGCAGTTTGACAGCAGCACTGCTAACTGCCAGCTATACAAACCCTCTGCAACAGGGCTGTCATTGTGCAGTGCAGTTTTCAGTTTATATTCGGAGTTTAACAAAATGGAGTCTTTCCAGCACTAGGCAAGACAATGAGTGATTAATTCAGATGATCAAAGCAGTGTTAAATTTGTTGCTGGCAGACTTAACACACACACACTTTGATTTTTAAAATCTGAACCAGAGGTATTTTGGAGTTTAAGCCCCAATTGTTTATTTAAACTCTTGAGCCCTAACACACTTGCATTTAAAGAGAACGTTGTTTGAGTGACACAAAGCTGAGCACTAATGAGCTTTTAATAGAATTCTAGGACATGAAACCAGAATGTTCCAAGCAGCTCTCCCATCACATTAATTTTGAAATGAAGGCTTAATTTGCACAATATAAAGACCGGTCTTAAAACAACAGAGTTGTTTAATGTTACAGCTCAGGTTGTCTGTATAATCCCTCACTTTGGTCTTGCACATGGATCTAATACAAATGCCTTGGAAATCAGCAACTGTAAGGTCATTTGCAAGGGAAGTGGCCAGTGGGGCATGGCTAACTTCAGAATCTACTGCAGGAGGTGGTGATAAGGCAGGGGTCGGCAACCTATGGCACCCGCTGCTGGCCTGGGGGAAGGCTGGCGGCGGGCTGAGACCCCAGCTGGCAAGGAGCCAGCAACTGAAATCCCAAAGCGGCGGCAGGCTAAGCTGCTGAGCCGGCCACTGCTCTGGGGTTTCCACCACCAGCTCCTGCCAGCCGGGATCCCGCCACCAGGCCCACTCAGCACCAGCTGCTGGCCTGGGGGATGGAACCCCAGGCTGGCAGTGGGCTGAGACCCCAGCTGGCAGGAACCCATGGTGGAAACCCCAGAGAGACAGCAGGCTAAGCTGCTCAGCCCGCCGCTGCTCTGGGGTTCCCGCTGCTGGCCCCTTGCCAGCCAGGGTCCCCCCCGCCGCAGCCCCACTCAGCACTCTAGTAAGAGAGTTTACCTAGAGAAGCCACTTGTTTATTATAAACCATTTTCTTTAGCTGGGCATGGCACATAGGCAATTCTCTACCAAAAGCTAAATTTCTTTTTGGTTCTTTTAAGAAAAAGTTCTCCAAGCCTTTATTGTATTAAAATTTATAGGCTGAGTACCCCACGTAAAGTTCAGCTATAATACATTTGTTCCCCCACAAAACAGCATGTTCCATATCCAAGACAGACTTCTTGCAACATGTCACAAACTCATTCCCTACCACAGCGTTTCCCAAACTTGGGATGCCACTTGTGTAGAGAAAGCCCCTGGCAGGCCGGGCTGGTTTGTTTACCTGCTGCGTCCGCAGGTCCGGCCGATTACGGCTCCCAGTGGCCGCGGTTCACTGCTCCAGGCTAATGGGAGCTGCTGGAAGCACTTGTTTGAATTGCCATACCTCCTAGAAGCCCCAGTCATAGACATTATAATGGCAGACGCCCTAGTGCAGATCCAGTTATACTGGCTAAAAACAGTGCTTAGAACAATGAGGTCCTGGTGCACGACAAGGACTCCTAGGAGGTATGGTAATTCAAACTAGTACCGTATATACTCGATCATAAGCTGGTTCGTTTATAAGCCGACCTCCCCTCCTCCCAGATGGATAAGTAAAAATGGAAATTTTTTATAACCCGTTCATAAGTCGACCCTATAATTCAGGGGTCAGCAAATGTTGGCTCCCAGGCCATCAAGATAAGCCACTGGTGGTCCAAGATGGTTTGTTTACCTTGAGCATCCACAGGCACAGAGGTAAACGTAAGTAAACAAAAGTGTCCCGGCGTGCCAGCTGCTTACCCTGACGGGCCGGGACAGCAACTGGTGGGGAATTTTTTTTTATTTGGGGGGGGGGAAGGGAGGAGGAGAAGCTAGGAGTCACGGGAGTATCCCTTCTGACCACCCCCCAAATGACTCCACCCCTAGCCCAGGACTCCCACATTCTCCCCTTCCCACCTTATCTGGGGAGAATGTCTCTGACCTGGCTGGAGCTGCTCTGGCAGGCTAGGCGGCGCAGCCAGAAGCCTGCTCCGGCGGGCCAGACAAGTGGCGCAGCTGCAGCATTTTCCAGTGGGCTGGGCCGGGCGGTGTGGCTGCAGGGTGCTCCGGTGCCCGGGCGGCGCAGCCACAGCCTGTTCTGGGAAGTGGGGCCAAGCGGCACAGCTGCAGCCTGCCAGCTCTGGAGATGCAGCTGCTTCAGAGGCTGGGGGGGGGGAGGGAAGAGCAACATAGCCAGAAGTGGAGACATCTTAGCCCCGCCTCTTTCCTTCTGTCTCTGCTGGCTGTGCTGCCTCTCCTTGCTCCCTCTGTTGGGGGGGGGGGGGGGTGGAGCTGAGTCCCACCTCTCTATACCCGTTCATAAGCCAACCCCCGTCTTTGGTGCTTCCCTTTTTTACTAAAAAAATTCGGGGTAAGTTTTTCCTGGTCTAGCTTATTTTGTTCAGGGAACTAGTATAAGCTATATTGGCAAAAGCACAATTTCGCTCATAGGAGCCAACTCTATGCTAGGAGGATTTGCTGGTATAGCTAGTAAAAGCTGGCTGGTATGGTACACATTAGGCCTTTCTGTGGGCTTGGCTACACTTACAAATTTGCAGCGCTGCAGCAGGGTGTGAAAACACACCCTCTGCAGCGCTGCAAATTGCGGCGCTACAAAGCGCCAGTGTAGTCAAAGCCCCAGCGCTGGGAGCCGCGCTCCCAGCACTGTCCGTTATTCCCCACAGGGAAGTGGAGTACGGACAGCGCTGGGAGAGTTTTCTCCCAGCGCTGGCGCTTTGACTACACTTAGCGCTTCAAAGCGCTGCCGCGGCAGCGCTTTGAAATGCAAGTGTAGCCAAAGCCTGTGTTGACTTCTTTTCCATTGCAATGGGTTCAACTGGTGGCAAAGCAAGTAATAATCATCATCTCACCATTATAGGGAAGGTAACAAAATAGCAAAGTTGCTGCTACAACTGGACACAATGGGATCAAGCAAAAACCAAACCCTAGTACCTTCCTCAAACCAGAATTAGCCAGAGAACAACAAAATTGTTGTAAACTCAAAATACTTCCAAGAAACTACAGATTATACACATTTCACACACCTCTTTGCCCTGAAACTTGCTGAGAAACAACTAAAGGACAGGTGTTTTCTGAAAGAAACCCATAACTACTCTGAACATTAGGGGTTTTTTTTAATTTAAACTCATATTTCCTCATAAGAGGGATGATGCTTTGTACTAGATGAAGAAACATCTCTCCAAAAAGTGTAGGCCCCAAAATTTTCAGATTATGTTCCTATTCTATATAGATTATACCATGCTTGTGATCATAACATCTGGACACTTTCAAGTAGTGCATTAAGCAACATGACTAACAATTGTCACCTGTTTGTTCTGCCATCCTCTCTGAAGCAAAAGCTTAAGATTCTAAAATCAGAGTTCCAAGAGCCAAGGCCCTAGGTACTCACCTATACCTTAGTGATAAAATATAGCTGAATGTCAGAGGAGGAGCCAAGCCTGATGAACACAGCAGAGCACACAATCGTATTTTGAACAGCTGTGTGATCTACTGAGATTCTCAGGAACAACTTGGTTTAGAGGTGGAGCTTGGTTGTAACCACCACTGCTATGGTGACCCACCCTCTTCCTATTTGGGCTCTGAAACTGATAGTCCAGTTATCAGAAGTCGAAACTGCAATATCAAAACACTCAGGATTGTAATGTGCTGAGGAATCTTTCCTGTTAATGACTATTTGAAATGTCTAAGTCAGCGTCACTGTTTTATATATTCAGTCCCCTCATGAGCATTTGACAATGAATACAAGAAACAGGATTTACAATTTAGGTAGCTGTTGCAGGGCTGCTCTTTGGCGTTAGGTCAGCTATGAAGCCAGCTTATGTTTTCTTTCCAGAATTTGACGAAACATATCTTACTTTGGACAAAGTAGATGATACTCCAGTTTCATCTTGTAAACTCTATTTAAGACTGTTGACATGTTTGTAGTGATCCATTTCTCTCTCTCTCACACACACACACTTAGGTTCACAAGGTGAGTCTAGTTGGTACCTACCCGATACATAAGAAAAGATTAGCATAAATTTTCCTGTAGCTAACAGGTGTGGGAAAATATGTACACCATATCGATCCTTGAACATTTTCACTAGCAAAAAAAATCCTGGATTTACTTGCAAAATGGTAGGCACTCTCACAATTTACTCTTGTGTCTCCAAGAAGTCTACCACAATACTCAAACTAGTCTCATCTTTATTGGTGGTATTCGGACTTCCTCATTGAGACAGTGCAATGTCATTTTAGCCTGATCCATGCTAAAAGGGTCTTATGGAGGCAATGGGCCAGGACTCTGGAGATTTGGGTTCAGTTATGTCAGACTTCCTGTGCGACCTTGGGCAAGTCATTTAGTCCGTGCCTCAATTTCACCATCTGTAAAAAGTGGAGATGGTAGCACATCCCTTCCTCAGAGAGATACTGTGAAAATACATTAAAGACTGAGGCACTCATGTACTACAGTAAAGGGGGTCATAAGTATCTAAGACACACATGTCTCAGAAGCAGCCTGCCTGCCATCTTGTTCTTGAAGAAATGCCTAGGAATAACTAAATGGAGCCCATTACAAATGCAAAGGAAATATTCCCTTTCCTTTGATCTAACAAAGCAGCCAAGTACAGTTTGTCAACATCTGTACTTCCCAATTCTTGTTTTGTATTGGCAATGAAATCATGAAAGTAAGACAACAGTGGAAAGTCCACTAGCTGACACCACTTCCCACCTCTTGCTGAAAGGAAGAAAAGCAATGGGTCCATATAGGTGGTGGATACTAAAAATCTGTGCACTTGAACAACTACAAAGTATTAATTCTTTAAAGCAATTTCCCTGTTTAAGTTTCCCCCCAAATCTATCAAATTTCAAGCCCGACACCTATATTTTTTCTTCAAACCCAGAGATGCCATTGTGACATTAATAAAATATAACCACATAGATCATTGTTGTTACCGCTGTTATACAACTGCAACAAATCTTGTACAAAGTATGTCAAGTAAGGTGTCTATGGAAAGGTTATGATTTGCTGAATGTGATTTTGCTGTTTGTATGCATGTATCAGTTTTGTATTTGAAGTTATGAGTATTGGCTCTATACCTGGATTTCAAATGTTTGCTCCTGTGGTAGCACCCACAAGGTATTTAACCTGCACATCTTGAAGGGACTATTCAAGTTAAGAGTTCTTTAATGGGCCACTTAACTCACAATAGAAGATGCCTATCAACACTTAATGGACTTTCCTGCTGTGACAAAGTGAAATCATGCATGGACATGCAACTTGCCCATGTGACTCCAAACACCATCTTGCTACCTGTAATTTTCCACTAGCTGTGCTGAGGGCTTTGTTTGAAACAATGGATTCCCCTCCACGTGGCAGAAGCTATAAAAGGCCCTAGAAACATCTCCGTTTTGACTCTTTCCTGCTCAAACCTCTGGACTATGAATTTATACTAATGGGAGCATTATAACCAAAGGATTGAGGACCTTCCAATGGATTTGGAAGCAACCAGAGACTTGACTTAAGCCAGCAATTTATTCTATCACTGCTACAAGCCTGATCCAAGAACTTTGCAATTGTTGTATGTATTTGATTCCTTTAACCAATTTTAACTCTCACCTTTCTTTTTATAAATAAACCTTTCAATTTTAGATACTAAAGGATTGACAACACTGAGATTATTGGGCAAGATCTGAGTTATACATTAAACCTGGGTATGTGGCTGGTCCTTTGGGATCAGAAGAACCTTTTGTTTGATGAAACTGGTTTTAAATAACCACTCATCTTTAAGCTATTTGGTGTTTGGGTGTTGAATCCAGGACTGGAATGCCTAAGGAGACTGCTTTTCTGATTTCTTGTTAGACAATGTGGTGAAACAGAAGTTTACTTTTGTTGCCGTTTGATATATCTTATGGAAGAATAACCACCAGTTTTGGGGTGTCTGCCTGAGGAGGTCATTTAGGGATCTGGGGCAAAAATCTGTCTGGGGATTGGTCCTGCTTTGAGCAGGGGGTTGGACTAGATGACCTCCTGAGGTCCCTTCCAAACCTGATATTCTAGGATTCTATTTCTCAGCAGTTTGTCCTGAATTTCATATTCTCAGTTGTGACCCACAAAGGCACTGTTACAGTCATCTACTCTAGTTTTCCCACTACTACCTTTGAAGCAAACAAACAAAGGTGGTACTAAAGCAGCACTTCTCAAAACTATGGTCCAAGGAGCTGCTTCTATGAAGGATGAATCATCCAGTCTTGATGCAGCGAAACTTCACAAACCTCAGCAATTTGCAGTGTTGGTCCCAGGATATTGAGAGACAATGTGAGTGCAATAAAATCCGCTTGGACCAACATCTGTTGGTGAAAGAGACAAGCTTTCAACCTTACACGCACAGTTCTTCTTCAGGTTAAAGCTGGTCTCTATCCAATAGAAGTTGGTCCAACAGAAGACATTACCTCAACCACCTTGTCTCATTGAATGTCAAGTCAGAACTCTGGGTTTCCAACAGCTTTGGTCAGCTAAACACAAAGACAAACTTTTGCACCTTGTTCAGCAATTACATTCTTTGGTTCAAGGGTTTTATTCTTGTAAACACGGACCAATTTTGGAAACACCAAAACTGGAAAGGAAGCAAACAGAGAAACCTAGAGAGATTAGAGCCAAGAAGGGTGAGGGCTGCCATTAAGGAGCGTATGAATGAATGCACCCACGTATTCACATCCTCTACATCAGTGGTCCCCAACCCTTTTCATCTGGCGGACGCCGGATGACGAGCCACCGAGGACCGTGGCCGGCGGACGAGCATCCACCGAAATGCTGCTGAAAATCAGCAGGATTTCGGCAGCGATGCCTCTAGCCAGGTGTGCATTCACCTAGCAAGTGGCCATTCTTAGGCAAGGGGGGGGGGGCGGGCAGGGGGCAAGAACAAACAGATTTGCATCTTAGCATCAAGGAACCTCTTTCACCAGACTCCTCATCTCTGCCCCCACAGTGGAAATGAACTTTATCTATGGGTAAACCTTAGGGAAATACTTTTCAAAAAGGTGACCAATCTATGAAAGTGAGGGGCAAACACACCAAGTTCTCTCCTTATCCATCTCTTTTTCTGTCACCTAAGACAACACAAAGAAACAGCATTTGGACTTCAGAAGCAGATCTTGACCTGAAGTTGAGTCAGCCCTGTTCCTGGGAGCATGTGCTAAGAATTTCACCTTGAACCAAGCCTCATCTGTTAAGTTTTAATACTAGGAAGTATTTTAACTTTATTTCTCTTGTAACCATTTCTCACTTTACTGGCTTATACTTGTACTCTCTTAAAACCCATCTCCCTTGTAGCTAAACAAACATGTTTTATTCTTTAATTAAAACTAAACTGGTGTTGAATTGTTTGGTAACTCCATTTAAGACAGCAGACTGCTGTATATTGGTTCCCTTAGACAGGCAATGGACCTACTATCTCTGGACTGTCCAGGAGACGGCTGGACAATGCTGAACACATTTTAGGGGAGAATCTGGGACTGTGAGAGTGTTGGGGTCACCCTACAAGTGGTAACCAAGCCTGCTGAAAGCCAGAGTGTGGCTGGTGTTTGCTGACAGGTTGCTGGGGTCAGAGTTGCTGGACCAGGGCTATGGGTATACACAGACACTCGGTGTCACCTACCTGCAGGCAGGCTGTCTGTTTGCAACCCAGGTGGGAGCTACAGCAGGAAAGCATTGTAAGCACCCAAAGTTGCAGGGCAGGGGTGACAGCACCTAACCAGTCTGGATGGCAAATCAGAATGTCAAAGTGTGGCATTAACAAATTCTGACATGCCAAGACATGGAAACAACAGATGAGATGCAGGGAAACAGGGATATAAAATAGCCAAACTCATTCCATGAACATTTATCTTCATGTTGCCTCACTATTCTAGGACATTTATGTAGACCAAAACTATGGTCACCATGGAGATGTGGAACCAAGACTGGAATGAGGAGATGTGACCAAAAAGCAAACAAAAAAGCCACATGCGCACACACCCTTGAAATAATCTAAAACATGAAGAGGTTTGAGTACCGCTGATCTAGAGCTATGTTTTGTTATCCTTATTGTCTTAAATGCAGCCTAAGTGTTAGTCTTTAAATTCATCTTTGAGACGTTCTTACTGGGTAAAAAAAACTTCACCTTAAGTAATTGGGCCTTAGACAATACAGCACCCCTCCTCCCCCCACAAATGTGATTATGGTCAACATATTATTGTGAAAAATCCACACTCCCGAGCAACACAGTTAAAACCAACCTAACCCCCCGCGTAGATTACATTAGGTCAATGGGAGAATTCTCCCATTGATCTAGCTACCACCTCTTGAGGAGTGGAGTACATACACTAACATTAGAATCCCTCCCATTGGCATGGGGAACAAGGTGGGTGAGGTAATATCTTATTGACCAACTTCTGTTGGAGAGAGAAAAACTTAGAGCTCTTCTTCAGGTCTACATTTAGCTTCCGCAGACCTGAAGAAGAGCTCTGTAAGCTTGTTTCTCTCTCCAACAGAAATTGGTCCAATACAAAATTACCTCACCCCACCTGTCTCTCTAATATCCTGGGACCGGCATGGCTACAACTAGCGTGCGCGCGCACACACACACACACACTCACTATAAAAATAAATATTTTAGCCACTGAGAAACTTCAGGATAGTGTGCAGTGACATTAAACCAGGAGTACAGAAAACAGTTTGAAAACACCCATTTAGCAATTGTTTCTGAAACCAATTAGTTTAGTTTTGCTGCACACCTTTTAATTCTTATTTTGGTGCCTCTGGAAGTACATTTTCCCTAGTATATTAGCACCTCTTTTGTGTCCCAAATGTCATTACTTCTTAGTTCTGAAGGAAGCCATTTCCACTTTAAGTTTACTACTACACCACTAATTACAAAGTCTATCATGCAGTCACAGCAGCAAACTGGCAGGTACTTTGGAAGTCAAGAAGAAAACACACCATGGAATCATACTCTTAAAGGTCACTGTTCCAAAATCACAAAAAAAAAATTCTTTAAAAAGTTTAGAGATTTCTATATTTATTAGAAGGCAAAACTTTAGTGACAATAGAGAGCCTAAAATTAGCTGAAGTTGCTTAATGCACTTATTTATAACAAAGTAATATTTAAATAGTTCTTACCTTGCAACATGCATCTATATGCAGATTCAGATATTGCATAAATGTGTGGTGGCATTTCATGACGTTTCTTCCCTCTGTACATCTCAATGATATTTTCCGAATAAATTGGGAGGTTCTTGTAGGGATTTATGACCACGCAGAACAGTCCAGAATAAGTCTAAAAAAAAACCCCACACCAACAGCAGTTTGGTTAGCTATTTTATCTTACATTTATACGTGCACTATTAAATGAAGCCACAGAGGCCAGGAAAGCTTCATTCTTCCCAAATTGTGGGCCATTTCTGTGCTAGTCTTGAACATCAGTGACTTCAATAAAACCACCACCTCAAACTATTTAGTTCAAAAATATTGGTTGGTACTTTGAGACATCTAATAACTTGTATCCAAAAGAGCTTAGTTATGATAGAAGTGAAGCCTTGAGTATTTGATTCCTCCTCATTCCCCAAAGGCAGATTTGAATTTTCCCTCTTTGCAAATGAAAAACTGCAGTATTACACTAGTACATAAAAACCACAAAGTGAATGTTTTCCATTTTCACTAAACTTGGACACAAATTGCATCAAAGATAGAAAGCAGATTAGATTTAAATTTTACTCTGATAAAAATGTGCTTTTTTAAAAAAAAAAATACAACTAAGTTTTTTGGATCATGCTTGCAAAACTTGTGAAAATGTAGCTGTTCAGGTTCAGAGTCTACTCACTCAGTTAAGAAATTTTGAATTAGCTGCTGATTTCTACAAGATGATCTAGTAATAAATACTGAACAGCTGGGTTGCTCCTCCTGCTATAGAAAGCAAAGAGCATCCCCCTTTAAGACTTTCCTCCAGGCCACATCTCTAGGTAACTGCTTTCAAAACTGCATCAAGCTAAGTAAAAATTAATCAATAGTTCCATAACAACAAGGGCCAGCTATAGGACCTCTTCCCTCAAAAAACAAAAATAGGAAAGTTAGTTGCTAAACATCCCAGAACAGAAGCCTCACACTCATTTGGTGGAGAGAGCTAGATTCACTGTTTCATTACGGTCTGTGGGAGAGGATCCACGTTCAGGACTCCACAGATTCCTCACCTGATGTTGGTAGAAGGTTTGCAAATAGAAAACAGGCTTTATGTAATAACTAAAAAGTATATATTATCCAGTCTTCTACTGTAATTCTCCATTGCTCAGTGACAAAAACCTGCTCCCCACAAGTCACCACTACTTCTGATCTGCTCTCTTCTTTCCCCAGAATTCTGTTTCTTTTCCTATGATTGACTGTCTTCTGTTCACCCTTCTACATTTCCTTCCCACCAACACCACTCAATTCTCATCTCCCTGAGGGCTTAACTCTCACATCCTTTCCTATATCATGCACTAGAATGTTCAGCTATTCAGTAGTCAATTTTGATAGTGAAGTGTCACCACTGGGTTTTAGAGCTGATGCTCCAATGAGATTAATAGGGAGCAGAACAGTTCAGAACCATTACAGTGAATGTAACAGGTTATCTGCAACCATAGGGAAATAGAGTCTGTTTACACCCCGTTTACATTTGGAAGATTTTTTTGCATTGCAACCATGAGGGAACAGAATTTTTTTTTTTAAAGCAACAAAAGCTGCAACTCTAGGAAACCTGAATGTGTCATGGAGGTCACAAATTCATCAACTGGGCCATATGCTTGACACCCCTCTCCTGAAGACAGGACGTTTGAAAGGCAAGCCAAATTTCTCTCCCCTATAAGAATACATCTGGCAGTGAATTCCTTAATTAACTAATAATAAAGGTATCATAAATGGAAAGGAGAGAGGGAAAAAAATGGAACAGGAAGTCAGTCTTTCACTTTGCCTACTAGGAGAGATTGAGCAAAAATTAGTGATCTGCTACAGCAAAGTGCAGCCTCCAAGCAAAGGTTAAACTCCCTGAAAACAACCTTGTAATGCCCAGAAAAAGTGTGTTAAAAGTTTATCCACTATTTTCTCTGCAGAGTCTGTCTCAGCTCAAGTAGTAACTATTAAGTTCAGCTTAGTTCTTATTCCAGAGACAGCGTTCATCACAAAGACTTGCATATTCTATAAGTGCTGCTTTTGATATAAATATATGAACAGCTGTTGAATCAGTCACAGAATACTTGTTCCCCCCCACACACACACACTCAATAGACTAAGGGAGTGGGGGGAGGGTTTCTTGCGGGCCTCAAGAAATGGAGAACTGATGCTCAAATATAAAGTATTCCCTAGCGCAGTGGTTCTCAACCTTTCCAGACTACTGTATCCCTTTCAGAAGTCTGACTTGTCTTAGAACCTTCATGTTTCACCTCATTTAAAAACTACTTGCTTACAAAATCAGACAAAAATACAGTGTCATAGCACACTTACTGAAAAATTGCTTACTTTCTCATTTTGTCTGTATGAAATTTTAGTTTGTACTGACTTCACTAGTACTTATGTAGATTTTTGCAAAACTAGGCAAATATCTAGATGAGTTTATGTACCCCCGAAAGACCTCTGTGAACCCCCAGGGATATGTGTACCCCTGGTTGAGAACCACTGCCCTAGCATTTCAGAGTGGTAGCCGTGTTAGTCTGTATCAGCAAAAACAACGAGGCATACTTGTGGCACCTTAGAGACTAACAAATGTATTTGGGCATAAGCTTTAGTCTCTAAGGTGCCACAAGTATTCCTCATTTTTGCCCTAGCATTAAGACCTTCAGGATGAAGGTTTAAGGTCATTAATAATAAAGCCATTCAGGGAGCTCTTCATAAGACAATGAAGACATGCTGGAATTTTCAAGTCTATACTCTTGATTTTCTGCAGGGAAGCAGCACAGTTCTTTCTGCTGCTGGGAGGAATCCTGTTAAGCAGGCAATCCACCTTCTCAATTAAGTAAAGGCACATTTCAGCATTAAAGTAAAGAAATAGGTTAGCCCAGAGGTACAGATTTCTTTACAAAAATAGAATCTGAAGTCTTGTCTTTGGTCATAACCCCCATACAACATTCATTCCAGTACTTTAACCTGGTCTTGATAGTAGGCTCTTTTGTAAATGGTGAGCATTCAAATAGGACCTTGGCTGAGTAACTTACATGAAAAGCTGTTAATTAGAAGGAAGCTGGATCTGTGTTTCTAAAAGGACCTTGGACAGCAGGTCCGATCTATTCTGCCTGCCTCAGATAACCTACAGCAGGGGTCGGCAACCGATGGCACGTGTGCCAAAGATGGCACGCAAGCCAATTTTTAATGGCATGCTGCTGCCTGCCAGGGTCCCACTCGGTCCACTGCCGAACCCCTTGCACCAAATGGGAGCTGCCCAGGTAAGCGCTCCACACCCAAACCTCCTGCTCCAACCTTGAGCTCCCTCCCTCATTCTAGCTCCTGGCCAGACCCTGCACCATCACCCCCAGCCCTGTGCTCAGTGCACCCCCACCCTCAGCTCAGTGCAGAGAGAGAGAGAGAGGGGGGAAAAGAATGGGCCAGAACCAGGGAGAAGGTAGGTACCCACTCTATGTGGGCAGGGCCGGGACCCCAGGCTGGCAGCAGGCTGAGCGGGGCCTTGGACCTCCAACTGGCAAGGGGCCGGCAGCCAGATCCCTAGACTGGCAGCGGGCTGAGCGGGGCCAGCAGCCGGGACCCTAGCTGGCAGGAGCCAGAGGATGGAACCCCAGACCAACAGCGGGCTGAGCAGCTCAGCCCACTGCTGGTCTGGGGTGCCAGCCCTGCTTAGCTCGCTGCCAGTCTGGGGTCCCAGCCACCAGCCCCGCTCAGCCCGCTGCTGGACTAGGTGAACGGAACCCCAGGCTGGGAACACGCTGAGCAGGCCAGCGACTTAAGATCAGCATTTTAAATTTAAATTTTAAATGAAACTTCTTAAACATTTTGAAAACCTTGTTTACTTTACCTACAACAGTAGTTTAGTTATATTATATATAGACTTAGAGAGAGAAACCTAAACAATGTTAAAATGTATTACCGGCACACGAAACCTTAAATTAAAGTGCATAAACAAAGACTCGGCACATCACTTCTGAAAGGCTGCTGACCCCTGACCTACAGCAATGTTACTTGCTAGTGCTACAGATGCATACATTTTAAGTCTTACTACAGGTCTTTGACTGTTCTGCATGTTCCTAGGAAAGGAACAAATGGTAAGAAAGGGACATTGAAAACCGCTCCAGCTCTGTCTAACACAGGGCCTCTGCTTCATTGCCCCTTCAACCGGAAGGGTTTCGTTATCCATTGGCCCTGCTTAAAACCTAGACTAGACTGCCCTCATGATCACTTGGATAGGGTCCCTAAAACTTAACTGTTTGAGGCTCCACTCTCACAGGGCTACTGCAGTCTTCTTCATTCAACACCAAATAGGACTTTTTGCATAACTATAACCCTTGAATGTGTTTTCTTAGGTTTATCTGGTTAATTACAGGGCTTGCTGGACCTCTAACCCCTTCTCTGACATGGCTCTAAGGCAGGGATTCTCAAACTGGGGGTCACGAGGTTATTACATGGGGGGGGGGTTGCGAGCTGTCAGCCTCTACCCCAAACCCTGCTTTGCCTCCAGCATTTATAATGGTGTTAAATATATTTAAACGTGTTTTTAGTTTATAAGTGGGGGGGGGGTTGCATTCAGAGGCTTGCTATGTGAATGGGGGCACCAGTACAAAAGTTTGAGAACCACTGCCTAAGGTATGAGGCCTTATGTCTACCTCCCTGGGGTGGAATCACACAACTCTCTCACTCAAGACCAGATCCTGGACTACTGCACCCCATATACCTACAGTGATTTCTCAGCAGGGCAGACTGGGTTAGGTACCTGCAATTCTTCCATTTGGGTGCTATGTGAAGCACTGGAATGGGTTACCTAGGGAGGTGGTGGAATCTCCTTCCTTAGAGGTTTTTAAGGTCAGGCTTGACAAAGCCCTGGCTGGGATGATTTAGTGGGGAATTGGTCCTGCTTTGAGCAGGGGGTTGGACTAGATGACCTCCTGAGGTCCCTTCCAACCCTGATATTCTATGATTTAGTCATGGAATCTGTGACTTCCAAAGACCCCTGTGACTTCAGTCAGCTGGGAGCTGCAGAATCCCCTGCCACCTACGGAGTCAGGGAGCTGCTGGGCTCCTGGCCACCGTGTGCAACAAGGAGGAGCCCCACAGCTCCCCACCACCACTCCTGGCTGCAGGGGACCCCTGGCAGCTCCTGGCTGCCAGCGAAGGGGGACCCTGGAGCTCCCAGCCCTTCTCCCCAGGCTACCCATTTTGTCATGGGTATTTTTAGTAAGAGTCAAGGACAGGTCATGGGCTTCTGTGAATTTTTCATTATTGCTCGTGACCTGTGACTTTTACTAAAGATATCCATGACAAAAACTTAGCCTTAGTAATTAGTGACCAGACAGCCTTCTCCAAATATTTACCATAGTTGGAACAAAGCATAAAGAATTTTGAAGTCTATACATAGGACTATCTTACTCAGAGGATTGTCATCTTTTCGCAGAGACCCTAGGCAGTTCACTCTTTACTCCAGACCCCTGGGGGTCAGGGTCTGTGAGAACAGCTTCTCATCAGCAACTCCCAACAACCATTGCCCGCTCCCTAGAGAAGGACACTTATCCCACCCAGAAGCTATTTGTCTCAGGTTTCTCAGGGTTTTGTGGGTTTTTTTATTCTCAGGTCTTTGCAAGCTGGGAATCCACCCCCTAAATACACTAGTTTGTGAGAGCTCCATAAGGAATTGGAGGTGGGTCATCCACAAGAATGCTTCTAGTATGGTCTCTTACTCGTTTGTGAAGAAGTAGTTATCTGAGATCCTTGTTCTTTTTTCCTGCCTTGGACAGGCAGCTTATGTTGGCTTCCTCCAATACACAAAGTTAAATATTGGTATATTTACTAACTGTATTTATATAATCAAATCCCTTAATATTAGTGAATCATGTAACTCACATCCATCACACAATCCCTCATCTGCATTCCCTGAACTTTGTGGAGGTTGCCTAGTCCACAGTTAGAAGATGGGCCAGAAAAAGGCTAATGCAGGGCAGATAATTTGGTATATAGCAGGACAGGCTGAGGGAAAGGAGTGGATACTAAGAGGTATTCTGACTAAATTCAGCAATAGTGTGAGGGAGGTAGTCTGAATCCAGGAGGGCTCTGAGGAAGAGATCTGGGATTGAGTCCAGAGACTAATGTGTTCAGGAAACTAGTATTGTGGATTAGCTAACTTTAAGAACTGAATTTTGATGGGTTTGGCTTGTTTTATGTTACTGATGTTCAAGTTTTTGTTCATCTTCATTGCCAATGAAGGAAATGCCCAGACAAAAAAAGTTTAAAATGGGGTTAATTACTGATATACTCTCAGTGTTAAGATAAAATTCATTACAAGCCCTGATGGCAAACTAAAGAGGCCTCTTCTTGCAAACCAGTGTGCAGCAGCCCTCGTGAACTTGTCATTTCCAGCACACTTTTCCCAATCCAGCTAAAATGGCCTCTCTCACACGTGCAGCATTCTTGAACTGAATAGTTTAAGCTTAGGAAATACTGCAAGATACACTATGCATGCACAGCAAATGATCTTCAGAAAGTCATAACACAGACCGCCACGTGTTCTATAGTAAATTGCACCTATGTTCTGCAGCAAGAACACTGGATTCCATGACATCTATTGCAGCAGAATGTAGGCTCTGTACAGTCTACAATTCCCCCCCGCCCCCAAAACAGCTCTTACTGAATTAAATATGACTGAGGGAGATAATATCAGATAGAGGGATACTGTACTTCCAAGGTCAATTTTATATTGCCTCATTTTTAGAGTACTGCAAAATATTGCAATGAAAAATGTATAATTACATTATAGAATTTGTGGGGAAAGGCGGGGAGGAAGAAGCAAGAGGTTTCAGCAATAGGTCAGGGGACAGTTTGGCACCCAAACTGAATGTGTGAAAATGGGTTTGTGCAATAAACTGCCTAACACATTAAATGGAGTTTAAAAGTGACCAGCATGACAGTGTTAAATGTTGACACCAACATTTGTATTATCCGACTGAAGAAGGAACACCCCAGTAAAAGGAATGGGCAAGCAAGAGCTTGGGCCTACTGTGTTCCACCTGCGAAAACTAAAGCAGACATCACTGTATCAAGTTTCCACTATTTACATTTGGGTGTCTCTCTTTGCAACAATGAGGGCAACATGATTTTTGTGGGGGTAAAGAGCTTGGTTTCTGGACCACATAAAAGGCCCTGTCAAATCAAGGACAAGTTTCAACAGAAACTTACTTTCTATTGGTTAGCACTATTCCTGTTATTAATTTCTGTAGTCTAGATTTCCTGAGTTGGGAAAACTGACTGCTAAATACAGAGGTCCTGTGATGGGAAGTATTTTACCCTTTCTTCTAGTTTTCTACAGATGAAACATTTCTGTTCGAGCTTTCAGAACACCCACTGTAGCACAAAGATCACACACTGAAAATTTCAGCCAGTTATAATCAATTGATAAGGGGGTATAATGAAAACCATTAAGAAAACTTGAGTTTTGGCAGGAGCTGCAGCTCCTGCTATAATAAATTTATAGTATGTGCATGTATTCTGTTAGACTGATTTAAAAAAAAAATTCAGCTTTTCACAAACATTAAAATTTCAAAACAGGGCATTTGTTTGGGCAGCACAAAATTCTGTTTTGCTGAAGAAAAGGATGTGGGCAGTACCAGTCAAAGGAAATCAGGAATGCTGGAATGTACTATCTTGGCAAGGCTCCAGAGACAAACATTAAAGCAGAGCTGTGACAGAAGTTTGTTATACAAAAGTCTCCTTCAGGACACTAATTGTGGAGCCTGAACGCTTCCAGATGCTTACAAGGCTTCAGCCAGCAGTATAGCGAATTACTAAATGATAAACTATCCAATAATGTAGCACTCAGGTTCCTGGCACAGAATTAGTTGGAAACTGTATTATGTTTCAAATAGCAAGCTTGCCAATAAAGAGGTACTATCTAAACAATCTGTGACCAAGTACAGAGTTCATTATATCATTATCCCAGAGTGTGGGAGTTCATATTTTGATAGTGCACTTCTTGTCGGGTGTCAGAAGATACCAACTTACCATAGGTTTAAGAAAAAACTATCAAGTTTACAGAATCCCTCTCATCACTGTCTGTTGTCCTCAAGTATATAAAGCTAAGACTGTATAACTTTTCAATACAATTACCTTTGGCAATATCTAAACTTCAGACTCTTTTTTTTTTTGGTAAAAGATATCCACTGGTTCTGGTGGGAGCCCTAATGCAAGCTTCTGTGACCAAGCTTTTTTCAAAAGCCACAGTAAAATTTTTCAGCAGATTTAATTAAATATGGGGATAAAAATGCAAGAAACTAGAGTCCTGTGAACCAGTAGGGAATCTTACAAAAATATTCCCTACCATAGACATAGCCAGAGACTGAAAAAAAGTTATAACTCAAGATTTTAGTATGTTTTATTGGTAACCAAACTTCTTAAGTGTCAACTGGTTTGAACATTGCAACACAAAGGGTGGAATCCAGGCGCCTGCCTCCACATACATTTTAAATACCATTTTATAAAATGTGCTATAAAGAGCCTTAGTTGACTTTGAAGATTTATAATATATTAAACGAACTGGCTTGAGTAATCAGAAAATCTGCTGACAAAAAACTCAACATTTATCCCCAACTCGTCAATAAAAGGTGTCAAATGATTGGCCCCTTTAAGAGGGAGTGGGATCCAGTGCATGTGGACTGATTACCTGCTGCCCAACTGGGCTTAAGGGAAAGCACCTGGGTTTACGAAATGGGAAAGCTCCAGGTAGCTGTTGGCAGATGTCTGCAGACATTTCAGGGATTAAAAAGGATCCTGAAAGGCCCTGAGTTAGCAGAGGGAATGCCTATGGAGATTCAGAACCTCTTGTTTGGAGTTTGGCAGAAAGTAGAAAGACAGACCCTCAGGGAGGTGGGGCTGAACCCAGATGAAACTGTGAGGAAGACTGCTGGTTTGAATTCTATTTTGAAAAAGACTAAGACTTAATAAATTGGACCCCAGAAGCAGAATGTTTTGACTATCTGGACTGTGTTGACTCTAAAGGACGCTAAGTGAACGGGAAAATGAGGCAGGCCTCAGCAGCAGCATGCTGGCCAGAAGTGGGTGCTACAGGGCAGGCATGCTCTTTGACAAGCTGTGAGATGTTTCAGATGTGTCTTTTCAATGTTGAGGTAGTTTCCATTCTGCTAGCTACTATGCAAACAAGTAAAACAAAGTTCTATGGTTAAGAGGCACACCCTGCCATTTACTTTGCCACAGCAGTTGCCTTTTAAGTATAAAAGGCTTTTCTGTCACTAAAGTAGAATGTTGATCCAGGTACTGCTACAAAGGGTTAGACCACCTCTCCAAATGATACTGTAAAAGTTCTCCTCACACCTTCTATGGGCCATCTTAATTATCACTTCAAAAAGTTTTTTTTCCTCTCCTTTCCTCTAGCTCATCTTGATTAGACTCTGCCTGTGCCTGTGTGTATGTATACTTTTCATTTTCTGTGTCTGTGTGTATCTCCTGTCTGTGTGTGTGTGTTTTTGTCTCTATATGAGTGAAGTAGCTTTAGCTCAGCTCTCTAGCAAAAAAAAAAAAATTTGTTAGTCTTTAAGGTGCCACAAGTACTCCTGTTTTTTTTTGCGGATACAGACTAACACGGCTGCTACTCTGAAACTTATCCAATGTGGTATTTTCCCTTCTCCAAACTTACACTAGTTGCAACAATCAAGATCACTATATAGTGATCTTTCAGGTTCCTATCATACTCATTCGGTTACAGAAACCCCTCCTCCTTGTGCTGCCTTTCCTCGAGAGTGGATATGATTTTGGCTGATCTTATGAGCCTCAGCCTGAAGGAACTTCAGAAGACTTCCTACAGGTTTTTGTAACTGCTCATTTTCTTCAAGAGATATTTATGCTTGCTTCAGACACTGTTCAAGTTCTCTGCACCAGCAAGTGGGATCCTCAGCCCAGTAACTGCTGTAAAGATTCCCCCCCCCCCTTTTTCATTTTAGTTCCCTTAAAACACCACATCAGTAGACTACACTAATACTTCAAATATTCTGCCTTCAAATATTGCCACCACCTACACTGGGCACCGGAGACAAATTAAGGGCTTGTCAACACTAGAAAATTGCACTGGTGGAACTTAAATTTTTAAACTGTCAAACTCTTTCTGGTTTAAATGTGTGGACATTCTTACTTTGTTAAAAATAAAAATAAAGTGACTGGCTTATGTTAGTTAACTCTGTTCTTAACTGACTTAAGCTAAATTGAAACAAACATGTCAACACTGCCTTTTACACTAAATTTAACTATAGCTGTTTAAATTCATGCCTCAAGTTATAACAGCACTATTTTGTCATGTAGACAAGCCCCAAGTTACCTAGCAGATATTTTTGAGGCCTAGCTTCTCCAGTCTGATGTTATCCATTGTCCTAACTCTTAGTTTAGTCAAGAGCAGCCTCACCGGTCCTCATCTCAACCACATCTGCTACTCCTTACCGGTGTCTGAATACTCAATTATTTTAACCTATCTGGTTGCTGAACTGCTTGATGAACTAAACTCGCCAACCAAAGTTGCTCTCAATCCTTCCTTGACTTAAGGTACCCTCTCCACATCACACAGAATATGTTTATCCTGCAATGATCTCTGCCTTCAATCAGAATGGGCCATTAAAATCCATAAGGCTTGCAGAAGCAGTTAGCATCCCCTCTGCATAAGAGCCAGTTGTACAACTCCATACATAACTAGATATGTCTAAAAAAGTAGGACTATGTATTCTACATCCACTCCAATATCAGGAACAATCAGACTACACAGAGGATTCCACTCTAGTTTACTGATACTAGTTTCTTCTTTGGTAGAAACTACCAGTAGTCAGTTATGAGGAATTATCTGCTTTGCCACTGCATGCAGAATCATGCTATTTCACAATATCTTCCCCTACTTCATAACACTTATTTCTCCTTCTTCATCTACCCTTAACATTCTGATCCAAGTCAGATCCTTAAAGCTACCTGCCACCTTTGCCTCCCTCTCTCCCCATCTCCTCAAATCAGATCTTTTCACATTTCCACTTTCAATAAACTTTTCCTCCAACATCTTCTGGCCTAAAATACTACATAGCATTCTGAGCAAAGGACAAAGTCTAACTTCTTAGGCATGGTAAGAAACATGTTCTGACCATTAATCCTTACACTTATTATTCAGATATCAAACCCCACCCCACACCCAAAGGAAACATTCACTTTACTGTTAAAAAACACACAGAACAGTAACAAAATCCATGAGAAACACTATTTTGAAGTCCCCCCCCCAATTCTTGTCAGAAGCTACATGTTACCAAATGCTGTGACTTGAGGACAACTAGACACTCGATAAGCAGGCTCTATTTCTAGGGTGGCATCTTGAAGAGATGTGCAGGGACTGAGAGGCACACTACTGTTTAAGGGCTCAAGAATGTGTGTGCGAGCAAGCCATACTGCAAGGGTAGGGCAGTATTCTGGAGCTTGGAGGAGTTCCAAACAAGAAACTTGTTCAAATCAGAAATCCTTTCGGAAGATTCCCCAACCTCTCTGTACAGTACCCACCAAGAATAATACTCTTCCTGGTAAGCATAAGCACAGGTCCTAGAGAACCATCAAACGGAGAAGCAGGACAGGCACAAGATCAACTATTTGCAGCAAAGAAAATGAGGATACAAGAGTGACAGGCAACCCATTTGATCTAAAACCACAGAACCAGATAGTTAGCAAACACTGAAAGGGAGCTAAGGGCCTTTGAAAGGTCTCCATGGTGCCGCACCATAGGGGACCACACCAAAGGATCAGAAGGACCATTAAGAGCACGTCCCTGGATAGGAAATGCAGCAGAGTCCCTGGAAGAGTAAAGAAAATGGGAAAAATCCATCCCCAAAGTACAGGTGAGGAAGAGGTTAACCCCACCAAACAGAAGAGACAAGACATTTACTATAAAATGGGAAACCATTTGGCTGGAAGGGAAGCCCCAAACCTGTTCTCACTTGAGGATAAAGCTAAAGAATAGCCAGATGGCCCAGATTCCTAGAAGGCTGTACTCACAGCTAGGTGGGATAAGGTGAAAGAGGATTTGACTCCTAAAATCTAGTAATGGTACTTTCATGGACAGGGAAGTCTGAGTATAGAAATCCAGCTCTTGAGGAGTTTGAGTTAGTCAACATATCTGGCTAGATTACAGTTTCAGCTACACCCACATTTTAAGCAAATGCCACAGAAGAAACTGTGCAGCTGGTATCAATTCTGGGAGGAGATGACAAAGCTATTTCTCCTCTGAAGTGGAAGTGTGGAATACCAAAGGAAGTTCTGTAGTCAAGCAATTTCTTTAAAAGCAGAGGTGAGGGAGAAGAGTGCAGGAGCTTGCTAGTCAGCAGATCAGGTCCAGGGATCCTCAGCTCCTGCTGCTCTGGGTGCTCCATTCTTATCTAGGGGGCTGCCTCACAATTCCCACCCCCCCACACACACCATACACACACACACACACACACTCAACTCCTAGCATTCTTAGCTATGCCAGCATAACTAACATATGCCAGGCTTCAGAGAGCAAATGCAGCTCATCTTACATCGTTGAAAGCAATTCCCTTTTCCCAAATGAAACTATCAGCACCTCTCCCACTCCATAGGCATGCTTTTTACAGTCTCTCCTCAGTTTTTAGGAAGATACAAAAATAAAAGTTCTCTATCAACCCATACTGTATTCTCCATCGTCCAGTAGACAGTCCACTGAGGAAGAGAAAACCTTTAACAATGATTAGTGGCCAGTTTTTAAAGTCTTAACCTTTCATACACCATCTTGGCTCCCCCAAGCAAACTATTTATTAGCAAAGGCCCAGACCCTCTGTACAACTTCCTACAAAGGAAGCAAAATAGACTGGAGCTGGTTATATGTACCTACTCCAATTGACAGCTCTTTATCCCCTACTTCCTGTGAACGTATCCATAAAATTACACACTGACAAGTTTGTTTAAAATGACAGATGCATCTCATGCGCTTGTATAAAGTATGACATGAAGTCTGGTTTTTGAAACTGTCCAATTTGACCACAAAAAGAACATTCATTTTGAGCTCAGAGCAGCCCCTTCTCCTCCATAACTATAAATGCATCTTGTGTCTTCTTGGCATGCCTCTGATCTTTGATATCCAGCTAATCTGACCAACTGAGGTTTGGCTCTTCCTCTACACCAGAACTGTACCTCTATGAGTTCTACAAGGTCCACTTCTTGAGCTTCTCCTATCCACGACTGGCATTTGCTCCTGTTTATGCCAACATTCCAGTAAATACTCAATGCTTGAACAAGCATACTTATGTTTGACTCAATCTACTTCAGTTAAGAGATTAACACAAAAATACTGCTCTTGGGCAAGCAGAGCATCCCTCAAGCAAGGCTCCCTTCTTAACTCAGGCCTTCAGGCCACCCCTATGAAACTGCAGTATCATCTTGATCCCAACTCTTCTCTCCAAATTGAAAGAAGTTATTGTATCAGCATCTTTCTATAATTTATTATTATTATTATTATGTGGCTTCTAAAGTCTTGATAGCAAAGTCCAGTTGTGACAGTCTAATTGCAGCCCAAATTCACAGTCCATTCTGGTCAATTTCACAGTCATAGGCTTTAAAAAAAAAATCATAAATTTCATTGTTTCAGCTATTAAAATCTGAAATGTCAGGTGTTGTAATTGGAGGGGTCCTGACCCAAAGAGGACTTGTGGGGCTGGGGGAAGAGGGGATCACAAGGTTATTGGGGGGGAGGGGAAGGGGGGCGGTGGTCTGGCTACCCTTACTTCTGCATTGCTGCTGATGGTGGTAGGAGCCCAGCTCTGAAGGCAAAGCCGCTGTCAGCAGCAGCAGCACATAAGTAAGGATGGCATGGTATAGGGTATTGCCACCCTTACTTCTAGGCTGCTGCATGCAGAGCTGGGTCCTCAGTCAGCAGCCACCTCTCTCTGGCCACCCAGCTCTGAAGGTAGCAGCACAAAAAGTAAGGGTGGCAATACTATGACCCCCTTAAAATAATCTTGCGACCTTCCCGCAACTCCCTTTTGGGTCAGGGCTCCCAGTTTGGGAAATGCTGGTCTCCCCTATGACATCTACATAGTAGTGGATAAAAGCACACAAGAGACCAGATCTCATGGTCAGAGACTCATTTTCATGTCTGTAAATTTTGTAGGGCCCTAGCTATAGTATTATGGTCACCACTTTTACAAGACTATGATAAATTTTGTATCAAGTATGCCATGTGAAAGATCATTTGAAAACTCAGTCTGCTGAATATTGTTGTCCTAGTAAAATGTGTGCAGCAACACTATGAGAAGTTATTAGATTATACTATGTATCACTATTTAGAACATGCCCCAAAGTTAAGACAAGCAAGTCTAAACCAGTTTTTCTGAGATGCACTAGCACCACAACCAGTATTAAAGAGCAATCACCATCTTATGCAGCCATTTTTCAGCAATGGGAAGGTATAAACAAAAAAGGTACATCACATCACAGGAACATTTTAAACCTCACATCCACAACAGACTATGTGTCACCATGAGTCAGCAAGGATGTTTCTAGCATAAGAAATTAAGTTAAAGGGAGAGCAAGACACTTGACTTCACCTCTTCTCCTCCCCCCATCTCTCTGCTCATGACATCAACAAACACCTGAAGGACTCTGAACTGTGGGGTGGGGTGGCCCCTGACTGAAAGGAAATCCAGCCTATGGTAAAAGATGCTTGCTTTAAATCTTATTAGCTTGTTAAAGTTTAGGAATTAGAAAGATATAAAAATATAAGCTATTTCTTTTGTAACCAATTCTAACTTTTCTGCCTTATCACTCAGATTCACTTAAAATACATCTTTCTGTAGTTAATAAGCTTATTTTATTGTTTTATGAAATCCAGCGTGTGTTCAGATTGAAGTGTTTGGGAAACTCCACTTAAGACAGCAAGGTTGGTGCATAATCATTTTCCTTCGTTGAAATGATGGACTTACTATTAGTTTGTACTATCCAGAAGGGTACTGTGCAGTACAAGACACGCATTTCTGGGGTCCAGGCTGGGACTAAGAACTCGCAGGTGTCACCCCCATATGCATGTATTCAGCTGGGAGTGATTTTAGATGCTAGTGCCTATGCATGAGCAGGACCGGAGTGGTGGCTGTTCACAGCAAAAGCAGTGTAAAAAGCACTCCAGGCTAGAGAGTTAAGGGGACACCACTGTTCAACAGCCCAGGCTGTACCCTGGGAATAATCACACCAGTTTTAGAGTCAGCATCAATGGTTAGATTAGATTATTGAAAAGACAAGAAAGCACCTTTTTTGGACGTAGATGAAGCATAGGTATAGCAACCACAAACAAGTTACATATGATTTCGTTTAATAGTTGGGTTTACATAGAGAAGTGTTATTTTTAATTCAGTGGACAATTACAGTGTTTCACATCACTGCAACATCTATTTAAACAAGAAAGTGACAAGTTCTCAGCTTTATCCTCATAAGCAGCTCATATCTATATTTGAGGTCTGAATACTCACACTAGAGTTTGCTTTGACATTTTAATGATACTGTGGACAGACAACACATAAACTAAGCATTTAGTTCTCAAACTTGTCTACACTCAGGTTTTATTTTTCCATCCTAATCCTAAGCATCTAACTAATGTGAGGCATTCCAAGAGTAAATTTCACTGAGCTATTTTTCTTAAGGGTCTTCCTTCCACTAAAACCACCAGTCTTCAGTATAGACAATTTACAAAATGAATACAAGCAAATAGTGTGAGTGAGCCACTAAATAAAGAAATATATCAACATATTAGCAATGGCTAGACTGAGGAGAAAAAAACCCTCCTCTTTAAGCATTCATAGTAACTGGGTAGACAATATGTCCTATAGCTAACCTACTCAATGCACACCCAAGAAATTGAAGAGATTGAGTTTAATTCTTTGGAACAAATGTTCACCATACTGAGTCAAATATTTAGGCAGATGTTACCATTTCTTTTAAGACAAAGAATCTAGTTGTAGATGTTGATGATACATAGTCGCTTGCTGAGTCAGAGTAATTCATTTGCCAAGAGAAGAGAGATGGCAAGGAGCCACTCTTACTGTACTGCGACAGACCTTCAATCAACATTGACCCTGTCTTATTTCATCAAGAGGCAGCAATAGCTTTGCAATTTCTAATTCCAGAGGAAGATGGTGATAAGTTAAATGTTTCATTTTCTATTTCCAACGCATTGAGAAAAGAACTTTATCTATTGGTTTATTTTAAGCACAGAATACATTCTTTCCTGGCTCACTATGTTGATACAAGATTCCAAAAAAAGAAGTTACAAATTCCCACCACTTTCCAACTATATTATTTAAAGCTATGATAACCTCTCATTACCTTCTTTAATGTACAGCTAGCTAAGTTAAAGCAAGTTCTGCTCATTCATGTACTATATTAAACAATGGCAATTTGTTGACATTAAGATTATAAAATCTTTCTAGTGAGTTCAAACTAGCCAGTTGATGCTGTCCACTTGTCAGTTAAGCATGTCCAAGGCAAATGCTTTAACTAGATAGTATGAGCTAAACATCAAGATGGCCATTTGACATTCTATCGTTAAGTGGCCCTTAATTATAACTAGCTAATGCTTACAGCACTATTTTAATTATTGTATACAAAATATATACAAAAATTATTCTTTGTACTATGGTAGCACTTGCTAATCAATACAGAAAGTAGCTAAGAGTCCCTGTCCCAAGCATTCTGTACTCAGACAGGAAAAAGGTTACACCTTAGGTTTTCTATACCCACCTCCTCCTTTTCATTTTTTAAACAAATGAAGCAGCTGATTAATTCACTCTAAATTAGCAGCCATATTAATTTTCCCATAGAGGAGAAAATAATGGCTAATACTTACGTAGATGAGTCCAGAGTAGTATCGGTCCTTCAAATTATGCAATACAGAGGCTTCATTTAAGCAGGTTAATTCCGCCATATCTTCCACTTTAGAGAACTTGGGGGGATTCATCTTCTGAATATCATCTTTGTTGACCATTGCTTTCTTTCCATTCTCTGCCAGTTCAACCAACACTTCATCTCCTCTTTCCTCCTTGATGCTGGCTGCCTCAAAGCCATGGCGCTCAGAAGGAATCCATACCAGTTTTTTAGCAGTCCAGTCAGCCTGGGTAGCAGGGTTGTAGATTACAGCCCTATCCACAAAGAGATACCTCTCTGGATCTTCCTGTCCAGACCTCTGCGCCATTGTAAATAGAGGTGTCCACTAGCATTCACCTTGTTAGATGGAGAAAAGGTATGTCAGTCACTGGCACTGTACACAGTTTGCAATAATTTCATAGCTAAACCATTTAACATATAAAAAGTGGCTAATCAGCATATTAAATTGGATACCTACTAGGGATACTACCTATATAAAAGAATCCTGATGCTACTTATGTTGGTAGTTTAAACAAGGTCATACCCTGTCTAAAAGGTACTGCTGTATACAAGTTAAAAATCGCCTTCATAAATAGAGCAGTAGGGAGACACATTTATATAGGATGGGAATAGTGCAGGGGTCTCTTTCTACTGTACATACCAAGACTGCAAAGCAAGGATGATGATCATAATAATACCTAGTTTTTGTAGAATACTTTTTACCAGTAGATCTGAAAACACTTTACATTCTTTAGTGTATGTGTCTTCACAACAGCCCTATGGTGTACACTGCTGTGCAAAAACAGTGAAGTATAAAGGAAACACCAAATTTAATACAGGTTTGCCCAAAGGTACTGTAAAGAGTACTGAAATAGTAGTCAAAGGAAAGCACCACTTTATTTTTTCTGTGCAGCACATAGCTGGTTCTCATTAAGTCATGCAAACAAAACTGAGCAGTGAGATCAGGTAAGTTAGACTAAAAACCACTGATTACAAAGAGAGTTTTCCTTCAGAGATAAGAACTTTATATGTTTTGGGGTTTTTAGCCACTCACTGTATTCTTTCTGAAAGCATATCAGATTTATCATGGTTTTACTTTCCATCAATTCCAGCTGCAAACAGTAAGTGCTATTATGTTTTAAATGCTTCCAATACACAGGTTTTATGATACAACATGTTTAAGTATAAAATGTTTTATCAATTCTCATACAACTGATAGAAGACAAAAATACCAAAATGTCTCAAATATTTCATTTGGTTCCCATCTCTCATCCATTAGACTAGTAAATGTGACCAACAGCTGAAAGGACAGTTGCATCTATTTGATTAAGAACTCCCAAAATGTCCAGTTTGGTTATCTTTAAGCACTTGGGAGTAGGGAGGTTGGCTTTTCCTGATCCTTTAAAAAAATAGAAATCTGAATTTTCACTACATACTAAGTGTTTGGGTCACTATATATCTTGTTTTATTCATCAGAACTATTTCATGGTAAATTTAGAACCATTTTCCAAGCATTTAGAACACTAATCCATTGAGAAATCTGTAGCTTGGCAATCTAAACATTTGAAAAATCATGTGTTTGAAGCTAACTGTGTATTCACCACTTTTTATACTATAGTATGCATTCAGATGGAAGTCTTACAACTCATCCACCCTCAAGTGAGCATTCAATTAAGTACTTAAGTACAATACTAATGTCTACATCTACAGCATGTCAGTTTGATAAATTGTTCAACACAACTAATGCAAAGCAAGCATGAGGTCATTCAATCCACCAGAGGGCTGTGAAGTAATCTGCTTCATTTACTACAGAATGACTTAATTCTGCATCATCAGATCAAGAATTGACTACAGCAATAGCAGCTGAATTTATTGGAAGAAGCTTCTGAGAGAAAAATCCATGAAGAAGAAAAGAAGAGTTAGAGGTGACTCCAAATGACTGCAGGAGCTCCATCTGATTCTTTACCTCAGCTAGGAATAACAAGTTACTAAACCATTCAGAGTGCTAGTTACTTGCAGAGCCTTCCGTCCAAATCCAAAAAGCTAGTCATCTTTGTAATTCTAGATTATGACTTGATGCTGCAGGTATCTTCATATTATAAAACCTAGCTTCCATCCAGTGTGAGGCACTCTCTCTCTCTGTCAAGAAATCTGACTGGCAAATTGCCTTCCATACAAATGTATCATTTATAATCTGAATTAGTATGTTTCACATGCTTGTTTTTTAGTGAAAATTTGAGTGGTTCTGGAACTCTATTACCTAATCAAATTAATACAATAACAAAGATTGTTTATTAGTAAAATTAAGGGCTAGAAGTTAAAGCATTAGATTTACTCCCAAAGAGCATATGAACTAGTTCATACTAAGAATCAAATCTGTGTATTACATATTAAGAGTACTGACCATTAATGGTCATTTTTCATTTTCTGTCCTCAATGCACAGATGTGACCCCAGTTACTCAGCACAATGCCAGGTTGCCACAATAAGGATACCCCTACCGAAGCCAGATATATTGTGCTTTGCCTTAATGAGGGCTTTTTGCTAGACAGTATTATTTAGGGGGAAGATAAATTAAAATCCACATTCATAATTATACCATTTCACCATGCAGAACTCCAGCTCTCACAATGAAGATGCTAGTACATAATTTCACGCAAATTACAGTTCTAAACAAAAGATTAACAAAATAAAAGTGAGGAGCACCAGCAGAGGTGGGGAGTGTCATCATTCAGTGGAGCCCTGGCATTTCCAAGGACAGGAATTTGTAAGAACAGACTCATTCACTACCTAGATGCACATTATTTTTCATAAATATAATGCTAAAGCCAGCAAGAGTCAATTTCACAGTTCAAGCTACTTTTCTGATTTAAGCGTTAATCAAACAATGGCTTCAGAATGAAGTGATAAGGCAGCAGGCTGCAGTTTTTAACTAGCCCGGATACTAAAGGACAAAAGAGCAAGCTTCAGACTTGGACCATTTTCTTTGGGGTTGCGGACAAAACACTCCACCCACTTTATGGCCTCGCATGTTCACAGCATTGCCTCTTGCCAATCACTTGGTGTTTGGATCCCATTTAACAGCACTAAGGCCCGCTGGCCGCTTCCCCCCCCCCCCCCCCCCAAAAAAAAGAGGGAGGAACATGATTTAAGACACTGGTGCATCACAGCGCAAGCATCTGGCCCCACCAGCAGAACGGCCCCCACCCCAACCGGGCCGCCTCAGATCAGACGCTGCCACCACCGCAGCCCTCTCCTTTCAGCAGCGACTCCCCCCATGCCTCTGGCAGGCTGGCAAGCCACTAGTCAAGGCTGCAGAAGGGAGGAGATGGGGAAAATGGCCACCTTTGTGTGATCGATACAGACAGGAGCCTCAGCACAGCGCTCAGGAGGAGGAGCCGGGGGGGGGAGACGAGACACCCGCACGGGGGTGCAGCCCCCCGCCCCCAAACAGGGGCCGGTGAAGGGGGAGGCTGTAACCCAAGGCAGCTCCGCGCCGGCCAAAGTGGGCTGCAAGGAGCAGGCAGGGTCTTTGTCTCGCGTGCCACCGCCGCCCCCCGCCCTGCCGCCCCCTCCCCACAGCGAGCCCAGGCTCAGCCGCACACCCACCCCGCAGGCGGGAAAGCGCCGGGAGGCCGCACCCGCCACAGAGCCGGGCGGGCGGGCAGGGGGCTCCCCGCCCCCCGCTCTCCACACACACCCTCCTCCTAATCCGGGGGGGCGCCACGCCCCCCGCCCCTACACCCGGCGTAGATCGGGGCTGCACCCCGCCTCCCACACCGAGGGGAGGGGGGCACAGACACCCCCACTCGGGGGCCGCACCCCCTCGCCCTACTCCGCCAAGCCCCGGACAATGAGGGGACGGACAGTCCGACCCCCGGCCCCGCTAACCGAGGCCCCCGGGCATGGCTCCTCACCTGCAGACGCTCCGTATCCCCGGAGCTGGAGCCTCCCGCCCGGCTCCTCGGCACACTCCCCCACTGCACCCCCTCCTCGGGGCTCCTTTAGCGCCACCGCGCGACCCCCTCCCGCTACCCCCGAACAAGGCCCGCCCACCAGCTCTACAGCATCACCCATTGGCTATCTCTCATGTCCATCCAAGGAAGCCCGTACGGCCATTGGCTCGCTTCGCAACCCATCTCCGAAAGGCCATAGCAACCTCCACAAGCTACCATCCAAATCCCGCCTCCTCCCTGGCCCCGCCCCACTGTTCTACCTGCCTATCAAGGCAAAACTCCACACCCAATGGTGGGCTTCACGCCTATCAGCCACATCGGTGGGCCGCAGAGATCCACCTAGGCCGCGCCAGCAGGGTAGGGTGCGCTGGTCTCCTGGGCAAAAAGCTTCAGAGCCGTGTGGGATGGCACGTGAGAGGGGCTGCAATGCCTGCGTGCTCCTGCTACCTTGGGCTGGGGCAGGGGGCTGAGCGCTGTCTGTCTACGGGGGGGGGCATTAGAAAAACCCCATCCCCGCCCCCTGCAGGGAACTGCAGGCAACACCGCTTATCCCCGCCCTCTGCAGGGAACTGCGGGGAACATCCCCAATCCTTTCCTCCCCCACCCCCCTGCAGGGAACTGCATTCAACACCGCTTATCCCCGCCCTCTGCACGGAACATCCCCCATTCCCCCCTTCCCCGCCCCTGCAGGGAACTGCACGGAACATCCCCAATCCCCCCACCCTCCGCAAGGAACTTCCCCTATCTCTGCCGGTGCAGGGAACCGCATGGAACACCCCCATCCCCGCCCCCTGCAGGGAACCGCATGGAACACTCCCCATCCACTCCCCCTGCAGAGACCTGCGTGGAACATCCCACCCCCTCAGGGAACTGCATAGAGCATCTCCCCCCCACCCCCGGCCCTTTCCCTACCCACTGCAGGGAACTCCCGCCCCCCGCTCCCCTCGCCCTTCCCTCTGCATGGAACTACATGGAACATTCCCGATTCCCCAGGGAACTGCACGGAACAGCCTCCTCCATGCAGGGAACTGCATGGAACATCCCCTATCCCCACCCTCTGCAGGGAACTTCATGGAACACCCCAATCTCCCCACCTCTGCAAGGAATTGCATAGAACACCCCCACCCCCTGCAGGGCACTGCATGCAACACCCCCCCCATCCCCCCCCATGCAGGGCACTGCATGCAACACCCCCCATCCCCACTCCATGCAGGGAACTGCATGCAACACCGCCACTCCATGCATGGAACTGCAAGCAGCACTCCCCATCCCTGCCCCGTCCAAGGAACTGCATGCAATACCCTCTATCCTCATTCTGTGCAGCGAACCTTATGCCATAACCCCTATCCTCACCCCCTTGCAGGGAGCTGCATGCTCTACCCATACTATCCCCGCTCCCTGCAATTACCAGCATACTGTTGCTCCCCCACCAAGGAATTGCATGCAACACCCTCTTCTATCCTCCCCACCCCACACGGCATAGAACTGCATGCATGAAACCACCACTAGTATATTCATGCACAGTCACATGCTGCATGGTAAGTGTGTGCAATGTCCCCAACTTCTCATGTAAATGTATTCAACTTAATCCACTGTGAGACAGATCCATTTGTGATTCACAACTCTGTGTCAGCAACTCTTATCAGGCCTGACAGACTCACTACACATCACACACTGGTGTCATGATATTTAAAAGATGACTAGTAATGTATCATTTGAAATTGGTCATTGCTGTCACTGTGAAATGTTTATAAGAACTCTGTAGATAAAATTATAGATATGCTGATATTATGTCCTGGAGACTATAAACAGATAAAGGGGAAAGAAAATATGATGGCAACAGGAAAGAAGGAAACAGATTAGTTTGCATTTTAGCAAACGCCAGAAGGCAAAGAAACCAGCATGGAACTTCCTTCACCACCAGACTCCATGTCGCCTTCCTCAGAGCTTGAGTGAACTTCTCTTTGGGCAGTAACCTTCCACAAAATCCATGTCAAAAGTTCACTGGACTAGAAAAGAGAGGGGCAAATAACCCCAAGTTACCTTTCACCAAGAGGACAAAGGAATCCAAACTTTGGACTTTGTGGGAGCTCCAGACCAGAAGAGTGGTCAACTCTCTTTGTGGAAGGTAGATTGGTAAGGAGACTAACTTAAACAAAGGCTGTAGCTTGTTTTGTTAAGTCAGCCTCTAGGAAGCATTTTTCACTTTTATTTTCTTGTAACCATTCTAACTCTATTCTTTGTACTTCAATTCATTTAAAATCTCCTTCTGTTAATAAACTTGTTTTACTTGTACTCTAAACCAACCCAGTGATGTGTTTGATTTAAAGTGAATGGTAACTCCAGTTAATATGGCAAGCTTCTGGGTAGCTTTAAAGGAACAAACTAACCATATTATCTCTCTGAATGGTCCAAGAGGGGGCTGGACATTGCAGAGCAGACGGTTTGGGGAAAATTCGGGACTGGGGGGCATTGGGGTCACCTTGCCAGGGGTGACCAAGGTTGGTGGATGCCAGAGTGTGGCAGTGGTGTGACATACAGGCTACTGGAATCAGAATTGCTGAGTCAGAGCTGCTTCGCACAGAGACACTCCGTGCATGCTTGTATGCTGATTGGACATGTCCAGCCCAGAGACATACAGCAGCAGAGCATTTTGACGCACTCAGCATTACTAGGCAGGTGGTGGCAGGACCTCTCACTGGTCTGGATTGCACCCCAAAATGTGACACCCTCCCCCATTAAGGTGAATGCAACCTCCACCACCTCAATTCATATATACATTTGTACCTCTCTGACACTCTAACTCAACACTGCAACTGGTCAAACATTGTGCCCATGTTGATCAATATGGGTACCATTTGGCCTTGTGCAGTAGAGATCTGGATTGGGGAAGAAGGATTTATTCTACAGATTGATATCACCTTTATTCTGCCGGTTGCAATAGATTCATAGCCAGAAAGCACTATGGTGATCATCTAGTCTGACCTCCTGCATAACGCAGGCCATAGAACTTCCCCAAAATTATTCCTTTAGAATTACAGCATAAATATTGAAAAACATTCACAATTGACTTAAAATTGCCAGAGTATGTTCCCTGCTCTGTTTTACCCACATTCTGCCATATATTTCACGTTATAGTAGTCTTGGATGATGACCCAGCACAAGTTGTTCATTTTAAGAACACTTTCACTGCAGATTTCACAAAACGCAAAGAAGGTACCAATGTGAGATTTCTGAACATAGCTTCAGCATTCGACACAAGGTTTAAGAATCTGAAGTGCCTTCCAAAATCTGAGAGGAATGAGGTGTGGAGCACGCTTTCAGAAGTCTTAAAAGAGCAACACTCCAATGTGGAAACTACAGAACCCGAACCACCAAAAAAGAAAATCAACCTTCTGCTGGTGACATCTAACTCGTATAATGAAAATGAACATGCATCGGTCCACACTGCTTTGGATTATTATCAAGCAGAACCTGTCATCATGGACACATGTCCCCTGGAATGGTGGTTGAAGCATGAAGGGACATATAAATCTTTAGCGCATCTGTCACGTAAATATCTTGTGATGCCAGCTACAACAGAGCCATGCAAATGCCTGTTCTCACTTTCAGGTGACATTGTAAACAAGAAATGGGCAGCATTATCTCCTGCAAATGTAAACAAACTTGTTTGTCAGAGCCATTGGCTAAACAAGAAGTAGGACTGAGTAGACTTGCAGGCTCTAAAGTTTGATTTTTGAATGCAGTTTTTTTCAACATAATTCTACATTTGTAAGGTCATCTTTCATGATAAAGAGATTGCACTAACATACTTGTATTAGGTGAATTGAAAAATACTATTTCTTTTGTTTTTTTATAGTGCCAATACTTGTAATAAAAAATAAATATAAAGTGAGAACGATACACTTTGTAGTCTATGTTGTAATTGAAATTAATATATTTGAAAATGTAGAAAACATCAAAAATATTTAAATAAATGGTATTCTATTATTGTTTAACAGTGCAATTAATCGTGCTATTAATCACAGTTTTTTTACTCGTGCAATTAATAGCGATTATTTTTTTTAATTGCTTGACTCCCCTAATTTTAATTTATGAGTAGCCCCACTGTCATTATTGGAGCTACTCATGTGCTTAAGGCTAAGCATGTGCTTAAGTGTTTGCAGGATCAGCGTCTAGGTTTGTAAATAAATATTAATCTTAAACCAGTTTTTGAAATTTCCAAAGCAGTTCAGGGGACTTAAGCACAAATCTTACATTAATTTTTAATATAGAGGGATTATTTTTCATGAATTCTAAGGGAAGATGTGTAGCTAAATTCTTTGCACAGCTTAGGACAACTCTGTAAAAACCAAACAGCTGTAAGTGAGAAAATTCATCATTAAGGTCTCACAAATATCCTTTATTTTATCCCATATCCCTACCCAGCTTTCACCTATAAGCCAAAAACTCCTCACCCCTGATTACTCCACCATGGGCTTCAGACAGTTCCCTCCCTCTTCTCACACACTCTACATACTCATCTGAGAATCTCCACTCACCCAGCCCATCTGACCCAGCCCTCCTCCAGAATGTTAGTTAGCCTCTGCCTGCCTGCGAGAAAATAACGAGACTCAGGGCTAGCCTAAACTAGAAGCATTACAGTAGTGCAGCTGCACTGATGCAGTTGTGCTGCTGTAGCCCATGCATTGTGTGAAGACACTCTCTCCCGTTGGCAAAATAAAACCACCTCCCCGAGAGACAGTAGCTATGTTGCTGGGAGAAGCTCTCTCACGGACATAGCGCTGTCCACACCAGCACTTAGCAGGGCCGGCTCCAGACCCCAGCGCGGCAAGCACGCGCGTGGGGCGGCCCTTTCCCGGGGGGCGGCAGGCTGGGCCGGCGGACCTGCCGCAGTCATGCCTGCGGGAGGTCCACCGGAGCCCCGGGATGACAGGACCTGCCGCAGGCATGACTGCGGAGGGGGCGCTCGTCCCGCGGCTCGGCTGGACCTCCCGCAGGCATGACTGCGGCAGCTCAAGCGGAGCCGCCGGACCTGCGAACCGTCCGGAGGTCCAGCCGAGCCGCGCGACCAGCGGACCCTCTGCAGTCATGCCCGTGGGAGGTCCGCTGCTCCCACGGCTCCGGGGCGCCTCCCACGCATGACTGCTTGGGGCGGCCGAAAAGGTAGAGCCGCCCCTGGCACTTAGATCAGTGTAATTTACGTCGCTCACCTCCCTGAGTGACATAAGTTATACCAACGTAATGGGTAGTGTAGACAAGGATGAAAAGGACCATCCTAATGCTTTACTTGACCCATTTGTTACTCTAACGATGAGCAACATTGAGCGTCACAATTTAAATCTAAATGTGTAAACTGGCAAGAATTTCTATTAACACAAAAAGAAAGGGGTCAGATTTGTCTAGTGGTTGCCAGGGCCAGCTCCAGGTTTTCTGCCCCCAAGCGGCAAAAAAAAAAAAAAAAAAGCTGTGGCAGGGCAGCACAATCGTGCCACTCCACTCTTCGGCGGCAATTCAGCAGCAGGTCCTCCGCTCCGAGAGGGACTGAGGGACCCACCAAAGACCCGGATGTGCCGCCCCTATAGCGGCCGGAGTGCCGCCCCTTGATATTGGCTGCCCCAAGCACCTGCTTCTTTAGCTGGTGCCTGGAGCCGGCCCTGGTGGTTGCAAAGGGACACATGGAGTCAGGACTTCTGGGTTTGATTTCTGTCTCTACCGTTGACTCACTGCATGACCTTGGGCAAGTTGCTTCATATCTCTGTGCCTTAGTTTACCCCTCTCAAAAACTGGCTTATTATACCTACTCTGCGTCTCGGGGGTTATATGAGTCTTCATTCATTAACAGAGGTGACAAGAGGAGGTGAAAGGGGGAGACAGTTGTACTGGGGTCCCAAGCCAGGGAGGCCCGCAACACATCTGTAACTGGGATGAAATGGGAGGGGGCGGGGGCCCAGCAAACATGAGGTACTGGGGCCCCAAATTTCTCTCAATAGCCCTGTTCATGAATGTGTACAAATTGCTTTGGGATCCTCAGAGGGCAGGTACTGGAGGAATTCAAAGAACTACTAATGTCAGGAAAAAAAAGAGGCTATTTTTATTTGCTTCTTTGTTTTGTTTGAAAAGCTTTGGGGTCTGAAATCAGGGATTGGTAATGAAGAAAATAAAAATATTCCCCAATTAAAAATGACTTAATAGGAAACATTTCTAGGGAAAAGGCTTGAAAAGAATGCAGATATTTAAGCCTCATGATTAACAAATGCATTTCACTGCCCTCGGAGAGGTAACAAATTGCAGGAAGATGAGTGAACTTATTTCCTGAATCATACTGCCCTCCAGTCCTGGTCCATGTAAATATCTGATGTGTCAATAGGAAAAGGTCTGAAATATGAGGTGTTCTTCAGGGTGCCTATTAGGGATTAGTACCAAATATGAGCTACATTGTCTCACCAATCATACGGTTTAGTTCTGGACACTTTAAAAGGTAGCTAAATCAGGAATGGAAAGTTAGCTTCTTACTCACAAAAGGGGATTGCACAATAGTTCATTGGACTGGCTGCTGTAAAACTGAGGTCAGATCAGCAAAAATAGCCACCTCTTCAGCAAATGAGTCAAGATCAGAGCAGCAGAGCTAGAGATCTGAATTCCGTTTGAGTTCGTATCTGATGGTGGTATGGGTATTCGCTAGCAGCTGGGCTGAAAGCAGTTACTCATTGTAGAATGTCAGCTGTCAGATTCGAACATGGAATGTCCAGAAATTGGAGCACCTGAGACATAACCAGGTCAGAGAATTGTGGCCGCCGTATGTGGAACAAGCTGAGCATACATTGTCCTCTTAGTTAATCCAGTTCTCTTTTGATATAGGGGGCTATTTTTCTCTCACTCTCTTCCCCTTTACCTTTCTTGCATGTGTTGCTTGCACTTGGAAGAAGCAGAGGTAGAACAGTAAATGTAGCTTGCACCCTCAGCTCAAGGAGTTAGCATGTGTTTTTCTTCCCTTCAGGAAAGAAGAGGAAGATTCACAGCAATGGCCAGAAGGCTGATCCTCGCTTTCTACTCAAAGTAGGGAACTAGTCTATAGTATCATTTCTCTCCTTCCTAACCCAGTGCACCCCTGGAATGGAAAACCATTTCAGGAAACTCCACTTGCCACAGGTGTAGGGCTCAGTGCTTATATTTCTGTCAGCTTGAGAGGTTGCAGTTTATTGGGCCTGATTCTTATCTCAGTTACACCAATGTAAATCTGGAGAAACTATGCTGAAAACCATAGAGTTAATCCTAAAGGAGAACAACATTTAGCCCACTAACTAGTATAAGAGCCAGAATAACTATTTCTGGAGTATGTACCCTGAAAGTCTCTAGGTACAAGGAAAATGGTAATGTTTAAATGTGGATCCCTGCCATCTGTACCTCTTCCAGTATCTGAGTTTACTCAGCGTAACTGTGAGATTAGGTGCTTGGATACCATGGTGATGAGCACATCATAAATACCTAGGTAGATTAGATAGATTCCCATCTGTTTATTTCAGATGTAGGATTTATTTGTAGAATAATATATCATGTCTCATCTCCGTGGCCTATATGGAAGAAGTCTAAATAGTAAGATGGGTGAACTCGAGTGCCTGGTATTAAATGAGGATATTGATATAACAGGCATCACAGAAACTTGGTGAAACCATAGGTGCCAACTCCATGGGTGCTCCAGGACTCAAGCACCCACAGGGAAAAAAATAGTGGGTGCTCAGCATTCACTGGCAGCCCCCGCCCCAACCAGCTCCTCCCCCTCCCAACTGCACCTCCCGCCCAGTGGGTGATCAGCTGTTCACCCAGGCAGCAAAGCCCAGGCAGGGAGCGGAAGCCGCCTCCCCAGCCAGGCTCTATCAGGCAGCTGCTGGGCTGCAAAACAGCAATCAGGAGGGGTCGGTGGCTCATTCCCACTCCCCACCCGGGCTCCCTCCCACCAGGGAGAGCAGTGGAATGTGCTGGGGGGGGCAGACACAGCAGGAGGACAGAGTGCCCCCCCTGCAGGTAACTGCAGCAGGGAGACCATGGTGACCCAGGGCTGGGTGTGGGGCGGGGGTTAGCTGGGGGGACATGTGACCTCCCCTTTTGATTGTGCCCCTGCCCCCCAGTATGGGGAAGTACTAGTTGTCTATGGGGCGCCTTCAGGGGGGAGCAGGGAGATGCAGGGTAGGGTCTTGGGGGAAGGGATGGGGTGGAGGTGGGGCCTGTGATGGAGCAGGGGTCGAGCACCCCCTGGGAAATCAGGAAGTTGGTGCCTATGGGTGAAACAATGGTAATCAATGGGACATGATAACACCAGGGTACAAAATATATACGAATGACAGAGTAGGTCGTGCTGGCAGCGGAGTGACACTATATGTGAAAGAAAGAATAGAGTCAAATATAGTAAAAATCTGAAATGAATCAAACAGTCCCATAGTATCCCCATGGAGAGAAACTCTATGCTTGAATAATAGTAATATAGCAATAGAGATATATTACCAACCGCCTGACCAGGATGGCAACAGTGATTGTGAAGAGGGAGATTAGAGAGGCTACAAAATCCGAAAACTCAATAATGGGGGTTTTCCACTAACCCCATATTGACTGGGCCCATGTCAACTGAGGACAGGGTGCAGAGATAAAATTTCTAATGGCTGCTTCTTGGAGCAGCTAGTCCTGGAACCCACAAGGAGAGAGGCAATTATTGATTTAGTCCTAAATGGCACACAGGCTTTGGTCCAAGAGGTGACTATAACTGAGCCACTCGGTAATAGCGACTGTAATGTAATTAGATGTAATATCCTTATGTGGGAGGGATATCAAAAAAGCCTGCCACAGTAGCATTTAACTTCAAAAAGGTGAACTACAGAAAAATGAGGAGGCTAGTTAAATGGAAATTAAAAGGAACAGTGACAACAGTGAAATGCCTGTAAACTGCATGGATAAGGAAATATTATTTATCCCTTCACATAACACAAGAACAAGGGTCAATAGGCAGCAGGTTTAAAACAAATATAAGGAAGTACTTCTTCCCACAATGCACAGTCAACCCGTGGAACTCATTGCCAGGGATGTTGCAAAGGCCAAAAATATAACTGGGGTCAAAAGAGAATTAGATAAGTTCATGGATGGTGGGTCCCTCAATGGCTATTAACCAGGAAGGTCAGGAACCCAACCCCATGCTCCGGGTGTCCCTACACTTTGACTGCTAGAAGCTGAGACAGGATGACAAGGGATGGATCACTCAATAATTAGCTTCTTCCACTCTGGGTGGAAATACTCACCCCTAACCCTTCTGTCTGAGGTACATATTGGTCCCCCTAACCATAGTATCCATGTGCCCCACAACACCGCTCTGAGGCAGGGCTGGTTGCGACCCAGCGTGATGATCCAATCCCAGCCCCATGCCTTCATGCCACTCTCTAACCCTGCCACCCACTGCTTTGGGTGTCTTTTTTAGACCAATAATGCTTGTTTCTTTTAATTTTTCTGGCCACAGGTGTTAGGGATCAGCCTGCTTTGTCTGTCTGTTTTTGGATTCTTGTGTGTTATCATTGTGAATTCTAAGAAATAAAGTTGTGTTACTTTGCAACCTTCCAGCAAGAGTAACTGGTTTTTAATCAAACTTCTCTGGGCGTATGCCATTGACATAACACCCTAGTACAGTTGAAAGGCAATTTGAGTTTCTAAAGACCCGAACTCTCAAAGCTTTAGTTACATGTGCTGACCCATCAACCTCCAGGGACTCATGCACTGTTGCCAACTCTCATGATTTTGTCATGAGTCTCACAATAATTATTGTTTTCCTTAAATCCTCAGCTCCTGGAGTCAAGTGAATATGTGATGATTTCAGCCTTCATTCTTAAAGAAAAAAGTTTCTAGCTTTAAAAGCAGAAGCAAATAAAAATCTATTATTTTTCCATAATCTCTTGATTTTAAAGCCAATCTCATGATTTTTGGAGAGCCTGACTCATGATTTTTGAGCATTTGGGACTGGCAATACTGGGATTGTTTGCATGTGTGAGAACGTATCAGTTTGCAGTGATTGCCCAGATTATTGCCAAACTAGGCAGAGGGGAAGTTTTCCTGCATTTGCTGGCATCTCCTATTAGAATCTCTGCTGAGTGTTTAATTGGAGCTGATTTATTACTTTTTATTGCTGTTGGCAAAGTGCATTTGGCACAGCAGGCAGCTGTAGGATTGCTTTTGTGACTGAATCTCCAGTTTGGAAGTCAATTGAGAGGCTTTTTATAGATACACTGCTGCCAGGTAACACATGCTATAGAAGCCCAACATGGTGTTAGGATAAATAATTTCTGCCATCTGTGTCTGTTACAGCTGACCTAGTCCCACTCTGGACAATCACCAATCTGTTGCAAGTGGATCCAAATGCTGGGTCCTACATGCTTCCAAGCCAACTGGGTCTAAGTAGTCACTGTTTCTAGCTCTGGGCTTGTAGGTCCCACTCCCAGCTCTAAACTCTTGTTTGAGCCCTTCCTTGAGATGTGGGACTCCACAGTCCAGCTGCCCTGGCCCCAGAAACCCATGCCTCAGGCCTCATGAGCCCCAGTTCCGTTCACACACACTCTCAGAGTCCCACCTGGGCTGTATGCACTCTGGCTTCTAATTAGTCTCTCTGGGGACAATGACAAGAGATCCAGGAACACAGGCTTAGGAAAGGAATTTGTTCAGCACAGACACTTTACTCTTAAAAAGCGCTAGAGAGTTACAGACCTTTGCAAAATAACAAGAGTCCTGAGATGCCCCCTCCCCACATGTGATCTCCCACCTTCTGTGAGTCTGAGGCCTTGTCAGCATTTCATGATCAGCAGAGTCCCTCCTGCCACCTCTCTCTGTGGTGACACACAATCTTCCTCCTCAGAGGAGCACCCCTCCCCCTAAATACAGTCTCGCTCCCTTTGGCCATGTGCCCAGGTGAGAAGCTGCAGATCCGCAGCCATACTGGGGCCCCTGTGTGGAAAAGCCATTGTTTCCTGGCGTTGGGCCAACTGTTAAGGCACAATGCAAACCGATGGTCCCAGATTGCTCTGTGATGGCTTTTCAGTTATAGTCCTTCAATTAGGTGTCAAGAACTTTTCCTGGGCTGGGTAACTGTCTGGAATACATCATCATAACATTGCCTTGGGCACTGTTAAACATGAGTTCACCACATACTTCACAATGGAATCCCTAATATAAAATGGAGGTCACAAAACAAAATGCAGTTTACATTCTGACCCAAACATAACCCACTTTGTTACCATGTCAACACAGTTTATGGGTTAATATCTGAGCAGAGCATATGTCTCAACCAGCCACGGCCCAAATATGGGACATGGAGTGTGACAGACCCAGCATGAGAAAAGAAGACAGACAGGAGCAGTCTTCACATATGTTACAGGCTGTTATAAAGAAGACGGGGATTAATTGTTCTCCGAGTTCACTGAAGGTAGTAGAAGCAGCAAAGAACTTAATCGGCAGCAAGGGACATTTAGGTTAGATGTGAGCAAAAACTTTCCAGCTGTAAGGGTAGTTATGCTCTGGAATAGGCATCCAAAGGAGGTTGTGGAATGCCCGTCACTGGAAAATTTTAAGAACAGGTTGGCCAAACACCTGTCAAGGATGGTCTAGGTTTGCTGGGTCCTACCTCAGTATGGGGATTGGAAGAGATGATCTCTTGAGGTCTCTTCCAGCCGTATGTTTCTATAATTCTGTGAGAGGGATACAAAACATTAATCAAGTAGGAAACTTACAGCGCAGTGGGGTTCATTCCTTTAGTGCTTTCTATTGTTTATTTGTATTACTGTAGTGCCTGGAAGCCCATTCTATGGACCAGGGCTTCACTGTGCTAGGCACACAAACAGAGAAATAAAACACAGTCCCTGCCTCAAAGTGCTTACCTTGATGCTTTACAATCAAACAGGTTTGAACAGCACAAGTGAGAGGATACCATATTTATGTGGAACAGATGTACCTTTGGGACTATTATGAATGACATCCCTTGCAATGAGGCATATTTGAACTATGGAGCATAAGACAGAGAGAATGGGTTACCTCAGTATGTTCAGAGCATCAGTTCCATCATTACATTGCTTTTATACTGTTGTTTAATCTTCTACTGGCAATAAGTGGTGTCAGGTATCCTATATGTAATGTCATGGGAGCCTCCCCTCCAGATGTCTGACCAGGACTTTGGAACAACCAACAGAGAGACCAATACCTAGGGTGACCAGATGTCCCGATTTTATAGGGACAGTCCTGATTTTTGGGTCTTTTTCTTATATAGGCTACTTATTACCCCCCACCCTCTGTCCCGATTTTTCACATTTGCTGTCTGGTCACCCTACCAATACCCGCCCCAAGAATCCATCCCAGGTTGTGTGCTGACCACGGTGCATGCTGGGACAGGTCCCTGGGAGAAGAGTCAGTGCTGAATGGATGCTCATACAATGCAGAAGCGGTCAGCACTGCTCATAGTTGTCCATCTCACAGTCAGATACTCCCAGGCCACCCAGGACATCCCACTGGATTCTCTTAGAGGCCAATCTCGCCATCCTGCTCAGAGGTTTTTGATCAAGATTCTGGCAGCCAGATAGCTGCCTTCAATCAGAGATGTTAGCCGGCAGCCACAATTTAATTCAGTGTAGTTACTGACTGAACATTGCCAGTGTAATGAACAAGCCAATACTCAATTATCAACTAGTCATTGACTTTATAATGGTTCAGATCAAGTGCTAGAAGCAACCCAGGGTCAGAGAGAGGAGAACTGCAGGCTCTGGACTAGAATCCAGCTTTTCTTCCTGCCCTGAGGAATGAATAAATTGAGGCTCAATAGGGTTAAGAGTTGTAACCTCTGCATAAACTGTCACCATGGCTCTGCTCATTAGAGAGATGGGAGCAATGACCCAAGGCACTGGGCACTATTGGTTCCTCCAAGTGACTTCAAAGGCAGCTGAGGTCACTCAGCCTCATTATGGGGCATTGTCCCCTTCAGACTGAAACTAGTCCTCTCTCCTCTTCTGAAGATCCTCCACTACAGGAAAGTCCCCAGTGGAGGGTGAACTGGCACAGCTGATCCCTGTGCCACTATTTTCCATTCCTTTCCCCTCCCCCACACCAAGCCCTTGGCACAGAGCATTGAGTGGGGCAGGAAGGAGGTGTGGCCAGAGCATCCTGTGCTCTGACTAACCCCAGCTTGGCTGGGCTACCCAGTATAGGTTAGAGCAGCATGCCAGAACTGGAGAGAGAATTCTCCTTCCATGCAACCTACTGTGCTCAGCCAGTTTCAGCCCCAGCAGAGAATCTGGGCCATAGTTTTAGTGTCTTGCTGTAGTCAGTGGGAATTGCACAACTGAGCTCTCTCTGAGCTGAACAGGCCCAAACATTGTCTTTGATTGACCATAGAATTAAACAACTTCGTTATTACATTGAATTGAAAAATGTTATTAACCTCTGATGACTGGAAACAGACTCTGCGCAACTCTAGTCGACATATCACTAACTCACTCTGAGAGGAGACAGACAGTTAATGGGGAAGCTCCATGTCAGGAGGAAGGCTGGTCCTCTCTCTCCTCCTGAAGAGGAGGAGGTGCTACCCTGGAACTCTGGGGAGCCACTGCCAGCTTCAATTCCCTCTCTGCCCCACACTTCCTGTGTGATCTGGGGCCAGTAACTTAGCACGTCTCTCTCTGTGCCTCAGCTCCTCAGGTGTAAAGTGGGGATAACAGCCGTTCCCTGCCTCACAGGAGGGTTGTGTGGTGTTCAAATACAGCGGTGATATCCATATCAGTGCTTTAGATAGATGGACTCCCTCTGTGGAGAAAACTTCTGGACCATGTAAAATCAGAGTATCTCAGTATGTACCACTATTTACAAGTAACTGGCCTCTATTCACACATCCAAGTGACATGGGATAGGAGACGTGTCCCCCCAGTGACCTGCCTCAGCCTTGACTGTGGAGGGCCACTACTCAGCGTGGGAGGTGAGTTCGGCACTTGATAAGCGTAACAATGATAACGGGATGGGTGGGTCTAGAGCCCTGCTCTGTGTGGCATTCAGCAAGCTCTGAGCACGCTTACCAGATTGGGCCCCACCTGCAGAAGAACACCTGTTTGAGGATCGCCCTGTGGTTTAGACATGAGTCAGGACCCAGCTGCCCGCCTGAGGCAGCAGCGCAAGGAGCCCAGAGGCAGACGCTTGGACACCTAGGGAATTTTTACAGCAGAAATCTAAGTGCCAGAAGCACAGGTTTTGTGGCTCACAGCATGGCCTACATCTGGGGGTTAGGTGTTTAAGTCCCCTTATGGAGCTGGTCCCAAGTGACCAAGGTTAAAGAGGACACGGATCACAGGGCAGGGAATTGAACCTACAGTTCCTAAATCCTAGGCTAACACCCTACCCGATGGGCTATCTTTCCTAGCTTTGTAACCAGCAAAAGGACTAGGGAAGTGGGAAATAGTGTGTTCAATAGACAGGACATCAGATTGGGAGTCAGGAGACCTGGGCTGTATTTCCACCGACTTTCTGTATGACCTGAGATAAGTCACTTCACCTCGCTCTACCTCAGTTTCCCCAGCTGTAAAATGGAGATAAACATACCTCCTTGAGAAGGGCTACTGGTGAAAAGAACCATATAAGTGTTATAACTGTGATCTTTACTTAGAGCCCTAGAACAGTGGTTCTCAATCAGGAGTACACACCTACTTTCAGGGGTATGCAGAGGTCTACCAGGGGATACATCAACTCATCTAGATACTTGCCTAGTTTTACAACAGGCTATATAAAAAGCACTAGCAAAGTCAGTACAAACTAAAATTTTATACAGACAACTTGTTTATACTGCTCTATATAGCATACACTGAAATGTAAGTATGATATTTATATTCCAGTTGATATTATATGGTAAAAATGAGAAACTCAGCAATTGGTCACTCAGTGTGCTGTGATACGGATGTATTTTTAATGACTGATTTTGTAAGCAGGTAGTTTTTAAGTGAGGTGAAACTTGGGGTACGCAAGACAAATTAAACTCCTGAAAGAGGTACAGTTGTCTGGAAAGGTTGAGAGCCACTGGGTTAAAGAGCTCTAACCTACACATTGCCTCTGGCTTTGGCCCAGGTGCCCTACCTCAGACGGATGAAGGGGTGAGCAGACCATGCTGGGATTTGTGCTTGACGTTAGTGCAGAAGGATGGCCTGGGGTTAGGTGCTGTGGGAGACCTGGGTTCAATTCCCTGGTCTGCCCCCAGCTCCCTGTATAAGTTTGAGCAAGTCCCTTGTGTGATGGCAGCACGTGTAGACCTACCTGAACCAGCTCAAGTAACAATGGCAGTGAAGCTGCGACAGCATGGTGGGCTTGTGCAGCCCATGCTGCCATGGCTTCACTGCTGTTGTTACTTCCGCGGGCTATTGGTAGGAGAAGTGGCCTGAAAACGGAGAGGTGCTCAGGTACTACAGTAGTGGGGACCCGGTGTAACAATGCTGCCCGTGGAAGCAAGCTTAGGGTGAACTGCAAACACAAATAGGTAGACAAACCCCAAATGCTAGTGGATATTCCAATATTTAGATTACCAAGGCAGCCCAAAACAGCCTCTGTATTACCTCACTGGTTATTTAGAAGTCTAAACAACACAATTCCCTTAAAGTACCCACCCTCAGGCCTCCATCCAGACACACATGTTAAAACATATGATGAAATAAGATTTTCAGAATTTATCATCATATAAAAGAAAAAAGTTCTCCCAATCCCAAAGGATCAGCCACATATCTAAGTTATCATTTGACCTGGGTCTTACCCAAAATACACGCTTATAGCCAATTCTTATTAACTGAACTAAATTTTATTTTAAAAGAAAAAAAAGAAAGGAGAGAGAGATGGTTGAAAGATCAAGTCTGCATGTAATATTGAGTTCAATTTCTTGAGGTCCAGTTACATAGCAGAGATGGTGAGTTTGTGGCTGCCAAAAGTTCTTTTAGAAATAGTCCATAGGTTATAGTCCAATGTCCATATTCAGGGTGACTCCAGTTAGTGACTGTGGATCTCAGTTCTTATCACTTAGGGTTTCCCCTTCTTGAAACCATCTCAGATCTGCTTTGGAAGGATTATGTCCCAGGGTTTTTATACATTTCCAGCAGCCTTTTGGTCTGAGAAAACAATAGGCTTAACTTTCCATCTCCCAAACATCATGGCAATTCGCATAGGGTAATTTATCCATTAAACAGTTCAGATACAGGTTACCACAACCTTCAAAGAGACATATAGACAATAATACTATTTCACTCAAGTGTCATCCTAAAATGTTAATACTCCTTTTTTGATCTTTGAATTAAAAGCCATAGTAATAGACACGAATTGTTTGCTTACATCATAAGACCTGAGCAAACATCTACCCTTCTATCTCTAACAATGCAGGCTTGCATTTCAAAGCTTTATTCATTTACATAACTTCCTAACAAGTCTTTAAAGTTCAGCCATGGGTCATGTCAGTCTGTGAGTTAATTAACTCTTTCTGGCCCCGTGTCACCTTTCAATGAGATATTACATTACACTCATAATGTCACACCCAGGAAGGAGCTTAGCTAGACATCTCACTACTGTGCCTTCCAGCAATGGTTTGTGACTGGTGACCTAGCAGGTAGGAGTTCTGTATTTCATGTCCTGCTTTTGAATCTTGCTTGGTCCTCCTTCAGCTGCAGCAATGGCTTTTTCCTAAAGCTAGGCAGGCTGGTCCTCAGAGCTCCATCCAGAAGGCCGGGCTCTTCAAAGGGAGGAATTGAGAAACTAGCTGGCTTTAATCTCCAAGGACTTCTGGACGAGTAGAATGGGGCTAATTAACCCACTGCTTTTGCTCTGGTTTCCTCTCAGCTCAGCTGTGTCCTACACAGGTGAAATGCAATGTATATATTTGGGTCAGGCCCTCTTGCCAAGTGATCATTTCACTATTTCTCCATGTCATGGGCTTTCCTGCATCAGTAGAGTATCTTGCAAAGCAAATTCACCTAGTCTTACAGCAGGCAAATTAATATTCAGCTCAGGATGGCCCACCTCAGTCTTACATCACACAAAGAAAACACACAACCTTTCATTGACTCAGACAAAAAGATGCAGCTAGAGTTAGCCAAGCTAAGCCTGGCCTAGGCCTGGTTGGGCTAAGATGGGAGGGGAAAATCCTTCCTCCCCTGTACAAGCTTCAACCAAACCCGGCCCCTGAACCAAGCAGCTGGCCCTGTTTATTCTGCTGTTGGGCCCTGAGTGATTTCTGCTTGCTCCCAGCCCCTCCAGCCTGCAGGCATTTGTTCAACCCACAGCTGGTCCTGGGCAGCCTTTCTAGGTAGCTCCCAGAGGTGTAAACTCGGTGCTCTTCTTCGGGCAGGGAAGGTGCAGCAAAGTGACAGAGTCTCCAACAGGGAGCAACTAATTCCTGCTACACTTAGTCACACTCCAGTCACCAGAGTTTTCTTGAGTAGACGAGGCCTGAACAGCTAATGTAGGGTGCCCAGAGAGCAAATGTAAAAAATCGGGACAGGGGTGGGGGGGGTAATAGGAGCCTATGTAAGAAAAAGACCCCAAAATCGGGACTGTCCCTATAAAATTGGGACAGCTGATCACCCTAAGCTAATGGATTAAAAAAAAAAAAACACAAGCGGAAAAAACACCTCTTTGGAGGGGGTTGGGGGAAGAAACCTCCAGAAAACGAAAAACGTTAGAGCTTCCCTGTCCCTCACACAGAAACAGAACAGGGATGAGGCCAAGTTCTATTCTGTGCAGGACACTCTGAAGGGTCGTGTGGCAGCCCATGTCCAGAGTGCTACAGTGCCGTGCTGAGAGAGACAGTGGAATAAGAAGAGCCCCATGTGGCCTGACCCTATAACCCAATTCCATCAAAACCAGTTTCTCACACTTTTTCAGCCAACTAGCATGGATGGGGCCAAACTGTGGTAGAAGTGTGTTTAAAAGAGTGTTTCCAACCCTCCAGGATTGTCCTGGAGTTTTCAGGAATTAAAGATTAATCTGTCATGTGATGAAACCTCTAGGAATATGCCCAACCAAAATTAACAACCCTGTCTTAGGGTAGTGGTGCACCTACTTTTCCTGTCATTCCCCCACCTTAGCAGTAATGGAATCTGTCCACGCCCACCCTCAATTACTGCACAGCCAAGGCTTCCTTAGGAGAGGACCTTGGGCTGGAGGTGGAGCTGGGGGCAGAACTGGGGATGGAGGAGGAGCTGGGGCTAGAGGTGGAGTTGGCCTGAGGGCAGAGAGGGAATGGGGTCAGAGCTGGGCTGGGAGCGGAGCTGGGGTCAGTGTGGAGCTGTGGCTGGGGGTGGAGCTGGGCAGGGGCAAAGAGGGGCTGGGTGGTGCTCCCGCCCCACTCCCCGTGTGGACTGGCCTGAGCTCCACCATACCCACCTCCTAACATTCCTCAGGGGACACACCACAGTCTTAGAGGCACAGACACATGGCAACTAAGGGCCTGGTTCTGCTGTCACTTACATCAGTGTAAATCAGGAGCAACTCCATTGAAGTCAATGGAATTACTGCAGGGTAAAACCAATGTGAGATTGGGATCAGCCCTTGCATATACTGCCATGTTAGAAACTGATTTAGCTCTGACCTTGTTTAAAGAAATTTCCAACTTGATCCAAGCCTTGTGTGTGTGAAACCAAAGGGGAAGACTCACCAGAGAAAGGGACCCCAAATGAAACCCTCCCCCAATTGTTGCATCTAAACTTCAGTTCAGACATCACAAGGCATCACAGTCTGAGGGGTGACCCCATGCAACACTGAATGTTGTGAAGACATGGGACGCCTCACAGCTTTGAGATCTACAGAAGACAAGCACTATACAAGAGCTGGGTATTATTATTCTTATTACTGCTACTCTTAGGGTAGGTTTACACTTACCTTCCGGGTCGACGCAGTGAGTTCAACTTCTCAGAGTTCGAACTATCGCGTCTGATCTAGACGCGATAGTTCGAACTCCAGAAGCGCTGCGGTAGACTCCGGTACTCCACCACTGCAAACGGCGGTGGCAGAGTCGACGGGGGAGCCACGGAGTTCGACCCCGCCGCGTCTGGACGGGTGAGTAGGTCGAACTAGCTGAATTTGCGTACCCTAGTTCGACCCCCCTTCTTAGTGTAGGCCAGGCCTTAGTGTGTTAGCCTCAGGGACCAACGACATTGCCTCGGGGTGCGTAAAGACACCCACAGTAAAATCTCTAACTTGTGCACACGGGTAGGATAAACATGTCATCAACGTGGCAGCACAATGGCCCGTTCGGTTACCAAACATGTTTTCACTCACTGCAGTCTGTGCCGCAGAGTACACAGCTATTAATGGGTACTGGGAGACGCGTTTGACATTTTTTAATATACACATACATGTCCGGAATTTTATTTTTCCAGATTTTTCCCCCCTTTTAATTTATTTTCTCTGTCAGGATCTCAAAAGAGGCCAACTGCCATCCCCAGCTGAAAGTATGCAGGACCTGTAATGAGTTAGTGCTGAATCTTTGCCAGCGCTTCTGGTAATGTTTAAAAATGACGCTGGCAGCTGGCCAAACCTAGTGTGCTACAAAAATGCAGCCCTTGACAGAAGTTAAGATATTGCAGGATGTCTGTGAGACAGACAAACTCAGAATAATATTGCAATCTACAGTAGCAAGGTAATCTATAAATAACAAGAGGCTGATGAGCAATTACCTTGATGTCTGTCTTAGCCAAAGACACTATTTAAAACCCCAAGAGGCATATCTTGATTTATGTGCTTCAATAGTTAAAATGCCTCAACTCTAAGTCATCTTATAAGGGGATAAATCAGTCACGTTCAAATCTCTCTTTCTCTATAAAGAAGGTTTTTCTCAAGAGTCTGAAGAAAAAAGGAAAAGTGTCCTGCATCGGAAATGGTATTGTATGAAAACCAGCTGCAGTTAAAGACTGGCAAGTCCTGTTTTCCTCCACCCAGGGCCAGGAGACAATGGATTTACAAATCAGAGCTCTAACAAAGATTTTCAAAAGCAGGAGCCTAAATGTAGTTCCCACAGGGTTGTAATTTTCAAGAGCACCTAAATGATTTAGAAGCATAGTAACAGTCAATTGAATTTGTGCTCCTAACTCACATAGGTCCATGGAAAATCCCATCCTGAGATGCCTACTCATGAATTTTGAAAACTAATGATTTCATAGATTATTAGGCTAGAAGGGACCATTGTGATCATCTTGTCTGACCTCCTGGATACATGGGCCTTAGGAGTATTAATTCCTGTTTGCACTAGAGCAGATCTTTTAGAAAAACATCCATTCTTGATTTAAAAACAGCCAGTGATGGTGGAACCACCACAACCTTCAGTAAATTGTTCCAATGGTCAGGGCCGGCTCTAGCTTTTTTTGCTGTCCCAAGCGGCAAAGAGAAAAGAAAAGAAAAGAAAAGAAAAGAAAAGAAAAGAAAAGCTGCGATTGGCGGCACTTTGGTGGCAGCTCTACTGTGCCGCTTCATTCTTCGGTGGCAATTTGGCAGCCGGTCCTTCCCTCCAAGAGGGACTGAGGGACCCACCGCCAAATTGCCGCCGAAGACCCGGATGTGCCGCCCCTTCCCATTGGCCACCGCAAGCATCTGCTTCCTGCGCTGGTGCCTGGAGCCAGCCCTGCCAATGGCTAATTAGGGTCTTGCGTTTGAAAATCTTGGTCCAAGTCTACAATCTGATCTCAAGTGCTGATAAAATGAAATACTAATAGCAAGCAAGTAGATGATAAATCAGAGAAAGGAAAAGAAGTGAAAATCTCTAGGAGACTTGGAGTGATCTGATGGAGGAGATATGCCCAGTATAGTGGCTTGGCCATGCCCTCATGCTGGAAGCCTTCTGGAGGGGCAATTTGACATGGAATACTCAGGCCCTATCTATGTAAGCAGAGTCAGGATGAGCCCCACCCTGACATCTGGTGGTAAATTATGGGGAGTGCGGAAAGAAGTTTAAAGTGCTGCATTGGTATTTCGGTTATTTGCATCAGCACTTCCACCCCACTTAGCATACCGCAAAGCAGCATGGGATGGTTATTTTCACAGCTGTGGGAGCCCCAATTTCATTGTTATTGAGGCAGGAACAATAAAATGTTGTCACCCCGATTAAGTGAATGAGGAACTACAAAACTGTCTTATGATAGAGGGTTTCATTATCAATTAAATAGCACTTGCTAGACAAGGGATATGGGTTCCAAAACCCTGTCAAGGGAGAGAGGCTGGGGACAGATATCTGTACTGGTAGTGCAGGCTTCTTGTGTGAGCCAGAAGCACCAGTTCCACCTGTGCCTCTCTCCACTGTGGAATGTGAGAGTTAATTTTTGATTCTCTTAAGAATCTAGATACAGGTTACTGAGCTGAACTCACTGGCACTGGGGCTCCCCTACTATGAGCTGGAATCACTAAGAGCTGAAATCACTGAAGAGCTGGACTTGCTGAGCTGAGAGCACTGAGTACTGTGCTAATGAGTGGGGGAGCCTGAAGCAATACCGTGGAGCAGAGCAGCTGGCAGAGCGGAGTGGAGCAGTTTGTACAGCCCTGGGTGAGTGGAGCCAAGCAGCTCGCGAGGACGGCCGGAGCAGATCACAGGACAGCTGGTGGACCAGAGCAGCTGGCAGAGCGGAGCAGCCCACAGAGCCAGCGGAGCTGAGCGTTTGCGGGGACGGCTGGTGGAAGCAGAACCCCACGAAGAGGCAGGGCAGTTGGCCCCGAACCACGTAAGGTGCCCCTTTTCTACCCAGGCTGGGGAGGGGGACCTCTGCAAAGAGACTCTTGAACTCTGGGGCTGCACTGACCCGGGACAGAGACTTTTGGATTGTGGGACTTTTGGGACTGTGGGTGATTTGGGGGGTTGCTGGACTCAAGGGCCCAGAAAGAAGGACACAGCCCAATTTGCTGGGGTGGGTCTTTGCTCACGGTTTGACCTATGATCTCTAGTTAAGGTATTTTCCAAATTTAATGCTTGTTGTTGTTTATCGTATGTAATTAAACCCTTTCTGCTACACCAAGAGTCTGTGCTTGCGAGAGGGGAAGTATTGCCTCCTTGAGGTGCCCAGGGGTGTGTGTAAGATTTTCCCAGGTCACTGGGTGGGGGCTCGAGCTGGTTTGCATTACGTTGTGGGGAAGGGACCCCTCGGTATTGAACCTGGCCCTTGCTGCTATCGTTTCAGCCTGGCAGAGGGGTTACATCTATATGGGTCTTGTTTGCATCTATGTGCCTGCTTCAGTGCAAACCCCCATGCACTGCACCAGTGAAAGTGGCTGGCGCTAGTTACCCCAGGGCAAGCCTCATTTTGCAGTAGGAGTAGGGAGGTCTATATTAGGGGTTTGCACTTGTGTAGCTACAATGCAGGGTAGATTGCTCTAATCTAGACAAGGCCTCAGTGTGAATTCAGCTCACAGAGTTCCCAACAAATTAACCCCCAAGAGAAGGGAAAACTACTGGTCTGCAGAGGGGTCAAGGGTATCCTGAGAGCCACAGTGAAACCCAGCTAATCTTTGGGAGGTGCTGGCTCTCCAAGTGAAGGGCCAGCTGTTCAGTGCTCCTGCTGAGATTACAGGATTTGTGCTGCCACTGGCTCTCTGCTTCTCCGGTCTGGACCTAAACTCAAGGGAGTGTGTGCTAGTGGAAAGCAGCATTAACTCCTCCATGTGTTTTCCCCAGGGCTTGCTGGGGAATGATGCTTCTCACAGGCCTGGTCTACACTAGGACTTTAAGTCGAATTTAGCAGCGTTAATTCGAACTAACCGGTCAACCGTCCACACCAGGAAGCCATTTAATTCGAACTAGAGGGCTCTTTAGTTCGAATTTGGTACTCCACCCCGACAGGTGGAGTAGCGCTAAATTCGACATGGCTAGCTCGAATTAGGCTAGGTGTGGATGCTAATCGAAATTAGTAGCTCCGGGAGCTATCCCACACTGCACCACTCTGTTGACGCTCTGAACAGCAGTCCGAGCTTCGATGCTCTGACCAGCCACACAGGAAACGACCCGGGAAAATTTGAATTCCTTTTCCTGTCTGGGCACTTTGAATCTGACGTCCTGGTTGGACATCGGGGCGAGCTCCGCAGCACCTGCAACGATGCAGAGCTCTCCAGCAGAGGAGTCCGGGCAATCCAAGAATAGAAAGAGGTCCCCAGCATGGACTGACCAGGAAGTCATGGATCTGATCGCTGTGTGGGGCGAGGAGTCTGTGCTCTCGGAGCTGCGCTCCAACAAGCGGAATGCAAAGACCTTCGAGAAGGTCTCCAAAGCCATGATAGACAAAGGATACAGCCGGGATGCGATGCAGTGCCACGTGAAAGTCAAGGACCTGAGACAAGGTTACCAAAAAGTCAGAGCGGCAAACAGACGCTCCGGAGCACAGCCCCAGACATGCCGCTTCTACGAGGCACTGCATGCCATTCTCGGTGGGTCTGCCACCACTGCCCCACCAGTGACCGTGGACTCTGAGGATGGCATAGTGTACCTGGACAGTTCCTCGGTGATGTTCGCCGATGGGGAAGATGAGGAAGGGTTTGTGGAGGACGGCGCAGGCGACAGCGAACACAATACCGCTTGCCCTGACAGCCAGGATCTCTTCATCACCCTCACAGAGATCCCCTACCAACCCTCCCCGCCCGTTAACCCGGACTCAGAATCAGGGGAAGGATCAGGCGGTAAGTGCTACAAACAGGGAAACATTTATTTTTTAAAAAACAACAGGTATAAAAAAAAATAGAAATACTATATAAAAATGTAAAAGCAACAAAGAATCCTGTGGCACCTTATAGACTAACAGACATTCTGCAGCATGAGCTTTCGTGGGTGAATACCCACTTCTTCAGATGCAAGAAGTGGGTCTTGCATCTGAAGAAGTGGGTATTCACCCACGAAAGCTCATGCTGCAGAACGTCTGTTAGTCTATAAGGTGCCACAGGATTCTTTGTTGCTTTTATAGATCCAGACTAACATGGCTACCCCTCTGATATATAAAAATGTTAAATCTCAAACTATACAAAAAGTAGGTCCACACATATAGAGATAGAGCAATAATCCTCTTGGGACAGTTCAACAAAGCTCTCAGAGAGCTGCTCGAAAAGCCTCCGCAGGAGGTTCCTGGGGAGAGGAGCCTTGTTGGGTGCTCCGTGGAAGCACACTCTTCCGCGCCAGGACATCCTAATGTACAGAGGAATCATCGTCTCCACTAGCATTGCTTCATATGGTCCTGGTCTGTGCAGGGCTTCCCGTAGCATCCGCTCTCTCTGACTCCGAGTGACCCGCCTCAGGGTGATGTCGTTCTGGACAGGCTGCATCTAAGTAGGGCAATTAGTGTATTGTTACTACTGTTAATGGTTTTAAATTAGGTTGCATAACAACGACCCTCGCTTAACAGCCACGTGCTGGAGGCCACAGAGAACAAGCATACATTGATCTTTCCCGTGCACTGGCGGGAGGGGCTGGAAAAGGCTCAGCCTTTCTGCTTTGCAGATTGCCTTTAGCAGGAGAGCACAGCTATCCACTAACTGATAAGCATTATCTACTTTAAGGCTTACCAGGACTGTCTGCAAGACGGATTCAGCTGTCTCTCCCCGCTTGTCCGCTCTCCTGTGCAATGGTGCCGCCAATGAGAGCGTATTCCGAAATCTCGAACTTGTCCTGAGATCTCGTGGAACTTGGTGCCCTGTATGGTCTTGTTCAGAGAAACTGACTACACTGTGTTCACTGTTCGCAAACATGTATCTGTTCAAGGAAATCACTTACTGTTTCCGATCACACAGCTTCTGCTCTTTCCCGGACTGCCCCGGCATCCCCCTCGCAGAGGCTGGCTCAGATTAGGCGGCGAAAGAAAAAGACTCGGGACGAGATGTTCGTGGAACTGATGGCCTGCTCCAGAGCCGAGGCGGCCCAGCAGAGCCACTGGAGGGAGACCCTCTCTCAGCAGCAGCGCTCACACAGCGAACGGGAGGACAGGTGGCGGCAGGAAGACCAGCAGGCGACTCAAACGCTGCTTGGGCTAATGAGGGAGCAAACGGACACGCTCTGGCGCCTTGTTGATGTTCTGCAGGACCGCAGGCAGGAGGAGAGAGCCCCCCTGCACTGTATCTGCAACCACCCTCCAACGCCAAGAAGTCCTGTCCCCCCCTCACCGAAAATTACAAGATGGAGGGGCAGTAGGGGCCGTGAGAACTGTCACTGCACCACAGCTGAGCGCTAATGTACCACACACCTCTGACGCTATAACTGTGTAGAAGCGCTTCCCTTACAGGATCACCCAGTCCCAAATCCAAGTTTCATCACCCCACTATGTAGTAGATTAATAAAAGCTGTTTGCTGTTGTTCACTCTTTCCGTCACGTCTTTCATGTCAGAAGACTGTGTGTATGTAGGGGGGGAGGGGGCAGGGGATTTATAATTGCACGGGATAGCCTACATTAGCAGGGTACAGACTATCGGGGGCAGGATCAACTGCAGGGCACACACAGACTGCCATCAGTAGTCACCAGGGTCACTCTGTGTGGTGTATGCTGCCCCGGGTCATTCTGTGATGTGTACGCTTGTCCACGGTCCTAGCGCCTGCCACCCCCTAATGTTAAGGCATGCTGCCCTTACCATGCACTTCCACCGTAGGCGCGATCCTCTCCGCTGCCCTGAGCCCCAACAAGAGCCCTCATCCACGGACAGATACTCACCCTTCCCCCACACCCATCACCCCTTCCTACGCCCAAACCCACAGCCCAGAGCCTGCATCCAAATCCCTATCCAAAGACGGCACCACTCGCCCCTTCCAGCAAACCCACCCCTACATGCACAACCACTTGAAACCGTCCCCCACCCCAGAGACCTATGTAGGAGCAGGAGGCTGTCCGTCCTGTATTGTACAAGCGGTCTGTACATCAGTGCACACCGTACCCAGCACAGTATGCGTCCATGTTTCAACCCCTGAACAGAAATGCAAAGTAAAAGAAAGATTTATTAACAATAACTGTTCCGTTTAATTTCTTTTAAAACGTGTTTGGGGAAGTGGGGGAAACTTGGAGAACGGGGTATGTAACCGCAGATCTCACTCAACACATAGAGACACAGGCCCAGGATCAGCGTCTCTTAAAATCAAGTGGAGAGTCATAGGTTACCCTGCTCTCCGAGGAAACTTGCTTTCAAAGCCTCCCGGATACACAGCGCTTCCCGCTGGGATATTCTTTCGGCACGGGTGTCTGGCTGAGCGTAAACAGCAGCCAGGCGATTTGCCTCAACCTCCCATCCGGCCAAAAAGGTCTCGCCCTTGCTCTCACAGACATTGTGGAGCACACAGCAAGCAGCAATAACTACGGGGATATTCTTTTCGCTGATGTCCGAGCGAGTCAGTAAGCTCCGCCACCTCCCCTTGAGACGTCCGAAAGCACACTCCACCACCATTCTGCACTTGCTCAGCCGGTAGTTGAAGAGTTCCTTCTCGCTGTCCAAGGCGCCTGTATAGGGCTTCATGAGCCAGGGCATTAGCGGGTAGGCTGGGTCCCCGAGGATCACTGTAGGCATCTGCACATCCCCAACCGTTATTTTGTGGTCCGGAAAGAAAGTTCCTGCCTGGGCGTCTAAACAGACCAGAGTTCCTGAACACACGCGTCATGAACCGTGCCCGCCCACCCGACGAAGATGTTGGTAAAACGTCCCCTATGGTCCACCAGTGCTTGCAGCACCATTGAAAAGTAGCCCTTTCGGTTAATATACTGGCTGGCCTGGTGGGCTGGTGCCAGGATAGGGATGTGAGTGCCATCTATAGCCCCTCTGCAGTTTGGGAATCCCATCGTGGCGAAGCCATCTATGACGACCTGGACGTTTCCGAGAGTCACTACCTTTGAGAGCAGTTGCTCAACGATTGCGTGGGCTACTTGAATCACAGTAACCCCACGGTAGATTTGCCCACGCCAAAGTGGTTCGCTACTGACCGGTAGCTGTCTGGCGTGGCAAGTTTCCAGAGGGCTATGGCCACTCGCTTCTGCACACTCAGGGCTGCTCGCATCCGTGTGTCCTGGCGCTTCAGGGCAGGGGCCAGCAAGTCACAGAGTTCAAGGAAAGTGCCCTTACGCATCCTGAAGTTTCGCAGCCACTCTGTTTCATCCCAGACCTGCAGCACTATGCGGTCCCACCAGTCCGTGCTTGTTTCCCGGGCCCAGAATCGCCGTTCCACACCATGAACTTGACCCATTGCCACCATGATCTCCACTGCCCGGCGTACCCTGCTTTCTGAGAGGTCTGCGCCACTCTCCTCACCGCGCTGCCGGAGCCTCCTCTCCCGATTTCTCAGCAGCTGACCGTGGAAGAGGTGGACGATAAGGTGCGAGGAGTTGACAACGGCCATAAGTGCAGCAATGATCGCAGCGGGCTCCATGCTCGCAGTGCTGTGGCGTCCGCGCTGTAACCGACCAGAAAAGTGCGCGAACAGATTTCCCGCCGGCGCTTTCAGGGAGGGAGGGCGTGATTGACGGTTCGATGATGACAGTTACCCAAAACCACCCTCGACACATTTTTTCCCCCAGCAGGCATTGGGAGCTCTACCCAGCATTCCAATGGGCAGCGGGGACTGCGGGAACTGTGGGATAGCTTCCCACAGTGCACCGCTTCGAAAGTCAATGCCGGCCCTGTTAATGTGGACTCAGAAATTCGAATTAGTGTCTTTACTGTGGATACACAAATTCGACTTCATAAGGTCGAATCCACAAATTCGACTTAAGTAGATTCGAAATAGTCTTGTAGTGTAGACAAGGCCACAGAGTGGGAGTTTCCTAGGCATGTCTTTGATAACTACAGATCAGCTACTCAAGGTTCTGCAGAGAGGTCACGGGATCCCATTTGGACTCTGCTGTCCTCCTTCTGGCAGTCTCAGCTGATGCTGAGAGTTGGTCACTGAGAGTTTGTACATACTACAGCTTATGTCAGTATAACTTGTGTCACTCGGAGGGTGCGAATAAGTCACCCCTCTGAGCAACATAAAAGTTACACTGACCTAACCGCTGGTGTGGACAGTGCTATGTCTGCGGGAGAGCTTCTCCTGACGTCAGCTGCATCGCTGCTGTCGTGCTTCTAGTGTAGACTAGCCTTCAGCTTTGGCACAGGTACATTTCTGAGCCTCACTCTCAGCGAGGGCACTAGCCCGGGGGCTAGGCACTTGGTGTGTTGAACCTGCAAGTTACTATGCTAATCACACACTGCCAACCCCAACCACTCAAAAGCCACGAATCAGGCACACAAAGTAAGGGAATGCTTTTGATTTTTGAATCTTTATGGTACACTGGAGTCACATTTTCAAGCTTTTCTCTACAGCCCTGAGTATGAGAAGCAGACCCTTTTTCAAAATGAAATCTGAGATTCTCTTGTAATCATGTCACTCCGGGAGATGGGGCTTTAAGAAAACACCAGCTATCACAAGACTCACAATAAAATTGAGAGAGTTAGCAACACCATTTCACTCTTTACCTTGCTCTCCTCTCATATATGTCTCCTCATGTGTACAGATCGTGAGCTCTTTGGAGCAGGGTCTGGTTTTTTAGCATGTGTTTGGTATCTAGCATAATGGAGCTTTTAGGCTAGTGGTTCTCAATCAGAACTTCACTTTTTGACTCCAGGAGCTGGGGTCCCAAGTATGGGTATGTAGTGCATATATACTCTGCTCCCTCTGTCACTGTCTCTGGTGGTCTCCAGCAACTCTGTCTCACTTTGAACACTAGAGCCTTAGAACATTCTGTTACAAACATTAGAAACCCAAGAAATGTACAGTTAGAGTTCAACTTGAATGAAATCCAAACATATGATGTGTGTATGGAGTGTAGTCAGGGCACCCAAACACCCTTGTCTCTGCCCTATCACAGACTCTGCAAACTTCCCATATAGTTAAAACTCACTGAAATCTTGTGCAGAGGCTACTTTGGAATATATTTGTTTTAGAATTAAAGGTAATTTTTTCCCTGTTATTCTTGATAGCTGAAAATTTCTCCTGATCTCTGCTCTATAGTGACACCATGCGCTAACCCTTCCGTTGTTATTTGGGCATTGTTGTGTTTGGGGACCCAAATCAGATTAAACCTCTTTTTAAAGACACATTTGATTTTTTCACTGGTCACCCCTCATGGTGTCTCTCCAGGGCAGAGGTAATGTTGTTTAGATGCCCTAATTCTGCATTCTTAACATACTTGGATTTAAGTTTAACCTTCACTCTGAGTTTCCTGGGTTTTTAACAATTGGTTTTAGCTTCATTTCAACACTGCTAAATTACTAATATGTACTTTCAACCATAATGCTATCTTAAAGTCATTTGTGTGTGTTATATGCTTCTAGGTTATGATTTTCAAAGCTGACAAAAGGATTTGGACACCCAATTCCCATTAAAATTAATTTGATGTCCCAGTGCAAGGTAGCTTTGAAATCAGAATACTCCCCCTCCACCTCATGCACACAGCAGTACTGCAGAATTCAGACCTGAAATGTATCTAAGCAATCATCCATTCACCTTCCAGGACTCTTGAGTCTCACACATAGCTGTTATCTTAGCAGCCATTAGGATGCTGGCATGCTACACGTAAGAAACCTGAGCCTGCTGAGAATTTGTCATCACATGAGCAATTATGCATTACTTACGCATGTCTTGAGATGCCAGCAGCCCCATGCCCCACTCATTCCTGCAGGTTTCACACACTGGGATAACTTTGTTGACTTCAATAGAATAACTCCAGTGGAGGTGCAGGAGGAGAATCTGACTTGTGCGTGTGTACAGCAGAACCCAGGTGCTTGTCATTAGCTTTTTAGATGAGATTTGTTTAGCTAGTAGGAAGGGGATGATTGTTACAACTGTGGAGATCAAATATGGATGGCAGGTGAGAATAGGCAAGGGATATTTTTTCATTCATTAGCATTACCCTGTGGTGACGTGTGTATAGTTTGGAGTAGAGACTCTAACTGTGCAGCAGTGTTATAATTCGGTTGAAGGAAGACTAGAAATGTAACCAGTTTTTTTCCCCATTATTCTTTCTGAATTCTCTATTCCATGTGTAAAGCCCATTTCAGCAGCATCAGCTTTTTTTCCAGTCAATGGTACCAGGAAGAAATCTCCTAAGTATTTTTAAACTGCTTAGCAGTACCACAACTCTCTTCCCTTCTAAAATAATTATCGTTTGTGGCCAGATCCTCAGAGGAGTAAATCAGCATAGTTCCACCTTCTTTCATGGAATGACACTGATTTACACCAGCTGAGGATCGGGCCTCATGTGTCACCTGAATTAATTTTGCTTTTTCTAGGTTATTATGAAATCAACATGGATGTGGGGGAAGGGAGGTAAAGCCCATCAATGTGCCCAAAAGAGCTCAGAATGTGAATGCTTTCTGGGTGTTTTACCACCCAGTGCAGTGTCAATCACAGGAAAGGCTCTCCCAAAACCTTCACAGCTACGTATAGTCTGGCCAAACAAATATGCTGGCAGCACAGAGGACACAGAGCCTCTGCCCATGTGGTCCTGAACTGGAAGACAAAATGCAGTCAGAGACAGCCATAATTCAATGGTTTCTACTCCCACCACAAGCAGCTGAAGGAGGAGAGTCCTGCTCTGTTTGCTATCCCTAGAGTCCTGTTGGGGTCTGGTAGTTTGCAAGGGGAAGGTGATTGTAGGAATCAGGTGCTCCCCAGGGCAAAGGATGAAAGAGTTCAGCTGGGAGAGGAGAGAGCTATAGGATTAGCTCCCAGAGTAGGCAGATGGCCTGCAGGAGGGTTGCAGAAGCACTTCCTGGAGCAGGGACACTCTAGCAAGGATGTGCCTGGGCCGGGGGAAGGACCTGCTTTTGCTGTTGGATTTATGCTGAACGGTTTAAAGGAGCAGACTCTGGGCACACAAGCAACCCTAGCTGAACTGGGCACACAGACCAGCAACCTACAAGCACTAATTGGAATCCACAGGAGAGTCATACTGAGGGGCCTCGACCAAGGATTCTGTCTTTCAGTTGACTCATCACTGCTTGTCTGACACAGACAATGACACTCCCTGGATGTATGTGGAAACTGGCTTTACACACCCTAGTGCATTCTGACTTACCACTTGATCTCAGTGACAATCAGCTTGGTGCACTAATGCTAACCCTGTCAGCGCTTGCCTACATTCTGCCTGATGCTAGCTGAATGCCTGTTCAGACAGGCAGCACCTAAAGGGTTAAGGAGCCGGCTTTTAGAGGCAGACCAGTGCGTGGTTAATCAGAATGGAATCTGGGATAATTGCACCGTTGACAGGGGTCCTTGATCCTGCTCTTACCAAGTGATGTACAATGACAAATATTTACCCACACTCCTGCAGCACACACTGTTGTAAGCCCTTTCCAGCCCTGCTTTCAGCAGAGAGTGTAAATAGATAGCTATATAAGGGGGAAAGCAGCTTTGGTCAGCTGTCAGCTTTGCCATTTGCAGCATTCTTTGTGCAGGAAGGGCTGGAGAACGGGCAGGGAGAGGTAGTAATGTGCCCTGGTACTTGAGACCAGGACAGTAGCCCTAGGGTGACTGAGGGCTTGTCTGGGCTATAAATGCAGCCACCTCTGGGAAGTCTGGTTACAAGAGGGTTATTGCTTATGCTGTTCTTTCTTGCAGTACAGATGGGATCGAAGCACAGGTTATGGCGGGCCTTAAGCTCTACTACACCAGAATCAAGCCACTGTAGCTTCTGGTCTCCTGTACTTACCACATCCATGGGCAACTCACATTAGCCCAGGGGAGGGCTTTGTTCCATGCTAGTGAGTTACCCATATCCAGAGGCTGATGAGTCTGTCTGTGGATCTAGGTTGGCAAAGTGGGTCTTTTTGCTCAAGCAGCAGAGGCTTGTGCTTTTTAGCTCTGGAGGAGTCTGATTCAATCCTTGCAGATGACTAGAGCAGGGTCTCACTCCATGGGAATGGGATCAGCTTTCTCAAACAAAGGGAAAGAGCTGAGGCAGTTTTCTACAAATATGAGACAGAAGAATATTTCCTCAAAGAAAATCTAGATGCAGGTTTTCTTGTAGTTGAGCAGGGAAAAAAACCACATCACTGTGCACAGAGAGGGAATATTACCCACAAGGAACAAACCTGGCCTGTCATAACACAGTCTGCAGAGCCTTTGATAGATGCATCTACTCCAGCTGCAATACTGTGCACTACCTGTGCTACAGGGATAATCAGCTAAAGGAATGAGTGTTGCCAGATCTGTCTTGTGCTGGGACTTTTAGAAATCACCTGGAAACAGGAGAATGCAGGAAACTCTCAGCTTTCATTAAAAAAAGTTAAAAGTTCCTAGCCCTTGTGGAGAAAAGAGTGAAAATGTGACCCAAGTGTGGCCTAAATTCTCAGAAACTAGAAGACAAATGAAAAGAACCCACAATTCTTTTTTTTTATCTCATGATTTTAAGCCATCTCATGATTTTGGGGTGCCTGACTCAGGAGTTTTGGATGCTTGAGGTTGGTAATACCAAACTAGCAACAGCAGCTCCCCAAGGCACCATGCGTGAGACTGCTCTGGAAGATCTGCGAGAGTTCACACCACAGCGGTGTCACTCCATGCCCAGTGCTGCCCCCATCTTTGGCACTAACTACACTCCCTTTTTCCTTGCTTTCCAGACTATGAAAGCTAAGGTTGTGCTTGGCTCCTGAGCAGGGGCCCATGGGAGGCTCCTTCTCCCTCCATCGGGCACTCACATGTCTAGGAGCATCCTGGCCAGCTGTTGGTGAGATTCATAGATGAGCACCCTGAAAAGCAGGGGTGGCCAACCTGAGCCTGAGAAGGAGCCAGAATTTACCAATGTATATGGTCAAAGAACCACTGCAATACATCAGCCCCAGTGCCTCCCGCCCTCCAGCAGCCCTGTCAGTCAGCGCCTCCAGCCTGCCGCAATCAGCTGTTTTGCATGCGCAGGAGGCTTGGGGGCGGGAGAGAGGGGGAACAGTGAGCTCATGGCAGGCTCAGGGGAAGGGGCAGGGGCCTTGGGGGAAGGGGTGGAGTAGGGGCAGGGCCTGGACCAGAGGAGGGGGTTGAGCAGTGAGCACCCCCAGCACAGTGGAAAGTTAATGTCTGTAACTCCAGCCCCAGAGTCAGCCCCTATGCAAGGAGCCGCATATTAACCTCTAATGAGCCGAATGTGTCCCCTGAGCCACAGGTTGGCCACCCCTGCTGTAGAGGTATCCTGGTTAGTGCAGGCCCATGGCTTTAAACTCCTGGACAGATTTCAGCAGGGCCCAGCACTTCAGCAGTTTCTCATTTCACATCTCTGCTCCAGCCTGTCAACACCTCCCTCTTCATTATTCCTTGTTCTCTGGCTGGGTGCTGGGCCGGCTCAGCATTCCCTTCCCAGTGCTGCCTCCTCTACGGCCAGAGGATGCACCTCTCTGACTGTCCATTCTGAACTAGAGTCGTTTATAAGGCAAACCACAGGTGACTTTGCTGAAGCAGAACCCGGCTGACTTCACATTCAGGCCTCAAGACCAGTCACAATGAGGTGTGGGGCTAACACCAGCTCTTGCTGCCATGGTCTGCTGGGAAATGGTTGCTTGTATGACACAACCCTGGAGGCTATGGGCAGCAGGGATTGAACCCCAAAATTCTGGAGTTAAAAGCATAAGTCTTTGCTGCTTGACTTAAGGAGCCAAGACACCCCACCCACAGCTGGGTTGTAGCAGCCTCATAAACTGCTACCCAAGCACTAGTCACTAGAGGGTGACAGAGCCATGTCATGTAAGCGTGAGGTACATAGTCCTACTTAATTTCATCTTGCTCTATGAGAAACCTGTTGCTGGGATTTGCTGAGTCAGGCATTCTCCTTCCACTTGCACAATCTCTCCCAGCTCCTCACGGCTAGTACTAGCATTAAAAGATTTGGGAGGGGGGGGGGGGGGACGACAATGGGGTTTTATCAAAACCAAATTTTTTCACAAGCAAGTTTAGTTTTGGAGGAAAATATTCAGGTTCTTGGATTTTTGCTGTAAACCTGAAATGATTCTCCAAGGAAAAAATCCTTTCCCAACCAAACTGGTAATTTCCTAGGCCCTCCTACCACGCGTGTCAGATTTATGTCTTGCATCGTGCACTGTGGACTTTGACATTGGCTTCATATTTCAGCACTAGGAAGTGTTCTGGGCACAAATGGCTTCTCCTCATCCCCCAGATGGACTCCATCAGTTGCAGCATGGAATTCTCAAAGACCTTTAGTGCTTCAGAACTGCCCCTTAGGCTGCTCTGCTGGGCCAGATGAGGGCGTTAATGTGTCTGCACTGGAACGGGCACTCAGCACCACTCCTTTGCTGATAACACAGAGATTGGTAAATATTGTTTTCTGGAGGCTTTGTTCTTGCCATGTCAGCCAGATGCTCCATAGCTGATTATGTCCAGATGTGTGTTCTTTTATCATAATATAGTGTATAATAAATTCTTAAGGAGCACCTATAATTAAAAGAGGGAAAAATGTTTTTCATGGAAGTTTTCTGGTAAACATGGGCACATACTAGGAACTTAGTCAAATAAATTAGGGATTAAAGCTTTGAGTTCATACACTAGCCTGATATTTCATCTCTCTTTTTTTTTTTTTTCTGTAGCTTCTAAGGCAAGAAGGGACCACCGTGATCATCTAGTCTGACTTCCTGTGTAACACAGGCCATAAAACTTCCCCCAAACAATTCCTGTTTGAACTAGAGCAGATTTTTAAGAAAAAACCCATCTTGATTTAAAACTTGCCAGTGAGAGAGAACCCAGCACAATCATTGGTAAGTTGTTCCAATGGTTAATTGCCCTCACTGTTAAAAATTTACACATTATTTCTAGTCTGAATTTGTCTAGCTTAAGCTTCCAGCCATTGGATCTTGTTATTCCTCTATTTGCTAGTGAGCCCATTATCAAACATTTGTTCCCCATGTAGGTACATAGGTAGGTACGAGCTAGCAGAATGTCCGGAATCATTAAGAAAGGGATAGATAATAAGACAGAAAATATCCTATTTCTATATAAATCCATGGTATGCCTGTATCTTGAATACTGAATGCAGATCTGGTCGCCCCATCTCAAAAAAGATATATTGGAATTGGAGAAAATACAGAAAAGGGCAACAAAAATTATTAGGGGTATGGAACAGCTTTCATATGAGGAGAGAATAAGACTGGGTGGAGATCTGTGGCGGAGGTCTCTGGGCGAGGGGGCGCTGGGCATAAGGGTGGAGCACTGGCAGGGGGCGGTGTGGTGCGGGCCTGCCCTCAAGGGGAAGGGGCATGCCAGCAGCACAGGGCTGGGCAGGCCAGTGTGTGTCTGGCAGTTGCAGGTTTGTAAACAGTGCCCTCCTGCTAGGCTGCGCAGAGCAGGGCTGCTCCCGCCGTGCTGTGCCTCATTGCCCCCAGCCCGCCCTTCACTCTGGAGACTGACCATCCCTCCCCCCTGCACCTTGCCCTATGGGGCCCATAAATATGGCACCGGGCCCACAAAAAGTTAATCTGGCCCTGAATACAAGTGTGCAGGACAGAGGGTTCCTGAGGAATTAAAGAAATTACTCCTCGCCATAGACACTCTTGCAGCGAGTAATGCTGACTGCAAACGAGGCTTCAGCGATCTGAACAACATAATCACGGATAAACGGACTGCACTGACCACTCGTCACGTGGCGGATCTACTTTTTATTTCAATTGTTGGACCTCCCTACACTGAGTGGAATCCTTCTGCATATGTTAAATCATGGCTGAGCAAGGGACGTCGGGCAGCCCATTTAACTGAGGGCATGGCACGATGAGAGCAAGCAAAGCAGCCGGAGCAGGCTTACTACGCACCGCTGTGGAAGTGTCTTTGATTTGGTAAGTTGCTGTCATAAATTTGAAAATTACTTTATTGAACTGACTAATTGAATTAGCTATTTGAATGACTATCAATTGATGTAACTAGTACTGTAGTTAGGTAGCTATTGAGACCCTGAGGTTTTTGTGTTGATGGTCATGCAACATGGCACAAGAGCCTCCCTTAACCTTTTTTATACACACAAGGGTTAGCCACAATTACAGCCCAGGGCCTTTGTTCTTCTTGCTAGCATCCCATCTGGTTAAGATGCACTTTCTGAAGGGCTGTCTCAGCAGCTGTGCTCCTCAGTAGCACTGGGACCAGGGCGTGCTGGGACAGTTTGACTCTGCACTGCTGCTACTGATTGAGACCTTTGCTTGATAGGCTGAATCTTGCCATCTGTTTGTACATTTCTTTTGGTTTTAAAATCTACAGTATTATTAACAGGCTAGAGATATTTCTTATCGGATATGTAAAGGTCATCCCACAGGAGAAGCAAACAAAACCTACTCCTTGGCAGTGAACTACCTGAGGGGAGTACAGGTCAGACAAATGAACTGTCCACCTCCTGCATTCCATTTCAAGACAAGCAGCCTCCCCAACAGTATCCACCGAACTGTGATTGGAAGGGACAAATGCAGCTTCTTCTCTGGTACAAATTTGGCCAGTTTCTGCAGTTACTACAGTTTTGGAGGTTTAGGAAGGATATTAGTTTATGACCTGCAGATTTGACCCACTATGCCCTTCCTGGAGATATTGAATCCAATGTTGGTTGGGATTAGTGCTTCCCTGCTGTGAGATCAGAACATGCTGTCTTCCCTCAAATACACAGCAGTTAGGCTTCTGCTCAAGAAACCATTTCAATTTTGTCAGTTATCACCCTGTCTCTAATCTTCCCTTCCACTTGAGAAGGAAGATGGAGTTTAGACAACTTTAAGGTAGTCTGGAGCCTTCATTTGTGACACCCTGACACCCCAATATTCACCACTGTCATGTAATTAGGATATGTTTTGTACAAAGCATGTCTTGAGAGTTATCGTTCTAAAAGTCTTGATCTGCTAAACATTAATATCTCTGTGGATTGTATGTGTTATCGTTGTATGTGAAGTTATGAAGGTTGGCTGTGTATGTGTTCCTGAAACATATTGTGAGGCTGAAAACCTCCACAAGCAGCCTTTCAGGTACAACAGTAAAAAGGCCATACAATGTTAATGGCTTATTGAGGAAATGCACAGAAGCACAAGGATTACTCTAGGGACTATGTACAATAGAAACCTCTCAGAGAGAGCACTACACAATGGGAACTGTATGACCCAGGTCTCAGCAAAAGAGCTTTCCAGCAAGTGGGAAGAAGATATAAAAGGGGGGAAATGACAACATGAGGGGACCTCACTCTCCTTGCAACACCATGCCTGGAAACACCTGAGGAATAAAGACTGAACGGGGGGAACGTGATGGTCCCAGGCTAAGGGTTTGCTAGCCTATGTATGAAAACCTGGGAAAGCCAAAGCAACTTGTGCCTTAAGAATCTGTCAGCCTGTTTATCACTCAGGGTAAGAATTTGCTTAAGTACATCCTAGCTATCTAGTGTGCTAAACTCCGTTTTGTTTTGTTTATTTACTAAGGTTATCTGCTTTGTTCTGTTTGTTCTCTCTCTCACTTATAACCACTTTAAAATGACCTTTTATAGTTAATAAACTCATTTCTTGTTTATTTCAAAACCCAGTTTGTGCAATTCATATCTAGGGTTGGGGGTGGCAAAAAGCTGTGCATACCTCTCTCCACATTGAGGGAGAGGGTGAATTCTTATGAGCTTGTGTTGTGCAGATCTTTCTATACAGTGCAAGACAGAATTATTTTGGGTTCATCTCCCCAAAAGGATACGTGAACACTGGGTGAGTCCTCTCCCACAGAGCTTGTGTGTGCATGTGTGTGTGTAAAAATGTGTGTGTGTGTTGCAAGAGGCCAGAGAGCCTAAGTCAGCAAAACAGGGAGAGGGAATCCAGGCTGGTGGAGCAGGAGAGACTCAGTGAAACCCCAGTACATCAGGTGGCATACTGGGTGGGGGATCCAACCTATCACAGTAGCACAGCAACCCAGTGAAAGGGAAACCCAGGCTGGTCGGGACAGCAGGCTCAGTGGGACCTTGACACATTCAGTGATACCCTGAAAGTGGGGTCTAAACACGTCACGTTCATATTTCCATGATCCTTTGCTGATGGATTTATGAGTTAGATATGGTACAGAGACTGTTCTAGCCTCATTGGTTGCTGATTTCTCCCTTACAATGGACAAAGATCAGATGTCTGCTCTGCTGACTTTCTCACATGAGTCAACAGCCTTTGATACCTGTGGTATAAGCAACATAGCCCTTGCTTGAGTGGTTTTATTCTTTCCTCTCCAAATGTCAAAGCCTGCTCCCATTGAACTCAATAGCAAAACACCTTTTGATTTCCATGGGAACAGGATTTGGCCCCAAGAGATCCGAGAATGTGATTTTGATCAATTGCTTATCTGTCCAGAGACAGTTCTCATGCATGTTCTGCCAGGCTGATTTTGATTGCCCCTCCTGTAGATCATGCTGAGGAAAATAATAAAACAATTTGGGCTGTATTTCTATCAAGATGCACACGGCACACACAGTTCTATGCCTCTTTTCCATCAAACCCAGGTGGCGCAGCATCTTTGCTTTGCTAGTGCCTGGCAGAGAGCAATACTTAGATAAAGGCAAGCTGCGAGGCCAGGGCCATCCCTAGTTATTCTGGGGCCCTATGCAGCCCACCCAAGGGGGGGACAGGCCTCCATGGGATGGAGGGGGCTTGCCCCAGGCCTTTGGGAGGGGGCTGGCTTGGGGGGCAGGGAGGAACTGCCCCCCAGCACTCACTGGTAGCAAGGCTGGGGCCGGGTTGCTGCACTTCCCGCCACTGGTGAGTGCAGGCCCAGCCCTGCTGCAGTCCTCAGGGGAGTGTAGTTGGAACTGGGGCGGAGCATGGGCGGGAAGAGGCAGAGCAGGGTGGGGGCTTTGGAGTGTGGGGGAGCAGGGGTGGGAAGAGGCAGGGCAGGGGCTGGAGCAGCACACAGCTGTGCCGGGCACCAGGAAATTTGGTGCCCCAAATTTCCTGGTGCCCTATGCAGCTGTGTACTTTGCGTATGGATAGGAACTGCCCTGTGCGAGGTGCTTAGTTTGGACATAAGGGAGACACTGATAGTGTGTTAAGGGAAAGTGGGGTGATTGTCCTTCCTATCCTTCTTTCATTTAAGAAGTTTTCAATTTGGGGTGCTGCTGGATCCTCAATGATACCTGGAAGTGGGGCCCAAAGCATCATTTTACAACTGCATCTGTTTGACAGATGCAGTTGTAAAATTGTAGACAGGTAAAGGGGGGTGTCAGAGGGGGTGGAGAGAGCATGGGGGCCCCCGGCTGGGGAGGAGTCACATGGAGGGTCATGTGGGGAGATTTGTGTCCCTCCCGTGAGTGCAGTACTGGTAAGAAATGATTTCTACTTGCACCACTGCTAAGGGGGAACATGACAGAGGTCTATAAAATCTTGACGGATGTGGAGAAAGTAATTACAGTTACAGTTATTTACACCTTTTCATAACACAAGACCTAGGTGTCAGCAAATGAAATTAATAGGCAGCAGGTTTAAAACAAACAAAAGGAAGTATTTCTTCACACAGCGCTCAGTCAGCCTGGGGAACGCTTTGCCAGAGGATGTTGTGAAGGCCAAGACTGTAACAGGGTTCAAAAAAGAACTAGATAAGTTCATGGAGGACAGGTCCATCAATGACTATTAGCCAGGATGCCCAGGGATGGTGTCCCCAGCCTCTGTTTGCCAGAAGCTGGGAATGGATGACAGGATGGATCACTTGATCACCTGTTCTGTTCATTGCCTCTGGGGCACCTGGCATTGGCCACTGTCAGAAGACAGGATACTGGGCTAGATGGACCTTTGGTGTGACCCAGTATGGCCGTTCTTATAAACTATAATCAAGTCACCCCTTAGACTTCTCTTGGTTAAGCTAAATAAACGGAGCTCCTGGAGCCTCTCAGAGGCATGTTTGCCAATCTCTTTCTCAGAGACCCACTTAGGGTCTATCAGCACTGCAGCAAACATCACATTGAGGGACCCAATGACAATATAGTTGGCCCCCAATACAGTTATCCCATGGTTTGCTTCATCAGCTCAGTTCTTGTCCATGACCCTTAGGCATTTCTTGTGCATCTGTCAGACAACAGCCCAGTGAGCAACACAAAGGACTCCTTGATTCATGTCCTTTGCCTCAACAATCCCACTAACTCCAGTTTCATGCAGAGGCAAATTTAACCAGTGCAAATGTCAGCGTTCCTTGTCTTGTAGGGATTTGCATTGCTTCAGAGGCTCCTCTTGAAGGCCACCAATGGCTGAGTCCCAACTTTAGATGAGGCCGCATGTACATTCCCTGTTAGTCAGTGACCAAGGCCTTGAGAAGTGACTTTTGGGCCCACTATTTGAGACATCTTAAAGGGGCCTGTTTCCAAAGGCTCCCTTTGTCCAGTTACCAGCCCAGCCTAGCTTGGGGCACACTGCAGCAGGGAGCCAGGCTCTCAGCCTGAGTAGACAGATTTGTGTTGGTGGGGCTCGTGCGAACATGCTAAAAATAGTGGTGTGGATGCTGTGGCACCGGCAGAGGCTTGAGCTAACCATCGGAGCTCAGACCCAGGGGGCTAGATGGGCTTGGGTGGCTAGCCTGAATCTCTCCTAGTGTTGCAGTGTCCACACAGCTATTTTTAGCACACTAGCATGAGCCCAGCTAATACAAATCTGTCTGCCTGGGCTGGGATGCTCAGTTCCTGCTGCAGTGTAGAGATATGCAGTATTGCTACATAGCTTGGCTCTTGGTGTGCTGTGTGCGTGAGAATATATTCTGGCATGCATTGGGACATATTCCTTCATTTTTTGTGACTCAGTTTCCCACTCTGTAAAATGGCTGCAATATTTCTGAGCCTTGCAACTTTCTAACATCTGAAAACCACATACCCCTTCTCCGCCTCTTCCCCTGAGGCTCCACCCCTGCCCTGCCCCTTCCCTCAAGGCCTCGTCCCTGCCCCACCTTTTCCCCAAGGCCTCGCCCCTGCCCAGCCTCAGCCCCTTCCCTCAAAGCCTCCACCCCTGCCCCGCCACTTCCCCTGAGACCCCTCCCCTGCCCCGCCTCTTTGCCCCTGCTCCGTCTTGTCCCTTGAGGTCCTGCCCCTGCTCACTCCTATTTTTCCTTCCCCGTCATCGCTTGCTGCTCTCCCCCTTCTCCCTTCCTTGTTGCTTGATCCTCTTCACCTCCCGCCCCCAGCTGGGCTTCCTCAGCTCCAGGAACTGCAGCTTGATTTGGAGCTTGCCTGCCTGCCCATGAGATGCAGGTAGGAGGAAGCCCTGGCTGAGCAGGGGCTGGCGCGGGCTGATGACCTAGCGCCACCCCCACCTGCGGTAACCAGACTTTTGGTGTCTGGTCAGTACATCTGACCGGACACTGCCAGGACCCCTTTTCAACCGGACTTTCTGGTTGAAAACCAGACACCTGACAACCCTACTCTGAGGGGTAAGGAATGTCTGCAAAGAACTTTGGGATTCCCAGGTGAAAGTTCAAAATACTGGCCCAGTATTATGGCTTTTCCCCAGAGCAAAGAGCAACAACCTGCTCTGCAGAACAACCAGAGGGAAAAGTAAGTTTGTAACATTGTTTAGGGCTGGCACTCCGCCCAAGATTTCAGTCATGCCTCTGGAAAGACCACATGCAGAACGCTCTAAATCACAGCTTTCACGGGATCCCCTGGAGGGGAACCTCGAAACTACATTGTCCGGGCTTGTTAAGTTGTGTGGCTGGAAGGAGCAGACAAACATCTCAGTAGCGCAGACCCTCCCTTAAACAAAGAGGCGCTCTATATAATAGGTAGTGATGGGCCTGAACTGAAACCTTGGGTTCAAACCAGCCTTGCAGGGTGGAGGTTGGGGCTTGGGCCTCTCTCGGATAAGGAGTGTGATTAGCATGCAAAGGCTGCCAGAGACACCAGGGAACTCCATGAACTCTGGAAAGCCGGGTTGTTGGAGGACCCCAGCTTTCTCCTCTGCCTTGCTGTTCTGGAAGTGCTTCTCGCTCCAGGTCTGGGGTTCAATATTAAAGTCAGTCTTGTTTCTATATAGCACCCCTGAGCGAGAGCGGAGCGGGAAATGTGTGTGGGAGGACCGGAAGGTGCTGGGAGCACAGTGTCCTGCAGGGGTATGGGAGTCAGGACCTGGAAAGCCTGGGCCTCCCTTGCACAGCACCTTGTACAGCCGTTTACACCAGTGCAGCCCCCCATTTGCCCCTGCAGGGTTAGCAGTTGGGCAGTGTATGTCAGGGGTGGGGAGGGCCTGAGCTCTCCCCTTGGGGGTTCACTGCTGGAGGGCGAAGCCAGTTCTATCTGGAGCTTCATCTGAACCCTGCCAGAGGATGCTGCAGGGATGCCCTGAATCGGCACATGCCCTAGCCAGGCCCACCCCCGTCCAAGCCCCCAGGCGGCCATCAAAGGCCCGTGGGGCACAAGCCACCGCAGCCCACTGGCACTAATTTTCCTCTCTGCTTCTTTTTCTCTGCTTCTCTCCCAGCCCCTTCTCTCTTCCATTTTTACCCTGTTTTCCTGTTGGATTTTCCCTGCTCGGCCGGCTAATGTTCCACTACACATGGATTCAAAATTAGGCAGAGCAAGTCCCCTCCCCCACCCTGGAGCGCTCTGCCCAGGAGGTATATCTATTATCTGGTGACTGGGGACACGTGTTTATTTGAGGTTGTGGGACTGGAGGGAGCCACGCTCACAGCTGGGTCATTAATATGTATTTGATTTAGCAGCGAATGCGTCCTCCCAGCAGCTGGGGGATTTGCGCGGGAAGGTGTGTTTATTTCTCTGTCTCTCTTTCCCTCGCAGTCCCAAGCAGACATCTGGCTTGGGATGGGGCACGCTGCTGCCTGTCTTTCATGAGCACTTCGCTCGGTGATTTCATCGGGACCGGGGAAGGAGTGGGAAGTGTTTTGTCTAGGAATCCTGGCTGCTGCCCAGCCAGGTCCTCAGGCTTGGCTGTCTCTATGAGCTCTGGGCACAGGAATGTAAAGCCTGCCTGCCTGGAGACTTGTCCAGCTGGTATTTTATAGTCCCTAGGGTAAACTTCGGTCAAGGGGGAAAGAGATGGTGCTTGGGTTGACCCCTCTGATCAGATGGACAGTCACAGAGTGCTCTAAAGAGCTTTTTGCTCAACCTAGAGCAGGGGTCTCAAACTCAATTTACCTTAGGGCCAGTGCCAGTCCTCACTCCCTTGGCCTCATGCTGCCCCGGCTGACTCTGCCCGGCCACTAGTGATGCAGCCTCTATGGCTGACTCTGCCCAGCAACTAATGATGCTGCCTCCATGGTTGACTCTGCCTGGTGACTAGTGACAAGGGAGGGATAGCTCAGTGGTTTGAGCATTGGCTTGCTGAGCCTAGGATTGTGAGTTCAATCCTTGAGGGGGCCATTTGGGGATTGGTCCTGCTTTGAGCAGGGGGTTGGACTAGATGATCTCTTCAGGTCCTTTCCAACCCTAATATTCTATGATAGCTCTGTCCTTCTCCCCCAGCCAATTGGAGCTGTGTGGGGCAGTGCCTGTAGCAGACAGAGCTGGCTGTGTGGGTCTCTCCTCCAGAGGGAGGGGCATGTGAATCTCTCCTTCCTGCTCACCTTCCCCTCTTGGCTGGCAGCCACAAGGGCTGGATGAAATAACTTTTTTAAAAGTTTCCACGGGCCGCAGTGGCGAGGTTCTCGGGCCGCAGATGGCCCATGGGCCAGAACTTTGAGACCTCTGGCCTAGAGTATAGCCTATTTATGCTCTTGCTCCTTGTGACATTGCATTCTATGTGCTTTATGGAAATATGCTCATGAATATGACATAACTGGAATATGCTTTATGCTAAATACCCCTTATATGGTGTCATTAGAAAGCTTGTAATCTACTAAGTGTGTTTATCCTATTTGTTTGCATGTATTAGTTCTACATCTGGAGTTAGGAGAATAACATATAAATTTGTGTCGCTGAAGTAAACATATTAAGTGAAGGCCATTAAGGGTGCTCCAGAAACAATCAGTTGTAAATGGCCTTAGATACTTGAAAGCCTTCCTGTGTACCTGTGGGCCAGCCCTGGGGAATGGAGACTGGGGTCTTACAGTGAGATGTGAACATGTCACCTGATAATGAAAGCCATCTTAAATCTGGTGCTTTTCCATTTAGAAGGAGGGGTGGGGACCCAGAGAGACAAAAGATTCCTGCCTTGTGCCAAAGCTATAAAAGGACATGGAGCGGGACAAAAGAGGCTGCCAGACATGAGAAAGCCCCTGCTTACCACCTGAGATATCTGCTGGAACTAACAAGGACTGCACCAGGGGAAAGGATTGGGCCCAGACTAGGAAGGAGTCTAGTCTGTGAAAGAAGCTTATTGGAACATCTCTGAGGGTGAGATATTACCTGTAATCAGGTTCTTAATGTATTAGGCTTAGACTTGCGTGTTTTGTTTTATTTTGCTTTGTGACTTACTTTATTCTGTCTATTATTACTTTAAACCACTTAAATCCTACTTTTTATACTTAATAAAATCATTCTGTTTATTAATAAACTCAGAGTAAGTGATTAATACCTGGGGGAACAAACAGCTGTTCATATCTATCAGTGATGTAGAAGGTGGACAATTTATGAGTTTACCCTGTATAAGCTTTATACAGAGTAAAATGGATTTATTTGGGGTTTGGATCCCACTGGGAACTGGGTGTCTGGGTGCTGGAGATAGGTGACCTGCTGAGCTGTTTTTGGTTAAAGTCTGCAGCTTTGGGAGCATGGCCCAGACCTTGAGTCTATGTTGCAGCAGGCTAGCATGTCTGGCTCAACAAGGCAGGGTTCTGGAGTCTCAAGCTGGCAGGGAAAATGGGCTCAGAGGTAATTTCAGCACATCAGGTGACAGTTCCAAGGGGGCCTCTGTGATCAAACCCATCACAGTTGGGCAGGCCCCTCTGATCAGACAGCCAATTGCAAAGTGCTCTAAAGAGCTCTTTGCTCAGCCTAGAGAATGGGCCTATTTATGCTCTTGCTCCTCTCTGCGGTGGCTGAGCTGTGGCGCTCAGAGGTGCTCTGTTTGAATAGGAGAGAGATAGATCAGAAGTCACAGGGAGCATTGGTGTGAGAAGTAGCTTGAGTGTAGGAAGTCTGGGTACTGGGGAGGCACTCAGGAGACCTGTGAGCCTCTTCTTGCCTCTGCCACTGATTTCCTCTATGACCTTGGGCAAGTCACTTAATTAACCTTGTTCCTTGGCTCAGAAATGGCGCTAATTCTTCCCTTCCTCACTGTGAAGATACAATCTGTTAGGGATTACTGTGTGTTGAGATGCTGTGGCGCTGACAGCCATGGAAGTACTGCAGCAGATATCACATGTTCTGTAGCTCTCCTTACACCTGCAGGTGTGGCAGCCATCACTCCCCAGCATCTTCTGCCAGATGCTAAAGAACCATGGGGTGGTGCTCTGCTCACACCCACAACCTGATTGGCCACACTCATTTGGGTGGCATCATATGCCACTGGGGGCATTAACCGCACCCTCTTGCGCACTGGTCACCGGAGTGCTTGCATCAGTGGTCTGTCTGGATCTTGCAGGACTGCACGAGGGTGGAGAAAAGGCTCTGTTCTCCATGCAGGACAAGCTGCAATGTAACACTCAGGCTGTGAGGAATCTTGCTTGCTAGGTTTTTGTCTAGTACACTACCTGGCGCAAGGTGCTGTACAGAGCTGTGCAGTGAAGTCAGGAATAAAGGACTCGAATGGGATTGGCTCCTATGCTTGAGTCACCTACACGTTTTTAGGATGCTTTGCTCAGACCCCAATCAAACAACCAAATCTCCCGGTCCCTCCTGCTCACACTGATATCAAAGGCTTTCAGCCATTTAACAAATGCAATTCTTTGCAGCGCAGAGGGTAACATGAAGTGTAAGCTGTGGAATGTGGCCGGAGCGTGGAATGTGGCCACTCCCCAGCCCCTGAGGGGGCTCGGTGGTTTCCTATTTCTGGGTGTGTAGCTGTGCTTTAGAGCATTGCTGCCATTGGGATGGGCACTGGCAAGATGAGTTTCATGAGGCTTATGCAAATATTTTGACTGGCTTCTCCTTGGATCCAGATGAAGGGAAGATTTTTTTTCACGTTTACTGAGAAAACAGCTTTTTTATTGGGACCCCCATCCCCCCAGAAGCTTCTAAAGGAGGATTCCGGGAGTGATTTAATGTCAGATGAAAGCGGCCAGATTGTAGCTGCAGACACTGATGGATTGAGTTATGGGAGCCTCTCCCTGATCAGTTTCAGAACAACGGGAGCGGAGCTTCAGAGTCCGCAAGCTTTCCTGCCGCTGGGTGGCTACAATATTTCAGCTCTGAACATACCTCTCATCCTGCCAGGGCCCAGAGATAGGACACAATGTTTGACAAAGGCCCGAAATGAGGGACACGTGGGAATTATTCATGTAGGAAACTCCTGGTGCTGTGGGATTCCTTCCCTTCACATAAATGGCTCTGTGATCCTAGGAGCAGCGTTGCCATATTCCGACGTCAATGACTTCCAAGAGTAAGAGGACACCAAATCAAGGTGGAATGTAGGTAACTGTGGGATGGCACCGACTGTGATGTGGCACCTCTGAGCCCTCCCAAACCCATCGACCTGGGTTGCCTCTCACACTGCAATGATGATGTCAAGCTACAAACCTCTGGCAGATCCTGCACTTACACAGACATCCACAGGCAGGGACACACCCAACTGAGTTACATAAATGGTTTCCCCAGCCACTCATGAACCATCAATAGAGAGGCTGCAGCCAGTCCCCCCGCCCCAGCTCCCCAGACTTGCACTCCAGTACTGTACCGTACTGCACTGGGCAGAAGCCTGGCCCGTGTAAATTCATTATCCTGTTCGCCCCTCCCTCAATGTGGAGAAGACACACACCAGCCTTTGTAAACTGAGCTGAGATTCCCCGAGCACTTTAACCAAAACACACTGTTTTAGGTAAAATATCAAACAGATTTATTAACGACTGTGATACAGGAGGGTCAGGGAGCAGTGGGAGAGTGGTAGAGGGGAAGTATATAAGCCCTAGGCTAATTAAGACGCGGTTCCCTGTAGACTAGGGAAGGTTGCTACAGGTTAAGTGGAGCACTTGTAGTCAATTAAGGCCCTGTTAGCAACCTAATAAAACCCCCTGCTTCAGGCAGTCAGGGGAGAAGGAGGAAGGAGAGAGGACTGGAACCTAGAGGTGTGCTGTGAGACTTGGAAGATCAGAAAACTGGAGCAAGGGAGACCCAGCCCTAGCGTTTAAGGACTGAAGCTACCCCACCCAAGGGGGAAGAGGATAAGAACCTGCAGGGGTTGAGAGGGGCTGGGGCTCAGAGTAAGGCGCAAACCCAGACCTCTCCCCTGCTTCCCTCCTTTACCATCTTCCTGGGCCACTAGTGGGGCCCTTGGTGCCCCAAGAGCAGGGGCAAGGGGTGGCATCTTAGCCCCCCACCAAGAAAAGCACAGGACCCACTATACTACATGAGCCATCTTGTCACACTACAGAAAGATCTTTTAAGTGATTGTAAGTAACAAGTGTAGAGATCAAAGCTGGTTATTTAAGAAATACAAATAAATTTCCAGCCTAAGTTCTACAAACTAAACAGGATTTGAATCAAGCAGTGTCTCACCCTGACAGTTGAGCAGGTTACAGTTCCTCAGTACACAGACCAGGACTTTTTTCCAGCCTGGGACCTCACTTCCCCAATTCAAAGTCTTTTTCTTCTGGGGAGGGAGAGCGAGGCCAAGTGATGATGTCACTTTCTCTTTTATATTTTCTTCCAGCTTGCTGGGAAGATCTTTGCTGTGACGTGGGGATCAGGCAGTGCCCACTGGTCAAGGAGTCTCCATTGCATATGTGCTTTCTCTGAGAAGTCTCTGGGATGGCCATTGGGAGAATGGATTCCCTTTAATGGGCCATCAGCACATGTCTGGCTGCTCCTTTGTTGCAATTGAAAAGTTGGCTGTGGGCGTCTCCCAACTTCACAACATATTTCAGTAACACATATAGCAAAGCTTCCTAACTTCCCCTACAATGATAGCACAAACAATCTGACAGGATATTAATGTTCAACAGAACAAGGCTTTTAAAATGATACCCCACAAGGCATCATAACAGATCCTAATGATATGACAGTGGTGAATATAGGGGTTCCAGGCTACTACTTTGAGGTACAGAGTACCACACTGACCCAGTGCTCTGGGCGCCTGTCACACTGATGTAAAATTGTAACATATGTATAGATAAAGTGTAACCCACTGGTGAGTGTGTGTGTTACAGGTCCCCCTCCAAGCCTGATCTGCAGAGGCAATGAAGATGCTATACCCATAGCTTGGGAGTGTTAGTGCAAGCTGTAATAACTCATGCTTTTAGCTCCTGAGGTTCCTGATTCAGTCTCCATTATGCTGGCCAACATGGGGACTGGCAAATAAGCACTGCCCCTAATTATCTCCTCCACAACCTTAACCAGGGACATGTCTTCATTACAGAGTTAGCCTGGGTGATTGGTGCTTGGATCACACACCTGGGTTAGCCTACCCTGAGTGTGAGCATCCCCATTGCAGAGCCCTATCTGAATTACCGTGTCCTCACTGTTTCTGCATAGGCACACGTGTCGGGGCATATCTCATGCTGCTTTGTGATCAGACACTCGGATTCTTTCCCAGTCAGTTGTGGCAGAACTCGTCTGCCCTTTCAGAGGACTTGTGGGAAAGCATCAGAAGATGCTCAGCACTTGAGAGATTCAGCCTGTGTCCGCACTGCAAAGTTGGTGTGTTCCAGTCCAAGTAAATGTGTAGTGCTGGCTCTAACCCACCTCCTGCAGCCAGGTCAGCTAAGTCAGCCTTAAAGCACTTCCAAAGCTGGTCAGAGGGTTTTCTGTGGGGACGGTGGAGGAGGTTGAGCCTTGGTTAACTCGGCAGTGAGGATGTACCCAACGGAGGAAAAAAGAGATTTTGCAGTGGGCTCAGGTTAACAAATCTGTGCTCTCCTTGGACAGGAAAGCAAGGACCGCTGAGAGGTGTCTGGGTGTGAATGCTGCCATATGAACTCATGGCCATTTACTTTGGCTGAGCCTCAAGGAAAGCAGCTTGCCTGTCTGTTTCTTTGTGCTACTCTAGGTTCTCTAGAACCGCAGAACTCCTCCCACAAGCTGGACGCGAGTCGGTCTTTTCCCTCTCACCATTGATGGTTGCACTCCTGGGCCCCATCACGGTATGAGATTCACAGCAGCCACCATCCCCCCATCAGACAAAGGAGGAGGGATAACAGCAGACTGACCTGCATTCACCAGAAAGGCCCAGAGTGAAGCATACAGCTGAGGCTGCAGAGAGCTGTGGACAGGCCTCCTCTTACTCTGGGAAAGGTGGGATGCTGAAGAAAGTCTGAAACTAATCAAGATGGGATGCTCAAAATTTCTGAGCCATCAGCAGAAATCCTGCTGAATGAAAATCCATTAAAGAGAGCTTTCGAGGGGTGGGGAAATCTCACCCTTCCACGCAGAGAGACAGCACCCGGATGATGCAGCACATACTTCAGCCCGGAAGCGGGAATGATGCATCGTGCAAGGCTACAGCCAGGCTGCAGGGGTTGGTGTCTCCCTGCACACAGGAGTGTTCATTGCCCGCATACTGTAGGATGGAGACATGCGGAGTTACAGAGAATTGTCGAGGGTTCTTCATCTTAAAGTGCTCAGTTAAGCGCTTGGGAGAGCAACCTGCTCTGTTTGTTCTGATCACAGGCACAGCAGGTGTAAGCTTCCCCCATTGCTATGTCAGTGTGGTGCTCCCCCCCCCCCCAATGCTGGCTTGGAGCGACTGCTTCTTGGGGGCGATGGTATCATTTAATCCCTCTCTCTGTTCAGACCGGGGCCTGAGAATGCCAAAGAGGAGCCAGTTAGTCCTGATTGTGAACCATGTTTCTTGCCCAGGATGGCACCTGACTCTGAGGGCTGGCTGGCCACCATCCAGTCATTTCACGCAGGCCATCGCAGAGTGGCTGGAGAGGAAGGACTGCTGTGCTGTATGTATAAGGCTCTCACTGGGACTCAGCAGATCTTGGTTCACTGCCTGGTTCTGCCACAGCTTCCCTCTGTTAAGCTGTGCAAATCCCTCTGTGCCTCATCGTAAAATGGGTGTGGTTCTGCCTTGTCTAAGGACTCTTTGGAGCAGGGACTGTCTTCTTGCTTTGTGTATATACAGTGCCTGGCACAACAGGGCCTCAATAATAATGATGAACAGGGCTTTTGGTCACTACTGGCTCAACTGATGACCTTGAGCTGAAGGACCCTGCGTCCCATCAACAGGCACCTGAGCTACCTTGTCCCCTCTGAATTGTTAAAGGTCTTGGGGATTTCGTGTTCAAAGCCAGCTGTGCCAGATGGAGCCCTGCTGAGGGAACAATTTTTTTTCTGTCAACATTTTCAACAGAAACTTTGTTTTCATCACATTTTTTCATTAAAGTGAACGTGGGTGTTTTTTAACTGAAAAAAGTCAGTTGCTGAAAGATGAAAAGAAATTGGGTTCAGGGGGGTGGGTTTGACAACCCCCCTCCCCACACACATTTTTGAGGGAAAACCAGGGTTTCTTTCAGATCAAATGTCTAAGTCAAAAAGCCATTTGCCAGCAAAAAGCATTTTGAGGGAGAATTTTGCCCAGCTTCATCCAGCAGAGATATTTGGATCATTTCTGTGTATTCTGTGTTCCTAGTCAGTTGCTCCAGTAAATCCACTGGGGAGTCATTTCACTGGGGATGTATGGGAGGCTGTCTCCAGTGGCAGGAGGCCTTGGAAGGTCAGGCCCTATTCTGATGGCCTCTTATGCTGGTGGAGGTGGTATGCGGAGGACATACATCTACTGGAAGTGGTCTCATGGTAACCTCCTGGACACAGCAGGTTGCCCTGGGTGCCACAGGGCTGGAAGAATTGACCTGCATTATCAATTTCTTGCCAGTCTCTTTGTAGGAGCATGTTGTGGGGTGGGGGTGAGGTGGAAGGGGGAGTTACACTCCATGTGTGCTACACTCTAGCTATTCTGGGCTGCTGCAAGGGACCATAGGTCTGCTCAGGACTGAAATAGTCCTTGGTTGTTTCCAGAATCCAGAAAGCCACACAATCAGCACAAAGCAATCTCGGTCTTCCCTGACCCACTATGCACTGCACTGAGCTCCTCTGAGAATCAGGCTGGAGAGCATTAGTGAATCTTGACATGAGACAGAGGAGCAGACCCAAGGCAAATACTGTCTCCTGGAGAATGATCTGAGCTTTCATCTGCTCCCATCCTCATCCCCTCCCACCTTCCCCAAGCATGCCTGGTCCGGAACAACACAGTTAAAGCACTTTGTTTGCTGTTTTTATTGGGTTTTTTAATTCCTGGGGATTTATCAGTGTTTATTACTACAACAACAATAACAAAAAACTTTTTTATGTTCTGAAATGGAATCGGATACAGTTTTTCTTTTCTGACCCATTACAGTACAAAAAGTAGCTCACTCGTTTTTATTTGCTTTGAATGCTAATAATTATCCACATTATCTGTAAATCTGGTAATGCATAAGTATGGTGAGTGTGGGATTAACAACAATACATATGCCAGTGCTTGAATCATTCCAGTACTTCTGGCCTGGGCTCCATGCTTTGGAAGAACTATTTCTGGCTCAGTAACATCTCTCTGCCCAGAGGGGGAACTGGATCCAGGGAGTTCTGGCATTTCTAAAAATCAGTAAAAAATTGAGTAATGGCTTTTGTAAAACCCAGGACATTTTTGGTAAAAATCAGTAAAAACTGAAAACAAAGGGCCTTAAGCACCGCCCAGCAAAGCCTCTGCAATGTGATGAGAGCCAGCTGACATGCTGTTCTCCCACAACAAGCAGACGTGATCACACCTGCACACAGGCTTGCAGCAAGAACGTTCTAGAGAATGGCTGTTGTCATTAATGTGGCTTTTGTCAAACATCTCTGAATTCACAGCATAGATCTCATACTCTGGAAGAAGGCTGTTTGTTCAACAGCTTTATGAAGCTACATGCTGAGACGAGTGTGTGATCCAAAGGAGAATTACAGGCAACCTGACTGTACCTCCTCTATCACTGCTGTCACCTGCTCCAAACCAGGTAACCTCAGGACACATTCGGCAGTGTTTCATTCATTTACAGCTCTGTGATGGCTGGGCGATTAAGGTGCTTGACTACAGTCCTGAAGGTTGTGGTTCTGGGTCTTGCTTGATCTCACACTGAAAGGCCACCTCCAGTTCTCCTACCTATAGAACACGCACCTGACCCCTGGGGCTCGGGCAGTACAGGTGGTCGGATGCAGTGCTGACCACATCACTGCCTTGTGCGCTGTTGTCTGCATGATCTGTCGCAGGGAGCATACAGAATCTCGGATCACTTGTCCTGTGCGTTCACGGCCAACAACAGCTCAAATAAAATCCAATGCTGAGCTGTTGCAAGAAGAAACAATCTGCCAACATGTTATCCCCATCTCTGATACACACTGAAGAGAGGCTGCTTGGGAGCCCGAGGGGATGGTCTAGTGCCAACACCTTGGGCATATTTTTTTCAACAGAAAATGCAATTTCCATAAAGTAGAAACTTTCTGTGGGAAAATTTTGGTTTTTGTTAAAATGTTTTGTTGTTTCCTTTGGGCAAATGACAATGGAACATTCCAGATCAGTGTGGGTTAGCAGCAGTGCCTTGTGGGAGGTGTACTTCAGCTGCCTCATCCCGCCGCCCCCATCCTCTATGAGCCAGGCTCCCTGGACAGACTACATCTCCCTTAGAGGCTACTTCTCTCACAGATGATTTACACAGTTCCTCTGGAGTAGTGCTCAGAACAGAACCCAGCTCTGCTGGCTCCATAACCAGTTCCCTGTCGAGAACACCACTCCTTATCTGCTTGACCATCCTTGGGCTGATCTCTAGGGACAAGGCATGATTACTAGCTATGTTTCCATGCCTGGAACAGGTTGCGCGCTCTCATCTCCCCTTGGCTCAGTGTGCACCATGAATCAATGGCGCTTGGCTCCTTGCAGCATTGGGCCTTACTTTTATTCACTGTGAGCAAAACACAAGGTCTTTGCCCAGTTCACAGCCAGTCCTCACTCAGGTCAAACTCCAGTTGAAGCCAAAAGGATTTTTGCCTGGATAGCAAGTGAGTAAAGCTTCAGGATGTGACCTGTTGCCTGGACCCCTATAAAGTCTACCCTGAATTCCAAAGTGCCTTATTGGTCAATACAGGAGAGAAAAGTGTGCCAAGGATGACTCAGAATCCTCCTCCAATCTCTGCAGTGCCTTCCGTTCCTGGGTCTGCAAGCACTCTACGCATGTGAACTCACTGCTTAAACCTCAAAATCTGCCCCGTGTCTTAGATATTAGTCTCCTTTTTCAGATGGGGAAAGTAAGGCACAGAGCAGTGACATGCCCTGCCTAAGTGTGATACGCACAGTGAGTCTATGGCAGAGTCAGGAACAGAATCAAGTGTCCCGATTCCAATCCTGTATGAGCTCTCCAGCACAGTAAGATGGCTTGAGACAGCCTGCTCCGCTTTTCTCCCCCCGGCCGGCACACACTGCAATTGCCACAGTTAGGTTACTGCACAGCTCTTTCTAAGCAAGCACGGATTTTTAAGGTAAAAGCACTACAGAGATGACATATTAAAACAATAAGAGAAACTGCACACATGCTAATAAGCTCACCAGTGATCACCCCACGCAGCTCCAACACGGGCTCTGGCTGGCGCACAGCCCTTACAACCCCACCCAGGCTTTCCTGTGGCTATAAGTTCATAACAACTTTTGCTCAGACCCCTCAAGACTCTGAGGCTATGTTTAAACAGCAAAGAAAAACACGCGGCTGGCCTGTGCCCACTGGCCTGGGCTTGCAGGGGTCGGGCTGCGGAGTGCTTTCACTGCTGTGTAGACTTCCAAATTTGCGCTCTAGGACCTTGTGAGCTGGGAGGGTCCCAGAGCTCAGGCTCCAGCCTGAGTCTAGAAGCCTACGCAGTGATGAAACAGCCCCACAGACTGAGCCCCATGAGCCTGAGTCGGCTGGCACAGGCCAGCAGCTGTGGGTTTTTCTTTGCTGTGTAGGCATACACTGAGAGTCACTCCTTTATCCAGTTTGGGTCTTTGAAGAGACTGTGACTAGGTAACCAGCCAGACAATGGGATCCTGCTGAAGACCAGCTTCAAAAGACAGGATACAAGGGTAGGTCATTGGCATTCCCCTCCTCCCAAGGATTTCCTAGGAATCACCTTACTTCGTCTAGCTCCTTAATATATACACCTGCCTACTGCATTTTCCACTCCATGCATCTGATGAAGTGGGTTTTAGCCCACAAAAGCTCATGCCCAAATAAATTTGTTAGTCTCTAGGGTGCCACAAGGACTCCTCGTTGTTTTTATTACAAAGAGTCCTTCGGAGCTCATAACACTTCCTAGGGGTTACATTAGCCATGCTGTCTCCTAAAGAAGTTACATACATTTCACCAGCATACAGAAACATTTGCCTGTTTAATAAGATGAACTCCTGAGATCTGTGAACTTAATTCCCTAAGGTCTGACTAGGGTATTGCAGGAAATCACCCTGTCTGTCACTAGCTCGAGCCACACTACTGCTAGTCTGTCTCTCCAGGCTGGGAGGTTTGCTGTCAGCTGCAATGTGACAGACCCTAGAGACTTAGGAGCCTAAGTCTCATTTTCAAGTGACTTTCCATGAGGCTCCCAAGTGTCTAGGTCACTTTTGAAAATGGAAATGAGGCTCCTCCGTCCCTTAGGTATGTTTGAAAATGTGACCCATTCGCTCATGTCAAACCGCAAGGTTAATGGACTGACTGCAGGACAGCTGTGGCGACTCCAAATATATGGCTATGTTATCCAGGATGCTCTGATAGCATTGTCTGCATTATGGTAGCACCTAGAGGCCCCACCTGAGATCAGGCCCCATCATGCTGGGTGCTGCATATGCATAGTGAGCAACAGTCCCTGCCCCTAAGACCTTACAAAGGGTGTGTGGTTGTGTGTGTGGGGGAAACAGGCACAGAGACTTGCCCAGCACCACACAGCTGGTGGTAGCAGAGCCAGGCGCAGAACCCAGGCCTCATACCTCCCTGTGCAGCACCCTTTCAATGGAACCATGCTGGTTCCTCAAGGCTAAACCCTGGGGTGATGACACATCAGACTTTGTGGGGAAAGGCCAAGCACTCAAGCTGGTTTCCCATAAGGGTAGATAGAGTCACCTGTAAGAGCTGGATCTGGGATGAAGTTCAGACACTCACAAAGCCTAGGGGTCTGGTTCTGAGGCAGGTCTGGGCGCACCTGTGAAATAATTGTACATAACTGACACACATCCAATAAAGGAACCTTTGGTGAGGTAATGGCCTTGGGGTCAGGCCACCACAAGAGGGGAACAGAGTACCACATGGGGAGGAGTTGGGTTGTACTTGCTTCTCCCTTGTTCTCTAAAGGTACGTCTACACTGCAATAAACCCTCACGGCTGGCCCCAGTCAGCTGACTTGGTCTCACAGGGCTCAGGCTGCAGGGCTGTCAGACTGCAGTGTAGACGTTCAAGCTCGGGCTGGAGCCTGGGCTTTGGGACCCTCCCACCTTGCAGGATCCCAGACTCCAGCCCGAGTCTGAATGTCTACACCCCAGTTAAAAAGCCCTGCAGCATGAGTCAGCTGACCCAGGCCAGGCGTGGGTGTTCTAGTGTAGACGTACCCCAAGCGCCCAAACCTGCTAGGGGCTGGCTGGTCACTGTTGGTATTATCCATCCTGGGCACTGAGGCTGCTCAGCACTTCATGGGATGAGGCCTTGCTTTGTTGGCTGATGATGTTCAGTGTTAGCACAAGTGCTCTAGTACGCGGAAGGGCTTGTGCTAGTGCACGAGAACCAGGGCCAAATTCTGGGTTGGGGGACACTGGGGTAAATCTGTTGAAATCTAGGGGGTTACCCCAGATTTACAGTGGTGTGAGGCAGAGACAAAATTGGCCTGGAAAGTTTCACTGGGTGAAATGCAGCAGCAAACAGCATCCATGGTGAACATGAGCACTGTGCTGTTAAAACACATCTCTGGCTGAGGATCTCTGTGGCTCTTAGTGACACTTCTACCTGAAACTGAGTTTGATGTTAACAGAAAGAGAACGTTTTCAGGAGCACCTAAGTGATGCAGGAGCCTAAACCCTATTGCCTTTGCTCAGAGTGACCTTCAGTGGGGCTCAGACTTCTCTGTCACTTACATGCTTTTGAAAATTTTATCCCACATCTGTTTAGTCCTCTGCACAAGGGATTTCAACAGAACCTATAAGAGTCAGGCATCTGATTCCCATTGAAATTCAACAGCATTTAACTCCCTTAGTTCCTTTGAAAAGCCCAGCCACATTCAAAGCACTGTTGGTGTTTACTGTTTCATTGACAGGGCTTGCCCTTCCCGTGGTACAATACCTCATTGTGATGCCAGCAGGCAGCATGCCATCCATGCAGCTCAGTGAGGCTCTGAGTCGTTCTGTTGTTTCACTGGCTTGAGGTTACCGGGAGGTGGAAACTGTCCATCCACATCTTCGTCTCAGATGTCAGGCTCTGGTCTATTTTAAGATCTAATCAGGGTCCCCGTCTCTTGTTCTCTGTCGCATTGTACTTCACTTCTGCAAACAGTCCCCTCGAGAGACAAGCCTATTATATTTTTATAGGGCTGGTTAATTTTAATGGGGTAATTTCTATCTGAAAAATGAGCTCAGTCATTCACTTGAACTTCAGACACTCTGCTGATAACACTTGAGATAACAGTGGAGTCTCTCTTGCACCCCTTATGAGCAGGTCTGTATGCTGGCAGGGAAGCAGAAGAGCATGACAAGTTGTGCCATGTGCCAAAACCCCAGGTCTCAGAGCAGCAGAAACTCTAAGGCCAAGTGTCCTCAGCCACTCCCGAATGGCAATAATGCCAATACATGGCACACCTACTGCACTTGGCACTGTATGTGTGTTACATAACCAGGTAAGCCTCACAACACCCCCTGTGCCAAGCTCCTGATCCCAAGTCTCTTGAAATCAGTGGGAGTCTTTCCAGTGAGTTCTGTGGATTTTGAGTCTAGTGTCCTGTTGGCATTGTTACCCCATTTGATAGAGAGGTAAAATGAGGCACAGAGATGTTCAGGCCCATGTTTCCCAACTCAGGCATCTGATTTGGGACATTCAGTTTGAGGTACTTTGGGTCTGATTGTCAAAGGAGCTGAGACTCCCAGCTCTGCCCTCACTCAATGGGGCAGCAAGGACTGTTCAAGTTCATAAAAGGTTATTACAAGGAGGAGGAAGAAAAATCATTCTCCTTAACCTCTGAGTTTAGGACAAGAAGCAATGGGTGGTTTAGGTTAAACATTAGGCAAAATTCCCTGACTGTCAGGGTGGTTAAGCACTGGAATAAATTGCCTAGGTGGTTGTGGAATCACAGAATGTCAGGGTTGGAAGGGACCTCAGGAAGTCACCTAGTTCAACCCTCTACTCAAAGCACGACCAATCCCCAGACAGATTTTTATCCCAGATCCTTAAATGGCCCCTCAAGGATTGAACTCATAACCCTGGGTTTAGTAGGCCAATGCTCAAACCACTGAGCTATCGCTCCCTCCCTCATTGGAGGTTTTTAAGAGCAGGTAAGACAAACACCTGTCAGGGATGGTCTAGATCAGTGTTTCTCAAACTGGGGTCTGTGGACCCCTGGACATCTGCGAGAGTACTCCAGGGGGTCCTCTAGCCCCACTGATCAACTCTTCTCCCTCCCTTCCAGTGCCTCCTGCACACTGGGGAACAGCTGTTCAGCAGCATGCAGGAGGTGTTGGGACGGAGGGGGAGGAGTGGGGACAGGGCATGCTCGAAGGAGGGGGCTGAATCATGTCTGGGGCCATGGGCCCAGCTGATCAACTCCTCCCGCTCCCTCCCAGTGCCTCCTGAATGCTGCAGGACAGCTGTGCCCCAGCATGCAGGAGGTGCTGGGAGGAAGGGGATGAATGGGACAGGGTGCGCTCGCGGGAGGGGAAGAGGAGGGGCAGGGGTGAAGTGGAAACAGGAAGAGGTGGGGCGGAGCCTTGGAAGAAGGGGTGGAGCGGGGTGAGGCCTGGGACTGAGCTGGGACTTGGGGGTCTGTGGAAAAAATGTAAATAAAAATGGGGGTCCTCAGGTTGCTAAAGTTTGAGAACTGCTGTTCTAGATAATACTTAGTCCCACTATGAGTGCAGAGGATTGGAGTAGATGACCTCTAGAGGTCCCTTCCAGTCCTGTGATTCTATGGGATTAAGGGATTGCAGGATCAGGATCATGGTTAGGGTGCAGGCTCTGGGGTGGTCTGGGGATGAGGGGTTGGAGTGCAGGAGGGGGCTCTGGGTTTGGGGGGGCTCAGCGCTGGGGCAGGGGGTTGGGGCTCGGGGTTGGGGCGTGGCCTTACCTCCAGTGGCTCCCAGTCAGTGGCATGGGGCGGGGGGGGGGGGGCTAAGGCAAGCTTCCTGCCTGTCCTGACTCGGCGCTGCGCCCCGGAAGCAGCCAGCAGGTCTGGCTTCTTGGTGGAGGCGCAGCAGGTGGCTCTACACACTGCTCTCATCCACAGGCACCGCCCCCACAGGCCCCATTGGCTGCAGTTCCTGGCCAATGAGAATGCGAAACCGGTGCTCGGGGTGGGGGCAGCGCACAGAGCTTTGTGGCCCCCCCACCTAGGAGCTAGACCTGCTGGCTACTTCTGGGATGCAGTATGGAGCCAGGACAGGTATGGACTAGCTGCACCGCTGACTGGACTTTTAACAGCCCAGTTGGATGCTGGCAGCTCCAGTCAGCACTGCCCTTTTCAACTGGCTGTTCTGGTCGAAAACCAGACGCCCGGTCACCGTGTGCTGAACAGCCATAGTCCAGCAGTGGAGTTATAATTCAATGACTCACTCACTCACAGGAGACCCACCGGGGTATTGCTTCACCTTGTTACTCAACAATGTCCACCACACATGCCTGGACTTGTGTTCTCCAAGCACATGGTCTAAGGGTATAAAACAGAACACAGTGGCCCCATGCTTGGCCTTTTCTCCTTCCCCCACCTGTGCTGCAAACAACAAGGACACTCAGAAGACTGAAGACTCTAACAGAGGAGACTGGCCCAGGTTTCAAGGGTGAAATCTGTATACTATGAACTCCACATCCAGTAGGGTGAGAAAAACTGCTTAATCTAGATGTTGCCCAGTCTAATTAGGTTAAGAGTTTAGACTGTGTGCTTATATTTTCTTTTCTTTTGGTAACCACTCTGGCTTTTTGCCAATCACTTATAATCACTTAAAATCTATCTTTTGTAACAAATAAACTGGTTTGACTGTTTATCTTTACCAATGAGTTTGCCTGAAGTGCTTGGTAAATCTGCTCAGGTTTACAAGGCTGGTGTATATCCACTTTTCATTGATGAAGTGGTGAACCTATTAATAAACTTGCATCGCTCAAGAAAGGGTCTTGAACAGTGCAAGACAGTATATTCCTGAGCTACAAGGCTGGGAGCTGGGGGCATTTGGCTGGTGTTTTTCTCTGTGATTCATGAGTGGCTCTGGGAGCATTCATGCAATCTAGCTGGGTGTGGAGCTCCACATGTGGTTATGCTGAGTGATAAAAGTGCCTGGAGGGGTTTGCTGTTTGTCACTAGCAAAGCACTGTGAGAGACAGCCCAGGCTGGAGAGTTAAGGGGGTACAGTGGTCCCACAGTCCCAGGCTGCACCCCGGGGAACCCATCACACCCAGATCCTGCCAGGCTGAGTGTGATCACCAGGTGTCCTCCAGGTGCCATCCAGGGTCCTCATTTAGCTCAGACTCCTGTTAACGCCAGGTTAGCCAGTGTGGGATTTATACACCGGATCAGTCTCTTCTGGCTCACTTTTCCACAAACATTTAGATGACACTTTGGGGAGGGTCTGTTATTTCAGTGGTTGCCTGGGATCCATGTGCAAATGTGTATTCATGAGACATTGTGGGTGTTCATGCCAGAAGTGCCCCAGCAGCCAGAGTGTGTTACATGTCCCTCAGCGCTGGATCTACAGAGAGGTGAGTCTGCTACAGCCCCCAAGCTAGGAGGGCTGGCTCTTTAGCTCTGAAGGTGTCAGCCAAGATGGCAGACATCATACAGGAATGATCCCCATGCACATTTGCACAATTACTTCTTGTGAATGTGTGAGGGGACAAATGAATGCATAATCTTCTCTGTAGCCAGGAAGTGAGGTTTAAATCCTTCTATCTCCTTCAGCCAGGAAGGATCTGGCATCCACATAGTCAAGTACAATGTTCTTTCCTGTGCAAAAGAGGACAGGGAAAGGCCTTAAAAGTCCAAATATTTCCTGATCCTGCTTATCTCCTTAACGTTATCTCCTTAACATGGCTCCTAGCCTCAATGCGCCTTCGGTTTCTCCAGGCATGCTTGTTGGTCTTTCACCCAACTGGGCAACAGAAACACTATCATGACTAGGCAACCAATCACACAGACTGAATCTTGATTTGCAAATTCTGCAGAGGAGCTCTCTGTGATAGGTAGGGCAATTTCCTGCAATGTCCTGGACAAACCTGATTGAATTTAATTTAAGTATGTTAGGAGTTCACTGTATTAATAATGCAGTCGTGGGATTGTATAGAACGTCTCTAGGAGGAAGATGAGATTAATGCAATCTCTGGGAAGTATTGTGCATGTCAGAAGACGTAGCAGACAGGGCTGATGTTTGAGGACAATACGTGTGAAGTGGAATTCCTGGGAAGTACTTGTGAGGAGGGGATTGCAAACTCTTACTTACGGACTCAAACCTGGTCTACATGCGGAGGGGGGGAATCGATCTAAGTTATGCAACTTCAGCTATGTAAATAATGTAGCTGAAGTCAATGTACTTAGATCTACTTACAGTGGAGTCTTCACTGCGGTAAGTCGATGGCTGACACTCTTCCATCAACTCCACCTGCGCCTTTGGCCCTGATGGAGTACCGGAGTCGACAGGAGAGCACTCGGCAGTCAATTTATCACGTCTAGACTAGACTCGGTAAATTGACCCCCGCTGGATTGATTGCTGCCCGTCGATCCAGTGGGTAATGTAGACAAGCCCTCAGTCTTGGAAGCTTCACCCTGAGGAAGGGACCTTTTGTCTGCTGATCCCCTGTTACATGAGGACACTGCAAAGACAAACTGACTGACTCAGGAGGGTTCTTGTTCTGAAGAAAAGAGGTGATGAACTGGTAGCCCCAGGAAAACCCCCGGGTGGGGTTTGAAGTATGCTCACCAGCCAGAGCCCGTACTGGAGTTGGGGTGGTCTCTGGTAAGCTTACTGGCGTGCATGTAGGTTCTTTTATTGTTTTCATGTTTTCTCTGTCATGCTTTCACTTTAGCAATAAATGTGCTTGCTTAGAAAGGGCTGTGTGGGAACTTGTAACTGCAGCAATTGCTCCAGGTACCACCTCTGAGGGGAAAAGCAGAGCAGGCTGGCTTAGGCATCCTGACTTTGTTGGGCACGGTCTGGAAATCCTCCCTCAGGAGGGAGAGAGACATGGGTCTCTGCCCAAGAGATGCAATGGCTGGGGAGCTGGGCACCAAAGGTGCATGCCCTGGTTGGACCATGAAGGTGATACACGTGCAGTTGTCCTGAACTGTGGCATTCTCCATGGACAGCTGGCTAAAAGCCCCTTGGCTCATGGGTGTTCATTTAAAATGTTCCCTGAACGAATGGATAAACCCCAAGAGGTACCTGTGGAGAACCCATGAGAACCTACGGGCTGAACTTGTGACTCACTGTGCCATTTGCAGAAGCCCCTAAAACTCGGACTCAGGAGTGCACGTCTCACTGACTGTCAATGGGACTTCAACTCCTCAATCCCTCTGATGCTTTTCAAAATCCTACCTAAATTGTTATGACATCATTATTCCTGGTAACCAATTCTATTGTGGTAGTGCCTGGCAGCACCAATCAAAGTGAGGACTCCGCTACGCTAGGTGCTGTACAAACATGTGAGATGACATGGTCTCTGCCTTGTGATAGGTCAACGTGATGCTGAGCTATGGATGCTGTCCCAGACCCCTGGGACAATCACTGCACTACACACTGCCAGAGGGTATATTGCAACCTTCATACAGAGCCAGCATTCTCCTGTAGCGCCACAGCAGGACTATTCCTACTGTGACAATCCCCTCTGGTGTTGTCTGGACCAGTGATCTGCTAGGCCATTCAATCCTTGACTCTGGGAGCCAGCCTTACCCTGCTCTGTTGTGAGAACCCCCACTCCTGGGCCCCTCCATGCACAGCGTCTGGAATGTAAGCTGCTCCCAGCTACTAGCAAGCAAATGACACTAGCCAATATCTCCGGCCCAGATACAACCCTAGGAACCTCTGTCTTGCAGGGTCTAGTTATGCCCGCTGGATGCTGCAAGCTTATATTAATTTGTCAATTTAACAAAGATATTGATATGTACCAGGCTTGTTATCCCAAGGAGAGTCTCTGACACACTTCAAACCAAACACACTGCTTCAGGTAGAATAAACAAACACATTTATTAACTACAAAAGATAGATTATAAGTCAAAGCACAACAAGTTTTATTTGGTCAAATGAAATAAAAGCAAAACACATTCTAAGCTGATCTTAACACTTTCAATGTCCGTACAGACTTGGATGCTTCTCATCACAGGCTGGCTGGTTACTTTTCAGTCAGGCTCTCTCCTTTAATCACTGCTTCAGTCGTGTTTTGGTGGTGGTGGTGTCTGTAGATGTAGGTGGAAGAGGGAGAGCATGGCAAAATGTCTCTCCTTTTTATCATGTCCTTTCTTTCCTCTTGGCTTTGCCCCCCCCCTTCAGAGTCAGGTGAGCATTACCTCATCGCAGTCCCAAACTGCCCAAAGAAGGGGGTGACTCCCTCGAGGGTCTAACAGATTCTTTTGTTGCTGCCTAAGCCAGCGTCCATTGTTCCTCTGAGGCTGGGCTGGGTTTGTCCCATCCATGCCCTGACAAGGTGTGAACTGCCTCTCTGTTCTTGGAGAGTTTTTGCCTGGGCTTGCTTTAAGCCATGAGGATATATTATCATTCTCATAATGATATACATGAAATTATAACCTATAACCGTACTATAACATTACTGTAACAATTACTATAACATCACTATAACAACCATGCTCAGTGCATTATGAGCCTTCTGAAGACACCCAGCATGATGAACTTTGCATTGGATACCGCATAATCATTTTATAAAGATTATAAACATGGGCGTGCTGGGTGTTCCCCCATGGTATAGAGCATCACACCTACATAGTAGAGAGAGAGGGAAGTTTGGGGGTTGGCTGTGAGTCCTGATTATAGGGACAGTCCTGATTTTAACTATGCAACAAACTATGTTTTTATAGACTCTTCCTCCCCATGAAAAGCCTGTGGAGAGCGTGGGGAGTATCCAAAAATCCCCCTACCCCGACCAGCAAGGGCCCCATGCATGTGGCTCAGACACACAAGCTCTCGTCTGGCAACCACAACTCTTACCAATAACAAGGATCAACAACTGACCTCAGCCCAGCCTCCCAACACATGGGCTTTGAGAGGCACATGCAAGCTGTGTCTCAATGCTGCACTCAGATACCGTGCTGATGTGTGTGGTAGGGAAACCTGGAGAACAAACCCAGATGTTCAGATCCTACAGTGGTTGGCACGGCGTAAGAACAGAATCAAAGGAATCTGAAAAGCTCCCCCTGGCTTTGATGGGGCCAGGATTTCACTCCGGGACTTTGCTCACTGACAAAGGCCAGATGAAGCCAATAGGACTCGGCACTGGAGTAATAGCCCAGATTTAGCAGGGAAAGAGGAGGAAGCCTTCTGCAATCCCGGTGGAGTCCCTGGTAGGATGCAACTGGGCTCAGAGCGATATTGCCCCAGCCACTGCTATGTCAGTGTTTATTGAAGGCAATAGCTGGGAAATACTTTAAAACCCCATTACTGGGGAGTCAGAGAATCCACTGGAGCAATGAACAGCAGATGAACCTAGCAGCTGCAGCTCTTGGCATTTCCAGCCATGTCATCAGCGCAGAGCAAAGGCTTGGTCTTGCTCCCATTCCTCTCGCCTGTCTTATGTCTCACCAGTGTTGGACATTCATGGACTATGTAAGCCAAGCAGCTTCCCGTCTCCCACGGAGACACGGTGGGTTTCCCTAGCGATGCGACTCCCCCGTGCCGCAGCTCTGCAGTTGCCTAGCAATGTCGGATTGCTGCAGGAGAGGACGGGCTGCTCTCCCGGTGAGCAGTGACCTTGGCAAGGTGCTGCAGGGCTCTCCTTGGCCTCTGGAAATCATTACTGGAGGATTTCACACTCCACTACCTGGCCTTGCAGCTCAAGGGCTCTCTCGAGAGGTATGTTCCCATGGAATCTCCGTCCCACTCCAAACAGCAAGGAGACCCTGCTCACAGGGAAGCTACACAATCACATTAGCAAGACATGAGGCAAATTATCAAAAGCACCTAAGGCCCACTGAAAGTCAAGGAGACCTGGCCCCTTAGTGGCTAAGGCCACAGGCATTTAGGCACCTAACTCCCATTGATTTCATTCAAAGTTAGGAGCCTAAATACCTTCAAGCATCTGGGCCAAAGTCATTTAAGCTGATAAGATGCTTTTGAAAATGATACCCACACTGTTTAAGATGCCAACTTGCCGTGGTACTTGTGGCTGACCTCTCTCTGCCTGACACGGAGGAGGCCCAGGTGAGCAGGGGGCAGAGCTGAGTCCAGGGACCCTCCCCGCTGCCTTTCCATCCTTTCCAGCTTTTTAAACATTTTCCTTTTTGCTTGCCTCTTGACCTAGCACATGTTTATAACTGTAAGTGCGGCTTAATGGCGTTCTCAGTCTGGGATCATGTAGCATCATCTGCCCAGTTAATAAAGTGCTTGAATCCCTCTCAGACTGAATGAATAAACTCTGAATGTTTTCTTAGGGAGACACCCCCCGTCTCACTGAAAGTGACTGAATGGAGCCAGCAGCAGCCCAGTTTATGGATGAAGACGGGGAACCACTCAAGCCTTTTCTTCTTGAAGTGCAAAAAACCAGGTCCCCACTCTGGGCTGATCATAATGATTTACATGGAGGGAGTTCTGAACTCGGCAGATGCTTCAGTAAAGAATGGGGCTTTGTTGGAAACAGAAGTTAAAGTTTCACACAGTCAGTTAATAGAGCATTCCAGGAGACCGAGGCCTGAACTGAGCCGAGACTCCTGATCGGCTCCAAGAGATGATGTAATAGTGGGCTAGAATCTGGCTTGTCTGCCACATACCTAATTTTCCCATATAAGGCCAAAAAGAGCAAGAGGGCTCTGGCAAGCAAATCAATAAAAACAGATGGTGGGCTTCTAATCAGAGATTAGGCGCATACCGATCCAGGACAAAAAGCCCATCAATCAGCCGGGAAGGAGGTATTTATAGTTTGTATCACATTCCGTAATTAATTCAAAGTGGCCCAGGAAAAAAAAGTACAAAACTGCACTTTTTCTGCTTTGCTCTGGCCTTGATTTAGCAAAGCTGCATTCTTTCTCTGGGGGAAGGGGATGGGGTAGCCACAGGAAATGTGCTGGTGAGCCGATCCTCGTCTTGCTGCTGGGAGAAGAAAGCGAGGGCTGGTCAGAGGGAAAAGAGGCACAAAGAAAATCATTCACATTCCAGTGATCCAAAATTCACTGGATTCCAAAGTGTGTGTGTGGTGGAGTCATCTGTATCCCAGATGGAGCCCCCCACCTCCCCGAGCACAAAGGATCACCTTGAAACTTCCTACACATCATCATTATTATTGATTGTGTTTATTCCGGCAGTGCCTAAGGGCCATCCAAGAATGGGACACCGGTGTGCTAGGTGCTGTGCAAACCCAGAGGAGTAGGTGGTCCCTGTCCCAAACAGTTTACAATGAACCTCTCAGACCCTGTGTCCAATAACTAGGGAGATGGGATGAAATCGATCAAAGAAAACTCAGGCTGAATATGAAGGGAGCTTTCCAAGCTGAGAGGCTGTGGGGGCATCTCAAAGAGAGAAGTGTGAGGAGACCCATTCACTGGGACATTTCAAAATCTTGACCCCTGTTCTGGAGAAACCTTGGGACATGATCCTTACTGGTCCTCCCTGTGCTCATTTCTACCACTCTGTGATGCTTCTCTGGGGAACTGGACAGGACTCCCTTTGCAGCCCATTAACAAGGAAAGCTAGTGTTTGTGGAAGCTTCACATCTGCACCGCACTGCACAAATGCCGGAGTAACCCACCGTGCCTCTCCGAGGTAGGGGAGCCAGTCATGGGGAGGTTAAATGAGGTCAGAGGCTCCCTGGGAGTCAGTGTCAGAGCAGATCTCAGGGGTTCCTGGCACTCAGGCTCACACCACCTCTTTAGCTGTTGAGGAAATCCTCCCCTGATAATAATTCCTGGCCCTTCTACAGTGTTTTTTCTGCCAGTAGGTCCCAAACCCTCATAGTTAGTTTCATAGGTCCCATCTATTCAGAGTCCCCATCAGAGACGCAGCCCTCTCGCTATATCTCATATAATAATGTGGTGCATTTGTGCAAACTCCATTCTATGACTGGCAATATTCCTGTCTTGGGTGTAAGGAAAACTGCCCTGCACCTCTGATAAGCACTTATGAATTTGCAGTCAGGAAGAAAATCTCTGGCTCGCTTGCTCTCTCATAGCCTCCCTTGATCATTATTTTAGGCCAGACCACCACCCCCAACTTGTTTCCTGTAACCTGGAGTTTCCTATTATCCAGACTGACTGATATGTGTGACGACAGAATTTCTGCTGTTGGGTGAATTAATTTCCCTTGGGCTCCCGATCTAATATTAAACCAACATGATTTTACTTGTCTGAAAATAAAATAGCTCCAGCTCAAGTTTTTTCCCTGTGTTTCCATGAGATAACGTGGCAGCTGGAGTGTGAATTCCCCAGGTGGATCCCATTGTTTCGCACAGTCCCTGTGTGGGTGTGAGGCCTGAGCTGTGCAACATCAGCTTTTGATTAGCACTGGTCATCCTTGATGCAGTGTTCACGGTCTGCATCATCCCACCAAACACCAGTCCTGCATGGTCAGGCCAAATCAGCTGGGTGGCTTTTGGAACAGGGAGAATTCCCTGCTGGGAGTTCTAGTGCCGGTAACTGGCACAGCCCTGTCCTGCCACCGAGAAAGACAAGCTGTAAAAGCAAGCCAAGGTATAGTCCTGCTGCTGCCCCCTCTGATGGCTTTGGTCTGACTCAAGCCAGCAGCTGCGTACCACAAGAGAGGGGCAGGTGCAGTTCCTGCGAGGGCGGCAGCCTGCCTGCCGTGCTTGGGGCGGCAAAATCCCTAGATCCGCCCCTGATTATTGGACTTAATATAGGGGGAACTGGGTGACATGTAATGGCCTGCGTTATACAGGAGATCAGAATGGATAATCTTATGGTCCCATCTTGTATGAAAATCTATGAATCTGTACTAAAGCTGAAGAGCTCAATCTACAAAGGTGGAGTATACCCAATTTTTTAACAGTATCTTTATTGCCTGTAAAGTCTCTAGGGTACGTTACTTTGCCTTCAATTTATTCTTCAGCTCCTCTCTTAGGCCTTGTCTACACTACTGGAATGATGGGATTGGAAAAAACTGCATCATGGGATGTTGAGCACGCACCCATGATGCATTGCCATCCACTCTGCCTTTCCACAACTCCTAGCTGCAGAAGGTGGCATGTAGCACAGTGGGATAGCTACCCACAGTGCACTGCTCTCTGTTGATGCTAGAGCACCAACTGTGGACACGCTCTGCTGACAGAAGGAGCATTGTGTGAACATGCACAAGAGATGTAATTATAGGTTGCTTAAATTGCAGCGCTGCTGCAGGCAGCAGAAAACACAACCCTCTGCTCTGCTGCAGCTGCAAATGGCGCTAAAGCGCCCAGTGCAGTCCAGCGCTGCGAGCGCGGCGCGGCTCGCCTGTCCGTTCCCCCCACAGGGGGCTGGAGTTGGACAGCGGCTGGAGTTTTTTTCCCCCAGGGCTGGGGCTTTGACCACTCTTCAAGCGCAAAGCGCCGCGCTGCTGCGCAGCGCGCTTGAAATGCAAGTGTAGCCAAAGCCATAGCAGTTTTTGATCACTGGTATAACTTGCTCCAGCAAAACTCTGGTGTAGACAGGGCCTTAGAGAGAAGGTAAGTGGCCTTCTGGCTAAGAGAAGTGAAAACATTTGTACTGCACCAACTTCTGTTGTGGAGAGAGACAAGCTTTCAGGCTATACAGAGCTCTTCTTCAGGGGGCTTAGTAGGTTACAGATTGTTGTAATATGCCATTACATCACCTACCCCTCCTTTTGTCCTATGACTACAGGGGTGTTAATGGGCCACTTCCCCTGGAATGGTCCCTTTTAGAATATGTGCTAACTACTTATGCTAAACCAGGGGCTCTCAAACTTCATTGCACCAAGATCCCCTTTTGACAATAAAAATTACTACATGACCCCAGGAGAGGGGACCAAAGTCTGAGCCCGCCTGAGCTCTGCCGCCCCAGGTTGGGGGCCAAAGCTCCAGCCTTGCTGTCCTAGGTGGCAGGGTCCTGTAACCTGTGCTCGCCACCCATGGCCGAAGCTGAAGCCCTCGGACTTTGGCTTCAACCATAGGCAGTGGAGCTCGGGCTTCTGCTTCAGCCCGGGGTCCCAGCAAGTCTAAACCAGCCCTGGTGATCCCATTAAAACAGAGAACCGCTGTGCTAAACTCTCTGTTCCATCTTGTATTTAGCTGTCACCGTGAATACCTTTCCTAGGACCCAGACCTGTAGAAGAGCGCTGTGTAGGTTGAAAGCTTGTCTCTCTTCCCGACAGAAGTTGGTCCAATAAACCCACATTGTGTCTCTAAATCTCTTTTTGACAGAAAATGCTTTTTTCACCAAAATGATTTTTTGCAAACTTTTGGCCCGTCTGATTTTTCTGTCTTTTTAGTGGGGGAAATTTTTTTTTTGGAGGGGGGGGGAATTTTGGAAAAATGTCACTTTTGCTTCCCCCTCCCCCATCTTTTTCCCCAGTGGAAAACGCATTTAAAAAGTGAGAGAGGGTTTCGATTTTTTTAATTTACTGCCAAAACAAACATTTGATTTAAAAAAACTAAAAAATATCCAACATTAATTTTTTAGACATTTCATCAAAAAAAATTAATGGAAAAATCTGAACATAAACTCCTTTGCTTTGTAAATGTTTCCCAAAATAGTTACATTTTTTTTTTTGGACCAGTTACCGTTAAATGAGTGCCCGTCTCAGAGCCTGTAGGAGGATCCAAGTGCACTTTTAGCAAGTGACTGACTGAAGAGAGAGGCAGCTGGGCAAACAGGCTGTGAGACAGCATTTCAGGTGTAGTGGGAAGTAGGAAAGAAGACAAAGGTGGGGTTCAAGGCTAATGGAGCTGGAGGGGAGGGGAAAGATTGTAAAAAGAGGCCAGAGCAGTGTTGGAGGGCAAGGGGTGTCCTGATGTGAAGGGCTCTGTTTTGAGCGTCCGTAGCTCTTTGACTTGTTCTCTGCTGTGGCATACCTCAGACAGTATAAGAGTTCCAGATCTGATTGACATTGCATCCAAACTCTATTCACCTATGCTCATCCAAAGCCTCCACTCACCTGTTCAGAAGATCTGCACTTCAGTCTGTTTGCCAGAAGCTGGGAATAGGCAACAGGAGATGGATCACTTGATGATTATCCGTTCTGTTCATTTCCTTTGAAGTACCTGGGATTGGCCACTGTTGGAAGACAGGATGCTGGGCTAGATGGACCTTTGGTCTGACCCACTATGGCCGTTCTTATTTTCAGTCAAAGCAGTCACTGCAGCTCAGAGCCCTGGATACATACTTGTGTTGCTAGTCCAGGCTGGATTCTGTGCTGCTGTGTCTTCACTGCTACTTTTAGCCATGTTAGCTAGATTATGCCTACCTCAGCTGCAGTCACACCTCCGATTACAGTGTGGACAGACCCTAAGTGCCCAGATTTATATAAATGCCACTGGTGTAGCCCAGTTGTATAATGAAAATTAAATTGAAATCCCAAAGCATTCAGCAGGTGTGTTGGAGTCTCGCTCATATTTCACATTGAGTAGGTAGGGTGTTATTCTAGAGTGTCTAAGATTTGTATACTGTGGGAGACTGTATCAAAAGCTTTGCTAAAGTCAAGGTATATATCATTCACCGCTTTTCCCATATCCAGAGCCAGTTATCTCACCATAGAAGGCAATCAGTTTGGTCAGGAATGACTTGCCCTTGGTGAATCCATGTTGACTGTTCCTGATCACCTTCCTCTCCTCCAAGTGCTTCAGAATGGATTCCTTGAGGACCTGCTCCATGACTTTTCCGGGGACTGAGGTGTGGCTGACCGGTCTGTAGTTTCCCCAGATTTTCCTTCTTCCCCTTTTTAAAGATGGGCACTAAATTGGCCTTTTTTTCCAGATGTCTGGGACCTCCCCCGATCACCACAACTTTTTCACAGCTTTTAACCACATCAGCCAACTCCCTCAGCATCCTCAGATGCATTAGATCCAGCCCCATGGATTTGTGCACATCCAGCTTTTCTAAATAGTCCCTAACCTGTTCTTTCACCACTGAGGGCTGCTCCCCATACTGTGCTGCCCAGTATTTAGCTTACTCCAGTAAAACCTGTTTTACTTCCAGCATTGTTAAATGTAGAACTCAAAAGATTTTTGCAATGAAATAACTTAATTGAATACAGAAGAACAACAATAGCTACTCCAAGAGGCCAGTAAATAGTCATTTACTACAGAGAGTCCAGTCAGGGCCTAATTCTCTACACAGTTACACTGGTGTAACCCCATTGCAGTTAATGGAATTGCATTGGTATAAAACTGGGGTGACAAGGTGGAGTATCAAGCCCACACGATGTAGTTTTTGTAGTGGACCCATTATGAGTCACCTAGGCCCAATCCTCAGGTTTTCACGCACCTAACTCCTGTTGATTTCAATGGGAATTAGGTGCCTAAATACCTTTGAGGATCCAGGCCTTAGGGACAGGCTGGGACTGACTATACCAGTGCTGACCCAAACGGATGCATTCTGGGGTGATTCTAGTGAAGCAGGATTTCAGAGTAGACCAGAAGTTCTCTAAAAAAGCTAAGTTTTTAAACTAGATCCTGTCTGAGCAAATCATTCGTAACCAGTCACTTGCGCCATGAATTTCAGCCTGTTCTGTCCACGAACAGAGTGACTTTTCTCACATTTATTCAATATTCAAAATTACTGACCAGATCTCTTCTGTAGATAATTCTTGGCTTGCATGTTGCTTGTATCACTGGGCATATTTGCACACTTTCCTTCTTCCCTATCCCACCTCTCTCTGCCCTTCCCTGGTTTTCACTTTCCCTCCCCTTCCTTTCCTGCATGTCCCTAGATAGTGAGTGATACTGATGGATAGGAAAGCTGATTACCAGCCCCAACCACTCAGAAATCATGAGGCAGGCCCCAAAACCATTTTGCTTAAAAACCATGAGATTTTGCTTATAGATACAAATACAAATTAACAGACTGTCAATTTCATTATCTGAGCCTTTATGGTGCATTCACTTTGTGCTTTCAAGATGTTCTCTGTAACCAGGAGGGCTAGAAACTTGCTCTTTTAAAATTGAAAGATGAGTCTCATGCCATCTCTCTATTCCAGAAGTTGGGCTTTAAGAAAAACCCTAAATATTGAGGGCCATATGATAAAATTGCAAGAGCTATGACTAGATGATGATAGACAGACCGATGAGGTAATTTGATTATAGTTATTTCCCAAACCAGGTGTTATAAACCCAGCTAAGTTACATTGAAAAGAAATCCAGACTTGTTAAATGCACAGGTAGGGCATCCAAACAACCTTAACTCTGTAGTAACGCCACAAGAGATTAAAAGAGAAAAATGTCTTTAGAAATCAGTATAATCTACTCTAGTATCTCAAACAGTAAAATACCCAAATCAGAATGTGGTTATTGCAAAGTGCCACTATAGGGCAGAGTTAAGGTTTCTGATAGAGAAGAAACTTTCAGTTATGAAGAATATAGGGAATCATGACTGGCACATCCATAATACTACTGATTTTATACGCTGCAAACAGCAGCCCATGTGAGCTGGCTCATTTGTGTCCTAAACAGCCAGAACACAATGTACAGATTTGTGGCAGGCCCTAAAACAGCTTGTGATTTATGGAGGAAATAACTGAAGGAGAATTGAGCCCAAAGCACAGCATTGGGATCCAGATCTGAAGTTCCAGCACTCTCCAGTCTGGGCATTCTTGGATGTAGCATTTTGATTCAGAGGAACATCCTTGTCAGGCCCCCAATCCTGCTTCCTAGTGAAGCCAGTGGGAGCATGGCTGGGAGAGGACCGTAATGGTATAACAAGACAGCAGAATATGGTGCTGGAGAAGAGGAATGCAGCTTCAAAGCAGGGCAAGAGGAGGGCTCAAATGAACATCTGGCTCAGTATCTGTTTAAGCAGCTCTGCAGCTTGCAAGTGTATTTAGGGAAACAGCAGAGCCCGCCAAGAATTCCGGAGTTTTGTAAACTAGTTAAAACAAGGCAATATTGTGGCATCAACTGTAGAGAAGAAGGAATGTTGAAGGAAGCAGAGTTTATTGATCTGACATCCTGCCTGCCAGGGATGGCAAAACAATTCTGCTTCCGCCATAAATCACAGGCTATTTAAAGGGCTTGACTCAAATATATACATTGTGTAGGACACAGCCGAGCCGAGAGGAAACTAGAGCAAGAGCAGTGGGTTAATTAGCCCTGTTCTACTCGGCCAGAAGTCCTTGGAGATTAAAGCCACTAGTTTCTCAATTCCTCCCCGTTCAAAGAGCCCAGCCTTCTGGATGGAGCTCTGAGGACCAGCCTGCCTTACCTTAGAAAAAAGCCATCTCTGCAGCTGAAGGAGGACCAAGCAAGACTCAAAAGCAGGACATGAAATACAGAACTCCTACCTGCTAGGTCACCAGTCACAAACCATTGCTGGAACTTGAAGGAACAGTAGCAAGATGTCTAGCTAAGCTCCTTCCCTGCTCCCCATTACTGTAGTACCTGAGCACCTCTCCATTTTCAGGTTTCAGAGCGGTAGCCGTGTTAGTCTGTATCCGCAAAAAGAACGAGGAGTACAAGGTGCCACAAGTACTCCTCATTCTTTTCTCTGTTTTCAGGCCACTTATTCTCCCAATAGCCAGCTGAAGTAACAACAACAGCGAAGCCACAGCAGCAGGGGCTGCACAAGCCCACCTGGGCCCCTGCCCGTGTAGTCAGGGACTAACCCATGCTCCAGCAGCTTCGCTGCTATAGTTACTTGAGCTGGTTCAGGTAGGTCTACACATGCTGCCATCACACCCCTGGCTGCAGCACAGACTGACCCCCAGGGATTTCCTCAAACTTATACAGGAAGCCAGGGGCAGAGTAGGGAATTGAACCTAGGTCTCCCACAGCTTCTAACCTCACACCATCCTTCTGCACTAACAGCAAGCGCCTGAGCTCTGTGGAAATCACAAATCTCAGCATGGTCTGCTCACCCCTTCATCCTTCTGAGGTAGGGCACCTGGGCCAAAGCCAGAGGCAATGTGTAGGTTAGAGCCCTTTAACCCAGTGGCTCTCAGCCTTTCCAGACAATTGTACCTCTTTCAGGAGTCTGATTTGTCTTGCGTACCCCGAGCTTCACCTCACTTAAAAACTTATAGAATCAGACATGAAAATACAGAAGTGTCACAGCACACTATGAGTGACAAAGTGCCGACTTTCTCATTTTTACCATATAATTCTAAAATAAATCAACTGGAATATAAATATTGTACTTACATTTCAGGGTATGGTATATAGAGCAGTATAAACATGTCATAGTCTGTATGAAATTTTAGTTTGTACTGACTTTGCTAGTGCTTTTTCTGGATCCTGTTGTAAAACTAGGCAAATATGTAGATGAGTTGATATATCCCCTAGAAGACCTCTGCGTACCCTCCGGGGTACACCTACCCCTGGTTGAGAACCACTGCTTTAGCCCTACTTATACTTGCTTACCGGTACCATGAGAGTATCAGGGAGCCTAAAATGGTGTAATAGACACCTAGAGCAGACCAGGGGAACCTGTACATTATGTCAATTCAGACTCACTTCAGAAGCTGATCCACTGAGTTCCAGAGACAAGGTGGGTGAGGTAATAGCTTGTATTGGACCAACTTCTGTTGGTGAGAGAGACAGCTTTGGAGTCCCACAGAGCTCTTCTTCAGGTCTGGGAAGTTTACCCAGAATGTCACAACTAAATACCAGATCAAACAGATGGTTGAGCATAAGAAGTTAGCGCACATTCTGTGGGACCATTCAAGGTGAAGTGGCCTGTTAACACCCCTGTAGTCATAGGACAAAAGGGGGGTAGGTGGGTTACACATTGGATTTATGGCTTATTCCAGCAGTGTCTTAAGTGTCTAGCAGAGCAATGAATTTAAGCTCCCAGGCTCATCTTTTGAATGTTTTGTGCAGGATATCTCACTGACAGTTGGATCTAGACTGTTCTCAGTGGTAGAAGATGACAGAACAAGGAGTAATGGTCTCAAGTTGCAGAGGGGGAGGTTTAGGTTGGACATTAGGAAAAACTTTTTCACTAGTAGGGTGGTGAAGCACTGGAATGGGTTACCTAGGGAGGTGGTGGAATCTCCTTCCTTAGAGGTTTTTAAGGTCAGGCTTGACAAAGCCCTGGCTGGGATGATTTAGTTGGGTTTGGTCCTGCTTTGAGCAGGGGGTTGGACTAGATGACCTCCTGAGGTCCCTTCCAACCCTGAGATTCTATGATTCTATGATATCCTGGGATCCAAACGGCTACAACAACAGGGCCTGCAACCACTGAGTTCCATGTGTTCACTGTGTGAGCCTCCCTGATGAGCCCTAAAGAATCCGCCATCTTGTGCACTGTGCCTGGCCCCTGAAGAGACTGGGGCATTTCTTCATCAAAGCAGAGCTTTGCTCGGACATCATCCTCCAAAACATCTCCTGCTGGCACTGTGTGGTGGTTCCCACACCCCCCCTCCCCCCACTGGAGATGCTGTGTGCATGTGGACATAGGTGCAGGAACTAAGGGGTGTGTGTGTGTGCGTGCTGCAGCACCCCCACGGTCCTGGCTACCAGCCCCACGCACGCTGGGTCCCGGCCTCAGCTCTGGGGGTGGTGGTGGACAGAGGTAAGGGCTTTCAGCACTACTGCTATTAAAAATGTTCCAGTGCCACTGCATGTGGCACAATCTGGGCTCTTAGATGGGGCATACAAACCCTACACTGGGCCCCGAGGGGTCAAAAGGCAATCGTAGGCTCAGATAGCCCTGCCCCTCTGACTGGGGGAAGCCCAGGCCAAGGGTGGTGGCCAGGCTGCAGGGGAGAGGAGTCCTTTGCTGGCCAGACAGGGCTGAGCCTGACAGGGGAGCACGGGGTGGGGTAAGGCCCACAGGCAGAACCTTCCCCAGCCCCCCGCCCTTTGAGAACCTGCGTGGACCCTGCTCCTTTGGACTGTTTGGACTATAGGGGCCACACACTCAAACTGAAGGGAGACAGATGGGAAGTAGCCCAGGGCAGGTGACTTAGGCCTGGTCTACACTAGGACTTTGCTCAACCGTCCACACCAGGAAGCCATTAAATTCGAACTAGAGTGCTCTCCACCCGGCAGGTGGAGTCGACATGGCTAGTTCGAATTAGGCTAGGTGTGGATGGAAATCGAACTTAGTAGCTCCGGGAGCTATCCCACAGTGCACCACTCTGTTGACGCTCTGGACAGCAGTCCGAGCTTTGATTCTCTGACCAGCCACACAGGAAATGACCCGGGAAAATTTGAATTCCTTTTCCTTTCTGGACAGTTAGACTCTCATTTTGTGGTTGGACATCTCAGCAGCACCGGCAGCAATGCAGAGCTCTCCAGCAGAGGAGTTCATGTTATCTCTGAATAAAAAGAGGACCCGGCATAGACTGACTGGGAACTCTTCGATCTGATCGCCAACAAGCGGAATGCAAAGACCTACGAGAAGGTCTCCAAAGCCATGATACAGACAGAGGATACAGGAAAATCAAGGACCCCAGACAAGCCTACCAAAAATCAAAGCGCCAACGGATGCTAGCCTGCCACCACTGCCCCACCAGTGACCATGGACTCTGATGATGGGACAGTGTCGACGGACAGTTCCTCGACGATGTTCACGGATGGGGAAGATGAGGAAGGGATTGTGGAGGACGAGGCAGGCGACAGCACTTACAATACTGCTTTCCCCGACAGCCAGGATCTCTTCATCACCGTCACGGAGATCCCCTACCAACCCTCCCCGGCCAGGAACCCGGATCCTGAATCAGGGGTAGGAGCAGTCGGTAAGTGCTTTAACCATGTTAACTTTTATTCTTAATATAACAGGAATCTGAAGTGTGTGAAAAGGAGGTCTCTGTATATATGGTGATAGAACAGAAATCCTCCTGGGAGAACTCCACGAAGCTCTCCTGCCGTTAATCGATAAGCATCAGCAGGAGGTTCCTGGGGAGAGCTGCCTTATTGGGTGCTCCGTGATAGCACACTTTTCCGCGCGAGGCTTTCATGCGGTATTCAGGGAGCACTGCCTCCCAAAGCACGGCTGCATAGGTCCATGGTTCGTGCTAGATTTCACGCAGCATGCGCTCTCTATCTCCTTCAGTGCCCGTCCTCACAGTTATCTCGCTCGGAGACTCCTGCATCTAAGTAGGGGAAGAACCGCCTGGTCCAAAGTATTTTTAATAAATAAAAAGCCAAAGAATCAAATGGACGCTCATGGAGGGGTATCCCACAGTTCCTGCTGTCTCCAAAAGCATTTGCATTCTTGGCTGATCTCCAAATGCTTCTAGGGTCAAACAAGTTTAAGGAAAACAATCCTCTGTTGACTCTTTTACATGTCACCGTATCTGTACTGAATGCTGCAGATAGACGCGCTGCTGCAGCACTCAACAACAACATCCTTCCTTCCACCCTGCCATGGGTGTCTGATGGTACAACAGGACTGCTACCCATCCTCATCATCAGCCTATTGGCACATGGGGCAGTGCAAAAGGACTGGTAACCATAACAACCATACCAACTTGCTTGGGATGGTCCTAATTTTCATGGTAGATGGTGCAGTATGGCTGGTAACCGTCCTCATCATTGCAACAGGGGGCTGAGCTCCATCAGCCCCCACCCTTCATTGTAAAGAAAAGATTCAATTGCCCCTGGACTAGCAGAGGGATGATTGGCTCCCTCCTCCACACCCCTTAATGTCATCTCTGGACTATCATTGCAGCTGGAGGCTTCCTTCCACTCATTTCTTACCTGTGTCTTATTCATGCATTTTATATTACTTCATCACACAAGTGGGGGGACAATGGTATTGGAACCCAGGAAGGCTGGGGGAAGAACGGGATGAACAGCTGGGGTTGTTTCAGGAGCACACCCTGTGAATAGCATTCAGCTCAAAATTTATGCATGATTGGACAGAGAGCAGCTGTGCTCTCTGGTTCTATGATACAGTGGTTCTCTAGTCCAGTTGCCCATATTCTAGGCAGGACTGATTCTATTTTTAGATACCCAAAAAGGAGGGATTGACTCGGGGAGTCATTCCTGGCTGATCGGCCAGGGCTTATGACAGCACCAAATGGCGCAGTGCAAAGGACAGGTAACCATGACCATCTTATTACCGTCTTCTTACCAGTTCATGGTATGGTAGGCGGTGCAGTATGCCTGGTAACCATCGTTGCTGTCATGCAAAAGCAAAAGCATGCTGCTGTAGCGCTGCTGGTCCGCCTCTGTCAGCGGCATCTAGTACACATACGGTGACATACACAAAAGGCAAAATAGGGTCCATTGTTGCCACTATGGCGTGTGCCAGGGCATTTCATGGAAAACGTGCTCGAAATGATTGTCTGCCGTTGCTTTCCGGAGGAAGGAATGACTGGCGACATTTACCCAGAATCCAAAATGATTTGTGCAACAGCAGGCACAGGGGTCTCAACCAAAAATTCACAGAGACAGCCTAGACTCAGTTAATTGTTCGCAAAAGTATCTTTGCAAGGAATTCACTAACTGTTTCCCATCTCACAGCTTCCACTGTCTCCAGACCTTCCACAGCATCGCGAAAGAAAAGACAAGGGACACGATTTTCGATGAATGTGTGGGCTGCTACGACCAGCAGAGGCAGTGGAGGAGAAAGTCTCTCTGTACCAGCGCTCACACAGCGAATGGGAGGAGAGGTGGCGTGAGGAACACAAGCAGGCGACTCAAGCAATGCTTGTTCTAGTGAGGAGCAAGCGGACACGCTCCGGCGACTTGTGTATGTTCTGCAGGACCGCTGCAGGACAGAGCCCAGTATCTCTGCAACCGCCCTCCCCGCCACAAAGTCACACCCCCTCACCTAAATAACCAGGAGGATGCCCGCCCTGGGCCGTGAATACTGTCACTGCACCCCAGCAGAGTGCTCAAGTAACCAAAAGCTCTCATACCCTACGTTTGCATAAGTCCTTCCCTTCCGGACTCAAACAAGTCCCAATCCCAGTCCCATCCCATAACTGTGTACTTAAGTAATAAAAATACTTTGCTGTTAAGTACTGTTTCCATGTTTTTCACTGAAGACTTTGTTTGAATGGGGAAGTGCGTTGCTATTTGCATAGGACAGGCACCTTTCCCAGGGTACAGACACGGGGGCAGGATCAGCAGCGGGTCACACACACAGTGCAGTCAGTAGGCACCGTGGTCGGTATGGGAGGTGGTTTCCAGGTTCTGTGTGGGCGGTGGGGATGTGACTTTGTCCTTGTCCTGGACCGCTGAGTCACAGAGGAATCTGTATCCGTCCTCCTCCGCCACAAGGCCACATAGCCCCGCACACAGAATCCCAAAAGGAGGGATGGCAGGCTCCGTTGAAACAAGCAGTCCAGCACAGGAGCAGGAGCCTGTTATTCCTTGAGCTTAGAGGCGGTCTTTACATCAGCGCACACCCTACCCACCACAGTCCCAGTTTCAACCCTTTAACGAAAAGTCATGAATAAAGAAACCTCTCCTCAGTAACAGTGTGACATGTATTTTATTTTTACACGTGTCTAAGAGGAGAGTCAACAGTAACTGGGTAAAGAAACAGGGGCAGGTTCAGCTTCTCTGTAAAGAAACAGAACAGTCACAGGTCACGCTGCTCGCTACTCGCTGGTATTTAAACAGTTCCTTGTCGCTGTCCCAGGCGCCTGTATAGGGCTTCATGAGCAAGTGCATTAGCGGGCAGGCTGGGTCACCGAGGATCACTATAGGCAAATGCACATCCACAACAGTTATTTCGTGGTACAGGAAGAAACTACCTTCCAGCAGGCGTCTGAGCAGCCCACAGTTCCTGAGAACACACGCATCAGGAACCTTGCCCGGCCATCCGACGTTCATGTTGGTAAAACGTCCCCTATGGTCCCCCAGTGCTTGCAGAACCATTGAAAAGTAGCCCAATTTCTCAGCAGCTGAATGTGGAAGAGGTGGACGATAAAGTGCAAGGAGGAGGCGGGCTCCATGCTTGCAGTGCTGTGGCGTCACGCTGTCACTGACCAGAAAAGTGCACGAACAGATTGCCCGCAGGCGCTTTCAGGGAGGAGGAGGGAGGCGTGATTGACGGTTCAATGGCGACAGTTACCCAAAACCACCCTCGACACATTTTTCCCCAGCAGGCATTGGGGCTCTACCCAGCATTCCAATGGGCAGCGGGAACTGTGGGATAGCTTCCCACAGTGCACGCTGGCCCGTGAATGTGGACTCAGAAATTCGAATTAGTGTATTTAGTATGGATACACAAATTCGACTTCATAAGGTCGAATCCACAAATTCGAACTAAGTTGATTCGAAATAGTCTTGTAGTGTAGACAAGGCCTTAGACTTATTGCAGGGCAGAGACCCCTTGCAACAGTATTTTACAGCACATCCTGTGAGCTCTGATGAATCCAGCAAAGCCCATTGCAGCTAAACAGCCAAGCCAGCTGCCTGAACAGGGTACAAAGAGGAGCACTGTGTGTGATTCCCTCCAGCTGATGGGAGGGGCCAGGGAACTCCTGATCAGCTGCCAAGTAGCAAAAGCACTTGGAAAGCCCTCAAGCCAAAGGTTAAGTGCAAGATGAGAGGACCAGGGCCAGATGGCCTGTACTGACACATGTGTGCGATGAGGGCCTTCCCCCTGAGTGAGCCCATCTGTGGGCCTGGCAGAACTGCAGTTCTACGTCTGGGGGCATAGCAAGGCTGCTATGGCTCAGATCCTCAAAGGTATTTAAGCTCCTAACTCCTCCTTTGAGGATCTGGCCTGTGTCCCTAACCCTATCCTGCCACAGGCACATGGTTCCCCAATGGGGCAGGGGCAGGGCTCAGCCTTCACCCACCTCCAGAGCTGGCTGCTTGTGTGGGGAAGTTCTGTGGTGGGAGCTGCTGGAGGCCATGTGCTTTGCTCCAGCACCTCCTGAGTGGCCCCTTCCCATGGTGCAGCTGAGCCTGTCTGCTGGTGGAGGAAGTGAGGGGCTGGTTCCAGGACCCCAGGAGAACCTGTGCAATCAGGGCAGCAGTGCAGAGAGTCCTGGGGTTGAGTGGCATGGTGCTGAGCTTTGCTCAGAGCAAGGCCAAGCACAGTGGCAATGGAAAGCCTGGCACCGCAGCGAGCACTTGTGAGTGGTGGCTTGGGGCCAGACAGGTGTACCCGGGGGATCCAACTACCTCTGTAATGTAGACCAGACCAGAGGCAGTTGTGTTAAGGTACTTCTGCTTTGTGAAATCCGGACTCCCTGCTCCACCTCTGGCCCCATTACCTGCTCAGCCTCTGGTCTCCTTGAGGCCCCACCCCCGCTTGCTCATCTCCCCCTTCCCCTTCCCTGGATCCTCTCCAGCTCCCTCTCCTCTTGCTGAGCTGCCTCTGCTCCTGACGCAGAGGCTGCCTGCAGGTAGGAGGTGACCCCGGCTGAGCAGGGGACCCAACACCTTCCCCCACCTGTGATAATGAGACTTTTGGTGTCTGGTCCCTTTTACGACTGTGCTGCCCCTTGAAATACCTGGGGAGTGGGAGAGGCTGGAAAGGGCTGGTTGAGTTCCTGGTGTGAGTCAGAGCTGCCTGAGGGCCTGGCCAGAGCATAGACACATCCCTGTGCTTTCCCTGCCCTGGGGGATGTGAGGGGAAGGGGTGGTGCAGGGCTGCAGCATCAGGTCTCCACTACCCAGGGTCCCCTCTGCCCCCACTCTGGAAGAGCTCCCACCTGGGCATCAGGTTTCCAGCCTCTGTGCACGGCGGAGCAGCACAGGCTCTGCAGAGAGTGGGGACCCTTTGAAATCAGTGGGGTTAGTTGTGCAATGAGGCAGCAGAACAAGCTGCAATTAATTAACCCTTAAAACACCCCACTGAATTGAAAACAATTATCCCTCTTACAGCAGGGTAAACTGAGGCACGGAGCAGTGAAATTACTTGCTGGTGTCATATGGGGGGTTGGCAGAGCCAAGAATAGGTCTCAGGAACTGCTGGTCCCATATTCTAACCACTAGACCGTCTCAGCCGGGCAAAGGAAGGGCTGTGCTGCCCCTCACCATCCTTTTCTTTTTTCCAAGGGATGAAACCCACAAGAGGGGGCTGTAGCTACACACAGCACATGGATCCTTTGGGATCCCACACACGGCCTGGCATTCACAGCACTGCCAAACCCACCCGGTCCCAGCTCTGGCCTCCCGCATGGCCTGCAGCCCTATCTACACACCGATCTGAGTTTGTTGCTCAGCTGCTTTGCTCTTAAAAAGAGACACTCCCTGCCCCACTTCTCTGTACATCCCTGACAGCCAGGGCAAGGGCAGCAGGGGTCCAGTGACCTGAGGCTGTGTGGTCCAGGCACTCTGCTTTATAACCATATATAGAGAGAATTATGGTACCTGACATGGGGATTTCTATGGGCGTTTGCTGTGTTTGCTCTAGTATCTTGGCATTAGTCAATTTGTTCTAATATCCTGGCATGAAGACGTGTGCATTAGCTATTGAGTCCCTCCAGGAACCTTCGAGTACCATCTTGGGCAAAGCAGCTCATTAAAAGCTCCTGATTGCTGGAGTCAATTATGACATTTTCAAGGTAAATTTGCTCTTTTCCCTCCTTCTTTTTCCATTGTTAAGAGGTTGTCATGCTGGCAGCCCTGAAAATTGGAGTGATTTGTCCTCCAAAGAGGTACAATATGGGCACTAATGGAGGAGAGACACGCACCCTGCACTGGACTTGCTGCCTCTAAAGGCAAGGAGGAGTTCATTTGCCATGATCTGTTCAATTTCTTGGCGTCGGTGCTGAGATTTCTAAGACAGGTGGGAGTGGGCTCTTGTGATGTGGACATCTATCCTTCTGGACTGGAAACACTCACACATTGCATGTTGGCTCCCAGGCACCCATCAGACAGCGATGACAGTAGGGCCCAACCCTGCAAAATTCGGCGCTCTCAAATCCAGAGTCCAGGACACTCAATATAACAGGAGATGCTCTGCACCACATAGAATTGGATCCTGAATCACCGCTAGCTCAGAACTAACCCACTGGGCTTGATTCTCCCTTGCCTTGGAATTTGAGCAGCGGGGACACTGACACAGCATGAGTGCAAAGTGGATTTGCAGTGTGACCCCTGTGGTGCGAGTGAGTGGAGAATTCTGACCGGGTGGCCATTTTACACCCACTTGGCACAGGGGTGTGCAGCATGGGAGTTGTAAGGCAGGAGGCAATCAGGTCTGTTGGGTTTCGACTGAGCTTTGTGATGATCCTGATGGCAAATCCTGGTGAAATGAGCAGGCCGGGCCTCATTCCCAGCGCTCTGTGCTGGCCCCAGGGCCGGTGGCACACTATCCCTACCAGCAGGAGGAGAGAGGAAATATCTTGTTTGATGATTGCATCCTGTGTTTCTAGAGGGCTTGCCATCTATGACAATCCAGATGTTTCCTGTCTCCCTGCAGCTGGGAGCAGCTATTTGCTGACTGGCTGGAAGTACCTTCCTAATCCTAATGTGTCGGTGGGGATTTCCCTATAGAATCAGGGAAATTAACTTCCAGGCAGATTCTCTTCCCAAAGCCTTGATGACCATTTCCCCATCTCCCTGAGGATGAGTGCTGTCTGAAGGTCACGTACCCCACCACCTGTGGGTGAGGGTAGAGCCTGGGGCCTCTAGTTCTGAAAGCACAAACCTCTACTGCCCGAGCTGCGAGATCCAGTTCCGTTAGGAGAGGCTATAGCCAGTTGATCAACCTATCTGTGACCCAGCCGCCACTAGCGGGGACAGAGTGCCGCACCGAGTGGGTCCCAGTTATTAAGCTGTGAGGGCCCCACGGGTGCACATCCCGTGGATTCAGAATGCTTGGATATGATCAAATCAGCTTTGCTGTGATGCTGGCACCTCCAATGCCAATGTGTCTGGAGGTTTCCTGGTGTGTGAATGAACCATTTCCCGTGAGAGGATGCTACCCTAGGCCATGACCCCTTGCATTTCATTTGGTGCCTGACCTCAGGTCTAGCTGGTTAGTAAGGAGTTTGGACACCACAGTGACACAAGGATCCAGAGTCTATAAACAAAAAGGCAAGAGGCGTGTGCCTAGATTTACTGAACCTGGCACAGGAGATAGAAAGCAGCCAAGTGAGGTACTGACCATTAGATGCTACCAGAGCGGCAATAACAGACACCTCCAAGGCTTTGCCTGCTTCTCCTCTTCCTTACACTGGTAAAAGACGTGGTTCCTGTAGTGCAAAGGGGTGGTAAAGGTGCCAAAACCAAGCAGCTAAAGATTGCCCCAGTGGCATGTCAGAGGGTATGGCTAGGGGCCAGAGGGCTGCTCTGCTCTGGTGATTCCTGGCAGGTGGAAAGGCCCTGTGGGCACTGTTACTAGCTTGCGTAAATTAGCACAGCCCCAAGAGATGCCCTCTATAACTCAAATTCATGCCCCTCAGACTTGTATGCTGCAGCTCGCAGTCTGTGTGTGCACGTCTGAATGTTAGGCATGGTGCTGTGCCGCTCTGGTGCACTGGCTGTGTGCCCGCCTTGCATATTCACATGGAGCAGGGGGTGGCTGCGCTGCTCTCCTTGTCTCTCCTGCCCCGAGCAGCTTGCCACCTGCTGCCTGGAGGGACAGCGTGGGGAGGTCAAGAGGACAACTGGCATCTCCGGGTGCTCTGTAGCTGCAGCGTCCTCGGGGGGCTCTGTGGCAAGAAGAGCTGAGGGGTTTCTTGAAATAAATATTTTGAATAACTTAGGAAAGACAACGTTAAATTGTGACTACGGTTGCTTATAGCACCTCAAGCCCAGTGCTTTAAAATGAAGGGAATTAAAAGTTAAGGTTCTTCATAACTCATCATTTGAAAAACACAATCTGTACATTCTCTCCCCACCCCTCCCCCATAAGGATTCCAAGAAGTGAAATGAGGTGATCTAGGGTAAAATATTTTAAAATGTCTCAGTGACTTAGGAACCTATGTCCCATTTTCAAAAGCGTCTTAGCACTTGGGGCCAGATTTTCAAAGGTATTTAGGCATCCAAAGGTGTAGCTGGGGGCCTAGTGGTGCTGTCAAATGCAACCAGGAACCTAAGTCCTATTGAATTAGGTGTCTAAATACTTTTGAAGATCTGCACCTTAGGCACTCTTGAAAATTTTATCCATAATCACATTTATCCACTAAAAATGTAATTCATGACTCAGGCTGCTAAAACTGTCATATGCAGCCTTAAGTACCACTACACTAACAGATAAACCAATTCCCGTTATCTGTAATGTTTGTGTTTGCTATAGGGAAAAAACGCATTCATTTATAATATCTTGTGTATTGTTTGTTGGAAAGAACCTTACCTAGTCAATGTAGTTGTTTATGGTCTTACATTTTTTAAACACATTCATGTTTCTTAAACTTTGACATTAATTTGATTTAAAAAAACCTAATTATTAAATATGTGGTTCTGTGCTACTGTAACCCACACACCTCCTGGGTGTGGTGTTCTGTTCCCAAGGGAGGCAGTGTGATTATGAGTCTGCTCTACAGCCTTAGCTAACAGCCATATGGTTTTTAGCTCATGGGGGTAGAGCAGGGGTTCTCAAACTGGGGGTCAGGACCCCTGAGGGGGTCATGAGATTATGACATGGGGGGTTGCGAGCTGTCAGCCTCCACCCCAAACCCCACTTTGCCTCCAGCATTTATAATGGGGGTTAAATATATTTAAAAGTGTTTTTAATTTATAAGGGGGGTCGCACTCAGAGGCTTGCTGAGTGAAAGGGGTCACCAGTACAAAAGTTTGAGAACTATTGTGGTATAGGCTCATGTACTAAGCTCCAGAGGCTCCATCCAGGTTTGATCCTGCCCACTGTCGACCAGGGGTCTGTCAGTGTTACAAGTGGGGGCTCGTCCAGGATTTCAACTGGGAAGTCTCTGAAACTCTGGATGCGCTTCTTCAGCTAGGGGAAGTATGTAACCCACACACCTGGGTGTGGGGCTCTGTCCCAGCCAGTGGCACTAAGACCAGAGAGATTATGAGTCTGCTCTACAACCTTAGCTAGCAACCATATGGCTTTTAGCTCATGCAATAGAAGAGGCTCATGCGCTAAGCTCCAGAGGCCCGAGGTTCGATCCTGCTCACCAATGATCAGGGTCCATCGGCGTTACACTATTAAGAAATTTAAGTGAATGTCAATGGACTTCATTTTATCCATTTACTTTATTGTGTAGTCTGTGGTATGTATATCTCATACAAATTTTGCTTTTCAATAAAATACGTGGTCATAATTAAGGCCGCATAGGACAATTTAACATCATAGTAGAGACATTAATTACATTTTTAATAGAAAAATGTGATTATGTCATAACTTAACTGTTTGGAATCTTTTTTGGGGAAAAAGGTTCATTTTCCCAATGAATAGTTATGAAAACCTTTAACTTTTAATTTCCTGCATTTTTAAAGCATTGAGTTTAGGGTGTTATAAGCAAACTTACCTGTAATTTCACATAGCTTTTTGTAAATCATGTTTCATATTTTCATTCACGTTGATCTTTTCATTCAAATTAATTTTTTGGTCTACAATCAGATTGAAGGAAATAGACCAGACAAGTCTCTTAGAGAAAGTTGCCCCTATTCTTTGATAGATTTTGTAAAGGAGATATGTGAACATTTTCAAATTCTGCAGCACTGGACAGTGTATATACACTTGTTCATTCTGTGGTTGTACTTCAGAGACTATCAATTGCTTGAGATATATGTTTTATTTCTATCTGTCACACTTATAAGGACCCATTACAGAAGTATCTGAGGACTTCACAGTCTGAAATTTGCTCATTGTTTTCCTTTACTCATTTGAACTCCAAGGGAAACATGCTTGCATTAAATAAATATGGAAAATATTAATAACTTCTATGCAACACCGTATAATTTCTGTATTATATATATAATGATATTAAATGTAAACACTTACTTTACCTTCAGTGGACTCACACTGATCCTCTGCTGATGTGTGTCCTTTTTCAAAATATTTCTTTTCAGGTCAGCCTGTGGTGCCTCATGGGAGTTGTAGTTTGATGGCTTTATGCCCTCATTCGCTCTTACAAGCAGGTGGACTACATTTCTCATGATGCATTGCAGTCTCCCTCTGACTCAGCCATGTGGTTCATCATGGAAGATGTAGTCCAGCCAGTGAGTCCTGCCTGAAGTATCTGAGCTACAGCTCCCAGGAGGTACCGCACCACCTGAGGCATATGCAGTTTAATAGTGAACTGATTAAAAAACAAATGTTTTTAAAGTTTCCAAACTGAAACACATTAGAACTTTCCATTCTGTACAGAAGTCAATATTTTGACTTTTTGTCCCAATTCAGGATGAAAACAGACCAAGAAATGTCAGACTTTTTTCTCATGGGATGCAGATTCCAACATTTGCTCAGCTCTAGTTCCCAGCTAAGCTGCCTGTCCATATTTTATAGCATGATGTGAATCCCCTTGAGTCTCCAACCTTCCCCCTTCCCTTCCCTTCCCGCATCTATCCAGCAGAGCCAAAGCCCCTCTGCAGCTTCAGCAGGGTTTCCTCCTTCGCCAGGGAGATGAGATCGGCAAGTGGTCCCCTCAGCAACTGCAGAATCACTGGCCTGGGAGGCATGGTGCTGTGAATCCCTTGACAGTGTTTTGTCTTCCCTCAGGGTCACCATATGGAATTCATTCAGAGGAGGCATGTTCAGAGCAGAGGATGGGGAGGCGGGGGTGGCTGGTGGCTCTCTTCCAAAAGCCACTGCTCTATCTAGGTTTGTCAAAAGGACACTAGGGAAGAGCGGGCACCTGGCAGCCTGCTAGGAAGAGGAGCCTGGGTTCAGCTGATGTTTCAGTGAAATTGCTTAAGAACAGCTCATCCGTGGGAGAGTCTGATCCCGGCCAAGTCGCCGAGGCCTGGGTAGACGTGCTGCAGAAGTGCTGGTAATGTGAGCCCCAAGTGCTGTAAGCTGCTTTTCCTGGCATGACTGTTCTCTCTCTGATTTCAGAGAGTCTGGGAAGGGGAGGCGGGAAGGGGGGCTCACTCTCAGCAGAGCCAGTTCCCCCTTCTCCTCCCTTTTTTCAGTGCAAAGGTGGCTCAGAGCTAGAGCCCGGAGGGTGTGAAATCGGCCTCTGCCTCCATCATCCTCAATCCTACCTAACCAAGCAAAGAGCAGCGGACGCCGGCTAGTTACTGAGCTGGCTCACAGCAGCACCTTGGTATCCGAGCACTTCTAAAGAGACAAACAGTGCCGAGAAACTCTCTCTTCCTCCCCCAGTTTGTGGGAGGGAAGCAGGATAATGGATTGTTTCCTTACGTCTTGTTTCTCTCTCTCTTCTTGTCACAAATGCTGAAGAATCATTAAAAACAGCTACATTGTGGTGCACAATCAAGCTGTCTGAACCTCGTGCAACAACACATTTATTTGGTAAGGTTCACCCTGCTGCCTGATGGGGAATTGTCTGAACACGTGCCAAGAGTGCCGTATTGCTGTGCTATTCAAGGGGGCTGCATGGATTTGGGGAGAACAAATAGCCCCCAAGTTGTCGGAGCCAGGAAATGCAGGGAGGCAGGAAAGGAGAACAAAGGAGGGATCCAGACTGTTTCCAACTGGGTCTAAGTTTTGGGTGATGGTTCCATTCCCACGGGTTTGCCCAGCCCCAAGTCTCACTGATCGGCCTTTGGCACATGAGAGAGTAAGGATGTTAGGGGTTTGGTTTGGGCTACCTGGGTTCAATCAATTCCCTGCTCCACCGCAGATTTCTGTGTGACCCGGGTAAGTCACTTAGCCACTGCGCCTCAGTTTCCCCATATGTACAGTGGGGATAACTGTACTGCCCTACCTCAAGGGGTGTGTGAGGATAAATACTTTGAAGGTGGTGAGGTGCTCAGATACTCCAGCACCGGCGACCTTAGAGTTACTTAGGAGAGGTAGAAAGCCACATCCAGCAGAGACAGGCGGAGCTAGCCCAGCTGCTGTTGACAAATCAGTTTCCCAGTGGCTGGTCCGAGCTCTGGTGGATACAAGACTTGGGTCCTGGAGTCTGGCCACGGTCAGCACGCTGAGTGTACATGAGGTGCTGAGCTCCAGCCATAAGGGGCACACAGTGGGAGCTGAGCTCTTTTAAAAATCTGGCCCCAATTGCAGGTGCTCACTGAGCACTTGTAAAAGACGTCCCTGAGTAGTTGTGCCAGTCTGGCCCCGGAGGCTGAGCGGTTCAGTGCGCTCCAGCGTCCAGCCAGCAAGTGGCAGACAGCCTGCGGTTGCCCTGTGCCGTCTTCCCCATTTTGATGCCCAGGTTAGACTGGATGCGCAGAGCTCTGGGCTGAGGCTGCCGTTCTCTCCTCCATCCTTGCTGGTGCCATGACGACAGGCCTGGCAGCCATCCTCACCCCCCTGTTACACTAAGTCCCAGAACATCCCGTGTTCAGTGCTTGGCCTAGGCAGTGATTCAAACACTGAGAACATGCTGACACCCAGGTGTCTCTTCCCTTTGCTTGATCCCGCCACAGGACCGCCTGGGGGGGGGGACAAGTGGGGCAATTTGCCCTGGGCCCCGCAGGGGCCCCCACGAGAGTTTTTCGGGGCCCCTGGAGCGGGGTCCTTCATTCGCTCCGGGGGCCCCGGAAAACTCTCACGGGCCCCGGGCCCCTGGAGCTTCTTACACTCCAGGTCTTTGGCGGCAGTTCGGCGTCGGGGATGCCTTCCGCCCCGGGACCTGCCGCCGAAGTGCTGGGTCTTTGGCAGCAATTCGGCGGCAGGTCCCGGAGTGGAAGGACCCCCACCGCCGAATTGCTGCCAAAGCGGGGGCCCCCTGCCGCCAAAGACCCTAGGCCCCCTGAATCCTCTGGGCAGCCCTGTCCTGCCATGTTTACAGGCAGGTGAATCCCAGCAGCTCTGGCTCTCTATAGAAACAGCTCTGGCTCATGGACATCACAGAGAATCCTGGTTTGGAGTTACAGCCACCAGGATCACCTGGGCAAATGGCAGCATGAGGCCCCCCTTTGCTCCTCTGTTTGTGGGGTTTTTTACCCATTGGAGGATGGCCAGTTTCCCCTGCTGAGGGCTTTATCAAGTATGTCACTTATCAGTTGTATGCCATAGCGCTCAGAGGCCGCAGACAGGTTCAAGGCCCCATTGTGCTAGGTGCTGTACGCACAGAGAGATTGTCTCTGCCACAAAGAACTTGCAGTTATGTTTTATTCCTTGGGCTCATGCAAAGGCCACGGCCTTCCCGTGTCCTTTGCGGGGGGTTAGTCAGTGAAAAGAGCCGTGTCTCTCAGTCTCTCCCTCTGACACATGGACTCTGGGTGCACAAGATGGGCAGTGGGAGACAGTACGATTTTGGGGTACACAGGGCGTGTGCTGTGGTGAGCTGTGGGTGACATCAGATGCATCCCTCTCCAACTCCAAGGGCTCCAGTAGTATTAGACACAGGCCTTGTTACTGACCAAATCCCACTGGGAGCCTCACTGGATGGGCTAAATCTGATTCTCCATCCACACTCTGCAGCCTTGTGACAGAGAACGTGGCCGGTCACTGGAGCAATAAAGGTACAACTGAGACTGCTGCACATCAGACTTTCCTCCTAGCTCAAAGGAACGCAACCCTACCAGTACGGGAAGGGTTGGAGAGGGTCATGGAGCAGCTCCTGGCCTTTCAGAGAGGAACCTTGGTAGGGTTCTTTGGAAACCCATTAGCTGGTGGGTTCCCATAAAGCACTTACTAAAAGGGGAGAAGGGAGCTGGAATGTGATGGACCTCCCTGGGGCAGCTTTTGAGAGGCAGATGCCCTCTGAGTGACTGGTCATATAGGCCTGCTGGGAATTCAGAGCTGGGATAGCTGGCCTGTGAGATTGGTGATATACCTGTCAGATATTTATGGCATCTTATTTTACAAGCAGTTGCACTGATTCTAGGGAGAACGTCTGGCCCAGAGAGAAGGAAGCTGGAGAAACCACTCCTGGATCCAGAGCTGAGAGTCAAGGCTGCAGTATGGTGGGGGTTGGAGCATCAGTCAGACCCGCCAAAGCAAGCCCAGGCTGGTGACTCCAACCTGGGTGCAGTGAGATATTAGTACGTAATGTGCTGATTGCCCCAGTGCTCCAATGAGCCTTCTTCCATCCCAGAACTAACCCATCTGATCTTTCAAATGCCAGCACCTAAAAACCAGCACAGTCCTCACCAACTCTCCTGAAAAGGGGCTGCTTCTCCATCTGTCCCAAGAAGCAGGACAGCTTCTTTCTCCTCCTCTAAGCTCAATTGAGGGGAAATGCTTCTCCCATCCATAGCACGTCCAAACCTCTGTAAACAGCAGAAAGATCATGGACAGAGATACTGGCCCTCAACTCAGGCTGGTGCTGCCTCTTGCCAACAAGGGTGTTAGAGCTAAAGCACAGAGCTGTGTGATGGGGGAGGAGAGCTGGCTGTAGCACAGGCTCAGCGTATAGTCTTGAGCCAGTTATTTATCCTTTCTGTGCCTTGGTTTCTCCACTAGATTTGGGAAGGAGAAATGAGGCAATGCTCATAAAGCACGTCACAAATCTCTCATGGACAGTGCTGGAGGGGGCAAAATTTTATTATTATCAACAGCAACAATCAGTTCAGTTTCATTCCACAGTTAAGCCCACCACGGTCTCACCTGAGATGCACAGATTGGCTCTCACCTGAAGGCCAGGCACGTGCCCTCTTTGGCTCGATTTATTTTTAAAATGACTGGAATAAAAGGAGAAAGAACACTATCCTCCTCCATCATCTCTGGTAACACACTTGGGATGGGAAAGTGGCACAGCGCCACCTACAGGAGCGAGTCAGACAGAAAGTCTGTCCAATTATGGGCCCGAGGAAGGATTTTCTGCAATGACTTTGCTTGGGGCGGCATCAGGGGGTGGCAGATGCGCTCATTGAAAGGATGATGTGCGCTGGGGAGAGTGGGAAGTGGCATGGGGCTGCAGCTGGTCTTGGGTTCTAAGGGGGAACTAGGGAGAGCTACAGTCTCTGAGTGAAGTGTTTCCTAGTCATTCCCTGACCTCAGTGTGAAAGGGGAGAGCCAGCAAGGGGCCTTGTCAGGATCTGAAGCGATTTCTCTCTTACAAAGGGCCTGATTCTCCTCTCACTCCATTCACATGGGTGTGTAGCTCCCTTAGCAGCTTGACTCCTGATTTACACCGGGGTAAAGAGCCGGATCACACCACAAACCTTTATCCTGACCAGTCTCCTACCTGCCTTAGCTGTGGTGCTTCTTCAGAACAACCAGCCATCCCCTGGTCTGATGCGTGGAGAGCTGGCATTGCCTAGTGCTTGAAGCCCTGGCCTCGCTGAAAATCAAAATGGTTGCCATTGCTGACTGTGCCACCCCAGAGCTCCAGTTCCGGCTGCCCCTGAGAGCTGGCACCCCACGCTGGGACTGGAGCTCAGACCTCAGCTTTACCTGGTCTGTGGATAAAGAGGGCCCTCTGTTCCATATCCCCAGCCGTGCAAAGGGGAAAACAACCAACATCAGCATTGTGACTGTGCAAAACGCTGCCTCCTCAGGGAGGCAGCTAAAAATGGGCCTCTCCGAAAAAAGGGATTTAAAGCCAGAGCAAAGGCCACAAACAAGCAAACAACATGCAAGCCATCTGGAACGAGAAACAATGGCGCAAGCGGAGCTCTGTGCTCTAGCAGCGGGGGTGCTGTACTGGGAACATTCTCTGATTTATTAGGAGGGATCTGGCAGCACATGCCGCTAGGGGAACAGAGCAGAGAGAGCTTACAGACAGCTGCTGTTTCATGATAGGCCAGCCAGGAGTGAGGCTGCTAAGAGTCCTGTGCCCTGCATGCCACGGCATGCTATTCTCAATGGCCATGGGAGGGCAGTATTGCTTGTGCATATAGCTATGCAACTGTGGTGGTTTTGTTTTCTGGGTACAGTGCCTTTAAATTTCAAAGCCCTCCTCCACTGGCAGAGGCAGCAGCTGATTGGTGATTGGCTGCCATTTACAAAGGCGATGCACACACTATGCTCTCTCCTGGTGACTTGACGCGCTTCCATAGTCTAAAGCAACAATTGTAGGCCAGGGGTAGATGCTAGTGAGACCCGCTAGTGAGTGTGTCCCCGAAGCCCCTTTGGGGACAATCCACAGAGGATATGAGTTGGTTACAGCCCTGCCTAGGGAGAGTTGGTGTTTTAGGTCAAGCTGGTAGCTCTCACCCTTGCTTGTTGCAGAGAGGAAAACATGCCTTTTGGTAGTGGGATGCTTTGATGCGCTCCTCCATGCACCTCTTATTGACAAGTCCCTTGGTGGCCAGATCAGGCCATATTCCCATTCCATAGGGAATTTTTCATTTTGAAAATGTTGAAACAAACCATTTTGGTAATTTCCAAACTTTTCTCTTGACTCTTTTGAGTCGGGCAGTTTGTCAAACCCAGCCCTGTGTCACTCACTCTTTCACTTTCGACAAATCGGCGTTTTCTGATAACTAAACAATGTGTTAGTATGTTCCTGACCAGCTCCAGTCACAGACAAACAACCTTCTGTGGCTCCATATGCAAACTATCCAGGGCACCAGAGGAACACAGCAACCCCAGACCAATTCAAGTGGAGAACCAGAGCTTTCGTGCTAATCTTTAGCGTCCACGTGGGCCCGGTAAAAGCAAGGCACAGATATTTCCAAATGGTACTCAGCACCCCAGGCAGGGCATCTCCTGCCCTGTATGTTGTATGGGCTAAATGGGATGGATGTGGTATGTCAGCTCCTAACACAGGACGCTGTCCTGCTCCTGTTCGAGTCAGTGGGAACTCTGCCAGTGCCTTCAGTAGGACCAGGGAACTAGAGCCTGTGATTTTCATGCTGCTGCAGTGCCCTATTCACTGAGGCTGTCTGGGCTTTTCTGTAGTCCCTGTGTGTATCCCAGCATTGTAGCTCACTGCAGCTCAGCGAGTTGCATCTGCCACTGGCTTTGCTTGCTGGTGGTGGTTAGCAACTGCGCCAAATGGCAGAGTCTGCACAAGCAATGGAAATGCGAGCCCACTCCCCTGCACAGTGTCTGGCTAACATGCCTTGCCCTTCCACTGCCTTTGGGTTTCCTGCCGAGGTTCCCCACAAAGGAGCCGACTGGTGCCAATTGACCGTGGCTTTTGTGATGTGGACACAACTGGACCAAGACCCATCATCTCCCCTGCAGAGGCCAGCAAACAATCCTGGGCTGGCGCGAATTGGTGATGTTAGTTTCATGATCAGTTCCATGCTTCCTCCAGTTCCTCTTGCTCAATCGTCTTTCAGAGATAAACTTTAAGAGCCTGTTTAAGTTTTGCCCCTTAGGAAACATAAGCCAGTCAAAGCTGAGAGGCCAGGGGAGAATGTATTTCTTGGAGTGGGCAACATTCTCTCTTCCTCCGGGGAGCTAAACCATGCATGCCGTGGGCTAATTCAGCGCTTTGCAAGTCTAACGCCTCCTTTCCATATGGCTCTTATTCTGCTGCGATCATGTTAGTTGGTAGGGCTGAGATGAGTCGGAGCCAATTCAAAGAACGAGCATATTTCAAAATGTCACTATCTTGGTCTCTGGGGAAATAAGAAACGTCGACTCAAAGCCCATAAACAACATTCCAGATTAAAAATGTATTAGTTTGCTGTTTCCTTGCTCCCGTCAACAACTCAGAGTCCTGTGTCTGTTTGGGCAGGCTCCCAGTCACCCCTCAGCACAAGAGAAAGTAACTCACTCATGGGACAGTTGCTACCTTTGAGGGAACTTTCAGCCCTCCAAGGATTTTAGGACTTCTTAAAATTTTTGGCTGCTTCTCTGATCCCCTCCCCTTTTCCCAGAGTCCCAGATACCAAAGAGCTGGCAGCTGGATCATTGCTAAAGAACGTGGGAATGAGCAAAAAGCTGGTGTGATCTACTGGCTCAGTGGTGCCTTCTTCTTCTAGTGAGACAAACCTCAAGTGGTTTGGATTGGATCAGCACCCAGCACATCCTTGCTTCTCCTAATCTTAGCTGATTAGTCCATAGGCGCCGACTCCAAGGGTACTCCAGGGCTGGAACACCCATGGAAAATAATTAGTGCTCCAGGGCTCCAGCACCCACTGGTAGCCAGCTCCCCACTCCCCCCAGTGCCTCCTGCCCGCCTGCTTCCCCACCAATCAGAGCCTCCCCCTCCCTTCCAGTGCCTACCGCCCGCCGCAATCAGCTGTTTTGTGGCGTGCAGAAGACTCTGGGAGGGAGGGAGGAGGAGTGGGGATGGGTCACGCTGGGAGAAGGGGGCAGAACTGGGCGGGAATGGGGAGAGGTGGCATGGGAAGAGGCAGGGATGGGATGGGAGTGGGAACTTGGGGGAAGGGGTTGGGTGGGGGCAGGGCCAGGGCTTGAGCACCCCCCGGTCCCAGAGGAACCTGGTGCCTATGGGTTAGTACTTAATCCTTCACTCTGGAAATGTCACAAGAATGGGACTTTTTTTCCAGCAGGTCTTTGTGCCTCCTTGTTTCTGGTTGGGTTGCAGGGATCATGGCCAAGAGTTTTGAAAGTGACTAGTGATTAATTTGGGTGCCTCGGTTTTTGGATACCCAACCTGAGAGGGGCCTGGTTTGGGGGGTAGGGGGGAGCTGGGCGGAGGTCATCACGTCCAGAAAAGCAGGTTTCTTTCCGGTGTCTCGAGTTGAAATCACTGGGCATTTAAAAAAGTCTTGTCCCAGGAGAGCAGCCTCTGTGGTGTTTCAGCCTGATTGGGGCCTAGCCTGTGGCAGGGAAAGCACATGAAAAGGAGGTAGAAGTTGACCAGTCTTGTTCTAACCCCAGAACAAAGCGGGACTGAGGTTGTGGGGAGAGCTTTTGGGTAGCATCTTCTCTTGTTCAAACTGCTTCACTCGTTCCTATGAGTAATGGTGAGTGCATCTGCGACTCTTAAATGGGGACTGGGGCTTAGGACTCGTGGGCTCGGTTCCCAGCTCTGTGTCTAAGTGCTTTGAGATCCTCCTGTGAAAGGCGCTAGAGAATGCAACGCGCTGTTCTGAGCGGCACGATGCAAAACGTGCAGCATTGGGAACCTTGGGCACGGTCAGATTTAAGAGGCCAAACATAAGCTTATCTCGGTCCATGTGCCCCTCCCTCGCCCTTTCAGAGTCTTGTTCTGATGAGCAATGCTCTGCTGTGTTGTCACTGAGGGCCATCCCCGTAGTCCTGTGTAGGTCTGTCCTGCAAACTGCAAGACCAGCGCACTTTGAGGACAAAGGAATGTGTCGTCAGGTGGAGTAGGTTGGTGGGAGGAGAGTGAAGGATGTGGAATTAGCCGGCAGTGGGGCCCAGCTGGATCCCTGAACTGTTCGTTCCAGACTCTCTATGTTCTGCTCTTTGAGACATGTGGAGTTATCCAAAGGAAGTGCCACATTGGGCTGGCACAAGCTAGGCCTTGGACTCTTTTGGAACAGAACAGTTTGCTTTGGGAGTGTCCTGCCTGCAAAGTCCCTACTGCTCTTAGGGGGCACAATATATGGAATCAATTACCAGATTTAACAATTTTTTAGGACCAGAGCGGGCGGGGGGCACTAGGGCCTACTGGAGGGTCTGGCAGGAACACCAGCCTATTGGAGACGGCATGGTGGGGAGCAACAGCCATGCTCCCTTGTTCTGACCCATTGGGAGACTGGGAGAGAAGTGGGAGGGCGTCCTTGGATTCTAGCCCATCCGTGGCTCTTTGCCCTGCCCCCATACATACCCGGAGCAGCAGTGCTGGATCATACACATGGCTCTTGCGATAGGATCAGCGATGCCAGAACCAGGATTTAGAACAGGGGTCTCAAACAGGCGGCCCATGGGCCGCATGTGGCCCGTGGAGCTATTTCCGGCACCCCACCAAGCGGCCAGCGCCCGCCCCCCCAGCCCACCTCCAGGCCAGGGGTGGGCAAACTGCAGCCGCAGGATTGCCCCCCTCGAGCCCCACGCCGCTCCCTGAAGCAGCTGGCATCACGTCCCTGCGGCTGGGGAGCGGGGAGGAGGGGAAAAGCAGAGGGCTCCATCCCAGGCACTGCCCCCGTCCCCAGCTCACATTGGCTGGGAACAGGGAACCGTGGCCAATGGGAGCTTCGGGGGAGGTACCTGGAGGCACGGAAAGCAGCGTACGGAGCCCTGTGTCCTCCTCCCCCAGGGGCTGCAGGGACGTGGTTCCAGCTACTTCCCAGAGTGGAGTGGGGCCGGCAGCCTGCCCTGGCCCCGGTATGTGCCGCTGCCACCCCAGAGCCCGAAGCCCTCCTGCACCCCAACTCCCTGCCCTGAGCCCCCTGCCTGCACCCCAACCCCCTGCTGCACCCCAACTCCCTGCCCTGAGCCCCTTGCCTGCACCCCAACCCCCTGCTGCACCCCAACTCCTGCCCTGAGCCCCTGCCTGCACCCCAACCCCTGCTGCACCCCAACTCCTGCCCTGAGCCCCTGCCTGCACCTCAACCCCTGCCCTGAGCCCCTGTCTGCACCCCAACCCCTGCTGCACCCCAATCCCCTGCCCTGGACCCCCTGCCTGCACCCCCACCCCCTGCCCGGAGCCCCCTGCCGGCACCCCCACCCCCTGCTGCACCCCACCCCCCTGCTGCACCCCAACTCCCTGCCCTGAGCCCCCTGCCTGCACCACACCCCCCTGCCCTGAGCCCCCTGTCTGCACCCCAACCCCCTGCTGCACCCCAACTCCCTGCCCTGAGCCCCCTGCCTGCACCCCAACCTCCTGCCCTGAGCCCCCTGCCTGCACCCCAACCCCCTGCTGTACCCCAACCCCCTGCCCTGAGCCCCCTGCCTGCACCTCAACCCCCTGCCCTGAGCCCCCTGCTGCACCCCAACTCCCTGCCCTGAGCCCCCTGCCTGCACCTCAACCTCCAGCCCTGAGCCCCCTGCCTGCACCCCAACCCCCTGCTGCACCCCAGCTCCCTGCCTTGAGCCCCTGCCACACCCCTCATGTACCCTCCGGGGGCAGGGAGGGGGCGGGGACTTCAAGGAAGGGGTGGAGTGGGGGAAGGGCCGGGGACAGCGAGGGAGGGTGTCAGTGATGTGGCCCTCAGGCCAATGAACTACCCTCATGGTCATTTGAGCTTGAGACCCTGATTTAGAAGTAGCCTGGAGTTTATTACTGGAAACACAATGGTCTTCTTTATTTTCCTAAACTCCTGGCCCCTTTATGCTGCTGAACTTTGGATGTATTTTAGCACCCAGCAAGGTCAGGGTGCAGTTTTCCACTTTTCTCTCCTGCTATGCACATTTGGGAAGCATAATCCCCAGGGTGCTCAAAGGTTCATTTTCTTAGCTGCTTGGTGGAGAGCGCTGCTGTTCCAGGGGCTATTTTCTTGTATAGATTCATAGAATCTCAGGGTTGGAAGGGACCTCAGGAGGTCATCTAGTCCAAGCCCCTGCTCAAAGCAGGACCAATCCCCAGACAGATTTTTGCCCGAGATCCCTCAATGGCCCCCTCGGGATTGAGCTCACACCCCTGGGTTTAGCAGGCCAATGCTCAAAGCACCGAGCTCTCTCTCTCCTTAACAATGTTTTCCTGTTGTAAACACTCCCAGGGGCTTCCGGCCCTGGGAGCTTGTTTGTTAAATGTGGCTGTAAAGCAGTAAGTGCACACAAAGTGGGGTTGCATGACAGCTTGGAGATCATCCCCCTCACCTGGGATCGTGAAAGGCAGGGCTTTGTGCGGAGAACAAGACTCTGGCAATCGCACCAGCAGCTGGCTGGCAAAAATGGCCTGATTTAGGGGCCACCTTCTTTGCCATTACACGGTCTGGCTGGCACAGAGGGGAGTGGGCAGCTATCCAGTCGATCCAAAGGGGAGTGGGGCCCAGCTTCTCAAAGAGAAAGGATGTGTGACAAGCCTGCTGAGCAGCAGTAATGTCACACCCTAGGTGGGTTGTCACCAGCTGGGACTGAACCTGGGACCTCTTGATCTTACCATGGGGCCATCTGCTGCCTGAAATAAAATGCCCAGCTCGGGACTGTAGCAGCTTGTCCACCTCTATACATGGCCCAGCCACCACGTTCTCAACATAACACTGGGCCTCCTGCCCATGATGGGTTGAAAGAAACTCCTGGGTTCAGGCAGCCTAGGATTTTGGCAGCTATCAGAGGGAGCCAGAGCACCACCCGGAGTGGGTGGGGGTTCCCGCACCATAGGGCAGCAGGGGGGAAGGGCTCTGTGGCACATGGGAGGATGCTGGGGTTCGAGAGTGTCAGGCCGCCTTGCGGGGAGCATGGCATTTGGAGGTTGCTGGGTTGCGTGACCTGTCGTGACGACAAAACAGCTGTCCAGGGGTGACGTTGTAACACTGGGCCTGCAGGAGGGTTGAATCCATGGCCTCTACAAATGGCCGAGCCTCTTCTGTCTGAGCTAAATGACCCACCTCTGGCAGCTGAGGCTGTAGCAGGCTCATTAGCCTGTGTCTGCAGCCCAGCCACCTCCAGGGGACAGAGTGCCACCCGGAGTGGGTTACGCAGGCACAGCTGGATCAGCTAATGGCAGCCACTGCCTCCGAGCAGGAAGACAGCGTAGCGGGGCCCCAGTGAGGCATACCATGCAACTGAACTGCCTCCAGTGGGGCCGGCAGGGATCCCTAACTATCCCTAAGCCCGGGGAGCCACTCAGGGACCAGGGGAGGGGAACCGTAGCCAGAAATTCCCCCTTGGGGCCAAACTAGGGTTGACTCCATCATTGTAGTTGGTTAAAGGAGGGAGCATTTTACCTGTGCTGTGTGTAGCTATGAAACTGTCTTGCATGAAAGCAATAAAGCCTTTTGTTTTCTGGGGGCTGCATCTTTGAATGACTAAGGCAGGGGTAGTCAATAGGTGGATGGTGGGCTGAATCTGGACTGCTAGATGCTTTTGAATGGACCCCTCTGACATTCTGTACCCCAAGTGACACTCTGTACCCCATATTCACCATAGCGATATGAGTATAATTATGATGCACTTTGTACAAAATATGTCATGTGAGGTGTTAATGGAAAAGCTGTGAGTTGCTGAATATGATTATCCTATTTGTGTGCATGTATCATTTTTGTATCTTGAGTTATGAATATTGACTATGCATCTGTAATTCAAATGTGTTTGCTCCTGGGTAACTCCCACAAAGTACAGTCCAGCCAGCACATTGTGAATGAACTGTTCAAGGTAATGACCCATCAGTGAAAACAATGGGCCATGGGAACAGCTTATCCTCATCTAATGGTCTTTCCTGTGAACACTCTAGCCAGAATATAGGTAATGGCCCCTGCCATGACTCATCGAAGCATGCAAGGGCATGTGATACTGGACTCCATCTTGTGCCTGTACTTTCCCACAAACTGTGCTGGGACTTTGCTTGGAACAATGAAGTTCCCACCATGTGCAAGAAGTTATACAAGGGGAAAGTGGTATCACCACTGGGCATCACTCCCCCTCCAACACAACACCTGGGACTGCCTTAGGAACAAAGACTGAACTGTGGAAGGTGGTCCCAGGTGGGAAAAAAGGAAGCCTGGCCTGTGTATGGAAGATTGGTGGACTGTTTGTACTATCCGGGTGAGACACTGCTTGATTCAAATCCTGTCTGGTTTATAGAATTTAGATTGCAATTTTGTTTATTTTTTAGGCAGCCAACTTTGATCTGTACGCTGGCACTTATAATTACTTAAAATCTATCTTTCTGTAGTTAATAAGTTTGTTTTATATTTTTTCCCTAAAACAGTGTGCTGTTTGAAATGCATGGGAAATCTACTCAATGAACAAAAACTGGTGCATGTCCTCTCCACATTGAGGGAGGGGCGGACCGGATAATAAACTTACACTGGTCAGGCTTTTGACCAGGGCAGGACAGTACAGTTCTGGGGTCCTAGGCTGAGGAGCTGGGGGTGGATTGGCTGGAGCCTCTCTATTGTTAGTTCATGAGTGGCTAAGAGAAGCATTCATGTAATTGCAGCTGGGTGTGTCCCTGTTTGTGTATGGCTGTGTGAGTGCAAGTTTGTCACTGCCTCACAGTGTGAGAGGGGGCCCAGAGTGGTATGCCAGAGGGCTCAGTGGTACCCCGGTTGTAGGTTGCACCCCAAGGAATTCTGTCAAAACCCTGAAATCTTATTATCATTATTGTTATTATTTTTTATTATTATTTTTCTCTGGAGTCTGGACCTTGACTATACCTTGACCAAGAAATTTGGACCTAGACAAAAAATAATTGACTACCCCTGGTTTAATACCTGTGTAGGCTCATAGCTGCTGCAGAATGTCACAGAGGCCATGCATGTTCTGTGTTCACTCTTGGGCATGGTCTCTCCGAGACTTTACTTTTGTTCTTTCTTGCTGTTTGTTCTTCATCCAAAATTCAGATTGAAGTACCTGTTTGCTGTGTGTGTGTGTGTGGCAAAGCAACACTAGGAAAACAGTGTGCAAAAGGGATGTGCTACCTGCCTAGCACAAGACAGGCATCCATCTGGCCAAAACTCTGCAGAGTTGGGAGGTCTGGATGGCCAAGGGACTAGCCAAGACAGAAGATGATGGATGAATGCACCGTGGCTCACAGCTGCCAACAGCAGGAGGAAGCAAACACCAGCCTGCAATGAGAGGGAGAAACATGGACTTTCGATTCCAGACATCAGCTCCTCACGGTTGGGATGTCTGCCAACCACAACCGGTTCCCTGCTGCTTCCCACTGGGGTCACCCGCATGGTGAGTTGGTTTGATTATCTCTATCCTACCTAGCCCATCCCCGATGAACCTTCCCTGCCTGTTTCCATTTTCTCCTGCCCAGCCCTGTGGCACAGCTCCACCCCCCACTGATCACTGCTTGGCCAATTCCTGAGGTTGTGGTTTTGCAATAGCCTTGAGCTGGCCATGGACCTTCGCACGGTGCACCTGCCAGTGCCTCTGCCCTGGCTGGTTGTGCACCCCCAGGCTTGACTGATGGGTCATGTCCTGGGTGCACTCTGTTCTTGTGTGTTTTTTTCTGAGCATATATTTCTTCCTCAAAACCAAGGTCTCCATAACAATCCAGCGGCAGTAGGAGAGGGGAGGGTTAAAAACAGGACAACTAACTGCTGATTTGTTTTGAAACAATAACAATCCATTTCCTCTAGTGACCAGCAGAGGGCAGCACACACATGGTCTTGCAGGCAGCAGAGCCCCATACCTATGGCTGTAACAATAGGGGTGTTTCATATCTCGATAGCTATTGCAAAGTACAATCCTAGTGGAGACATGGCTCTGGAGAATTTACCCCAAGGGAACTAGTGGAGGGGGGATAGGGTTGACCTTGACTAGCTACATCAAGGTCAGATTAGCTGCACCTGGCCTCCCCGGCGGTTGTACATTGTCCTAGCTACCTTGGGGTGAGAACACACCTATTTTTTGCAGTGAAGGCATAACCAAAGAAGGTGGCAGAACAAGGGGAGTGTGTGAGGATGAGAAGGTCAAACCTTGGGGAAATCACTCTTCTTTTGGCTAAGGATGGAAGAAGCAGCCTGGGTACAACCTGAGCCAGCCGGAACCGTGAGTTTCTTTACTGAAGTGCAAAGTCCATTGAGTAACTTTTGCTTCTCTGGTTTGATCATGGTCTCTTCACTTGTGTGCTCCAGCTGGGAACAGAGAGTGGAAAAGAAAACCAGATCCACACATAAACTTCTCCATTTCAGCACCCTGCACCTCTGAGTATGGAGCCATACATCAGTCACGAGGAGGTGGTGGGCATCGAAAGCTCAGAAAGCTCCCCAGCGACCATCAGCCGTTCCATTCAGAAGGGCCTTGTTCACTCTTTGTGCTTTCTGATGTTGCTGTTTAAAATAGTTCCAGTCATCAAATCAGGGACGAGGTAAAAGGCCGTGTGATCAACCACGCACCACACACGGCCGACAACGGAGCTGGTCGCAACATTTCAAAATCTGACATTTCGATGGAACACACAGGATGAATTTTTATGAGAACGTTCCTGAAAACTTGGACCTGTTTTTCAACCAGCTCCAGCAGGTGACTGGCGGGAACATTCCAAGGGGGCAAGGGGGCCAGAGGGAGTTGACTTTGGCACCAGAGTTTTGGACAGATTTGGGGTGGGAGGGATGGGGAGTTGTGAAGCGGAAGCCCAGGCCAGAACAGGTGGCAGCAATGCAGGCAGAAGAGGGTCTGGGGAGCATAACAATGGCCATACTGGGTGCATCTAGCCCAGTATCCTGTCTTCTGACAGTGGCCAATGCCAGGTGCCCCAGAGGGAATGAACAGAACAGGCAATCAAGTGATCCATCCCCTGTCGCTCATTCCCAGCAGGGTGAAGTTTGAGCAGGGGGACAGCGAGGAAAGGGACAGTGGGTTCTAGGGATTTAAGAGGAAAGACGTGACTGGGCATGTGGGGAAGTGGGAGCAGAGCCAGAGCTGGCGGTGAGAGTGCAGGCCTGCATGGCTTGCCATGGTGATGGCTGGAGCGAGCCAACATTCTGCATAAGTATCAATCTCTTCCTTGGGATTCGTCACTTGCTGAGTTGATTTTCTTGCCATGTCTTGGCCTGACTTTACCAGCAGGCTGGGGACTTGGATTCCTGCTGAGATCCTAAACCCGGCGCATCATTTACATTTCCTCCCTGTGATGCAGGGGACAGGCTGAACCCGGCACAAACCTTGGGATCCTGGGCACGTAGGCCAGTAGCTAGAGCAGCACGTCCCCTGCATCCGCCCTTTCTGAGGTGGGTCAGAGTCAGCAGTCAGCTGCATCAGCTCTGCATGCAGCTGCTTTGCACAGCCAGAGCAGCACCAAGTCGATGGCACTTACTGGGGAATCTGGTCTGCTGATGACAGAGTCAGCCTGCATCACCCTGCTCAGACTCCGTTGTGGCCATGTCCGTTTCCTCGCCACGCGGGTCTCCACTGCAACGTGTGTGAACGTCAGGTACCCCCCTGCCAGGGCCCCGCACTGTGACCCCAGATTTGTTAATTATACCCAACTGCTGTGAGAATGAGGCTCTTGCCTTTATTATTATTGCATGGTATTATTCATATTATGGCACTTGCACTAGGCGCTGGACAAACACTGACCCAAACAAGTTCTATTTCATTCATTTATTCATTTCTTAAATGGCTTTTTTGGCAAAAATTGACATTTTTTTTGTGAGGAAACTGCTCTTCTCATTGAAAATGGTCAGGTTTTTGGTCCAAAAAACTGACGATCTTCTCCTTTGGATTTTGTTGAAAAAAGAAGGTTTTTATGAAAAGTGTTATTGAAAATGAATTTTTTGCCTTTTGGTTTTTGTCAGAAGTTCTCATGGGGATCAAAGTCCTTGCCTGGCCGGCTCCGTCTGTGGGCACGGAAAGAGACAGTGACACTTGGGGTTAGCTCTGGGGGGCAGGAAAGGATGAGCTCCCCCGTCAATGAGCTGCCATATCTCCAAGGAGATGGGTGCGGCACCCCCTGCCCCAACCCCTACTTTATGTGAGAGCAGATAGATGGGGTGTGCCCTGTAGGCAGCGCGTGTCCTCTCCCCTTGCACAGTGAGATCACATTGATTCCTCTGCACCAACAGACCAGTGGGGGAAATGGACCAGCAACGCATCAGGTTCTTATTCCAGTTTCTTATTCTCCTCTCTGCCTGATCGGGGTCGTTTTTCGCGCTGACCCCGCTGTGCTGAGATCAGAAAAACAGCTCTGACTGCTTTCAGCTGGTGATTTGGTCCCTTTTGGCTTCCTCTCATGGGAGCATTTTGCTTTTGGGAAAGAATTTCCCACTCGCCCATCTCACAGACACTTCAAGTCTCCAAATTGGGAAACCTCTCGTGGGAAGGGGAGAGGGGTGCTGATCGGAGCATGTGGCAGGAGGCCAGAACACTGAGGATTGAAGCAGAGTCTGTTTAGAGATTAGGCACATACAGCCCCAGATTTTGACATCGGAGCCGGACGGGTGATGAAAGACTCCTGCGTTCTCACTGCGGAGGAGCCAGATGTTCTGTGGGAGCTGCTTGGATGGGTTCAAAGTACACAGCCCCTTTGTGCAGCCGGCCCTGGGGCTGCGGCCTGTGCTGGGAGAGGGGATTGACAAGTTCACGTCACTGGCTGTAAGGAAAAGGATTTCTGCAGCTTGCCTCTCCGCTCTGCCAGGAAACAGACATGGCATCTGCCCTGGGGGTGTCAGGCTGGCTCAGAAACTGATGGGAGCTTGTCAATGCTGCTTTGTGCCATCATGCTGCTGTGAGTCGGGCCCAGCTGAGACGGTCTCAATGGTCCCAGCTGAAATGCCCGCACTGAGGGCCCAACTCCAGTGTGACGCTGCTGAAATGCTGCTGGGTGTTGAGATCACCAGGGCTGCAGGGTCTAAAGCTGAAGGACAGCGGTGCGGATTCAGGCACAAGGCGTGAGCACAGAATCATGCCAGGACGCCCCCAGTACTAATCCTCCCTCTGCCTCAGGCACGTTTCTTCCCCTGCCTGCACCATGCCTTCCCCTCTGCACATGAGGCTACTGGGCCAAATTTGGCTGTTACAATGATGTAAATCTGGAGTAAGTAGAGTGGGCTTGAACTCCAGCTGCACTGATCACAAGGAGCAGGAAGCAATGGTGGGTCTTAGCCACCTTTCTGCTGGGAGCCTAATTGGCCCCTGGCATAAATTAGAGTAGCCACAGGGCTGCTCTAACTTACAATGGGTGGAATGATCCCCTTGGCAGCATTTCCCCAGAACACAGCGTGGTCTAGCTCCAACCCCATCACACTCTGTCCCTGCCCCAAGCCAGCCTTAGAATGGGGAGGTGGGGGGTGGATGGTGTAAATCTGACTGTGCCCCTCAGGGATTCTCCAGTAGCACAAAAGGGACTGACCCTGGGCCAACGATCTGGTCCATTGCGTCCGACTGGCTGACTTTGGATTTACAATGGTGAAAATGAGTGTAAAATGTCATACAAATGTAGAGCTGGAAGGGACCTCGGGAGGTCATCTAGTCCAGCCCCCTTCACTGAGGCAGGACCAAGTCAACCTAGACCATCCCTGATGAGTGTTTGTCCAGCCGGTTCTTAAAATCCAGTGACGGTGATTCCCCAATGGTCCAACACAACCACCATCATCATCTGACTTCCCTACATTAGTTCAGCACACAGGCAGATCGCTGGGCTGGTCAGTCAGCCGCAACTGCAGTCCCGATGCTACCGTCTTACAAGAAAGGGCCATGGCCCCAGTCAGCAGATAGCACCTCCCCACCCTCCATTGTGCAGTAGGGAGCTCAGGAGAGGTCTTTATGGCTTGTCTTCTCCTCCCCATGCAGAGCCGTGTCTGCCCCACATGAGGTAACCCTGTGTTATCAGCCTCTGATCCCGAGCCTATTGAAATCAGTGGAAAGAGAAGATTCCCCTTGACTTTGACAGGTGCTAGATCAGCCCCTGAAGCTCTGGACTTCTCCGTGGAAAGCCTCCCTTTGAGTTTTATGGATTGGGACCATCTCATTGTAGTGTAGTGCAATAGCAATGCTGCTATTTAATTAAATTTCAGCTCTCAGCATGAGCGCCCATAAAGCTGCATTAATGGAGTTAGAGCTTATGCTCACACTGCTAAAGAAACTGTTGTAATATCTTTAGAGAGAGGGGAAAACATCTTGCACACAGCACACTGGAGTGGAGGTTTTTACTCCGTAAAGATGTTTAAATTGTTCCTTTTATACTCAGTAAAATTAAGTCATGTCGGGAATTATTGGCTGTACGCTACTGATCTGAACTCAGCCGCGTGTACCCAGGATCACATCTGCAGCTGAAGGAAACTGATTTCTCATCTAAGCTGATACAAGCCACGTCAGCTGAGCATTTGGTCCGTAGAGAGTAGCTGGAGACAATAGACCCTGATTCTCACTTGGTGTAAATCCGTGTGTATCCACTAACATCAACAGAGTGACATCAATGTATACTTATTGCACAGGATTATAGTGCTACAGCTACAGCAAGGGACATGACCACCGTTTGATTAATGGTCTAGTTCTCTTAACAGGTTCCCGGTACCGACATGCTACACAAGAACTCATGAGTATGCCAGTGTGTGTGTGTGGTGGTGGGGGGTAACTGATGTAAGTGCATCTTCCATGTGTATCTTTTGTGAACAGCAAGTGATTTCACTCTCTGGCTCACAGGCACACTCGGTAGTACACACAGCAGTAGAAGATGCAACATGATGTAGTCAAGACGGCAGGACTATAATGGATTATTTCATTGAGGAACAAGTGTGTGATGACATGAAGGCGATGGGCCATGCTGTCAGCTGTGCCGAAGGGCAGATTTCCAAAGGTAGCTAGGCACCTGGAGATGCAGAGAGGGGCCTGTGGTGGGGCAGCCACCTCACCCCCATGTGAGAGGGGGTTAGAGTAGGCCAGAGAGGCTGTGCAGGCTGGCAGCAAATCAGGGAAGAGCTTACTGAGAGCCAATCAGGGCCAAGATTAGAGCCAGCCAATGAGGGCTAGGCTGGGCCATATATAAAGGCTGCCCAGCAGAGCAGTAGGGAGTTTCTCCCAGACCTACAGAAGGGAAGGTCTGTCTCCTGAGTGAGGAGACCAGCACCTGGGACAGTGCAGCGCAGGCTTGGGGGAGTAGAAGTAGAAGGGAACTCCAACCTGCTAGGCTGCAGGCCCTGAGGGAAGGGCCTAGCTGGTGCAAAGGGGCCAAAGGGGAAGTGGCCCAGGGAGAGAGGCACACAAGGGGAGAGAAGGAGGGCAGGAAGGATGCCACCAAAGGGTCCCTGGGTTGGGACCCAGTATAGAGAGCAGGCCTGGGCCCCCCCTGTCCCCCTTGCACGAACACCCAGCCCATGGATGTGGTGAGAGTGGACTGCACCAGACCCCTGATGCTAGGGTTAGACTTTGGGGTGTGGTTGACCACTGTGGCTGGGGTGCAGAAGGACTGCTGATGCACCAGACCCCTGGAAGGGGGTGAGACCGGAGCAGTGGGCACTGCTGGAGGGCAGTGTCCTGAAGGGGATGCTGCTGAGCAGGAAGCAATGTGCATCCAGACAACAGGAAAGGAGCAGAGGATGGATGGGACACCACTGACAGAGGGCGCTTCTCTAAGGACTGAGCTAATTCCTGGAGTCACCAGCAGGTGGTGCTGTGGTGGTGAGTCCCAACACCATTACAGGGCCCAATGGGATGGTCAGACGTGCCCAGACATTAGCCCCTATTGATTTCAGTGGGTTGAGGCACCTGGGCACGTCTGACCATCCCACTGGGCACCTACCTTTCAAAATCCAGCCCAAAGTGCCGGACTCACTTGTGGAAATGGGTCTTTTAAAAATCGCATCCTATACTCTGAATCCACAGAACCACACAGTGGTGAAGCAGTGTGGGCTGCTACACACACAGCATGCCAGATGCCAAACCACAAAAGCAAGGTAAAGTTAAGGCACCTAACTGTACATCCCCCTTGTCTCCACTGAGACTCACACCTTACCATCCCCTCAGCTACCAGACACCACATGCCATGCACCACAGTCTCAACGTTACCCCCATCTGCATGCACCCCTCTACCAGCTGGCTTCCCCCACTGCCAGCAGTTGTGGATGGTTGGAGCAGTAGTGGGTTGTGCTGGGAGAGGATCAATGGTGGAGCCAGGTTTTGCCACTGGGAGGATGATGGGTCATTGGGGGTAGGCTGCAGTGGCTCCTGTCCCCTGGGGCTGGGCCCTGCTTCAGGCACTGCAACCTGGCCCAGGGGGTCAGAGCATCATTCACATTTGGCCCAGCTGCCCCTCCGTCATGACAGAGGGGCAGCTGGGCCAAACCTGAGTGGTGCTGCAACCTGGCACAGGGGGTCACCGTGCCACATGACTGTGTGTGCCAGGACACAGGGCCTGGAGCTGGAGCAGGGCGCCGGGCCCAGCCACCACTGGCAGGTGAGAGCGGGCTGGGCTTGCTCTCCAGCCCCATGGGAAAACTCATGTCATGCACCTCCTAGGGTCAGTTGCATAATATGCTAGAACAGGCACCACACAGAGACCTAATGGCTCTAGCCCCCTCAGTCCCTTTATTAGCTCAGCCACTGGAGCGGGTAGCTTAAGGCAGTGATGGAAGAATGGTTCCCTTAGGGGCCAGAGTGTTTGCACCTGCCCCCCACCCCCCATCAATTACACAACATCCAATCAATTATGCACCTGTACACTCAGCTCCATCAGTCAGTTTTGTGTGCACCCAGCCCCCTCCCTCAGCCATCAGGTTTCTGCAGTGTGTCTCTGCAGGGGTTGGGGGCGGGAGGGGAAGGGGGATGAGGTAGGGAGAAAAGGCAGTGGGTAAGGAAGGCAGATGGGATAGGGCAGGGGAGGGGTGTGTGGAGGAGAGATATGGGGAAGGAGAAGAGAATGCCATAGGGGAATGGCAGGGAAGTGAGAGTCCCGCATTCAGCATCCCCTCTGCAGCAGCTGGGGCTCCCCTGTTAAACTGGCCCATCCCTCCCCAGCACTGGCAGCCCACCTCCAGCACCTCCACGCTCCTAATACACAGACACCCCTCCAGCACCCACCCAATATCACTCCTAGTACACAGACACCCCTCCATACCCCTCCAGCACCCACCCAATATCACTCCTAGTACACAGACACCCCTCCATACCCCTCCAGCACCCACCCAATATCACTCCTAGTACACAGACACCCCTCCAGCACTCTGTCCTTCAGCAGTGTCCTCTTGGGAACTTGAAATATGGTAACCTTAGAGGTTGCTCTGTTCTCATGGCCTCAGTTTCTGGAACTGGTGGGAGTGATTCCACCCTGTGAACAGCCTCATGCCCCCAGCACCTGGGCTGGGCACTGGGCTCACATGGCCAACCTCAGAACTCGGGTTGTGTGACCGTGAGCCCAGCAGACATGGGGCTGGGGCAGGGCATCTGAGGGGGGCATGGGAGTGTGGGGAGAGTGAGCCGGCTGCAAACACAGATCCCTGGAGGGCGAGTGGGGTGTGACTGGGCTGCTGAGCGGCAGGTGCCCAGTGGGGATGAGTACTATAGAGAGTGCCTTGAGGAGCATCTCATGGCAGCCAGACTCCAGGGGCCAGCTCCAAGGGGTGTTGCCAGCCGGCACCAGGCTCCTTTGGGGCAGGGGCAAGAGCATGTCAGGGGCGCAGCTCAGAGCTGTCTGTGCCACCTGCCTGGGGAGCACCTGTGCATGCAGAGACGGCCCAGCTCAGGAAGCAGGGCAGTGAGGGCTGCTGGGCAGCCAACCAGCTCCCGCAGTGGGGAGAATCAGGGACCCAGCAGTCCTGGCAACTCCCACCAGCTTCCGATCTGCCAGCTCCTGGCAGGAGGCGCTGGTTTTCAAACTGTGGAGTGCATTTCCCTAGGGAGGTGTGCCTCTCAGTTTGAAAACTTCTGTGCTAAATAGGATGCAGAAATCTGGAAGGGAAAGTGAGCCTCCCCACCCCCACGTCACCTCTAGGGGGCGCAAATATGACTGCTTGCCCTGGGCACTGAAATGCTTAGTCACGGCTCTGTGAGGAGGAGCTGTGTGGTAACAGAAGTGTGGGTAACGACGCTGTTCAGAGCCTTGGAGAGAAAGCAAAGTGCAGATGCTGGCCTCGTGAGGCTATCTGCCTTGCTGGGGAATAACAGCATAGGCAGGGAGTTGTGCAGCCTGGAAAAACACCAGTCAGGACAGAGTTGCAGGTCTCCACCCGGGAGACCTGATGGCTGAGCCTAGAGTGGGTGGACTACAAGGGGGATATGGGGCAGGTGCCCTGAACTGTGACAAGGCTGATGGAGGCTCATCAGTCAGGTTCCTGAGATCCAGAGAATGCCTGTCAAAAATGTATAAAGAGAAACCAGACAAAAACTGCATAGGAAATGCAAAGGACTCTGCCACCTTAGCGGGTCACCGACAGAGTCACTGGTGGGGAGTTTCCTTGGTTTCTGAAGAGCTAAGGAAAGCAGAAAATAGAATGCAAGTGAGAACATAGGAACCACCAGCCTGGAGCAGACCAGTGCTCCAGCTAGTCTAGTAGCCGGCTTTAAAGGGTGGTGCAGGAAACGCCATAGGAGGCTGTTATAGGATAACTCCAAGGGACAGTTTGAGGGCTTAGATCCCTTCTAAATCCTTGATGGAGGCTACATCAGTTGTCAAGGAAGCATCCTTGTGCTAGATTTCAGTCTCCTGCCCCTGTCCCTGAGACCTGGCCTTGTACAGGGGGCTGGGAGGAGAGCCTGCCGTGTACAGAAAGCGGGGGGATGAGGAGAGAGTCAATCTGCTGCAGTTGGCTCCTGTTTCACCTTTGTGCTCCCTCCTGACAGGGACCCCATTGCCCTGGCCCATTGCCAGCTGGTGGTTGAGATGTAAAACCAAGGACCTGACCCCTTGTGCTCATTTGCAAGCCCCTCAGTGAGCCTTTCCTCGCTGCCCTGCAGTGGGGTGAGGCTGCTGAATCCTCTTCCAGAAGTGGCTGCATTTCAGTGGTGAGCGAAGCACTCCCTGCATACGGTCTTGCAAAGCTCATTGGGGTCCCTAGGGTGGATGATGCTGTAGCAATGGGAAAGATTTCCCTCCCGTTCCCCACAACAGATTCAGAATTCAGCCCTGTTCAGCAGCCGCTGCTGCGTATTTCCCTCTCCACGAGCGGAGCCAAGAGTGCAGAGCCCCGGCAGCTCCCGATCCAACGCGGCGGGCCGGGATGACTCATCACAGCCCCCAGAGAGCAGACATTTATATTGCTCCGCTGGTCCTCAATGAACCTGCGTCAGCAGCTCCCCTGATCGCACTGCAGAGTCATGCAATTACGGCAGCTCTTCAAAACCAGTCACTGGCACAAGCTTTGATGTTTCCTGCGCTCTGCGGTGGTGAGCTGACTTCTGGGGACCATGCTGCTAAACTAATTGCTGCAGTGTTTATTTTTAAATTAAGGACTTTGGGGGAGCTGGAATGCTAATCCTCATTACACTTTAAATGACAGGAGTAGCTGTGTTCAGTTTATCTGTTCTCTTTCACGTGCCTCTGCCAGATGCCCCAATAGCTCAGCAGCCATGAGCCCACGGTGCCCATCCTACATGGACAATGGTACTGGGAGTAAAGTAGAGATGGGCCCGAGGTGCAAATCTCCCATCCAACTCCTGACTCTGATTCTTCCCAAGTCTGAGGGCATTTGGATCTGGAAGTTTGGCTCAAGCCCATCTCTATGGTGAACAGAGTTCAGGTGCTGAGTATGGGACCAGGCTCTCTAATGCATTCTGGTCTCTCGGCACTGCTCTGGCAGTGCATTCCCTTGGAAGGGGGTAACACCCAGCTGGAATAAAGCCAGTTTAGGCAGCTTCCACACCACTTCCCCCCACGGTCCCCTACCTAAGGGGCATGTGTGGATTGTGTTGGGGGCTGCTGGAGTATTACTATGTGCTGGCAATTTCTAACTGGCAGACAGACCCTTGGGGGCTGTTACCAGCTAGCATAGGGTAGAGCAGCCTCAAGGTTGCTCTAATCTACTTGGGGCTGGCATAGAACCAATCAGGGAGCTGCATTAACTTCAATGGAGCTACAGTCATTCATATCAGCTGTGGGTCTGTCCCAGAGTGAGTGAGTGGAAGGCAAACAGACTAGGTTTACCTAGAGAAAACTACGGCTAGTGTAAACGGATGTAGTGCCATTGGAATCAAACTCCGGTTTACATCAGCTGAGGATAGGCTAAATTCCCCATTCGCTAACAAAATCTGTGCTGACTTGAGAAATTGCAGACAGTCCTATTTTAAATGAGAGTTTGATGTATACCCGAGTCTTTCCCTTGCTCTGCCTGCCCAGCTCTGCATTCTGGGCCCTGTGCACCAACTGATCGCATTATCAGCACTTCAGCAAACGTTTTTCTCCCCCTTCTTGGTGTGTTAGGGGGTGTGATTACAGCTGGTTGGGAATTTTCTAGTGAAACTGGCTTCTTCACAGGAACGTGCGCAAGAGGGGCAAGCAAGGGCATGGGATCCTCCAGCCCCACGGCCACAGAGGGAGAGCCATCTCCTGCAGCTGCCAGGGGAAAGTGAGCTCCACCAGCCCTGGGGAAGTGGGCAGGGGGGAGCCAGCTCCATCTGCCATAGTGGGGAGAGTCAGCTCCTCTGAGCTGTGGGGGGAGATCCAGCTCCTCCAGCTGCCAGGGGATAGCCAGCTCTTCTGAGGCTGCAGCAGGGAAAGGCAGCTCCTCTGACTGCAGGGGGCCACAGAAAGTGCCTCTCCAAAAGTAGCCAAATGTGTATTCCTGTGCACACCCCTGCTTCTTCAGTAAACACTGATTCGTGTGCGGGCACATCCACACATGCTCCTCCATATGCGGTTGCTCATGCACACAAGCTCACCCATACGTGCTCTCACACATGCCTTCATATGTGCAGCAGGCTCACATGTACGTGCCCACACAGTGTGCCTGCACCTATGCTCACCAGTACAAGCTAATGCTGTGCATGTGTGCACCTGTACAACTTGCTCATCTGTACATGGTCATGCAGTGTGTGTGCACACGCGCTCACCTATACAGGCTCACAGTACACACACACACTCCGCATTCTTTTCACAGTGTGCATGCACACATTCAGGCAGTGCAGACTCACTCAGTGCACACACACCCCTATGCATGCACATAGAGCAAACACACACGCACATACTCACCTGGCTGTACATACATGTCATGGGGTTCACACCCCACTGGTGGTGCCTCCTGCTGGCCATCCTGGGCATTAGCTCTGGCCAGGCATTGTGCCCTCCCCTGCATTTCTCCCGTCACCCTCTTGCCCTGCAGACCTCCCTCCAGAACTGCAGCCTCCTCTTCCTGACTTGGCGCTCTGGCCGGGTCACCATAGGTGTCCCCCCCTTGGGGGTATCAAAGTCCCTCTCAACAAATGGGCTGTGGCAGTCTGCCTGCTCACTGCCCTGCCGGTGCTACTTCCCCAGAGACTGGTAGGGAGACCCAGGCCCACCCTCTACTCCAAGCCCCGGCTCAGGGGCCCTCTCATCAGCAGCCAAGGTTTGACCTGCCCCACACCTTGCAGCTTTCCCCCAAGCCTTGTCCTAGGTTCCTGGCTTCCCCCATCTCTGGGTTCACCAGCCTCCCAACTCCCTCCTCCCAGGGCGTGATTGTGGGCTGTCCTTTATAGTCCCAAACACACCTCCCTTCACCCAGGGTGCGACTGCAGACTTCTTCCCTGCAGCCCCCTCTGTTGCCATCTTATATAGGCTGCCCCAGTTCCTGCTATGCTGAGCTTGTTCAATGGAAATCCCTGCGCCTTGTCTCCTTCTCTAGGTGCAGCCTGGGCAGTTAATTGGCACTCACAGTGCACTTACACACTGAGCACACATGCTCATACACTGAGCACACACACACTCACACTTATGCACACACAGTGCACACACACCCATGCTCACATGTGCCTGCACGCACACACAAGCTCACACACACTATATAAGCATGGCATTGCAGTCCTGGGGCAGGGGGTTGCTTTACTCTCCATAGCTGCACCCAGCATCTGCCTCTGTCTGCTAGAAGAGAATCACTAGTCTCCCAACCCATCCGGCTGTGTGATCACCAATACGGGTGGAGCAGCCTGTTCATATGAACGATGGTCAGGATCAGGGCGCTCAGCAGCGTGCCCTCCATGCTGCCTGACAACGGCTCAACAATGGCGCCAGCTCTCAAACGCCAGCTGGGATGGCTGGAGAGGAGTCACAGGACTTGTTTAGTTTGACCCAAAGTCCCAGAATTCCAGTCAGTTCCAGTAGGCATCCCACCATGTACTGCCCCAGAATGCACAGAGCCTCATGGTGGAACATTGCACCATGGGATAGCTGCCCAGAATGCTGCTGAGCAATGATTGCCAAGGGAAGTATCTTAAACTGGCATAAACAATGCGGAGTGGATGCACTGCTTTAGGATCCTTCTCCCTCATCACTTATAGTGGAAAAACATGCTCTGAAAACACTTTCCCATGCAGCCAAGCTGTTGCTTCTCTCCCCAGCTGCCGGCCACTAGCAGCACTGCAGGACGCTGCTGCCTGTATTCTCCTTCCTGTGCTTTCAAACCCTTTGCTATTTTCCCTGGAGGCTGAGGATGGCATTACTGCCCCATTTATGTGGCTTCGGGGCTAGGAACCAGCTGCACAGGAAGAAGCTCACAAAACTGAGGGTGCCGTTTTCAGCTGAGTATCCTGATGACTCATTTGGTGCGATAGAGGGACGTATGGCTCGCAGGGTCCCATTTGGATCTGGTTATTATTAGTCATTCTGTTCAGAGTAGCAGGTAAGTGCTTTATAAAACCCAGAACAAGCCAGGGCCCTCACCCTGCAAATAATCACAGTGTAACTTAGACACACGTGGCACACAAAGCAACAGTTCAGTGTCTGATCCCAACTCTCTGAGCTGAACTTCAGGGTGTTCGCAGCTCAAACACTCATTTTATAAGGGGACCGAACCAAACTCTGGATCTGAACTGCCCAGAACTTTGTGGTGCTTTAAAACTGGATCCAGAGTTTGTGGCTTGCGCCCAGGACTGGTTTGAAAAACGTTTCACCTTAATCAGAGAGGAGGCGAGTGAGAGGGGTTTGCTGCGTGAAGTGTAGCCAAAGGAAGGCTTTGAACAGGAGAGGTTGTGCGCTAGTAGGTTGACCAGATAGCAAGTATGAAAAATTGGGACGGGGGGCTGGGTAATAGAAGCCCATACCAAAAAAAACCCCCAAATATCAGGACTGTCCCTATAAAATTGGACATCTGGTCAGCCTATGTGCTAGTCACATGGTGAATGGGACACTGTTATTGACAAAAAGGTGTAGCCAGTTGTTGTTTGACTCCACTCGCGGTTCGTCCTCAGACGTGTTCAAGAGCCCAAATAACCGAATGTAGCCACAATTATTGTTTAAAGAGAAAGCTGGATGATATGAAAAGGAGACACACGTTCTCTCCTTCTGGGAAGCAATGCTTAGCTCACCGCATGGTCACCTTGCACAGAAGGTGTGCTTCAAAGACACGCATTTCAGCCAGCCGTATTTACAGGATGATTTTACAAGTTACAAAACCCTTTACCCATCACTAAAATCCAGCCCACCAGTGCTGTAACTGGTTGTTTTGTTCTGTACCTTTTTTACCATAGGTTTCTCTATGTTCAGGCCATTCCCAGCCTGTGCGAGGCCTCCCCAGTTATGTATCTTGGCTTTGACGGGCTTCCTGTTTTCTACGGCCAAAATATTGTGGGATACTTGGCATAGGTGAACGGAATAGTGGGGAGAGCCTGATACATTCAGCTGACAATCCCAGCACTTTTTATCCATCTATAATGCATTTTATTATGTTAATTCCATGCACATAACACCCATTCATGTGGCATATGCAACCCCTAATGTGTATGTATTGGCCAACACGGTTCACTGCAATAACATACATGTTAATGTACAGCCAGCGCATTCAGGACCTGATCTTGAAGGGTGCTGAGCACCAACAACTCCAGGGGAATTAGTGGGAGCTGTGGGAGTTCATATTCCAGAGAATCAGGCCCTTAGGGCTATGGATCAACCTTTGGAGGAGCAAACAGTGCATCCAACATGTGGACTGGGAGCCATGATTGCACCAGGGTAAGTGACAAGTGGAAGTATGTTCGTTGGCCTTCACTTACAGTAATTCCTACCAAGGTTCATCCCTACCAAGCATTTCAGCACCTGAATCCCTCCTACCCTATTCAGATCCCCTCCTGGGCCCTTATACTCTGCTTCTGACCCCCCCTTGCCTCCCAAACTACTGCAGCAGGACCTCACCTGCATCAGGAACTCAGGGTTTGGACATTAGTAAGTCCCCTCTGTCCGTTTACCCACCCGTAAGATTACTGAGCCTCACCCCAAAGTTCTAGTTTGGGGTTTCCTCCAGCAAATCCCCCATTGTTGTCAATGAGATTTTTGCCCAAGTCAGGAATGAGTAAATGCTATTGAGGTTTGGGCCCATGCTCAGGATACATGTAGAGCTGAATGCTGAGAGTCACAGGGTGACTAGCCCCTTTAAGAGAGAGTCGCAGCATGGCTGTGACTTCTCAGCTGCCTCCCAATTGGGCTTAAGGGAAGGCACTTGGGCCACACGAAAAGGGAGGCAGGAAAAGGGCAGATGAGAGCTGCCTGAGGAAGAAGGGAGAGACCCAGAGAGATACAGCAGCAGCAGAGCAGAGCTGGACTGGACTGGACTGCACCACACCAGGGAGCTGTTGGCAAGAGCACAAGGTGAAGATAGCTGTTGGCAAGGAATGGTCAGAGCTGCTGAGATACAGGAGAGCTGGTGCAGAGGCCCCAAGGAGCCAGGAGAACCAGCCTGGGGTGGGGAAGCAGAGCCCAAAACAAGAGGGTTGATGCTGGAGGGTGGATCCCAGGAGCAGGGATAAAAGTCACGGGCAGGGGGCCGGTGGAATGGAACACTGTGGGGAGACGCCTTGTGGTGGAGGGCTGTGAGACGCTGAGCCCAGGGCCCGTGGGGTGGCCCTGGTGGGATGTTCCCCGAGCAGGGAAGGACTCACAAGCGAGGAGGCCTATGGAGTGGATTGGAACACTGTGGGGGCCCTTCTCATGGGAGACCTGACTTGGGGCTCCCAGAGAAGTGCTGTGGCAGAGAAGTGAATCTGGGAGCTCATGGGTAGACGGCCTGGAGGGCAGACCCTTGAACAAAGGCAAAAAGGCTGGGAGCAGGCAGGAGATGGCCTGTTGGGAGAATGAGTGGAGATGAAGTTCCTGGAGAGAGATGGGAAACTACTGTGATCTGTGGCACTTTAGGGTGCGGGGAAGAATGTATTTATCATGAGGGCTCTGCAGATTATTTCACATGCTCGTGAATAAATTATCCCCAAAGATGGGGCTTTGAATGGACCCTGGGAAAGACTGTTCCCTTTTCCTATGGAAACTGAGGCAGGCGTACTGGTTGTGCCATGGCCTGTTCCAGGAAGGGTGCTTTAGGTGGGGGCTACCCTGTTACAGTGAGGTCCCTATCGCTGGGCTCCATAAGCAGCATTCTTAATAATACAAATACCCAGGCTCTTGAGTAGCTGCTACCTCACTGCCAGAGCTCGGGCCTCTGACCTCTGCTAGGCCCACACCTTGCGTGGCCTCCTGGCATATGATCTTTGTCAAGCCTGAGTTAACAATGAGGTAGTGCTGCAGAAAGAGCATCACTGGCAACTCACTTCACCCTGGAGCTCAGATTCGCTCTTGATAGAGTCATATCAACAGTAAATGCTACTGCTGAGCACTGCCAGGAGCACGCTGGGCCCAGCAATCTTTTCATCTTGGGCTAATGCACACTGTCAAATCTGCACCGATTGTTGCCATAATTTCACTAGCAATGCTCTTCTTCTCCTGAGCAGGCCGATTCCACTTGCAAAGATAGATGCTTCTCTCCCCTCACTCTCCCTTCCCCGCAACTGCAATTGACCAGCTTGATGATGTGTTTTAAACCAGGGAGCTATTGATGATTATTCTTGGGCCATGGTACAAGCCAAGAGCCAGGTTGTGATCTCGCTTGCACCAGTGTAAATCTCACAACAGTGTGATCCGAATCAGGGCCTCGGCACGTGAAAAGAGAAGACATGGAGTATACAGGAGCCTGGATAGCAGCACACAGACGTGGATTTAGCTACATTAAAGCCAAAGACAGGGGCCAGATTCCAAGATCAGACTCCCAGGATGCGTTAGAAACAGATAATTTCAAAGGGTTGGGATGAGATTGTCCCAGAGTGGGGTGGGATGGGGGATGTGCAGCTACAAGAAGCCCATTTTTCACTGGTCATAACATAACAGTTCTAACAGACTACACTAATATAACCCTTCTGCCCGTCTGAGTTGGCAGCAACAAGGGCTGGGTTCAGTATCTAGGGGTTCCGTTTCAATAACGCAGTGCAAAACCATCTCGAGCCCCCTCCCAGTGACCTGGGACAATTACATACCACCCCCCAGGCGCCTCTAGGAGGAGGGAAACAATGCGGCATTATGTTGGGGAAACACCACAAACAGGATTCATAACACAAACCATGAGCCAAAGACCCACCCCCAAGCTAGTTTGGCAATGTCCTTTTCCCCTCAGGGGCTTAAGTCCAGCCACCCAAAAGATCATCCCAAAGTCCCAAAAGTCCAACACCCCAAGAGTCTCTGTCCTTGGTCAGTGCAGCCCCAGAGTTCAAAAGTTTGTCTGCAGAGTTCTACACACACTCCCAGAGAGAGTAGGAAAGAAAGAAAAGTAGAAGCAAAGGGAAGGGATGAGGGGACTGGAAAATATCAAGGGGTGCAGAAAAGTGACGCAGAGCAGAGTAGATGAAAAAGGAGCCCTGGGACTGAGAAGTGAATGAATGATGTGGGGTTGTGTCTGAGTTTCTCTCGGTTACCACCTGCATGGACTGGGAGCTGAAAGCATCTCCAATAAGTCTCCCATGCTACAGCTTTGTAATGATGCTGGAGTGTAGGCAAATCCTGGAAAGGGAAGGCAAGACCTCCTCAGGGACTATTTGAAACCAGATGCCTTTGAATTAGAAAAAGGCACGATCCAGCGTAGTATTTCAGCTAACAGTTCAACCCCCCTGAGGGTCGGCTGATTTTTATAACTGGATCAAGTGATTATTTGGTGCTTGTTTATAAAAACTCATTCCGGTGCTGAGACATTCTGCAGTTATAAATGCTTTGAAATGTGCCCATCCCTAGTGTCTGTAGGACCTTAATTCACCTGTTACATGATATCTCATGGCCAGGGCGCCCCAGTTGGGAGGGTGGCAGGCGGCTCGGTGGACCTCCCAGGCGTGCCTGTGGAGGGTCCGCTGGTCCCTCGGTGGAGCATCCGCAGGCATGCCTGCGGGAGGTCCACTGGGGACCTCTGCAGGAGGTCCACGACTGGCGACGTGGCCGTGCTTGGGGCGGCGAAATTCCTAGAGCTGCTCCTGCTCATGGCACAGGGGAGCTCCTGAACTCGACACCAGTCAGTGGTTAGCTGCATGACTCAGTCATCATGTCTGCACTGTAGGAGTAGCCACACAGTGCTCATTAAACTCCCAAAGTCCTCTCCCAGCTTGCATGGGTTCTGTGTAAAAACAAGGGCCCCAATCCTGCAAACACTTATGCATGCAAATATGTTTAAGCATCTGAGCAATCAGACGGCATGCAGTGGAGCGCCTCGTGTGTTGAAAAAAGGTACTCACCTGTTAGTATCTGCAGGCTCAGGGCTTAGGAAGGATCCTTTGAGGCTGGTCGGTACCTCGGTTGGTCCAAAGCCCTGGATAGGAATCTGGAGGCAGTGACCCAGGTACATAGATACTGCCCTTGTGTCTCACTGTCCACACACCCACGCGCCCTACCCCCACCCCGATTTTAATAATTGTTTCCGAGTGGTGTAAATGAGGCCACAGGGCTTGTTTTATCACCAGTTCATGTGCTGTTGTTGCAAGGCAGGCATGGATCACACACGCAATGCAGCCCCTCCCCAGCCCACTAGCCCAGGGCTCACACAGTGAGCTGTTTGCTAGCATGGAATTTCACCTTAAAAACCAAAAAGGAAGAACACATGAGGCGCTTTCCTTTCACTGTGGTGGTTTGATCGATTTTCTGACATTATTCAAAGACTAGGCTCACCACCTTTCTAAAAGCATCTCTCGAAAATAAAGATTCATTTAATTCCCTCTGTTTCTGCTGGGACTTGAGTTTAAAGCACTCCCATTACTAGAGCTAAACCAATACTGATTTCAGCTTAGGTTGATTTCAGTTGATTGGATCCCACACACCTCCTTCTCCGGTGCTCCTGCCAGATTGATCTGAATTCCAGGGCCTCAGCACAATGGTTACCAATGCCTAGAACAGGGAGTGAAGAGCCCGGCTTGTCTACACAACATTATACCAGTATCAGCTAAGGTGGGCATCCTGCTCAATGGTATCAGAGGCCTTTATTCACTTTAGCTGATGTCACTTGGGAAGGAGTGTAAACTAAGCTGAAAAAAAAAGCCATTCTTATACCAGAAAAAGGTGTCCACACGGGGGCTATTCTGGTACAGCTAGATTGGTTTAACTTCAGTGTAACTAGTAAAACGTTCCTGTGTGGACAAGCCTGCAGGCTGTTGCTCTGAAGGAATCATCGTCTGAGGCCAGTGAAGTCTGAATGGAAAGTGTGAATGATAAATAACTTGTTAATCCTTGGCAATGTTTCACAGCTGATGGGCAGCCAAGTCCCTGTGTTCTCTTTCCTGTCACACGTCTGCCTTGCCTAGAGTGTCCCCTGTTCCCTTTGGCCTAGATTGGTCAGCCCGTACCTTGGCAATTACGGTCCCTGCTCCCACCTCCCTCCCTTGTTTCTTTCACTCACCAAGTCCTGTATTAACACTTTCCCTGGTGTCTCCTATCCATTTCCAGCCTCGGCCTTGTAGCCAATTATTTCATTTAATAGAGGAGTTGTTGTGGTTAAGTATAATTAAGTCAGGTGTGATGGGGAGGTTTACATAGGATAGTATTATGGGCGTATAACACCAGGTATATCAGTAAGTACTGCAAGGCCTGGAGGGTGAAGCCTGTGGGATTTCAGTTTAGCCATGTTAGGTCTCAGGCCTTTGGAGGGTTGACATAAGTGACCCAGAAATAACTGTGGATCAGTAACGTTACAAGATTCCTGTAAAGAATGTGCCCAGGGGTGATGTACAGGAAGATATGCCATAATGTCTAGACTGCAAGACATGAATGTAACATCATGGGAACTTTTGCAGGAACCTCAGGTTACCATGGGGATGCATTTACCTAGATGCATAATGGAAATAAGGTAGGGTTGCCAAGCCTCCAGGATTGGCCTGGAGTCTCCAAGAATTAAAATTCATCTTTAATTAAAGATTATGTCATGTGATGAAATCTCCAGGAATACATCCAACCAAAATTGGCAACCCTAGAATAAGGGGAACTAAGAGGGGCACCCCAACCTTTATGAGGTGCAGAAGTACAGATAAGGAAAAGGGGATTGGAACTCTTGTACATATGCATAAGGTGGTGGGCTTGGTTAGAACCCAGGATAAAAGGGTTTCCTGCCCTGGTATGGATAAAGTGGGAAGGCCCCATCAGGAGACGCCCCACCAAAGGATGGCCACCTGTTGGGAGAGCCGTGAAGCTCTCTGATATTGCTGGCTATGTGAGGATGAACACACAGCTGGGTATTGCTCAGTGTTGTTTGTGATTATGACATTGATTATCTGTGGAGTGGAACTTGCAGTAAAGACACAATAGCTCGTGCTACGTGCTGTGTGTTGAGCGGATCTGTGGTAAGGTATAACTAGTAAGCTGATAACTAGTAAGCTGGGGTGCACTGTTCCTTTGGGAACAGTGGGCTGGGTAATTCTGTGGATAGGGGGCTGCGACACTACAGGGGACACGTGGAGGACACAGGGACTAATGTGTGCCTATTGCTAACCTGTACAGAGAAAGCGGGGCCCACAGCAGCCAAGGGGGAATGTTTGTGTTGCCAGTAATTGGTGGTGTCATGGAACTGAGCCCAGGCAGGTACAGACAAGGCTCCCTCATGCTAAGGGAAGGTGGTAGCGAGGTGCCTCACAAACATGGGTACCCCTGGTCAGCATCACAGAGACCTGCTTCTCCCACAATCCCAGGAGACTCTCTCTGTTCCCCACAACTCCTCACACCAGCATCCCCCAAACATCCCCCCAACCTGGGACACCCTTTCTTCCCCCAGCCCCTCAAACCTGCCCCTGAACCCACTCCCTTCCCTCAATCCCTCAGCCCAGCCTGGGGGACCTGATCCCCTCCTCCAGCCCCTCAAACCAGCCCAGGCACATGCCCCCCACCCCTCAATCTCTTACACCAACCTGGAGCACCCGCTCACCTTCCCAAGCCTCCTGCCGCACTGGGAGAGCCACTCCATTCCCTCCATATCAGCCTGGGGGAATTTTTACCTAGGGAAAATGACCTGTCCCTGAGTGAAGTGGAATATTCCTTGGGAGCTCATGTGAAAACACTGTAGCCAGTCCCTGGGTAGAGGGGGAGGTTCAGGGAATCAGATAGAGGGAGATACATAACAGTCAGACCAGTCTCTGCCCAGCCTGCTTATTAGTGCCTTTCTGGGGTTGGGTTCGCCGGGATGGTCTTTCCCCATGCAGAACACCCCACTCTTTCAGTACCAAAGAGGATTCATAGCTGTTACACGGGAGGAACGATCATCTTCCCCCACCCCCCGCCCCAGGAGAGCTGGGCAAATAACTGGTCTCTTTAGTCATCTACCAATTCCAAAAAATCAATTTCCAATTTTTTCCACAAATCAAAAAGTTAAAAAAAATTCACTTGGTGTCGAACTAAGCATTTTGTCTGACCCAAAATGAAACATTTAACTTTGGTTTGGGCTTTTTTTTTAACATTTAAAAAAATAAAATGGAAGGAAACTTCTCATGGAAACAGCATGTTTCAAATCAAAAGAAATGCTTTGGTCAGAAAATGTTGAAACATTTGGCGTTTTGGGGGATTTTTTGGGAATTCAGGAAAAGTTTGTGAAATATGTTGGTCGAACCAAATCTACTAGAATTCTTTGAGGGGGTCAACAAGCATGTGGGCAAGGGGGATCCAGTGGATATATTGTATTTAGATTTTCAGAAAGCCTTTGACAAGGTCCCTCACCAAAGACTCTTAAGCAAAATAAGCTGTCATGGGATAAGAGGGAAGGTCCTCACATGGATTGGTAACTGGTTAAAAGATAGGAAACAAAGGGTAGGAATAAATGCTCAGTTTTCAGAACGGAGGGAGGTAAATAGTGGTGTCCCCTAGGAGTCTATACTGGGCCCAGTCCTATTCAACATATTCAGGGGTAAACAGTGAGGTGGCAAAATTTGCAGATGATACAAAACTACTCAAGATAGTTAAGTCCCAGGCAAACTGCGAAGAGCTACAAAAGTATCTCACAAAACTGGGTGATTGGGCAACAAAATGGCAGGTGAAATTCAATGTTGATAAATACAAAGTACTGCACATTGGAAAACATAATCTTAACTATGCATATACAACGAGGGGGTCTAAATTAGCTGTTAGAGTGCGAGAATGAGATCTTGGAGTTATTGTGGATAGTTCTCTGAAAGCATCCAATCAATGTGCAGCGGCAGTCAAAAAAGCGAACAAAATACTGGGAATAATTAAGAAAGGGATAGATAATAGGACAGAAAATATCATATTGCCTCTATTTAAATCCATGGTACGCCCACACCTTGAATACTGCATGCAGATGTGGTCGCCCCATCTCAAAAAAGATATATTGGAACTGGAAAAGATTCAGAAAAGGGCAACAAAAATGATTAGGGGTATAGAACGGCTTCCATGTGAGGAGAGATTAATAAGACTGGGACTTTTCATCTTGGAAAAGAGGCGACTAAGGGGGGATCTGATAGAGGTCTATACAATCATGAGTGGTATAGAGAAAATAAATAAGGAAGTGTTATTTACTCCTTCTCATAATACAAGAACAAGGGGCCACCAAATGAAATTAATAGGTAGCACGTTTAAAACAAACACAAGAAAGTATTTTTTCACACAAATGCACTGTCAGCCTCTGGAACTCCTTCCCAGAGGATGTTGTGAAGGCCAATACTATACCGAGGTTCAAAGGGGAGCTAGATAGATCCATGGAAGATAGGTCCATCAATGGCTATTAGCCAGGATTGGCAGGAATGGTGTCTCTAGCCTCTGTTTGCCAGAGCATGGATCACTTGATGATAACCTGTCTGTTCATTCCCTTTGGGGCACCTGCCATTGGCCACTGCCAGAGGACAGGATATTGGGCTTGATGGACCTTTGGTCTGACCCAGTATGGCTGTTCTTATGTTATATTTTTCAACAACAAAGTGTAAGTGGAGAAATTCCCCCAGCTCTATGTCAGGGCACTCTGGGGTGGTTTTAATGTAACGTGAGGAACAAACCCCATGAAAATGACGTGGCCCTTAGGATATATTATCTTTATAACACGAACAGTCTCGGTTTCCACGGGAGCTCAGAGCCAGGAGGATGGAGAGCACTGAAGTGCAGTCTGCAGCATCCATGGGCGACCCTTTCCTTTCCTGTCTCAGCTAGCCAAGCCTTTCCTTGGCAGAACAGGGGTAGTTGGTGTTTCCCTTACACGTCCTTGACCACAACTATCAGTGACCGGCTTTGGGCGTCCTTCTTTTTCACCTCTACCCAGATGTCGGAGAGGTCCTGGATGAACTGCTGGATCTGGGGTGGAGAAGAGAGATGGCAGGGCTGGAGGTTTAGGACTGCTTGGAATGGCTTTTGCAGCATGAATGACAAGTGTTTGGCTGCTCTGAAAGGCACATTTCCCATGGCTTTAAATTGGGCTGCAGAGAAGGAGGACTGGACATTTGCATCCCCAGCTCAGAGCAGGTGGGATGGCTCTTTGGGGGCCAGTCCTTGAGGGCAGGAAGCCAGCTAATGAAAGCATGGAGCAATGGCCCAGATACACAAGGGATTTGTAGCTAGTTCAGTCACCCGCCATCCCAATTCATCCAGCCTTGTGCCTCCACAAATAGATCCTCCCTTCCCTGCACCGGCCCCTTTCTGGGGCAAGAGGGGCAAAGGTCAACTCAGACTCCATGCTCATTTATTGCTGGTGTTCCCCCCGTTCTGCTCTGCCATTGGCACCCCAGCTGTGTCCTAGAGAGTCCCCTCCAGGATGGGGTGAGGTGCCTGATACATTGTTTTCTCCTAGCCCTCTCCTCTGCAGAGCACAGCCCCCCGCCCTGCAGCTGGGGCAGGTGCTGCTCTCCTTCCCTGAGCCTGGGGTGAGGGGTGGGTGTCAGCCTGGCTGTACCATGTCCAGCTGCTTGTGGGTGTCCTCCACAGGCACGCTCAAGGTCTCCTTCAGTTGCTTGCTCACGCTCTGGAAGAGGTTCAGGGTGGCCATCTTGATGGTGCCCAGCATGAGGGTTTTCTTGGCAGCTGTGTTCTGGATGTGGGCCCAGCGAGACTCCTGCGGCGAGAGGAGAGGACAGCAGAAAGCATGGACATACGCTGCTCAGCAGAGAGGCTGGCGAAGCACTGGAGATGCCAATTTGATAGTGGCCCATCTGCTACCTGGGCAGTACCCACCCTCGCCCTGGACACTACACAGCATCAATCTGTCCTTTCACTTCCATTCACATCTGGAAAAGTCTCGGCTCGGCTTAGGATCATGAGCCATAGCCAGTGATCATCATTAAGGGAATTCAGCATGGTAGTGGCAAGTTCCCAGAATGCACCTGCACAAGCAGGTCAGAGTTCACAAGAGCTGGTTTGGGGAGCTAAGTCTAGTGAGCATAGTGCAGAGGGAAGATGTATGGACCATCCGGAAGCCCTGGAAAGGGCTGGGGAAACCTGAAAAATACCCTGCTAAAGGGGTAGCAGATTGTAATGCCGCTGGGAAAGAAAAACAATCCACACCAGCAGCAGCAGCCAGCGTGCCTTCATCAGGGACTGTTCAAAGAGGTAATGGTACAAAGCTAACAGCACTAGAAATTGGGAAGGAACTTGAACCTAACAATAAGACAGGGTGCGTCGCATTTGGAAGGTTTTCTTCACTTCTGTTGTGATTTTAAACTAAGGCTTGGATTGCAGAGCACAATTCTGCGGCCCCTTCTAAAACAGGGAATTATGCAGCTATTTACACAGGCATGTCATCCCTCATTCACAGGGCCCTGGCTACCAACCAGGAACTGGGAGGACCCTGACAATTAACTGTAGGTATCTGAAGAGTATAAATAGAAAAGAGGGAGCAGAAAGGGGTGAATCAAGGGGTATAATTTGGAGTCATGGATTGCAACTGGTCAAAGAAAAGACTGAACACATGCAAAACCATATCCATGCTGGGGTTTCTGAGCCCTGGGATCCTCATCCAAGGGACTGGTGAAAGCCCCAAGACTTGAAGCCTTTACAGCTACATTAGACAAAGCCATGGAGGCCTTACTGTGGGGAACAATCCAGCCCTGGCCCTGGGGGGATAGATTGGATATGACCAAATAGGTCTCTCATATCCCAGCAGTCTGGTCTAAATTAGAAAAAATGCCCCCACGTCTTGCCATTGCTTTATTGTCAGCTGCGAGCAGCGGCACAGGAGGCAGCAAACAGGGCTGCCAACAGGGAGGAGAGCAGGAGTGTCTTTGTGTCTGTCTGTGTGTTGTTGTGTCTGTGTTTGCCTCTCGTTTGGAGGGAGCTGAGGGCAGCTGAAGAGGCAGCAGCTGGACTGGCTCCTGAGTAGGGAGGGGAGGAGGGAGTAGGGGCCCTACAAGGGGAGCCAGGCCAAGCGCAGCGGCACAGGAGGCAGCAAACACAGCTGCCAGCAGGAGGGAGCGTGGGAGTTGGCAGGGGGAGGTGGAAGTGGAGGCCTGCCCCCAGGGAAGGACACGAGGACACACCAGAGAGCATGCAGCCATGCAGCTGTGGTACTGGTCCTGGCGGGGGGACGGGGGACAACAGTATATATATGCATGTGTGTCGCCTAATGAGCGAGCTGCTGGAAAGATCCAGGGCCAGGAGCTGCAGGGTAGAAAAACTGATAGAGAATAGAAGGGGTTTGAGAGGCTGATGGAGCAATGAGCAGGGCTGAAGCCAAGGAGGGGGGACCAGAGGAGGAAGATGGGCGGTGGAAGCATGACCGTGAGAAGCAGGCTGAGGAAAAAGAGGCCAGAGGGGGGGGGGAAATTTGAGCTAAGGAACAGTGAAGGTTTTTGGAGAATGAGGAAGGGGTACAGCAAGTGTAGCTGACAGTGGGAGGCCAAAGAAAAGCGGCCAGTAAAAAAGGGGAGGAGTCGATGGAAAGTAGCACAAGCTTGGGCCCAGGGAGGATAATGATAGGAATGGAAGGAGCTTGCACCAGGGGAATGGGGGATAGGTTAGAGGGATTGGGGATTCCATGCATACTGCGAAGTTGGACCACAGTGACCCCAGGGATCCCGAGAGAGAACAGGAGTGTGTGTCTACGGGTGCTAAACGGGATGATGTGGACCTGAGCTGAAAAGGATCTAAGAGAGAGTGGTAAGAACCTTTGATCATCCTTCAAGATTCTCGCTTAGAGGATCAAGGAGACTATGCCAGCTCAGGTGATCTTCAGTGATTCTCTACCTGTCCCTAGGGAAAAGGCAGGAGGGGTGAGAGGATCGAGTGACGATTAATAGTTGATAGAGTGAGTGTGAGGAGGGCGAGGGGATGGGATGGCACTGCACTGGGAGGCTTGACAGACAACTGTTGTTCTCAAGGGGATGGGCCACCACAGGTAGAAGGAAGTAGACTTCTAGGAGGGAGGCTGGCTCATCTGATTAAAAGCTTTAAACTAGACACTGGGGAGAGGTCCTGCCATGAAATTTTCACATTCATTGGGAGACAGACAGGACAACAATAACAACAGACATAGCCAGAGGGGCGGTTACAGTGGAGAAGAGGGGGACAGATCTCTACTCTACAAAGTCAAGAAGGTGTGTCCTGTCCGAGTTGGGTTGAAAAAGAGAGGAGAGCAACACAGGAAAAATTAGATGTTGTTTCACCAATCAGAAGCTTAGGTAAACAAATGGAGGAACTGGAGCTCCTGGAGGAATAAACATGGTGGGTAGGACTGACTGGAGTACAGGTAGGGTATGTGGTATTTAGGAAAGACCGATGCAAATGGTAAGGTGGGGGAGTAGTATGTATATCAAAAAAAGAAGGTAAAATGTAATGAGATAACTAGCACTGCAATGGACAATACAGAGTCTGTTTGGGCAATGTCACATTGGGAGAGCCTCACCGGGATAGTAGTGATTGGGATAGTGAGACCACCACTAGATAGAGCTTAGAGATGGAGAGAGAGCTTTTTTAATTTTTTAGAGGTAAAAGGAACTAGGAACTGCTTGATCATGGGGGACTGGACTTTGGATAATATAGATTGAAAAACAAATAGTAATAATAAATAATAAGCTTTTTCTTTTTCTTAGACGTATAGCTAATTCCTTTCTTCATCAAGTGGTTGCTGAACCAACGAGGGGGCATTTTTAGAGATTTTTTGGTGTGTAAACGAGGACCTTGTTGAGGACATTGTTGTAGGGGACAACCTAAATAAATGGGAGGGATAATCAATATGCATCTGAGACTAGGGTGTATGATTTCAAAGGGCTAATTTTACTAAATTAAGGAAATTGGGAGGCAAGGAAAGGAACCCTACCTTATTGAGGTCAGAGGGTGCAGGGAAGCTGAGAAAGGCAAAGCGGCAGTGGAGATGGACCGGTTTTTAGCCATATAAATAGGAAGAAAACCAAGAAGAAGAAGTGGGGACGCTAAAAACTTTAGCGGAGTGGAGATTAGGGATAATCTTGGCATGGCACAATATCTGATATCTATTTTGCCTCGGTCTTTAATGAGGCTAATAGAGGACCGATGGAATGAGATAGGGGGTAGACATTTACGGTATCTGAGGTAGAAGCCAAAGGATAATCTTCATCCTAGAATATTAGATAATCTTTAATAAATCCCTAAATTAGGGATTGTACGACTGACTGGAGATAGCTAATGTAGTTCCTATATATAAGAAAAGGAAAAAAAAAGTGGGAAATTTATAGCCCTGTTAGTCTACATCTGTAGGTATATGCAGTCATGAAAAAAATCTAAAAGAGAGAGTGGTTCGATGGCAATGATAGAGATTAGCAGCAGCATATTAAGAAAGGTAGAGATGCCAAACCAACTGATCCTTCTTTGAGAGAGTACAGATTTTTTTTAGAAGGGAAATGCGGTGGATCTCATATATCTGGATTTATGAAGAATTACTGGTTAAATTGGAAAGAGAGATCAAATGAAAAAAAAAAGGTGGAGGTGGATAAGGTTAAAGGGGGGGAGGAGGAGGTAGTATATTGAGGGGGGACTGGGTTGTTGTTGGGGGTTTACCAGTGAGTTTCAAGGCTCTTTTTTTGGTCGATTTTTATTCAATCTATTTATTGCTGACCTGGGAACCAAGAAGTAGGAGGCTGATGATAAAGTTTGATGACACCAAGTTGGGGGTATTGTCATTCGGAAGAGGATCGGGATATTCTCAGGGTGATTTAGATGACCTTGTAAACTGGAGTATTAGTAACAGGATGAAATTCAATAGTGAGAAGTGTAAGGTTATGCATTTAGGGATGTCTAACAAGAACTTAGTTTTAAGCTGGGGACGCACCAGTTGGAAGTAAGGAGGAGGAGAAGGACCTAGGAGTCCTGGTTGATCGTAGGATGACTATGAGTAGGCAATGTGATGTGCTAATGCAATCTTGGGTTGCATTAGGGGAGTAGTTAGTATAGTTAGGGATAAGGTGCTAGTCCTGTTATATATAAGGCGTTGTGAGACCTCATTTGGAGTATGTGTGCAGTTTTGGTCTCCCATGTTTAAGAAGGATGAATTCAAACTAGAACAGGTACAAAGAAGGGCCACTAGAATGATCCTATGGAGGGGGAGGGCCTTGGAAAGGAGGAGACTTGAGGAGTCGTTTGTTTCCTTAACACCAAAAAGAAAGAGAAGAGGAGATATTACACTTTCTTAAATATATCAGAGGGATAAATACCAGGAAGGAGAGAAGAATTATTTCAGCTCAGTGCTAATGTGGACACGAGGATATAAACTGTCAGTCAGGAAATTCAGGCTTGAAATTGAAGGTTTCCTAACCATCAGGAGTGCAATACTGGAACAGCCTACGAGAAAAACAGTGGGCGAAGGACCTCCATGACTTTAAGATTAAGCTAGATAAGTTTATGGAGGGGATGGTATGATAGGATAACGGGCTTAGTCAATAGGTCAATTAAGTGCCACACTGGTAAATAGTACAATGGGTGAATGGTATGATATAACCTTTTCAGGGTTTGGCTGGAGAGTCTTTGCCGCATGCTCGGGTTCAGCTTCTGACCGCCATATTTGGGGTCGGGGAGGAATTTTCCTCAGGGAAGATTGGCATGGCCCTGGAGGTTTGCATGGGGGAAGTGGGTGGATCGGCTTATGTGGCCTGCATCTTGCAGGAGGTCAGACTAGATGATCATAATGGTCCCTTCTGATCTTGAATTCTATGATTCTATGATTCTATGATTGTCACCCCCAGGCACCCCCTAGTGTAGATGCACAGTGACCCTGACTCAGCAACATGTGCCTAACATGGCGTGTGGCCCATGGTTCAGTACTCCGATGAATCAGGGCCTTGCGCTGGGTTACGCCTCTCTTAAATCAGTCTAGCTTAGGTCGCCATGCAGAACCAACGCAGGCAAGACTCAAACCGTGGCAAGGGCAGCAGCATTTGGGGTTTGCTCTGGTGTAGACGGGCTGATTTGAAATTGACCTAGTGGAACTTTCCTGCTATGCACAGGGCAAACGTCTATGATTGAGTGACCCACCAGCACCCTGAAACCCAGGGTCTGTCCTCCTGGCCCAGTGCAGTCACAGATTGAACCCTGGGGTGACCCATTGAGTAAGGGGTGAGGCACCCACCCAGCAAACAGGATGGCAGTATCCTGCTGCCTTGCCAGCCTCCTGTCCCACCACTGCCCAGCAAGCTGGGGGAGTTCCCCTGCCTGTGTCTGAGGGGAAGAAGAGGGCTGCCTCAGGGCACATGTGTGGGTTCCCCGTCCTTACCCAGACAATGACATCGCTGCGGGCGTGGTCGAAGCGCGTCTGCAGGCGTGCCAGCTCGTTGTTGTGCTGCAGGATCTCATCGTCCTTCTCCTCCGTATAGTGCGACAGGCGCACCTTCGCCTGCTCGATCATCTCCAGCCCCTCCTGCGCCGACTGCATGAGATCCTGGTGCATGCCCACCAGCGTCTTGTACCGGCCAATGACTTCCCGTATCTCCTCAAACTGCAGCACAGCGCACTGGGCATTACTGCCTCATAGTCCAGCACGGTGCCCGGGAGCCTATCACACTGCCACTTGGTGGCACCGATACCCAGCCCAGGCAAGGAAGGAAGGACATCCCATCCCCTCTAACTGGGGAGAATAGCACATCTGCCCCAGAGTATCCTTATCACACCAGCACATCTCCTGTGTCCTAGCTTCGTTATCACCCCATCCCAGGAAAATATCACACCTCCCCCAGCCTGAGCATCCCACGCATACATGGGAGGGCCCTGCTCATCCCAGCTTTACCCTCTGTTCCCTTGGCCAGGCCCCTGGGGTCCCACCTCCACTTTGCTAAAACCTTCAGCCCCTTCCCCAGGTCCCTCCCACACAGCTCTGCTCCCTACTCCAGGTCCTTTCTAGCATGAGGGAACCCATCTCAGCTCCTCTATGCTCTCTGCACTAACCCAGCTGCAGGGAACCCTGGGCCCTGCCTCATCTCCCCCTGAGACTTTTGCCCCTGCCTACGGTCCCATCTCAGCACGTGGGAGCCCCTAGCATCCAGGCTCACCTCCGACATCTCGACCACCTTCTCCAGGTACTTGTTGAAGATGGAGTACTGCTGCAGCTTGTTGAAGAGCCGCTGATGCTCCTGTTTTAGGACTGCCATGTCCAGCTTGGCCTTTGCCAGCTCCTTCACCCTCTGTTTCTTCAGCTCTTTCTCCTTGTTGGCTTTCTTCAGGGCTCGAATTCGCTTTTGGTCATTTTCCTAGCAATCCCCCCACCACCACCCCAGAAAGGAAACCCGAGACAGATGTGGGAGGTTAGCAATGTGACCGCATCAAAAGGAGATGCCTCCTATCCAGCCCCACGCCCCTCCAACATCAGCAGTACTTGGAAGAGGAGAGAGACTACGGCGGGGTGGAGGAGAGGAGGGGAGAAGAAGCCTGGATGAGCCATGATCACGCCAATGGGCAGCAATGGAGCTAGACAGTCACCAGCAGCGGGGATGGGGTCCCATAGCTTCCACAGCCATTGGCACCTGGTCCTAAGGAGGGCTGCAGAGAACATCCTGCTACCAGCACTTAGGGAACATGTTGGCTGAGGCTTTGGGATGGATGCCACTTAAGCTGGGCATGACAAAGCTGGTCTTGAAGGCTCGTGACAACATACAGCAACCCACCCCTAGCCAGCCCCTCCCGAGACCGTCTCTGGCTGTGATACAGAATGGAGGGGGGAGGGGCCCTGCTGGATAAAGTCGTTGCTATTGCCTTCAAACATCAATTCCTCTTCTATGCTGAGAAGAGAGTCAAGAAGTCATGGGTGTGTGAGGTGTATCACAGAGGAGCCCTCTACACATAATGGGAAAAGGTGGCTGCATTACAGCTTAGGGGTATGTGCGGGTGTGTCATGGAGGATCCCCTCATATGGAATGGCAACAGGCAGCTGTGTTACTGCTCAGGGGCGTGTTATGTGAGTGCCGCAGGACTGGCTGTACCTGTATGAACTGCTCAAATTTCTTTATATAAGCCTTCAGCTGAATCTCCTTGGCCCTGAGCTCCTCCCATCGGTTATTCAGGGCTTCCATTCTTGTCCGGAAAGCCTACAGGGATCACGAAGAAAGTCCAATGGTGAGCCAGCTACTCTGATCCAGTGAGCCCCCCTTCCAGTGCCAATAGTCAGTGCTCCCCCACCCTGACCCTCCAAAGCAGGGCCAGAGGGACAGATTTTGTGCTGTGTCTTTCAGGGGGTGCCTGAGGAGACTGGACCCAACAGGAGGTGGAGGGCACAGAGCAAGGTGTGCATGGCTCTGAAGAAGCCCAGCTGGTAGCTGGTGCTGTGGGTCATGGCAAAGGTCCCTCACAAATGCCTCTCTCACCTCCTTCTGAGCCTCCATAGCCCTGTGCACCAGCGTGGCCTCTTTCTTCTTCTCCAGCAGCCGAATGGACGGCGATGGGGATTGCTCTTCCGGCGCTGGGAATTTCCTGCCGCAAAGATACAAAAGCGTTCCCCGCCTGTAACTGAGCCTGTGAGCTCAGTGCTGCCTGCCCGTCGCAAGGGAGATGGCCTCGCCATTCGCTCAGCCTGTGCCTTGGAGGCTCTGAGCTCCTGGGGCAGGGCTGGGGTGCCATGGCAGAGCACCACGTGTGGATGAAGCCCAGGGCCCCATGAGCATGGAGACTGAATTCTACTCGTGCCAGGAGGGGAGGGGAAAGGTGGAGGGAGGGCAAGGGAAGGTGGGAGAGGGAGAGATGGTGGAGAGACAAGAAGGCAGGAGGGATATTGTGGAAGGACTGGAAGTGGGGGGGAAGGAGAGAAGGAGGTGGGTGTACGGGGCAGGGGAGGGTGGAATTGTGGAAGGCCATAGAAGTGGGGGGGAGGGAGAGCAGGAGGATGGGACGGGGAGGGGAGCGTGTTACTCACATCAGCAGCTTCAGGAGCTTCTGCCCATACTGCATGCGGAAATACTCTGACAGGTCCTCTTCCTCCATGGTGGCCATTGTGTCTGCTCCCCCAGCGAGCCCTGCTCTGGCCCCACCTATGCAGCCTCTCCCTGCCGTATGTGGGAGTTAGCGGGCTGGAGTGGGATGCACCCACAGTCCCTGAGCGCCTCCCTCCTGCTCTTCCCAAGGCCCTCTCTTCCCCTCCCTCCTTGTCGGAGCCCCCAGCAGACAGAGGCTTGGTGGCTGGCTCCACGTACCGTTGGAATCCATGGAACCCCAGCAGCCAGGGTTGGACAATGCCAGGTGGTTACTTAGCAACCTTAATGCCCCTGTCCCTTAAGGGGAAATTTGTTCCCATCTGGCTGGGCTGCAGGGAGCCACCACCCCAGTCCTCAGCTCCACTGCTGCATCCTCCCCTTCTCTTCCATGTCCCCTTAGGGAAGGGAGGAATCGGATGAGCCTCACAGGAGGTCTGTGTCAGCAGGGCTGAAAGCCCGGTGCATAGCCTGTGCTCCTCCTGCTGGCCCCCATGCACCCCGTCGCTAAGCCTGTTGAGCTGGCAGGGGCCATGACATGAGAAAGGGGAGGAAGAGGGAAAACTGTCAAGGGTTTAGCCATAACCTACATGGTGGCTTTGTAAAGACGGAGCATTATTGCTGCCAGGGTTTGTGGGACGGCAGGGGGTTCCCTCACCCTGCACAGGTGACATTTCTCCAGGGTCACCACTCTCCGTGCCCTTTGCAACCATTGCAGTATCCCCAGCTGGAAAGGCAGCTCCTGCGTGTAGGCAGATGTGTCCAGGAGGAGTTGAGCATCAGATCGTTGTAAAATTAGATGTGGGTATGTGTATGTTAGTCACAGTTACAAGCCGTAGCACCGCAGTCTTTTAGCTCTGGAGGTTCCCAGTTCAATCTGTGTTGGCCAACACGAGGGCAATCACACACACACAGTAGATCTAAGATATTTACTCAGAACAAAACACAGAGAAGCCCTGTGAAGACTCATGCTGTGATAAATAATAATATCCCAATGACATCCAAGCCATGCAAATGGAGCATTCCCCTCCCTGACCAGAGACCGGGCTGGCTTTCATCCCCAGTTTTGTACCTTCTGAGACAGACCCTTCTGTTTTCTGATTGGCTGAACTTTACCCTGCCAGATTGGAGACGTGCCTGGCAGAGCACAGATCAGATCCCTCGCTTAGGAGAATTTCTCCCCACTTTACTATCCAGATTCACAACCTGAGGGGCCTGCTGAAGCCACAGCTGCTTCAGGATGCTCCGAGAGCGGCACTGCCCAAAGCTTCTGCTTATCATTTATGCTAGGCCAGGAGGTTGTGCCCTTTTTCTTACTGATTGAAGGACCTTGCCCTAGTGATCAGACCTGTGTCACCTCCAGACTGAATTACTGCAATGTGCTCTACACGGAGTTATGTCTCAAGGCCGCTCAGAGACTGCAGTGGGCACGGAACATGGCAACCAGCTGCTTGGAGAACCTCACAGGAAGCATATGACCCTAGTGCCCTGGGGTCTGCACATCTGCCTGGCTGGGTGTGGCTGCAGTTGAAGGTATTGTCTCTAACCTATGAAGTTATTTTCCAGTGGTTCCTTTCAAACAGGTAGGTGCTCAGCAGCAAAGTGCTACGGCTCTGTGCTGATTAACAAACAAGGCTGATAAAAAAAAATTCTGTTGAAACCCTTTTTTCAATGTGAAGTTGGGTTTTCAAGGAAAAGAATTTTTTCGTGGTAAGTGAAAGTGAAGTGAAGTGAAAGTGAAGCTTTCCTTCAACATTTGTGATTGTTTGTCAGTGTCATGGGGGCCTGGTCCCTGTCGAAAGGGAAGTGGGATCAGCCCCTGTGATAAATTAAGCGGGGGTAGCTGAGCTCCATTTTATGAACCCCCAGCCGGCCAGTTAGCTGTAAAATCCCTCTTGGTGTCTGTTCTCTGCTTGCTTTACCTGTAAAGGGTTAACAAGCCCACAGGTAAAAAAGGAGTGGGCACCTGGCCAAAAGAGCCAATGGGAAGGCTAGAACTTTTTAAAATTGGAAAAGCAGCTTTTCCTTTCTGTCTGTTGTGTCTCTCCGGGAAAGAGGGCAGCAGAAATGGTGTGTAAAGTTTTAAGCCAGGTATGAAAAATCATCAGATCATACCTAGAATTACTTATTTGAAACCCCTAAAATATGTAAGTAAATTAGCAATGTTTAAATAGACGTGATCAGGTTTATTTCTTTATTTTGGCTTATTATTCTCCTCTGTGCTAACTCTAGATGCTTTTGTTTGCCTATAATCTTTAAGCTGAACCCCCAAGAAAGCTATTTTGGGTGCTTAATTTTTGGAATTAAAATCTAACAAAAGCCTAAGTTCCAGATGTATTTTCTTCCTTTTTGTTTTTAATAAAATTTACCTTTTTTAAGAACAGGATTGGATTTTTGGTGTCCTAAGAGATTTGTGCATGTTATTTGATTAGCTGGTAGCAACAGCTAATTTCCTTTGTTTTCTTTCTCAGCTCTTACCCGGGGCGGGGGGGGGGGGTGAAAGAGCTTGGGGGTACCCCACAGGGAGGAATTCCCAAGTGCACCTTCCTGGGTCCAAGACGGTTTTTGGCATTTGACGGGTGGCAGCGTTTACCAAGCCAAAGGCAGAGAAAAGCTGTAACCTTGGGAGTTTAATAAAAGCCTGGAGTGGCCAGTATTAATTTTTAAAATCTTTGCGGGCCCCCACCTTCTGCACTCAAAGTGACAGAGTGGGGATTCAGCCTTGACAGCCCCTGTGACCAGCTCCTCCGGGACAGGGGCGGCTCCAGGCACCAGCACGCCAAGCGTGTGCTTGGGGCGGCAAGCCGTGGGGGGCGCTCTGCCGGTCGCCGCGAGGGCAGCAGGCAGGTTGCCTTCGGCAGCATGCCTGTGGAGGATCCGCTGGTCCCACGGCTTCGGCAGACCTCCCGCAGGCATGCCGCCGAATCCGCGGGACCAGGGACCTCCCACAGGCAAGCCACTGAAGGCAACCTGCCTGCCGTGCTTGGGATGGCAAAATACCTAGAGCCGCCCCTGCTCCGGGAGCCAAGTTAGCCCAAAGGGAAGCACCAGTGGCTGATTAATGACCTCTCTCTCTCAGCTGGGCAAGGGCAGCAGGGCGCTGAGGCAGAGACTGCTGCAGAAGGTTGTCAGCGGGATACTGCCTAGACTAAGGGCTCAGGCATGGTTGTGCTCTAGGAGTTAAGCCTCAGATGGCCAGAACTGTTTAAAGATTTATTTTGATAAGAAGACACCAGGAAGCAAAGGGCATGGAGTCTCCCTCTCTTTGGGGATTAGGAAGGTATAAGTGTGAGGAAAGGCCAGGACAAATGACTGGTGGAAAAGACTCATGGGAGGCTGTTTCATGTCATTCCTTATGGGCTTTCTGTGAAACCATGGGCAGCGTGAGGAGACAACCCTGCATCCCACTAAAAGAGCACCAGGGAGGGTAGTACTTGAGCTGAAACAACTGCTCAAGTGGTGAGTGGTGGGACATCTGGTGCTGCGGACACACCGGTACAGAGGGACTGTTATAGTCACAAAACCGACAAGCAATTTTTTGGCAGCTTTTAGTGGGAATATGTCAGTTTTTGACTGTCAGGGTTTTGTTCTTTCAACAAAACCTCAAATTTTTCCATGGGGAACCCCTTCCCCTCCAGCAACAGTTTCTGATTGGCTGTTAAATAACCTCAAGCTTTGCCATTAGCCATTAACTTCTTCAAGGCTCACCTTGACATGTCCTTGCTGCATGAATGATGGCTTCTCTAGGAGTGTCTTTGTCTTATGAGTCAGGCAGACCTCCTGGGGATCCAGCCTCTTGTGTCTCTCTGGGGTGCAGGAGCCAGGTTAATTCTCTGTCTCTCCAGTTCAGGCTCAGGATAACCCCACTGGGTTAGCTTTGTTTATGGCTGATATGTAAGCTGAGGTAAATCCCCATTCCTTCGTCTCAGACACACCTGCTTATTACCTTTGCCTAGCCTAGACTGTCTGGTCTTAAACCCAGTCTAGTAACATCACACAGAGGGAATTGATAACGTCACACGTACCGCTAACTCGTGTACTTTGCAGTGATATTCACAGCCAGCGTGTTCTTAGCTTTCATGCGATCCCTCACAAGGCATGGCTTGTACAAGCATTACTGCAGTCGTGTGTAGGGCGTGGATACAGGGGTGGGGGTGGTGAGCAGATAATAGCATGCGTGGAGGTGGGGGGACCACACAGAGGCAGGCACCAGATGCAGGAGCTGGGTGGAGCAGCCCCCTCACCCCATATGAGTTACTGAGGCAGGAAAGCAGACCCACCAGCTATAGACAGAGCAGGAGCCAGCCCCTCTCACAGGGATGTGGAGGGAGGCAGGGAGTGTCCTCACAGGGGATGTCCACTTGAGTGATGCTGGAGTTATGGATTTGGACGAGTGGGCTCGGGACTCAGTGGGAGAAGGGCTAATTGGGTTAAATCAGCTGTTGGCTGTGAACTGCTCCCCCAGCTGTTGCCACAACAAAGGTCTTGTTGACCAAGTGGCTTTCCCCCCTGTAGAGGATGGTAAGGTAAGCTGACCCATGAAGCTGTGGCATTGGGCTGGCACTGCTCAGAGGAGAGCTTCTCTTGCATGTGCCTCCTAGCAAAGGATTTCTGAAGAGCAGCAGGTGCTGTAATGAGAGTTTGGTTTCTCACTTTTGCTGAATTCCCTTCCCTTCCCATTGAATTTGGGGCTGGGCTGACCCTGGTCTCTCCTCTCAAAGACAAAGCACATCTGTGCAATTTTCCTCCCAGTGGGTGTGTGAGAGTTGCGGCTCAGAGTTCACGCTGTCAGTCGAGACCAGGGAGGTTATACACCGAGGCTGCCTTGCAAGATGTATTTACAGCAGCTAAGCTGCAGTTAGTTACGTTTGTGCCAGAGTGACCTGATCCCTTATATCAACTAGGGAGGTTTCCTGCCCTTCACATGCTGCCCAAAGGAAAGAGGCAGGCTCGGGCTTATTCCTAGTGAATGAACAGAGAACAGGCTTGGATAAACAGTCCTTAGGGCTGGATTTCAGGCTTCAGGCTCGCCAAGGTTTGGTTCTCTCTGATACAGGCTGGAAATGGGCGTCTCTCCCTGACAGTCTGTTCCACTTTGGCCCTGTCTACACTGGAATCTATTGTACCCCCTTCTCAGCCAATGGTGCAGCGGCGCAGCATAAATGCCAGTGTTCACATGGCTCAGGCATCTTTACTAGAGCTCGGCAAAATGTTTTGACCAAAACATTTGTTCAGCAAAAAATGCAGATTCAGTGATCGTGACATCTCTTGCAAATTTGTGTCAGTTTTGCCAAATTGTTTCAACTGGAAAAAAAAATCCCCCAACTAAAATTCTGAAAAAAAGGAAACATTTCATTTTGACGTTTTCAAAATGACTTTTTGTTTCAAAATGTCCTTTAATTTTATTTACATTTTTTTTAAACATTAAAAAACGTTCAAAGTCAAAACAAAATTATTTCTTTTGGGTTGAACCAAACACTTCATTTGACCCGATATGTTGGTTTTTTACTTTTCAATTTGCCAAAAATGTTGAAAAATTTCAATTATGGTTTGACCCAAAATGATTTATTTCAATTGTTCAGAATTGTCTGTGAACTAAAAAATCCGTGCTTTGCCCTGCTCTAGTCTTCGCCACCTGAGAGCTCTTTGTCCCCCTCTAGTGGCTAGAGCTCAGGTAGCAGGTTATGAACCTGCTATTGCCACTCATCTAACAGGCCAGGCCATTCAGCTCCAAGAGTAGAGATCTCTGCTTGTACAGCCAGAGGAACTGAGGCCTGTCCTCAGGGCCATCCTTAGGATTTATGGGGTCCCACGCAGTATTAGTAAACTGGTGCCCCTATGCCCAACAGCAGCCTGGGCTCGAATCCTTGGGACCCTCTCTAACTGTAAATGGGAGTGAGGGGGGAGAGCCAGCCAGAGCAGACTGATGGCTTTGGACGGGCTCATTTGTTATTGTGAGAGGGCTCATTTAGAGACAAGTGACCCAAGCAAAGCGGGGGAAATGCCTGGCTTTTATCACTGGCATTCAGACTAGTCATGTCAGTGAACAGCCATTTGCTTCAGGGGCAGCAGGTCTACTCCCTGCAGGCTCAAGGGGTTCAAGCAGAAGAAGAGCACCGGAGAGAATCCTAGGGGGATGTTTGGCAGTGACAGGGTTTCTTTTAGCATAGGGGCCTGGGCTCATGTCTGTCTTTATAACCCACCTGATGTGGGTCTGGTCTCCTCAGGGATCCAGGTCCCCTTTAGAAATGCCCTGCAAAGCGTCCTGCCCCACTGGGAGGTAGTGCTCAGGGTGCAAAAAGAATCGCTCTCCAAGAATGGCAGCTAGAGGTTAGGTCCCTGAGGAAGCAGCATGTGGGGTGAAGGGGGTGGGGGGGGCATGTTCAGCAGCATGGGACCCTCACGCCCTTTGGGGGCAGGACTTTTCCCAGTGATGCCACCTGGAAGAGCACAGAGATTCATGCCAGGAACAAGACCGGAGGAAACAGCAAGGAAGCTCCCATAGGTCGGTGGTGGTGTCTGTAGCTATGTAAACATGGGGAGATGTTCCCATTCTGCTCTCTGTGTCCATCCAGCACCTGTAACTGTGGAGGGACAGATGCTCCGCTGCCCTGCACCTTGTGTCATCAGTTAGAACAATGCGCCGTGAGCGTGTCCAGACCGAAGTGGAAGTGCTGCTTTCCCCGCAGTGTGTGCTGGGGTAAATGGCTGCGCAAGGTGCAGGGCTTTCATGAACCAGGCACAAAGAATCTCCCTGCCCCTCCTGGGGAGCCCAGGGGGAGAAGTGCTGTCTGAGTCAGCCCAAGATGAGTGTCACAGTCTGTGCTCTTTCTCATTGAGACTTTACATTTGTTCTTACTTGGTTGTTTTCCTTTATTTCCCCAGACTGGGCAAGTGTTTTATTCTCTGTGAGCCTGATCCAAACCCACTGCAGCCAATGCAAAGACTCCCATTGTTCAGTGGGCTTTGGGTCAGGGCCTGTGCGGGATAAACACACTCCCTCAGACTTATACACACCGTGGGGAAGGTACTGCAATCTCTCCTTCACCTGATGCATCCTTAGCCCCTTCCCCAGGCGAGCGTCTCTGCCCGGAGCTCTGGGTACGGATACCGGTGTCCTAGAGATACACCCTTTCCCTGTTTCCCAGAACAACAGGTGAAAGAGCAGCACAGAGAGCCAGGCCTCAGCTGAGGAAGCACGGGAAGGATCCTGGAGCACATCTGACAAGAGATCCCCCAGCTGGCTGCCTCCCTCTTAAGGGTGAGGGGGAAGCAGCCCCATGTAAATGAGTGCGCACGTCTCTCTCAGGCCACCTGGCCAGACTCCAATTCATTACTGAGCCAGCGGGTTTTATGGATCCCGTTGAGACCAGACTCCCTACATCCAGCTAATCACAGCCGGAGTCCTGCAGCTGCCAGCATGTCACCTCCTATCAAGGCTTAATCTGTCTCCGCTTCTCCATGCTGGGCTCCTGGACTTTTCTCATTACCGAGGAGATGGGCATCTTCTATTGCTTTCCCAGCACTGCAGAGGAAAATATAAATGGCCAAAAGAAAGCTCTGCGATCCCCTCCCCTCTTCCCCCCTGAGAGGGAGTGAGCCAGGGTGGCAGCTCATGGGCAAATCCCTCTCGAACTCTGCTGGGCACCCATCAGCATCTGCTGCAGCACAGGAATAACCGGCCTGGATCAGAACTGAGGTCCAGCTGCTGTCGTATCCTGTCTCTGACAATGGCCAGCACCGGATACTTCAGCAAAGGGTCCAATAAACCCCACAACAGACAGATACAGGACAATTTTCCCCTGTAAAGTCTCATCCAAATCCCTAGTGGTTAGAGATTGGCTAATGCCCTGAAGCATGAGGCTTTATGTTCCTTCCAAAACACTTCTTTTAGCATGAACTGGTGTGACCCTGGAAATTCCTGTCATCCATATAACCAGCCAATGCCTCATTGAATCTTGCTCGATACTTGGCCGTGACGACTTCACCTGGCAGCAAGTTCCACAGTCACTTTTCCCACATGGTATGTAATTAATTTCCTTAATCAGTTTTGAATTTGCCACTCTTCGGTTTCATGGACCGTGCCCTTGTTCGTGTGCGACGAGGCAGGGTGAACAGAAGCTACTGATCGCTCTTCTCTAGACCAGTCTGAATTTTATATTCTTTTATTCCCTGGGATTCATGCTTCCGCTCTCATAAATAAAGGCTCACTGAATGCTTGTGAATCCCGGGGAAGTGGGCTGTGCATTGTACTCGGGAGGATACCCATAAATATGGGTTTGTTGTAGAGCAGTGGCTCTCAACCAGGGGTACGTGTACCCCTACAGGTTCTCCGAGGTCTTCCAGGGGAAAATCAACTCGTCTAAATATTAGCCGAGTTTTACAACAAGCTGCATAAAAAGCACTAGTGAAGTCAGTACAAGCTAATATTTCACACACACAATGACTTTATACGGCTCTATATACTACACCCCAAAATGTAAGTACCATATTTATATTCCAGTTGATTTATTTTATAATTATATGATAAAAATGAGAAAGTCAGCACTTTGTCACTCAGTGTGCTGTGACACTTTTGTATTTTCATGTCTGATTCTGTAAGTTTTTATGTGAGGTGAAACTTGGGGTATGCAAGACAAATCAGACTCCTGATAGAGGCACAATTGTCTGGAAAAGGTGAGAGCCACTGGTGTAGAGGCCTGGCTCCCTGTGTTCTGGGAAACGGGGAAAGAATGTCTCTCTAGGACATGGGTATCTGTACCCAGCACGCAGAGCAGAGACACTCGCCTGGGGAAGGGGATAAGGATGGAACGGATGAAGGAGAGATTGCTGTACCTTCCTCTGGGGGTGTGTGAGTGTGAAGGAGTTTGTGAGAGTGTGTCTACCATGCACATCTCTGTGGGCATAAAAAATTTCAACCTGAACAGATAGTTTGTCAAAGTTCTACATAACCAAAAACAGGGTCTTATAATGGGAAGCAGAGGGCAACCTTAACAACAGGCGATTGTTAGCAGCCCCACCTATAATGACAGGAAGAATGGTAAGAACTTGTAATACAAATGACAGACACAGTCTAAAGGACAGAGGGTGCCTGAACTTTAGAGCCTCTTAGATCACTGAAAATGTTTGTTCTTAGCCAATAGAATTGACACAACTACAACCACACTGCACACTCTTTAACAAAGATCCATTGAAGAAACATCATCTCCTGTAGCATTTGGCTTTGCTGTAATTCTGCTGTTCCCTAGGAGGTGGTGTTGGTTCATGCCGACCTGAGCATTGCAAGCACAGCCTGTAATAGAATGCCAGTTGTTTCTATTTCTTGCTAAAATACCTTCTGGGAGCTGTTAGCTCAGTGTTCACGTTCCATGCTGAATATTTTCAGCGATGTTCTTGCTCACTGCAAATTTATGAATGAATGAAAATTCATTGTAGTGGATTTTATCCAGCTTGATCAAAGTAAGTTGCCCCAGTGTCCGGGTTACTGGGATCATTTGCTCTTTCGCAGGTCTGTTTGAGTGGGAATGTGACACAGTGGGAAGGTTACCAAGTAGTGACTCAGGTTACTTGCGTTCTAGTCCTGGCTCTGCCACTGATCTGCTGTATTACCTTGGCAAGTCACGTCACTTCCTGTACCTCGGTTTCTCCCTCTGTAGACAGGGTACCTGCCTGTTTGAGATCCAAGCTCTAAGGATATTGCTATCCCTGGCTTTGCTACTGGTGTGTTGTGGGTGAGATCAGGAACAGCACTTCAGTTCTCTGTGCCTCAGTTTCTCCTTGTGGAAAATGGGACTAGTGATACTTACCTACCTCCCAGCCCCCCATTTCCCCCCGACTCCTTCCCCCAGTCCCCCACTTTACCCCACTTTACATTTCACAGGGAGGTTGTTGTGAGGTTTAATTTACTTAATTTAATTAATGTCCCTTAAGGTCCTTGAGACCCTTGGATGGACGATGCCATAGACATGTGAAGAATCCCTCTCTCTGTGAGAACCCAAAGGGTTAGAGGCCCTGGAGGAGAGAGCCCACGGGCACTAGCCTTCCGAGTTGACAGGCTGAGGCGCGTCACCTTCAATGCAAGTAGAGATCGTCTGGGTATTTCATACTCTATTTACATTTCTGAGATGCAGCGTCAGCAGCAAGCATACGGAGACTGGGTTCTCTGCCCCCTTTCCTGGGCGTGTCGAAGCAAAGCTTATGGCTCATCTCCTTCTGCTCTTGGGGGCTACTAAGAAATAGCTCTCACTGTCCCTTAGAACATTCTGTTCATGTGACATTGGAGCTGGACAGGCAGGGCTGGAACTGCAGATCTCTTTATCTCCAGGGCAGTGGCAGCAGCCATGGCAGCTTCCCCTATACCCCACCAACATGCTTCAACCTTCTTTCTTTCCTTGCCCCCACCACCAGCAGACACCCATCTTCCATACCTCCTGCCCTGCCCCCCACTTCCCAGAACAGGCCCCCTGATGCCCTCCTTTCCCACAGCCAGGTGAGTGCGCTTCTATCATATCCCACATCCTGGTGCCCAGCCTCCCAGATATTCCCCACTACATTCCTGCCCCTTCTTCCCTCAGATCCCCCCACCTCTTTACCCTCTGCACCCCCTGGGATGTGGGGGTGGGGGCTGAGTGCTTTTGGGGAGCTATCAATGTCCCATCCCTCCGTTGGGCCCCTCTGCCCCATATCACCTCTGAGGCCCCCACAGCCCCGCCCCATGACTCCAAACCCCACCCCTGAAATCCTGCGCCAAATCCTGCAGTCCTTATTCAACTACCCCAGCTGAAGCGCGGAGTCGCTCTGAATGTGTACAGGGTAACGGAGCTCAGAACTGAGCTTGGGGGCACTTTGAATGGTGGACACCAAGGAGGGCTTCAGGATATGGCTCGGCAGTATGACGGGCCAGACTGTGCTCTCACTTACGGTGGCACAAATCAGTGGCGTTACAGCAGATGGGAGAGCCAAGGCAGCAGGCAGCACTTGCAGGGGGAGGAACAGGCTGATGGTGGGGGCTGTTTTGGTGGTTTTTTTACAGTTGCAGCGAAAGAAGGAGGAGAGAGAGAGCTAGACTTGGTAACAAGGAAAAGCAAAAGTGAAGAAAACTGCTGTGCTCCAGGTACGCCATGTGCCACGGAGCCTCCATCTTGATAACCGTCTCTAGCACCACACTTGGCTGGATCTGATTGAGCCAGTGATGCCAGCCTCTGTAAGGCACCGCTAATCATGCCAGGTGCTTGTCTGGTGTGCGCTAGGGTTTAAAATCCCCTGTAAAATCGCTCTTAAGTTCCCAAGATGCAGAGGCAACAGAGGGTGATGCTGAGAGTGTTGCTGCCTGCTAGGGAAGAGATTCCCTTCAGTGGTTTATTTTGGGGTGATGTGGCTCATGCTGCGCTCCATACGTGATGCAAATTGAGCACAGGGCTTTACTGACCCTGCTGCTGTTCTGTTTGGTGGGCAGGGATGTAAAGCCCCCTGAATCCAGCCTGATCCTGGTCTGCCCCGTCAGGAGTAAGCAAGAGTGTGTAAGTAAGATCAGGCCCTTGATTTCTGCACTGCTGCTGTGAGGGAGAGGAGGGTTTTCTTGGAATGTCCCTAGTCACCATTTGCTTCTTTCATCCGCACACTGTGGCTTTCGCTCTGCTCCTTTGTCAAGCGCTTTCCTCCTCAATAGACTGAAGGGTTTTTTTAAAAAAGTGTTTCTATTATGCTCTCCATAGCAACTGCAACAACTTGCCATGAATAAATTACCTCTGACGTGACATGGCTTATTAGAATATCGAAAATGTCATTTCTGAGTCAGATCTTTCTAGTGGGAACACGTTCAGTTCACCCTCCCCCCACACCTCCCCCTGTCCAACCCAGCCCCCACTCTCTCTTTCTAAAGAAAACTGCATTTTTAAATCTCCTCGGCAGGCTGAAGCCGCCAAGGGCTGATTAAAAGGCAGGGTAAAGTTTCCTTTCCTGGCACTTCGGGGGCTGCTGGAGCACCAGAGAACAGCTCTCTAGGTGGATAGCTTGTCAGAACAGCAGCACTAGGGCTCAGGGTTGGCATTAACCTTGAAGTCCATTGTCCTGGCATCTCCTCTTCGCACTGTTGTTTTATGTATTTTTTTCAGTTACCAGCCTCCCCTCAACATTCACTGTCTTGGCTGCTGCAAGTTGAAAGGACGTGGGATAAATTCTTCTCGCCTTTACGTTGGATTTACCCCAGCGTGGCTGAGAGCAAGCTGTGGCCCTTTGGTATCAGTTTATTTCAATTCAGATAGTTTCTGGTGGGGAAATCAACAATATTCACTTTCTTTCAAATGAATTGGTGTCTCTAACACCACAGTCGCAGCCAGGGTGTTCAGGCCGTGCCGTTCAAATGAGGCAGGGGGTGTGATGAGTTAGGGGGCAGATGGGCTTCCGGTTTGCAGCTGAACCCAAGCAAGTGCTGAAGTCTTGCAAGCTTTGACCCCAAACGCTGCACGTCTCCTGAGATCTGCTGTTCTTGCAGGACAACTGCCTCTATAACCTGCACCCAAAGCAGATCAAGGTTACAAGGCCTGGTCCCTTTAAGGGGGCATGAGTCCAGTTCACCTGTGACTAATTAGCCACCTCCCAATGAGACTTGGTAGAAGGCAGGCTATATATAAACCCCCAGGCAATAGGGAGGTAGGTAAGGCAGGAGGGGGAGCGAGCGAGCTGTCTGAACCCCCGCGGGAGCGGGAGCAGGAGCAGAGGAAGAGCTGTAGAGAGTTGGTGGGACAGGACTGTCTGGAGCTGGGGGACCCTACTGAGCAGAAGGCTCATGCGGTGGTCCCCGAGCAAAGGGGAAGATCCAGCTCAGCCAGAGGCGGGCTGATTCCCAAGACAAGAGGGTGTCTCTGGAGGAGCTCCCAGGGGAATGGGACTCACAGCCCTGAGGTGAGAGTTGTGGTGGAAGAGTTGTAAGGAGCTTGGAGAATGACCAGCAGGGTGGGGGCCCTGGAATGGGGGCAGGGCACAGGGGTTGCTTTCTCTCAGGGTGGTGACCTGCAGAGGGGGTGTCCTATGAAAGGGGAAGCAGAACTGGAGAACTGCTGCCTTTTTAACTGTGGGGCTGTTGACCTGTTCCACTCTGAGGTACCTGTGAATGGAGGCACTTGTGTTAACCTGGAAACAGGGCTTTTATTAAACTCTGGGAGGGACATTGTTCCTTTCCCGGGCCAGTGAGATAACTGCTGGTCTGGATGCCTCAGGGGACTGATGGGGACACTGAGGCAAGATGCATCTATTGCTCTGTGTATGGCCAATTGAAGGAGCTTTGGTGGGTGAGCCCTATGACAGGGCCTCTGTTGCTTGGGATCTGACCCAGCCTCCAAGGCACAGGGGCAGCTTTGGATCAGGGGGGTTCACATCTGAAACAATCCCCATGTGGGTTTTCACTGTGGGTCCATCCTCATTTTGATTCAAGATGAGCTTAGGAAGCTGGGTGTGGGTTTTGCAGAGCCTCCTCAGAACCAAACCCAGCCCAAAGCCACTGTCTCCAAATTGCTGAATTTCTGGGAAGTCTGAGATAAAGGTTCTGGTCTGGGGCCATTTGAACATTTCTTTTTGACTGAAGAGCTTGTGTGCAAAGCCTTGAGTAGGCCGAGTTCTCTATTGTCATGCACAGGCTGAAAAGGATCTTTCCCACCCTGTGACCATTCATGGAAATCTAGAACTCCTTGGAGCTCCACTGCTTGGTGATTGCAAGGGAATGATGGGCCAGCTGCAGGAGGTCCGGAGCTTAGGACTGGTTTGGAAAAGCACCTAAAGCCAAATCCTCAGAAGGAGTCTGTTGACATAGGTCCATTGACTTCAGTGGAGCTATGCCAATTTGCATCAGCTTAGAATCTGACCCCTAGACTTTTGGGTGCTTCTCCAAACCTCCTCCAAACTATCCACTCCCCTTGGGCCTGTAAAATTCAGTTGGGCTCAGATGACACTATGCTCCCTCTTGGCATTTCTGGTACGTCCTGCTGCTGGGCCAGGCAAGTAAATACCACAGAATTAGCCTCTTCAGCTCTTGGCCTGAACCAGGCCATGCACAGTCAGCTGTGGAACTGGAACATAATGGCCCCACAAACCAGTAATAGAACTGGGAATGGAACCCAGCTCTCCTGGTCCTTGGCCTGTGTGCGAGCCACTAGGCCACACTGCACCTGCCTCTCTGGTGCAGGACAATTAAATAACAGTTAAAGGGATGTCTTCCTGCCTCTGATGGTGAGTTTGGTTTTCTCCAGACCAGTTCCCCACACCCCAGTCTCCTGCTTCAGCCTGGAGACGAGCCTGAAACAAACCCCCAAGTTTGAGCAGCCTCAGCTCAAACTTTGGGTCAGGATCTGGATACGAATGTCCTGGCAAACCCCTGTATCTGTGATGGGCCAACCCAGAACGCTGAATCTAACCCCCAAAACTTTGATGGGGAGCCACTGGGGATGGGGTGGAGGAAGAGGAGCAGGGAGATGGAGCTGAGTGACTTGCCTGCCATCCCTTGCCTGGGAATCTTCAGGCTGAATATTTTTGTTCTCAGGAGTTTTAAGGGTTAAAGGAAAATTCTGCAGCACTCCAGTGACTCAGTGTTGTACATGTCAGGGGGAGCACAGTGAGCGCATCAGCGCTTGGGGAGGGAGACGTTGTACAGATTAGTGGTGACGCAGGACCGGCCTCGCTCTCCAGCTCTGCAAGCTTGTATTGCTTTCATTTCACTTTGCCACTGAAGCACAATAGCGCAGACACTCCATACAGCAATGGAAAGGGTTCGTCTGTCACTGCAGTTAATCCACCTCTCTGAGCGGCGGTAGCTAGGCTGAGGGAAGAATTCTTCCATCGACCTAGCAGTGTCTACAGCAGAGCTTAGGTTGGCTTAACTACGTTGCTCAGGGCTTAAAATTTTTCACAGCCCTGAGCAGAAAAGGTAGAGAGACCTAGCTTTGGAGTGTAGACCAGCCCCAAATATCGTTCTGAAGGTAACGCTTTTATCCAGCTTCAGGGAGAAATTCTGTGGTTGTTGGGTGATTGTGGTGGTCCCTTCTGGCTTTGTTCATCCCCCTTCCTTCATGGGCTGGGGGAGAAAGGGGTCACCTGCATTACCCTCAGCATGCTCCTAACACCGGCCTCTTTGCATTAAGCTAATGATGACTTATCAAATCTCATGCTTCAGGACTTCAGCTACAGGGGTCAGGAAGGACGCACCACAACAGTGCACAATTGGTCAGCTATATTCTGGGCACAAGGGGGTGTTTCACCTTCCTCTGATGCATCAGAGACTGGCCATGGATGGAGACAGGCTGTCAGATGGGATGGAATAGTGTTCTGAGGTGATACAGGGAATCCTTTCTAGATGCCCGGCTGGTGGGTCTTGCTCACATGCTCAGGGTCACACGGATCACCAGATTTAGAGTTAGGAAGGAATTTCCCCACAGGTCAGATTGGCAGGGACCTTGGGTTTTCCCCCTCTTCCTCTGTAGCGTTGGGCATGGGTTGCTTGCTGGCGTCAGCTGGGCATGGCTCACCTGATCAATTCCATGCCTTTACAGGGGCACACAGGACACCTCACACTTTCTGCAAGTGGCACACGACAGTGTAGCTTCCTGAAGACTGAAATGTTCAGGTCTAACTAAAGGCTTTGGGCATAATACAGAGGTCTCTAGGTGAAATGCCCAGTAGTTAGAGGAGGTTAGAACAAATAAGCTGACGGCCTTAAACTCTATGAAAAGTGCTGGGCTTCCCGGTGAACCTGATTCACAAGTGTTCACTAAACAGTGCATTCCCTTCATGGCTGAACTGCCCTTTACAGCCTTCCCTTCCACCCCAAACAAAACAAATTGTGTTTCTTGATTAAATAACTTCCAGGACCTGCTTTCTATGAATATTCATACAAACAAAACCGTGCTCACACAAGCACTCACCAAGAAGGAAAGAAGAGGGGCTGCAAACACCCTCAGAGAGGCTCTGTGGCTTTTATTTGAGTGAACACCCATTAATATAGTTTAACACCCCCCCCAAACCACCACCACTACCCCATGGGAGGTAGTGAGGCCCAGCGGACAGCACACTGGACTTGGACCCAGGAGACTGGGGTCTTCTTTCTGGCTCTGCCACTGGCCTGTTAAGTGACCTTGGACAAGTCATTTTCTCTTCTCTGCACCTCAGTTTCCCCATCTGTTAAATGGAGATAATACTGACCTCCTTCATAAACGACTCTGAGATGTACAGATGAAAAGCAGTAGGTTTTTGGAATCTGATACTAATTTATAGTTTGAATATTTTTCAATAGTTTGAAGTATCAGAGGGGTAGCCGTGTTAGTCTGGATCTGTAAAAAGTGATGAGTCCTGTGGCACCTTATAGACTAACAGACATATTGGAGCATGAGCTTTCGTGGGTGACTACGTGCATATAACAAAGTGGGTATTCACCCACAAAAGCTCATGCTCCAATACATCTGTTAGTCTATAAGGTGCCGCAGGACTCTTTGTTGCTTTTTTCAATAGTTGGTAACCATTTCTCTAATGTTTATTAATTCATTAGTTAATTAGACTCAGACTTTAGATCATCATGATGGTCTCTTCTCACCTTAGTCTGACTTCCTGCATATTGCAGGCCACAGAACGTCACCCACTCACTCTTGTAATAGACTCCGAACTCTGCCTGAGTTACTGAAGTCCTCAAATCCTGATTTAAAGACTCCGCCATTTACACTAGTTTAAAGCTGCAAGTGACCCATGCCCCATGCTGCAGAGGAAGGCCCTGAGTGAGGTCATCCACGGTGGGGTTTAACATGCTTTAACTTATGAACAGTAACTTCACATCTTTAGCTGATTCACCCTAACTTTCCTGAGCAACCTTGCGTAGACATGGACTCAGACTCAGTTCCGTTTAATGCTGAAGCAGCCGAGTCTAAGTCCTTAGTGATGAGAGAAAAGTTGCCGTCTGGGTGCGGAGTTTGGGCTGTCACTCTAGCAGACGTCAGAACTGTTACTACATTAGCAAAATTATAGGCATGTATAAAATGGCTGTTTGCATCTCCGATGGCTTCCCATCCAACTTGCCACTGGGATAATGCCCTAAATGTTTTTGGGAGTTTCCACTGGAGGCTTGGTCTACACTTATAGCTATGCTAGTATAGGTTTTGTCAGTCGGGGGTGTGAAAAAGCCAGCCCCCCAGCTGACAGAGCTATGCTGACAAACCCCCATGGCAGACGCAGCTATGACAGAGAAGTGCTTCCTTTGGCATAGCTAATGTCAGTCAGAGAAGTGGTGTTCCTACACCGGCAGAAACACTCCTGGCAGCATAGGCTGTATCTACTGTAGGGGGCGATGCTGCCATAGCTGTGCCAACAGTCTACGCTCCAGAGCCTGTCGTTGTCTACACTGGCACGTCTGTCGCTAAAACGTTTGTCACTCATGGGTGTGAAAAAACCACACCCCAAACGACAAAAGATTTAGCAGCAAAAGGCAGCGGTGTGGACAGCACTTTGTTGGTGGGAACCACGCTCCCGGTGAGGAAGCTACTGCACCTCGTTGGAGGTGGTTTTATTTTGTCGCCGGAAGAGCTCTCTCCTAGCAAGAAAGAGGGACCACACAGCGTACCTTACAACGATGCCGTTGCAGCGGCACGGCTGCGCCGTTGTGAAGTGCACAGTGTAGACATAGCCTGAGAGTATTGCAAAGTGGTTTACAGACATTCCTGAATTAGACTTTGTCTACACTAGGAAGTTGTACGGCTTTCCCTGTGCTGGTACCATTTCTAGCCTCGCTGCCCCCTCCAAATGAAGGCAACAGATTCTAGACTTAACAGATCTATTGGAGAGAGGCTTTTAATCCTCCATAAGTCAGGGGATAAGGATCTGAATGCATTGAAGGAGCAGATCTGCTTCACCAGAAGGTGCCAATTTATGTATTGGGGGGTAGCCGTGTTAGTCTGTATCCACAAAAACAATTAGGAGTCCGGTGGCACCTTAAAGACTAACAGATTTATTTGGGCAGAAGCTTTCGTGGGTAAAAAACCATCTGAAGAAGTGGGGGTTTTACCCACGAAAGCTTCTGCCCAAACAAATCTGTTAGTCTTTAAGGTGCCACCGACTCCTTGTTCCAATTTATGTTGTAACTGTTAGACCAGAATCCCACTTTAATGACCACAAATGGTCAGGACCTTGGCTTTACATCTCTTTCCCATGGCCCCTCCAGCAACACAGGGCCCGTATCACCACCGCGCTAGGCCATGGAGGCAGTACAGTCTCAGAGGAAAGCATGAGACCAACTGACTCTCCTAAGGGCTAGAACTCATTTTTATCAGTTTATATAAACAACGATGTTCACAATGAGCAGGGAGCCTGCAGGAATGGAGGAGGGAGAGCTGAGATCCACGAGTGAAAAGAGCTCTGGAAGTGCTCAGTATTCTGGTGATTGTGAAGTTCCCATTTCGGGTACTAGCCAGACCCAGGAAGTGCCAGGGCGTTAGAGATTGTTAATATTTTTCAAACAACCCCAACGCCCCAACCCATTCACTTTCCTGAACCTCTGAGATTTGGAGCTTTGCTTTGGTTGTGTGATTGTAACTCACAAGTTCCCCCATTCCTAGCAGTAGCTGCTGGGTTAACTTGTGTGAAAATGTCACTGCACTGGTCAGCACAGGAGTGAAAGCAAATCTGAATGGTTACTACAATGGAAATTGTCATAACAATAGGAAGAGCTTTGATCGGCTCTGACAAGACAGCACAGAAGGTAATCCAGGCCCAGCCGAGCCTGCAGAAACAGCCTGGGGAACCCAGACTGCACAGGTGATACAGGCCAGGGGATCTTCCATCAACCCTGTTTTAATTTTCAATTTGACAGCTCATTCTCCCACCCGGCTTTCATCTCTTGTGAATTTCCTGCCATTAATGCCAGCCGCTGTCCTCCACGGCCTGTCTCTTTCTCGCATCCCCCTCCAGCAGCACCACAGGAATCTCTTTCTTGTTATAATTGGGGTGAGCAGCCAGTTCAAGAGCATTTCATTTTTAAAGTACAAAGAAGACCCTTGCCCCTGCCTCCTTGCTCCATTCAGAAGGATCACAAATTGGAGCCGTGCCGGAGATAATGGAGTGTCTGATAGGAAACTCACGAGCGCTAGGCAGTGCTCCCACAACAGCAGGCACCTCTGCACCACATCCCCAGCACTGCATGTCTCCTTCAGGAGGAATTTGCTGAAGGGACACTGGTTCAATGCAGCACTAGCACAAGCAGGGACAGAGTAGGTTGACTGTTAGTTTCTTTTGGAGCTGACTGCAGAGGATCAAGGATCTGCATTACAATGGGTCAGTTATTCGGGCAGCAGCAGCTGCTGTGCCTGGTAATGAGCAAGGCAGGGAACCAGTATGGTTTTTTTGTGAATTCCCTAGTGGGTCTGAGCCTGCTGCCCTCAAAGACAATGGCAATGCTCCCACTTGACAAGCATGGGAGCAGGGGTGGGCCATGGTGGCTGATATTGTCAGCTAAGTTCAGAGGTGAAAGTAAGCTGGTATGGTACAGTACAGCATACCAGCAAGAGCCAGTACGCTGTGCTGGACCAGACCGGTGTCCCCAGGCTGGTGATTTAAAGAGCCTGGGGTTCCCAGCAGCGGCCGGAGCCCCAGACCCTTTAAATTGACACCAGAGCCCCGCTGCCAGAGCCCCTGGGTGGCGGAGGCAGCTCAGGTGGCAATTTAAAGGGCCCTTTAAATCACTGCTGGAGCCCCTAGCTGCCACCGCTACCCCGGGGGCTCTGGTAGCAGGGCTCGGGCAGCGATTTAAAGGGCCTGGGGCTCTGACCGCTGCGGGGAGCCCCGAGCCCTTTAAATTGCCACTGGAGTAGCGGCGGCAGCCCAGGGCTCTAGCGGTGATTTAAAGGGCCAGGGGCTCCCAGCCACCACTACTGCAGCGGAGCCCAGGGCCCTTTAAATCACCAGAGCCTCCCCTGGGAACTCCCGGCTGTCGCCTCTACCCCAAGGCTCAGGGCTCTGGTGGAGAGTTAAAGGGCCCGGGGCTCCGCTGCAGTAGCGGTGAAGGGAGCCACGGGCCCTTTAAATCACCCTCTAGCCCCGGGGCTTCCAGCCGTCTTTGCAGCTGCCACTGCAGCTTGATTTAAAGGACCTGCCTCTTCCGGTTGAGGCCCTGCCCCCTGCTCAGGACTCCGGTGTACCGGTAAGTCCTCTAAGTTACTTTCACCCCTGGCTAAGTTCAGCCAAGATGCTGCAGGGAGATTTGTCAGTTGCACCTGTAACTGACCCCATTTTAGGGAGTGGACATGAGATGTGCAGAGGAGCTCAGTGCCCACAAATGGAGCCACAGTTTCAGCTTGCTGTGTGCGTGTTGGGGGCTGAGCACTCTGGGAAACCCAGCTCTTACGTGAGGTGCTTAGAGGGAGCCCACTGGCCCCCTCAGGGGGAGCTGCTCTCTGCACCATGAGCTTGGAGGCCGGTGCTGCGGGCACCCCCAGCCCAGGCTCTAAGGGCTCTGGCCCTCGGTGGGCCCCATTAGCACTCACACACTCTGGGTAACACTCGGTTGCTTCACCAGGGCTGCCAGCAACAAAGGATCAAAGACCCTCAGCACAGCAGCTTCACTGGTTACAGCAAAAGGTACCCGCCCAGCCCCTGGGGAGCCCAGCAGGGAGTACGGGGGGGTCACTGTGTCTCTGCATTGTCCTCCTGCCAGCAGCCACTGCCCTGGCTCCTTCCACTGCAGCTACTGCAGCCCCGCCAGCAGCAGGGTGTGTCTGCTCAGCTTCCAGCCAAGCCCCTGCTGCTATTGCCATGTGCTGGGCGCCATGGAGCCCTCCACTGGTTGGGTGTGGAGCCGGGTAACGCAACCCCCGCTGCTGGCTAGATCCATCCCTCTGGCTCATTTGGGGAGGGGGACGGGACCCAGGAATGCTCCAGCAGGTTCATTACAGGCCTTGCTGGGCCGGGCAGGAGCCTTGTTCCAAGGGGCACCCACCCACATGGAGGGATTGCGCTACCCTCCCCCACTCTCTCAGGATCTCTGTTGAAGGTGGGAGCATCACTTCACAAGCAGGGCCCATAGCCGCCCCAGTGGCCAAGGGTGCTCAGACAGCTGGCAGAGAAGCTCTTTTGCTCCAGCCAGAGCTTTCAATGAGGGGCTGAGAAAGCTCCCAATCCACATCTCGAAGGCCTCCAAGGAGTTCTCTGACAAAGGGGGAAGGGCAAAATTTGCTGCTTCTCCTCCCTCGGTAATGCCAATGCCCGGGTGAGTCATCAGCAGGGATTGAACCTGGCACCTCTGCACCTCTAATGCCTGCACTAACTGATGTGGTTCCATTAGCCATGACTGTAGCAGGCTTATTAACATCTGTGTGGCCCAACCAACACTAGACCAGGACAGAGCCCCCCCCCCAGTGGGTGGAGCATGTACTTCCAAACCAGGTAACAGAATCTCTCTTCATGGGGTGGGGAGACAAGCCAACTCCCCCCCCCTTCCCAGTGCATGCTGGGAATGTGTGATGCATCATTTGAGTGGAAACTAGCTGTGACCCAGTAGAAATTCTCAAACACCCTCGCTAGGCCTAAGGCCAGGGCTCTGAACTGGGCCTGTGCCTGTAAACCCTGAATTGTGTGAGCAGTCAGAGGGAATCCTCACAGGTGTGCAGCTTTGCAGGATCCCTACCCTGACAGGGATAGTAGCTGTAACCCAGTGGGCTAGGAATTGAGCTATAAATGTACCCAGTACATTCCAGAGCTGCCTTTCCAACCCCCTGCAGCCCAGGCACTCTGACCACTTAGTGTCACCTGCTCTAATGGAGCCATACAGCTCCAGACTGATACACTGAGTTCAGAATTGCTCCAGAGGTGATCCTGGCAATAACAGGTCGGTAAGCTGACTTCAGTACCAGGCAAACTGGTTGAAACTATAGTAAAGAATAAAATTGTCAAATACATAGATGGACATAATTTGTTGGGGAAGAGTCAACACGGTTTTTGTAAAGGGAAATCATACCTCACCAATCTACTAGAATTCTTTGAGGGGGTCAACAAGCATTTGGACAAGGGGGATCCAGTGGATATAGTGTACTTAGATTTTCAGAAAGCCTTTGACAAGGTCCCTCTCCAAAGGCTCTTAAGCAAAGTAAGCTGTCATGGAATAAGAAAGAAGGTCCTCTCATGGATTGGTAACTGGTTAAAAGATAGGAAACAAAGGGTAGGAATAAATGGTCAGTTTTCAGAATGGAGAGAGGTAAATAGTGGTGTCCCCCAGGGGTCTGTACTGAGACCAATCCTAGTCAACGTATTCATAAATGATCTGGGAAAGGGGGTAAACAGGGAGATGGCAAAATTTGCAGGTGATACAAAATTATTCAAGACAGTTAAGTCCCAGGTGCGTTTAACTCCAGATTGAATCTACGGGGTTACATCTGCTCCATCAGAGCTGGATCTGGTTCAGCATATGTGTGGCTGGCATCTCTATCATCTGTCACAAGGCCATAGGAGTTAGAGAGGTACAAGTCCTACGGGACTGCATGTACTCCATCTCCCTGGCTGAGCACCACTGGCCCCACTGAATAGTTGCTATGGGCTTGGTTCTCAGTAGGGGTAGTTCAGTGTAGCTCCATTGACTCCACACACCAGCTGAGGGTCTGTCACTATTATTATTATTAATGTATTAATTGTTTGTACTGTGGTAGCTCTTAGGAGTCCCATTCATGTGCCAGGCCCCAGTGTGCTAGGGGCTGTACGAACACAGAACACAAGGCAAGACCCTGCCCCAAAGAGTTTAAATTTCAAGAATAAAATCAAAGACAACAGAGGGCTATGGACAGAGAGATGGGGAGCACAAGGAAATAATGAGATAATACTGCCTAGTATGATATCCAGTGGTGTCAGCACGCCAGCAGCCAGAATTGTGTAGGTATTATCTACAGCGGACTATGGAAGGACAATTGTCATGGCAAAATCCGCCTCCTCCATGAGTCTGTGTTGTGGCATCTCTGAACGTCAGCCCTGCCTCTTTGTGTTGCTGCTGCATGTTTTCTCGTTATCTAGGTGCAAAGGGGAACAACAGGCTCCATGGTCACACTAATAACTTCATTCAACCACACACTTGCAATAAGTTACCGGCTTGCTGCAAAAAATGAAATATAATTGTGAGCAATCAGCTGTCTGACATACACAAACCTGCAGGGTAAGCCAGAATGCCCAGTGTCAGACCAGGCATGAGTCTGTGGCGCTGCACCAAATGGGGCCCTGGTTGGCTGAAGTTGAACAAACTGCTTAATACTGAGAGTTAACAGAGGAGGAGATGGAGATATGTAACTGTGGCTTTTGCCTGATGAAAAGCATGTCACAGTTCAGGGCAATGGCACCTCAGTGATTCAGCAAGTGCTTCCAGTTCCCCAGCCCTTGCCTTTCTGGGTGGAGATCTGCCTCTCTTTTCTTTCTGACTAGGGTATTTCCAGGCTGAACTGTTCCCTGCCTTCACTGTGTTATTCTCAGCAAAGACAATCTGCCTAAATAGACCTGCCCGCTTTCGCTTCCGAGACTGATACCAGAGAGATTGCTACAGCTATAAATTAGCACACCGCTCTTTCTAAGCAAGCCTGCTTTATTCTTACGGTGACAAGCATTGCAGAGGAAACCTGTTAGAAACAGTAAAAGAACCTACACACGTGCTAACAAGCTAAGGACTGGGGCCCTCTGTGGACTAGGGTCCAGTCCATTGGCTGGATTAGGAAGAAGGCCCCAAATCAGCTTAAACTCAGGCTATTTATCCAAAAGACGTCTCACTGTCTGTTGGTCTTTGCTGGAGAATCCAGTCTGAACTAGTATATGGATATCTCTCTGGGGAAAGAGGTAGCTTAAGAGGCTGATAATGGAGGAAGTTCATCAGCATCCCCCTTTACCTACTAGAGAACTATGCCACCTATACATGTTCCCCAAAGGTATTACCCCTAATTCAGTAAGGTTTAACTTAATTCAGTAATGTTTATCTTAATTCCATAAGGTTTGTTCAAGATATTACAGGCTCTTGTCAGCCTGTTGCAAAGCATGATGCTGATCTTGAAACCAGAAGTCTGATAGCTTTGTTCCGATTGTTATGTTTCCCGGAATACAACCAGAGACGTTAGTTAGAAATGTAAAATATTCTTGCTGGAAGGTTGCAACATAACTTCATTTCATAGAATTCAGAATTACAAAATGCACAAAACAGACAAAGCAGGCTGCTCCCTGAGGCAATGAGGCACAACCCACCCAGCGGCGGCTCCAGGCACCAACACTCCAAGCGCATGCCTGGGGTGGCAAGCCACTGGGGTGCCCTGCCAGTCCCTCAGAGGGCGGCAGTCAGGCAGCCTTCAGCGGCTTGCCTGCGGGAGGTCCACCGGTCTCGTGGATTTGGCGGCAATTCAGCGGCGGGTACACCAAAGCCGTGGGACTGGCGGACCTCCCGCAGGCAAGCCGCTGGGGGCGCCCTGCCTGCCATGCTTGGGGCGGCACAAAAGCTAGAGCTGTCCCTGAACCCACCTCACCTTACTCTAGTCTAGGCTATCTGTCTGCAGACTGACTTTGATTGCATGTTTTCTTCCAGAATGCCATGCCTGCAAGCAGGACCAGGAAAACCACTGAGAATTTAAAGTGATAAATCACATTTTTAACACAATTTTCAATATACCACATCTATAAACAGGAAGATAAACAGAGTCTGATGAAGGGAAGAGCTGAAACTTCCCTATGAAGACATTGGAGAATATTCATTGACTACAGATAGATTTCCATTTTTAAATCCTTTTTTATTGAACATGTCTTTGTAACAAATAAGTGATAGAGGACGTAATGTACAGTTTGTTCATGCCCAAGCTCAGAGTGGTACATGGAATAAAAGGATAAGCTAAAACAGAAGAGACCAAAAGCAAAGTACACTCGGCACCCAGAGATTCTGACGGCAGAAATAATCCTTGGAGTATATTAGAATCATAGGCGGCAGGTTTGTATAATTTTTGGTGGGGCCCAAAATGGTGGTGCCCCCCACTCCCGCCAGGGGCGGCTCTAGAAATTCCACCGCCCCAAGCAGGGCGGCACGCTGCGCCGCTTGCGCCACCCTTTCCCGGTCCCACGGCCGGGGCAGAAGTGCCCGCGGACGGTCCCGTGGTCCCGCGGCTCCGGTGGAGCATCCGCAGGCATGCCTGCAGGAGCTCTGTCCGAGCCGCGGGACCAGCGCACCCGCCGCAGTCATGCCTGCGGCAGGTCCGCTCCTCCCGGGGCTCCTGTGGACCTCCCGCTGGCATGACTGTGGAAGGTCTGCCGGAGCCAGATGCTGCCCTGCCAGGACAATGCCGCCCCACGCGCCTGCTTGGCACGCTGGGGTCTGGAGCCGGCCCTGGCTCCCGCCCTGTAAGCCGATATAAAATGAAGCTACAATGCATCAGTGCCACAAGATTACAAAGGTCAATTAAAAGTGGAAAGTCAGAAGCAGCACTTGCCTACTTCAATATACAGTATTATATTTTGTTGCACCTGTTGTGATGAAGTGGGAATGTCCTTAATATTTTCTCTGAATACTGTATGGGTGCCTCAGTTTCCCCTGCAAGATGCCAACTGAAGGTGTTGGGGACAAAGATCAGGTGGCCTCCTTGTCCGGAAGAGACACAGAGGCCAGAGGAAGGAGTGTCAGTTTGGAGCTGGCTGGGGAAATGGGGAGAGACCCAGAATTTGGTTCTGGGCTCCCCACCCCCCAAGATGGACCTGACAGAGGGGTTCTGTTTTCTGTACCTACAAGCTCTGTTTAAACTGTGTTCCCGTCATCTAATAAACCTTCTGTTTTACTGTCTGGCTGAGAGTCACATCTGACTGCGGAGTTGGGGTGCAGGGACCTCTGGTTGCCCCAGGACCAGCCTGGGCAGACTCGCTGTGGAAAGTGCATGATGTGGAAGGGCATGCTGAATGCTCCGAGGTCAGACCCAGGAAGGTGTAAGCTTCTTGCCCTGGAGACAGTCTGCTCAGAGAGGAGGCTCCCCCAGAGTCCTGACTGGCTTTGTATGGAGTTGTTCCAAAGCATCCCAGCATCCCCTTCCACATCGTGCACTTCCCAGAAGTCCGCACAGGCACTGACACTCCCTCCTCCGGCCTTTGTCTCTTTTCCAGGCATTAGGAGGCCACCCGATCTCTCTGTTCTCCAACACCTTCAGTTGGCACCTTGCAGGGGAAACTGATTTGGGAGAAATGAAGTAAAAGCTGCCCAAACCGAGCTTGAGCACACCTGAATTTTGAGGTGTTCAAATCTGGAAGGCAGGTGCTAGGGGTGGGAGAGGGCTGTGGGCTCCATGGGGGAGCATGGCAGCAACTGTCTGGAGCTGCACGGAGCCAGATACGCTGGTCTGAGTGGCACAGTAAGCGGTTTGGGGGTTGGAGAAGGGGTAGGGAGTTCCGGGGGGCAGTCAAGGGACAAGGAGCAGGGGGGGTTGGATGGGGCAGAGGTTCGGAGGGGCAGTCAGGGGACAGGCAGCAATTGGATAGGCATGGGAGTCCAGGAGGTTTATCAGGGGACAGGTAGAGGGGTTCTGGGGGGCTGTTGGGTGGGGTCTCAGGAGGGGGCAATTGAGGACAAGGAGAAGGGAGGCTTAGATAGGGGCTGGGGTCCCAAGGGGCAGTTAGGGGCAGGGGTCTCAGGAGGGGGTAATCGGGGGACAAGGACCAGTGGTGCTGAGATCGGGGGTGGGGGTCGTGGGGGGCCGCTGGGGCAAGGGTCTGGGGAGGGGGCAATCAGCGGCCAGGGGCTGGGATTCAAAGGGCTCTGGGCTGCTGGCAGCTGCGGGGAACCCTGAGCCCTTTAAATCCCAGCCGCCTGCCCGGCTGGGATTCAAAGGGCTCTGGGCTCCCTGCCCCTGGGGCAGCCCAGAGCCCTCTGACTCCCGGCCGCGGCTGGGATTTAAAGGGCTCTGGGCTCCCCGCGCTTGCAGGCAGCCCAGAACCCTCTGATTCCCGGCCGCGGCTGGGATTTAAAGGGCTCTGGGCTCCCCGCGGTTCCGGGCAGCCCAGAGCCCTCTGATTCCCGGCCGCGGCTGGGATTTAAAAGGCTCTGGGCTCCCCGCTGCTGCCGGCAACCAAGAGCCCTCTGACTCCCGGCCGCGGCTGGGATTTAAAGGGCTCTGGGCTCCCCGCGCTTGCAGGCAGCCCAGAGCCCTCTGATTCCCGGCCGCGGCTGGGATTTAAAGGGCTCTGGGCTCCCCGCAGTTCCGGGCAGCCCAGAGCCCTCTGATTCCCGGCCGCGGCTGGGATTTAAAGGGCTCTGGGCTCCCCGCAGTTCCGGGCAGCCCAGAGCCCTCTGATTCCCGGCCGGGGCTGGGATTTAAAGGGCTCTGGGCTCCCCGCAGTTCCAGGCAACCCAGAGCCCTCTGACTCCCGGCCGCGGCTGGGATTTAAAGGGCTCTGGGCTCCCCGCGGTTCCGGGCAGCCCAGAGCCCTCTGATTTCCGGCTGTGGCTGGGATTTAAAAGGCTCTGGGCTCCCCGCTGCTGCCGGCAACCCAGAGCCCTCTGACTCCCCGCCGCGGCTGGGATTTAAAGGGCTCTGGGGTCCCCGCACTTGCAGGCAGCCCAGAGCCCTCTGATTCCCGGCCGCGGCTGGGATTTAAAAGGCTCTGGGCTCCCCGCACTTGCAGGCAGCCCAGAGCCCTCTGATTCCCGGCCGCGGCTGGGATTTAAAAGGCTCTGGGCTCCCCGCGCTTGCAGGCAGCCCAGAGCCCTCTGATTCCCGGCCGCGGCTGGGATTTAAAGGGCTCTGGGCTCCCCGCGGTTCCGGGCAGCCCAGAGCCCTCTGACTCCCGGCCGTGGCTGGGATTTAAAAGGCTCTGGGCTCCCCGTGCTTGCAGGCAGCCCAGAGCCCTCTGATTCCCGGCGGCGGCTGGGATTTAAAAGGCTCTGGGCTCCCCGCGGCTGCAGGCAGCCCAGAGCCCTCTGACTCCCTGCCGCGGCTGGGATTTAAATGGGGCGAAACCTAGCTCCAACTATTGGTGGAGCAGAGCCCCTGACTGTAAATATTCCTGGGGCTAAAGCCCCAGGAGCCCATATAAGTCGGCGCCCATGATTAGAATTTATATACACGTCTTCACTTAGACAGACAATAGATTCAGCTCTGCTTAGAGAAACATGAAGATGGCTGAAGTAGCTTATTGAGGGTGAATCTGAATCAAAACTTTGGATTGTCAAACAATGTCAAACTTTAAAAGCTAAACTGGATCTGGCTCTGAATTCTAAGACTGCCCTTCATACAGGATATTTGTAAGAAACAATCAAGCTCTTTTATGGAACCAGATAGCTGAAACAATAGGAGCCTCCTCCTAAAACACAGGCACATGGCAAGACTTGAATAAAAGCTGGACCATGTGGCCCAAAGGATTTCCCTGGAGAGTGGCATAGCAAACACTGGGGCTGGGACATTGGTTGGTGGAGCTGTGTGTGTCAGTGTATGAGCGAGAAGCAGCAGAAGGATACAGAGAAGGAGCAGAGAAGCCCCAGACACAGCAAGGCAAGTACTGCAGTGTGACCCTGGGAAAAAAATTAAGAGAGAGATTTTGGATAAAGTGCTGGCTGAGAAGAGGCTTAGAACTGTAAGTAAAGAAAGTAAAGTGTACATGGCTATATAGCCTACTTCTTATTCCACTTTAAGTGCTTTTAGTGCTTCTTATTTCCACTTAAAGTGGAAATAAGAAGTAGGCTATATAGCCATGTACACTTTACTGAAAACATCAATATTTTGGCCTTGTTCTGGCAAAAGCTTTCTTTAATTGTAAGTAAAGAAACAATCTCCTGTTGTTTGATTCCTACCATGTCCAGGGAAACTAGACTTTGTACATTATTTCTTTTTAAATTAACAGGATTGCCTCAAAGAAATGCCTGACTCCATCATCAATTTCTCCTATCCACATTCCCTGAAAATTGGCTAACCGCTCAGGTCAAAAAGGAATAATGATAGCGATAGAATCTAATGCCATTGCTTTGTTGTTAACAGAGCTGATTGACTAGTACAAAAAATGATTCATGGATGTTTTCAGGAATAAGAGCACTCGAGTTTATTGATTGCCCCGGTAGGGTCTTTATTCAAGAACCTACAGACAGCCATGGAGGGGTATATGACAAAATTCACAAGTCTTCAATGTTTCATGAATTCTGGCATAAACGTTTCTTCATCAAAAACTTTGTCGATGAAAGCTTGTTATTTGCTATTCCTTAAATGTTTCATTCATCCATTAAGGGAGCAGAAACATGTGTCATAGGTGACCAATTGGAATAATGAATAGTCACTGAAGGTCACTCAGTGAAGACTTAACAGGCAACCCAGAGTCATGGGCAGTGCGTGATTCCTGGATCTGGGGAGGCTAGAAGCGAGTTCTGGAAGCTCCTCTACCTACCACCTCCTCCTCTCCATCCTCTCCTCTGAGGTCCCCCTATCTACTGCTCACTCCTCGGGGAGGGGGTGGAAAGGAGTGAGTGTTGGGCGGGGGATTCTTGGAGGAAGAGGCGGAGCAGGGATGGGAAGAGGAGCAGCACAAGTGGGGCCATGGGGGGAAGAGGACGAGTGGGAGCAAGGCCTTGGGGTGGAGCGTGGGCAGGACCATGGCCCAGGTGCCCTTTCCTGGTTTCCCAGGTGTGCTGCATCCTGCTTGGGGAGGCTTAGCCTCCCCAGCCTCTTATACTCATAGACTTTAAGGTCAGAAGGGACCATTATGATCATCTAGTCTGACCTCCCGCACAAAGCAGGCCACAGAATCTCACCCACCCACTCCTGTAAGAAACCCCTAACCTATGTCTGAGTTACTGAAGTCCTCAAATCGTGGCTTGAAGACCTCAAGCTGCAGAGAATCCTCCAGCAAGTGACCCGTGCCCCATGCTGCAGACATAGGCGGCAGGTTCGTATAATTTTTGGTGGGGCCCAAAATGGTGGTCCCCCCCCCCCGCTCTCACCCTGTAAGCTGATATAAAATGAAGCTACAATGCGTCAGCATCACAAGATTACAAGGGTCAATTAAAAGTGGAAAGTCAGAAACAGCATTTGCCTGCTTTAATATACAGTATTAAATTTTGTTGCACCTGTTGTGACAAAGTGGGAATGTTCTTAATGTTTTCTCTGAATACTGTGTGGGTGCCTCAGTTTCCCCTGCAAAGTGCCAACTGACGGTGTTGGGGACAAAGAGATCAGGTGGCCTCCTTGTCCGGAAGAGACACAAAGGCCAGATGAGGGAGTGTCAGTTTGGAGCTGGCTGGGGAAATCGGGAGAGGCCCAGAACTTGGGTCTGGGCTCCCCACCCCCCAAGATGGACCTGACTGAGGGGTCCTGTTTTCTGTACCTACAAGCTCTGTTATAGACTGTGTTCCCGTCATCTAATAAACCTTCTGTTTTACTGTCTGGCTGAGAGTCACATCTGACTGCGGAGTTGGGGTGCAGGGACCTCTGGTTGCCCCAGGACCTGCCTGGGCACACTCGCTGCGGAAAGTGCACAGTGTGGAAGGGCATGCTGAATGCTCCGAGGTCAGACCCAGGAAGGTGTAAGCTTCTTGCCCTGGAGACAGTCTGCTCAGAGAGGAGGCTCCCCCAGAGTCCTGACTGGCTTTGTATGGAGTTGTTCCAAAGCATCCCAGCATCCCCTTCCACACCATGCGCTTCCCGGAAGTCCGCACAGGCACTGACACTCCCTCCTCTGGCCTTTGTCTCTTTTCCAGGCATTAGGAGGCCACCTGATCTCTTTGTTCTCCAACACCTTCAGTTGGCACCTTGCAGGGGGGTGGCCCAGGCCATCAGTTGCCTGGAGACAGGGTGTCGGCCATTCTCTGTGCAGACGGCATCACACTGGCCCTCTAGGGCTTTACAAGAATCACACCCCCTTATCCCACCATCTAGAGCCTTAAGAAATGCATTGGGGAAACTGAGGCACACAGACAGTATTCAGAGAAAACACCTGTATATGACCAGTTACATACTTTGAAGGGTGTAAAATAATCAAATATTGTGCTAAATACAATGATACTCCAAACTGACCACCAAATTTAAGTTGCACGTTTTTCCCCTCAGGTGAGGGTTCTGGGGTGGGGCTGGGGATGAGGGTTTCACAGTGCAGGAGCATGCTCGGTGCTGGGGGTGCAGGCTTTGGGGTGAGCCAGGGCTGAGGATGAGGAACTTGGGGTGCAGACAGGCTGCACCAGGGCTAGGGCCAGAGAGGACTCCCCATCACCACCACTGGCAGCAGCAAGCTCCAGGGGAGGGACCCCTCCTCTGTCCCCCTACCCCCCACAGCACACTCACTCTGCAAATTTTGGGGGCCCCTTCCATAAAAAAAAGTTGCAATACTATAGTAACATGTATTTGGAAATGTAAAAAATAACTAGTGAAAATTAATTTGTAATAATTTGAAAATACACCAAATACATTATTTAAAAACATTAAATGCTTTACTGGTCTGTCTACATTTGCAATTACATAATGGGCTGTTGCTGGGTGATGGTTGGTGCTGCTGTTGCCCAGGGCTGGGTGGGGAGCTGGGCTCTGGGGGGTGCCCGGCTCACAGGGGCTGGGCTCAGGACTGTGGGGAGATGGGGTCGGAGGTTGTCTGGCTCAGAGGGCTCGCCTCAGAGCTGGGGTCTGGGGTGGGGATGGGATCGGGGGTGCCCGGCTCAACGGGGCTGGGCTCGGAGCTGGGGGTCTGGGGTGAGGGAGATGGTGTCGGGGAGTGCCCACCTCAGAGCAGCTGGGCTCAGAGCTGGGGGTCAGGGCTGTGGGGGATGGGGTCGGGGGTGCCCACCTCAGAGCAGCTGGGCTCAGAGCTGGGGGTCAGGGCTGTGGGGGATGGTGTCGGGGGTGCCCAGCTCAGAGGGGCTGGGCTCGGAGCTGGGGGTCAGGGCTGTGGGAGGAATGGGTACAGGGGTGTCCAGCTCAGAGGGCTGGGCTCAGAGCTGGGGTCAGGGTTGTGGGAAGAATGGGTACAGGGGTGTCCGGATCAGAGATGCTGGGCTCGGGCTGGGGTCAGGGCTGTGGGGAATGGGTACAGGGGGGTGTCCGGATCAGATGGGCTGGGCTCCGAGCTGTGAGGGGGATGGAGTCGGGGGTGTGCCCAGGTCCGAGGGGCTGGGCTTGGAGCTGGGGGTCAGGGCTGGGTGGGGAGGATGGGTTTGGGGGAATGCCCAGCTCAGAGGGGCTGGGCTCGGAGCTGGGGGTCAGGGCTGTGGGGATGGGTTTGGGGGTGCCCACCTCAGTGGGGCTGGGCTTGGAGCTGGGGGTCCGGGCTGGGCCTGGGGGTAATGGGGTCAGGGTGCCTGACAACCACCTCCTGAGACCCCCAATCCAACCCCTTCCTGGCCCCTGACCGCCTCCCCCACAGAACCTGTGCCCCTGAGTGTCCCCGGGACTCCCTGCCACTTAGCCGCCCCCGGCCCGGCTGCTTACCCCGCTCACTGCGCGCCTCGAGCGGCCCTGCCCAGTGAGGCAGCCGCGTGGCTCGGAGGGGCTGAGCTCTTCCCCGCTCAGAGCCGCGTGGTCAGGGGAGGAGCCGCTCGGCCCGGAGCTCGCAGCCCCGCCCCCTCCCCACGCGGCTCTGAGCTGGGCGGAGCTCAGCCCCGCCCCCCCCAGCCAAGCTGCTGCTGGGTTGGTTAGGACCTGGGCGCGAACAAGCGGAGGAGGAGCGGCTCGTCTTCTGCAGCCCGGGCGGGGCCGCGCTGCGTAAGGCCCCCTCTCCTGAAGCGGAGCCGAGAGCGCGGCCCTGCCCGGCTGCAGGGGACGGGCCGCTCCTCGGCTCGCAGCGGCAGGATGAGCTGGGGCCCCAGCCTTTTGTTGCCCCAGGCACCAGCTTGTTTTGCTGGTGCCTAGAGCCGCCCCTGCCGGGCGGGGAGGGGGGAAGCTCCAGCCCTGGCGGCGGCGGCGGGGGGGGCGCTCCAAGCAGGGGAGAAAACATTGGTGGGGCAGAGCCCCTGCTTGGGAATATTCCTGGGGCTAAAGCCCCAGAGCCCCATATAAGTCGGCGCCTATGGCTGCAGAGGAAGGCAAAAAACCTCCAGGGCCTCTGCCAATCTGCCCCGGAGGAAAATTCCTTCCCGACCCCAAATATGGTGATCAGTTAAACCCTGAGCATGTGGGCAAGACTCACCAGCCAGCATCCAAGAAAGAATTCTTTGTAGTAACTCAGATCCCATCCCATCTAACATCCCATCACAGACCACTGGGCATACTTACCTGCTGATAATCAAAGATCAATTGCCAAATGAATTGCCAAAATTAGGCTATCCCATCATACCATCCCCTCCATAAACTTATCAAGCTTAGTCTTAAAGCCAGATATGTCTTTTGCCCCCACTACTCCCCTTGGAAGGCTGTTCCAGAATTTCACTCCTCTAATGGTTAGAAACCTTTGTCTAATTTCAAGTCTAAACTTCCTAGTGTCCAGTTTATATCCATTAGTTCTTGTGTCCACATTGGTACTAAGCTTAAATAATTCCTTTCCCTCCCTAATATTTATCCCTCTGATATATTTCTAAAGAGCAATTATATCCCCCCCCCAACCTTCTTTTGGTTAGGCTAAACAAGCCAAGCTCTTTGAGTCTCCTTTCATAAGACAGGTTTTCCATTCCTCAGATCATTCTAGTAGCCCGTCTCTGAACCGGTTCCAGTTTGAATTCATCCTTCTTAAACATGGGAGACCAGAACCGCACACAGTATTCCAGATGAGGTCTCACCAGTGCCTTCTATAACGGTACTGATACCTCCTTATCTTTGCTGGAAATACCTCGCCTGATGCATCCTAAAACTGCATTAGCTTTTTTAACGGCCATATCACATTGGCGGCTCATAGTCATCCTATGAGCATGTTGATCCTGCCTGTTGGTCTAGTGCAGAGGGCTGGACTTGATGACCTCCTGAGGTCACTTCCAGCCCTACATTTCTATAAGTCTATGTTAAATGAAAATCAGGATGGTTTACGAAAGATTCACTTACAGGAAAAGGGGCTAAATCCATAGTGAATGTTGTACACCATGAATAGACTGGTGAGTTTTCTCACTGTAGCATTTTGTGTGCGGTGATCAGGAAGCTCTTTTCTAAGTGGAGTACAAAACCAACATAACCATTTTGGTGGTTGTTAGGTCTGTCAAAGTTAAAATCAAGACTCACAATTTGTCAGACCACTCTGTTTTTATTAGCAAAGCGCTTCGCCAATAACATTCAGATAATGTGAGTGGCCATGCAAGATCCAAACAGTCTTATTTATACAGATAAAAGAGCGGGAATCAAACAAAAGGACAAAGGAGAAAACAGCAAAATTCACCTGGGGCATAGCATGCATATCCTACTTCCTTACTAACTCCTATCGATCTAAGGCTAATGCTTCACCAATTGCCCTTAAACGGTGCAAATTGTTCTATGTTAATGTCTGTTTTCCTGACACCTGGACTCCAGCATTCCAGCGACTTTCCTTAAAGGTACAGACAGCATTTCTTTAATCCTATCTATTTTGTAACATAATTCATTCTACTTTCACAATCCCTCCTTTTGGTCACGCCATGACCAACGATGGACTGGGTTCCACATATTAACCGTTCTTTATCTTTTTGTTCATTAGCAATATTTAAAATTATTATATTAGCACTCTGTTTTGGGGCAGTCACCTGGGTGGCATATTTTACACAATTTTGGATACAACAGGAGATTAACTGAAAACATACAAAAATCACTAAGATTTCAAACAGGATAGTCAGGGCTTCCTGAAACAACCAGTTTCCTAGGCCAGAGAAATTGAACAGGTTGCTTAGCCACTTCCATAAAGAACTCGGCTCTTCATGGGGAAGATATGCGATTTGTTCTAAGTGGCTAGCGCGATCTATTACCTCATTGGTATTGTCAGGTATATACACACAACATTCTTTTCCAATGAGTGCACAGGTCCCTCCTTTGGCCGCCAGCACTATGTCCAATGCCTGACGGTTTTGAAGGGCCACCTGTCGGACCGCCCCTGTTTCTTTGGCCAGAGTTTTTAAACTTTCTCCGGTTTCATTTGCCATTATTTCAACTACTGCTTGTAACCTCAGGAGCCTTTTTGCATGGTGTATTACTCCCCCAAGTGGGATAAAGGAACTGCCAATAGTCTCTTCCCAGGTGTCATTACTGTTTCATATTGTGTTAAACGGACAAGGTCCTCCAGTGAGGTCTGGGGAATTGAGCCAGGACAGGAACATCAGTTTGACAGTGGGCTGGGATGTGGCTGCAGACCCAGCATTTAGAAATATTAAGGGTCTGAGCTATCCACACTTGCTGCTGGATAAAAGAATTGTCATTGTGGACTCCCCCGACCTTCAGACACCAACAGCCGAGGAACAGGCACCACATGTTGGAGGCAGGGCCCTTCTGGTTCTGACAACCTCAACTGAGGGAACTGTAGTCACAGTTTTATGTCCACCAGGCAGCAGGCGCTAGGCTCACTACTGCTTTTTCTTGGGCCTTGCTTTAGGTAGTCGTCTGCTTCTGGCAACCCTTACGAGAACGTAGATTGTAAGGTATTGCAGGCTGTTCCTCTACGTCATCTTCTGGAGTCAAAATTGACTCTGCGTGGTCCTGAGGTGATGATTGGTTCGCTGGGGTGGTGCATTCTTACACGGCAAAGCATGTATTCATGCTGCGGATGCCAGACAGTTTAACAGCAGTTTGGGTAGTAAGCAGTGCCTGATGATTCTTTGATACTCTTTAAGTCTTTTTGCTACTTTTCTTGACTCTGGCTATAACAATGGCCTTCACACCTTATCTTTTCCTGATGCATTCATTCCTCATTCACACAAACAGATTGAGAATACAAACAGTAGTATTTTATATTGAGCAAAAAGGCATTGCAAATTAAACCTTGCTAAGTTTTACAATTAACCAAGACAATTTACATTGAGACCCATGCCTTCAATGTTTCTCTAATTTACTTAACATAGACACAATAGAGAATCCTGTCTCTTACTACCTAAATCTTAAAACAAAGAGTTAGAGAGGGCCCAATTTGTAATGCATATGGGAAAACAGAATCTTATAGTCCCAGAGGGTCATTTCTTTTTGCTATTCAAAAAGGGTGGCTGGTAGGATGAAATCATGAAATCAAATTATACATTATAAAGTCCAGCTCCTACATATCCCCCTTTTGACACTAAGATTATTAATCGCCAGTGTCACTTCTTATGTAGTAAAATACTGGGAGGTGATTTGGGCCTGTGGCTTTAGCTGTGCATACATTTGTTTTATTTACCAGCATATTTTAAACATTTTAATTAAACACATACAATTTAAAACCAAAAACAATTAGGGGTAGTAACATTAGTATGCCAGTAGTTGTGGGAGACCATTCAGATAATATGAATGGTTCTGTTTCCCACATTGTTTTGTTACCTTTTTAAACAGATAATGGGTAACTGTTTGCCATTTAATGCCAAGACTGATAGAGAACTCAGCTAAATCAGTGCTTACAGTAAGCTGAGACTTTTTGGTTGTGGCAAATAGTAAATGTGATTATTGGTAAACACAGTACTTACATTACATGTACATTTGTCTACTGGTGGGTTGCTAACACTTTTATTTTTTTAAAACACTTTTTTCCAAGAATTAACACACACATTGCCTGTTATACAATACTTTGGCCTAATTATTAATTTTATTCCACATACAGGATCCTAGTGAGGTGTTTTTACTACAGAGCTTTGGAGCAACAGGCATGGATAAGCATACCCACTTTTGAGGAGTTTACTTGGTACAACCTTTAGTGTCCAATAGTTTTTCTTTCTCCCCAGCCCACTGGCTTGAGGTTTGAGGTAGCCAGAAGGATCCCAGGTGCAATCTGTGGAGTGGGCTAACTTTCCATATTTTTGCTTCCAGAGCCTGTTGGTGTGCAATTTTAATAACAATTTTTTTTTACTTAACAAATTTTGTCTTACCGTACTGGAGACATACTGCATCCACAAAACATTTTATGTTCTAAATATCTGCATTTCAGTACATTTTATAGCTATTGCAGTATGTTTTTTTTTTAACTTTTATTTGTTTTTGTAATAGGTTGTTCTGTAGCTGGTATTAGCTTTTTTTTTTTTTTTTGATTTTCTGAAAGACAAAAAACATTTTTCTACCCCTTTCAGGGTGGCATTGATTGTTGCTTAAAATATTTCTTTCTTTTACAAATACCCTTGCTGATTGCAGGCAAAACAGAGGAATTACCCCCATATTTTCCTGTGGTTTTTTTTTTTTATATAGGCATGCCAGGTTTTAATGGCTTTTACTTTTTAAGGGTTATGGGGAAATTATTTCACTGTTTAGTTATTAAATTCATGAGATGGTGTACCTTAAGTTTTTTTTTTTATATAGCAGACCAAGTTTGTAATGTTTTTCCTGCTGTGTTAAGCTTTAAGTTTATTTACAGGTAATAGCTGAGAAGCATCATTACCATATTACCTTAAAGGATTTTTCCAAAAATCATACATACTATACGTTGTTACAGGGGTACTTACTAATATTACATTTATTTCAATGTTTAATATTAAACAATAACATTAGCATTAAATCTATTAAAGATATCTTGTTATACCATGTTTTTTGTTGTTGTTGTTGTTTTTGGATTTAAAGCCATTAGCAGAGCTCAGAGACTCTGCCTTAAAAGGGACACAATTAACTTTCACCAGAGTTTTGATTTTTTTTTACTTTCAACTCCTGCTTACAAAACACACAGAGATCTGAAAAAGAAAACAGTCTATTGCGCTCTTTTTGGAGCCCTAATAGGATTTTAATTTAGTAGCATATTTTATTTGTATTTTTTTACCCCTTTTTACAATATACACTGCACATGTTTTAGGGAAAAAGCACATTCCTTCTATACTACAACTTTTTTTTTTTTAAACATTAGCCATATTAATTTTTACATACGATGTAACTGTTTTTTTTTTTTCTTACAGAGTTTTTATGTACCCTTATTAAAAGTGACAGTCTGATTACACAGAGCCATTTTAAGGCTCAATGTTTTTAACATTGCTTCTTTTTGTTTTATGCACCTCACCTGTTGCTTCAGAGGGGCACTGTTAAAATTTTTTTTTTTTTTTACTACAGTTTATATCTGCTATTGTTACAAAAAAAAAAACAACAACCAAACAAACAAAAAGACTCCAGAATTTTTCCCTATTCTCCTGATTTTGACTGCCCTATTGCAGCCATGACTTGGTTTTTATTTAAAAAAAACATTTTAAATTTTATAAAGAATCAAGTTACCCCTTAAGGGTTAAATGCTAAATCCCAAAGCCAAACAACACTAATTACCTGTGTTTTACAAAAAGGTCTGTCAGTTTTGCAACTTTGAATTAAGAGTCAAATGAATTTTTAGTGGCATTAAAAACAAAAACAAAACTAATTTATCTTACACCTACAAAACAGGAGTTTTACAAACCAGATGTGCTGGTTTAGATTTTTAGAACTTTACATATTTTCACAGACAACTAGATACATACACATTTTCTTTTCCTTAACATTCCTTTGCACTGCTTTGTTTTTACATAGCTCTCTATATATTTGGATTATTTACAGGCATTCTTTTGGAAAAGGGCCCATTTTCCCTTCAGAATGGCTGCAAAGAAACCAAGAATTTTTTCTCTTTAACATGGTTCTTTTTAACATTTTTACAAAGTTTAACTGCTTAATTCTTTCCAGCCTTTGTAGAGTTAACTTTTTACTCTCTTTCCTTAAATCACTTGTTTATTTCCCAAAATAACACCTTTATCACCTCAGATTTTACCATTTTAAGTATTGTTCCAGGGGTTTATGCCTGCACTTACTGCTTTTTTTACTCCTTACACTATGCCCTTAGGGCTTCCAACCTGTTTTTTAGTTTTTTTTTTTTTTTTATCTGTTGCTTGCCTGCTTTTCTGGGCCCGATCCTGCTTTTTGTTTTTTTTACAATGAGATGGGAGTATTAAGGGGGTTGGATCGATCCGGGGTGGGTTTTTTGAGAACGGGGTAAAGGGGAGCGCTCGGTCTGGTGGTGGGAGAGGAGGCTTTTAATAAAGCTTTCAACTTATTATTTGAATATTTGAGAGAGGCGAGTTTTTGATTTTGTCCAGCTACGATTTGCCTCTTCCCACCACTGAATGAAACAATTAACCTCTTCTTTAGCCAATTTAGTTTTAGGTTGGCCGAGTTTGTCCTTTAAGATGTCCACTCGGTCTTTGTTCCAAGATTTTAACAGTGGCCACTGAGTTTTGGGATCCCCCTGAGTTAGCCTAGACCATTTTTCCAGAAATTTACAGGAGTCCGGACCTTTCTTACAGGAGTCTGGACCCATCCTAAATACATAAAATGAGCCGGCGTTCGTTTAGGGAACTGTCCCTACTTAGATGTCTGGTTACCCATACAGGAGGACTTCACACACCAATCGCACAAGAAGGAAATTCGGGTTTGTCAGAGCAATGCCCAGTACAACACACAAAAGGAGCCCACAGGCTACTGCCTCAATTGCCCTTGCTTTCACACCCAGGGATTTACCCAAAGTGTGGTGCGGCTGCAATTGTGCAGATTCCACTCACTCAGACCGCAGGGACAGGAACCCCTTGGTCGGCCAATCCCCGGACGGAGATGGCACCCAGACTCAAACACTCCACAGGAAGACGGATAGACACAGAGACAGGACAGTCCTCAGTCCGGACAAAACACAGATATAATTACCTGACCAGATTCCTGATGCCAGATCCTGGGATCCCTACCAGAACAGAGTGGGAACCAACAGGTTCGATGGCGTAGACTTCACTGTGGTTGTGCACCCTTCTTGTTATAGTGGAGGACCGCTCGGGCCAAATGCCCAGGTGCCGGCTGCCACGGTCATCCTACAAAAACAGTCAGGAATCACACAGCCCCAGTGAAGACGGTTGCCATCTCGGTGGAACCTCCAAATTGTCAAAGTTAAAATCAAGACTCACAATTTGTCAGACCACTCTGTTTTTATTAGCAAAGCGCTTCGCCAATAACATTCAGATAATGTGAGTGGCCATGCAAGATCCAAACAGTCTTATTTATACAGATAAAAGAGCGGGAATCAAACAAAAGGACAAAGGAGAAAACAGCAAAATTCACCTGGGGCATAGCATGCATATCCTACTTCCTTACTAACTCCTATCGATCTAAGGCTAATGCTTCACCAATTGCCCTTAAACGGTGCAAATTGTTCTATGTTAATGTCTGTTTTCCTGACACCTGGACTCCAGCATTCCAGCGACTTTCCTTAAAGGTACAGACAGCATTTCTTTAATCCTATCTATTTTGTAACATAATTCATTCTACTTTCACAGGTCTTTGCTGCAGTGGTTATAATGGACCCAGGTTGTCTGATACTGCACCCTGATCTTTCCACATTGCAACCCATATGCAAGAAACTTTAAAGTCATGGCTGAGATAGAGATGGCAGTTTTCTGCAGATTCTTGGGAGACCTTCTTGAATTAAGATTAAATATCTTTGTGGTCCATTGCATTAAATGCAAAGTTTATGTATTATTGTGGGCTAGAGAGCTGACAGCCTTAAAAACCCCCGGTAAGGAGGGAGAGAGACGCGGGCTCTGCCCAAGAGAGGTGATGGCTGGGAACTATAAAGCTTTTAGTGGGTGCCCTCAAGGGACCATGGAGCAGGAAATACAGGTGAAGTGACCCTGAAACTGTGACAATGGAAACGTCGACAGCTGTTCATACACATTTGAAAAATGTATATCTTTGCCTATGAATTTTAGTTTGATTTTCATGCCCCACAGGAATAATCTGCTGATACTCTTATGCTTCCCAAATGTAAATTGTCCAAAAATCCCCTTGCACCAGAACTTTGGGAAGACTCAATTTATCCTCCCAGGCATTGTGTCCTGGGGAATCCTCGTTTGAGAATTTCAGTATACAGCAAATATTCACCATTCTGTGGTGATTAAAGTCAGGATTTGGGTTGATGTCTCTGCAGAGCACATTTAATGAGAATGAAATGTCAGACTCAGCCTTTTGTGTTTTACATGTTTGTGTGCAGCATGGATTTGTCTCATTATCCAGAGATTTGTAGTCATTATTCACCGCCTGTGAATTCGGAGGTTTGATGAATGCCAGGGGAAAATTTACAGCATAGCAGATGCGGGAATGGACCCTTCAGAAATTGTCTACACCGCGTACAGCCAGTCTGTGTAACTTTACTCACTGGTGCCTGTGGTTTTCTTTGTACAGAATCCCACCCTGTACACCAAACCTCCTACTCCCCCATCCTAGTGAAAAGTGCATGGAATGGATGTAGACTAAGAAGGGTGAACTGGTTAAGGTAAGTGAACCTAATACTCAGCCATTCTGCCACCAGCATTAACTACCATGTATCACAGTGGTTCTCAAACCTTTGTACTGGTGACGCCTTTCACACAGCAAGCCTCTGAGTGGGACACCCCCCCCACCCATAAGTTAAAAACTTTTTTTTATATTTAACACTATTATAAATGCTGGAGGTGAAGCGGGCTTTGGGGGTGGAGGCTGACAGCTCTTCCAGAAAAGCATCCAGCCTGGATGTGAAGACTACAAGAGACTCATAGACTCATAGACTCTGGCCTGGTCTACACTACGCGTTTAGCAGCGTTAAACCGATCTAACGCCGCACCCGTCCACACTACGAGGCCCGTTATATCGATATAAAGGGCTCTTTAAACCGGTTTCTGTACTCCTCCCCGACGAGAGGAGTAGCGCTAATATCGGGATTACCATATCGGAATAGGGTTAGTGTGGCCGCAAATCGATGATATTGGCCTCCGGGCGGTATCCCACAGTGCACCACTGTGACCACTCTGGACAGCATTCTGAACTCGGATGCACTGGCCAAGTACACAGGAAAAGCCCCACGAACTTTTGAAATTCATTTCCTGCTTCCCCAGCGTGGAGAGCTCATCAGCACAGGTGACCACGCACAGCTCATCTGCACAGGTAACAATGCAGTCTCCTGAGACTCGAAAAAGAGCTCCAGCGTGGACTACTCGGGAGGTACTGGATCTGATCGCTATATGGGGAGAGGATTCAGTGCTAACAGAACTGTGTTCCAAAAGACGAAATGAAAAAGTATTTGAAAGAATTGCCAAGGCTATGATGGATAAAGGCCATATCAGGGACTCAGTGCAGTGCAGAGTGAAAGTTAAGGAGCTCAGACAAGCCTACCAGAAAACCAAAGAAGCAAACGGAAGGTCCGGTGCAGGGCCAAAAACATGCCGCTTCTACGCTGAGCTGCATGCAATTTTAGGGGGCTGTGCCACAACTACCCCACCCCTGTCCGTGGATTCCGAGGTGGGGGTTGTAATCTCAGCCATGGCTGAGGATTATGCGGACGGGGAAGAATACGATGATGAAGCTGACGACGATGACCTTGCAGAGAGCACACAGCACTCCGTTAGCCCCAACAGCCAGGAGCTTTTTCTGACCCAGACGGAATTAGCCTCCCAGCCCTCCCAAGCAACTATCACAGACAATGAAGCCATGGAAGGGACCTCTGGTGAGTGTACCTTTGCAAATAGCAAACATTGTTTTTTAAGCAAGCGTTTTTTTAATGATTGATTTGCCCTGAGGACTTGGGATGCATTCGCAGCCAGTAAAGTTCCTTAGAAAAGTTTGTTAACATGTCTGGGGATTGAGCGGAAATCATCCAGGGACATCTCGATGAAGCGCTCCTGGAGGTACTCCAAAAGCCTTTGCAGAAGGTTTCTGGGCAAGGCAGCCTTGTTCCGTCCACCATGGTAGGACACTTTACCACACCATGCATGTAGCAAGTAATCGGGTATCACTGCATGGCAAAGCATAGCTGCGTATGGTCCCGGTGATTGCTGGCATTCAAGAAACATCCGTTCTTTATCTCGCTGTGTTATCCTCAGCAAAGTGATATCGTTCAGGGTAACCTGGTTGAAAATCAGGAATTAAATTAAGGGGACAGAGATGGCCATTTTCCTACTGGGTTCGTGGACTGCAGCTTAAAAAAAAAATCCTTTCCTGCACGTAGCCAAGCATGGGGAGGGGAGGAGTGAAATACCGATGAGCTTTTTCGCATTTGGTCAGCAGGGATCTTCCCAGCTAACAGCCACACGGTGGGGGGGGGGGGTGATTAGCAATGAGCTTTCATGGTACCAGCCATGCGGTGGGGGGAGGGGTAAAGCACTGCAGAAGCCGAAAGACAGTGGCTTACCATGGCCACAAGCTGAATTCTGATGCCCGGACCTGTGTCTGTGAGATCTGTAACCCCAGAGCTGCAGGCACTCAGTATTAAGATGAAAAATGCGACCTTGTAGTGAAATCACATGTGCTATGTAAGGTGAATAGTTCTGTTCACTATGAAAGAGTATAACCATTGTTCTGTAAAATGTATCTTTTTAAATACTTCTCTCCCTTTTTTCCCTCCCTTATGCAGCTGCAAATTTTTCAAGCCTCCCTACTCCATCCCAAAGGCTAGCTCAGATAAGGCGGAGGAAAAAGAAGACGCGAGATGAGATGTTCTTGGATATAATGGAAGTAACCCGCAAGGAAAGAGCTGATCTGAATGAGTGGAAGGAGGTGGTATCAAATTACAGGAAAGATGCCAGTGAACGTGAGGACAGGAGGGACACCCGAGATGAGAGGTGGCGGCAGGAAGATCGGCAGGAAGATCAGAGGTGGCGGCAGGAAGATCAGCGGTGGCGGGATGCAACTCTGGGGCTGCTGTGTGATCAAACTGACATGCTCCAGCGTATGGTGGAACTTCAGGAACGGCAGCAGGATCACAGAGTGCCGCTGCAGCCCCTGTATAACCACCCTCACCCCTCACCATGTTCCACATCCTCCTCACCCAGACATGTAAGAACGCGTGGGGGGAGGCTCCGTGCACCTGCCCACTCCACCCCCGTGGACAGCCCAACCAGAAGGCTGTCATTACTGTGAAATTTTTTTAGTGGGCTTTTCCATCCCGCCTATCCTCCTCCCAAACCACACCCGGGCTACCTTCTCAGTTCTCTCCCTCTTTTTATAATGAATTAATAAAGAATACATGATTTTTAAACTATAGTGACTTTATTTCCATAAGCAAGCTGTAATCGAAGTGGGAGGGTGGGTTGCTTACAGGGAATGACTCAATCAAGGGGGGTGGGTGTTCATCAACAAATACAGCAGTCACACCCTACCCTGGCCAGTGATGAAGCTCGTTTTCAAAGCTTCTCTGATGTGCACCGCTTCCAGGTGTGCTCTTCTAATCTCCCTGATGTCTGGCTGCGTGTAATCAGCAGCCAGATGATTTGCCTCAGCCTCCCACCCCGCCATAAAGGTCTCCCCCTTACTCTCACAGAGATTGTGGAGAACACAGCAAGCAGCAATAACATAGGGGAAATTGGTTTGGCTGAGGTCTGAGCGAATCAGTAATGTGCGCCAGCGCGCCTTTAAATGGCCAAAGGCACATTCCACCACCATTCTGCACTTGCTCAGCCTGTAATTGAACAGATCCTGACCACTGTCCAGGCTGCCTGTGTATGGCTTCATGAGCCATGGCATCAAGGGGTAGGCTGGGTCCCCCAGGATAACTACAGGCATTTCAACATCCCCAACTGTTATTTTCTGGTCTGGGAAGTAATTCCCTTGCTGCAGCCGTTTAAACGGAGTAGTGCTTCTGAAGACGCGCGCATCATGAACCCTCCCTGGCCATCCCACGTGGATGTTGGTGAAACGTCCCTTGTGATCCACCAGTGCTTGCAGCACCATGGAAAAGTACCCCTTCCGGTTTACGTACTGGGTGCCCTGGCGCTGCAGTGCCAATATAGGGATATGGGTTCCATCTACTGCCCCCCCACAGTTAGGGAATCCCATTGCAGCAAAGCCATCCACTATGGCCTGCACGTTTCCCAGAGTCACAACCTTTCGTAGCAGCAGCTTAATGATTGCTTTGGCTACTTGCATCACAGCAGCCCCCACAGTAGATTTTCCAACTCCAAATTGATTCCCGACTGACCAGTAGCTGTCTGGCGTTGCAAGCTTCCAGAGGGCTCTTGCCACTCGCTTCTCCACTGTGAGGGCTGCTCTCATCTTGGTATTATGGCATTTCAGGGCAGGGGTAAGCAAGTCACAAAGTTCCATGAAAGTGCCTTTACGCATGCGAAAGTTTCACAGCCACTGCGAATCGTCCCACACCTGCAACACAATGCAGTCCCACCAGTCTGTGCTTGTTTCCCGGGCCCAAAATCGGCGTTCAATGGCTAGAACCTGCCCCATTACCATCAGGATCTCCAAAGCGCTGGGGCCCGCGGTTTGAGAGAATTCTGTGTCCATGTCCTCATCACTCTCATTGCCGCGCTGCCGTAGCCGCCTCCTCCTCGCCTGGCTTTGCAGGTCCTGGTTCACCATAGACTGCACGAGAATGCGCGAGGTGTTTAAAACGTCCACGATTGCGGTATTGAGCTGAGCAGGGTCCATGCTTGCTGTGCTATGGCGTCTGCACAGTTCACCCAGGAAAAAAGGCGCGAAACAGTTGTCTGCTGCTTTCACGGAGGGAGGGGTGAGGCTGTACCCAGAACCACCCGCGTCAATGATTTTTGCCCCATCAGGCACTGGGATCTCAACCCAGAATTCCAAGGGGCGGGGGAGACTGCAGGAACTATGAGATAGCTTCGGGATACCTACCCACAGTGCAACGCTCTGGAAATCGATGCTAGCCTCGGACCATGGACGCACACCGCCAAATTACTGTGCGTTGTGTGGCCGCGTGCAATCGACTTTATACAATCTGTTTTACAAAACCGGTTTATGTAAATTCGGAATAATCCCGTAGTGTAGACGTACCCTCATAGACTTTAAGGTCAGAAGGGACCATTATGATCATCTAGTCTGACCTCTGAGACGGAGAATCTGCTCTAATGGCTCACTGTCATCATGCTGGGATTCCCTCAGTCGGCCTGGCACCTTGCTGGGGGAGTGGCTGGGAGTGACTCTGAGAGACAGGCCAAAATCCAAAAGACTCTGTACAGCGTGTTTGGGGTGATGGTAAGGAGCCCACACACCAGGGCTGGAGACTGACTAGATGCTTGGAGAGCAAAGGGAGAAAGAGCTGGGGGTGGAACCCCGTAGGTGGGATTTGAAAATACTATGATCACTGTGAATGTTTGCTCTTGCCATATCTGAGACCGTAAATATGTGAATAAATTCGACTAGGAATACAATATCCCGAGTGCGGTTTGGCACATCCCTACAAGGCAATAACTCAACCCAGAAGTCCAACTCCTCTCCAGCCATCAGCACAAGGGCAATAATTATTCCTCAGCTACTGCATGTGGAGGGAGAATATCCTGGCCTCTGAAAACTTAACACCTGAGAGGCCCTGCACTCATTCTGATATACCACCATTGCTCTGGGAGGTGAATGGCAGTTTTCAATCCACACTCACATTTTCCAGCATTAAGTTAGCTCTGCTTCAGTTGGTTCTCTCTTCTGTAATGTGGGGATAACAACACCTACTTCACCTGGGCTTGGGAGCCTTCATTCATTAATGGTTGTAAAGAGCCTTGGGATGCTTCAAGGGACGTGCTACCATAAGACACAAAGAACAGCTAGACCCCGCCTGAAAGAGCTTCTTCAATCTAAACAAGACAGACACAGAGTAGGAGGCAGTTTAGAGGCTACAAGAAGAAAGGGGCATTCAATTAAATGCAGAGGTGAGGAATTCAAAGCAGCTAAAAGGAGATGCTTTTTCACACAGTGCAGTAATTACTTTAGACTGTGGAACTCATTGCCACAGGAAATCATCAAGACCAAGAATATAACAAGATTGAAAAAGTGGCTGGATCATTATCAAGAAGATCCAGAGTTGTTATAATTAATGACAACACACATTTTGGAAGGGATAGTAAACCTTGCCCTTCAAGGCATGATCCGATCTCGTTTAGAGGCCAGGACGAGACCTGTGCAGCAGTAGATTATCCCACATCTGCTACTGCAGGAATCTTACATTTTCTTCAGAAGTATCTGGCACTGGCCACCGTCAGAGACAGGACACTGAGCTAGATGGACCTGGGATGTGATCCAGTCTGGCAATTGCTATGTTCCTATGTAGAAGCCTATCACGGTGAATTCTAGTCTAAAAATTATTATTCATGTTATTGTTGACTCACTTCCTATAATGTGTTAGGGAAGCCCCAATAGAAATCAGGGACTCACCATTCTAGGTGCTGCAGATACTCCTAGGAAAAGCCAATCCCTTCCCCAAGGAGCCTACAGGCTAAACATACAAGAGGTGAGAGGAGTAGGCAGGGACACAGGCACAAAGAGGGGATGCAAACCTGCTCAAGGACACACAGCAGATAAATGGCAGAGGCAGCGAAGGCCTGGTCCCCCGACTCCTAGCCTGGTTCCCTATTCACTGGAGCACATGGCCTCCCTCGGTGCCGCTGACAGCCTAGAAGAAATGAGTAGTTAGGAGGGATTTTAATGAAGTCAGGCTGTGGGCAGGGGGCATCTCACACCTGGGGGAGGGGAGACGGACATGAGTACAGCAGATGACCTGGGCACAGAGGAGGGTGTGGTGGAAGGTGTGAGTGGAGACCCAACATACTAGGGCAATAAATGAGAGGCTGTCTGTTGACTTCAGCAGGATTTGGATTGGGCCCTAGGCTGGGGCTGTGAAGGCAGAGCTGTGCATGGCCTCATAGGTCATGGGGGGGCCATGTAGTCACAGAATCCCCTGCAGAAAATAATGTGCTGTGGCCATGCAATAGTACTCATCTCTAGCGCTTCTCCTCAGTAGATTCCAGGCCTCATTTTCTGTGCAACCGCCACCCCCCCAGCACCCACACCCCTGCACCCACCCGCTCCTGTCTCCTGAGGAGGCGGAGAGGTCAGGGCGGTGATGAGAGACTCAGTAGCTGTGAAGCACTTTAAGCCAAGGAAATCTAATTCCCTTTGTAATGAGGTTCACTGAGCAGCGTTCGTTTTCATTTTGATGGAGTGACTCACTTATCGGCCCAGAGACACGCAGTCCCGGGGCCGGCCTTCATGGTGAGTCTGGAAATGCTCGCTGGCTTGAGAATTTCCTAGGGAGGCAATAGCAGGTACAAACTGGCAGAGCTGCATTAAAGACCATGGAGCGTCCCTGACGTCTTGGTCCGCTACAGCCAAACACTCAGAAACGAGAGCAATGGCCATGACTGGGTCTCTCTGAGACCCTCCCACGCCCTGGGGCTAGGTGTTCTGGGGGTGCTGTTGGCTCAGAAATGTAGCATTGCAGAATTAGCAACAACAATAGAGCTCCAATCTGCTGTCCGCCCGCCCACCTGCCTCCTGGCTCATCCAAGCTGCCGGAGATGGGGTGGGGAGTAATAGGAGCCTATTGTGTCACTGCCTGTGTTCCTACATCCTGTCAGGGCACTGACATTTCCAAAGGGACCGGGCACATTTGCATTCGGCAGGGGAAAGGCAGACAGGTGACTCAGCCATTCCCCCTTGGAGGCTCCAAGGGCACACTGCTACAGATAACAGGGAAAGGATGGATTCTGGTCAGCAAATAGCAGAACAGGAATGATTCTGAGTAGGGTGACCAGATGTCCTGATTGTATGGGGACAGTTCCGATTTTTGGGTCTTTTTCTTATATAGACTCCTATTACTTCCCACCCCGTCCCGATTTGTCACATTTGCTGTCTGGTCACCCTAATTCTGAGCCCCTGATCTCATGGCTCAATGTCTAACGTGTTTGCGTCAGTGAGTGAGGCTGTCCTCCAGGGACTGGGCCTAGAGAAAGGGATGGAGCACAGGCCAGATTTTCAAAAGGCCCCCTCAGCACATTGGGTGCTGCTGCTCTGTTTTGGAGGCTGGCACTTGTTTTGGTGCCTAAAGCCTGAGCTCTTTTGAAATTCTGACCCTGATTGCAGGTGTCAAGTGCTTGAAAATCTCCCCTGAGCTCTTTTGGAAAGCAGGCTCCCGGCTGTCACTGTGACCGAAGAGAGCTCTAGTGGGAAAAGCCTGTGGTTTGGGACCTAACGACCAGCGTTTGAGTCCTAGCTTCTGTGTGTGTTCACTGGGAAGCAATTGTGTCTGATCTCGTTAGCGCCTGGATTCTTGTCAGCCCCTGGAAGGGCTCTCCCAAAGACTAATGTGCAGTGGAGTTGCCGCGGGGTAATTTACAAGCCGCTGACAAGCATGTGAAGTGTCAGAGCAAAGCGTTCTCCTCATTTCTGTGTAATATGCTGTCTTAGGCCTTCAGCTGTGATGCAACATCATTCCCCCATCCCCTTCCCATGGGCCATGTTTGTCCTCTGCAGCTTCCTGAGCCCTGCATGCCATAAGAGCACATGTACTGTTTCTTTAACAGTGTAGGAGGAAGCCAGGCGGGAGAGGGACTCAGGAAGGCCCTAGGCAAGCTGAGATGGAAGGCCCTGTGCTGACCTTAGCTGGGTGAGTTAATACAGTGCATGCCAAGATACCAGGAGTGGCCAGGGTGGAAAATGTTTTTGTGTGTGTAACACCAACAGACCCCAGTCATCGGTGGGCAGGATCGAACCTGGGACCCCTGGAGCTAAATGCATGCGCCTCTGCTTACTGCCATATAGCTCTTAGCTAAGGCTGTAGAGCAGACTCATTAACTCTCTCACTTGGGGGCGGGGGGGTTCGAACTAAGGTACGCAAGTTCAGCTACACGAGTACCTTAGTTCGAAGTACTTACCCGTCCTCACGGCGCGGGATCGAAGTCCGCGGCTCCCCCGTCGACTCCGCCACCGCCATTCGCGGTGGTGGAGTTCCGGAGTCGACGGGAGTGCGTTCGGAGTTCGATATATCGCATCTAGATGAGACGTGATATATCGAACTCCGAGAAGTCGATCGCTACCCGCCGACCCGGGCGGGTAGTATGGACGTACCCTAAGTGATCTCGGTGCCACTAGATGGGACAAAACACCAAACCCAGGAGGTGTGTGGGGCCAAGCAAAAGGCTGGCCAAGCAGCACAACAAATAATGGCCCGCCAATGAGAATAAAGCAAAAAAAAGACCAAGCAGTGCAGCAAGAAGGACTGGCCTGGTGCATACTTGAGAACACTAGATGGGACTAGTGAGGGGAAGGAGAAGAGAAAGCAAGATGGTGGCACTGTTTGGTTCAATACGGAATCCATTTTAGTTGTCCAAACTTCTTGTTCTTTCCACTCAGAACATGAGAGAGGAAAGGGCCATTGGCAAACTGGATTTGCGTTAGAAAAGAAGGCAGATCCTAAAGAAGACCACCATATTGCTCTTTACTCCTGTCTTAGAGTATGTCTACACTGCAATCAGAGATGGGATTGCAGCTCGGGTGAGCATATCTTTACTAGCTTTAATCTAGCTAGCACAGCTCAAAAGGGCAGTGAAGATGTAGTGGTGCAGACCTGGGCTAGGGTTCTGGGTGGGCTGGTGCAGCATGTGCCGCTGCATCGTCACTGCTCTTTTTAGCTAGCTAGGTACTGTAAACTAGCTACAGTAGCCAGATTAAAACTAGCACAAGTAGGCCTACCCAAGCTCCCATCGCACCTCCGACTGCAGTGCAGACATACCCTTAGCGCTCTGCTGAGAGAGCTGTCACTCAGAAGGCATTTCCTTGTAGCTTTTCTATACCTTAGCCCTAGTCTCATCACACGGCTTGTATGGAAGCCTGCAGAGGAGCTTGTACTCTGGATTTTTGTAGTCTTCTTTCAAATTCAAGAGTAAATTTCAAGGAGGCTGGGCAGTGTGGTTGCCCATAGCAACAGCAGCCTCCAGAGTTGGATGAGTCTCCGGCACTGGTAGGCACCCATCAGTTCTCCCAGCCTGCTGCTGTTTTTCTCATTGTTGAGAACTTTCCCTTTTGTTTTGTAAGCCTTGCAGAAAGAAATCCGGGTGGTGAGTTGCAGCTGACATCAGCCAGTGAGAGGAGAGAAAGGAGTGACTGCAAGGGTCTGACATTAATGGCTGTCATTTTTGATATTGCCTAGAGGCAATTCTTGGGGGAATCATCTGCTTGGTTTTCCCTTTTTCCTCCCTCTGGCTGCAGGGAGCCCTTCACACTGGATTTTTCTGAGAGGTTGTGTAGTTAGCCTCTGGTATGCTGTTCAGCGGCACTTTTGGATTCCAGTGAAAACCAGGAATTTCCCCATTTCCACTGATGGAGGTACCTGTCTGAGGAACCTTAAGTCTGGGCAGATCATTGTGACATTGCAGGGCTGGGTCAGAAGCCATCCCTTCCAGTTCCACTTTCCACAGGTGTTCTAGGGAAAAAGTCTACACACAGGAATGCTTGTGGGACATTTTAAGCAAATGTTTGCCAACAGATATACGCTAGGCATAGACTCCACCACATTAATAGGTACTACGTGCATGGTGTTAATATAACATACATTATATATTAGTGTTGGGAAGTGACAGTAACTGACTGTAATATGCTCTCCACACAGTTCTGTTCACCCACGTCAAGTATCCCACAACGCTTTGCAAAGCTGAAGTCAGCTTTGGCAGTAGAAACTGGGAAACTTGTCAAAGGCAAAATACATTAATGTGCTACCCTGGTGCAAGCTGGGGTGGTACCTTCACCAACCAGTACCTGGAATGCTGGTATCCAAAACAAAGATAAGGAAGGTACAGAACAGTATGTTAAGTAAGTGGTGGGAGCTGGTGGGTTGGATTTTAGTCACGCGTAAAGAGTTTTGTAATTTGTAAAATCATCCTATAAATACTCCTGGCTGAAATGCATCACTCTGAAGCACATCGGTGTAAGGTGACCACACTGTGAGAATTGGCTTCCCTGAAGGAAGCTGTGCATGTTTCCTTTTTTGTCTTGTACTGTTTTGTTTTTCGACAATAAATTTGGCTACATTTCATTATTTGGTCTCCTGACAAGTTCTAAGACCGAGTTGTGAGTATAGTCAAACAATTGGCTACCCCCATATAATCAGTACAAATATAAGACAGGTTTCAGAGTAGCAGCCGTGTTAGTCTGTATCCGCAAAAAGAACAGGAGTACTTGTGGCACCTTAGAGACTAACAAATTTATTTCAGCATGAGCTTTCGTGAGCTACAACTTACTTCTTCGGATGCATAGAATAGAATGTTAAGTTCTCCTCACACCTTCTATGGGTCGTCTTAATGATCACTTCAAAAGTTTTTTTTTTCTCCTGCTGATGATAGCTCATCTCAATTGATTAGACTCTTCCTGTTGGTATGCATACTTCCACCTTTTCATGTTCTCTGTATGTATTAAATATCTCCTGTCTGTGTGTAAGTAAGTCAGGGAATAAATTATTTGCTTTGAATCGTTCACTCTGCTTGATCATCCGTATGGGGCCACTTTCAACTCCTACCAGCCTAGGAGGGATTTGTGCCTGACCATTTTACTTGCTTCTAGGATCTCCAGAGTGTACAGGGTGGATTTGTCTAGCTGTGGATTAGTTCTGGCTTTAATGAAGGGATGGAGCTGTTTAGCACCTCTAGGATTTCCTTACCTTTATCACTACTTTCCTCCCAAAAAGAGAGGGGAAGAAATACTTCCCTTGGGAAGACAAGGACCTGCCTGTGATAAGGTTCTGAGGACTCATCTGACATAGCTGTCAGTGATCTCTGCCTGAATTGAATTGCCTGGGTCATTAGGGAGGGTGGTCGCTGGCTGCTCCAACCTGGGCAGGGGCAGGAAACCAGGGAGCCATAAAAAGCTGTTAGTTCTCATGGCTTCCCCTTTTCCCCTCTCTGGGGCTGCCCAGGGTGGCTGTGGGGGAGGGGAGCCGACCTGTGCCAGTGACTGCCCTAGACTCAGGCAGAGCCAGTTGAGCCCTTCCCATCCTAGCAGGGAAGCAGAAGATGCTCTCTCATCCCTCCCTGATATAGAAAGCAGCTAGTTGGGAAGCTTCTCTGACCCTAAAGTCCCCCTCCATACCTCAGAGGGGCTGCGTTGCAGGGGTATTATCTCACCCAATATGCCCCGCCCATCCCCACTTCCCTCCTCCCCCATGCACTCGCCTGAGGGAGGGGCATGGAGCTGTGAAGCCTGCCGTGAAGGGGTATGTACCCCAAACTCCTACTGCCCTGCTCAGCAGAGACAACCCAGGTCTGCTGCCTGGGAGACCCCCAGAGGACGCAGCAGGATTGACTCCCCTCAAGCAAGATCTGATTGTTGATTGCCATGAAGATGCAATTCCTGGAATGTTTCCTACCAGCGGTTCCTATTTCTGGTGCTGAGTGAAAACAAAGGCTTTAAGCAGCATGATTCATTTAGCCATGGGAAATGAACTGTGGGCTAAGATTACTTAATCAGGCACCTAGGTTAAGGATCTATGCTGCTGCATATAATAAACAGCTGTGGGTTTTAATTGCCTGCCCCCTCCTTGGGAAAATGCAGGGTTTTTACAGATTTCTTTCTTTTGGCAGCGAGACAAAGTGGTTAAAGAACTGGAATAAACCTACAGTTTGTTTTGTCTCCTGTTAACAAAAAATCCCCAATATTTTGAAGTGTTGCATACTGGTTAAAGCTGGAATCTGTCAACATCTATTCTGAAGCATCCTATTATTCCATCAGCTGTGGGCTTTAATTCATCCAATACAGTCTACACAACTCTCACCTCTATTATTATCTAGGATTGCTGCTGAGAGCTAGTGAAGTGACCTTACATGTTTCACAGCAATATTTTTTGGTATTAGTCTATAGTGTAATGAACTAGCTAGTGAGTATGTGGTGCACCCTCACCCTCTACTGGGCGTATCAGAATTGCTTGACTGTGTGTCATAGCCCCTGTGACACAAGCCGTGACCGTCCTCTAGCTCATGTGGTAGAGGCTTGTGCTGATAGAGCAGCAGGGTGTGGATTCTATCTCTGGTGACACCATCAAATGCTGTGTGGCCACGATGGGAAACATCGCAACATCCATAAAGCACTGATGCCTGGATTTGCTACAGCGTCTATCGTGGGGATTAGAGGCCCATTTGAAAGACTAGCCACGCTGAGTGTTTGCTCTATGCTACATGTTTATTGGTAAACAGCTGTACAGAAGAGTTCAGACATCTGTGTTTATAACCATCTGATGGAATGGAGCCTGAGCTACGCTGGTGAGCCACAAGCCCATGACACTACTATCGGCTGCTGGAGAGGGGGCATGCCATCTGGTCCCTTGTGTGGACTACAGTGAGGTTGGTGAAGAAATACAGCAGCCCAATGATAATACTGTGTCTGCTACCAATCACATTCCCTGGCCTGGCCTACATGTGTCCGAGCTCTGGGAATGGCTCTCATTTGAGATCCAGGAGGTCCCTCTGTCCCACATTAAACCTCTTCCTAAGAAGTAGGATATGGAGGTTCTGGGCTGGGGGAAGAGGATCAAAAATTATTTTTACAGCGTTAAGTTGAATTTCCTGTTGGTGGCAGGTGCTGGCTTGACAGCCCTACAGTTTGAAGTCCTCTGTTGATCCACACAATGGAGATAGCATGGGCAGGAGCAATTTACATCCCCCACTGCCCCACCCTCCATTCTTCTTGCCCCCCCAGTATGCCTCAACGCCAACCTGGAGGGACCAGAATTAAGCTTCTCATTCTTTCTGGCATCTCTCCTACAACTGATACCAAGGTGGCCAGCTGGTCCCACTCAGGTGACCTTCATGCTGCAGATACCGGTCCACTGTGGAATGAGTTGAGAACGTACCCATTCATTGCCCTGGAACCATGGGCTGTCAGTTGGCAATGACTTTCTCTGTCTACTAACATGGGCTGGATTGCATAAACTATAGATACAAAGTTCTCTATCCGGTTATCAATGACCTGAGCCATCTGGTCCCTAAAATCAATGTATTGCCACTGAAGAAGAAACTTTCACACTTCACTGAATGTTTGCTTTTTATTTTGACATCAATAAACTGTCCCCATTAGGTTATTTATCTGCAGCTTTTGGGAGCAGGGTCCAATGTGTGATCGGGAAAGAGAGCGAAGTCTATCAAGAATCTGCATTGGCAACAAAGTGAAATGAGCTCTAGACTTGGTGGAGAGTGGACATGGTGGAGAGTGCCTTCTCCATCTCTGTTTTCTCAGGTACCATCATCTTGAAGTGGAAGGGACAGATCCTCAACTGGAATATAGTGGTGTAGCCTCATTGACGTCAATGGCACTACACTGATTTATGTCAGTTAAGGACATGGTCCAGTGTTTTAAGCTGAAATAATTGCAGAGCCCAAGAACAGCTAATTGATTTTCACTGATATCAGACATAGAAGCCCTGCGTGGAACGTTGAATGTTGAGATGATATCTGCTCTCAGTTTAGTCCCAAAAGTTTTTATTATGTTTGAAGTCGTTGGCTCTGTAATAAACGATCCCCCCACGTTTATCATTGCAGCTCCTAGCAACACGTACGCGGTGGCAAAATGATTATACCCAGGGAAAATGTATCCTAGAGGGCTGGATTCTCCACCCTGTTTGGGCGCTGCTTGGGCACACTGGAGGGGTGGTGGGTCAAGAGGTCGGTCAGAACTCTCTGAGGCCATGTCATTCGGCCCCAGCATAACACAGAGCTGGTGATGAGCACTTCCAACTTAGATCACTGGCATATGGGCTCTCAGTCACCGTATACCTGCGGAGGATCAGGCATTGCAGAGATCTAGCTGCCATCCCTCCCTGCTATGCCCTCTCTCTCCCCTTATGCAGAGGGCAGGGGGTGCTAGTACAGGAGCAGAGTCTGCTTCCTCCAACTTTCTGCCAAGGAGAGCTCCCCCGTGCACGGGAGTCTCCGCTGGTCATTCCTGGTTAGTTTAAGCCCCCTTTCCATGACAGGAGTGGACCAGTGAATCCGGCCCATACGGTGTGCAGTGCAATTGGATCCTGGATAGCAGATGGAGTATTTGGCCACAGGCACTTCAGTAAATGGCTCGGTACCAGGACCCAAGGTGATGGCTCCATTTCTTAGAGCACTGAGAAATTTTCCCAGTCCCCCATAGGAAAAAAAATAGCCTTTGTGACGCTTAACACAGGAGGGTCTCATGCCTGTCTATGGTGGGACCTACATCTAACTAGAGACATTGTCTCTTGCAAAACTCCCCTCCCATTCGCTATTAGAAAGAACACCTGTCCTCTCATTCGCTATCATGGGGCCATCTCCCCTCCAACCGGGTACCACAAGGATCACCTGCCTTCCTATTGGACATTGCGGGGCCCACATTCCTTCCCATTTGCTATCAAAAAGAACACCTCACCTTTCATTCGCTATCATGAAGACCACCTCCTCTCTCATCGGCTATCACAGGGACCATCTACCTTCCTATTCCCCACTGAAGGGCCCACATCCCCACCCATTGGCTTTTGAATACGATCTCTTGGACACCTTCAGCCATTGTGCACATGGCACCATAATCTTTGGGGAGCGTTTAATGTTTTCATTGCTGTCTTTCATGCCATGCGGCACCTGGAACAAGAGGGAGGCACCCTCATCGCAGGACCAGCCAGCTCTCCAGGGTGCACTAGCAAGCACACAGGGAGCAGTGGTGGAATTGGGGGACACATAGTGAGTGATGGCGCCTGGCATGGAGAACTGCAAGGCGGTAGCTTTCCGCGGTGTATGCTAACAGTTCCAATCAGCACTCATGAAAGCTGCTGAGCCAGATACGTGCCCTGCCTCAAGTGCTCCGGAACTCAGAGGCGCCTGCATGTGCCTAGCGCTCCCGCCACCAGCATCAATGCTGAGCCAGCGATGTGAGCTTTCCAGCAAGACCGCCTGCTCTCCACACTTGCCATTCTGAGGCCTAGCTGTGTGCAGGGTTGTTATCGCACGTGGCTTGTTTTACAATAGTAGTCAAAGATCCTCACATTAAAACCCTAACACTCAAGTCCTTGACAGTACTTCCTACACCTGCTCAGTGAGGTAGGGCAGGGTTATGGGCTAGGTGTTACCACCCTGTTCTCTGTGCCTTTGCACAGCCTGATCCAGGCCCAGCACGGGCATGATGTAGCTATCGTCTGGGGGCTGCACACTAGGCTTACAGTGGGCCGGGCAGGGTGTCCAGCCCCTCTAAAATATTAGCCAGCTTGGAGGTGGGGCGGAGGAGGCCGTAGCTGGTTTCCCAGCTGGCTACTGAGCAGCGCCCCCCCAATAGCAGACAGGGAGTGTGGAGTTGGGCAGTGCTACAGGTAATGTCTGCACTAGCTTGGGGGGGGGTCTCCATACTCGCAGCTGCACACTCGTGCTAGCGCCGTGAACGTCATGCTTTGGTGCCTCAGCCCCTGCACCTCTCCGCCATTGCCCTTCAGGCTTGACCAATGGCCTTCCTGCTAGCCAGTCCTGGGCATGGCATCCGCACAGCTCTGCCAATGCACCTCAGTGCCCCTCAGTGCCCCTGCTACCCTAATCCAGGCCACCACATAGCTCTGCCAATGCACCTCAAGCTCGACTCACAGCACCCCTGGCCACTGCATTAATGATCCGTCATACAGCTCTGCCAAAGTGCTCGGTCTGAGCTCGAGCACCCTGGCTCATGCCCTGAGACTCGGGTCCAGACACCCAGCAGCTCCCATTGCTCTTAAAAATGCTTGGCCCCCAGGAAGAGGTTAAAGCAGATTAAAATAGGAGGCAGGGCTCATTGGTGCTGGTGGCTGCCACCCTCTGTGTGAAGGGGGCTGTGGTATCAGCTGATGATGGGCAGGAGCAAGAGCAGATAAGGGGGAGCTCAGTCCCCGCTTCCCCCACATACCTCTCCCAAGTCAGCCAAGCAAAAGTGTAAATGCCCTGTGCAGGGCTTGGGGGAGGGGCATCCAGGGCCAGTGCAAGGATGTTTCGCGCCCTAGGTGAAACTTCCACCTTGCATTCCCCCCCCGCACCCCCGCCCTGAGGCGCTCCCCCCACGCGGCAGCTCCCCTCCTCTGCCCTGAGGCGCCCCTCCTTGCGGCAGCTCCCCACCCCCCACCCTCTGCCCTGAGGCACCCCCCTGCCCCAGCTCACCCCTGCTCCGCGCATGAGCCAATCAACTTAGGCACCGCAAGCCTGGGAGGCGGGAGAAGTGAAGCAGCCACGGCATGCTTGGGGAGGAGGCAGGGCAGGGGTAAGCTGGGGCGGGGCGTTCCCCTGCATGCTGCCCCCCCCTTTACTTGCTGCAGGTAGCCCTCCCTGCGCTCCCCTGCCCCAGCTCCCTCTGCCTAAATGCCTGCGGCGACCGGGGCGGCCGAAGATCCGGCTGCTGCAGTCACCACCGAAGAAAATGGCACCCCCCCCAAATCCCAGCACCCTAGGTGACCGCCTAGGTCACCTAAATGGTTGCACCGGCCCTAGGGGCATCCCCAGCAGCTCCACACCCTCGCCTATAAACGGCACCATTTAGACATGCTGAGGACAGAGAATGCAAGATCAACAAATCAAAATGGAGAGTCCGGGGCTTCTTGCCCTGGAAAAAATGTAACCCTGGAGGCAATTTCCTGCATCTGAGGCGATTTCAGGACTGTTTCAAAAGAAAAAAAATATGCAAAGGAAAGTGAGCAAAGGGACTTGAGCTGACATTTAACTGCGGCAGCTGGAGGCTTGCTCTGTACTCCTGCGCTATCAGCAAATGTGCCCCCAGAGTCATGCAGGCCAGTGGCCAGAGGATGACACCAGAGCAGGTTTAAACAGAGGCACAGAACAGCAGGGTGCTCCTTTATGCTGGATCATGCTGCACCGTTAGTTCAAATTACACTACACAGCCAACCCAGCAATATATTGCCCTCTGCACACCCAAACATAGTACAACCACAGGAAGAAAACACAGATTACGGAACAGATCAAAATCCCCCCAGCCTCCACCCAATCCAGCCACCTCAGCCCTCCTCAGATGCCTGCTCAAAGAGCCAGACAGCACCGGGGGCCCTGAGGGGCCACACATTTGGGGCATTTCAGACCAGGTTTGGGCATGAGCAGCAAGTTGAATGTCTCTTACAGAGACCATCCTCCCTTGGCAACCAAGGGCCAATGGCTCAAGCAGTTCTACTGATCCCAACTGCAGCATTGTGGCATGGGGAGCGGAGCCGTCTCCCAGGTCCCAGTCATTTAGGGCTTTACAGCTCAAGACCAACACCTAAATTCAAGAAGGTGTATGGCAGGAGAGCAGCCCGGGGCCCATTGGCCACCGCACTCCAGGGATCAGAGAGCAGCTGGGAAGCAGCAATGGAACAGTCAGCTCAGGCCTGGATACTGCAGGTCATGGCCGGAGATGTTATCCTAGTTTGCTACGGCCTGGGCCATAGCTCATTGAGCCCAGAGTCACGGCAGCTCGGTGACAGTGTTGTATATTCTAGGAAGTGCCAAGCTGCCATTGGAGCAGGCACTAATCTGTGTTAATGAACAAGCCAAGAAGTAATTAATGCAGGCACTAGGCTGAGCCCGCTGAACTCATCTCCTAGGTGAGCCTGTATTTTCTGGGCCTGGCTCTCTGCTCAGAGTGTTGTGGGGCTGGGCCTGGCTCTCTGCTCAGAGTGTTGTGACCAGGCTCATGGGTTGCAGCACTGCTCAGGTTTGGCTCGGCTGCTTCGCCATTATCATGATGGAGGCGTAGCCAGGTCAAACCTGAGCAACGCTGAGACCATGTGCACCAAGTCTCAATGCTCAGCGTGGGGAGCAGGGCCCAGCCCCATGGGACAGGAGCCACCACTGACTGAGGGATAAAGGTGGGGTGGGCTCACTCTCCATCCTAGGGTGACCAGAAGTCCCATTTTTATAGGGAAAGTCCCATTTCTGGGGACTTTTTCTTATATAGGCGCCTATTACCCCCCACCCCCTGTCCCATTTTTTCACAGTTACTATCTGGTCACCCTACTCCATCCCCAGCTCCACCCGGGACCCCCTCCTCCTCATTTGTCATGGCAAATTTTATCAAAAATCACAAACCAGTGACTTTTACAAACTTACCATGCCTGATTTGTGATTGCTGATCAAAGATGCCGCGACAAATGTGCAGCCCTACCCATAACCACAAAGCCTGTGACAATAAAACAGAGCGCAGCTATATATAAAATCTGGGTGTTCCTAGAACGTGTCCTTTGCAGGCAGCCCATAGAGCAAAAGAGCCGGGAAGGGGTATGAAGCTAGCGCATGCTCGACAGCCAGCCGCAGCATCACAGCATTTCAGGTGGGTGGGGAGGGGCCCGATGGTCACTGAACGTAAACTTTCCAAGGTCTTTTTTGATCCTGTTCAGTTAAGAAATACAAACAAACCCACGTCAGTTGCACCTGATCTGCTGCTGTAAAAGCCCCGTCCATGCTGAGATCAGATGGAATTTGTTTTTAATGTCATGAAGGTGACTCCCACTTGAGTGGCATCAAGAAAACAAGCCAACGTCCAAACTTGCACCTGCCCGTTTGGAAATGTCCTTCCGTCTTTGTGCTGCTGTGGGAAGCATGAGCAATGAAGGGAGGTTGAAGCTGTCCGGAGCCGCAGACTCTGCCTGGAGGCCTGCTGGGAAAGGAGCAGAGAGAGCAAATGGATGTGACACAGGAATCAAACCACTGCCCGCACACCCGGCTCTAGAGCTGTCCTCATGCGCTTTCCCTGGCTCAGTGACTGGTCATCATTCACAGTGGCAATTCGTAGTCATTCATAAGGACAGTGACTAGTCATTGGGCCAGGGAACGTGTGTGAGAATGACGGGACAGCCTGGTGTCTAGGGATTGATGTGACATGGGAGTGGCTCAGGCTAGCTACCCGAGTCCAAGCCCACCCGACCCTCTGGGTCTGAGCTGAGCTAGCTCGAGGGCCCCGATCCTGATCAGAGCTTCTGGGCACTTCCTAAACGCAAATAAGCAAAGTTTGACGGTATGGTGTTTGGACAGGGCTAGTCTCCTTGGCGTATCAATCTCGTGACAGCATCCGTAGGCATTATGCATATACATACGCTGGGGTAGAGCAGTGTTACAGAGCATTGCCTTTATTCTGTCCTTAAGAAACTCTGTTTGTTTGCAAAATAAGGTCTCTACCATCTTACGGTTGTGCACTCTGTTGTTGCCAATGCTAGGTAACTCCTGCAGATCTTGGTGGCTTAACCTGCTAATGAGAGCAAGATGAGAGGGACAGGGCTAGAATGGTTTCTGGGCTGGACAGAAAGATTTACTGGATAGAAAGTCTGGCTGATTTCTCAAGCTTTCAGCATGTAGGTGAAAAAGACAGAGGGCCAGATACATCTGTGCTGTAATGCCATCGACATCAGTTACACCACGCACAAGATGAGTTTAGATCCTTCCTTTCATAGGTGCTGGATCTTCTAGCACCTCCGGGCTTGAAGTGGTTTCTATTATCTCCAGGGTTTACAGTTTGGTTCAATGGGTCTCAGTGCCCCCACTATACAAATTGTTCCAGCACCCAAGCTTTCTTTACGTGCAGATAAGTCTAGTGGCATCTAAGCAGGGGGAGGTGGGAGTGTACTGAGGAGGAATGGTCAGCCAGCACAGGCCTTCTCTTGTTTAGCTGGTCAGGGATTTTTCCATCAGAAACTGCCAAGTCATCAACACCACAAGTTTTTGTGAGACAGTTTTGATTAAATTTTTCAATTTGAAATTTTGCGGGGGAGGGGAGGGAATTTGTAAAACTCTGGTTGGTGTTTAGAAATGCAAGCTAATGTAAGTTAAAAAAACCCTTTTCATTCTGAAATTTTAAGCTAATTATAGTTTTAAAAAGTTTTTTAAAAAATAGAAACGTTTTGATCGATCCAAACGGGGCTTTCCCCCCCACACTTTTGGTTTGCAAAAAAATTAGAGATTTTGCTTTTTGGTTCCCGATTCAGGACAGGAATATTTGTTGATCTCTCAAAATATTTCAACAGGCAAGAAACCCATTTCCTGCCCTATGGTGCTCCCCAGAGAACAACGGTAAGGGCGGGACCATGAGGAAATCTTGCTTGCCTCGTGGTTGACTTCTCTGAGAGCAGGGAGGTCTACGTTACCCATGATCTTGTCCTGTGCAGAGGAGGCCTGGGAGAGAGTCTACATAATGGAACAGGTGAAACCACAGCATTCCTTGAGCAGGGTGAGGCCTGTCTTGGTCACATACGGTGTGGAGGTTTGCTGCCCTCTGGACATCATCTTCTTCTCTTTGACAGGGGCTGTTAAAAAGTTCTTGTTACCGTAATGGTCAACCACAAAAGAGCAGAAGGAGGGCTAGTGTCGGTGTCACCTCTTAGGGCTTCCCTCACTGGATGGTCCCAAGAGGTCATGGCTGGGATGTACCTTCCAAATGACCAGGGCTGAGACATGTCTCTAGGAGTCATGAGACATGTCCCATGTGATCTCAGATGCGACTGAGTGGGCCCAGACTGGACTTGCCTCCCAAACAGTTGTGGATGGAGCATGCCTTTATTATTGCCAAGGATGTGCACATCTCACTTGGTCAATGATCTGCCTCCTTTGTGGCTACGGAAGGGCCCCAGAAGGAGGAGATATGCTCCGAATGACCACGGATGGAACATGGGGGACGGGCAATGATAAGTGTTTTGAGTAGGGTGACCATGTTTAGATAAGAAGGTGATGGGGGTCACATAAGTAGCTGGGTAGACTAGCACACATGGTAAATACCTGAACCACAGAGGGGGCAGCCACCCCAACCAGCCCCCAAAGCATCTTTGTGGAAAAGCCAGGCAAGAAGCAGAACTGTGACATGTATATCAACCTGTCATCTTCCTGGGATATGACACTTAGCCATCAGAGACGGGCAACAGTCCCTCTGTTGAGTTGCCACTCCCCTCCCCCTCTTTCTTCTGGTGGCATATGGTCCCAGTGTGAAAATCGCTGGTCTGTTTATAGCAATTAATTCTTGGGACTAGCCAGCTTTGTAAACAGGAGAAAGTGCCAAAGAGACGTCTGTGCGATAAATAGTACGAATCAGGCACCTACTTGCTTTCTGGAGGCAGCTTTTGGAAAGCTTTGTTTGCAGGAACTCAGCCATTTCCTTGTCTTCTTCTTTTTCTCTATGACAGGTGGAAATTGGTTCTTGCTTAGTAAATGGGCCAGTGAACCACTCAGGGTACACAGCAAAATAACCCCGTGGCAGCGAGTCCCAGACCCCGGATCAACCGACATGGGCTGGAGCGGTTTGTGCTACTGGGCTGGAAGCAGCAGTGTCACCGTTCCCTCTCGGGCTGGAGCCTGGCTCTGAGCCCCTCCCCCAGCTGGGCTTCAGAGCCTGCGCTCCAGCCTGCGCGGGGACGTCTACACTGCTGGTTTTTAGTGCCATGTAGACGTACCTACAGGTGCTCATTTTGAGTAGGGTGACCATATTCCCAAAGGGAAAACAGGACATCACGTGGGGCTAGCCCACCCCACCCCTGCCCCTGTGAGGGACTGGCCTGAGCCGCTTTCCCAAGCCCCTGCCTCCCCTCCCCACATGGGGCTGGCTCGAGCCGCTAGCCCGAGCGCTGCCTGCCCCCCTGCATGAGGCTGTGGTCACGGCTTGCCCAAGAACTGTCTGTCTCCTGCCCAAGCCCTGACTCCTCCCCCCTGCATGGGGCTGGCATCACTGCTCACACCCCACACACCTTCCTCCACACCCCACTTTTTTGACAAAAGTGGGCATTTGTCCCGTTTGCACTTGCCAACTGATCAAGCTGACAAGCGCAAACGGGACAAATGCCCATTTTTGCCAAAGAAGTCGGGACGGGACTGTCCCAGCCAAAACGGGATGTACAGTCACCCCAGTTCTGAGACAGAGAGGCATTGTCTGATTGGAGCACAGGACTGGGAGCCAGGAGATCTCGAGTTTTGATCCCATCTCACCATCTGATTTCCTTTGCAATCACAGGCAAGTCTCTCTACTTCTCTGTGGAGCGGGTGTATGAGAGCAGGGGGCGGATTTCAACTACTATCTGTGACATTCAGTGGGGATTGGCACCTAAATCCCCTAGGCGCCTTTGAAAATCCCATGTTTTTGTGACAGCTGCCATCTTGGCCAACACACTGGGGATTGAACCAGGCACTTCCAGAGCGAAAAGCATCAGCTGCTACACAGCTTGAGCTAAAGCCTGTGTGGATCAGCTCAGAGGGGCACCTGTGACTCCCACGACCAGTGGATTACACTTTGAAGATGGAGACTGTCCTCCCAGTGCTAAGAGCTATTGTTTCCCCAATGTATCATAAACCCTCTTCTGTTGACCCAGCATGAACCTAAGTGGTAAGTCATCTAGCCTCTGTTCTCTCCAGGTGACCCCCTTTTCGTGTGAGATACGGTGTCAACACATTAGAATTAGCCACATTACTTTCACATCTTCAGTTGGTTTCCTTTCTCACGTACAGTGTGTTCAATAGTGCAGGGTTCTCTGCCTGGCTGGCGTTTCAGGGTGGGGCCTGGCCCAGCTGAACTGGAGGTCAGCTGGACCTCCTGATCAGACAGCTTTAGGACTTGCCTGTCCATGTAGGGGTGGGGGTTAGTGACTGGATCTCCACTTAGCTATGATAGATCGGCAATGCTCCTAGCAGCGCACAGAGGAGGGAATTGGATGCTAAAGCTCAGAACTCTTCTCTGCACCTACGTGGGTGTGAGGACATGGGCAGACGTGATGACCTGCCCTGCCCAATTCACATTTAGACCTGACTATGCATCAAATCCTTTGTCTGCTAAACCTCGAAAGCAAGGTCCTTGTGTGGAGGGGGTGTCTTGTGCTTCCCTGGGTTGGCCTCTTGCAATCCTTCATTTCGGCCTAGTGCTTAGACACCTCCACATTCCCCAACCTCCAATGTTTCCTAGCTGAAGTCTCAGACATTCCCCCTCTGAAAACCAGCCTGCAGCATGACACCTCTGGACTAAACAGCCTGCAGCTCTTGGGGTGTCATTCTCCCTCACCCCACTTCTCAGCCGTCCGCCCACTCCAACAATAATCCAACAGCGTCCCAGCCCTGGACCCCTTTCCAGTTGGCAGGGAGCTCTTCAAAGCTGAGCCCAGTGTTCATATCTGTGTATAGTCCCGGTGGATAGAGCACTGGGTTGGGACTCAGGAGACGAGGACTCTGTTCCTGGCTGACCTGCTGTATGAATGTAAAGAAGTCACTTCACCTCTCTTTGCTTCTATTTCCCTTCCCACTCTTTGTTTTGTCTAGTTAGATTGACAGCTCTTTGGGGCGGGGCCTGTCTCTCATCATGTTTGTATAGGTCCTAGCACCATGGGGCCCTGAGTTTGGTTAGGGCACCTCTGCTCTACCATTATACAAATACTAAACCAACCCTCGTGCATACCACCTGCAGTAAAAGGAAACACCTTCCTCTCAGAGTCTACCCATCAGCTCACCTCTTGCTGCAGATCACCAGTGAAATCTGACCAGGTCACAGGCCCATGCTACATGCCGTGATCTGGTCAGATTTCACAAGCTAGGCAGAGCTGGAGCTGGTGAGCTCTTGGCTGAGAGCACTCCACAGGCCTCCCAGATTTGATGTCAGCACAGTACCAGGCATCCTGCCTTACCAGACCTATTGCATGGGAATGTGGATTTCCACTGGCCCTGTACACTTTGGGACACGGCAGCTTAGCGCTCTTTAACCGCTAACAGACAGGGAGGCTAGAAGGGTGTTTTGGGGGAAGGGACAGATGGGCTGCTCCTAAAATACAGCCAGTAAAAGGTTTATAGGGAACAGGCCAGCTCCACAAAGACTGGGGGAAAATCAGCCCAGCAATCTGGCTCCTACTGGAAGAGATCAGCCTGGGTTTTAGTTAAGTGCTCCGTGCAAACCTCCCCTTTTCACAGAAGCCTGCCTGCAGTAACTGAAGCTGAAGAATGACAATAAGGGAAGGGGAACCAGCAAAACAAAATAACTCCCCTTCTCCCCACAAATATTTCTCCAGGCAGAAGCCCCTGCCCCTGTGACGGCACTAACCGAGGCCATGTCAGATTACATTGTGATGGTTAGCTTGGAAAATGAATTTGATGCCGAGATACAGTGCCCAGGACAGACAGACAGACAGACAGAGATACGCTGCCTCGCAGAAGCATGGTGCGGGGAAAGCAGAAGGCACAAAGGCCATTTTGTGATCTAAATCCCCAGGGAGGGAGATGGGGGGCGGGTATCAGCTGAACATTTCAGGATCTTTCAAAATGTTTGCTTGGTGGGGTGGGGCGTGGGGTCATCTCCTAACTGGTTCCCCTGTCCCTGACTATCACTCTGCAGATACTGCACCCCAGAGCGAAGGAGGTAGTCCCACAACCCGCAGCGTAACTTCTGCAGGCACCACCTCCAGCGCTGTCTGTCCCCAGGAGTTACCTGCAGTGCCTCGCCGCTTCGCACATACACCTGAGCAACAATCTGGCCCTCCCTTCATTTCTCATGGCCAGCCAGGTTAACTGGGGCCAGCAGTAACAACGACTGACCACAGCCCCCCAAGTCCCAGAGAACAGATCCAGCAGCGGTGGAGGCACCAGCCTGAGGAGGCATGCACAGCAGGTGGCAGAATTAAGGAGAAACCTCAGTTTGCCCAACAGGTGGCAGAGCACAGTTCAGCAGAGTGCAAGCAAGGGGCTGCAATGTGCTGTCTAGATGGCATGATGAACAGGAATGCCCCCAGCACGACACCCATGCGATGACAGAGCTAAAGTGACTGGTGTCTGCTAGCAGAGACATGTTCCAAAACATGCATTACAGTCTTCTTGAGTCCTAACCGAAGGCTTGCAGGGGTGCTGTGCCTGCTGGGGAGAACACTGGGGAAAGCCAGAGGTATATGCTGCCTCAGCTTTGAATACGCCTGAATGGTTTCATTCTGCAGCGGCTGACTGGGCCTGACTGACCTTGCTTCCTGCCTGCTGCAGCATGAACCCTAGTGCAGACAGACCCTTTGCACTTCAGGACATCTTCTTGCACAGACTCATCATGTCATCGAATCATAGAATATCAGGGTTGGAAGAGACCTCAGGAGGTCATCTAGTCCAACCCCCTGCTCAACTCCCATAGCTAGCAGCTGCCCCTTTGCTTAAAACCACATTCTTCTCAGCCTGTTTGCCAGAAGCTGGGAATGGGCGACAGGGGATGGATCACTTGGTGATTACCTGTTCTGTTCATTCCCTCTGGGGCACCTGGCACTGGCCACTGTTGGAAGACAGGACACTGGGCTAGATTGACCTTTGGTCTCACCCAGTATGGCCGTTCTTATGTTCCTTCTATCACCACCAGTTCATGTTGCCTTTCCCCTGCTTCTGCCCCATTCTACACCTCCGGGGCTGGCTTATGGCATAAGCACTGCAGACCATATACCTGTGGTCCCAGTTCCTAGTCATGTGATTACATCGGAATCTCAGCTTTCATTTTAATAAAGAGTCTGAAGAAAAGCTGAAAAATGTGACCCGAGTGTAATCGATGCTGCATTGTCTGCCTGAGTCTGCAGACAGTCTGAAACAATAGCTCTGAGAGGCGTGAACTGCCCCATACCAGCTCAATAAGTTATTGACTCCAGGACCCACCGGCATGGGGATCCCCTGCCAACACCTTGACAATAAGAGACTCAGCACATGGCAAGAGGAGAAGAGTGCGGTGGGGCTGGCCCATCCAAACAGATACACCTGGCTGCTGGAGTGAGTCCTGGGGAGCCGGTTTACTGCCTCCCTGCTGCTCTGGGGAAAGATAAGGGTATGCCACTATCCCTACCTCTCTGGGAGGTGTCCCCTTGACAGCCACTCCATGTGGGGGGCGGAGCCACAGTGTGCGGAGGCAGGGCTGTGCAGGTAGTCCCCTGGGAGGCAGTGTCATGATGTGTCTAGTGTCCCGGGCTGCCTTGATCCAACCCTGCACAGCTCCCTAGCCGCTGAGCTGTTCTGTGCATTTCCTGCCCCCAGTGCAGATGCCGGGAGTCTGACATGCCCTGCAAGTTTCAGACACACTCGAGTTGTCTCATCCAGCTACCTCAGTCTTTCAAATTCCACATCGTCCACCAGGAAATCCCGGGTTTCAACCAGCTTGTGTATCTGCTGCACCAGCTCCTCCTCCCTCTGCTTCTCCTCGTTGGACTTCTCTTTCTCTGTAACACGGGAAACACAAAGCAGATTGTTCTAATGCACTGAAATATAGAAACCTGTGATTCTACCTGTGCTGCAGGCAGGGATGGCTTCTTAGGGTACGTCTGCCCTGCAATGAGAGGTGTGACTGCAACACATGATGTGGACACCCAAGCTGGCTTTGATCTAGCTAGCTTGACTAACAATAGCAGTGCAGCGTTTCTTGTACAGCCTGGGCTGCCTCCCATGCTGCACAATTCCCATTGACTTTCAGTGAAAATCCATAGATTCAAAGATATTAAGGCCAGAATGATCCATTATAATTAGTCTGGTCTCCCAAACCTAACCTCTGCTGGATCTGTCTTTTGAAGCTCTACTGGGAGTCTCACAAGTTCAGTGTTTCTCATGAGATTTGCAGCACATCCTGAGTTGACTCTCTGGATCCAAATTTTGCAAATGGCTCCTGCCTTTATAATGGGTAAACCTGATATCCTCCGGCCCCAGTCTGAACATCCCTCAGTTACAGCATCAGGTTCAAACTCTGAATTGGGACCTACATTTTGTGGATTGAGCCCACTTCTAACCTGAATCAATCTGCATGTTCCTGGTTTAGAGCCAGACCTGGAGCAGCAGCGACAGGGACTAGAAAGACTCTGGCTTCAAGTCATCCTTGATCTCGAGATGCCCTCCAGGCAGAGAACAAACAGAGTCTTGTAAATGAGCTGAGATGCTGTTCTAGGAGATGAATGTACAGACCCTTCCTGCTTCAGGGATTCAAACATCACAGCACTGCACTCTCTAATGCTCCACTGCAGCTCCTGGGACCTGTCAGATCTGCAGAGTGAGACTTGTGGCTGGAACAAACTTAAGCCCAGACCCTACTGGTTGCAGCCCCAATACAGGGAAACACTTCAGCATGCATTAGGCCCATTCCCATCCAGGAAAGCATAGGATGAAGTGGTTTCCTTAATTGGGACCTGAATTAGGAACTCCTGGCGGGAGCCATTTCCTTAATGACAGTGACGTGACCGGCTCTGCGGTGAAGTTATTCTTACTCGTTATTATTTAAGCACTCACAGCGCGCTGCAGCTGTTTGTATCCTAGAAGACCTGGCTGCTGTCCGAAGAGGATTCAGTCTAAAGAGATGGGCAACACACACAACACGCTGGGAGACGCAGGGGAAGGTCCTGCCTTTGGGCCTAATTCCCAGGGCCAACGAGAGGATTCAGGGGGCTTGGGGCAAAGCAGGGGAGCTGTGGCGCTTGTACTCACCCTGCGGTAGTCCGGGTCTTCGGCGGCATTTTGGTGGCAGGGGGCCCTTCAGTTGCTCCGCATCTTCGGCAGCACTGAAGGGCTCCCTGCCGACGAAAGCCACCGAAGAGCCAGAGTGACTGAAGGGCCCCTGCCGCCGAAGACCCGGACTGCTGCCTGGCCAGGGCTTGTGGGGCATTTCGGCAGCAGGGGGGGCCCTTCAGTCACTCTGCGTCTTTGGCAGCACTGAAGGGCCCCCCACCGCCAAAGACCTGGAGTGACTGAAGGGCCCCCCGCCGCCGAAATGCCGGACAAAGACCCGGACCGTCGCCAAGGCAGGGCTCGCACGGCCTGGGGCAAATTGCCCCACTTGTCCCCACCGGGAGGCCCTGTTAATTCCCATTTACTTCAATGGGCTTTGGAGACGCCCTTTAGAGAGTGGGGTGTGGCTTAGTCTTGCTTTGTTTCTCCCCCCAGTGCTCTCTTTCCCTCTGTGGAAGGATGGTGCATCTGCCAGAGGTCAAAGTTTTGAGGAAAGATTTGAAAGGGGGAAATCTGAGCACCCGGGGGGTTGGTTAAGGAGTTCCAGAAAGCTTGAAGACCAGAGTGAGAGAAGGGGTGAAGCATGACTTGGCAGAGTGAGGACATCGTTTTAAGGTGCTGCATGATATAGAGAGCAAAGGGCAGAATTTCCTTTCTAAGGAAGTTTTGATTTTCTGTTTGGCTGGTTTTCCTCTTCTCCAAAGAGCACCTGAATGTTGGGTATGTCCACACTGGGGATCTCACCACACTGTCTGGACTGGATCCTCATGCATGTTAAGGCCCTGGTACTGCACTCTGCCAGTGTAAACAGGCCTTAGTGTAAATGAATATAAGGCCCTCTCCTTCCAGCAGATGCACTTATGCCAGTTACCCAGTGAGATTCTTTCTGAAATTGTCAAGCTATGAATATGGATCTGTTAGATGTAACCCTTATTTACAAGGAGACTAGCTCGATTCCCAGTACATACCTGCCACAAGGTGGGGCTCTGGTGGTTCTGTTATCTCCACCTCTCTGAGCTCAGACTGGACCAGAGGTTTTAGGTATTGAACTACCTATCCCATAGAGCTAGAAGGGACCTGGAAAGGTCATTGAGTCAAGCCCCCTGCCTTCACTAGCAGAACCAAATACTGATTTTGCCCCAGATCCCTAAGTGGACCCCTCAAGGATTGAACTCATAACCCAGGGTTTAGCAGGCCAATATGCAAACCACTGAGCTATCCCTCCCCCCTGGGCACAGCACCGCCCCAGGACAGAAGGGTGTGTGAAGCTCCTTGCATGTACCAAGCTGCTTGCTGTCTCTAGCCCCCTGTGATTTCTGGCAGGCTTCCTCCATCAGGGCCTGAAGCATTTCCTATGAACCAGCCTGCCATCTGCCCCATCCCCTCGCTGTCAAAAGGCTGATGTTAAATTTCTGCTGTGATTTGTGGTAACACACAAAGAAGAGGAAAGTTTTCCCCAGCAACACCAACATCTGATGACGATAGATGCTTGGCCCTGCCTTTAAAGGCCTCATTCCCCTCCCACCACCAATAGAAAACTTCCAAAGGGGCCCTCTACCAAGGGATTCCAAGAATTCTCCTCCTTCCACTCCTGGGGTGCCATTTGGAGTGGTTGGTGTGAACTAGAAACCCTGCACAATGTGGGAGGGTAGCTGAGCCTGTAACAGACTTGTGTCCTCCGTGGATCGGGCACAGAAGAGGATCCTGTAACCCACGCTCACCAGTGGCTTACAAAAAGATTTCGGTAACAATTTTTATTTCCTTATTTCTTTTCCTTTTCTTGTTTCTCAATACTTCCTTGTTTGAACCAGGACAAGCAGTGGAAGAGGCAAAGAGCCACAGAAAGAGATGATCTGGGGACAATTCCAGCCTAGCTAGGAAAAGAAAGTCCCAGCAACACTGCAAGAAGGGCTGTTTTATGAAAGAGCCCCAGGCCAACTTTGCAGACCTGAGAGGTTCAGAGTTGGATCCAAATGTCTGGTTACTCATCTGACTTGATCGCCTGAACCTTTGGAGTCCTGCCTGTTACCTAGTAGGAGCACATCCAGGAATAAAGGGCCTGATCAAAAACACTCCCATCGACTTCAAGGGCTTTGGGATCAAGCCACAGAAGCTTTCCAAAGTATCTGGGCCTCACCTGGGAGTGCAATGAGTTTCTGGAGCTCCTTTTTCAGCCGACTGATTTCTTTGCAAAGCTGAATGTCATCCATCCTGCAGAGACACAAACAAAACCACTTAGGGCTGGTCTGCACTACACAGGCAGCTTATGTCAACCATATTATGTCAGTGCAGAGACACTGGAACCCTTTTTCACTGAACCAGCACTGGGATACTTCATGCTGTCCAGCCCGAGGGCCAAACGATCGAATTGATTACTTATCGTTTCAATTATTTTCCCCACACACAGACGCGTAGATTAGGCAGCCAGAAGGGACTATTGTGATCATCTAGTCTGACCTCCTGTATCACACAGGCCAGAGGACTTCCCTGAATGAATTCCAGTTTCAACTAGAGCAGATCTTTTAGAAAAACACCCCATCTTGTTTTTAAAATGTCCCGTGGTGGAGAATTTGTCACCCCCCCCCGGTGAGTTGTTCCAGTGGTTAGTTATGGTCACCGTTAAACATCTGCTCTTTATTTCTAGTCTAAATTTGTCTAGCTTCAACTTCCGGACATTGGCTCTTGTTATACCTCCGTCTGCTAGACTGAGAAGAGCCCTTTGTTATCACACGTTTGTGCCCCATGTAGGTCCTTATGGACTGTGAGCAAGTCACCCCTTAACCTTCTCTTTGTTTAGCTGAACAGATTGAGCTCCCTGAGTCTAACCTTATAAGGCCTTCGATTCACCTCTTTAGACTCTCCTGCAGAAAGGGCTCAGGCTCAGCATCTATCCACTGTGGAGGTGTCTTAACAGCCTTCACGGCTATGTTTGCTGTGACCTCTAGAACTGAAACTGCAGAACATAGGCACTAACTTTCCAATGTGCCAGGGGGGTGCTTGACCCCTGGCTCTGCCCCAGGCCCTGCCCCCACTTCACCCCTTCTCCCAATGCCCGCCCCCCGCTCCACCTCTTCCCCGCCTCTTCTCGCACCCTCACCCCAGCACACTGCACCCTCGGTCTTCCCCCTCCCTCCCAAAGTCTCCTGCATGCCACAAAACAGCTGATTGCGGCGGGTGGGAGGCGCAAGGAAGGGAGGGGAGGTGCTGATCAGCAGCAAACACTGGGAGGAAGTGGGGAGCTGATGGGGGGCTGCTGGTGGGTGCTCAACACCCACCATTTTTTCCCCTGGGTGCTTCAGCCCCGGAGTACCCACAGAGTCAGCGCCTATGCTGCAGAAGAATGGCCTTTAGCCAACTGACTCACCCTCTGTGTGTTGGGAAATGCACAGCCACCATGGGGGAAGGCCCCCTGAGAGTGTCCTCTCCTAAAGCACCTTTTCTGGGCCCTCTATAGAGCTGTGCTTGTGTTATGTCTCCCACACATAGAGAACCCCATATATTCCTGTCACTGTGACTCTTATTTCAAATTAAGGAAAACAACAAAGAAAGAACAAACAAGGTTGTTATAAAATTGAAAGATGGAGACATCACAGCAACTCACTGTGTGACATTCTGCACCTGACCTGAACCACAAACGCCAGCTGCCTCACAGCTGTCCCTACAGCAGGTAGACTCCTCTACTGTGCAAGGTGCAGTGCACAGAAGCCAGAAAGGTAACATATATTTTCAGTTGCCTAGCTACACACAGTTCTCAGTTCTCAGGCTCTTCATTTAATAGCTATAAAACAAACTAAACAAAGCAATAACCGCTAATGAAGAATCGATAACCAAGCATTGGCAGTGGAAGACTAGAAATAAAAAGTTTCAGCTGCTTCTTGAAGAACAGCAGTAGGTCAGATCCTAAGCCTCATGCTGGACTCAGGAAGTGGGGATCCCAGCATCCAACAGGAGCCAAATGACTTTGTGGAGAAGGGGGCTGGAGGTCGTAGGGGAAAGCCAGTGTTCCTGTAGCTCTGCACTGTAAGTCTGTGCGGGATGGAAGTGGGGCAGCTCTGTAATAATTTATAAATGCTCTATGTGCTGTATGACTGTCAGATTGTTGTATGGGATGGTACCTGGATGACTGTATTGGGTTAAATCAATAGGACTCTTGGGAAGCAAACAGGAAGGCAAAACAAAGACTCGAGATGAGCCATCCCCTCCCAGCAAAGACTGAGGGGGGTGATGCAAGATGATGGGGAAGCAATTGGCCTGGAGAAGGCTGGCTCGAGCTCCCATGGAACTCACCACGCTGGCTTTGGGCAGCAGGGCCTCAGCCCAGGCAACTGACAGTGGAAGGACTTCGGGCTGGATAAGAAGAGACTCATGCTATAGGGTGGAGGGAGCTGTTCAGGGCACCAGATTGACCCACACAGATGGGGTGTCTGAAGAAGTCAGGCCTTGCTAGGCTTCTGGCCAGAGGATGGGAAGCCATTAGGTAAGACAGACATGCACGTAGATCCTTTGCTGTTTTAAAACATGTCTTCTCTTATGTTATGCTTTGTTCCTACTGTTAAGAGTAAACAATACGGTGGTGTAAGCAGGCTGACCGATCACCGGATTCACCACTGGTCACAGACTCCCTAAGAGAAGAACCACAGATGCAAAACCCAGCTGGATTTGCTGACTAAGAATGGCTGATCCACAGGGTCTCCTAGCACGGGGCCTGGTCTGACACTGGGAGAATCGCATGATTCCAGCCCAGGAGTGGTAAAGTCCCAATGCCTGATACCTGTGGGGGTGCACTCAGAGACCAGTGAGAGGACAGAGATGCAGCTAGACTTGAAACCGTGACACTGTGTGTTGTACTAATTTCAAGGGCCAAAAGAGTTAAAGGTGTTTCTAAACTCTTTCGCTGTCCAACATTAGAACAGTGATACAGAGGCTTTGGTTTTTCTCAGTTCTTTGGCAAATACCCAAAAGCATTCATTGTGAAATTGAAAAATTATGGATCAACCACAAGAAAGAACAAGAAATTAAACGAGAATTTATATTAAAACTGATACTGAATGATTGTTTGTTTTGCACAATCAAAACCTGTCAAATGTTTCTCCTCTTGGAGGCAAAATATCAGCGTCTTTTATTTTCAGAACAACCTTCATTTGTTGAAAAGGAAAGTGGGTTAATTTTAGATTCAGTCCTGATGGGTGAAAGGTATTTACTTCTGTCTCTAACAGAGACACTCACACAAAAGGTGAAGGAGAGGTAGGATAGAAAATGTGGGGGAAATACAACTTTTGTTGATGTGTTTGGACCACTGGATGACAGGTCAGTCACGAATGGATGCTTTGGCTGGCAGATCAACCGCAGCACCTGTTGCTTGGTCCCTGGCTCCCCTTCAGGTCAGGGATGTCATCGCATTGGGTATTTTTTCTCCTTAGACAAGGCAGGATTATGGTCGTCTCATCTTGCTGTGCTGATGCAATGCAGCTGATTTCAGGATTGGATGGAAAGTGGAGAGAATGAGAGACAGGATTGGAGGAAGGAAGGAGCATGAAAAGCAGCCCAAAAGCAAGGGAACAGAACTGGCTCTTACATGACTCTGAAGTGCTGGCAATTAGGTATCCCCACTGATGGGCTGAGGACAGGCTGTCATGATGATGTGTTGATTTTCAGAACTTGTGAACGAAAAACATCCCCTGTCAGAGGAAGAAAGCCTTTCAGTCTGGTCTGTTCCTTCTGTCCTGGGGTCAGAGAAGATGAGTGGAGATGCCAGCTGGGACGGGAGATGGGAGATGAAAATGTGGTTTTTTTCAGTCTCTTTTCAAGAAAACCAGAAAAGGGAAAAGTGGACAGCATAGCTCAGCCCCTCAGTATTTTATCCATCATGCCAATTTTGGTCCATTAACTTCTGGTTCCACGTCTTCTGCTTTTACCAAGTGTGATTTCAACAGTTATTGAACGATATCAGCAGGCCCTTTTTGTTTGCATTAATCCAGCTTCTCTGTCTGTCTCTTGCATTGTTCATAATATCCATTTATTAAAAACAGCCTGACCATATTTTCCATGGTTGATTTCCAAACAAGCAAAAAGTTTTAGATTATTGGGACATCTTATAAACTTGCACGTATTTTTTACATTTAAGCTTACAATTGGGGTGAATTTTAAAGTCCAATAATCACAACACTGCTCCTCCAGCGCTCCCTGTTCTGCTTTCTCAAGACTACATCTCTTCATTGCCATATCCACAGCCCACAGAAATCAATGGGAGTCTTTTCGTTTATTTCAATTGGCCCTTGCATCAGTCCCTCTCTGTCCCAATGGTGTTTCTAAGGCACCTTTCTTTCTTGGCATCTAAGCTCCATGTCATCTAAGTCCATGGGTTGGAGACTTTCACTGTACATTTATTTGTATGGATTTTTCAAATCTGCAACTATAGATCTATACTGGAAAATGTGAATCTTTCTTGCAGTGCTTTCAAATGACAGAGCAGTAACTCTTCTGATTGGCATGTGACTTGTGGTTCGGGGTCGGGACGCAGGCCTGGGAGTCGGGTGTTTTGATTCTGTTTCCTAGGTCTGTGACTGGCAGTTTCTTACCTTGGCCCAATCACTTAGCTTCTCTGTACCTCAGTTTCCATACCTGAGGCGTTGAAACCGAGCAGCATCTAATTTCCTCCATGATTTGCATGTAAAGGGCTGTCCCAAACAGTATAATGTGTTTTTCATTGTTATAATAACAAATTAAGGAATAGCAAGTTACGGTTCATTTGGAGCCCAGCTCCCCTGGGAATTTCCTTGGCCAAGCAGCAGTGATGCTGGCTGCATATATATTTGGCTGGGTTTCCATGCCGATGGGAAGATGTGCTTCCAAAGACATTTCCCTTTAATTAAGAACTAGTTGATGGAGTTTGACAGTTAGAGGGTTAGTTCTAATTCCGCACTGAACTCTTGCTGAATGACAGTGGAATTCCCCAGGGTTGGTTAGTTCCATATTCACAGACCTTCAGGCCTGATTTCCCATCAGAGCAGCTGGCAGGTTTTTTCTTGCATAGCTCCATCTGCCATATGATCAGTTCTTTCTCTGAGGCCAGACTGGGCGCAGCATCAGAGGCGGTGATTGCAGAGGAATGGGAGAGCTGTGGAACAGGGAGGGGTGGCATTCTGGTGTGACAAGTGTCACAACACACATGCACACCAGGGACTGGATTGTGTGTCTTGTTCCTGGGGTGCCTCAAGGAGCAGATCCCTTCCCCCACAGGCCACTGCATAGCTTGGTTCTTGTGCTCTTGATGCATGTGGCCCCGAGTCGTCCTGTGCTGATGAAGGGACTAGAAAGCCCGCTACAGGCAGGGAGGGGTTGCTCAAACTTTGAGCAGAGAACAACTCCGTCGGCAGAAGGAATGCAGTGCTGTGTGCTGGGCGACCCCAGGACCAGATATGGTTCTACTCTAACAGAAGCCGTCACTGTATATCCCCCCAGGGCTCCCAGCCTTGCCAGCCAGGCAGTTGCTCATAGCCACAATCTATCACTGTGGCCAGATGGCCAGTTTGGTTAACAGAAGAGCTGACTCAGACACAGGGCAGCTCTAGGCACCAGCGCTCCAAGCATGTGCTTGGAGCGGCACTTTCCAAGGGGCGGCGCTCCGGCTCCTTTTTTCTTTTTTTTTTTTTTTTTTGCTTGGGGCACAAAAAGCCGGGAGCCGGCCCTGAGCGGAGGTGAGCTGTGGCGGTGGGGGGTGCGGGGAGGGCTGCAGGAAGTGACCCTGGGGGAGGGCAAGGGAACTGCTCCCCCCCCAGCTCACCTCCGCTGCACTGCCGCATGCTCCCCCAAGTGCGCCGCCACTCCGCTTCTCCCCCCTGCCTGGGAGGGAGGGGTAGGAGGGGAAATGCGGCACACCTGGGGGGGCAGGGGCAGGGATTTGGGGAAGGGGTTGGAATAGGGCAGGGAAGGGGCGGAGTTGGGGTGGGGCCAGGGGGCACGGGAAAATTTTTTTTGCTTGGGGTGGCAAAAAACTTGGAGCCAGCCCTGCTCAGACATTCACTTGGGAGGTGAATGGAGCTGAGCGGCCTCCGCACTGGGGTTGGGGGTTTTCGCTTGTTTGGAGTATTTTAAAAAATTGTATCCATGTCTCTGCACTACGTCCTCGCTTCATGCAGGACAAGAAATGAACATATCCAAGTATAATGGTGATGCTTCTCTTGGGGTACCCAGAACGGTGAGCCACTGTCTTACCCCTCTCGGCCTCCGCAAGGAAGAGCTTTGCTTAGTTATTAAGTACATAGTACACACACCAGCCTATTAGGTTAGCTGGGAACTCACTCTCCAGTTTATACATTTTGTAATTAAACAAGAATCGGTCCATTCGGAAAGAAGAGAGATGTAAGGGATAATAGATACAGGTGAAAGAGAGAGAGATGGTTACAAGTAACAACTAAAACAATTTCAGCAAGTTACCGTCTCTGTCTAAGCAGGTTTCTCACTTATAGTCAATTTACAGCTACTTTTGTCTCCCAGGCCAAGAGGATCCACTTTTCATGAACTCAAAGGGGGCAGCTCCCCTTTGTACGATAGGTAATGGATGACTCAAATGTCTCTTTGCCCCCCTTAATATTACTCCAAAGTTCACTGGTTCTGTTTCAAGAGCCAGGAAGTCTTCCTGGGGGGGTGCAGACTCCATCCCCTGTTGAGGCTGTTAAGCATTCATCTCCCCCATTTTCTAGCTTGCTGGCTGTGTTTACCTCATATGTCCTCTGAGCTCAAGCTGCTCAGATAGGTAAACAGACATTCCTTTGTCTAGGTCAGGCTGGGCTTTATACGCTGCCTGCCAAACACATTTTAAGAACATCTATAACTCTTTGTGCACACCCTGGACGTATGTCACGCAAGTGTGCATAGGATACTTTACATAAGACCTTTTACATCCAGATTATGAGAACAGTGAGTTGGGGCACTGAACGTGTCAGGCCTGATGTGAGTTATGGTCTGGTGTGCCCTCTACCAGTTGGCACTGAGGGGCTCCCAGGGACATAATGAACTACATGGTATTGCTGACCTGGCCAGCATTTGGAATAATTGCTAGTAACAGTATGGTGTGGCTGCTGTTCTGCTGCCATTATTTCTACTGTGCTGTTGGTACGCCTGGCATTTCACTGACACTTGAAGAGTAGATACAAGCCCAAACTAAAACTCATGATCTGAAGACACACAGCCTTTGGGCAACCTTTAGTGGTCAGACTAGATGATCACAGTGGTCCCTTCTGGCCTAGCAATCTCTGAATCCAGGTCTAAAGTTTGACGCTAGTGCCCGTCTGTAAGAAAGCAGTCCTTGCGAGGTTCATGCCCCAGGAAGCATACAATTTAAGGGCCTTATCCTCAGAAGTGCTAAGCACCTGCAATTCCTGTTCACCTCAAGTCCACCATCACCTCAGAGACACTTGTCACCAGGGTCCATCTCTGCCTCAGAGACACCTGAGGCCTGGGCCCACCTCTACCTCAAAGTCCCCTTGCACTGGGGCCCACCTCAGAGACCATCATGACCGGGACCCACCTCTTCTGCAGCTACACCCAGGTCAGGGCCAGAGCCCACCTCATAAACACCTGAGTTGGGGACCCAACTTGACACAGAGCAACCTGAACCTGGGACTCGCCCTGTCCTCCACGGCTTTGCTCAAACTGGGCAGATGATGTGCGTTAGAAAACTTGTTAGCTAAAATATTTTAATTAGCAGGATGTTAACCAACACCTAGGATAGCCAATCCAGTCCAGGTAGCTGCCTTTGTCTGCACTACGAAGGTGAGTGATGTTAAACGGTGCTAATAAAAGGGTGTTAGCTGACACATTTACTAACACAGCTCATTTTCCCAGTCTAGACAAAACCTGAGCATTGTACATTTTGCAACGCCCTACTGATGCCGTAGAATGCTGTCATGGTTTGGACTCACTGGAATATGCTCAAGCCCATTAGATGTTTTGCAAGTCCCCCAGAAAAGCCTTTAATCTGTGAGAATGCTGTTGGCATCTCTAGGTATCCAGTCCCAGTGCTCTGACTGACAAGCAGCTGTATAGATTCCGCTACTTATTAGCTTGTGCTGCCTTCAACTGATATGTCTTTAGTTCACTTTAAAGTGTGGGTTGCTAAGCATCCATTCTGCAGTTCAAACAATCCTGTCGGCTGTGATTCACCATCCTTCACCCCTTTGGGAATAAATCGTGTTTGGACAGAGCTGCCTGAAGCTGCAGCATTGTCAGCAGAGCGGAGAACACCAAAATATTAATTAGGGAAGGGAAAATAAATAAATAGAAAGGAGAAGAGCACTAGTGCTGCTGCTACAGTGACAGGGAGCTGCATGGCTCTGCTGTACAAGCAAAATATACCAGCTGCAGGAAATATATATATTTCCTCTGGACTCCATCATCTTCTGCTGAGTCCAGCAGCTTGTTGATTTATTTGGCTGGCAACAAGCTCAAAGCAAATAATGCGGGGGGGGGGGTGTGTTTGTTTTAAAGACTATTCTCCAGCTGCTGTGCTAGCCATTGACTAGCTGCAGAGGTGCTAATTTCAGAATTGTGCATAGGTTGAGCAGGAAGCCAGCTCTCTAGCATCTCTCCATCTCATCCCACTCATTTACGTACTAGCTAAGCATAGAATTCGGGTTGCATGAAAAAACCTTTGCATTGCCATGACCGCTTAATGATGACAGGTGCCTTCAAAGTACTATCAATAGATCAAAATGCACAAAACAGAATAGCTGCTAGGCTAGGGAAAAACAAAGAAACAGACCACTGGAGGTGGGAGTGGGAAGAAGGACATTGCACAGAGCTACCTCAACATAGGAACTGCCAGAATGGATCAGATCTGGGGTCCATCTAGCCCAGCAGCCTGTCTCCAACAGAGAACAGAACCAGATGCTTCAGAGGCAGGTGCAAGGTAGTAGGCAGATACAGGATAACCTGCCTCCAGGGAAAATTTATTCCAGCCCCCTTAGAAATTAGCTTGTGCCCTGAATCTGGTGTGTATATACCCCTTCTAAAATTCTTGTTTTTATTATTCCTTACTACCAAAACCGTTCTCACTATTTATATACATTTCTGTGTTTGAATCCTGCTAAGCTAAGGCCTGGTCTGGTCTAAGGAAATTAGGTTGGTATAACTGCGTCACTCAGGGGTGTGAAAAATCTGAGCAACATAGTTAAGCCAACCCTAACCCCCAGTGTAGATAGCACTAGGTCAACAGGAGAATTCTCTCATCGGCCTAGCTTCTGCCTCTCGGGGAGGTGAAGTAGCTACGCTGACAGGAGAAGCCCTCCAGTTGGCATAAGTAGCATCTTCAGTGAAGTGCTACAGTGGCACCACTGCAGCATTTTAAGTGTTAATTCTTATTTCTCTCCCCCTCGCCCTCCTTTCCTGTATTTCCCCAGGCCTCACTGTTTGCTTTCCACTCCTTGTCACATCGTAACTTTTATTTAGGTTGCAAGCTGTGGTGCCAGCGGACAAAAGGGGTCACTGTTCTTTACAAGCAACTCTTGGCTCAGACCCGACAAACTCACTACAACCAATACCCCGCTTGTGTGGTATTTATCACGAAGGGTAGCGTGTGAGGGCTCTGCTGAATGCTATATTTTCATTGCAAAACAAGATGAAAAGCTGAAATATCAAACGTTTCCTTGGTACAGAAATTCTGAAGTATTTTGATTCAGAAATGTCAAAATGTGTCGTTCCGACATTTTCGACTTAAATGTAACATTTTGGCATTGCAAGAATCAAGGTGTTTCATTTGGGTTTGTTGAAACAACCCAAAAGGTTTCATTTTCAGTCATGTCAAGATTAAACTCCATCTTTGTATGGTGATGCATCATGGGAGTCACATGAGTCTGGAGCCTTATGGGAGTTGTCAGGACCCCGATGCCTCCAGTTTCCCCTAAGGGCCAGCCCCCCCAGTCAGACTACAAATCCCATAATGCACCCAGAGTCATGTGATACCAATCATTCACCACACAAGTCTGTCAGAATGAAATCAGCACATAGCCCTATGGGAGATGTAGCCCTCCAGGGAGCCTGGCCCATAGGAGAGAATGGGGGCCAGAATTACAACTCCCATGAGACAATGTACCATGAACAGTAAAATGGAATTTAAAGTTTTGTTAAACTTGATTAGAACTAAATGTTTCAGGTCTGTTCAAAAACTGAAATATTCTGATTTGGGTCAAACCAACCCAAAATGAAAAAAATCATTTGGATTTCATAATTTTTCAGCAAAATCAAAATTTTTCTGTGGAATATTTTGGCTTTGCAGAAATTGGGTTCTCCACCAGAAAATCATTCTATCAGAAAAGTCCCACCAGCTCTAGTTACACATGCACTGTAATGCGGTCCTGCTGAACGTCCCACAGGAAATTCTGTGTCTGAGCCAGGAACAGAGCCTAGCTCTTCTGGGTCCCCGTCCAGTGCCTTAAACACAGTGAACAGCTGTTGGCTTCTTGCAAGCCTCTGACTCATTCACTGACCATCCTGTGCCATGAATGAAGGACTCCTGTAGAATAAATAGCACACCGTCATGCAATGAAAGACCTTAGGTAGGATTCAAAAGAACCTTAAGTGACTCAAGAGCTGAAGTTCCATTGACTTGCCATGAGAGTTGTGCTTCTAAGTCACTTATGTACTTTTGAAAATCCAACCTTATAACACACAAGGACAAATTAGTCAAATGAACAGGTTGAACAGGCAACCTTCAATCTGGCACTTCCTAACTTTGGAGTGTTTGAGGTTACAATCTTAACATGCTTTAATGGAGTTTTTTTGTTTGTAATTTCCTATGTTTTTAAAAAAGAAAAATGAAAAAAAAACCAGAGGGTGGCATTGTCAAAAGCACTAGGGGATTTAGGTATCTGTCCTCCACTGAAAGCCAATGGGAGTTGGACACTTAATTTCCTTAGGTGCTTTTGAATATCTCATCCTGAAATTCCATTTTGTGGAATTGTGCCAATCCCCCTGCATAGACCATCAGCTCAGCTAAAACCCCAAGCCTTTAGATCCACAGCAAAGCCCTCTACCACTTGAGATAAAGGATTTGTGAAGCAATAGGCTCTTTCCTCCATGTGTACCAGTCACTAGAGGGAGACATGACACATGCTTTGCCAGTGGCTTACACAACTAATTGCTAGATAGCAGAGCAGTGTTGGAAATCAGGAATCCTGGGTGTTACTGTCCTATTCTTGCCTCCAGAGGGCAGTGTCCAGTAGTTACCCACAGCAAGCCAATCACGTAGATTTGGCACACTGGTTCTGATAAGCAGTGTGGCTAAGTGGATGAGATTTGCCCTCTGAGGGCACTCAGATGAATTAATTAAAGCTGTCAAGTATCAGAGGGGTAGCCGTGTTAGTCTGGTTCTGTAGAGGCAGCAAAGAATCCTGTGGCACCTTATAGACTAACAGATGTTTTGCAGCATGAGCTTTCGTGGGTGAATACCCACTTCTTCGGATGCAAGAATTAAAGCTGGGAAGTTAATGCACATAAATTCAGGTGCACGAACTCCTTCCGCCACCCATGTGACAGTAAAGTAGCCTTAGTTTGCTGTAGCCATTCTAGTCCTCTGAGTCAGTGTGAAGCAATAAAAACAGCTGCAACCTGGCTGAGAGCCCTTTTTGTTCAGAATATCACCACCTTCAGGCATCACTGGGCTTCACATTCTCTTACCAACCAATTTTTTAAGCAGTGTGGCTAAGTGGATGAGATTTGCCCTCTGAGGGCACTCAGATGAATTAATTAAAGCTGTCAAGTATCAGAGGGGTAGCCGTGTTAGTCTGGTTCTGTAGAAGCAGCAAAGAATCCTGTGGCACCTTATAGACTAACAGATGTTTTGCAGCATGAGCTTTCGTGGGTGAATACCCACTTCTTCGGATGCAAGAATTAAAGCTGGGAAGTTAATGCACATAAATTCAGGTGCACGAACTCCTTCCGCCACCCATGTGACAGTAAAGTAGCCTTAGTTTGCTGTAGCCATTCTAGTCCTCTGAGTCAGTGTGAAGCAATAAAAACAGCTGCAACCTGGCTGAGAGCCCTTTTTGTTCAGAATATCACCACCTTCAGGCATCACTGGGCTTCACATTCTCTTACCAACCAATTTTTTAAGTCCTCCGACATTTGAGGCTGCATGACTTTATGAATTACACCCGTGTGCCAGCACAGGCTTTCAGCTCCTAGTTCATTTTAACTTTCCTGAGCATCCCTGTGTACAAATGCCCATAAGATCTAAGGTCAATGCCCAGCTCTGTCAGAAGTGACCTTGTCAAACCTCTCATCCCTTTGTAGAAGGGATGAATGATACCTGCAGGGCTGGGACAGTCACACCTTTATTAATACTAGCCAGCTGAGGAGCTGCGACTTGAAATCATGGTTTCCTACTGAATACAGTGTTGGCTGCTGCTGGTACATGCACCCATCTGGGGCTCTCGTGCTATGCCTACCATGTGTGAGGCTCCGTGGGGCTCAGATTCCTGGCCTTGATCTTCCACAAAACTTATAGGAAACCCTAAAGGGCATCTGCACAAACCATGGCATATGTGGCTACTTGATGCACCAATGGAAAATTAAAAACTCTCCAGTGCTCCACTGTGGTCACCCAGAACAGACTGTGGAACATATAATGACTTAATGCCTGATTCACAAATAGGAAGGAGCATTACACTCTGCTACTCCTAATGCAATTATCTGGCTTACCCACCTGAACGTAAAATTATAGTTGTTGCTCTAAATCTCCATCATCCAGAAGAAGAAGAAGAAGAAGAAGTGGGGGCAGGCTGTCGGGCTGGAGCACGCTCAGTGGAGTCTTTTTAATTTTTAGAACCATGTATTTACAGTGGGAGGGAGCTAGAGACATTTATCGTACCCCATAAATGAATCCTTCCAGCGCTTTAAACATCTCCCTTGCTCTTTTCTCAGTTCTCTTTTATTAGTTTATATGTTTCTAGTGAAGAGGACCCAGATCCCCAAACGAATGGGCCAGGCACTGAAATACCTCTGAGGATCTGTTTGTTGCTGAAGACGGTTTACCTGGGGCAGTCTCAACACAGCTAAACAGATTGGCGCTATTTCCTCCTTCCTCCATGATTCTGTGTCTAGCATACGTGGCCCAATTTCATACTGGCTTTTTTATGATCTTTAAGCAGGTTCCCTATAGCCCACACGCTGGTCCCAGTTTCTGTGCCACACCGGTAGAGGTGACCTTGGATTCTTAACCTTATTGTAGCAAAATTAAGTTGAAGAGAGGATGACTATTGATGGAAATTCTCCCATGTTCTGCATCGCTGTATTTAGTCCTTTAGAATCAGGAAGGTAAGTGCTCAGCGAGATTATTTCTGTACGTAATGTGGCATTAAGGAGATTCAATTACTTTTCTCACAAAAGGAATGATTGTTGTTTTGTACCATTGGCTGACCCCTGAAGGGACATGAAGGCCGACGAACTAATGCTACTCTGGGAGCACAATGAAGGGAAAAGCGCTTTTATCTTTTATGTTCAATAAATAACAAAGGAATGGCTCAGTGCATAATGTATAATTGTAGGCACAGTTTCTGAGACTATGCAGGAAGATCAGACCCCCAGCGCTCTTTTCAACACATCTATGAAAAATGTTCTTCTGTCATTCTAGGTACCAGCAGATATCAACTTATTTTTAGATCGGAGATACATTCACCCTTTTAGTTCTGCAGGATGCAAATGGGCATGGCCAGGAAATGTTCTCCCATCCCACTCCTGACAAATATGACTGGAATTTAACTTGTCGCCGTAAGAAGTCCTTGTGTAAACTTCTGCTGATTTCTAGTGTGATTTGCAATCAAGGACCAATGAGCATGACCTGGTCTCTCGCTCACGTTTGTGCAAATCAGGAATAACTGCCTGGAAGTTGATGGACATTTGGGTTGAGGGAAAAGCCAGGCCCCAATCATACGTATAATAAAGGAGCACATCAAATGCATGACATGGCACTTAAAATGCTGGCAGCAACCTAGCCACGCTAGCTCCCCGCATTGCTAACATTAGTCAAGCTGAACTGACGTTAGCAAGTGTAACGCAGGGCCAGCTCCAGGCACCAGCCGAGCAAGCTCGTGCTTGGGGTGGTAGATACTACGGGGCAGCATTCTGTCCAATCCTAGGGCGGCACGGCCCCTTTTTTTTTTTTTTGTTCGCCGCTCTGGTCGCCCTGTAGGGGACAGCGGCACGGAGGAGGGGAGTGCCCTGCTGGGAGCAGGCTGCGTGCTCCCTCTGCCCCAGTCAGTGCCAGGTCTGCAGAAAACCCGGAGCCCTCCCAGCAGGCGGTGCAGCGGTCGGGGCTGTGTGGCGAGCACCCCGCTGAACCCCTGGCCACCTCTCCCCCCGCTCCCTTCCCCTCTCCCTCTGCTCCCTTCCCCCCTCCCTCCGCTAGCCGGGGCACATCTGCAGTGCAGGGAGTCCCCCTGCACCCCGGCTCCGGCTGCCCCGCAGGTTTGTTTTTTTTCCTGCTTTGCCGCTCCAGTTGCGCCACAGGGTGGTTTTTTTTGCTTTGCTGTTCCGGCCACCCCCCCCCACACACACACTTTTTTTTTTGCTTGGGGTGGCAAAAAAGCCAGAGCCAGCCCTGAGCACAGGCAAAGGTAAAGCTTCTCTCTTAAGGTATGTCTGTACTGCAATCACAAGGTGTGATTACACCTTGAGCAGTCACACTCAAGATACCTTTAATGGAGCAGTAAACCTGCTGCAGCACTTGTTTCAGCACAGTCTAGTACAGTCAGTAATTACCCAGGGTTTCGGCGGGTTTGCACAGCCTGTGCTGAAGTGTGCGCTGCCCCAGCCTCACTGGCCTGGGACCTGACCTCACTCTATTAAAGCTACTGCGGGTACGTCTACATGAGCTGTGATCACATCCCTTCATTGCAGTATAGACATATTCTTAGAAGAACGGAGGTCTATTCAAATGCATTGAAACAAGTATTAGCAGGTTTTCATGATAAAGTCCACAATAAGCAGTGATATCACTGCCTAACCCTGCTCAGTATGGAGTGCTCCAGTGTAACTGTCGATAGGGGAATTTCTGCAAAACTTTGGGTAAATCTCTGGGTCCTTTAAATGAAAAATTAAGACACCCATTGGTGCATTAGTACCATATATTCATTGCTGGAATCTTCTGTCATTTCAGAATTGTCCAGTTAAACAAAGAGCCCTGTCATTGTTGGTATAGCTGAGCCAAAAGTCCTTGGGTAAAATTTTCAGAAGCACCTCAGTGGTTTAAGATCTCAAGTCGCATTTTCAAAAGGGATTTAGTCACTTAGGCCCAGATTTTTAAAGGTATTTAGGTATTGCTCTGCTCAGCATTGCATGGCCTAAGGGACTTGGACAGCTAAGTCCCATTTCCAGATCCTAAGACATATTTAAGTGCCTAACTACCATTGAAATAGGCACTGTCCGGTTTGGCCAATGTACATAAAAGAATAAATGGACACAAATCAGATGTCAAGAATTATAACATTCAAAAACCAGTCGGAGAACACTTCAACCTCCCTGGTCACTCGATTACGGACCTAAAAGTCACAATATTACAACAAAAAAACTTCAAAAACAGACTCGAACGAGAGACGGCTGAATTGGAATTAATTTGCAAAATGGACACCATTAAATTAGGCTTGAATAAAGACTGGGAGTGGATGGGTCATTACACAAAGTAAAACTATTTCCTCGTGTTTATTCCCCCCTCACCTCCACTGTTCCTCTCAACTTCTTGTCAACTGCTGCAGATGGACCATTTTGATTACCACTACAAAAAGTTTTTTCTCTCCTGCTGGTAATAGCTCACCTTAACTGATTACTCTCCTTAGAGTGTGTCTATGGTAACACCCATTGTTTCATGTTGTTCTCTGTGTGTATATATATATATATATATATATCTTCTTACTGTATTTTCCACTGCATGCATCTGATGAAGTGGGCTGTAGCCCACGAAAGCTTATGCTCAAATACATTTTTTAGTCTCTAAGATGCCACAAGTACTCTTGTTCTTTTTGAGGTATTACTGTGGCTCTTTGGCAATGTACATAGGTAAATTCTGGCTCCTTCTCAGGTGCAGGTTGGCCACCCCAGCACTAGGCTCCTGGCTTTGGCCTGCCATAGCCTGACTCCAGGAGAGGGATCTTGGCTGTGAATCCCAAGCAGAGGGAGGTGCCTCCCTTCAGCCCAGACATAGGCACCCAGCTACCTCTGAGGGGCAGGGCTTAGGCCGCTCCTCTTTCCTCGGCACTTCACTCCTGGATAATTTACCCCCACACACACATACTCCACTTGCCAGCTTCTGTGAACCCCATTCCTAGTGACTGACTCCCCAGGCACTGTATGGGGACCTGGGGGCCTAACTCGGGGCTACGAATTCCACTGGGCAGCAGGATCACACCCTGGAGCCCCACTTTCCATTGGTCCCTGCTGCTTTAGAGTGTAGCCAATGAAAGCTGCTGAGATGCCACACTCTGTCTCCCAGGTAATCTCTGATTTTAGGAGCAATCGTCTGTGCTGAAATTAACAACAGAAATAGAGACACCGGGAGAAAGGCGCATTCTCTGGCTGCTTTTTCCTTCCTTCCTCGCTCACAGGCCAATTAGCATTGCAATAACCAGCTCCCACTCACCCTGGCTTTTGTGAAACGAGGGCTGTCAGCTCTGCTTTGGGTCACAGGCGTACGTGCAAAGGAAACCTCCTGGGCTGAGTGGAAGAAACGTTTCATTGCCTCTTTGCTTAGGGTGGAGATGAGGGATGCTGCAACGGCAGCCTCGTGCAACCAACTCCATGGGTGCTCTGGGGCTCAAGCACCCATGGAAAAAAATAGGGTGTGATCAGCACCCACCAGCCACATTGGTTCCAGCCCCAGGGCTGGCGGCCGATCAGCTGTTCAGGGGGCAGAGAGGAGAGAGCGGCAGGCGGGTAGGGGGGTGCCTCGGGGGAGGAGCAGGGGTGAGAAGGGGTGGAGCACCCACTGGGGAAAAATGCAAGTCAGGGCCTGTGACCTCTTCCCTCGCTGCACTGTCAAGATCCGTCTGCACATGGAATTAGGACTGCAACAGGACAAAGTCTTGCAGGTTGTGCCAATACAAGCATGGTCATGTCCTTCATTTGGCACATCCTGTTGGTGGTGGGTGCCTGTCAGGCACCTTCAGCGCTTTGTTTAATGAGCTTGTCCACAGGGTGTAGAACAAATCCCATGTCAGGTGGCTTTCAGGCAGCCAAAGAAACAGCAGCTCCTCTGCTCCTGCCTGAAGCACTCAACTAGAGACTAGTGTAAGCTGCAAAGTGGCCATAGGGTGCACTGGGTAACATGATTCGTATGGCTGATAGATCGCACCATGAAACGGGGTCCTCATGAGCTGAGTGGCAGGTGTTTGCAATGAGGATTCTGAGTTCACCTCTTAGTCCAGTCAAATTGCAGGGCAGTTTTTAAACACAGAGGGAGGGATGTGATGTCCAGATCCCACATAAAGATGCTGATACTATCAGTGGCACTTACACGCCCAGGTGCCCATTGGAACACCCCAGGGTGGGATCCGGGCTGTCGTGTCAGCTCCAAGTCATGTGGGGTCAGTTCATTACTTGGGAATGTGTCTGAACGAGCCCTTGGTGCTCAGCTGGGACTGCCTGGCCGTCTGCGGAAGTCCAGCTGCTGGTGCTGCTTTGGAATCCCCTAGTGGAACTGGTACAAGTGTGCAACACAGTGTGAACACGGGACGCAGCATGGAGTTCTGAAGCCAGCGTTCAAACACGGGCTGCTGCATTATATACCTAAATGGGTGGTGTCTGCACCCCTAGGACCCCACCTCACACAGGCACATAAGCAAATAAAGTCACAATGAAATGACCTTCCTCCCATCAATAGCCATGTACCCTTCATAGCTGTTACTTCAGCTATGAAAATAACATAACAAAATAACATAAGGTTATTTTCTACTGGATCTAGGGCCCAATGCTGCAATCTTCCACTAGCAGGATGAGCCAGTCTGTTAGAATTTGGATAGTGAGTAACTCTCAGACCAAATCAAATGAACTCAGACTTATTGATGCTTCTGAGACAGCAGAGAAGCCACACAGGAGATGCCACTGTTTCTTGGGGAGCTAGTTCAAGTTTTAAAACCCACTGAGGAAGGGAGTATGTTTACTGGTTAGAGCAGAGGACTTGTATCCAGGACTCACTCGAGTTCTATTTCTGACTGTCACTGACATGCAGGTGACCTGGGGCAAGTCACATCACCTCTCTGTGATTCAATGTCCCCATCTGTAAGATAGGGAGAATTATACCTGTCCTACAGAAGGGTGTAGGATGGCATAACTAGACTGATCATTTGTAATGATGTAGTTTTAACACAGAGGAACAGACCCAGAAAGAAGACCCCAGACCGTGTACAGAAAAGCAAACAGAAGCCAAACCCAGGCCCCTCCCTCCCATCCCCATCCCCAGCTAGCCACTCATCTCATCATCTCATCCCTCTCTCCATCACAATGATCCTGGCCTTCCCCCCACTTGCCTCCACCAGGCCAGCTGCCACACCACCCCTGCTGCCCTACAACCACACCGCACCACAGTATATTGCACACAGCCCCAAATCAACCTAACAAACAACAAACCAACTGCAACAACACATGCAACAACTCTGCACCTACACCACCCACCATCACCATCACCCCACCAGACACACCATCACCCCACCATTCATTCACCATCACACACCACCACATCCACCATCCACCATGTGCCATGCATGCCATGCCTTGTGCAATGCTACCTTCTGCTAGGAATCGGACAAATGGACAGGATAAAGAAACACAAATCAGATATTATGAAAATAATATTAGGAAACATACACAAAAACCTGACCCAACAACAAACAGCAGATCCACACACAGCAGTCTCCCATCAAAAAAAAATCAAAAACTCAAAAACTTTAGGAAAAGAGCTTCTAAGAGAAACTCATTTTTCAATTTTCATTTTTTTTTTGACACCATCAGTTTTACAAAATGACAAAGACTGTGAATGACTTACAGAACCAGTTTCTCCTTTCTGGTTCCTTGGTTCCAAACCTCAACTGCACCTCCTCCTCCTCATCCTCCTGAACCTCGTTATCTCTGCTCTCTCTTGCTTGCTTTTATATTACCCTACCCTGAAATTAAATCTCATTTGCATGAGTAGTGGGGGGCCACCACCAGCTCATGCTGCAAAACATCTGTGAGTCTATAAGGTGCTACAGGATTCTTTGCTGCTTTTACGTAGTTTGTAGCGTGCTTTGAGATCCTTGGATGAAATGTGCAAAAAAAATGAAAGCAAAGCTAAACTACAGTGAAATAACCAGCTTTGACACAAGGCATCAAAACCCGAATGGTTCAGACTGAGGGGCTGGTATCCTTCCGTGACTCCAAATTGTGCTTACTCGGTTCCTGTGCTTGGGGCAGAGATGGAGTTAAGGTGGGTAGGTTAAGGTGGCTTCAAACCACTTTTGTGCTCCCCATATCCTGGAGCCATGCTCAGCCTTTGATATAAGTTAGAACAGCCTAAAGGCTGCTCTAACATATAGTCTATTTTCCATGGTCCTCTATGAGTGGGGAATAAACGCAGGGTTTTGTTCTAACAAAGACTGTTGAGTCCAGCAGTGAAATCAGTCCCAGGGAAAATCCCCTTCCTTGGCTTCTGGCTGCAAAGGCTGCAGCAGCAGTCACTGTGCTGAGTCAGGGAGGAAAAGGCGATGGCGCAGGTGGGGATCAGGCACTGATGCTAGTCAAGCCTTTCATGTGCAGTGTTTCCCCTTTGTCTTGATTTGATCAGAGAGGATTCCCCAAGGAGGGCCTGGGAAGGGGAAGCATAGGAGAGTTTTAGGAAGAGGCTTTCCAGTTACGCTACAGGTTAGTGCAGGAACAGCTATGTCTGAGACATGCGGCTATTTGAGAGCGACATGTAGACAGACACGGATATCTGGGAGTGCCTCTTTCTTGGCGGACAAGTAATGCTCTGCGCTAGATTCAGGTTCCCGTCCCAAGGCCCAGCTCATGCTCCCCAAACAACAGCAGCCAGGGTCAGTGTGGACATGCCAACAGGGTGGGGGCATTTTGTCCCTCATCACCAGCCAGTTCAGAATATCCTTCTGCATCCCACAGGGCCTCATGGAAAGCTCCTCCTCTGGGGAAGGACTTGAAGAAAGGGGAAATTATACTCTGAAGCACTGAAGAGACCAGTGGAGAGGGGAGAAGGGGGATATACCAAATATACTTACCTACCTTTTTACATGTCCCCATGACCCATTGCTGCTGTAAAGGACCAAGCACCCCAGTAAGGGGTTAAGGCCTGTTTACATGAGAAAGTTATACTGAAATAACATGAACTGGCCTTTAAACTGATAGTGTTAAACCAAAGGCTGCATGTGCACTCTTATGTTGGTGTAAGAATGGCTTATGCTGGTTTAATTCAACTTGTTCCAAATCAACTTAAGTTAAATAGAATCCCCTCTTACAGCAAAATGGGTAGTTTGTGGGAAAAAAATTCAATCTGAAAATGCAGTTTGTCAAAATCAAAACATTTTGCAAGAACATGTCAAATTTCACTGAAATTTTCAAAGGGAACAATTTTGACTTTCTTGTTTTGTTTCAGTCATGTCAACCATGTCATTCTGATAAAGTGAAAACAGTTTGTTTCAGCGTTTATTACAGTAAAACCTTTGTTTTAATATTACATTTCATACCCCACATAATCTATTCGATTTAATGTTTCAGTATAACATAAAAATCTAAATTCAGTGTTCTGACATTACTGAAACAAAACATTTCAGTGATACCAAATGGAAATTTTTGGATTTTTTTTTTATTCCATGGGACATTTCAAGATTTTGGATTTTTGTTCCAATTTGGAATTATATTTTTTAAATTTCAGAATTTCCCATGGAATGGAAATTCTGCCTTCTGACAAGCTCGAGAAATAAGCATGTCTCCTCAGCTTTTTGCACAGCTTTAACTATATTGGTTTAAATTCTCAACTCACGCTATAGCAATGCAACTTTCTTGTGTAGTTAAGATCCTGTCATGTGAGTCATGCTTCTGAAGCGAAGGGTAGGCTCATCCCTGCTGTTAGCCAAGTCATAGCTCAGCTCCCAGCTGTTCTATCTCTGATATAGGCAGTTTAAATTCCCCCTTTAGTGCTCAGACACCAAACGATTGCATGAGTCATAGTTACAAATAAAGTTGCGGGGAATCTCAGCAAAGCTTCCGATGACCTTGGGCTAGGTAGTGGGTTCATTGTCATATCAGGTTCTGAAACAAAAACTTTTCGTTGCTCTGGTCACAGCCTGCCGGGTTCAGTTGGATCATTGAGTATCAAGGCCTTGGGGCCCTCAGCAGAACCAGCCTTAGCATTTTGAGAGGCTGGTCTGAAAAATTGTGTTGTTTACCATCCTGCACCTCCACCAGTCAAAACTGATTCCTGGCCACCTTGAGCACATTGCTCTGCACAGGCCTGGTGTCAAGGTTCTGGGCCTGGTCACCCCACATTTAGCTGACTCTATTTACATATGAACCATGTGTGTGAATATGTCACTCCCCACACCAGCCTCCTGCTGCAGAGATAGAGCCCAGCTGCTTGTTCCTTTCAGTCTTAGTGACTGGTCCACATTGCTTTGTGTCAATGACACACTGAAGGGTCATCACAAGGGGAAGGGCTACAAACTTATGTAAGCAGAGTCTGAATGAGCTTTCCCCTGACATCTAGTGGTGAGCTGTGGAAAAGGACTTCAGGAGGTGCTCTCGTTTGCGTGGACACACCCACCCTGCCTAGGGGTTCAGCATAATGGGACTGCCTGCCCAAATGATAACTTGTGGCTGGTGTTGGATCCCCAGTCTCCTTGTTATTGGGGAAGAAGTAATAAAAGGTTGTTATCCTTGTTGTGTGAACCGAGGGCAGCAGAACTGTACCTGGCATATCGTGATGGAGGGACTCACCCTCAACTTAATGGCAGGCGCTAGGCAGGGGACATGGGTTCTAAAGCTCAATGAATTGAGAGGGGGTGGGGATAATTATACTTGCTGGAGTGGGCCCTGTTTAAGGGTTTTAAACACCATCTGATCCTTTCTCTTTCCACAGTAAAATAAAAGAGTCAATTTAGGCTCAGTTGAGAGTCTTGTTACATGCTGCAAAGCTGAAATCACTGACACTTAGGTCTAAATTTTAGATCTACTTTGGGACAGTGTCTCTATTTCAAGAAACTGCCCAGTGTGCACCAGCAGTGAGGCCCCCCCATGAACAGCTGAAATCACTGAGAGCTGTGTTAAGTGGTGGTGGGGGGGGGCTGAAGATATCTTGGTGAGTGGGCAGCTGGGCAGCTGGTGGAGAGGCACAGCTTGCAGGGCGGTTGGTGGAAAGAAGTGGCCAGCAGGATGGCTGGCGGAGAGGGTCAGAGCAAAGCCCCACAGAGACGCATGGCAATTGGCTGTTGGGGCGATGAGCGAGTGCCCAAGCAGCAGAACATGTAAGGTGCCTCCTTACCCCCCATTCCACCCAGAGTGGAAGGTGAACTCTACGGATGAACTTCTGAACTCTGGGGCTGCACTGGCCAAGGACAGCAACTGTGAGTGGGGTGCAGAGAAGGGACGGGCAAGTTAAAGGAACTTTTGGGTTGCTGGACTTAAGAACTTGAGGTAAAAAGAACACTGCCCAGCTTACTTGGGGGTAGGTCTTTTGCTCATGGTTTATGTTTATGAATCCTAGTTGCAGTGTTTTCCCAAATTAATGCTGAGTTACTTCCCTCCTTTTATTAAAAGTTTTTGCTACACTCAGACTCTGAGCTTGTGAGAGGGGAAGCATTGCCTCTCAGAGGCACCCAGGGGGTGGTGTGTAATTGTCCCAGGTCACTGGGTGGCAGCTCAAGTCGGTTTTGTGTTGTATTGTTGAAAAGGAACCCGTAGATACTGAACCCAGCCCTTGTTGCTGCTGGCTCCACCTGGCAGAAGGGTTACACTTAAAAACGAAAGATGAAACTCCCTTTTACAGTCCTTGCTCCTGCAAATCATGGGGACCCAATTAATGGTTCTAGCCACCAATACTGTGATGTATGAGTTGTGGCAGAAACAAAAGCACCCAAAACACAAAATGTCTAGTCTCATGGGGATCCTAGAGTTTGTGGCCGGAAGCCAAAATTCACCCCTAAATTGCCAATTTGGATGACCTATGGTGGATGCACTCCCTCAATCAAGGGGCTGATATGACCTCAGCCTTCTCCTCTGGCTGCTTTCCCCCAACCCACCACCATCACTTCACCAGGGATGTGGTGTTTTCTCCACCAGTTGACGTCTTTAAAGCAAGGTTGGGTTTCTCTTTCTAAAAGATGTGCTCTACCTCAACCTGAAGTGGTGGCCCTGATGCCTGGATTACTAGGTAAAATTCTACAGCCTGGGTCACGCAGGAGGTCGGACTAGTTTACCATAATGGCCTCTTCTGGCTTAAATCTATGAAAACCTCAGTCACATCTGGATTGAGCTCCAGACACCTTGCTTTCACTTCTGCCCCAGTCTGCACCAGGCACTGGCTATGGCACTGAACCAGTCACACGAGACACAGGTGGGAGAATTTCTCAGTGATATTTTTCACCAACTCCGCTGGGTGTTTTTCACAATGCAGAAATCTTGTCAATTTTGACAAAATGGCTGGTTTTTGTAACAAAACCTGTTCAAATGGGATTGCTCACAAGTGATGAATGTCAAGCCAGATTCGCTCCCAGACAGGCTCCTTTTCAAGTGGGGAAAAATCTCCTGAGCTGTGACTCATTCTGCAGTTCCCTGGGGATGCTTTTCACTCTAATGGCTGATGCACCACCCAGGGGCCAGAAGAACTCACAGGAAAATCCAAAGGAGGAGACAGGAAGCTGGCAACCTACTCACATGTATCTCAGTTCTGACTCTCTTCTCACCAGGACCTCTCTGATCCTCTCGATTTTAAAGAGCTCCCCTTCTATGTCACCCACAGTTGTAGTCGAATCAGCCATGGAAACAATTTCTTCTGCAAATGAAACATGAAATGAATTGGGTTAGAAAGCAGGAGACAAGAAATAAAAGTGACTTGTTGATCTAGGGGTTTGATTCTTGCTTTGGCCGCACAAGGGTATCTTGTTCAAATCCCAGAAAAGTCCTTGCAAGGACACGGAGAAAGTTAAGGAGCCACTTGATCACAGTCTGTAAGTACCTGCATGGGGAAGAAATATTTGAAAATGAGCTCTTCAATCCAGCAGGCAAAGGTAAAATCAGAGTTGATTTGTCTCACAGTTGAAGTGAGACAAATTCAAACTGGAAACGAGGTGCACTTTTTACAGCGCGGGTAATTAACCTTTGGAACAACTTACTGAGGGCCGTGGTAGAGTCTCCATCACTGACAAGTTTTAAATCCAGATTGGCTGTGTTGCTAAAAGGCCTGCTCTGGTTCAAACAGGAATTAATTCGGGGAAGTTCTCTGGCCTGTGCTACACAGGAGATCAGACTAGATGACCACAATGGTCCCTTCTGGCTGTATTGTCTATGAACCTGTAGATCTATGAAAACAACTCATGGAGAGACTGGGTCAGATGCTGATCCCAGGACACCCAAGTACAGGCTCGATCCTGCAAAGTGCAGTGTACTCTTGCCCAAGCCAGCAAAGCACACGTATGCACATGCTGACTTCAAGCTCATTGGGCCCGATTCTTATTGACGCTAAGGCCCCTTTGCAACGTTCTGTGATGTCAATAGAATATATTGCCATGAGAAGCCCCCTTTACCCTGGCAGAGTATTGCAAAGGAGACCAACCATGGCTTTGCACCAGTTTTTAAATGGTGAAGTGACATTCAGTCAACTTGACCCCAGTGCAGAGGAAGGCACAGAGGTAAACAGCCCAGCCGGTCCTGGCCTCATGCAAAGCAGTGTGGGATAGCAGTTGGAGGACTGCCAACCAAGCATGAACAAGCAGTGGGTGCACACAAACATGAGTCTGCACTAACTCAGCACACAATGAATTTTCTACACTTTTAAAGTGAACTAAAGAAGGCATATCAGCTGGCCAGTTAGTGCACAATAACCCCCCTGTGTAGACAAGCCCTTAGTGTAACTGAGAATCCGGCCCATTTCTTTCAGTGGAGCACTTCATGGCTTCAGGTTCGTTGCTGGATTGGGCCAAGAGAGTTCTGCAGCTTGCAAGCCGGAGTCCTAAATCTGGTGCTACTTCAGTGGTGCCACTCTAGATCGTGATCAGCTTCAGGATCAACGTACCCATGGAAAGCTGCTGGGCGGCTGGATTTCTCCTTTATTTCTATTTCCTGGACTTTGCCTGATGTGCCCCTCATTGGAATGCTTCTGCTCAGCACCCGCATTACCATCAAGGCTGGCTCAGGTAGCTACTCTATCCTCCTAACTAGCATGCAATATGCATGAAGGGCCCACTGTGAGAGGATGCTTCTGAAGCAGGCAAGCCAGAGAGGCCAAGCATTAAGTAAGCTCTGTCATTTCCCCTTCTTTCATTAGATTCGATAATTAGTCTTTCAAAGCCAGTGAGTCACCAGACTTTACTTTGACGATAAATACTAGAAACACCAGAGACCTCATCCTCCATAAAGCAGCAAGAGAATAAATGAGACAAAAACTGCTGGAGGGGGAAATGAATCTGCATCTCTGAGTCTTCTGATAATTCTAAGGTGCTTGTGTTTTGCCTGCTGGAGATGAGGCAGGCCCATAGACCATGTTTTTTGCCATGAAACATGGTACGAGCAGGGACACACTCCACCTTCAGTTATCCTTACATCACTGTTAGGGCATGAGGCGCGTCTGAGCAACTGTATATGCAACATAAACTAAGGGACAACATGAAGAGTTACCTGGCACTTACTGTTCCAAGAACTAACCCTACGAGCCAAGGTAGAAAACATCTGCACATTGCAGGACCCTCCCTCCAGTTTAAAGGACAACATCAATTGTGCATTGCTTGTTATGTACATGTCGTTAATCAGGTTCTATTCAACATGCTGTTTTTACACAGGAACATAGAGACTGTCAGATTGGATCAGAACCATAGTCCAGTGAATCCAGTGACTGACAGTGGCCAGCACCAGACGCCTCAGTGATGGGCCCAGCCCAAGATCCTAGTTCCAACCTCTCCCCACACCCCCAACACCACTTCCTTCTGGACTTTGCCACCGTTGTGAGCTAGGCCTGAACTCCACATCTTAGGCCCATCTTTAGTGGCGAGTGGTCTCCTAAGGCCAGGGTGAGGATGTGGTGAAGAGTCACCACAGGTTTCACTGTTGCAGCATTGCTCAGCTCCAGAGCACAGATCAGAGCCCTGGCTGGGTCTCCTCATTCCCGGCTGTCAAGCACCTTGTGACCCCTCTAAGAAAACCAAAAACCCTTTCCCTCTAATTGTCTCCAAAGTGCTCAGCCCCCGGGTGGAGACCTGAAAGGCATTTACCTGCCAGGATCTGAGCCAGAATCAGTTGGTGCCATCGCTAACCCACAGCCCCCAGTGCAGGGTGCTGCTTCCCCCTCACAGAGAGGAATCCACACTGATTAAGCTTTCCCCCACCCTACCGCCGTTTTGTGCTCTGGCTGGAGAGGGGCCTGGGCCTGCCAATAGGGATGCTTACATAACCCAGCCTCCCACTGTGGTCCTCCAATCAAGCTCCTAACAGCACCCTACTGAGGGTGCAGCTAGCTGGAATCTGCCATTCCAGGATGTGAGGGCCATCGGGTGCCTGGTGGGGACTCCCTCCCAGCCATCTTGCAGGCCCCGACCTCACCTGTTGGACAATTTATATTCTGCATGAATAAAAATCGCTGTCCCTCCCTGGGGACCCCGCTGAACAGGGGATGCAGAAATGGTGTGGCTATGGGCCAACACCACAGCTAGCTTCTCAAGCCAAAGAGGAGACATGCCCTGCTCTCCCTGCTGAGGCTGAATGCACCCGCCTGGGGGAAGAGACACTCCCTGGCACCAGCCTGGCTTGGCGAAGCACTGGGTGCGGGGGGCAGGGTGCATCCTAGCACCCCCTTTCTGAGGGTGAGGGGGAAAGCAGGAGGACCAGCATAGCAGTGGTTCCCCTGCCCTGCTCTCACTGAGCACAGCACACTGGTGCAGGAGGAGACGACACAGGACAGAGCTCTGTGCAGTGGTCAGAGCATGGGAGCGCAGAGTGAGGGAAGATGGGGGCGGAGTGCCTGCCTGCTGACTTCCTCAGTGCTTGGGAGGGAGCCTGTCGCCGATCCTTATTAAGGGCACAAGAGCAGCCTCTGCCTGGGCAAGTACATCTGCACCCCTTCCCGCACAGGTTTAGGCTGTTGAGTGGAGCTGTGCAAAAATGTTTGGACTGAGGTTTATTTTTTCACCGAAAAATGCAGATTTGGGTCAGCCGAAACATTTTGCAAATTCGTGTCAGATTTGCCTTTTGTTTCAGGTGTGTGTGTGGGAGGGGTGGGGGGTTAAAATGTTTCAAGTTTTTGACTCAAAGGGACTTTTGGTTTCAAGTTTCACTTTGATTTTTTTTTAAATCCCCAAACTGTTTTGTTTGACCCAAACAGAATTCATTTTTGAGTTTTTGGTTCAGCTACCAAACAGAAATATTGGTTATTTGCACAGCTCTGCTTATGCAGGGCATGTGATGAGGTGGGGGGGAGGACATGGGAGGGGTGGAAGGAGCACAGTGGGCAGGTGGGGGCCCACAGGAGCAGCTCTGTGCTGTAGGGGAATGCAGAGTGCAGAGGAAAGGAAGCACAGATTCCGCCTTGTGCCTGTAACCTATGGGCTTGCTGTGGTTTGTAGCAGTAAAGCTCTAGACTTGCTGTATGAAGAACTCCTGGGGGAATTGTTCACCACTGCACACATGCAGCATACATGTCCCCTGCAGAATTTTTTTTTCTCTGCAGAAAATACATTCTGCCAAATAGGTGCTGCATTTACACTTTTTTCCCACTAGAGGCTGCTGTGGTGCCAGAACAGAGGGAACCTGGGTGGGAGCAGCAAGCTGCAGACAGGGAGGAGGAGAGGCTATGTACCCCACAGCTCCCTGTCCATGGGGCAAGTGAAGAGGCACGGGATATGGGGGGGTGGGGATAGCGAGGTGCACACAGGGCTTCTGGGGGGCACACAGCCTGTGGTTCAGAAGGGTTAGTGGGGCGGGGACAGACTGGAGCAGGGGCTGAATTGGAGTGGGGGTGCAGGGAAACATGGGGATGGGGAGAGGAGGTGTTGCTGAGTGGGGCTGCAGGGACATATGGGATGGAGGTGGCTGAGTGGGTGTGCAGAGCCACATGGAGACAGGGGCAGCTGTGCCTGACTGAATGGGAGAGGCTAGAGGGTCAGCCAGTGTCTGCATAGGGGAGGCTCCCCAACAATCCCTCCTCCTCTCAGAAACAAACAAACAAACAAACTGTTCCATACTTCTCCCATCCACCCCCAACCACCCGCCAGGTTCACTCCCAGCCTGCTTCCCAGCAATTACTTCCCTCTCCCTCAGCTCCTCTGTTACCCCTGACTTCCCCAATTCTTTGCACTGCTTCTGTATTGCAGTTTAAATGAATTATTACTCAAAGTTCTGTATTAATTCCTAGTAAGGAATCTATTAATCAAAAACATTTTCTGAATCTTTTTGGGGGGGGAGGGTTGGTCTGTATTGTTACAGACAGACTCGCAGACGGGCATTTTGAAACAAAATACCAAAATAATTGAAACTGGCTTGATTATATTGTGTTATTTTGACACATAAACTGCAGAATTTTAAAATATTGTGCGCAGAAATTTTAATCTTTTGATGCAGAATTCCCCCAGGAGTAACAAAGAAAGCTGGAGTGGATCTGCCTTAGCAACATTCCTGCAGAACAGGTTAGTAACTTTCATTATCTGACATTTATCAACTAAATCCTGGTGCTGTGCATGAGATTGCAGCCGGGGGGGGGGGGGGTCCATTAAAGCTGGCTTGCACTCTCTCCCCATCTGTTTATTTTGCTGCAAAGTGGCAAAAAAACAACCAATCATCCCACCAGAGCCAACCTCCTTTGATGAAGTTTTGATTCACTGTGTTCGAGACCCATCATTCAGGAACCAGAATCTCGGCAGTGCACAGTGTACAAGATAAAATATATCAATGGTTCAGGCAGGGTCAGAACAGCAAAGCTACAGTGTCTTGGCTTTGTAAGTGAGAATGAGTGTAGCTGCCCTCTGGTGACTGAGGCAGACAGACTAAAGCACCTGTTTCTACAGCCAGCTCAAGGAGTGCTAGCATGGGAAAGGCTTGATTTGTCAGAGCTTCAGGACACTGGTTCTAGTCTCACATCCCCAGGTGTGTGAGCTCTGTGGTGATACAGGTGATCTGCCTGCAACACTGGGTACATATACACTGCAATGAAAGACCCATGGCACAGCTGTGGCTGACTAGGGTTTGGGCTAAAAGTTGCAGTGTAGATGTTGAAGTCCAGGCTCTGAGACCCTGTGAAGTCAGGTGGTCTCAGAGCCCAAACAGTGACACTGCAATTTTTAGCCTGAGTCAGCTGAACTGTGCTCTGAAACTCAGTGCTGTGGGGTTTTATTGCAGTGCATATAGACCCACTGAGATCAGCCGGTCCCCTGGTTCTTCAAAGTTTTCTCACAGCCTTAATATATCAGCTGCCTCATTATAATTCACCTTTATCAGAAAATCTAAATGAGACTGGTGAGCGGCTAGGAAACAGCTATCTGATCCTAGGACAAAAGGGCACGGACACGATGCTAGCTCTCCCTTGGGGACCTCTGAAATGAATCCTTATTTGAATTGCTGGAGCAACTAGCAGCCCCAGTCAGAGCGCCATTGTGCTAGGTGCTGTACAAACATAACAGAAAGGTCGTCCCTTCCCTGAAAAGCCTATAATCTGATACTTCATACGGTTCATCCAAGGATCTCAAAGCACTTTATAAACATTCATTGAGCCTCACGGTGCTCCTCTGGGATATGTGTGTTTTATTATTCACATTTCCTGGCCGGTGAAGTGCCTTCCTCAGCCATTCTGTGACAGAGCTAGGATCAGAATCCAGCAATCCTGGCTTCCACTTGTCTGCTCTACTCACTAGACACCACCTCCTCCCTGCCACTTTACCTGGAAAGACATCTCATCGATTTGGGCTGTGCAACAGAGCCTGAATCTCTTACCACGGCAGACACTTCCAATCCATTTTTTTATGCGGTGTGTCAAAGTTTTCTGTTCCAGTCCCAGTTCCTATAACCTTCCACTTCAAAGCTCTCTTTAGTTATCAGACGTGCGTCACTTTTGCTCACTATCAATGATACACAGTGACAAATTTATGGCAGGTTCAATAATCCATCTTTCCGACAATGTACAAACAGTGGGAGAAGTGCCAGGAGCTCATGAGCGATAGCAAGGCCAGACTATATAAGAAACGTTTAGAAAGCATCAAGTGGCAGGGACAAATTCTGCTTTCCGATCATCCACAGGCACATCCCAACTCTGATACCCTACTCTCCCTACTATCTCTGGGAGCTCTGTCCACGCAAAGAGAGCAGAAAATGAAGCTACAATCCACAGGCCAGATCGGAGGGTAGAATTTTGCTCTAGAAGTAATATTACAGGGCATCTGCACTAGCTGCCGGTGAGGCTTAAAGATGGATTATTGAGCACACAATTAGCATTAGCAAAACACTGAGAGATCCTCATGTGGAAAGTGCTTAGTATTATCATCTGTGTGGCCCCAGCAGCTCTGCTACTGGGAGGGATGCACCTGCCTTTTTTTAAATTTCAAATCCATTGAACAGGAGCCGAATGGATAATGTGTCGTGAAGAATGGATCATCCAGTTTCCCCCTTCTCTCACGTCCCACAATCACCTGCCAGCAGTTGAGGATTTTCTCAGCCCTCCTTGTGTATTCACAATTATTCCGTGACTAACCTAGAAGGATAATTTTTGGGGTGTGGACCAGTGGCTGGCTGGGCTGGATATCTGCAATGTGATCAACCTGGGTCGGTCTGAGCTGTTGTCCCTGTTCTCTGGGACCGTTCCAAATCTTAGTCACGTTAATGGGAGTCTTTCTACTGGCTTCAGTGGTCTTTGGATAAGGTCTTAATGGAGAACGACCCTCATTCTTCAGCTCTGAGATGTGTGTGTGGAGGGCGACAGCGCTGCTGCATTGAGAGTGAGTGTGCTAGACATGGGCCTCGCCAGAACCAAAACCTGCTCAACCCCATGGAAGGCTTTCCATCGACTCCAACGGGCTCTGGGTCACGCCCTGGGTCTGGAGTGTCATGATGAGGGTGGGTTAAAACCTGGAGACTGGCATTGTATTGACTGCAAATATTGCCTTGTGATTTCCTGGCCTTTTACCGCCTGGGTGGCTGTGAGGAAGTACACGTGAGCAGCCTCGGGTGTAAGTTAACAAAGGGTTTGGTGTGGGTGTCTGCAGCACAGTCTGCAGAGGTTTCGCCTCTACTTTCACTCCTGATTCATAAATAGGAAGTGCTGCAGGAGAGCCCCATGCAGTGTGGAAAGGAGCTGGTTTGTGAGACAGCATGGGCTAAAGTCCCTCTGTACCAACAGGAGTCCTCATCTCTAGTTCCCCTGTTCCTCCTTAGTCACCCGCAGGCTCTGGTCTGTCACACAGCTGACTGCTAACATCACCTCCCTTCGAGCTGATTGCTCAGTCCTGGGATTGCTGCACAACCAGGTTTATTTCTCTGGTTCCTCTACTGTGTCTTGGCTTTGCTAATAGTGTAAAATGAGCTACAGCCATAACAGCTTTTCCCTGCACTGTGTTTCAGGGGTGCTGGCCCTAGGCATGCCTCTCAAAGGCACATTACCACAGCAATGGGTTTCAGAGCCTGGGATCTGGGTGGTCATCCCTAGTGGTTAGTGCAGGAGCCAGGCCCAGTGGTTAGCACAGAAGTCAGGACTAGGAGTCCAGGGTCAGAGCCAGGTTACCTGGAGTGAGGCAAGGCAGGAGCAGGGTTGGGGCCAAGGCTGGCAGTATCACAGACATGAGCAAACACTTTGAGCATTCACCAAACCACTGCTGGTGCTGCTGGGTTTAAGAGCCGGTCTGCTGACTCTTCCCATCAATCAGGCTGTGTAGCCACGCAGGCAGCCTTCTACAGGCCAGCTGTGCTCATTAGGTTGCTCAGAGGCTGGCTCTGCTGCTGGCCATGATTCCTGCCAATGGGCAGACCCATCAGCCCTAAGTATCTGGGACAAAGAGGAGATTATCTGTAATTCCGCTACATTTCACCAGCAACTGGGCACAGGATTCCTCATCACTTCCTGTCCTAACGTGCAGTTCAGTGCTGTTAGTGTATAATGACTGCTTCATTCCCCCTTAGAGATAGTGTACCAATGTACTACAAGGAATTAGCTAGTGTGTCTGTGAGCCATTTTCCTCTACCGGATGGAATCAGAAATGCTCCACTGTGTGAGACAGGCCCTCTACCACCAATTCCTAAGGGAGATCTTCCTTTAGCTCTGTTGCTAGGGGCCTTCTGCCCATGGTGTTAGGATTACTGACCACCTCAAAGTGATAAGTGACTACCGATTTGTTACAATGCAGTACACATGCACACCCAGTCACCTTGGGGTCTTGTTCTTTGCAGGACATGTGCTATCCAAATGTAATTACTCTTATTATGATGCTCCGGCCGAGCCCGCCGCTAATTTGCTCCGCTTTCACCAAATGTGTTTCACTGCACCGCCAGATAATGGGGCGAGTAATGAAAATAATGGTATGAACGGCTTATCCACATCGGCTGTCATTCACTCATATTATAGATTTTAAATGCAGCCCTGAAATCCTGCATTTATTTACGGTCACTTCTGGCACCAGACTAAAAGGACAAGGCTGATGGTTTTACAGCTGCTCTGATAAGTAACAACTTGGACTTAATGCAGGTTTCATTAGCTGAGGACACAAGTGTCATGGCCAGAAAATGGAGCTACTTCTAGAGCGTAAAGTTTCAAGTTCCAAAGTCCATGAAAGTCCGTGGGAGCTAGGCTCCTAAGTCACTTAGGTGCTTTTGAAAATCTTACCTATGGTCTATTGATCTGAGCAGAGCACTGGAAGGCAGAAATTCCTGGAAAAAGAACCCCCTGCTCTGATGAAAACTCCCTCTGTAACCTTGGGAAAGTCCCACTGATTTCAATGGGAGACAGATGCCTAAATAGCTTTGAGGATCTGGCCCTTAGCCACCAGTTTTCCAAACTGGTCTCTGCTTTGGTTGAAAAGTTACAGTTGTCTGGATGTTGGGGTAATGGATGGGTGGGTGGGGGGTGAGGTGTTCCATGTAGCTGTAGGGGTTTTTCCTGATTGTTGTGGTTTAGTTGGGCATTATTTGTCTTTAGCAACCTCCACTGCATTTAAGAATGTATACAGTGCTGTAAGGGGCTGAGAGTACCAGTAATTTCGCATCCAGCAACGTAGCCTGGCTGGCAGGTGCATGGTTTTCTTAGTTCATTTCATTTTGTTCCTATATGGTGCTTTGTTCGCCCTCTGATTCTCTAGTTACTGTACCTGGAAAATACAGAGGTGACATTCACTAGCGATGACATATGGAGGAACAGAGCTGCTTCATGGACCTCCAGACACATGAATAGCCCATTTCTGACCTCATTTGAAAAAACTTTGCTTTAAAAATTGTTCCAGTCAGCCCCCAACCTGTCGCTCCTGGCTCCTGTGAGCATTAGATAAGGACCAAGGGATTGTAAGTCCCCATTGAGTTGTGCCAGTGCTCTTTGGACAATAAGGGGCACAGAGAAAATAATTGTGCGGCAAGGTCTGTTACATGGAATTGCAAGCGAAGAATTTCCTTTTGGCTCCGAATGATGGGGTGGGGGCCCATCCCAGGGGAGTGGAGAGTAGAGCTGTGGATGAGAGGACACAGACCTCCGATATTCCACAAAAGTCTCCTTGTGCCATTTAATTCTGATTCAGTCAAGAGAAGCCAGTGAATATGTACGGAGGTTTAAAATAGCGGAGTTAGTCCTGGCCATGGTCTAGGCCAGGACACTGGACTGGAGGGACCCCGGTCTGATCCCACTGGGCAGTTCCTGTGTTCCATTTCTGATGGGAAAAGAGGTGGCCCCATCAGCGGGCCTGTGATCACACCATCCTGCTCAGACAGCCAGGCATCCCAAGGCACTTTGCACATGACAACGCTAGACAGCAAGATCAATAACATATTACTGGAGCAAAATGACCTCTCAACAGGCCCCATTTCAACCATGCAACCCAAAGAAGAGAACAAGTGTTGATCTAAACCCAGAGACAATCTGATCATCACACACTGTCCTGGGGAAGAGAGCATCACTAATGAGGAGTGTAATAGCTACAGACTATCACTGCATACAGCTTTGATGGAAACATTTAGACAGCCGCCAGCCAGCTGGGTATGACTCACAACAGCGCTGGGAGCAGGTCTGTGTTTCTAGTGAGCTACATCATAGAATCATAGGACTGGAAGGGACCTTGAGAGGTCATCTAGTCCAGTCCCCTGCACTCATGGCAGGACTAAGTATTATCTAGCCCATCCCTGGCAGGAGTTTGTCTAATGTGCTCTTAAAAATCTCAAATAATGGAGATTCTGCAACCTCCCTAGGCAATTTATTCCAATGTTTAACCGCCCTGACAGGAAGTTTTTCCTAATGTCCAACCTAAACCTCCCTTGCTGCAATTTAAGCCCATTACTTCTTGTCTCCCTAATGCTTGTAACAACCTTTTATGTACTTGAAAACTGTTACCATGTCCCCTCTCAGTCTTCTCTCCTCCAGACTAAACAAACCCAGTTTTTTCAATCTTCCCCCATAGGTCATGTTTCGTAGACCTTTAATTATTTTTGTTGCTCTTCTCTGGACTTTCTCCAGTTCGTCCACATCTTTCCTGAAATGTGATGCCCAGAACTGGACACAATACTCCAACTGAGGCCTAATCAGCATGGAGTAGAGAGAAAGAATTACTTCTCATGTCCTGTTAATACAGCCCAGAATGACATTTGCTTTTTTTGCAACAGCGTTACGTTAACTCATATTTAGCTTGTGATCCACTATGACCCCCAGATCCCTTTCCACAGTACTCCTTCCTAGGCAGTCATTTCCCATTGTGTATGTGTGCAACTGATTGTGAGTACTTTGCATTTGTCCTTATTGAATTTCATCCTATTTACTTGAGACCATTTCTCCAACTTGACAAGATCATTTTGAATTTTAATCTCATCCTCCAAAGCACTTGCAACCCCATCCCAGCTTGGTATTGTCCACAAAATTTATAAGTGTACTCTCTGTGCCAGGGGTAGGCAACCTATGGCACGTGTGCCAAAGGCGGCACACAAACTGATTTTCAGTGGCACTCACACTGCCTGGGTCCTGGCCACCGGTCGGGGGGCTCTGCATTTTAATTTAATTTTAAATGAAGCTTCTTAAACATTTAAAAACCCTTATTTACTTTACATACAACAATAGTTTAGTTATATATTATAGACTTACAGAAAGAGACCTTCTAAAAACATTAAAATGTATTACTGGCATGCGAAACCTTAAATTAGAGTGAATAAATGAAGACTTGGCACACTACTTCTGAAAGGTTGCTGACCCCTGCTCTATGCCATTATCTAAATCACTGATGAAGATATTGAACAGAACCAGACCCAGAACTGATCCCTGTGGGACCCCACTTGATATGCCCTTCCAGCTTGACTATGAACCAATGATAACTACTCTCTGAGAATAGTTTTCTCACCAGTTATGCACCCACCTTATGGTAGGTTGTGTTTCCCTAGTTTGTTTATGAGAAGATCATGTGAGACATTGTCAAAAGCCTTACTAAAGTCAAGATATACCACATCTACTGCTTCCTCCCATCCACAAGCCTTGTTACCCTGCCAAAGAAAACTACTGGTTTGGCTTGACACGATTTGTTCTTGACAAATCCATGCTGACAGTTACTGCTACTGGGGTCATGATGAAAGACGCCTGATTGATTGGCAATCCCAGGGACTGAGGTTCTCTTTACACTGTGAGCTGCCGAGAGTTGCTGAGTGCTTTCAATTCCCATTGCAATCAATAGGAGCGGAGACCTGGCAGAATCAGCCCTTTATCCACATCCACAGGGAACATAAGCAGCATATATTCCCCTTCCCCTACAGTGTTGTGCCACAGCCTTGCCATAGAGGAACCATGGGTAGGAATGGAGGGGTGGGGAGAGGGTGTCAGGCAGCCACTGAGAGGTCACTGCATGCATCCCTAGCTGGATGGCCTTGTGGATTTGGCAGTGGATTTGGATACAGGTGACTCCAGTTCAGCCACAATTTCCCTGTCTGACCTTGGGCAGGTCATTGCCTCGTTCTGTGCTTCAGTTTCCCCAGTTGTAATATGGGGATAATGATGCTTCTTTTTGTCTATTTCATCTGTAAGCTCTTCATGGCAGGGTCCATTGCTCCCTATGTGTTTGTACAGCACCTAGCACAGCCGACTCTGATCTCTGTTGGGGCTTCTAGGAACTGCTGTAATATAAATAATCATAAGGGAGAAGGGGTGATGTACCTCAGTCACAATCCTGCCACTTAACCATGAGAAGAGAATGAGAAACCCATAGGACCTAAGCGTGCTCAGCCCATCACAGATTTGGCCTCATAGAGACCTCCTGGCATGGGGAGGCCCATCACTAAGGAGCGCAGGTGGGACAACCCAGTTCTCCAGTCATCTACCAGTGACAGCTGTTTGATTTCTGTGGTTCTATGGCATCACTTCACCCTCTGCTACCGTGCCACAACTCCTGGGGTGCAACCCATCTGCCACCCTGGATCTGTCACGCTGCTCCTATTGAAACCCCAGCGAGAGACCATGGAGGCTGAAGGCAGCAACCAGGGAATCATTGTTCACAACCAAATGCTTGCAGCAAAGGCTAGTGGATGCTTAAGGACCAAAAATGATCAGGGGCAAAGTTTTACCTCTCATCCTTTGGTAGCACAGCGCCCCCTAGCACCTTGCAGGGACATTACCTCCAGGTCTAATTCAACACCCTGGCTTTTCCTTAGATGCCTCTTACCTAACAACAGATCTACAGCCCAAGCTGGACACTCCCACACATTGATGCAGGAACTCCACACACCTCTACTTAAAACAGCCCTGGTGACATGTGGCTAAGCCTACACCACTGTCCCAGGAGGGCACACATTCTACCGAGGGTGGAATCAATTGCAAAAGCTGAGCCAAATTCCCCAGAAGTCTTAAGAGCTGCCAAATGTTATCATTTTTGTTGCTCAGCCAGCAATCTCTTTGCCAGAGCCAGTGGTTTGTCAGGGAGGGTGAGTGTGTGTGCTGGGGGCTGGTGCCATGGCACTGAGCCAACAGGAGCCCTCAGAGCAGTCTGAAATGCTGGCACAGTCTAGGCAGACATTACTGCTACCCCAAAGCTACTGTGATTGCGTATGACAGGAAATATGGGACCCCAAAGGGCTCATGCGATTCTTGGATGCATAAATGGAAATCTCAAATAGAAGTAGAGAGGATATTTTACCTCTGTATTGTGCACTGGTGTGATCGCTGCTGGAGTGTTGTGTCCAGGTCTGGTGCCCACCATTCAAGAGGGATGTTGATAAATTGAAGAGGTTCAAAGAAGAGCCACGAGAATGAATAAAGGATTAGAAAATATGACTTCTAGTGATAGACTTAGCTTACCAAAGAGAAGGTTAAGGGATGACTTGATCAGATAAGAATGTAAGAATGGCCATACTGGGTCAGACCAATGGGTGGCGTTTGGGGGGCTGAAAGGGGTCAGGGTTGGGGTTTATTGGGAAGAAAGAAGGTAAGTGTTTTGGTTTGGTGCAGAAATGGGTCATATGTGGAGTTTAAGGGTTGAGGGAGTATCAGTGTTGGGAGAATTCAGGGGAGAAGGGGGTCAGTTTGGGGAATTTGAGGGAAATAGAAGAGGTCAGTGTTGGGTTTTGGGGGTAGAATGGAGGTCACCTTTGGTGTTTGGAGTAGAATGGGGTCAGTGTTTGGGGCTTATTGGGTAGAAGGGAAGTCAGATATGAGGTTCATTGGACAGAAGGGGGCTCAGCAATGGAGTGTGGCTAAAGGAGGAGGGTCAATGTTGGGGTGTATTGGATCAAAGGGGGTTCAGTGTTGAGTTGAAGGGGGTCAGTGTTGGGGTGTGGGGTGTAAGGGGGTCAGTGTGGAAGGTTGGGGTGTAAGGGAAAGTCAGTGTTGGGTGGAAGGGGGTTAGTGTTGAGCTTTGGGGGTGGATGGGAAGGTCAGTGTTGAGGTGTGGGGTGGAAGGGAAAGTCAGTGTTGAAGGTCAGTGTTGAGGTGTGGGGTGTAAGGTGAGGGATGGTCAGTGTTGGGTGGAAGGGGGTTAGTGTTGAGCTTTGGGGGTGGATGGGAAGGTCAGTGTTGAGGTGTGGGGTGGAAGGGGGTCAGTGTTGAGGTGTGGGGTGGAAGGGAAAGTCAGTGTTGGGTGGAAGGGAGTTAGTGTTGAGCTTTGGGGGTGGATGGGAAGGTCAGTGTTGAGGTGTGGGGTGTAAGGGGGTCAGTGTGGAAGGTTGAGGTGTGAGGGATGGTCAGTGTTGGGTGGAAGGGGGTTAGTGTTGAGCTTTGGGGGTGGATGGGAAGGTCAGTGTTGAGGTGTGGGGTGAAAGGGGGTCAGTGTGGAAGGTTGAGGTGTAAGGGATGGTCTGTGTTGGGTGGAAAAGGGTCAGTGTCGGGGTACGGGGTGCAAATGGGGTCAGTATTGAGCTTTGTGGGGGAAGGAAAGGTCAGTGTTGGGGTTTGAGGGTGGAAGGGAATATCTGTGTGTGAGCGTTGGTCTCACAGTACAAAGGCTTTGTTGAGGAGGAAGGTTTTGCAGCGTTTTCTGAAGTCAGTCAACCTCTGGATTCACATGATCTCCGTAGCACAGCTGGATCCTATGGTCTCTGTGACACAGTGCTAGCTGTAGAACCCTGGTCACTTGTGTCACAGAGAAGATATACTGGCTTAACTGGGAGAAATTAACCTATTATGGTGGAGATTGTTGACACTTGGGGGCAATGGCTGGGCTAAGGAAGTAATTAGTTCAATAAGGGAAGATATGTAATTGGCAGAAGGCGGAAGTGGGGAGCTCAGAGAATGGCTGGATGGAAGGCTCCAGAGAAAGGAGGAAAGTGTGAGCCAGGTGTGATGTCAGGATTGTGAGAGGGAAAGTTAAGATGAAACTAGAGTCAGTCAGGAATTTTGCAGAGATACATTTTTTTGTTGGAAAATGCTGATTCATCAAACCAAAACTTTTCCAGGGAAGTACTTCATGTAGGAAGGAAAAATCAAATGCACAACTACAAAATGGGGCATAACTAGCTAAGTGGTAGAACTGCTGAAAAGGATCTGGGGGTCCTAGTGGATCACACATTGAATATGAGTCAATGTGATGCCGTTGCAAAAGAGGCTAATGTCATTCTGGGATGTATTAACAGGAGTGTTGTGTGTAAGACATGGGAGGTAATTGTCCCATTCTACTGAGCACTAGTAAGGCCTCAGCTGGAGTACTGTGTCCCAGTTCCGGCTGCCACACTTTAGGAAAGATGTGGACAAACTGGAGAGTGTGCAGAGGAGAGCAACAATGATAAAATATTTAGAAAATGTGACCTATAGGAAAGGTTAAAACAACTCAGTATGTTTAGTCATGAGAAGGGAAGAGCTCATAACAGCCTTCAAATATGTTAAGGGCTGTTATAAAGAGGACAGTGATCAGTTGTTCTCCACATCTACTGAAGGTAGGACAAGAAGTAATGGGCTTAATATGCAGCATACAGATTTGGGTTAGATATTAGGAAAAACTTCCTAACTCTATGGGTAGTTAAGCTCTGGAACAGGCTCCCGAGGGAGGTTGTGGAATCCCCGTCATTGGAGGTTTTTAAGAACAGGTTGGATAAACACTTGTCAGGATGGTCTGGGTTTACTTGGTCCTGCCACAGTGCAAGGGGCCAGACTTGATGACCTCTTGAGGTCCCTTTCAGCCTTACAGTTCTGTGATCATCCCCATTTCACAGGGGGAGAAACAGGTACAGAGCGGGGAAATGAGGTTCCTGAGAAAACAGCAAATGAGCAGCTGCATCTGGAAGAGAACCTTGGAGTCCTGCCCTCTCCCCTTGGTTCACTGCTCTAACCACTAGCCCACACTCCCCACACTGTTATGTAGCAGCCAATAAAAGAGCTGCTGCTGTGTATCTGAAGCCCAGCTACCTCTCCCAGGATGTAGATTTCTGTGGTGGCATTGATCACACGGTTGCGTACTTGAATAAATAGACACCGTCTACTCGGCATAAATATTCTGGATAAATGGATAACCATCAATCTCCCCAGCACAGCTGTTGCCAGAACCGCCAGCCCTGAGATGCTCACTTGGGGAACTGTAAAGCAGAAGCTAATAATATTTAGCAGCATCGTGAACATGTAAATCCCTGAATCTTGCCCTCATCTTCATTATTCACCATGATGTTCTCAAGAATCAAATTAACGAGCCATTAGAGCCAGGAGGGGATCATTTTTCAAAGGCAGTCACAGCTTTGGGGGGCTCTGGGGACTGATGTGTTATCTTTTAATACTTTCTCCACCCAGAGAGACAAGCTAGGACGTTTCTCATTTACTCTAACCCCATCATCCACCCTTTCCCTCATCTGCGTCCCCAAAGGCACTGGAGTTTTGCCACCTCTGTGCTCTTGCAGCACAAACTCCCGCCTGGAAGAGCTGGTGTGAGCTGATTTTGTGAATGAACAGAGAACTCTTGGTTCCCAGCCAGGTTTTCCTACTCATGAGCATGATCACCTGCTTCCTCCAGTGCCTGCCACTATTACAGCCCTGTGGCTGAGCAGAAAAGGACTGCTTTGAAAATGCCTATTGCCTTCACCCTGCCAATGAGCTATGCAGGCACCCCGAGACCCTCCCCCCATGCCACCAACAACCCCCTAGCCCTAGGGGGGGAGGATGGGAAAATCCCTGACTTACCCTTGTGAAACTTTCAAGGTGATGAGAAAAACCATCAGAGGCACCCAACATTTCTAAACACCCATCCCCCTCTGATTGCTATGTACCCCCATCATAATCACTAGCAGGGGTGGGCGTAGAGAAGGGAGCTAGGAGACCAGTCCAGTTGAGGTCCAGCTCAGACAGGGTGCTATCCATCAGCAGGCTCTGCAGGCATTGAGTGCGGATTTGAGTCCGTTGCCTGAAGAGGTAGCTGAGCTCTCTCATCGGGCAGGGATCTCAGGGGATGCCTGGCTGCTCCACATGCATGCAAAGCATTCTCACCTTTGGCTGGGTCTGCAGCTGTCCACTTGGTTGACTCCAATGATCCATACCTGGTAGGCGTCCTGCTCTCCTTTTCCATCCTAACACCTTTCTTATTTGTAATAATACTCTAAGAAAAGGTGTTTTTTTTTAAAAAGCAAATCCTCCTGAGCCCAGAATTCCTCAGGCAGATGCACTTCTAAGGAGCCAGTTCCAGAGGGAAGCCAGAGCCCACCCTTTGAAAAGACATGTATTAAAAGAGAGAAAGAGAGAGATCAAATCAGAAAAGAAAAGAGAAGCCTGACACCTGCCTGGCAGCTGCTGTCTGATGATTAGCCGTTGAGATGCTTTTGCAAAGCTGCACGAATATGAAATAGACCAGAAGCAGCAGGAGGCGAGATATAAGTGTTCATTATTGGACAGAGGGGCTCCCTCTGGTGGAAGCAAGGACAAAAAGCTTTCTTGAACACTGTTAGTCCTTTCTATACGTATAGGAGCCCTGTTACTATAATGCTGCACCTCACAATCTATAACGTACCTGTCCTCACAACATCCCTGCGAAGTTGGGCCGTGCTATTATCCCATACTTTAAAGAGTGGGAATTGAGGCACAGAGAGACAAAGAGGGAGATTTTTCAAAGGCATAAATGGCACTTGCCTCCCATTGAAAGTCAATGGGAATTTAGTATCAGAGAGGTAGACGTGTTAGACTGTAGCCACAAAAACAACGAGGAGTCCGGTGGTACCTTAAGGACTAACAGATTTATTTGGGCATAAGCTTTCGTGGATAAAAAACCCAAAGAAGTAGGTTTTTTACCTGAAAAGCTTATGCCCAAATAAATCTGTTAGTCCTTAAGGTACCACCGGACTCCTCGTTGTTTTAATGGGAATTTCATGCTTAAGTGACTTTGAAAATCTTCCCCCCACCTGGCTTTCCCAAGGTTGCACAGGAACCCTGTAGAAGAGCAAGGACTTGAAGCCAGGTCTCCCAATATGCCAGCTAACCTAACCACTGGGCCATCCTGTGCTCCTACACTTCTACAACTCACCTCAAGACACATCCAACAGAGGCCGAGTTGAAGCAGTAACCATTCTGCTATCAACTCCAGAGTTATCTCCTTCCTGGACAAGACCACACTAAATATGGGAAAGTCACTCAAGCTGTCTGTCTGTCTCTCTGACCAGAAATTCCATCCCGACTTGAGGAAACTTTTATCAAAACTGGTATGACAAATCTGCGCCTTCCAGCCACACGCACAAAAAAAAAAAAGTTTTGCCCAAGAATTCCCAACCAGCTCTACCCACGACGCAATAGCAAATGTACTTGGTTCTTAGTCTAGTGCTGATGTGCAGGCAAGCCAGGCAGTTATGTGCGGAGAGTCAGGCTGACACATAAACAGGGATTTTTGTAAAGGGCAGAAGGAAACCAGAGAAATCCCACCACTAAATCATCTGTTCCCTGTTGCTGTACAGTAACTCTCCAGTCAGAGAGACGAGTTTACTTGCCCCACCCATCACCCTATGGCATTGAGGTCTCTCTGTGAGTCTTCCCACCCCAACTGCTCCTCACAGCGCAGCGACCTTCATTTATTGTTAATAATTAATAGGCACCTCAGCCACAGACCAACCTCACTGCACTAGGCGCTATACTGACACAAAACAGTCCCTGCCCTTTATTTGTGAAATTCCTGTATATCTGTTAAGTGCCCAGTGCCCCTCATATACTCTCCCCCAAAGACCCTGAGTATCGAATACCCTAAGTGTGCTGGTTTCTGTACCCATGTCTGTTGACAGCTCCTTCCATCTGCAGCTCACAATCCTTCCAATCCAGCATTTCTGAATCTGGGGTCCCCAAGGGTACTCCAGGGGCCCGGTTGATCAACCCCTCCCACTCCCTCAACTCCTCCCAGCAAGTCCAGCGGCACAGCGGGGCTAAGGCAGGCTTCCTACCTGCCCTGGCTCCACAACTGCTCCCAGAAACGGCTGGCACATTCCTGCGGCCCCGTGGGGGAAGGGAAGGGAGGGTGGCAGAGGGTCTCTGCATGCTGCCCCCACCCCGAGCACCAACTCCACATTGGCCAGGAACTGCAGGATGGCCTGTGACCTCCCTCCTGGAGCCTTTCTTCCTCCTTCATTCTCCTGGAGATCCAGTGCCTTCAGCAGGTGACCAGCTTCTGGAGCCTCTCTGGCTTGCAGAGCACAAGACTCAGGCTAACTTAAAGGTCGGCTGCCTCCCTGCAGATTCCTATTTAACTTGCTGGTCCCAGGCCAGATTCTTACACTTGTAAGTTTCCCAGCATATCCCCACAGATTTCCCATTTGAGTTCTCTGGCCCCAGGCTTCCTGTTGCTTCCAAATGGGATCTCTAGGTACTGAGCCTGCTGCCCAGTTCCTCCCCATGCCTCTACAACCAGGAAGGCTCGTGACACTTACAGTCCCTCCCCTGAGCCCATCCTGTGTTTTGTGTAATAGAACTATGGGCCTATTAGGATTTTGGCACACCACATCTTTATAAACCTCCTCTATGTCCTTAAACCCCACTGTGCCTGGGTCCTGTGGGACATGGTAGGCATTAGGGGCTACTAAAGGCACCTTTCCCAGCACAGTTAGAAAAACAGATCTTTTCATGCCTCTATCTTCAACAAAACTCTAGCCAGATTCTTCTTTTGCATTAAACTGGAGGCCCTTCCAAGTCCCATAAGTGGCCATTTTACCATTTGTCTGCTTTTAAGTTCTCTTCTCAGAACACCAACACAAGGACTCTGGTTATGCTTTAACACGAAAGAAAGAAATCCCTAATGTGTGGATCTCCTGTGACACGTGCATCTGAACTGAAAACAAAATGGCAGTTGCCTCATGAAGACAATGGATTCCTAGAACTGTAAAAAGGAGTGTTACACAGAAAACAAAGTAGCAACAAGTACATACTCCACTGCTTGGACCTCAGCCCTCTCTGTCTGGATGCCCTGTTGCTTCAAGCTACCACACATGTGAGCTAAGAAACTTCAATGAGAGTCCCTGAGGACTTCAGTTCTCCTCTTATCATACACAAGGATAATCATCCTGGCTAGAGCTAGTGTGATGAACATCGGAGATATCTGTATTATATTTTATAAATATTGTATATATATCTGCCTCTATGATTACTATTGTGCTGTCTGGTGCATTTGGGCAAAGAGTTAACTCAATTGTGGGTTGTTTTAGACCTCTCCGGTGTTATGACCACAGCATACACCTAGAGAAGTGAGAGAAGTTTGCAGCATAACTACTGGATTTTGTAAAATTGAGAACAACAAACATGAACCTCAAAACACAGAGAGAAAACAAGCTGCTCCCTAAGGCGGAGAGAGAGTTTAATTGATTTAAGCTAATTCTTTCCAGACTGATGCTGCTCACACACTTTGATACAGAACCACCTGGGCCTGCAAGAAGGAGCAGGAAACCTCCCCACTCTTAAAGTGATAGCTTGCAATCCACAACTGCAGATAGTGACTCTCTCTCAATTGCAGGTCTTAACAAACAAATCCACTGCTGGAAGGCTGCCTCTGATCCCCTTGGAGAGATGCGTAAATCAGATTGACCAAGTTCAGGGGTCTCAGGACAGGCAAAGGCATTTTGATCAAAAGACGGTGTTGGAACTCTGTGGGTGAGACACTGACAGAGAATCACACTGAGACCATGGCAGCAGCTGCAGGGGCACAGTCTGTCTTGCCCAGCTCCAGTGCTGTAGGTGCCTAGGACAAGTGGACCTACTGAAACTGGAAAAGGTTCAGATTTAGGTAAGATAATGTGTGTATAGGCCTCTTGTTGTTTTAACCCTTTCATCCCTATGTTCCTCTGGATAAATACATACTTTATTTTGAAGAGACTACGTTTTCATACTGCAGAAAGGAAGTCTGTAACAGACCCCAAAACCCAGAGGACACAGCACTGGTGAATATGGGTGCTGTGACTTAGGGACTCAGTCTAAAAGTGGGATGAACCATGGAATTCGACCCTGAAAGAAATACAGGTGTAGGTCCTAGTCCCTTGAAAGGGTGCCCATGGACAGAGGGAATGAGTGTTCAATGGTAAAACTCATGCTGGAACCATAACAGCTGGTCAAAAATTTTCCAGCAAAACTGTTTTTCCATGGAAAACGGGGCTTTCTACAAACCAAGTTTTTTGGAAAAAAGTACTGGCTTTCTGGAAAATTCTTTTGTTTTTTTTGTAAAACCAAACAACTGATAACCAGAATAATTTTGGTTTTTTGGCCCAAACCCCAAATATTTTTATTCCAAAATCCCACTGCAGTGCCTCATGGGAGTTGTAGTTCAGTTGCCTCATTCCCCCATTCTCTATAGGCTGGACTCCCAAACTGAACTCCACATCCTATGATGCATGTCATGGGAATGATGCACTACCTCCCCTCACCAAAAGGGAAAACCATGATGTATCATGGGAAATGTAGGCCAAGTGGGGAGCTCAGTCTAAGGAGGAGAATGGGAACATGAGGTACCCAAACTACAACTCCCATGAGGCATCACAGCAGAATTTCAGAATCAAAATATTTCAATTTTGGGCAGAAAGATTGGTGTTTGATTTTTTTGCCCCAAATTTTTTTCCCACAAGGGGAAAAAACCTTTTCAATCAGCTCTAATTCTGGTAAAGCTGAGTTCCTACACTTGCAGAAAGCGATGAGAAAGACCAATTTCCTGTGTAGACTGTAGAGACAGCCTGACATGTTTACAATTTAACTCTGGGTTTCTAGACTACAAAATGAAAGCCTGCACCTTGCATTGCCACAGTTGGGCTGGAATTTGTCTTGCAGAGGAATAGTTAGGAGTTAATTGTGATACAGGAAAGAGTTGATTACAGATATAGATGTGACAGTCTGCACTCCTATGTTCACTCCTTTTGCAGGACTATGATAAATTTTGTACAAAGTATGCCTTGTGAGGTATCATTTGAAAACTCATAATTTGCTGATCATTATTGTCCTGGTAAAATATGTGTGGAAACATTGCATGTAAAGTTATAAGATCCCTCTGTATGGTATTACTAAGACATGATTCAAGTCTGGGAGAGCAGCCACAAACCAGTTTCCCAGAAACAAAAGTCTAGCCAGTGCTTCAGCCAGGTGTCAACAAAATCAAATGGCCCATCACCCAATGAAGTAGCCAATCTTTGGTAGGAAAAAGGATATGGGCAAAAATCTACATCTTGACAAAGTAACAGCTGGGGGTTCCCATTCATACAGACTTGCTGCTTTCTGAACCTCAGCTGGAGATGATTCTCAAACTATAAGAAGAGAGAGCAGACAACCCAAATTCTCTCTCCCTTTCTCTCTACCTATAGCATCAATAACACTTGAAGAACAAAGGAAGCAGCATTGACCTGGGGGAGGAATTCTGAACAAAAGAAATTCAGCAAGACTGCTGAAACAGGTGGCAAGAGATATTTTTTTCTTTGAATTCACTTAGCTTGTTAAGTTAGGTATTAGTTGTGCTTTATTTTTATTTTCTTGTAACCAATTCTGACATTTATGCCTCATTACTTGTAGTCACTTAAAATTTATTTTTTCTAGTTAATAAATTTGTTTTATTGTTTTTCTAAACCAATGTGTTTGGACTGAAGTGTTTGGGAAACTCCATTTGGGATAATAGGATTTCTGCATACTGTTTTCTATTAATAAAATGACAGATTTTATATGAGCTTGTATTGTCCAGGAGAGAACTGGGCAGTACAAGATGTACATTTCTGGGGAAAGTCTGGGACTGGGAATTTACTGGTGTTGCTCTGCAGTGTAATTCATGAGTGGCTGGCCGTAACACTCATACAACATAACTGGGAGTAACACACATGCTGAAGGCTGTGTGAAAGCAAAGCAGTGTAAAAGGCACCCCAGGGTGGAGAACTGAGGGGGGGAAACTGTTCATTGCTCTAGATCGTACCCTAGGTAATGCCACACTGGAAAGAATTTTTTCTTACACTAACTTAGAGTTTAGGAAAGACCCAGTATTCTGTTTGGACAATGAAGGACAGAGCAAAGCTGAGCCCAAAAGATGTATTTAAAATGAAGGCACTTTCACCTCAAAGGCATGTATGTGTATGGGGAGTGTCAATAGGTAAGCTGGTGTTCTGGGAACCATTCCTTCCAGAGGCGCATGACCCTCAGCACAGGAGACAGGGAGATGTGCAGAAAGATGATGTGTCAGCATTTTATAAATATTCTCTAATTTAAGAATGAGGGAAAGATAATCTGGCACTGGACTGGATCTCACAAGCCGTGGGTTTAATTCCAGGCTTTGCCAGAGACTCCTTGTGTGGCCTTGGTTTAATTGCTTCACCTCTGTGTGTCTCGTTTCCTCTCTGTAACGCACGGAGAATACTGACCTAGCTCTCAAGAATATTGTGAAGCTAAATCCATTAGTGTTTGAGAGGACTCAGACAATAGTGAGGAGAGTGCCATAGAAAAGCTTGAGTGAATAAATGGGTAGATGTAGACAAGAAAACATCCATTACAGCTAAATTTCAGGCATTTAGTATCAAACTATTTTTTATTCCAAGAAATACTTTTGTTTAGTTGAATGTAAATTGAATTGTAATGGACTGTTTCATCTGGGGAAACCACTGGATGGGGGCTCTTGAGGAAAGTGACCTCCATTCTCTTATGGGAGGCCGAGAAAGATGAACATGACAGCTGCACATGTGCAAGTCAAGGAGAAAGAGAAGGCAGTGTGGTCTCCCCTCTGAAGCAGTGCTGCAGAAGGCGCTGCAGGTATTGCTGGGACACAAGAGGGTGAAATGATCTGTCCTACAGGTACAAGGCCCCATCATAGGAAAAGATTCGGTGATCCCGATCCAGATGCAGTGTTACCAAGTTAGGACCAATATTTTCAAACCCAAGTGCCTAAAAGTCATGTATCTAAATACATATTTAGACACACATAAGTGTCTACATTCTCAGAGGTGCTGCACACCCATTCGTGCCAATAGGAGCTGCAAGGTTTTGAGACCTCCTAGCTAGGTGCCTACATTTGAAAACATTGACCACAGTTGCCATTGGCTTCAGTGAGATTTTGAAGATGAGAGCTGTCATGGGCTGGGATTTTAAAAAGCATCTTAAGTGACTTAGTCAACAGGACTAGTGCGTTTTTCACTTGACAATGAAAGTCATGTAGGCACTTTTGATAATCCCACCCAGGGGCTGTATAGCTCAGTATGGGATGGAGTGGTACCCAATGCCACCACAGCACTGACCCTCTGCTCAGCTGGGAAGATGGATTTTTTATTGATTTTAAACATTACTGTGTTGAATCCAAAATACCATGAGTGAACTTCACCCACAGAGAAAACACAAACCTCTGGCTGCAATGATAACCATTAGGAGTCATGAGGCGGTCACAGGTTCCAAGGGCAGAAGTCATGAAAGTAAACCAGAAATACCAAGTCACCCATAATTAAGAGCAAAGGGAAACAGCCTAGTCCTGAGTGAGTCAAGGATTTTAAACACCACCACATTTCTGATTAATTAAAAGGTATTTATTCTGCTTGTAAACTCAGTGCAAACAGAGGTTGGCAGCAAAAATATACAGATGACAAATGAAGAGGTGTTTATGAAAGGCAGAGGATTCTGGAAATGTTGATTTCAAATTGAAAGACAGCAGCAGAACCCAGCATGGATGACCTGTGATTATTCACAGCAGCTGACGTGAATACCTTTTCCCTCTCTTAATAACCAATGATTTGCAAATACAGTACCATCACCTGCACTGTATTAATGCAGTAATTTAGGGCATTAAGGAATGCAATATCTGGCACTTGATGAGATTGTGGTTTTTGGAAAATATATAACCTCAGTATTTTCCATGAGCTGTTCAGCCCCAAGAGTATCTTGGGCTTCCTAGTTCATGCACTGCAAGTTTTTAGAAGTTGCACTGTACTTTTCAACTGTTGGTCAAATCATTTATTGTTAATGAGACAAACAAAATCTCTGTGGAGGCAGGAAATGGCTCTTTCCTGTACAAGTACAAACACCTGTTGGTTTATTTATACTTCAATTTGTTTTTAAAATCAAGCAGCTTATTATTGTACCTCAATTACACATGTAAAATGTAAAAGAATCCAGCATCTGACTGTGACTCAGCTCATTAAATGAAGAGCATCCGCCATAAAACCCATTTGTGAGCTCTCAATGAAAATCACCTCAGATTTGTTTTCACTGCTCTGCATTGCAGGGAAAAACAACAGTGTAAACTGTTTAATCAACAGAAGAGTTGAATATTTACAGGGATAGTCTCATCTTCAGGAGGTAAATCGCTAATGGACAAAATGAGAATGTTTTAGAAATTTATATTGTGCTACTAAAAATACAGGATTTAATCTAGCAACAGTTAAAGAATCACATGGCTGAGTTTATGATCCAATTAAAGCATGAAGGTCAGTTTGCTTCACAGTCGTCATCAAATAAAATCACTGCAAAACGGAAGGCAGAAGTAATTTCAAATGAAAAAGTTACATTCAGATGTGTTGGACGTTCCACATGGTAAGGTTGGAAGTCGAGTAGCAAGCAGGCCAGCACATTTATGTTCCAGTCAGCATGCCCTGTGCAAATCAATTCTCAAGTATAAATGTGTAAGTCTGACTACATGCACAGCCTTCCAAAGTCCTAGAATTCAAGGCTAAAAGTCTTTAATGGACCCTGTTCTAAAAGGATTTTTACATTAGGCTGCGTAAGAACAGATTTACTAATAGCAAAACTTCCAGTGTAACAGAAGAATGTGTCTTAAAAGCCCAACTATTTCTCTGTACATAGTTATTTCTATAAAAAGCCAAAAGGTGCATGTACATTGATATCCAGTAGAAAGGGTACATATATTAAAAGCTTAATATTAAAGTGCATTGCCCATATCAAGAAAACAGCAACACAGTCTCTATGGTATTTGAGATATGCGGACAAATGCCACAAATATTAAATGGCAGGTGGGAAAACATTAAGACAGATATAGTGATTTAGAGCTCTTTAAAAGGCAATTTGAGTAGACAATACGAAATTTCATATAGCTCCAAGGCACACACAACAAAATACACAAGAATCAAAGCCTTTAAATTTTTTTCCATGAAGAAGCAAGGGCCATGTACTGTCAGTTAATCACCACATTGTTAAACTTCTGCCTATCATCACATTCAAATATATCACTGGGCAACACAAGGCAGTGATGGCTACCTGCAAAATCTAGGTTCCTATATCCAGGTTTTACCAGCTCTGTTCAGTTTGGTGAACCTGAAATCCTATTCTTGTGGAAGAACTATAAAATACATCCGAAGAAGTGAGCTGTAGCTCACGAAAGCTCATGCTTAAATAAATTTGTTAGTCTTTAAGGTGCCACAAGTACTCCTGTTTTTTTTGCGGATACAGACTAACACGGCTGCTACTCTGAAACCTATAAAATAAATGTTTGGCTCCTCATGGCTTTACAAGTCATGTGATAATTCAGCTGTTTTCTATCGCTTAACTCAATAGGGATCAACAATAGGGAACTCTGGAATCATCCTTAATAATTAGATTGCATATGCAAACAACAGCAACATGATTGGCTCAGAAGTCAATTACAAATGTTTTTTACTTCATCCTATGTCCAATCAAATCACACATACAAAGTTCTGTCACCTGGCTGGCTAGATCACATGACTATACTTTTTCACTAGCTATCTAACATCTCCCCGGTAGACTGCTGGCCCAAATAGAAGGGAGTAGTTTTAGTTACTAGAGTGACTGTCACTATAGACACCCTAGAGGAAGGAAGTTAGGATAGATGAAGAAAGCAAACTGTTATACTAGAAATCCACAGCCATAGCGGAAGCATTTCAAAATATTACAGATGAAGATATTAAGATTAAATTTGTAAAGGTGCCTCAATCTAGCTTCTATTTTTGCGTTACAAACTACTAGCATTTTAAGTGTTTCTTTACCTAATTTGTATGCATCATTGACTCTGGGCACAATAACAGTATTTGTATTATAGTGTCCAGAGGTCCCAATGAGGATCGAGGCCAGTTAGGTTAAGCAATGTACACACACATAGGAAGACTTAGTCCCAGCCCATGAACGAGTAGAAACTGGGTTGAGGCTTCTTTAAAAATGTGTCTGTTTGAATGAATGTAGCAATATATACTGTATGCTGACTTCATGTTTAATAAGCTTCAAGAATTCTCAGGGTAAATATTGATATCCATCTCAGTCAATATTTATCTCTTGGCTTAGTTCCCTACATGTTCACCTAACCAAGAGTCAATACCTGCTTAATAGCTCAGAAAGTGTGTACAAGGTACCTTCAATTATGAAGTCTACAGAAGATACCATCTCGAGAATTTGCAACATTAGCAATTCAACATCGAGTTCCAATCTTATTTCACTCTTCCAAGTGCTTAAATCTGATTTGGAGCACACCATTCACACAGCCCTCAGAACAGCACATATTTCAGAGACAGGCAAAAAGAATAAGCAGCATTTTTACTGGTAAAGTAATATGGAAAGTCTTAGTGGTGTTTGATAGAGTGCACATGATGCCTGAAAAGCAGCATATTCCATGATAAAAGAGGGCAGATTCAGGAGAGCTCCAGTTTTTAAGTTTTGGAACATGCAAATATTCCTATTTGTAATAGAACATTACTGAAAATATCTGACATTCTGGTGAAGTTACAGCTACCGGGAGCCACCTTAAGGAAATGAACTAGAAAAGATGTATTTGTTACAAGCAGAGCTGGGGAAAGTGTTCATTACAAAACCTGAAATCCTTTCTAGAAACTCACCTGGATTTATATTTCGTTACAAACTCAAGAATGAAAAAAGCTTTGTGGAAAGGTCTGCTGAGTCCAATGAATCTTTCTGGAGCACCCAGGACAATTCTTACAATTCTGAATCAAAAGCATGAAAAATTTACAATTTCACCTGAGTTTTGCTTTGAGACTGTAGTTCTGTTGGAACTTGCAACTTTAAGTAAATCTCAGAGAATGCGAACCACACATTAATAGAAACTAAAGGAAAAGTTTGCAACGTTACACTGTGAAATGAAGCCACCATGCTGCACCCAGCTCTGGTTACAATGCTTGTATAGGACACACATGGAAAAGCTAGAACCTAGAATGTTGTAGAAGGTAGTTTTCTTAGGATTCAGTGATAAAAATCAAAATATAAGATGATGCAACCAGTTATTTAAATTCTGGCTATTTGAATCAGAGTTGTGTAGTGTTCTGCAGAGTTTAAAGATTAGTTATGGTCAGCAAAGTGACTATGTTGGCACTTTCTTACACAACCAATCTGCTAATTTTAGTGACTGAGGCCTTGCCTACTAAAATCAATCTAATCTGCTCCTAAAACCTCAAAAAACGGAGATTCCATAATCTCTCTTGGAAGACTATTCCAGTGCTTAACTATGCTTATAGTTAGAATTTTTTTCTTAATATGTAACCAAAATCTCCCTTGCTGCAGATTAGACCCATTACTTCCTGTCCTACCTTCAGTTGCCATGGAGAACAATTGTTCACCATCCTTTTTAAAACAACCTTTTACATATTTGAAGACCTATCAGGTCCCCACAGCCCCCGCCCCCAAGTCTTCTTCTCTCAAGACTAAACACATCCAGTTTTTTTAACCTTTCCCAGTACGTCAGGTTGTCTAAATATTTTATCATTTTTGTTGCTTTCCTCTGGACTCTCTCTAATTTGTCCAAATCTTTCTTAAAGTGTGGTGCCCCGAACTGGACATAGTACTCCAAGTGAGGCCTCTCCCGTGCCAAGTAGAGCACAACAATTATAGCTCCCATATCTTACATACGACACGCCTGTTAATACTGTAAACAATAATAAATGATAGTGCAACAGGAAAACATCCATGCAGGAATTTCATTAATACTTTGGGGCTATTAGTAGGTGATCTAAGTACATGTTGTTGGTGTGGGTGTATTTCTAAATCCACCAAGCTTAGCCATTCATCACTTATTTTACAAGAGACTGAATACCTACTCTACACAATGGCAGATTAGTTGATATGGAGTTGTTGGTTGTTTAGTCCTAATAGCATTAAAAGCCTTGACAAGATTCATAGTTGTTAAAAGAATGCTAGGGATATGACAGAAACCAACTAAAGCAAATGGAAGTACAGCTAGAAAAACCAACTAAAAGGAGTTAAGTGAATGTCAAGACAATTAAATTTTGCCCCTTGTTCTCCTGGGTAGAAGGGCCTGGGAATGCTGTCGAACCAGCAAGTTGAGCCTCTAAAGGGCAGGAGAATCACCTATTATTCTGCGCACAGCCCCTCACTTTTCATTGCTGGGGCTGAGAGTACTGCAGAGACAGACCCAGCTTCAAGCAGAGAAAGGGGTGAGGAAGTGTCTACACAAGGGTGTTGCACAGATTTAAGTATAAACAGACGTAGTTAAGGTCTGTTGTAGACGAGCACTGAGTCAGTTTCACTTCCAGATTTTTTGTGCTGTAAAATCTAGAGTTTCAACCACTGAAGGGGACTGTTTCTGATTAAAAAAACCTGTTTTCACTGGACTTTAAAAATGTACATTTCCATTGGTCTGAGGTTTTACAAAGTTTGTTTTAACTAAATTTGAGGCCAAATTTAAGTTCTCTCACTTTTCTAAACATCCCCACGTATCAGTGTGTGTAACAGACACTGTCCCTTTAAATACTGCATTTGCAACTTCTTTATTTTACTTATGGTTGCTGTCAGATACCTTTTAACTTTTTAAAAATAAGTAATTGCACTAAGTATTACTGATCACCACTTGTTGATGAGGTACTATGTGATAATAGGGCTGAGATGCAAATTCTTTTGACACTAAAATTGTTCCCAGCTTGTTTGATTTGAATTCCTGAGATAGTAACATTTTTTTCCCCTTCTGATGGACAAGATAAAATAAGTTTTGTAGCTGTTCTTGGCACTAGGACAATTCTCTATATAAAGGATTTCTAGTAGAGTATATTGCAAGGCAAAGTGGATTTGTGCCAGAAAGTTGCAGGCAGCTTGTTGGGCTGAAATGATCTGACTTGCATATCAGTTGTTATTGATGTGTAATTAGCAACAAAATACCATTCAATGGTATCCCCTTTCCTTGCTGGTCACTTCTGTACCACTTCCCACTGAATTAGGAAGGTGTTAGGTCAAACATTCATTAAGCCAAGTGCATATCATTTTATTTACAGCTCTTTTATGAGCCCTGCTACTATTGCATGTTAAATGTGCCAAAATATTTAGTTTGCTTGCAGCTACCACTCTCATGGTTTGTAAAACTTTAAGCCTGAACTAGCAAACTATATCTAAACATCCACTAAGTATTAAACCCCATTCCTCTGAAAAGGAAGGATGTAAACTTTTGAAAGACAGTATAACTACTACACTGGCACTACACTCAACCTTAGCCTGAAGGGCAAAAAGACTCATGGCCCATTTTTAGTGAGGTCTAATATGGACCTTTTGGTGAGGTCAGCCAAATCATTTTTATTTTGTAGGTGCCTATGAAGAAAACTATGCTGGAATTTGCATGCTTTTGAGATTATAATTGGACAAATCTCGGGGGCTCTTTAAAGTTACTCATTTACCAGCCCCTGAGAAGTGCAGATATATTCCTGTCCAAATGCACTGAATAGTGTATTCTAAAAATACAGGTTACCCAAACTTACCCCAATGAAAAGGGTGTAGAAAGTGCCATGTTTAACTTGCACAAAATAAAGCAGGTAGCAGCTATCTTTTGAAAGATATAAAAGATGGTGCTCTATCCATCTCTATCCTTAATATGGAGATGCAGTCTGCACAAGTCCAAGTAGAGGAAGGATAGCACTGTGGTTACAGCAGTGTCCTGGGACTTCGGAGATCTGCATTCAGCTCCACCACAAACACCTTGTGTGACACTGGGCAAGTCATTCCATCTTTCTGTGCAGACGATGCTACTTCCCAACCTTACAAGGATGATTTACTAAGGTTTGTAATACTCCAGTGATGGGGACTGTATGGGTGGGATTTTCAAAAGCACTCAGCCTGGGCCTAACTGTGCTCCCACAGAAGTCAGTGATCCTGTTGATTTCAATGGGAGCAGTTCAGTCCAGTGCTAAGCATTTTTGTGAATACCATGCTACAAGTATACACACAGGTCACCAGCATGCATTACTGCACATTGATCCAAGCAGAGGCTACTCAGATCAAGATGAAATAGATGGTCCTCAGAGGCCCAAGGACGCACTATGTCAAAGATAAGCCACATGATGCTTTGTTGGCTCACTGACTTCAACATTTGGGAGTGTACTCCAGCCACCCTTTTAAAAAATATTGACTATAAGGAAGCCTAGTTATTTGTCAACATTGTCTTCACAGCCACCTAAACAATTATACCTCTAGCTAAACAACCACCATAAATACCTAGCTCTTATGGTTTTAATCCATAGACCTCAAAGCCCTTTACAAAGTATCATTTACAGATGGGGAAAACTGAGGTGCAGGAAGAGAAAGTGACTTGTCCAAACTCATCCAGCAGGCCAGTGGCAGAGGAAGCCAAGTCTTCTGAGATCATCTGGTGCTCTATCCACTAGACTACACTGCCATCATAAACATGTGCAGTCTATGGCTGTGTCTACATTATGGACGTTATGCCAGCACAGCCTCCTAGTGTAGATGCCACCTACGCCAACAAAAGGGTTTTTTCTGTCCATGTAGGGACAGCACTTCCCCAAATATATTAGCTAAATCAACGGAAGCACTTCTGGTGACATAGCTGCATCCACACTAGGGGCTGTGTCACCAGAGCTATGTTTTTTCACACCCCTGACCGACATAGCAATGCCAATATAATTTTTCACTGCTGACCAAGCCTATAGCAAGACTGATTTGAGAGGTCAAACTAAAGCCAACAGGGTGTTTCTTTCATTTATAATCCTTATTTGTTGAAAACTGAGCCTGGGAGGGATGGTTCCTTACTGACTTTAGTGCACTGTAAATCTTTTTTTTAAATTGATTAGACTGTGCTAAGGTATAGCTCTGACTGTCAGCAGCTATAGCTCTGAGAAATATGCATCCAAATTCTCCCTTTGGATTAAAAGCTAAACTGCATTTATTTTAGCAAATGCACATCTCAAAAGGCCTTCCACTTGGATGTGGGAAACGTAATGATTAAGTTAAAAAATGCTACAAATATTTACTATAAATTAATCTTAAGAAAATAAAAGATTTATAAAACATGGTCTTGATACACAGCTTTCCAAGCAAATATGTACACTGTATATTCCATCACTTAGGAATGATTAGTAATTCCTGGGCATTTCTTTCCTCCCTGCCTAATAATTTCACCTTTGTACTCTGAATTTGTTCTACTGCAGAACAGCTGATCAAATATGATTATGTTACCAATTCCTACTGAAGTTCTCATCTTTCATAGCTTTCACTAGCCAGTCCCTTTCCTTCTCCTCGTCAGAGTCACTCTCATCACTAGGATCTGCAGCCAGGAGACGAGAATAATTAATTTTTTTCTGCCGAGGCAACTTAGACTGGACAATCAGGAACAAGATTAACCACAGTGCCAAACTTACAGAGCATGCCCTGTACAGAACTGCCAAGCCAAAGTTGCTCACAACAAATCCGCCTGCAAAGCTTCCTAGGCTAGCTCCACAGCCATATGAGAGGCCCTGGAGGACAATATGCAGAGCTCTCTCTGTCCCAGGACTGGCTACATCGTCAACCAACATATTAACTGCCCACCATAAGGCACCATTGCTGAAGGCACACAACATCTGAATAGGCAGTACTGACCACGCATTCCATAGGAACGAATAGTACAGAAGCTGTGCTGAAAGGCAGCTTAAACTCAGTGCAACAGTACCACTACTTGAGAGAGCCCTTAGTAACTTGCTTCTGAAGACATAAAGCAGAATTTCAGCAATCAGTCCAATAGCCACCGAGAGACCCATGTATAATTCACTGCTGCCTCGGTCCTGCATTTGCCAGAAGAGAAAATTCTGCACAGTAGATCCAATTACTCCTGTAAGGAAGACGGTGACAGCAGAGAGAATTGTTCGGCCATCACTTCCAATGAGGTTCAGAGCTTTGACAGTTTTGTTCACATGCTCTGTTTTCTTGGAAACATGGATAGGAAGAAAGACACTGATGAGCAATGTGAGTGTGATGAGTACGGCATAGCCATAGAAGTGCACAGCGAAACGAGAGATTTTAGCACTGAGGAAGCAGTTCAGCTGATCTACAAATATGGTGATACCGCAGGCTCCTCCAGATGCACCCAAATAACTCCAAATCCAAAGCTTCCCATATCGGTCAGTTGCATCAACAAAGTCAAGATATTCATAAAGACTGTCATCAACCATCCATTCGAGAGGTGCAGCCAACAGCTCCCAAAACACAACAGCACCTAGCACCATGAGAAAAATCTGGTGCTCACGGTCAAGAAAGTTAATATCTTGTAGGAGCTCAAAGTTGACATCCCGAACTTTCTCCCAGTGACTCGACAGATTTTCAAAAACATAAGCAGCTCGACCAGCAGGGTGAAGGTTTGTTTGAAGTAAAGAAAATTCAGTACTTCCACCAATAGAAAGGTTTTTCTCAGGATTACTATTCACATTCAGCAGCCCAGCCTCTGGAGTTTTGGTCTCCTTCTCAAGCCCATGGATTGGTGTTTCATTTGAAGTGAGTGTCTCAAGTTCTTGTATCATCTGGTTAATTGCATTCATAGAAGCAGCTATCTTGCCAGAAGGCCTATTATTGTAATGGTCTGCAGTTATACCCACTTCACCAGTTATTTTACCATTCTTCTTCTGTGCATCTGTAAAGGTAAACAACTCTTGGAAAGCTGAACTTGTTAGCGGTGGCTTTCCACTCGTCACCAAAACATTTGTAGCTGTTCTTAGTGTTTCTGCAGACACCATTTCTTTATTGGTAACAGTACTGGGATTTACAGCACTCAGATTGTTCAGACTCATGTCCGGCACCTCAACTGAATTCAATAAGCTACTTGATTGCTGGCTTAGATTACAATATTTGTACATGACATCCTTGCTCAAAGGCGGGACAAGTGTAAGCAGCAAACCGGTTCCCACTGAACACAGCAATGATCCAGTAATGAGAACTTTCCTTTTCCTGTGGCTCTTTGAAAAGTAGGAGCATAGTGGAGCCCAGAGAGATGATATTAAGTGCTTAATTCCAATGATAATACCTACTAAAGGGGCAGTCAGCCCCAGCTGCCGGAAGTAAAGAGTTAAAAATGGAATCACACAGGCATTTCCTGCACTGGAAACAAAATGGAAGAGGCTGGCAACAGCCAGCGCTTTGTTAACATCCCACTGTTTATTTGTACTCATGGCTTCGGTTGCATGCTTTCCGAAAGAGACCTGAAAATAAATAAGACACAAAAACAAACCCTTTTTGAGTATTTCATAAATAACAGGTAAGAAGTTAGAAGAGAAACAGACTTTTCAGAAAGTGTCAAATATTTCACTACTTATAAGCCTGGCCGTTCAAATGCCAAGCTCCGAATGTTTAAATTGAAAAGTTTAAAAATGAAGTGCACTCACAAAAAGAGATTAGACTCATAGACTTTAAGGTCAGAAGGGACCAGCATGATCATCTAGCTCTAGGGTGACCAGACAGCAAGTGTGAAAAATCGGGACCAGGGGTGGGGGGTAATAGAAGCCTATATAAGAAAAAGAACCAAAAATCGGGACATCTAGTCTCTCTATCTAGCTCTAGTCTGACCTCCTGCACATTGCAGGCCACAGAATCTCCCCTACTTAATAGGCCCCTAGCCTCTGGCTGAGTTACTGAAGTCCTCAAATCATAGTTTAAAGACTTCAAGTTACAGACATTAGAGATATTAGTCTAAATGAAAAGGCTGAACATAAGAACGGTCATATTGGGTCCATCTAGCCCAGTATCTTGTCTTCCAACAGTGGCCAATGCCAGGTGCTTCAGAGGTGAACAAATAGAACAGGCAATCATCAAGTGATCCATCCCCTTGTCCACTCCCTGCTTCTGGCAGTCAGAGGCTAGGAACACCCAGAGCATGGGGCTGTATCCCTGACCATCCTATCAAATAGCTGGGCCCCACCAAATCCACGGCTGTGAAAAATGAGTCACGGCCCGTGAAATCAAATCTCCTCCGTAAAATCTAGCTATTGGAGGAGAGGGGCAGGGCTGGGGGCACTGGGACTCCTACCAGGCTCTAGCTGCTAGTCCCAGCAGAGGTGGGGAGGGACAGGATTTCCTATTCCCCTGCACGGCCGCTCTCGGGAGGAGATCAGACCCAGCTCTGGGTACCTCCCCCAGCTGCAGGAAGCTCCATGGTGCCTGCCTTCAGAGCCCAGCTCTGAAGGAAATGCAGAAATGAGGGTGGCAATCCAGTGACCGACCCCTACAACAGCTTTGCAACCCCCTATGGCCCCATTTTGGGTCAGGACTCCCATGGTACCACACAGTGGAATTTCAGACATAAACATCTGAAACTATGAAATTGACTAATTTTAAAATCCTATGACTATGAAATTGACCAAAATGGACCTTGAATTTGGTAGTGCCCTATCAATAGCCATTGATGGACCTGTCCTCCATGAATTTATCTAATTATTTCTTGAACCCCACTGTAGGTTTGGCCTTCACAACCTCCCCTGGCAATGTGTTTCACTGGTTGATTGTGTGTTGTGTGAAGAAGAAACTGCTTTTGTTAGTTAGTTATAAACCTGCTGCCCTATTAATTTCATTGGGTGACTCCTGGTCCTTGTGGTATGTGAAGGAGTAAATAATTCCTTATTCATTTTCTCCACACCATTCATGATTTTATAAACCTCTATCATCTCCCCCCTTAGTTGTCTCTTTTCCAAGTTGAAAGTCCCAGTCTTTTTAATCTCTCCGTATATGGAAGCTGTTCCATACACTTAAATCATTTCTGTTGCCCTTCTCTGTACCTTGTCCAGTTCTAACAAAACAACTGGTAACAAAACAACACAAAGTTCAGGTGCTGTCCCCATTCCTCAGTTTATTGTAATAGAGCTAAAAGACACTTAAGAAATGCTATCAGCATATCTAGTATTTGTGATCTAGGCAGTTTTGCAGCTACACTTTTGAAAAAACTCCACTAACTGTACTTTGTTCTACATCAATGAGGAGGAACATCATCTCAAATTCATTGTATTTTGTGCCAGAAGCATTTTTCAAACTGTTTATAGATTTATGATACCTGGCGCTCCATGTAAACTCTGAAATTTCCTTTAACAAATCCTCACCGTACACTGTCTTGAATTTTCCTAAAAAAGGAGACAACATATTTCTGTAGCTCTGCTGGGGATTAGATGCATCTGGAAATGTTTTAAAAAGTCTCCACACCCAGCAGCTAGCAGGGCAGAATGATACTGTAGAAGGAAATATACTTAGATTTCAGAAAAAAGTACTCCTGTTCTTTTTGCGGATACAGACTAACACGGCTGCTACTCTGAAACCTTAGATTCCAGAGTACAGAAGATTATTAACATAGTATTTACTATTTGTTTAACAGTGGCAGCATGAAGGTTTCCAAAGCAAAATGGTAAATGAATGGCACAAAGACTCTGTACTGGTAAGTGATAAGAACGCATGTGAGTAAGCAACTTACACAATATTTCTATGGTGCTGGGATCAGGAAGCAGAGTGTGCATGACAGAGTCTGAATCTGGTGACACTTACATCACTGTGAATCAGAAATAATTCCATTAATCAAAGAGTTATACAGTTGTGTGCACAAGAGAGACCAGACTCAGGCCCAGACGTACTCCAAGACTATTGCTGCTGGATACTGGCGACACAAGTCCCTAATCTGTTTCCTGTTCTAAGGAAAATTATACAGGGATATGGCACACAGGTAAGCACCGGACCAGGGCTCCCTAGGAAGGCTGGGGAATCTCTGGAGATTTCTAAGAACAGGCTGGACAAACACCGTCAGGGATGGTCCAGGGTCACTAGGTCCCGCCCGGGGTGGGGGAGCTAGACTAGACAACCTCTCAAGGCCCCTTCCAGCCCCCCCATCCCTGGTTGTGAGACTCTGTGCCATGGCAGCTCTTCGACCCACCCCCGGGTTGGGGCAGGGCAGGGGCACCGCGCCTGCCCCCCAATGCCCATCGTCAACCCGTCCACTGGGCCACGAGGTCACCAGGGAGAGCCCAGCCAGCCAGCCAGGCCCTGCAGGGCCACCAGGGGCCTGCTCTGGGCTAGGAACAGGGGGCTCTGCCAGGCCCCACGGGAGGGGCGACTACGTGGGTGGGGGTGGGACGGGGGGCTCCCCCCCCGGCTCCTCATCCCTGGGCGACCTCCCCTCCCGCCGGGCAGCCCCCTAGAGACCAGCCCCTACCCCTGGTCTGTACCTGAGGGTTGGGGCCAGCTCCTCACGCGCGCCGCTGTACGGGCTCACCCCGGCCACGCACTGCGCACGCGTCACCTGCGCGGGCGTGGCCCCGCCTCCTGCACCTGCGGAGGGCGGGCCCTCGCTCGCGCCCCTCCTGACACCTGCCCAGGGGGCCGGGCCTGGCTCCCGCCCGACCCCACGGACCACGCGCGGCGGCCTCGGCAGCGAGGGGGCTGCTGCTAGGAGACGGCCAGCGACCATCGAGCTGCTCGGCTCCCGCGGGCTAGAGGGGCCGGCGGCGCGGGGGGCACGGGGAGAGCGCAGCGCCCCCTGCGGAGGGGAGAGCGAACTGCAGCCCGGACCCGCTCCGACTTTTCTGCCCTCCCCCTCCCCCTCCCCCTCCCCACTTCCCCTCAGGCCCTTCCCCTCACACCACCCTCCTCCTTCCCCACAGGACCTTCCCCTCCCCTCACACCACCCCTCCCCCGGCCCCCCCAGGACCTTCCCCTCCCCCTCACATCGCCCCTTCCCTTCCTCTCCCCTACAGGACTTTCCCCTCCCATCATCCCTCCCTCCCCCACAGGACCTTCCCCTCCCCATCACATCACCCCTTCATCCACAGCCCTTCCCCTCCCATCTCACACCTCTCCGCCCTACCCTCAGTCCAGCTGGGGCCTGGCATGGAAGGAGGTGTTGCAGGCCATCACCATCCCCACCCCCAAGCCAGATCAGAGGACGGTGTTTGCCCCTCTCTCGGCTGGGTCACTTGTGTGTCCCGTGGCTGCGGGGAGGCGCTGGAAGGGGCAAGCACCAAGGGCAGGAGTGGTGCCACGGGCAGGCCAGTAGTGGCGTTAACCCCCTTTGAACTGAGACTGTCCCACTAGCTTCAAACAGGAGCTAGCCTGGCCTGCTGAGCGATGACAGGGAACCATACCAAGCACAGGGGAGAGCAGCAGGCACCCACCTCAGTGATATGGCAGGGTAGCCTGAGTGATGATAAGCCCAGCGGTCACTTGCAGCCTTTGTGTGGGGTCAGCGGGTGGCCCCCCTCTGGGAGCGGAGATGACAGGCTCACTGATGCAGCATTTCTCAGGAAGAATTTAGGGAAAAATATTATTTTGCCCATGTTGAAAAATTCTGAAAACTGTTTTGTTGAGAAATCCTAGTGCTTCTATTCTTTGGAGCAGGGAGTTTGTCCTGAGGGTCACCTTGGTATCAGGGATATTCCTTTTGCTGTCCACCTGAAAAAAATGCCCAAGGTCGGCAAGAAGCATACATGCACAAACATGTTCCAACAAGCAGTTTTTTTTACTTTGGAACTTGGACTGAGTCGCATATGCTGTGCGTGTTCATGTCAAGGCCAAAAAGTCTTAAACCCCCACATTTTATTTGTTGTGTGAATATGAACAAAACTACTCTGCTAGATCCTACAAGCCTGATTCTGGCCTCACGTTATTTTTACACCAGAATAAGTAAATGGCGTTACTTCTGATTTATGCCATTATGAGAGGAGAATCAGGATTTACATTCCCCCTCCCACACACCTTTTCACAAAACCATTGTAAAGTTCCAACACCTCCAGGTTTCCTCTCCTCCACAGTGACTGAAATGCTTTGACACAGATATGTCTGCTGTACACAGCAATCACAAATGGAGATTGCTGAACAGAACACAGAGTTTATCAGCTATAGGCCAGAGATTCTGATCCTAGAACAACGCAGACTGGGCTTTTATCTTACCTGACTCCCTGAACATTTCTCATGCTCTCAATCTTCTCCCCTCCTGGATGAGGATCAAAAAAACCACAAAAGCAAGTATTGCCTTGGCCAACAGAGGGTATTTCTGAAATCAAATTAAATATTTGGCTTAGGATAATTGTGGAAATCATGTCACAGGTTGGCTGGATGTGCAGCAAACTTCTTTCAGCTTGAAGGTATGGGTGGTGGGCTTCCATCAGAGCCACTTACCGCTCTACACACTGATTCATGACTCACCCCCATCCCCCCACACATTGTTTGCAATGTAAAGAAATCTCAGATAAATGGAATTATAATAAATTTCACCCAAAGACACTTGTATCTTTTTATTATTATTATTTGTGAGAATGTATTTGCAACACCGGAAAATACTTTTCATATAGGAGTCTTATTTTTGCTGCTATAAACTGTATATTAAAAAAGTGATCTTGCATTTTTTCAGTGCTTTCCATCCAGTTGGACCCCTAAGTGCTTTGCATATTGTGCTGTCTATACAAAACTGTATTTACAAGAGTAACTATACACTATTGAAATGCAGCTACCTTTGGATAGAATTTCAGCTACTGTTAAAAAGCACAAAACAACACAATCTAGCTGTTTAAGACAGGAAACAAGGAATAGCCTATCCAAATGAAATTACAGAGGGAATTAAGACAGAATATGGCTACTCCAAACTGAAATTTGACCAGCATCCAAGGGCAGTGCTATGGAATTTTCATTTATCACAAAGAGTCACAGAACAGCTTTCTGTAAGAAGCTTGCCCGTGTTTTGGACCAGCACTGACTCAGAGGGAAGTACCTGTCACCTTCTTAAAAAGAAGAACCACAATAATCACACACCATCCCTCATCATTGACTTGCAGCTTAGAACCCAGCAGAACATCAGAATTGATTGAGTTGGAAATGAGGCTATGGTGGCATTACACTTTCACTCATTTTGAGAGACCGTTGTTATCTTCTGTTCTCTTTAGGGTCTTATGCTGAGCGCATCACCACAGTATCGGACTGTTCTTAAGGTGCCAGTTGAACGGATAGGCACAAAATTGTCTGCTTTGGGTGGTGTATGTATGTATCAAGTTCAGGCAGCTTCCCTGAAATAGGAAGGAGAGTTCTGGCTGAGTAGGAGGAAGCTGAGAATCATTTCAGTGGGAGTATTAAATATTGATGGGTTTTTTTTAACATTGATGTCACTGATTTATTTAAGGAGCTGTGCAGCATGCTGCTGGTGATAAATCTTTCAGATGCCAAGCTCATCCAGCTGTAACTGTGTTCTGGAACTGAAAGTCTTTTACTACATGTATTTCTGCTGTTAAGTCCAGTTCACATGTGGAATGTCACAGCTGATGGAAAACATGGGGCATGCTTGAATTCTCCACCTCTGCTGTGAAAATGTTTTATGTGATAATTTGTATTGCCTTGTGTAATTTCTAACATGACTGCCTCAGTGATTAGTTTCTCTCAAGAGTGAGGCTTTTGGGGGCAAGATGTTCTATGGGAAAAGAGATGACTCTTTCATATGTTGTTTAATAATTCACCGTTGATGAGCCTGTGCTTTTTGTCTTTCAACCGACCAAATCTGTCCTGTCTTAAAGAAGGTACAGGTGGGTTTTATGAAATAATTACAGAAGGAATATTCAGATTCCAGACTAATTGTTCTGATGGACAGCAGGGAAATTACACTGGTGGGAGGTGAAAAAAAAGTCACAATACTGATGTAACTGTTCTATTTATCGAATAATCCACTCAATGAATGATGAGGCGTACTTGTGGCACCTTAGAGACTAACAAATTTATTTGGGCATAAGCTTTCGTGGGCTAAAACCCACTTCATCAGATGCATGGAGTGGAAAATACAGTAGGCAGGTATATATACACAGTACATGAAAAGACGGGAGTTGCCTTACCAAGTGGGGGGTCAGTGCTAATGAGACAATTCAATTGAAGTGGAATTGGGCTATTCTCAACAGTAGAATATCCAGGATCTGCACTGGCTGGCTGTGGTTTCCAGGCAAAATGTAACCTATAACCCCCTAAATGGATTAGGAGTAAAAGTGGTCAATAATCTTCTGATAGAACAGTTTTCCATTAGAAAATGCTGATTCAACAGAATCAAAACATTTTGTGGGAATGTATTAATTTCATTAACATTTTTATAGGAAATCATCAATACATGTCATTTATAAAAAAGTGAAAGATCAAAATGAAGTATTTTCAGTAAGGCGCTCAGTCTCACACTTCCCTAACACACACACACACACACACACACACACACACACACACACACACACACACACACACACACACACACACACACACACACACACACACACACACACACACACACACACTTGTATTATTATTACTGATTGGTACTTCCTGTCAAAATGCTCTGGTGAGCCAGGAGTGACTAGGGGCTGCAAGAGGGCCATGGCTCTGACAAGATGCAGCCCTGCTGTGACAGCGTGAAGCCTGCCTTGAGCCACTGCCGCAGCATTTGCTGAGTACAAAGCTCGGTGTGTGTCAGCAATGGGGGTAGGGAGGGGGAGTTCTGGGGGGTCCATAGGCAGGGGTGGTGGCTGTGCCCCAACAGACCGGGGCAGTGGCACCAGCTGGGGACCGCCTTCAATGAAGCATAGGGGCACCAGTTGAATAATCCTGTCTAGGGCCCCATAAATCCTAAGGACGGCCCTGTTCAGTATATTTTGTTTAGTGAAAAATACTTAGATTGACTTTTTGTTCTGATTTGGAACAAAACTTTTAAATCTCAGCATTTCCCACAGGACAGAAGTTCCATTTTTCATCCACCGTTAATTAGGAGCTATGTACCAGAGAGTCGTTTCTTTCTCTCTGCGGAGTTACCACAGTTAAAATCAGCAGAGGCACTTGAGCTAAAGCCTGTTGTCTAAATGAGAAGGGGCTGCTAACAGGATGTTCTCTTGGGTTGCCCTGTGAGTGTGTAAATAAGTTAAATATATGGGTGAATTGGGACTATAATCCATTATAAGTGTGCGCTGCATTGGAAGCAGGATAAGGACTCACTCATTTACATCTTCGTATTTCCAGGGCACCAGTCTCCAAGATATCCAGACATTACAGAAGGCTGTAAGATTGCAGAAGGGAACATGTGAGCTTATATATATTCAAGGCCACTTGTACAGAGACCCCTAAAACATAAATGAAACAGTCTTCATAGGCAGCCTGGTTCTTCTTTGGCAGTGTAGACTTCGCTGCCTATATGTTGCAGAATTTGTAAAGATGTTGAGCAATATTTTCAAAACTACTTATGGGATAGATGCACCAAAGGACATAGGTTCCTAACTCCCACCTTAGCTGCTGAAATCCCAGAGTCAGGTCCCACTGGAATTCACGCACCACCACCCCCGCCCCCCTCAGCTGCTGCCAAGTCTGTAGGTGCCTAAACTCACTTGGCATCTACATTTTTGCAGTAAAAGATCCCTAGGCACCTATGTTTGTGCCTCTGTGCATGCACAGGCATCTGGATGGATGTCTAAATCCTAGAGCAAAGCAAAACCCAGGGGAAAGGTAGGCATTCCTCCGCCTAACTCGCCTGCAGGTCCCTAGCCAGTAAGCATGGTTAGAGCTCACCTACCGGATCAGCCCCCTATAGGTGAGAATACACAAAAAAGTGGGGCACAGGAAGCTCTGTCATATCTTTTAGCCTAGTGCAGTGGTTCTCAAACTTTCGTACTGGTGACCCCTTTCACACAGCAAGCCTCTGAGTGAGACACCCCCCCATATACATTTAAATCACCTTTTTATATTTTTAACACCATTGTAAATGCTGGAGGCAAAGCGGGGTTTGGGGTGGAGGCTGACAGCTCGCAACCCCTCTTCCCCCCATGTAATAACCTCACAACCCCCTGAGGGGTCCCAACCCCCAGTTAGAGAACCCCTGGCCTAGTGGTTAGAGTACTTACTTGGGATGTGGGAAGCACCCAGTTCTCCCTCCCTGTGAGGGAGAAGGTATTGGGGGAAGGATAGCTCAGTGGTTTGAGCATTGGCCTGCTAAACCCAAGGTTGTGAGTTCAATCCTTGAGGAGGCCACTTAGGAATCTGGGGCAAAAATTGGTCCTGCTAGTGAAGGCAGGGGGCTGGACTTGATGACCTTTTGAGGTCCCTTCCAGTTCTAGGAGATTGGTATATCTCCAATTATTATTTGAACAGGAATCTGCCACCTTTCAGGTGAGTGCCCAAACCCCTTGGGCTATGGGATATTCTTGTGTGCAGTCCCTCAGTCTCTCCTGTCAAAGCTTTGCATGCTGAATAAATTTCAGTAATTCACTGGAGCAAGGGGCCTGGATCCTGGATTCCCAGTTGAGTGCTCTGACCACTACACTCCAGAATCACTCATGCTTGTGTTCTCTCTCTCCAAATCGTTCTTTCATTATTTACCCACAGGAGAGATTGAGGGAGCCCCACATTGGAATATCCCATAGCTCAGTGGTTCGGTCACCCTTCTCCTTCCCCTCCCCCCCAGGCTTCTTGCAAAAACAGCCTAGGCACCTAGCCCCAAGAGAGGGTTGAGAATCCCAAGCAGAGGGAGGTGCCCCCCTTGGCACCCAGATTTAGGTGCTGAACATCATGAGAGCAGCAGTGCTTAGCACATACCCCTTGGCTTGGCATCTCCCATTTAGGCAGGAAGCCACCTAGCTTTTGTGAATCTCTTTCTGAGGCACCTCCCTCTCCCCATTCATTGTACGGGGGAGGAGGTGCCGAACTCAGGCTTTGTGGGTCCCAGTGAATTTCTGGGCACCTAAAAGGTAGGCATGGCAAAGCTCAGCAACCCCAGGCCTACATTTCTTTGTGGATCTAGCCCTACGTGATTTAGGGGGGTGAGTCACACTGAAGGTCAATAGACTCTTAAGTCACTTTTGAAAATAGCACTTAAGCTTCTCAGTCACTTAGGCATTTTTGAAAGGGTCACCTGTTAGCTTTGTTTATCCAGCCTCTATTAACAGCCAAGTCTGCTCACTCTGACCCTTTGCCACTTCCCCAGACTTCTTCCTCCCTTGGCTTGCCTCTAGGCCCTTTCCCCCAGCAGCTTTCCAGGCTCTGTAGAATCCTTTCCAGCTCTGGTAGCAAGCAAATGATTTCCTCGTGGAGATCCAGCACCTGCCCTTTTATCCAGGCTACTCCTTGGCTCCACCCCTATGATCACTCCATGGCTGTCCTAGCATATTAGCAGAGTTCTCTCTCAGGAGACAATCCCAAGGCCAAGTAGCCTCTTTTCCTGGGCTTCTTTCCTCCTTCTGCCCTGAAACCCTTCATGTTAACTCGCCACTCAGTTCCTCCCCATTGGGTCTCATCCTTAATTGAGTCTGACACACCCTGTAGTTGCCACCAGGTGCCATAGCTGAGCTCTTCAGCTCCCCTTAACCCTTTCAGTGCCTGTCTGGGGTATGCACCCCATTATACCAACCCCAACCCCACTCCCCATCTCTCAACTTTGGAAATTTAACAGAGATGCCCAGAATTAGAGAGAAACTACGGGGCTGGGGGTTTCTGCATCCTGGCTTCTCACATACTGATGCACAGGGACTTATGTGTACTCCTCTAAGGGTGAACTGCTTGGAAATGGCTTCCATCCCCTAATGCAGGGTGTACAATCTCACAATAGGGACAGCAGAGGAAAGACATGGAGAACGAAATGTACTTGGCCACTTGGATAAGTGACCTCTTTCTACCCAGACCATCTCTTCCTGCACACACATGCGCGCACACACAGACACACATTAGCACCCATTTGGGTTTCTTTAATGTCATGTAATCAAACAGGTAAAAAGATTGCACTTTCCAGTATATATAATCCATTACACCTGTACAAATAATTTATAATCTATCTACATCATATACAACTATACACAGTTAATACCTATATACATCACTACAAATTCAAAGCTACTGCACAAGTCTCTGGTTATGTCTAGAGTGCCAGGCAAGGTGAACTTATAGTTAAATCCCAAGGCAGGAGGACATGTGAGGAGTTGTTTGTCAGCCTCTCAAATTACTGCCCTACATAGCAGCTCATAGGAAGAGAAGTGCTGGCTTCATCCAGGCATTTCTTGACCTCCTTTGCCATCATTAGTCACAGGGTCTCCTTGTATGTGTCTCCTGGGGCCAAATTCATCTTTTTTCCACATAAACTTTATATTCTTGCTTGTCAATAATTTACAATAAACCATGAGTAAACTGAGGTTAAAGACAATGCTGTGTATGCTGAAGTAATGAAAGCCCTGTTGCTGAATGCTTCTGGCTTTGTTTATCTTGTATCCCCTCGTTACGGCTCAGGAGGCTGAGGTTAGCTGAACTTGGAATGAGGTGGCTAAATCTTCTAGCATAACAAAAATATTTCCTTCAGTGGCTCTGGTGAGATCTGAATACAAGGAAGCACAGTGCAATAGGGGTGAAGGAAATTTCCTGGATTAAATTTTTGGATTATTTTTGTAACCCCACTGATTATGGAACAACAATAGGGCTTGGCTTTTTTTTTCCCCTGGAGGAAAAAGTCCAATATACAGTTTTCATAAGTGGAATAACACACCTTGGGGAGTATAGTTTTTGTGAAATCAGAGTACTTGAGTCACTTGGCAGTACAATGAATACACACCCAAGCCATCAGTGTCTTATAATAAGTGGGGATGCCCCCATTGTGTGGGTGAGATTCTCATACACACATTTACTTTTTTTGTAATTAAATGATTTGGGGGGGGGGCTGTCAGGATCTCCTGTTGCTAGGAAGCCTCTCACCTGCCATCAGTTTTAAAGGTGATTTGCCAGCAGGCAGTTTATTTCAATAGAGCTTCCCAGGGAATTGTTTTTATGTTTATGTTTTATGCAATACACTAAGCTGGGGGTTTGTAAAATTTTAGCTAGAAAGTAAAAGATAAAAACGTTTGCAGTGAGGGGAGAGAGTAAGTGGTTGTTTGATCTTAAAAATCACAGAGCAGGGCAGTGATGGGAGCTGCAGGAGGATTGAGACGATCTTTAAAGCCTATATGGGGGAAAATTTAACCCAAACTTCCCCCATGTCCACAGAGCCTAAATGTCCAAGAAATCGTAATGTTATCAAAATCTTTGGGCCTTAATTAAGGCAGTTCTGTGAAGAGTTATTTAGAGAGGCCCGATCTAAACATTGCAGCCCAACATTTCAAACTTGGATACCGAAAGTTTGGTTGGATACATTCTCATTCCACATGTAGGCACTAAATTAAGTAGCCCCTGATTGTCAGAGGAACAGTTCCCATTGGCCAGACAAAAGTCACATCCCAGCCTGGCCAGCTGTTCCATGACAGGAGTGTGGAGTCACCTCTGGGGGTAGGGGGATGTTGTTTTCCCTGCCATACTCCTGTAGGGATTCTGCTGGGGGGTGCAGCTTAAGTTCCACCAGCAGCTCTTGTGGGAGTCTTGCTGGCTTACCCCTGAGCTGGGATTCACTGACTCAGCACTCCCCTACGGTCACCTTCATCAGACAGCACCATCCCCTGTTCGGGCTGCTTTGGCTATGAGCAGAATCTCTTGGGGAGCATGTGCTGCACTTGAGACCTTATGGAACTGCAAATTAACCTGGCCCAATATGCACTACACGACAATGCATTACCACCTGTAAACTGCTCTGGGCTCTCAGGCACTCCTCACCAGTCTATAGCATGTGAACCAAACAGAAAGCACATGAAGGCCAAGAAACTAGAGAAGCCACTGATGGCTTCTTTGGGTAGCTGTTTCTGGTGACAAAGCAACACTGGCAATCAGGTGTGGGAGCAGAGAACCCAGTGTTTAGGAGCAGACCCAGAGTCTCACGCAAGGAAGGTCTAATGATCACATCTATCGGGATGTAAGGGAAGCCTTGTTAGCACTGTCCTGGACATTTTGGATTAGATCTGACAAGTTACTGAATCTACACTGGGTGTCTGAAATGACTTCAGCTGGCAACGAGCAAGAATGAAGATAGGAACTTGTGCACCTGCTGCTGTGGGAGCTTTGTTTGATCCTAGCCAAAGTCACTAGCATGGAAGTCCCTGGCAGTTTTTCCCACAGACCTCAGTGGGAGCTCGGCAGACCCTAGTGATGCACATGTTCTACCCAATTCCAATCAGCCCTTACAAGCTTTCTTCTTTGCTAAGTGAATGTTTGGAGGCAATTGCCTGTGTGTCCAAGGTGACTCAAATATATTGCTTTGGAACAGAGACCATGGCTTCAGGTGTATCTGTGCAGCACCCAGCACAATGGGCCCTGATCCCTGATTAAGAGTTTCAGACACTATTGTAATACAAAATATTAAATAATAATAATTGCACCTTGTGCCCCACTTAAGCAAGCAGAAGCCAAACTCTGCCAGCTTGTCTCCAATCCTTCTCCCAAAGAAACCCTTCCTCCCCTCTCAAGGTATTTTACTGACACACAAAGAAAAATAATGGTCTGACTCCTGCTTATCTCCCTCTGTGCTCAGTTCCCCAGCCCAGCCCCACTCTCCAGCATTACAGGAACTCCCTGCTCTTCCACCTTCTCCCAGGCTCTGTTCCTTGGCTCAGACCTAAGCCACGGCATTATAACAGTTTGCCTGATTTTTACTTTCTTCTTTGAGCCCTAACTTCCCGTACAGTTGTAGCTTTACAAGAGAAATTGTTGTGAAGTCACTGTAGGTGGCTTTTAGTGTGTTCTTCGGTCCTCGTTCTATTGTGAGCCAACCAGGGATTCTTACAAATGCCTCTCATGTCATTTTTTTCTTATCTTCTTCACTGGATGATGCCTGCAAATGTGTTGATGGGCAACAGCAAAGATTTGGGCATGTATTTGGCCAGTCCCACATCCTCCGGCTCATGCAGTCTGAATTTCATTGTCCTTGTCTTTTGCAAGCAATAGCTGGGTTCCAGGCAAGGAGAAACTTCCACACTGCAAGAGAAGAAAGATACTTCTACTAAACATGCTGAATCATGGGCTAAATACTGATCTCAGTTACACCAGTGTATATCCAGAGTAACTCCACTGGCTTTGGCTGTTGCTCTGGATTTACATCCATGTAACTAAGATTTATAATCTGTTTGTAATCTTGCACTGGTTTTTGCTAGAAAGAGTATCTAATTCATTGTTATTATTATTGTTATTACACAGTGCCTTAGCGTAGCCTTAGTTTGATTCAGGGGAATGCAAACTGTATGTACTACAGATGGGCCTGAATCAAAACTCCACCTTCAAACTCCCCAGAATTTTGAAGGCATTTGAAATCCAAACCCAGATCCAAATTTTGCATTCGACTCCAGTCACAATCCTTGAATCCAACTCCCTTGAACTTTGGGAGGTTCAAATTCCAGATCCAAATGTTGAGGCTTGAGCCTGTCTAATATATAAACACTTCACTTCTCCATCACTGAAAGGCAGTCACTGCTGATGCAGGATGTGGCAGCTTTTAATGGTGCCCACAACACTTCCCAGTGGTTTTAGGACAGGAAACGAAGGAGAAAACTGCCTCAGTTTGAAACTGCTGGAGGAAATTTACTAATGCAGAATGTCAGAGTGGACTTCTGCCATGACTCCAAAGCTAACACCCTGCTGTTTGCACAAAAAGTGCCACAGGACCTTTATGAAGACAAGAAGCAAGAACCTTGGTTTTACACTTCATCCAAAGATGGCAGTCTCCCCAACACAAGTTTATACCGGGGGGTGGGGCAGGGGGTGGGGCAGGAAAGCATCATCTATGAACTGTGTTTCTCACAGCAACCAGTTTGCTCCCTCTCCGACTTCGTGGTCTCTGTAAACGTTTCACACACTGCACCATTATCCGTGAGCGTCACACAATGTTTCCCCTGGTGAGGTTTGTAAGAAACTGCTGTTGAGTCTTTTTTGCCTGCTGGGCCCCAAATCTTTCAGGTTACACTGCTGCCAGAGGCTACTGGCTAGAGGTGAACTAGGCAGCTGTGTATGGCATCAGATTTCTGGGCACCTGCCTAAGGTGACCTATTTGGCCCAACCGCCCCTCCATTATGACGGAGGGGCAACTGGGCCAAATTTGAGTGGGGTTGTGACTGAGAATACCAGGTCTCAATGCCACTCAATCAGTTTTGGCCCAGCCACTCCTCTGTCATGGAGGGGCAGCCAGCCAAATCTACTGCCCTAGGCTAATAGGGAGGAGAGGGCGGCACACTGAGGTTTTGCCCAGGGCAGCAGATTGTCTTTGGTGGCCTCTGGCTGTTGCCATGGGAAATCCCTTCCTCCAGGCTTGGAGGGAAGCACATCCCACCCACAGGGCTTTTTACAGATCACTAGCCTGTCTCTGACACCCAGCTGTTCCCCTGATGGGCAACCCAGAATCACAAAGAGCTTTCTTGGAAGGCAGTTCCCTCAAAATCCTCTTCAACAGCGGAAAAGAAACACAGATAGAAAGAAACAGAATAAGACTTGCTGTTCGCTATGTGTAATGAGGGAGAGAGAAAACCGGGGAGAAGAGGGCAAAAGAGGAGGGTAGCCAGAAACTAGGAAAATCAGAGATTTCAATAACCTTTGCCCTAAATAAGAAATGGAGCTTCATTTTCAGGCCTTACATCGTGAGCACCCAAACTGGCCAGTTTGCATGCCAGCTGCCATCTCTATGCACTAATACTCATGCACACCCGGCTATCAGAGCTGCATGTGCACATGCTGCATTTATGTGCACAGTTATGTGAGTATGTGCAATGCTCTGGTCTAGTGTATGATCACATCTCCTCCAAGTGGCTGATTTGTGACTGTGCAGCCAACTTCTGTCACACAAAGGGCCAGTTTAAAAAGGGGACACATTTTCATACACAAAAAAGAATCTTCCTTTTCTTTGTCAAATAATTTTGACAGTTGACATTTTCCAACCAGCTCTACTCAAGTGGTAGCTTGCGTTTTTGAGCTTAGAGTCCTGGGTTCAAACTCCTGCAGATGACTTTGGTGGCTGCGTATGAATTGGTTCATGATACATTTTTGTTGGTGGTGCTACTTGAGGCAAAATTATGAAACTGTGGTTCTTAAAATACAAATCCAGCCTGCACAAATTCTTGAAAGAACCTCATTTTTTGCTGCTATATTATCAAAGCTGCTCCCACAGACTACCCACTCCCACCCTCAGATTTCTACAGTGCCTTTTATCCTGAAGGATCCCCAATCACTCTACAAGCTGTAGAGAAGAATCATTTCCACCACCACAGAAATGCAGCCACTGCTGGGGTAGAACTCAAGAAACTCTTTAACAGTAAATAACATTCTACGACAGTTTCAAGCAAGAAATGAAGATTCCTGTATTCATATCCAGTGCATCATGTGCAAACACGCACTTGGATAATGCTTTCTATCCATGAATCTCAAAGAAGAGCTCTGTGGAGCTTGAAAGCTTGTCTCTTTCACCAACAGAAGTTGGTCCAATAAAAGATGTTAGCTCACCCACTTTGTCTCTCACAAGCATTAATGAGTTAGGCTTAAGAACCCCCCTATGGGAACTAGGAGAGTACAAATGGGAAGGTGGGAATACTGAGATATTGTGGAAGTCTGTGGCAGTGTTGGGAAATGAGCCAGATCTCCTAACCCCCAGCCATCTGCTCGAGCCACTCTCTTTTATTATTTACTATATATGATAAAATAGTTTGCATTGACATAGTGTTTTCCAGGCAAAGATCTCAAAACACTTTACAAAGGAAGGTCAATATCACTGACTTCATTTTACTCTGGTGATAGCAGGCACAGGGAGGCCATGTGATTCACCCAGGGCCTCTCACCAAGTTAGAAGCAGAGTTAAGACTAGAACCCGTATCTCCTGACTTCCAGGCCTAGGCACTAGCCAACATCACCTCCTCTGTAGTCCTAACAACTCTTGTGAAAAGACATGTTGTGTCTCTGGGGAAGTCTAACTTTAAATCAATAGCTTGATGCTTGTTTAAAGCCTTGCAGCAAAGTAGCCTTACCCGACCACGTTCGTGTAGGTCCTTCTGAAGTCCTTGTCCAGGCACAGGTTGAAGGTCCTTTGTTCCATGCTCTGGATTTTGATATGACGTGTTCTGATCTTGTTTGTTGCTGACTGGAAGAACAGGGAAGAAAAAGCCCTGCTAAATTTTTCACTTACCTTCTCAAGGCTGCACCAAGACAGATGATGAATGTGTGTGTGTGTGCGCACAACTATTTTTGAATCTTGGACCACAAGACACGACTGCTGGAATAGAGAGGGAACTGGCTCCTTCCTTTTATTTCCCCTGGCACAAATTGGCCAACATTTTCAAAAGCAGCCAGTGATTTGGGTGCCTAACTTGAGGCTCCTTAAAGGACACCCCATAGCCCCAGTTGAAGTCAGTGAGAGATGCAGATGTTCAACAACTCTGAAAATCAAGCCCCTTTAAGGTGTCCCAAATTAGGCCTCCAAAAACACTGGCCAGAGTCCACAGTAACCGGGGAGGCCTGGTGCTCAAGCAGCCTTACAAGGGATCGCTAGTGTTAGTGTCTTGGGGTGAGATCTCCCACCCCCCACTCTAAACCCTTTATGCCAGCGTGGGAAGGTTTCCCCGACACAGGCACTGCAAAACTGCTTTCTGAGGACCCCTTTGCAAGCCCTGGTGTAGCCTGGGGTCATGCTGGGGGTGGGACAGGAAGGGTGAGTCGGGGGCAGGGCTACAGTGCTCAGTGCTGCAGCGATTCTAGGCAGCACTCTGACTCGGCGGAGATGGGGGAGGCTGCCACAACCTTGACAGGCCCCTAGGGCTGTTTAAGGTACACTGAAGTCCCCAGAGCAGCCCAGGTTTGGGTGGGCAGAAAGGTGGCTTATAGCCCCCCTTCCCTTCGGCTGTGAGTCACTGAATCTCACCTGGGATGCCTGAAATACATGGGAATAGGTGATAAAGAAACCGGCCCTTGGTCCATTTGGCCCTACAGGACCTGATTCTCAGGATATGTCTACACTGCACTTGGAGGTGTGATTGCCACTCACATAGACACACCCAGACTAGCTTTAAGCTAGCTAAAAGTAGCAGTGAAGATCTTGTGGCACTGGCTGTACAAGCCCGTGTTCCTAGCTCACAACAGGGCCTGTGCTGCTGCATCTGCACTGCCAGATTAGAGTTGCACCGGGGAGCCCACACAAGCTGCCCTCATACCTTCAGTTATGACCAAACCCTCTTTGCACCATTCCGGAGGGGCAAAGGGGCCTGTAAACAAGGACCAAACCCTATATCTAGTGGATGTTTGTCCTCTGGATCATATCACCTACTACACACCAAGACACGCTGCTCCAATGGCAGAGTCTTGCAGAGGAGAAATGCTAATACACTGTGTTCCATCTGGGCAGTACTGAGGGACAGTGACAGAACTGCTTGGGTTTCCAGCAAAAAGCTGACATTTGACAGGGGAGAAAACAAACTGAAACCACTTTCTGAGCAGCTCTGTGCAGTATCTCCTCCTCCTTTTGCAGAGCAATGGGGGATTTCCTTCTTCAGTCTTTGCAGCAGCAAGAAGTAAAATCTCTAATAATCATGCTTCTAATTACGTTTCTCCATCTATATCATTCATTCCAAAGGATCCTGAGCAATGGGCCAGATCCCGCAAACCCTGCTGAGCACACTATTTCCTACAGTGAGTAGCTTCCTGGCCAGTAACAGGCTGTTCATGGTAGTAAGCAGTAGCCTCAGTATCATCTGCGGGGTCAGGCACACTAAATCCTGCCCTGCATCCCGGGTGGACCCATCACTGAGAGCACTGGGAGCCTGAGGTGCCGTCTTCCTTTTTTAACACCCTTATTCTGCAATGTGGACAGGACCCTTACCCCATGTCTGTGTAGCCAGGTTGGCTGGTCCTCCTTCCTCTGCAGCCGTCTGGGATTTCCTGGGAGACCTCTCATTCAAGCACTGGCCTGGCTCAACATTGCTCAGCTTGTGATTCTGAATCACCACCTCCAAGGGACGGGGCACCGGGGGTCCCCCAACTTTTTATTGGCCATAAGGGCAAGCGATGGGTGGGAAGGGGCAGAGAGGAATGACCAGGAGGCAGGGTCACGGGCAGTGTGAGGGGTGGGGCCATAGTTCAGGCGCCTGTGCCCCCCGCTCCTCCCCCACCCTTTTAGGATGCTTCCACCACTCCTGCCAGGGGATCACAGCTACTTACAGAAAATGATCTTCCCGACAGGTTGGAGGTTTTGACGACTTCAGCAATATTTACATTCAAGCACGCCAGATCTGCAACAAAATCGGGGCATTAGACTGAGAATAGAGCACAGGTCAGCCCAGCTTGCTTTGTCTTGGCTGGGTGAGGTCTTCTGGAATCCTGCACTGCTAACCCTTCTTGGTGGGCTCCCCATCACCCCCAAAGGTACTATGTTAGAATGAGCGTCTCTCTGCCTAGGACGCCCAGGTACAGCTCCTAGCATCAGCCTGAGGGGGGCCCGGAGAGCAACACAAGTTAGTCCTGTCTTATTCCCTTGAACTACATAAGGCTGAGAGCGCTGCCTGTGTAGTGACTCCATCCTCTGTCACCGCAAGGGGGTATCTCCACTGGGGTTCATAGGGCAGACCCAAAGGAGGAGCTATGACAGCTGAAGGTCTATCCCCCAAAGACATCTCTTTCTCTCTTCCTCCCTTCCTCCTCGGTCAGGCAAATGCAGAAGAGGTGGGATATAATGGTACAAAGAAGCATAACTGAGTCCAATGCTGCATCCTCAGTTACTGGGAGCTCCCAAAAAGTGGGGCATGAGACTCAACAGCCAGATACTTGACCATGAGCTGTAGTGATCATGTCTGCAGAACATGGATATGCATGCAGCACGGACTCAGCTCCCCCAGCCCAGCCAAAGCATGCACTGAGCATTCTGGGATGGATTCTCTGGTGACCCGCCGCTTCTTTGGCTGTTCCAAGGTCCTGCTCAGGAGTCCCCAAAACACTGATTGGCAGCTCAGCAAACAGTGCCCCACCAGGAGAATCCTCACCTTCTGTTTCACTGGAGGGAATGGCTTTCATCACCAGGCCAGTAGATCGCAGCAAGACTTCTACCTCTTTCTTCCGATTACTCATTAAAACCTGCACAAGAGGCACATTTCACTCAGTTACATGTTAGGGATCAAGACGTTAGGCCTGAATAAAACCAAATGGGTGCCTGATCCAGAGCACACTGGGACAGGCTAAATTTGTTTTTTCATTTGATTTCTCTCTCCCCTCCCCATCCTCTCCGCTCCTACATTCACATTTTTCCTCTGTTTGTTTTTCACTTTGCTCCACTTTCTGCTCCACTTTTCACCCCACTGGATTTCCTCTCTCTGCAGCTTTTCTCACAGCCTCTCCTAAGCAAACCTGAGAGCATTCACGTTCCAGTTGAGCTTTCAAACCCGCAATATTTGGGTGGGTTCGAAACGTGGCAAGACACGGTCACTCAGCCCCTGGTTAAACCCAAAAAGACACCCTGCCAGCCCCTTTTAATGACAGAAAAAGCATAAGATTAGGAGTGGGGAAAACCCATCTAAACTGAGAGGATAAAAGGTGGGAAAATTATAAATATAAAGGGCCATGTTAAAAAGAAACAATCATAGGACACGACGGGACCTCGAAAGCTCTTCTAGTCCAGTCCCCTGCACTCAAGGCAGGATTAAATATTATCTAGACCAGCCCCGACAGGTGTCTGTCTATCCTGCTTTTAAAAATCTCCAGTAACGGAGATTCCACAACCTCTTGGGGCAATTTATTCCAGCGCTTGCACATGTGTCTGCGTATTTAGCCCCAGATTCTGCCCCTCTAATTCAGGCTCAATAATGTCTTACTCAGTGAGTAGCATCACTGACTTCAGTGAGACTGGCCGCCGAGGAAAGCACTACGCAGTCTGGCAGAACTGGGCCCGTAGGCTTTGTCTAGACTAGGAAAAAGATGTGTGTTCTGAAAAAAAGTGTCAGCTAACGTGATTTTAAACACTGCTTAGGGGCTAGTGTGGGGGGATGAACACCTTTACAAACACATTAGCTGGACACGGGCCACGCTCAGAGACTCAAAACAAAGGGAAACGATTACTACAATAGATGATCAAAGTGCTCATTGAAAAGTACCCCTCCTCTGTAGATGTGCAATAGGAGGGGAAAAAAGGGCCCATTAGAAGTCATAATCCCATAGGCTAGACTTTACAGTTAACCAGTAAGGGGTCTTGTGCGTCCTAATCAACATTTCCAGGACAGGGGGGACAGGATGTCCCAGGAACCGCTGGCTCATTATTACAAAGGCTGGTCCAGGAGCCGGCATCTCTTTTCAGGTAAGATGATGTCCGGGCACATTCAGCCCTCAAGCAATGCATGTGCTGAAAGGAGCATCTCACGGGCAAAAGCAAAGGCAGTTTTCCCTTGTTGCAGCGATCTGCCCCAGAGCCCCTGCCCGCAGAGAGCTCCCAGATCCGCCAAAAGGAGTCCTGCGAGCAGTGAGGCCATGGGACAAAGAGTCGCATCTTACCTTGCTATACATTACTGCGAGATCTGCCCCGGGGACTTCCAGCGTTGTTTTCTTCTTTGTCTGCATATGGTCTGGAAGAGGGAAATCAATGCTCATTCAGGGTATACATCCAGCTGCAATGCAAAGGCACCCATTGACTCCAATGGGAGCAGGACTGGGCTATATTGCTGTAGGTTAGTTCTAACAGCAGAATTAGGAGCTAGGAGGTTTCCTTTCCTGTTCTTTTACCAAGTGTCCCCAACCTATCAACAACACTTGGAGGCAGAACGTCTTGCAAATGTTTTTTTCAAATTTCCCCCTCTCCCTCCCCCTGCCCCATACACTCTTGGGGCCTTGTGGCTTCAGTTACTGTGTGTGGAAAGACATAGGGGTGATGAACGTGAGTGTGATTAAATAAGGGGAAAGCTTACTAAAGAGAGGGAATCAGGGATGAAGGGAAATTCCTGGTGGCAGAGGAGATGCTGAAACCTGCTACACACCTTTGGGAGCTTTGCAATCTTGCACCTTGGCACTCAGCTCGGTGAGGAACACGTCCTCTGCTGGCTCCTGAGCCTCGTTGCTGAAGAAAATCTGAAAATGAAAAAGACCTTCTCTGGGAGCAGCTCCTGATTGGTCCCCACAGAGTGATGCTCTGTGACATCACAGTCATCTCTGCAGCAACCAGTTGTGATATCACAAAGAGGCTGTGAGTTCATATGTGAAACAAGCAACCAGAGGCAAGGTACACGCCAGGAAAAACAAAGTGATTTCATGCACATCTCCTTCGTTACAGGGGAAAGCTAAGCTCTGGGAGAAAGGACAGCCCTACAGAGTCTGGGAAAACCTCCCTAGAGTTGCTTGATTCCATATTTCATCACAGAACCTAAACACAGTATCAGGGAGCTCAAGAACTTCCAGAAAGAGAACACGGAATTGGCCAGGAATGTAAACAAGGGGGATTTCCCCTGGGGCACTGTACCCCTCACAACCAAGTGTCATCTTGACTGAAGTGTGGGTTCCCACACAAGGACCCCAGTCCCTGTACCAGTATGCTGATTAGCTCTGAGGCATGTGACACCTGAGTGCTGACAGAAATGCCCAGAGAGTCATCTGGCCATGAGTCTGCAACACAGAGGAGAAAAACTGGGGAATAAAAATAATTTAAAAATAACAAGATCACCAGCTATATGACATGAGGATCAAGTGGGGTGGGGGCAGGAACAATGCCAGAGTGACAGGAAGGAGATAAAGTCCTGTGAGGTACTGACAGGATGAGTTACTGGCCCCCCTCTGGAGCTGATCCACAGAAGATAGCGAGACACCTGGTTCTGTTCCCAGCTGATGGATCTAGTCCTTGAAGTAAAGTGGTAAAGGCAGCTCAAGGGTTTGGAGCTAGGAGCCCTGGATTCAGTTCCTGCTCATGATCTAACCAGGTGGCCTCACTAAAGTCCTTTGCTAATTGTTTTGGTCTCGTGTCAGGTCTGACATTAATTCTGTTTCAGAGAAGATGGCAGGAAATAAATGAAACGTTTCAGGAAATCCAAAGACCCTGCAGCAATCAGGCAGAGTCTGGCAAAGCCTCCCATGAGTCACCTGATTCCATATTTCATCACTGAATCTAAACTGAGGGAACTCGTGCACCTCGCGAGCAAACTTGGGTCCAGTTAAACAGGAACATGGGACCCATTTATGGTTCAGTGCCAAAAATCACATGAAATTAGCTCTTCTGCATGGTCCTGAAGTGACCCAGATGGAACCCAATGGCTCCAACTCAGCTTCCCTATGAGATTTGGAGGATCACTAGAACCAGGAGCTCAGAGGGAACAGTGGGGGCTGGAGACCACGTAGATTAAAGCTGCTGTTTGCATGAAGCCCAGGAAAACCTGGGAGCTTTGCCCAGCTTGGCCAGCAAGCCCTCCTCCACATCGGGGATGTGAACTAGGCTGTGGTTTGGGGCTGCTGCTGGTGTGTTACGTAAAAGGGTGACAGACAAGGCACTGACCTTAACAGCGTAGATCTGGAAATAGACCGGCTGGATGCCCAGGCGCACGTAGTAAGCGATCACATCAATAATGAACGGGTCGGACATGGGGTGCGTGCCCAGGGAGGAGGGCTGTGTGGAAAGCACAGTCTGCATCACCTGCAGTCACTTCTCTGAAATCATCACTCAGATCCTTACTCTCTCTTGGTAAGTTACCACAATGAGGCACCCCCCCGTCCCCGCCACACACACAGAGCGCTCCATTTCTGCATGAAGATCAGTCAGAGCAAGACCACAGGGGAGGAGCGTTTTCTCCCTTCACCATCCCACCCAACTGCCCCTGATCTGACAATCTTTTGAAAAAGCCAGGCAACGAGAGCTGCAAATCCCTTACACTGGCAGGCTTTTCAGCAAACGCCTCATTTCACTATTTTGCTTCCCCCTCCCCAGTTACTAAGTTTGACCAAAGAAAATCTGCTGCAGTGAAGTGCCCCAGCATGGATACTGCTCTTCATCCTTCCATCCTATCTGCTTCAGACCATAGAGTCTACCCACTGGGTGGGGGCAATATCAGCCCATTTCCACCCCCTCCCCACCACCATGCAGCCATCCCGCACGACTCTTCTTGGAATATTCTTCGAGGAATAAAAATGGTCAAAAACCTGAACAAATCATTAAATATTGGGAAATCACAGCCCTGCAGACCCACACAAGCACAACCGTGTGTGGCGCTCCCGCTCCGTATTTTCCACATGACTGGGAAAGTACAGAACTCAGCGAGAAACACGAGGCGGGGGCTTTTAGCCTCTCAGAAGTTCACTCAGGGGCCCCACTGTGGTTTCTGAGGCACCCGGCACGAGCAGTGCACAAAAGGAAGGGTTCCCCCTCGTACCATGGTGGCCAGCTTGGGGATCATGTGACACAGTGCGTTGATGTTGCTCTCATACCAAGGGTCAGCTTTGCCCAGATACACAGCCAACTCGCAGAGCTCCATCTGGCCAGGCGTAGTATGATCCTGGAGGGGGAGAGACACCCAGCACAGGACAGTCAGCTCCTTGCACCTGCTTGTTATGCACAGAATAATATCCCTCAGGGAAAGGGTTAAAGACGCCAGAAGCTAAGCAAACGACTGCTTTTACTAGGATGCAATCTTGCTATTAACCAAACCGTCTCCCTCTGTGGGTATGTCCACTGTGCAATCTGAGGTGTGACTGCAGCTATCGCAGTGTAGATGCAGTGGCTTCAGCAATGCTAGGACATACCCCGTGTCCTCCGCATGTTTGTAGAGCCCGCGTGGAAGCCCAGGCCACTACATCTAAACTGCTATTTTTAGCTGTACCAGAGCGGGTAATGCAAGTGCAGGTACATGTGCTTCACACCTGGCGGAGGGTGTGTCTACACACTGCAACTGGGAAGTGTGTAGATGTTCCCAAGCAGGCTCTGATCTGGCTGGATCAAAGCTAGCTCAAGTCTATAGATCAAAGCTAGATCAGCTAACAATAGCAGTGAAGCCGTGCCAACACGGACAGCTTATTGGGCTAACCCCTCCCACACAGCACCCTGAGTTGATATCCGAGTGGCTGCTGCCCGTACTGCCGCAGCTTCACTGTTATTGTTATCCCAGCTAGCTTTGAACTAGCTAGATCAAAGCCAGCTCCGGGCACGTCTACACATGCTGCAGTCACACCTTTCAAACACAGTGTAGACAGACCCTCAGTAACCTCCCGATCGTACCCCTTCTCCACTGTGCACTCTCACTGGTAGGTTAATGACTCTCATGGAGTTGTGTCAAATTTTGATGGTCAGCTTTTGGGGGCACAGGGGCTGTGTCTTTGCTTGCTGGGGTGGAGCAGCTGGAATATTTTCTGCAGCTCCGGGTGCTCCAGAATAAAGACAGTCAATGAATTAAGTTCACTAATAATACGTGCACATGCTGTCAGGATATCCTGTCATTTCTAGGGCAATTTTAGATTGCCAAGAGCTGTAAATGTTCATTGGTTTCCAATGGGGACCATGATAGCATTGCAGCCTTGTGCTGATCCAAACGGTATCCTCCCTGTTTCCGGCTGTCCCAACTTCTAACCTCATTTAGACCTGATCCTGCCATGAGCTCCATGCCAAAAGACCCTCGAGACTCCATGAGACCACACTGATGTCAATGGAGTCTGTGGGGACACAGGGGTCCGGTACGTGGAGCCTGTTGCAGGATCTGGCCTTCAGTAAATAATGCTGTTCACTTATAGCAATTTTCATCCAAAGAACTCAAAGCACTTCACAAACATGGAGATCATTAGACTGACAGGTCTTTGGATAGAGACCACCTTTGTGTTCTGTATTTGTGCAGCATCTAGTGCAATGAGATCCTGCTCCATGACTGGAGCTCCTAGGTGCTACAAATAATAATAGTACCACCATTTTACAGATGGGGAAACTGAGGCACAGTGAAGGGAAGTGATTTGCCCATGGCCAGACAACATGTCAGTGGCAAAGCAAGAAACAAGTCCCATGTCTTTGATGCCACATATCCCCCTAGTACAGGCACAGACTCTCAGAAGGAAAATAGACTCATTTTCATAGAATCATAGAATTCAAGATCAGAAGGGACCATTATGATCATCTAGTCTGACCTCCTGCAAGATGCAGGCCACATCCTCCAGGGCCATTGCCAATCTTCCCTGGAGGAAAATTCCTTCCCGACCCCAAATATGGCGGTCAGCTGAACCCTGAGCATGCGGGCAAGACTCTCCAGCCAAACCCTCTGGAAAAGGTTATATCATACCATTGACCCATTGTACTATTTACCAGTGTGGCACTTAATTGACCTATTGACTAAGCCCGTTATCCTATCATACCATCTCCTCCATAAACTTATCTAGCTTAATCTTAAAGTCATGGAGGTCCTGCTGTTCCAGTATTGCACTCCCCTGATGGTTAGAAACCTTCGTCTAATTTCAAGCCTGAGAATTTTCACTGCCATAGCATTTGATTGGAAGCAGGGATCAGCCAAAACAAAAAACCGTGTTTCTCTGCAAAGGCCCTGTGCATGATCCTAAGCTCCTTCTACAGTCCCAGAGTAGCTGGATGCATCCGTTAAAATAGGTCATGTTGAGATCTTAAATATCATCACTAGGTTTCAGAGTCAACACCCCATTTGGACAAACTGAACCATTCATACCTTGCTCAGAGCTATAATTTCAGGATGTCTGCAGACTCAGCCAGACAGCCCTGAATTGGGTCCCATTTGGCAGGTTTATTCAGAGCCATAAGGGCTAAACACAAAATCTTAAATCCTATAGAAACCTGGTGGGCCCCCAGAGAAATATTCCAACCAGCTCAATCCAAGCCCTGGCAGCCCCTCTGCAAGACTGTGAGCAGAAAGAGGGTATGGTCCCCGCTACGTGATTGCTCACCTGAGTGGGCCAGGTGTCTGGCTGCCCCTCCATAACAGGGACATAATAGAACTGCAGGTTTAGCCTTGGCGTCAGGAAAACACGTCTGGTTTCTCGTTTCCTTGAAATACAAAAAAATACATTCGTTTTTAAAGTTACAATGTTTGCTATAAGCCAACCACAGCTGACTGCTTCAGGGGAATGGGAGCCCACAGCTGCATCCTGGTAGGGCCCCAAAGTTCAACAGCATTGCTCCCTCAGCATGGGGACACTTTCCACCTCTAATCCCCTCAGGGCTCTGTGCTCTCCACACTCCTTTCCTATCGTGTCTGGGCTCCATTACTATAGCATCTGAGCAGGTCACAATCTGTATTGACCCTTACAGCAGCCCTGTGAGGCAGGGCAGTGCAGTCATCAACATACAGACCTGGAAGTGGGGTATCTTAGGTCCCTTAGGATGTCCCGGAGGGGGAGAATGGAAATAGGGTCATGAGTCCCAGGCAAGCACCCTAACCATGGTACTATCCTTCCTCCCCCTCTTCCCACCAGCTCTGCTCTTCAGGCTCATCGACGGCTGGCATGTCAGGCCTTACCACACGTCAGTGTAAATCCACGCTCACCGTGCGGCGCTGTGGCCTTCTCTAGTGTGTGTGTGTGTGGGGGGGGGGGATCACAGAGAGGTCTGTGGGCTGGAAAATGTTTGGTTTGTCCCCGGTGGAAAATTTCAACTTTTCATCAAAAAATAAAACCGCCAGGAGTGAAAACTTTTCAGTTGTTGCTGCCTCAAAAATCTAATTTTCCATCGAAAAAAAAAAGTTTTCACATGGAAATGTTTGACCAGCCCCATTTACATTTTTGCTGCAGCCTTTAAACTAACAGCACTGGGCCTGTCACCTCAGGCAGCTGTGGAGCCTGCTTTTAACGCCAGAGGTTCAATCCTGGCTCCTGTTAATGATAGAATCACACCACATCCCTTCCTGCTGCTCCCAAATCATCCTTCCCCTCCGAGGCTGTGGCCCACCACAGACCTGGTGCCTCTGAGGCCTGAGCCTTCGGTGTTACCTAACAGGAGAGGCGAGTCCCATGAAGCTCTCATACTAGCCCACCCCCCACCCCTTCCATTCTGGGCTCCCTCTTTCCCTTCCTCTGTTAACAGGTGGTGGCATGAGGTGGGAGCAGCCAGTACCTATCCCGCCCCTGTTGCAAAGCCTGTGCTGGACAATCCTCAGTATTAGCCATCACTGCACCCTGCATAGAAATGCCTCCCCTCCTAGGAGGCTGTAGCCTTACCTCAGTGAGTAATAGGCTTGGGCCAGTCGCCCCAAGACCCTGTCATCCCCCAGAACCACAATCCGGGCAGTGTACAGTCTGTGGAGGTGAGGCATGGACACCATGCTGCTGTCAGATTTCCTGTGCAGCTTCCCAGATTGCTTTGCCCCTGGGCCATTGCAGCTGTTCTGCAGCAAGGCCATGCTCTCCAAAAGGCATGCCTTTTTCTTAATGCCGCCCTTCCTCTGGAGCCTGGCATGCTCCACGTCAGTGCTGCTGGGCGGCAGCAGCTCCTCGCCTACCGCAGGCAGGTCCCGTTCAATGCCGCTGTCGGTGGAGAGCACGGAGAAGCGGGCCTGCTCGCAGCAGTCGCAGTCAGACACGATGTCCTGGATCTCAAAGTTGTCCAGTTCCTGGCTCAGGCAGTCCGGCTCGCAAGTCCGTGACAGCGGGCGGACGAACAGCACCAGCTCCTTCCCTGCGTGGGGGAGGAAATCCCTTAGGTGATGAAGGCCAGGTATGCAGGCGGGAGTCATCCCCGGGCCAAGGCCAGCGGGAGCTGCAGGTGCTCAGGCCACTGGTGGATTTAGATGCCTAACTTTAGGCTCTACATCCTCGATCCAAAGCCCAGTGATGTCTACGGAGTCTTTCCATTTGCTCCAGTGGGCTTTGAGCCAGGCCAAACGATCTGAACATTGGCCCCTCTGTCTGCTGAAATTCCACTGTAACAAACACTAACCCCACTGCCTCCCTGCTTTTCACACCTGGAGCATGTGCTTTCATTAGTCATGGAAGAGAGGCCAAAAGAAACGGGGGAGCCCCATACAGCACAGGCAGGCACTGGGCAAGTGGGGTTCACAGCAGCTACCCCTACACAGGCATGACAATGCACCTCAGTCCTGATCCGTAGCTGCTCCTGCTACTCCAGCCCTGGGCCCTCAGACACCTCTCCCAATAGAGCTAAGTCTGGCCCTGCGGATCCTCACTGCTATCCCACTTGCGGGCCTTTCCCAAACAGAATGTGCCAGTCAAATCAACGATCCAATAGCCTCTCACCAAATCCTCAAGAAGGTAAGAGAGCAAGGCCACCCCAAACCCAGCACAGGACTCTGCCTCTGCCTCATATGCAAGCCAGCACGCCCAGTGTGTCAGTGACGCTCCATCAGTGTCAATATTTCAGTCCCTTTCCCCAGGGATACGTTTACTGTTCACACATTCAGTTCAGCATCAATCAAAGCAGGTAAACCTGGCTCATCCTACTACCTACCCAGCCTGTATCTCCAGCCAGGTCGTCCACATAGACCCTGATTCTGCATCCTCCTCGACCCAGGCTCTTCTGCAGGAGCCCTCACCTTAAGTGAGCTGCTTATTGGCCTCCTCTGCTCAGCCCAGCTCCCTTAAAAGGATGGACGGACGGACGCACTCTCTCTCTCACACACACACGAAAGCTTAGTGCATTAACCCAACACACTGTGCTGCCAATCCCCTGCTCTGGAACCAGGAGAAATAAAACTTGCCTCCCAACCATCTGAGCCAATTTACAACCCGTTATTTGGCAAATGCTTCTCAGACAATTAATAAGACACCATCAGGGTTTCCTTTCAGTCACTTAAGGGCACTCACAAAGCTGGTCTTCATCAGTCCACAAGTGGAAGCTGATATTCGGGTTGGGCAGTGGGGTGCCGTGGAGCCCTCCTGGTGAACTGCCTCCTGCAGGAAGGGGAAGCACTCGGTTAACAAGGGTCCTTATCTGCACCTAGCGCAGTACCCAGCCAGCAATTTGGTAGATGAAAAGAAACTGCCCATTAAACATGAGGGAGCAGCCAATTTTCCCACACACCTGCACTGGAAAAACCCTCCAACGATTTGCTCTAGGTCGAGTTCTTCTAAGCCCCAACCTGTCCAGAGGCCCAACTCATAACTGGGAGGAACTGCTTAACCCTCTCACCAGTTCCATAAAACTTTAGACCAGGCTCAAAACAGCAGAGCGTCTCATGGCATCGGGGGCTTAAATAAGACTTTCTTTTAAAAAATATTACTCAGCGATGCATTGGACATGCAGCACTGTGGGTGCACAGCGATTAATCAACTGTCATTCAAATATATGCCCATGCAGTTCACCAGAGCCGCATGTACATCTTGGAACGCTTCAGGTATGGCCTAATGGTATTAATGTGCCTTCTACCAGTATATCTTATTCCCTGTCCCATACGGGGGTAAGCTATATTAGTGCAAATGCCTTTATACCCATAGAACTGCATCCACACTAGAAGGGCTGTAGGCTTTAACTGCACCGACATAGTTAGAGCAGTGCCACTTGAGTGTGTACGCAAGGCCTTAGCGTCCCAGTCACTTTGGAAATGGTGAACCTGCACTGCTAGGATTCAGGAAAGTTTAGTCCACCGCAGGCACTGCTCAGATTGCCCTGAACTCGGTAGCCACAGCTGTTCCTGGGACTTGTGCCCTCAATGGACTTCCCAGCCCCTTGATTCCTATGCTTTTGGAGTAGAGAGCATATTTACCTCCTGCTGAGGAGTTCAGCACCATGCTGTAGATTTTCTGCAGCCTCTCAGCGTGCCGGCCACGGTCTGCATTCATCTCACTTCCTGTACACTCGACGGCTGCCGCCACTTGCCGGAAACAGTGCTCTAGCTCAGCTGTGGGCTTATTCTGTCACAGAGAGGTGCTATTAATAACTAGAGGGCGTGAATATGAGGCATATGGAAGGGGGAGACTAAAAAAACATCCACTACATTTTGCTGGACTGAAGCCCAACCCCATCATTGCACAGCTGCTGAAATAAAAGAGACCATTAAATAGCATTAAACTCTCAGGGTGCATCTACACCGCAAAAACAGACCTACGGCAGCAAATCTTAGAGCCCGGCTCAGCTGACTCGGGCTCACACTACGCGGCTAAAAATAGTAGTGTAGACAGGACCCTCCCCACCTTGCAGTGTCACACAGCTTGGACTCCAGTCTGAGCCTGTCTAAATAGCAATTTTTCAGTCTCAGAGCGAGAGCCTTGCGAGCCTGAGTCAGCTGAACCAGGCCAGCTGTGGGATTTTTATCTCCATGTAGACATACCTTTGACACACTGTTGCCCTAACACTGGGGCCAGTTCTGGCAGGCTGCACAGCCCCGTGCAGCAGTGGTGCCAAGTTGGGAGGAAGATAGACTAAGTGTTCGGTCCTACTCTAAGCCAGCTATGCCCGCCATCGGCTGCAAGGCAGAGGCCGCTGCTGAAATTCATGCTGGAGGCCTTATTGCAGGCAAGATACTGAGCAGCAGAGCAAACGGGCTCTTGGGACATGAAGGGAAGAGGGTTCTGTAGGGGACAATGGTGCCCCTAAGCAAGAGACCTTCTCCAGGTTTATGTTAGTGCTTGCCGGGCTCCACTAATGTGCCTGAACAGGCCATGCCTATCATGCTTGGTCCCCAGAGCTCCCTTAAAAAGGCTACACAGGAGAGCGGGACATTTTCCTGATGAGACATATTTTTCACCAAAAAAAATATCTTTTCATCTCAAACAAAAAGTTGCAGGGAAAATTGTTGATTTCAACTCAGTTGTCTGGTTTTTCAAGGCAAACCTGGAAATGGAAAACCAAATATTTGTAATGAAAAGTGAACTTTTTTTTAAGCGAAAGAGTTTTCAAAAACTGAAAAAAATTCAATTTGGGGTTTCAGTTTTTGTCAAATGTGGGAAATTTCAATGACAATGAAAAAAAGCCCCCCTAAAATTTATTTTTTTGCTAGTGTCCTGCAAAAATAATCAGTTTGTGTTTTGACCAACTCTATTGTCCGACTTTCAAATGCACAATGGAAATGCTCACAGCTACCAAAGTCCACTAAGCCGCGCACACACGTATATCTGTATGAAATCATGCATCATCACTGGAACTCCTTGAGCGGCAAGGTGCTGTTCAATGTGTGTAAAAGTAGCAAAATCTGCTTTCTATGTCAGTGGAAGCTAGTGGGGGCTGCATGCTTCTGAGAATCTGTTCACTTCATTGAGTTGCCTAAATGAGAACAGAGCTCTTTTGAGAATCTGGCCCCACATAAACATGGGTCAAGTTCATGGTGATATGAAGCTGCAGCTAAGCCATTACCTGAAGAATCCTCTGGAAACTTTCAACATCACAGTCCTCACCCAGAGCCGCCTGCACAGCACGTGTTATCACATAGCACATGCATGATCTGGGATTCTGATACATCTGAGCAGCTTTGGCTTCAGTGACTAGTGAATTGCATACAGCCTTGGAGAGCACATCTGCATCTGCAAATATGAAAACTCTGTGGAAATGAAGGGTTGAAAAAATAGATGCATAAAATAAATGAATATGGTTATCAAAGCAGAGTATGCAAAAAGGCAAGAGTCAATGAAGACTGGGAGGGCAGGTAAGGCATGCCATTGTACATCTAAAATGCAAGGTAGTGGCTGCCATGTTAATGCTTCAGGGCTTACGCTGTCAACCAGCCAGTGTCAGGAAGAAATTCATCCCGTGGTGTAACACTGCACAATGAAGGGATTAAAACATGCTGAAGAAGCCAGCATTGTTCCCCATCTGGAGCAAGGTACTAGACCAGGTGGGTCATTGGCTTCTTCTGGTATGGCTGGGTCTATTCCCATGTTAGGTCTAATCCTGCAGGCAGAGGTTCAGAGAAGAAGAAAATTGTCTGCCACTGGGCCAGGTTCAACCCTGGTATACATGGATACAACTCAAGTGAAGTCAGTGGAGATGCACCCTCTTACCCAAGAGTTGAATTTGGCTCATAGTAATTATTTGCACTCTCAGACTGGAATGAATATTTTGGGTCAGCATCATTCTGCTCAATTAAACAGAGCTGCTGCAGATACTTCCTGTGCTTCTCTACCTGTCTAGGGAAAGCTCCCTGCTCCTGGAAAGCCAGTTGGAATACTCAGTAAAACACCGGCTTCCTGACACCAAGCTTGTTTTAACAAACCTGAGATACCACCGACATTTATTGTATTCTGCTTTGTAATACCACTAGCAGGGCTTCGATTTTGCTCCAGTTCTGTGCCAACAGCTGTTAGATTTTTGATAGTATTGCCCAGTGCCATTAAATGCTGTGTCTAGTATGCAATAAAGGCACAGATTTTGCTGCAAGATTAAAATGCCATTTAAAAGCCACACTAGAACAGGCAGTACGTACCTTTCTTGATAAGGATATGGGTCGCTCTTCAGACTTTGTTCAGAAATAATCATTCTTTGGTATAACACCCCTAACAAATAAAAATATTCACATGCAACAGATAGTAACAAGAGAGTGGCTTGATCCTGCTCTCACCCCAGCATGAGTTAGGAGTAACTTTGCTAAATCAGTGGAGCTACACAGCGATAAAGCAGGTGTGAGAGGAGAATCAAGCAGGCAGTTTCATATAGCCCAGAATAAAGATAGTAAAATCTAAAGGGAATTCAGCTAGAACACATGAAAACACCTTCTGTTTAGGGATAATCCCAGCTACACACAGCCTGTATTTCATGTACTTTGCTGACTAGATTACAAGTTATGGGGTGGACTCTGAAGCAGATGCAGGAGAAAGGGCTTGATTCTCTGTTGACTTTTACCCTGTGTCATCATTTGTGTCAAAACTTATACAAAGGTTTACAAAATGTATAAAAAAAATGTAAATTTAAAAAATGTACAGAAAAATCTTAACTTTAAATGAACAAAATACTGTATTTTTTTACATTGTTGTCAGTACAAACTGCTGCCACATCGGAATGGTGGTGCTTTCCACTCCTTTTGCTGTGGTGTCCATGATGACCCAAGGCGCAAGGCAATGGAGAAACTGCCCCAGAGAGCCTAGTCCCATTCAACTGTTGCCAAGGGAGAGTGGTCTTGTGGTTAAAGTAATGCTCTGGGAGATCTGTGCTCTCTTCCCAACTCTTCAGTGGAGACTGCGCCTCAGTTAAAATGGGAATAATACACCTCCACGTGGTGGGAGGGCCTGTTTGGTGCTCTCATATATGGTGATGGAAGCCAAAAAACCATAAATAAGAAGAATTTTAACAAACAAGGCAGAGAAAACGGAAAATACAGGATTTCAGCAGTACTGTTTCTAAACACACCTATTCTCCAGAAGACACTAACTGGCTCTTCAGTATTTGGCACCCGTTTATCATAAAAACAGATGATGAGAGAGCAAATATTGGGAAGGCTGCAGGATTCGGTTTGACGGAGATTTCTCATGGCAAGATACAGATCTAAGGAGAATGGTTTTACTGTGTGGTTTAATAACAGTCTGTCACTAGAGCACTGGACTGGCCCTGCTGGGCCCATTGCATTGCCATTGCAGACCAATTTCCATTGTTAATTTCTGGTTTTAGGAGATGGGACTCAGAAGTTCTGGGTTCAGTTCCTGGCTCTGCTCCAGACTCCACGTGTGTGACCTCGCGGAAACCATTTTGTCTCCATCTTGTCTATTGGAATTGTGAGCTCTTTGGGGCGGGGCTGTCTTTTTGTTCTGGGTTTCTACAGCACCTAGTGCAACTGGATCCTGGACCATGACTGGAACTCTCAGGCGCTATTGGTAATACAGATCATAGTAAATAACTTAGCAAAATGCGGCTCTGATCTCAGTGTATGCCTCTGGGCACAACTATAATCCCCAAAATGGTTATATCACAGGGACGGTGAGTCTTCTTGAGATCTGGGTACGGAGGGTCTCTTCTAAGCACAATTCTCCTCCTTCCTCCCCCACATCACTCAAAGTGAGGCTGAGGTCTCCATGAGAAGAGAGCACGGTGTGACGGTCTCCTGTGCTGCAGCCACTTTGAGAACAGAATGAGAGCACTCGCTGCCTACAAGAGGACCTCTTAGACATTTAAAGACACAATGCGCAGAAAATACTTATCACCCTTCTGGGGACTTAAATAATTACTAAAGCAAAGACATCACCATTTCATAGCTACACCCCCACGCCACAGGAGAGGCACCATGAATTCCACAAACCTGGTATCACTCTTTCTATTTTTAACCTGAACGCGTAGTCCAAGCCAATGGTACAGTAAGGCTTCGGCAGGGTTAGTAGCTTTTTACAGAAGTCATACACTCTTTCATAGAGATCGTCTGAAATGCAGGGAGCCTGGAATGGGAAAGGAACAGTTAACAAGATCCCAGCGGAGATGGAGCAGCCTAAACTTAGGGTCCCTGTGGGGGAATCTCTTCACCATATGTGAGAGCCATAAGAAACAAGCTGCCAGAGATGCAAGGACTCAAGGTTAAGGACCAAATTCATCCTTGGTTTAAATGGCTGGAACTCTAGCTGATTTCGATAGGCCTGAATCTGACCCTAAGACTAGACAAAGTAATGGAAATTCTGCAGAGATCTAGAAATACCCTCTTGCAAGGCTGCAGGGGCTGGATGTCTAAAGGCATTTAGGTGCCTAAGCACATAAGAAAACCCCGTTTATACCTTTGCATCTAAATACCTTTAAAAATCTGGCCCAAGGTGACATTTATTTTTTTCACATCCCATGTTGTTAAAGCTGAGAATTCAAATGCACAAAACTGGGAAATTTAAGGTTCTTGCAGAAAAACTGATCCAGCCATATTGCACAGGCAATGGTTTTGAAAATATATTCTATGTAAAAGCAGCTGCTTTTACAGAACCAGACTAACACAGCTACCCCTCTGATATTCTATGTAGTTATACATGTATCCGAACACTATAAATAGGTACAACATGACTAACTGAATGGTGGGCCTGATTTCAACGTCACCTAATAATCATATCTAGCTCTTATATAGTGCTTGTCATCTGCAGATCTCAGCGTGCTTTACAAAGGAGGTCAGTATGATTATTCCCATTTTACAGGTAGAGAAACTGAGGAACAGAGAAGGAAATGACTTGCCGAAAGTCACCTACTAGCAGAGTCAGGAACTGAACCTAGGTTTCTTGGGCCCCCTACTAATACAGTGTCCATGAGGCCACACTACCTATTCTGCTATAAATTGGGTGCCAGTGATCTCAGGGCCTGGCCCCATAGTTTTGAATTTCCCTGGATTGTTAAATACCATCTGCAGATCTTACCTTTATTAGCGTGTACATTAATGTATGAAGCAGGGGGATGATGTAATGTCTATAATCTCCTTTTTCTGCCTGCAAAATCAAGCCAAACAGTTAACTAACGCTCATGCTGTTTAATGACTTGCTGACTGGTGAAGCAATTGAGTGGTGTTTGCATCAGAGGAAGGAAATCCAAATGAAATGCTGAGCACACCCTGGTCTTTTAATGTACAAAGGCTGAATTTCAGCAAGACAGAAACGCAGCGGCCTGACAGCTTGGTCCAAGTTCTCAGTCCAAATAAATGTCACCATTTGCCTGCCAGTTTAACAGGAAGACTCTTAAAGCAGCGAGCTGGCCAACATTTTGAGTCTGGAATGATGCTAATGGTCACCAGATTTGTTTCTAGTCACTGGGAGGCCCAAGGATTTGTAGAGATTCATGTTTCTTTTATTAATGAGGAACTGAATTGCGCTCCCACGCCCAAGCACATTTCAATAGATTGACAGGGACAGGTTCTGTTTCAGGCTGACCCCTACATGCCACTGCTCAGTTGAGTGTAGATAATGTCTGAGGAGACACACAACACAGTGTGTGTGTTACAGTCTTTCCTATATTGTTTAAGGGGGTTTCAAGTGCCAGGTCTGTAACTGCCCAGTGACAGAACTTTCTTTGTTTGTAACACAGTACAGTAGCTCCTCACTTAATGTCATCCCGGTTAACGTTGTTGTTTTGTTGTTATGTTGCTGATCAATTAGAGAACATGCTCGTTTAAAGTTGCTCAATGCTCCCATATAATGTTGTTTGGCAGCTGCCTGGTTTGTCTACGGCTTGCAGAAAGAGCAGCCCGTTGCAGCTAGCTGGTGAGGGCTTGGAACCAGGGTGGGCCAGCAGCCCCCCTATCAGCTCTTTGCTCCCCTAAGTTCCCTGTGAGGCAGCCACTCAGCAGGCTATCAGTTGCCGGCAGTTCAGCTGTCCCTCCCCACACTGCCATGTGCTGCTTCTGCCCTCTGCCTTGGAGCTGCTCCCAGGAGCCTCTTGCTTGCTGTGCAGGGGGAGTGGGGAAAGAAGTGTGCAATGTCAGGGTGTCTCCCTCCCCCCACACTCCTGCCACACATCCCCCTGCTCCTTTACCCAATCTCCACAGAGCAGAGGGCAGGGGATGCGGGACAGACACACAGGGCTCAGGCCAGAGCAAGCTTGCTGATCTACTTAAAAAGGCAATGTACTTAGAGTTGGGTCAGTGTACTTAAAGGGGCAATGTGCGTCTCTCTCTCTCACACACACACACACGGTGTGTGCCTCTGTGTCCCTCTGCCATGCTGTCTCCCCTCCCTCCATTCCTGCTGCCTTGTAGAGTGAGAGGCTACATTAACAACGTGTTAACCTTTGAGGGCTCAGCCGAGTGCTAGTTCATCATTTAGCAGTAAGGCATTCCCTGGGAAATATCCCACCCTCTTCCACCCTCTGACTCCACCACCTCAACCAAGCTTCACAATCATCATTGCTGTGTACAGTATGAAATTGTTTGTTTAAAACTTATACTGTGTATATGTGTCTCTGTGTGTGTATATATATATATATATACACACACACACACACACACATATATATATATAGAGAGAGAGAGAGTCAGTCTTTTATCTGGCGAAAAAAAATTCCCTGTAACCTAACCCCCCCCCCCATTTACATTAATTCTTATGGGGAAATTGGATTCGCTTAACATCATTTTGCTTAAATTAGCATTTTTCAGGAACACAACTACAATGTTAAGCGAGGAGTTACTGTATTGGGGTTCAGGCAGCTTTGTGTGATGAGCTTGCTCCCCAAGAAGGGAGCAGGGAAGTGTTTCTAACAGAGCTGATCAGGATTTTTTTTAAAGTGAAAAATGGCTACAGTGTAAAATTTCTGGTTAAAAAAAAGGGTTGTCAGCAACTGAAAACCAAAGCACTGTGTTTTTTAGCTTTTCAACCCCCTCTGCCCACTAACTTAATGCAAATTGATATTTCCCATGAGAAGTTCTGCTTACACCAAAAAATAACCATTTCCCATTGAGAAAACTTCTTGATGGAAAATTTCCAGCTAGCTTTAGTTTCTGATCCTGCACAGCAGAAACAGAATACAGGTCGCTGCATCAACCCCTGCAAAGGGCCAGAGCAGGACGCAGCAGACCCACCATAGCTCTGAGCCCTGAATAGCCAATGCCCAGGCTGCCAACCCTCAGGGGTTCAAAAGAGAAAATTCCCCAGGAAAAAAACCAGATTTATTTTGCCTAGAAAGGATCACAGAGCCTAGTGCCCAATGCAAGTATAACATCCTGGCCTAGTGTGAGTGCTAATGTCTCTGGCTAATATCCTGCCACAGCAACCATCCAGTCTGCTGCTATGGGCCAGGTACAGGAGTTCCGCCTTTGCTTAGACAGCAAGAGCTTGTGCTTTTCCTCACTGGAGAGCCCAGGTTTGATCCTTGCTGCGAACTCTGGTAGCTGTGATTTGCAGCACTAGTACAAATGGCATAATAACCTGGAAGGAGCAGTGACTCTGTGTGTCAGCTGAGAAGCACGAAATCAGCTGCAGCCACATCAACAATCAGGTGTACGACTACTCAAGCTGACCCCTCTCACTTTACACCTCCCCAGCTCTCACACATTTCCACACCTTTTCATTCTCTGCTTTCCCCTGCCAGCCTTCCCTTGGGAGACCAACTCAGCGATGGAGGTGGAGGGGAACAGGAAGCACACCTAGCCTCTGCTAAGGGAGAGGGCTCACTATATCTGCTCTGATCACTGCCTGCTGCATTCACTCTGGCAAGCAGCATGCGGTGGTTTGTGTTTCAGACAGAGACCTTTATTTTATAAGCAGAGAGCCAGAACCCAACCCTTGCTAAAGAGATGGCATCAAATGTCAGCCAGCCAGCCTAAGCGGCTGCAGCACTGGCAAATCAGATGCCAGTGCCACTGCAACATGACCATGGCATGGAAATCTGAGATTATACCCAGAGATAAACACCCGGAGCCAGACTGCGGGTGTGCGTGTGGGTGGGTGCAGGCGGACAAGCAGATGCAAAGGATTTCTGCCCCCTCCTCCCCCTGCCTAAGGCCTTGTGGCTGTCAGAAGGGCAACAAAGAGAAGGGATCTATGGCCTCACTCCATCTCTGCAGCAGCCTGCAGAGCAGACAGAACACCATGGGGAGCAGCTTGCACTGCCCCCCAGCTCAGGGAGAATATCCCTAGAGCACTGCCCCCAGCCATGCCCCTAGCACCCTGGGGCCCCCAAGCCAGGGCCTGGGAGCAGCTCTGTACTGGCTGGGCAGAGCTCCATCGGGGAGAGTAACCTCAGGGGGCATTTCCGCCCACTTAAGGCCCCTTGAGACTGGTCACACACATTTATTACCAGTATAGCTATTTCAATTGGGGGGTGGGGATTTTTTAGCAATACAGATTTTCTGGTACAGTCCCTAGTGCGGATGCAGTTATACTGCTATAAAGGTACCTTATATTGATATCGCTTATTGGTCTTCCCAACAGAAATAAGCTAGACCAGTATAAGGCAGCTTTATGGCAGTATAGCTGCACCCACACTGGGGCGAGTGGTACTGCTTTAACTGCAGTCTAGTTAGAGCAGCACACCTTTCGTGTGTAGACTAGGCCTCAGTGTCACTGAGAATCTGGCCCAGAGGCTTCAGCACTGCACAGAGTGGGCAGGTGAAGGCCCTGGCGCTGGGGGTGGGGTATCTGAGTAACGTAAGGAGAGAGGATAATGGCTGCATGGTAGGGCAGCATTCCAGGCCCAGACAGCCCTGGGGAGGGCAGGCGGGACAGACCGGGTTCACTCTAGGGGTGCAGGAGGGTGTAGAGCAGCTAGATTATAAACAGGAGTCACAGTGTGAGATGTTATAGGTATGCTGGGCTTTGTGCCAGAAGATGAATATAAGAACATCAGAATGGCCCTACTGGGTCAGATCAAAGGTCCATCTAGCCCAGCATCCTGTCTTCCAATAGTGGCCAATGCCAGGTGCCCCAGAGGGATTGAACAGAACAGGTAATCGTCAAGTGATCCATCCCCTGTCGTCCATTCCCAGCTTCTGGCAAACAGAGGCTAGGGGCACCATTCCTGCCCACCTTGGCTAATAGCCAATGATGGACCTATCCTCCATGAATTTATCTAGTTCTTTTTTGAACCCAACAAAAACAGGAGGTGAGATATTGGGATTTCTCAGCCTCAATAGGATGGGGAACTGGCATAGAGTCTGTGATCTGATCAGCAGCCTGCTTGTGGGGAGAGGTGGCGATGTGTAGGTCAGATGGGTGGAGGGGAAGGTCTGTGGTCTAAGCACAGGTGGGCCCTGACACAGAGTAGCCATACAGCTTCTTGTAGCACCTTAATTCTAAGCTACCAGACATTCAGACATTTGTCCTTTAACCACAGCACTGTGTTTCTCAATTCAGGTGACACCAAACAAACCAGGTGCTTGTGATAAACCCGCTGAGCAGCTGGAAGCCAGGACGGGGCAGTGTGATGAATCTGCTAAGGGTGACTCTCCCACTGCTCTCCTCCGCCAGCCACGGAGGGAGATAGGTCATGGGGGCTGGGGAGGAGGTTCCATGGCTATTGAGAGAGCAGCTGGGGTCCCTGGGAGAAGCGTGGTGGAAGGCAGTTGGTGGACTGGTATCTGGACCTACGCACCCAGCTAAGTACTTACAGAGCTTCCCCGAATTGTGGTGTTCACAGCATGCCACCAAATTACAGGAATGAGACTGGTGACCACACACCCTCCCTGGCGACAGAGGAAATATTGCAGGGCAGAAACACAGATCAGCCCCCACAATAATTCCAGCCTCTACTGCCTCCTGGTTTGGCCATCCCAGGCACTGAGCTGTGCAGTTAACATCTCTGTGCTCAGAGTCAGAGCTCCAGAGACGGCTGGGATCTTCCTTCCCAGCAACATCCATAACAGCAGGAAGGGGCCGCTGCAGGCACAGAGCTGGCCTAGCAACCCAGTCAGAGATGCCACGCTAAGGAGGGCCATATAAAGCCATAGGGAGATGGCTATGCTAGACACGGACCAATTCGGTACCAGGCACCAATGGCAGACATTGCTCTCTCTTCTTACCCTTTCCAGCTCTTTCACCAGGATTTTAACCAAGATGGCGCTGTTCAGGGGATTCCGATCAATTTTCTTATGCAAGGTCCAGCGCAACATCCCTGTGAGACCAAGAACAAGGGAAAGGTCATCCAGCAGAAAACAGTGCTAAGGAGGGAGTGCACCATGGTAGCTAGGGGTGGGAACTAAGTCATGAGACCAGAGTTCTAAGCCTGGCTCCACCACTGACTTAGGGCATGTGCATTCTTGGTCCTGCCACAGCGCAGGGGGCTGGACTCGATTCCTTCTCAAGGCCCCTTCCAGCCCTATCTTTATATGAATCTGTGATTTTTGCTGGTATAAGCTGCATCTTCTCTAGGGGGTTTTGCCAGTTTACAGCTTGTAACTATAACCAGCAAACCCTTTTAAGTGTAGACAGGGCCTCCATGGAGAAGTTTACTGGCATAAATATACTGGTACAAATATACTGCAATAGCTATACTAGTAGAACTCATCATGTGGACACTTATTCTGGAATAAGTTTCAGAGTGGTAGCCGTGTTAGTCTGTATCAGCAAAAAGAACGAGGAGTCCTTGTGGCACCTTAGAGACTAACAAATGTATTTGGGCATAAGCTTTCGTGGGCTAAAACCCACTTGGGGGAGCTATACTGCAGTAATTATAGTGGTGAGTTTCCCCATGCAGACAAGAAATCTTTAGTTACAGCCATGCAGTTTCTGTGCCTGGATGTCTTACCTCCCTGAGCACTCTGACGGGAAGTTATAGTCCCAGGGCTTCAACGGAAGCCTCCCACACTTAACACTGCACACATTTCTCGATGGCGAGAGATGCTATCTCTGAGCCATCGCCTTAGCCGCGCTACTAGTACATGTGCACATCAGAGCCGGAGAGCTGGTAGCAATGCGGAGTCTCATGCCAAGGGTAGTATCATCAACCCCAAGCAATCATCAGAAAGTCGGATTTTTTTTAAACCACATGATTTGTCAGCCAGGGATAAATAGTGGATTCTTTTGATTTGCTTGCTGGGTTTTGAGCCGTTAGCTCACAGTGGGGTTCCATTTTCACCCTTTTCTCTGCCACCGTAATGGCTGGAAGCTGACTTTTTTAAAACAATTGTAGCAAAGAGTCTCCTGGCCATTTCCTGATCCCAGGAGCTGGGGCTCTAAGGAAAATGACAGATATCGTGTGACTTGAAGCAGAATCATGGGAGTTGGCAACACTTAGAGTGGAAGTGCCTGGGGCAGGGACGGTCATTTTTATTTCCCCTGGTTTGTGCAGCACCTAACATAATGGGGTCCTGGGCCATGACTACAGATACACAAACAACACCACCACCACCGCAGTGATGAAGAGATGACTATGCACAAACACTTCACCGTGGTTACAACTGGTCTGGTCTTGGTTTTTAAAGGAAGGCTGAGGCGCCCCAGTCAGAGAAACTAAGAAACAGCAGGCTGCCTCCAGGCATTAATTCCAATTTCCGAGTGACCTGGGCCAAGGAACAAAGTGTGTATGTGGAGGGGAGGGAGGCGAGTCCTCATCTCACCGCTATCCCTCTGGAGCTATGTGTGCCTTGCTTTGTAAAAATTGTAATTAAATCCCTGACATGGGATTGGATAAATCCATGAATATAAGAATGGCCACACTGGGTCAGACCAAAGGTCCATCTAGCCCAGTATCCTGTCTTCCGACAGTGGCCAATGCCAGGTGCCCCTGAGGGAATGAACAGAACAGATCATCATCAAGTGATCCATCCCCTGTCGCCCATTCCCAGCTTCTGGCCAACAGAGGCTGGGGACACCATCCCTGCCCATCCTGACTAATAGCCATTGATAGACCTATCCTCCATGAATTTGTCTACAAGGTTGCTGGAACAATTTGTATAGTGGGGGTACTGAGAGCCACTGAAACAAACTGTAAACCCTGGAGATAATGGAAACCACTTCAAGCCAGGGGGTTTATCTAGTTCTTATTTTAACCCTGTTATAGTCTTGGCCTTCATCGAACATGCTCCATGGGGCTGGCCAAACAAAACCGCTTCCTCACGGCTCCAAGGCAGAAGCCACTGCATAGCAAAGATGTGAGTCTGGTCAACAACAATGGGCTGGCTCAACAGCAGCCTGTCCGCCAGGCTCTCCCCATAATGTTACAGAACACGGCACCCCCTGGCAGTCCTGGTCTGTAACTAGCAGCAGCATCCAAGAAGACAAAAGGTCATGGCACACATGAGGGCTCCATCTTGATCCCAGCAGAACGCACCTGGACCCAGCTGCGACACTGCATGCTAGGACCTGCGGTCTCCATTACAGAGATGAGGGCAGTGGGAATGTGTAAGAAAATGAGGCTGCTGGAATATTATCAATAAGGCACCGGACAGGGTAGTGGTTGGGCCCCTCTGGCTCAGACTGCCGGCTTGAGAAGTGACGGCAACCTCTGTGCACCTTCCCAAGCAGCAGCTGGGAATGTCTGCCCCATGCATCATCTATTGGCAGAATTACACGGACCCACTTTGACTGACAAACACTAACAGACTCACTCCTGGGGTTACACTGTGAAAGCTGCACGCGAAGATTGTAATGGTCTTCATTTTCCAAGCAGCTGGCAATGATTAGTCATGGAGCCAGATTCTACTCTCGGTCATGTTAGCACCAATCTGGAGTAACTGTGCTGGCTTCTGTTACTGACAGAGTAACAGATCAGACTTTGGCCCATGATACTGCCCTTGGCATAAAACTCCGCACTGCTACCAGCTTTCCTGGGTTCTATACTTGATTCTGTCTCTTACAGCAAACAAGGTGCTCTGGCTCTAAGCTTTATTTTACCCTGGTATAATACAGAGATGACAACGCAGGCCCGTGTCCCAGAGGAGATGGGGTGTGTAATGACTTCATGGTAAAAAGCCCTTTGACATCTTTGAAAGGAAGGGGCTACAGAAGGGCAGAAGAGTATTATTATTATTATCATCATCGTCACATCTCTATACAGATTCATTGTCTATCGAGCATTCAGATTACCGCGGTTGCCGTCACACAGACTTTGAAATGCTAGCTGCTGCTAACGTACAATAGCAACAAGGATAAAATCCATATATTTCAGTTTTGCAGAGACTGAGGATTCATTCAGGATAAGATCTAATTTTAATTAATGGTAACATAGTCTGTGTATCCCCAGCAAGATCTATTTTAATTTTAATTCAGGCTACCAAGGCTCTGGAACCCAGTTGTTTGACTGACAGCGTAGGGTTTCAACTCTCCATAACTGGGGCACATAAATAGCCCATTCAGTTGAGGAGCCCAAAGCATTTTACAAAAAAGGGTTTTGTTCCCATGTTACAAATGGGGAAACTGAGGCACAGAGAAGTTCCGCGAGTTGCCCAAAGCCATGCAGTGACTCAGCGATGTAGCTGGGAATCAAGTATCAGAGGGGTAGCCGTGTTAGTCTGGATCTGTAAAAGCGGCAAAGAGCTCTGTGGCCCCTTATAGACTAACAAACGTATTGGAGCATGAGCTTTCGTGGGTGAATACCCACTTCGTCCGATGCACGCACATATGCATGTAGCTGGGAATGAAACCCATGATATTTGTCTCTCAATGTCCTGGTCTAATCATCCAGCCTTGCATATTAATGAAGGTTATTGGAGACCCTGTGCTGAAGGAGAATGGAGGAGGTTGGCTAGAGCTGCTCTGGAAGCATCATACAGAGTAGCTATAGTGAAGGCGTAAGGAGATTTCACAGTAGGAGAAATGGGTGCCCCAAACCAAGAGTTGGTTGAAAATTTTAGTCCCTCTGGGACCAGCCTCGCAAGCCAAGTGCACACAAGGAGATGAGAACAATGTAGAGCATCTGCCAGTGATTTAGTCTGAGTGTGGTGGGAGAATACTCGGCCACCGATGTTCTGGGGCCTCCGATCCCAACAAAATCAGAACAAACCGCCAGGGCAATCTCTGACACTGACCTTGTCTGAGGCACAGAGAACAGGAGAGAGAAGTGCTAGGAAGCTGAGAGAGGGCCTGTCTTACCTCGCTCACCCTGGAAGGCATGATGGTGTCCATCGAGTTCTCGAAGGAGGGCACGCACGCTGCGCAGAATGTCCGACTCCACCTCTAGTGCAAAGGGAGGAAAAGGATATGAGCAACCAGCACAGCTCTGCTATACTTGGGTAAATACTGGCACGTGGAACAGACCTGCTCGCTGCATAGGCATAAGGCGCTTACCCTGTATCACCTTCATTTAGGGTAGGTAGAAAGTGCCACAATTTTACAAAGGTTACAGAACTGGGGAACTCCAGAGATGGTCTCAGTAGACTAAGGCCAAAATGTTCAGACATGGTTACTATAGCTAAACTGCTAAATCCACACTGTGAATTCCCTGAGCCATACAGCAGTATAAGCAGCAAAGGGTCTATACAGAGTTTTTGCAACAGAAATTCTTCAACGAATTGTTGAGAGTCCACAGGAAAAAAATGATTTGGCCACAGACTATCTGTAAACGAAGAACGGAAACTCCTTCACATTCGGGTGTAGCAGGAGCTTCTATGGAGCAATGCCATTTGGCACCAGCTGAGGAGCCGGCCAGCAATAGGAAGTATGGTCATCATGATAACTGCTCAGAATTTGGGGGTGGGGTGGAACAAGCAAAAAAATGTTGTTCAGACCGAGTTCAGGTTGTAGGGAACCTTGTCAGAACGGTGTCGTTAACACATTTGCTATCTGAAAGTCAGGAAATTTAGAGTTAAGGTTCTTTCGGAAATCTTAACTCTGTTCTCCTCACCCTACCCGTATGCCTATGTCCTTCAGGCACTGTGTAGCCACTACACTTCAGATAAAAGACATACACTCCTCACTTAGATTGGACGCTTTCTGTGGGAAGGACTATCTTTCTCTTGTGTGTTTGCACAGCCCCTAAAACAACAGGGCTCTGCTCCATGATGGGCAGGCGCTGCTAGGCGATAATACAAATAACAACAACCACTGTACTGCCCAACTCTACTGAGTGAAGTACAAACTCTCTCGCCCACCATATAGGAGCCAGTGACATTCAGCATATTGCCTGTTTCCTTCCATTTATGAGCCAACCCGCAGACCCGCCTTCCGACTGAGGTCAAAAAGCCTGTCACATATTACCCTCTATGCACAAATAGCTCCCTCCCGCGCTCACAATACCACGAAGCCTGTCCGAGTTGTTCAGTCACCATTCCATATAAACCACAAACTGCCTTCCCCTCGAAAAACGAGAAGCATCACTATCGCCATCCTAGTCGCCTTCCTGACACGGTTCTGAGACTGCGACGCTCACCAACAGCTATATGTTGTGCTCAGCCTGGCACCATCCACCCTGCACATACTGGACTCAGACCTTCAGAGAACCCCGTTTTCCTAGGCAGGTTATAAACACAGAGGAGCCATAGGGAAGCAATGAATTCCCCCTGGACATCTCTCTGACACATACAGAACTAAGGGCCGTGATAGAGGGGGCTCTGTAGGCAGGGGTGGCTCCAGGCACCAGCACGCTAAGTGCGTGCCTGGGGCGGCAAGCCACAGGGGGCGCTCTGCCGGTCGCCGTGAGGGCAGCAGGCAGGTTGCCTTCGGCGGCATGCCTGCAGAGGGTCCGCTGGTCCCGCGGCTTGGCGGACTTCCCGCAGGCGGGCCGCCGAATCCGTGGGACCGGGGATCTCCTACAGGCAAGCCACTGAAGGCAGCCTGCCTGCTGTGCTTGGGGCGGCAAAATACCTATAGCCGCCCCTGACTGTAGGGAGCAACCCACAAAACAGCTAAGTACAGGAGAAAGACTAGGCAGGAAATCTAGTAATCAAGTTAATAATCAAGGAACTTCCAGGAGGATAGTAAGTTTGGACCAGCTGTTCTGTGTAAGTGTGTAAAAGTAATAGGGTGGGCCAGGTGTCTGATTCAAAGCCCATTGGAGTTAATATGGAAAGATTCCCACTGATTTCAATGGCCTTTGGATCAGGCCCTACAGCAGCAAAAATTCAATCAAAACCCAAGCTCTCTGCTGTTCTAAAATCAGTATGTCAGGCTGACACCCGCAGACCAGCTTCCAGGGACTTAGTGAGTGTCATTAATATCTAGATCCAATTTGCTGAGAGCTGGGAGAAGGCAGGCATGGAGAAAGAAGAGAAATAATCTTCAGATGAAACAATTAAAGCTGATTTATTCCATAGCTGTAAAAATCCTGCTCCAGGACCCCAGAGGCATCTTGCCTTTCTCTTCGTTAAAATAATCCATTAATTAATTAAAAAGAGATAATGCATTAAGATAATAAAAGATAATTCAGATTTGCATTAATTTTTTGCAAAAGGCCTTTGTACTTTCTTTCTCTACAGGAAGATGCAGAAGGGAGTTTGCAAAACATTCCTTGACTCAGAATACAACAGCTTCATTCTCTTAACCTGGACCATAACATGCATTCAGTTCCACTGATATGGACTGAACTGCAGCCTGTGATGATCCTGGAGGTCTATATTCTACATTGTGGGACTGAAAATAAGTAGCATTCCCACCTTCTTCCTAACAGAATTATACACACAACCTGGTCAAAATTTACCATCCTCTTGGGATTTCCTTTATTATTAATTGCATTACCAAATTTCCTGCCAAATGTGCAGAGTGGATTTTGGCAGGCTGAGCACAGTGTGCAGGTGTAGGTGTCACGGTCTCAGAACCACGCCAGGAAGGCGACTAAGATGACAGTGACAGTGGTGTTTCTAATTTTTAGAGCAAAAGGCACTTTGTGGTTTATGTGGAATGAATGGTGACTGAGTGTCTGGGACAGGCTTTGTGAAAGAAGAGTCGGCGTGGAGGAATTGTGAATGGGGAGGGAACTATTTGTGATTTGTACGTGCGTGAAAATGCTATGGTTTCCTGACCTCAGCTGGAAGGTGTGATGGCTCATAAATGGAAGGAATGAGGCAAAATGCTAAATGTAGCTGGCTCCTATGTGGTGGGGAAGAGAGTTTGTACTTCATTCAGCAGGGTGTGGTGCTGTACATCGAGGACTTCATCATAGGCCTTGTCTGCGCACAAACTGTCATCAGTTTAAGATATGTTTACTCTACAGCACTGCTGCTATGCTGTAGTGTAGACATTTGCTATAGTGATAGGAAGGATTTTTCCATCAATGTAGTAAATCCACCTCCTTTAGAGGTGGTAGCTAGGTCGAAGAAAGAAATTTTCTGTTGACCTAGTGGTGTCTGCACCAGGGCGTAGGTCGGCTTAACTACATCTCTCAAGGGGGAGATTTTTTCACCCTTATGAGTGGCATAACTAGGTTAAGTAAACTAGGTTTCAGAGTGGTAGACGTGTTAGTCTGTATCAGCAAAAAGAACGAGGAGTACTTGTGGCACCTTAGAGACTAACAAATGTATTTCGGCATAAGCTTTCATGGGCTAAAACCCACTTCATCAGATGCATGCAGTGGAAAATACAGTAGGAATATATGTACAGAGAGAGAGAGAGCATGAAAAATGGGGGTTGCCATACCAACTCTAACAAGACTAATCAATTAAGGTGGGCTATTACCAGCAGGAGATAAAAAACTTTTGTAGTGATAATCAGGATGGCCCATTTCAAACAGTTGACAAGAAGGTGTGAGTAACAGTAGGGGAAAATTAGCATGGGGAAATAGTTTTTAGTTTGTGTAATGACTCATCCACTCCCAGTCTTTATTCAAGCCTAAGTTAATGGAGAGTCAGATCCCTGGACATTTCAGGCTGAGTTTTTTGAAAGCTCTCTAATGGGATCCAGGTGCCTGATTCCCACTGAAAATAAAATGTCTGAGAATCGGGTGTCCCAGTCCCATACTGGCAGCTGGCAAACATTCCCATTCTCCTTTCCCCATGCATTTACCCCAGAGTGGCTACAGGGCACCTCAGTTAAGGATGCTTCTGTGAATTAAGGCCTCTTGAATTAAGGACTTTGTTGATAAGGCCACTTGAGCTAAGAGAGATAACATGGGTGAGGTAGTATCTGTTATTGGACCAACAAGACCAAAGCTTGTCTCTTTCACTAACAGGAGCTGGCTCATTAAACTTGTGATGTTATCTGATTAAAATATGACCATGTAGATCATTGTTGCTACCACTGTTATATAACTGCAACAAATCTTGTACAAAGTATGTCATGTAAAGTGTCAATGAAAAGGTTATTGTTTGATTATCCTATTTGTATGCATGTATAATTTTTATATCTAAAGTTATGAATATTGTCTGTAGACCTGTATTTCAAATGTGTTCGCTTCTGTGATCACACCCACAAGGCAGCTTACTTCTAGTCTGGCCAGCACATTGTGAAGGGACTATTCAAGTTGAATGGCCCTTCAAAGAGCACTTAACTCACAATGGACCATACCAGAGTCTTATCCCTACCTGATGGACCTTCCTGTGGATGTTCTAGCTAGAATTTTACCTCTCTCTCATATCCTGGGACCAAAAGGGCTACAACAACACTGCAACCAACTTTAGCTAAGGATGTGTTTGCTAAGGAGTTCTGGATTAAGGACACCTCGATTAAGGAGGATGAGTAAGGTTGCTACACCTCCTAGGATGACGTGGGGTGCACTCCTTGCTTTCCGGTTAATCATAAGGATGTGCCAATAATTAGCCAGCTGGCTCTATGCAGTATTTTCCTTGTCCTAGCTACAGCACTGATGGAAAGCTAAATGCTAACTGCACCGTACCACGATACCGTAACCGAATTACAGGTGTTGTGTGGAGCGACGCCTATCTGGGAATTAAAGTTGCATTTTCCATTCTAAAGGGCCTTTCCCAGATGCTTATAACTTTTCAAACATTTACCTCTCAGGCTGAAATTTTCCACGTTTGGTCTTGGGCCCAAAGCAAATTTTCTCAGGAAGGCTGAGTGAAAATGGTTGAGCCATTTCTGAGCACCCAGAGATTTTTGTCATTATAAACAAATATCCATGTTTGCAATCTTTGTGTGATCAGCTCTAGCACTGGGCGAACCAGCATCATAAAATCTGAATGGCGAATCTAAGCTGGAGGCTCAAACAGCCCTGTGCAGAGAGCCAGCAAAAGGCCCTTGAATTACTTAAGTCTCACTTACATCCTCAAAAGTGCATCTAAGTGGGACTTGTAAAGACACTGAGCTGGCCTCAGGAGACCTGCATTCAATCCCTTGCTCTGCCACAGGCTTCCTCCATGACCTTGGGCAAGTCACTTAGTCTCTCGGTGCCTCAGTTCCCCCATCTGTACAATAGGGACAATAATCTTTCCTTTGTCTGTCTTGTCTATTTCACTGTGAGCTTTCAGGGCAGAAGCTCCTTCTCACTGTGTGTTTATGTGGTGCCTAGCACAATGGGGTCCTGATCTTGACTGGGGCCTCTAGGTGCTATGGCCATACATCTTACACAGTGTATTAATACCTGTGAGGTAGGTAGGTAAATGTCATCTCAACTTTACACAGGGGAAAACTGAGGTACAATGAAAGGAAAGGAAATGGGACTAGAACCCAGTCCTACAAGCGGCCTTTCTCCTAGCCTGCCAACCCTGCACCTTAGTCATACCACCATCTGACCTCCCTGGGCCCACAGCAGTACCAGCCCAGTAACAGGGCAACCTCCTTAGTCGTTAGATGGGCTTATTTCTCACCCAGCCTCTCGCTCTGCTGAAGTGCCTAGGGCTGTCTTGGCCAGCTTGCCTTTCCCTGCTGCCTCAGCCCACCCGCTCAAGGACATTGCTGGGGATCACAGACCTGTGTTCTCCATGAATGGGCAGGGAGCAGACGTGTCTGTCTCAGCACTTCTTGACCAGTAGGGTGAGCAGGTGGCAGCTTCTCACTCAGCACTTGCATGGCCTTGCGTCCTGTGTCTCACCTGCAAAACAAGAGAGACTCAGGTGAAATCTCAAGAGGAAGGTGGGCTCAGACCAGCCCAGGTGTGAAAATGAGAGAGGGAAGGGGCACACACAGGGAGAAGCCACCAAAATGGGCAGCCACAATGGGTGACGGCTAGGTACCCAGGAGAGCTCAGCATCCACCAAGGAGCCCATGGGCCCTAATCACCCTCTTGTTCCAGCCTCAGCAGGGGCCAAGGTTTGAGTAAGCCATAGAGGAGTCTGGCTGCTCATGCTGCCCCAGTTCTCAGGACAGAGAGAGGCCTTTAGTCTCCGGGGCATTCAATCTGCACTGCTCATCATGAAAAGGCTCATCTAGGCCCCTCTGAGCTGCCAGGCTCTTACTAGAACATCCTCAGGACCTGCAAGCTTGTCTCCATGACCAGGCCCGTGGCAGCCTCCCAGAGGGGGGCAGAAGAAGCCCTGCTGATACCCCTGCTGCACAATCCCCAGCTTCCTGTGCAGGCACACCAGAGATTGGCCCTGGCTGGGGTCACCCGGACCAGAGACCTCCTGGGCTCCATCTGGAAGGACTGGCTGAACCCTGGGTGCTTGCCTTGCACGTGGGGCTGCTCACACCATCTGCTCCTTGAGGTGAGGGCTGCCTGCCCCTGCCTCTCTTACTTATCTCGAGCAGGCCCTGCAAGAGGGTGCACCCAACCTGCCCCTATCCCCTCACCCTCCAGAGCTCACCATTGGGCCCCTGCTCCGCAAGCCCCAGCAGCCATGCCCAGTGCGCTACCTGAGCATGCTGAATGATATCCAGTCAGTCCGTCTCTGAACCATGCCTAGGGAGCATCTCCATGCTCTCATGCCCCATACCACGCATTTCCTTACCCTCACATCCCATCCCAACCCAGCTGCAGGATGTTCTACTGCAGGCCAGTCTTTATTCCACCCCAGTACCTTGGCTCACTGGGGATATTAGTTGGTAGCTCCTGCATGGAACTGTGAACATGGGCCTGTCCCTTCTGCAGCAAGAGGGAGGCCTTGGCAAATGCCTGCCACCAGTGCACCAGGGTGCAGCCCCTTTTCTGGCTCCTCCAGAACCTCCTGCTGAGGCACTATCTGCACTTCTCCTCACATCTACTTCCATGCACGCTGCCAGCACACAGCGAATGGAAGTGTAAAAGGTACACACTGTCTCCCACACCCTCTTGCGGCCAGGCACTGCACTACAGGGAGACCCTGCCCTAATTTCCCTCATGCAGCCATCTGTAAGGTCAGCGAGGTTGATACATATTGAACTGTGCCCCCATTCTGAGGGTCTTGGTCATTAGCAGAAAATTCAGCAGCACCACAAGAAAGCCCCTCACCCAGGCTTCTTAGCAGGGAGGCAGACTCCAGCTGAGCATGTCAATCTCATGTTTAAAAGACCTTCCCAACCTGGATTCCCTCCTGGAACCAGGGCCTTCCTGCCCCTTAATTGCAGGCTGGGCCTCCTGCAGCTCTCTGGGAACTCCTTCCCCAGGTAGCACTGCTCCTGGGCAGCTCCCTCTCCCCACCAGCAACCCTGCCCCAGCTGAGCTCTGGCAGCCTTTCATCAGGCCCAGGTGCTCTTCAGCTAATTAGCTGCCAAGCAGCCACCTAGGCAGCTGCTCACAGGTGGGCTGAGATGGGCTCGTTCGCTTCAATGAAACCCATCACCCTGACTCTCCTCACAGGGGCCAGCCACCCCGTGGCAGGCCAACAAAGCAGAGACTGGTACCTAGTGCTTGTCGTGTCTAAAGCAGCTTCACAGAGATGCTAATGGAAGAGCTCGCTCAGTGAGTCACACTGCAGAGCAGATCTGGGCCTTCAGACGGGGCCTGGTGGCACCAAGGGTCGGGGATTCTCCCAAAATAGCCCTTGGTAAATTGAACGCCCAATCCCCACACAGGGTCTTTAACTCCCCTCCATAACACACACACACATACTCTGAATGGCACAAGCTGAGCTGTACATGGTCATCCAGATCTCAGCAATTATCCTGGTGTCAATCAGGCATCATGCCAGTGAAGTCCATGGGGCTGACTCTCTTTCAGCCTTCACCTTGCCAAGTCTTTTACACTAGTGCAAAGCGGGTGAGATGTTACCGCCCTGCTCTGCTAGGGCTTTCCAACCAGTTTGTACTGGTGCAAATGATGGTAGTTGGCAATGGTGAGTGGGACCCAGTGGGGCTATCCTGGGGCACAAGCTTGTCTGGGTCAGAGGAGAACCTGTTCCATGCACATCTTAGAGGCACAGTATAAACACTACCAGCGGTTCCACTCACTTCTAGCCTGTTTGCCAGAGGGCTCTGCCTTGCTCCTTGACTGAGGGAGAAGAAAGGGACAGATCCCCACTGTCCATTAGATTTCCCTCAGGGGAAGTGGTGGTGGGGTATTTCTGTAAGAACCCCATGTTAAAATATTAGCAGCCCATCCCTGAGGCGAATATCGTTATTTCTGCTTTATACATGAGGAAAAAGAAACCCAAAGAGATTAACTGCTCTCTCCAGGGCTGCCCAGGAAGTAAGTGCTAGAGCCAGGCATTGAACCCAGGCATCCAGTCCCCCAGAGTCTGTTCTTCAGCTGACTTTGAAAAGTAGAGTAGCTTTAACCTTCAGCTCCTCCTAGTGCTTCTCTCCCCCTGGATTTGGACTCCTGCCGGATGCCCCGTCAGGGATGTAAATGACTTGATTTGAGGGATGAAACCCCCCCCACCGCCTATGCTTCCTGTTCACCAAGACACGCTGTCCTGCAGCCAGCCAGGTGCGCAATGTACGAATCAGGTACATGACTGTCACAGCACAGCAGTGGGCAGCCTCACCTATACACAGTGATGAGCTCCCAAAATCCTAATAACCAATTCCCTACCGGGTCCTCGGCGGCACTTCGGCGGCGGCGGCGCGGGGGAGAGGGGTGTCTTCACTTGCTCTGGGTTTTTGGTGGCGTTTCGGCAGCAAGTCCTTCACCTGGAGTGAGTGAAGACCCCCCTCCGCCGCCAAAGTGCCGCCGAAGGCCCAGTAGGGAACCACACGGTGCGTACAAGCCCCACGTGCCTGTCTCCCCAATATCCGACCCCAACCCAACTCAACGTCCTGCCCCGGACTGCCCCCCTCAGAACCAGCAACCCCTCCGCCTCGCTCCTTGTCCCCTGACCACCCCATCCCAAGACCAGGAGTGAAAGTAAGTCCAGTGACTTACCAGTACGCGGGGGCCAGCTCTGGCCCCTGGAAGGGGTGTGGCTGAGGGAGTCAGAGCCAGCCCCAGCCCACCCTGTAAGGTAAGTGCCCCCCAACCAGGGTAGCAGCAGCAGACCAGGGCTCCAGGGGCTATTTAAAGGGCCCAGGGCTCCCCTGCTTCTACCACCCCGGCCCTGTAAATAGCCATGGGAGCCCTGGGGACGTGGCAGGGCTCCAGTGGCTATTTAAAGGACCAGGGCAGCAGAGGCAGCTGGAGCTCCGGGCCCTTTAAATAGCCCCTGGAGCCCCCCACTATCCCAGGGCTCCGGGGGCTAGTTAAAGGGCCTGGGGCTCCCCTGCTTCTACCGCCCCGGCCCATTAAATAGCCACTGGAGTCCTGGAGTAGTGGCGGTGGGGCTCCGGCAGCTATTTAAAGGGCCGGGGCAGTAGAAGCAGCCAGAGCCCCGCAGCCCTACCCCAGGGCTCCAGCAGTGGGGCTCTGGTGGCAATTTAAAGTGCCTGGGACAGGACGGTCCCGCGGGCTGGATGTGGCCTGCGGACCGAAGTTTGCCCACCTGCCGGCCCCTTTAATAACTGGTTCTACATTGGCTTCTAAATTTAACAACCGGTTTTTGCAAACCAGCTCCAGCTCACCACTGCCTATACAGGCCTCTGCCAGGGCAGGCTTAACTCACTGGCTGTCCCGTTACCTAGGGAGAAGCAACACCACAGCCATCCCCACATCAAACCCCTCCTAATCACAGTCCAGTGGCTCAGAGAATCAGAGGCCATAAGGCAATCTCCCGCACAGCTCTGTCAGGGTCTTTGCAGGGCACCAAGAGAGAAGCCAGCCAGGAACCTGATGGCTTCCCCTGGCGCTGAGGCCTCATTGTTCTCTTCAGAGACAGGGGGAAAAAACAAGAAGTGGAATAGGAAGGAAGGGAGATTTGTCTGCGTCACACCACCATGCTCACTCTGGCATGCCTGGGACCTGGCCTCACTGCTCAGGAAGGCCGAGGACTGGGTTAGAGGTTCATGCTGCAGAGCATGGAGCATTGGCAGAGCTGTGTGCAGGAACAGGACTGGAGTAGCAGGGAGGCTGTGGGTTGGAACTGAGGGGCATCAAGAGAGCTGGGTGTGGGGAGCCCAAGACTGGCATGGCGGGGGGTTCTGTGGGTCGAGAGTGAGGAGCACTGGCAGATCTATGTGAATGAGAAAGGTGAGCCCAGGAATGGATAGCAGGGGAGACTCAGGTCATGATTGAGAGACATCAGTAGAGTTGAATGGGGCCAGATCACAGTACGCTCAGCTTTAGCGAGTGCTGTCAGCCACTCACTTACAAGTGGATGTGCTCAGGTTGGTGGCAGGGATGGGAGAAAAGAAGGAATTAATCTGGCAGTTTATCCACCAGCCAGCCAGCCTGTCACAGAACAGCGAGTGCCAAGAGAGAGGGAGGAGAGGTGAGGACTGGAGAAGGTACAGACGAGCATCAGGAGGGTTTATTGTGCAGACACAAGCTCCAGGAACTTCCAGTGACTGGGTGGGCTCTGTCTGTGTCTGAACAGGAAGGCTGTCTTGCTATACCTGTGGAGCCTGCACACACTCAAAGACAGCCTGTTGTTCTGCCCTCCAGACAGCTGCCCTGCCAGGAAAGGTCTGACATACCTCACTGAAGGACTAAGAGCCATCCAGACCACAGCCCAGGGCCAACCACTTTGACTGTCTCTCAACTCCTGGCCCAGGCTCATGGAACAACGTGTTTCTCCACAGGGGCCCATGCGGGGAAGAAGCAAGTGTGACTGGTGGGTCTGTAGCTTCTTTAGTCATGGCTCAGAGACGGGATCCTGGTCTGTGCTGGGGGCCAGCCATCGCCACGGGATCAGATCAGGAGTGAGGGGGCCTGGGATGCTGGTGAACTACAGACTCCCAGATGGAGTGAGATCAGACCAGAGGATGGGGCATCTGAGGACTTTTGTTGTTTCCAAAGATCTGTAACTCTCAAGTACTTCAAGAATCAAGTTTCCGTGGTTAGGAATCCCATTGCTAGGCCTGTGTCCCTTGTTTTTCTGCCTTGCTGTCCCTAAAGGGGATAGTTAACGAGAAGGCCAGAGTGCCCCCTGGCAGAGCTCTGGGGTGCAGGTGTCACTTACTGGGGGGCTTGGGAGGCTAAGCCACTGGTTTCAGGGTCTAAGATGGTGGGGTGGCAGTGCCCCTGGACAAGTGTCTGACAAGAGCGTGCCCTACAGATCTTAAACCAGGGGTAGGAAACCTACGGCACACATGCCGAATGCAGCACGGAAGCTGATTTTCAGTGGCACTCACACTGCCCGGGTCCTGGCCACCCGTCCGGGGGGCTCTGCATTTTAATTTAATTTAAAAGAAGCTTCTTAAGCATTTTAAAAACCTTATTTACTTTGCATACAACAATAGTTTAGTTATATATTATAGACTTATAGAAAGAGACCTTCTAAAAACTTTAAAATGTATTACTGACATGCGAAGCCTTAAATTAGAGGGAATAAATGAAGACTTGGCACACCACTTCTGAAAGGTTGCCAACCCCTGTCCTAGACTCTGCCCAAACCCTGTTGACTTGGAAGCATATGGGACCCAGTGTTTGGGTGGACTCACAACAGACTGGTGATGGCACAGGGAGGGACTGTGCCAGGCTATAATGCCAATGACTAGCAATGGTTAGGAACTTGCTGGTGAAACAATTTTTTGACAAAAAGTGCAGTTTCTGAAAAAATCAAAATTTTCCATGGGAAAATTTCAAATTTGCAATATGTATTCAAACCAAAATATTTCATCTTGGGTTGGTCCGACATTGAACTATATCTGCCTTGGGTGCTGCAATGCCTCATGGGAGCTGTATTCAAGGTGCATCATGCTTCCATTTTCCCATGGGCTCTTGGTCCAGACTACATCTCCCATAATGCAATGCAGTCACCCCTCTGCTTGAGCCATGTGCTGCATTATGGAAGTTACATGACTGTGGGGCAAGCTGATTGGTTCCTGCTGAGAGTGGAAGGAGCACAATTTAAAGGTTTGCCCCCTCCATCAGCTTGAGTTACTCCCCCCCCCGGCATGTCTCCCCCCTCTTACCCTTAATGACCCCTCCCTGCAGCTCCCAGCTGTTTGCTGATGCCTCTCCCCAAGACCGCAGCTTGCAGCTCACCGGCTCCAGGAGCTGCCGCACATGGAGTGGGTCTGGTCGGCAAACCGTGGCAGAAATCTGGGGGCGTGCGTGACCCCACATGCCTTCCATGTGTCGCCTCTGACTGTGAGTTCATGTGATTTAACATCAAATAGACCTGACCCAAAATGTTTCAACATTTCCAAATCTAAATTTTTCAAAAATTTTCACTGCCAAAAATTTGGACTTTTTGTCCTGCTTCAGGATGAAAACAAATGTCGAAATGTCAGATTTTTCCACAGGATGGAAACTCTGATTTTCGCTTAACTCAACTGATGACACTTTAAGTGACACAATAACCAGGTGGCAGGCGGGCACTGCGGATTGTGCCTTCTAGAGCCAAATGGTACAGCAAGGTGTGGAGAAGGAACGTGTGTCTCACGTCAGTGGTTCCCAGCTTGTTCCATACTGGGACCTTGCACCCTCCTAGCAATATAGGAAAGGCAGCATGCTTGCAGCCCCCTGACACCTGTCTGCGACCCCCAGGCTGAGAACCTCTGTTCTACAGCCTTGCCCATTCATCTACAGCATTTTGCATTTAGGCACATGAAATATAACAGGCCAAGCAGTGTCGGAATCAGGGAAATAACAGCAGGCAGCTACCCAGCTGTAACACTTGGGCTAAGGAGAGAGAGCTTTAGTGGATGGTCATTGAAATATGGTGGTTTAAGAGCCCACTGTCCAAGGGCAGAAAGAGAGAAACAGCCATAGTATCCTGGAGGCAGTGGTGTATATCACCCAGGGGGTTACAGCTGTCATTAGAGCAGGAGGAGGGTGACTTGAACCTGATCTCAGGTTGATAACCTTGGGGGAATAAATAGAGCCCTGCAAATCTGCGGATATCTGCTTCATATCTGCAGACCATTTTTAGGGTGACCAGACAGCAAATGTGAAAAATCGGGACGGGGGTGGGGGATAATAGGAGCCTATATAAGAAAAAGACCCAAAAATCGGGACTTTCCCTATCAAATCGAGACATCTGGTCACCCTAACCATTTTTGCAGATGGTGGATTGGATGCAGATAGAACCGTGCAGGGCTCTACTCACTGGCGGCGCCTGACCCGCGGCATTCAGCTCAGACAGCCCAGTGGGTGCAGCGCGCTCAGGGCTGGCGGCCAGCAGCCAGTGGCTGGGGCTGGGCGGCAGGTCGGAATCAGGGGCTGTCCAGCAGCTCAGGCCCCTCCAGCAACTCCAGTGTCCCCACCATGGCCCGGTCCGGCAGCACTGGCCATGCTCCCAGTCCTGGGCCCAGCCCGCTGGCTCCTGGGCAGCAGGACCTGCCCCCGGCCACAGGGATTGGCGCGGGCAGGGCCCCGGCGCCCCACCTCTCTGCCCCATTGTGATGCAACAGGCACTGCTGCTGAAGCCCTCAGGAGCAGCACGTGATGCGTCTCTTCCTCCTAGCCCCACGTCCGCACCGCCCCTTCTCCTTGAGACCTCACCTCCGCGCTGCCCCTTACCCAGTCCCCACCCTCGCACTGCCTCTTCCCTGCAAAACCCTGTACCCCCACTCACTCCCCCCCCGTCCCCTCTCAGGTCACTAGTCCTCGTGGGACAGCTGGGGCCGCTGCAGATGCAGATACAGGTAAAAGACGGCTAGCAGATCGCGGGTTGATCCTGGCAGATGCAGATCCACATTTTTGCATCCATGCAGGGCTCAATACATTCACAGCATTTGCTCTCTGGAGACGGTGATAACTGCTCAGTTCTCAATGCAGTGTCACCGCTGGCCTTGGGAGAGGGGACCAAAGGGGAAGACAGACAGACAGACCGACATCACCAAGAGATTGAACTTGAAGAGATCCAGCCAACCAAGGGAATTGGGGAGGGGGAGAATTATAGTATAGGGCCCAATCCTGTGAACAATTCCTACCAAGCCAAGTGCTTACTGCCATTGTGGGATTGCCCACGTAGTGAGCCCCATGCAGGACAGGGCCCTTCTAGATCAGCGTGCATGACTCAGTCAGAGTGTGCTGCTGTTCAATTCATAAAACGTTTCCTGCAAAATCGGCAGGTTGCAAAATCTACCCCTCCCACTCTAGTATTTATTTCTGGCTCCAGGCACTGGGAACCAGACCTGGCTCTCAGCCATTCGTGCTGACTTCCACTCCTCTCTGGGCAGCAGCCTGCTCCCAGTTAGCATCGCTTTGGAAGCACACTGCGCTGGGGCGGGGGAGCTTCCAATCCTGATGGCAGCATGCACTGTTCCAGCAGCAGATGGAAGAGCAGAGGCAAGAGCCAGAGAGAATGAGAGGCAAAAGCTCCACACAACCTTCCTGGGATCAGTTTCTAAGAAGCCCCATCCCTCTCCATGCAGCCTGGGTGGTAGCTCGATCTAGGAACTACAGCCGGGAATGGATTCTGTCCCTGACTTGGCATTGACACAGTGTCACTTTGAGGGAGTCACTCTGCATTTATGTGCCTCAGTTTCCCAATCAACAAAGTGGGGAACAACACTATTCCCCCACCATATGGGGAGTTGCTTGGCTTAATTAATGCATGTCTGGAAAGTGCTTTCGGATCCTCAGAGGGAAGGCAAAAGGCCAAGCGTTATTATTAAGTGAGTCAAACCCTCGCCTCTCCTGAGCGCTGAGTGAGAGGAGGGCTGCAACTACAGCAGCACTTCCTGAGAGCGCACAGTGCTGCTCCGTTCAGATTTCTCGAGAGTGTTGCCACACACCCACCCAGCCTCCTTATCTCACTCAGGCTAGCGTTCACCTTGACGGCAGCACAGCGCACTTCGCTTTTTCTACTTCTCTCTTTCCTTCTTTGGCCAGTGTGATCAGGCGACTTGAGAGTGGCCCCTTGCCAAAAGATTACACAGCAGCCTTGCAAGCCTACTGAAGACGTTTGGTAATAAATAACTCAGCAATTGGAGACACCTCCTACAAGCAACATGCATGGGAGTCCTGCAATCCGGTCGTGAGCTCACCTCGGGTGTGTGCAGACCTCATGACATAGGTCAAGCTAATGGCCTGCACTTAATCCTCAAAAGAGGGGCAAAAGCTCATAGGGGCATTTTCGGAGTCACTTCCCTGCTATATCGGTGTCTCAGAGTTAAAAATAAATGGCCAATGAGTCAGTCATTAACCAGGAGACACGTGGGTTTACACCAATGACAAGTGCTCAGGGACTCTCACTCTCTTGATGTTTTCCTCCGTTCTATTTTTAAGGTGTACATCAAGTACCTACAGCCGTCTCCACTTCCTCTTTGCTACCTCTTATTTTGACCACGGAGGCAATAAATATCCCCAGCCTCCTGAGCTCATGCTGCTCAGCTCTGTCTAGAAAAGTGCAGCTCATAGACTAAATATCCACTGGCTTCACACTTCTCTCCAATACACATTAATACGGTACAAAAAAGCAGCATACTTCCCTTGGGCCCATCCCATGGAAGCCACCTTGAGGCCTAAAACCTATCCCTTCCTCTCCACTGCCTGGAAATGGTCAGAAGCCTCTTGGGAGAACCAGCTAGCTGTAAAAACTGTTCTACCTTGCCCTGGTCACACAAAGATCCGTCTTCTATAGCCTAGCTCCCAAGTTTGTGGGGCTGCTCTGCAGGGGTAGACACCCCAACGCCAGGAGAGACTCACAAAGTCTGTCCGAAGAACAAGTTCCCATTTCTTATTAGCTACATGGTTCTGCATCTAGGCACGTGGATGGGACCTGGCTCTAGAGGCCCTGGACTCTGGACAGTAGTGAAAGAATCTTATATAGTGCTTTCAATATCACCAAATCCTAGCCTTCCAAAAATCACATTTTCAGGCTTTTCTGTGCAACCACGAGGACTAGAAACTTACTCACTTTCTTTATTTTTAAGTGGAGATTCTCCTATAGTCACATGACTCCAGGAACTGGAGCTTCAGGAAAAACACCAGACATTGCAGGATTTGTGAGAAAATCCCCGGAGTTAGCAACACCACTCGTCCTGTCGATTTCTGTATGATTCTATTTTTAAAAAGTGAATTTACTGCTGGAAAAGATGCCAGCCCACCTGTCCCAGAGACTGGAATGCTCTCGTTATCTACAGAACAGGTGCAGAGTGGGGAAGCCTCCTTCAGAGTGCTACAATGACGGACTGCACCACTGATCTCTACCTCCTCTAACCCCTGGAGGTTTTTCCAGGCCAGGGGATGCTCACGGACAGTGTCTCTTAAGAACGACAATTATTGTTAATGTTGCTGGTGGTTTTACACAATCAAATCTCACTTCCAGAGGTTGGGCGGCTGAGCTTGTTTGGCCAAATTTAGAACCCAATCACAAACCATGGGCTTTTAGATTTAGAAAAGAGCTCCGAAAAACTTTATAGATAGGAATTCCCCTTCATTCTGAGCAAATGCACTAATTTAAAACTTTGGACTCCCCCGGCTGTTGTAGAAGCAAGAACAAGAATCCTTAGCCTTTGCACAGCAGAAGCTGAAATTTAGTTAGCAATCCCTGTTTCTTCTAAAGTAAAGCATTATTTTTTCCAAAGGAAATGTAACTTAAAGTGCAGCTCCACTCTGAAAGATACTCCCCCCCTATATATTTATTTGTACATTAATTTAGACAGATTAGAAACACAAGGTGGACCACTCCACTTTAAATGGCCTCTTACAATATGTGATAACTACTTATACTAAGCAATCTGCCCCACCTGGCATTTTGCTGTGACACTGAACTTTTCCCAGACCCGAATAAGAGCTTTGTTGTGATTCAAAAGCTTGTGTCTCTCACCAACAGAAGTTGGTCCAGTAAAAGATATTACCTCACCCACCTTGTCTCTCTAATATCCTGGGACCGACAAGGCTACAACTACACTGCACACAACAGTTTAGTCAGATGCTAGTCACATTGCATAATGCTCTATGGGAAGTGCTCAGATAATACAGTGATGAGGGTGGCATAAAGAAAAGGCCAGAATCTATGCAGAATAGGATAAGAGCCTATACAGAACAGGACTGACTTCAGTGAGTTAAATAAGTCTGTACTACTTTCTCCTTCTGTTAGCTCCGCAGAACCAACCAAGATCTGGGAGAGTGAGATGGATTCTGTTCCTTCTTGTGCAGCATCAAGACTTGTTTAACTTCAGTAAGCACCAATCACTTACACTGGTGCAAACCCAAAGAGAGCAATGCATTCACACCGCAGGTATTGCTGAGGGCAGATTTTAAGACAAAGGGGCTTAGGACCCAGTTTGGCCTGCAGAGTCATTATTACAGCCCTGACACATAAGAATAGAGTCCAGCTTTGCTTTACTTCCAGGGCGGAGGCTGAGTTTGCAGGCTTGCAATTAGCACAAAACTCTATGGACACTGTAAACTGATCACACTTGATATGAACACACCCAGAGTCAGCAAACATGGAACTCTCCAACGCCCTTTGGACACCATCACTTTTTGGTGGACCCACTTTTAAAAGGGAAAGATTCTTTGGAAAAGCATCAAAATGTGTGTGGAACTCAAGCCAGCATCCAGCTTACCTGATCTTCATTATTATAGATGTGGGGCCAGATCCTTAGCTGGGATGAGCCTCACTGACATCAATGAAGCTGTGCTGATTTACACCAGCTCAGGATCTGGTGGCTAGCTGGTGAAACAGAACATTGCAGGAGGCAGAGAACCAACCCACAGGGTTGCTGTGCTTAGCCTTAGAAAGCAAACACCAGCATACGGCCCCGATCCTGCAGACTCAGGTACATGCTCCACTTTCTGCCCTGTACGGGAATCCCAGTGAAGCAAACGGGACTATTCCGCTGCACAAAATCATAAAGGTTTGTAGCATGGGAGCCTTGGGCCTGATCCACACTAAGGGCTTCTGTTGGCACAGCTCGGCTGGCCAGGGGTGTGAGGAAGTGTGATCCTTGCCTGATATAGCTGTGCCGCCAAAAGCCCCTAGTGTAGAGGCAGCTATTCTGGTAAAACTGTGCTTTCACTGGTGTCGCTTATTTTGCATGTGGAATAAGCAGGTGGAATAAGCTATACCAACAAAATCGCAGTTTTGCCAGTATCAGCCAAGTCCACACGAGGAGCACTTTGTTCCTACAGCAGATGTAGCCTCAGAATGTTGTTCCCTCAGGCAGCCACTGGGTAGCAGCCCCAATGGGAAAGCAAGTCACTGCAGGAATACAACAAACATCTACAATTTGCTATCGTCTCCCATAACAATCCAATGAAAGCTACCGACGTGGGCCACATCTACAAAACAAACTATGCCAGTCAAAGCTCAGCTTTGCTGGGTATAACTGCATCTACATTAGGGGCTCTGATGGCACGGCTCTGTTGGTCAGGGATCACATCTCATCACAACCCCTGACCAACAGAGCTCTGGTGGCAAAAGTCTGTAGTGTAGACGTGGCCTTGGTATAGACAGTTTAAAAACAAATGGAGCTAGACCACAGCATGAAACAAAGAGAGATGCCAGCAGCAGCCCCTGATGGCTAAGGATTCAGGCTCTGTTCCGTTTTTTCATGACAAAGGCCTATTTTGGAAGGGTTGGTAACTCGTGCAGGACTGGAACCAGGCACATTATGGAAGCTGGGTCTTCACAGGCTAGACTATTACTAATAAAAAATAAATTCTACAGGAAAAATGGCTCAGGAGGGGGAAAAAAGGGATTATTTCCAAAAAGAAACAAGTCTGAGGAATAATTCCTAAAAGCACCATCTCAAATGTCTCCAGGGCAATAAATAACATTAGAGTCCAAAAGGATGGAGACTCTGAGACATGCCAAATGCGCTGTCTGAATATTGCAGAACCAACAGAGTGATGGATGGAGAGGTTGAAACGGTCAACCGCAGAAATAGAGAACTCTGGAGACTAATGGGATCCAAAGAGTGAATGACAGCAGCTATGTATAATGCTAATTTCCAGAAGCGGACTATCTGGAATTAATACCTTTGAGTATTCCAGTATCTTTCTCACCAATGCCATACACAGAAGTAAAATCATCATCTCCCTCCTCCTACACCCCAGCATCACACCAGAGTCACTGTTGTCCAGGTTACACCCCCCCCCCCCCCCCCGCCCCTTCTTCTGTGGCTATGGCCTGCATTCCTGGTTTCTAGAGGCCTAGCCCTGCATTTGGCTGTATCGAAAAGGCAGCTGGTTTCAAAGGGCCCAGCTTCCTAAGCAATCCAGATTGCTCTGGGTGACTGCCCTGTCCTCATCATTATTTCCTGCCCTGCCAATCTTTGTTCCCATTTGCTGCTGCTTAGTGGACAATTAGTGGCTTGGTGTCATGCGGTATTTCCATTTCCACCACAATGCCACGTGCATTGTCCGCTTTGCTGTGGGTGCAGTTCTCGTCGTAGGGATATCTGAGAGTGAAGCCAGCTGGTGGGCTCAGAATGGGCACAATGAATCCAAACCAGGCATTACATTCTCTGACTGGTGTATGAGACATCTGCCTCATCCCTTGCCTAGTCCTGCCTAGGGTCTGAGAGGGATTACCCTGACTCCAAATCACTGGGTCAGGACCCTACATAATGCTGCACCCACACCGCTGTGTGGGTCAACAGCAGCAGGAATAGAATCTGGGGCCTCTGGATCTGAAACCAGCAGTGTCTGCAGCGTGAGCTAAACGACGCAACTAAAGATGTGGCGCAGTCACCACTAGAGGGGGACAGCGTGCTACACGGTGTGGGGTGACACATACAGGTGCCCAATCTTACTACCCCATCACTGCTCTCTGGCAGCTTGAGGTCTCCTCCAATAGGGGCAAACGCAAACGTCCTTCTCTCTTGGGCTGATCTGATCGACGGGCTCCTCATCCTATCAGGAAGCAGCCACTCTGCCCCACCCTAGGGAGGTCAGGTGCAGCACATGGGGACGGAGGGAAGTTGGACCTTTCTGCCCAAACCAACTGCAGTAGAGAGGCCATCACCGAGTGCTGCTGAAATCAGAGGGTGAGCCCACGCCTGCCCGAGAGAGGATGGAGGCAGAGATGCTCTCCCAGCAGAAGAATAAGGGAAGCAGCAGCAGGGCAGGGTCCATCCCCACCTGACTCCTCCTGTCCCCTCCTCTGATCCTGTCTGTTCCTGGCTAGGTGTGATGGTTTACTTTCAGTTAGAGGCTGGTACCTGAGCAACTGCCAGGCCAAGGGCTACAGCAGGTTGGAAGTTTCTCATCCAAACCGTTTTCTGCCAGAAAATGCCATTTTGACCTTAGTCCAATTTTCAAGCAATCATGTTGGTTTGGATGAAATGTCACACAAAAAGACGTCATTTTTGAAACAGAAAGATTTCAGAATTTCCATTTCATGGGAAATCTTGCCAATATTTGGTTTTGTTCCGATGTGGAATGAAAACAATTTTTGAAATGTTGAAACACAAATTCTGCATTTCCACCAGCTCTTCCAAGGGCGCTAGTTCCAGCAGCATCTCAACTCCCTCTGTAGAGGACCTGCCCGAGCCCGTCCATTCATCACGTGCGCCCAGGTAGAGCCCTGCACAGGACTGTATTTTTAATCCCGCTCCCATCCCAGCCCACAATACTCACTTCCAGTCCCACCCGCTCCCACACGGTTTCTTCAATTTTTAATCTCGCTCCCACCTGCAGAAATCTTAGATCCTGCAACTCCCACAAGAGGGACAGATTCCCTCATGCTACTAAAAATAAATAAATAAATAACAAAATGGTTGGTTAATATATTGTATACATATGGGAAAGAGAAGCTCAAATAAAATAATTTCTTGAATAGGCTACTCTTGGTAAACTGATGAGAGATTTAGAGTTTTCCCGCAAATTACCGCAGTCTGTTTTTTTTGCCCACCTAATCCCGCCCACAACGAAGTACATTTTACCTGCTCCTGCTTTTATGTCGGTGGGTCCTGCAGGATCCGCGGGACCCCAGTCCCGCTGCAGGGCTCTGACCCTGGGTGCTGTTTGCTAGGAGTGACTCTTCTCTTTGAGCTGGAGGAAGATGCCTTCCCCTTCCCCTGGATTGGGACTACAGGGCTGCTCTTGTTTACTAGTTACTCATTCATTAACTAATAGGTTGCTTTAGTGCAGTGGTTTTCAAATTGCAGGTTGCGACCCAGTACTGGGTCTCGGAATGTAAGGTACTGGGTCGTGGTGGCTCTGGTCAGCACCACCGACCAGGCTGTTAAAAGTCCCGTTGGTGGTGCAGCCCAGCTAAGGCAGGCTAGTCCCTACCTGTTCTGACACCATGCTGCACCCCAGAAGCAGCCAGCAGTAGTCCAGCTCCTCGGCGGAGGGGCCACCTGCATGCTGCCCCCACCCTGAACACCGTCTCCGCACTCCCATTGGCTGGAAACCGGCCAATGGAAACTGGAGGGGCAGTGCCTGCAGGCAAGAGCCATGCGGTGCTGCTTGTGCGCCTCCGCCTAGGAGCCGGACCTGCTGCTGGCCGCTTCCGGGGCGCAGCGCAGTCCACGGTGGCAGGACAGGCAGGAAGCCTGCCTTAATACCCCCGCTGCACTGCTGACCGGGAGCCACCCGAGGTAAGCCCACGCCCCAATCCCCTACCCCAGCCCTGAGCCTCCCCAAACCCAGAACCCATTCCTGCACCCAAACCCCTCATCCCCAGCCCCACCCCAGAGCCTGCACCCCCAGCCCAGAGCCCTGACCCCTCTCCTGCACCCCAACCCCCTGCCCCAGCCCAGAGCCCCCTCCCACACCCTGCCCCAGCCCAGAGCCCCCTCCCACACCCCAAACCCCTCCTCCCCAGCTCCACTGGGTCATGGGCATCACCAATTTTCTTCAACCGGGTCGCCAGAAAAAAAGTTTGAAAACCACTGTATCAGGGCACGTCTTCACTGGCAATGTTAAAGCCACGTTAAAACTTTTTAAAAAACACCCTCACCAGGAGAATAGCTACCAGCACTGGTGCACTGTCTACAGTGGCACCTTACAGCATTGAAACTTGCAGCACTTACAGCACTGACGGGCCGCATGCCAAAGGTTGCCGATCCCTGCCTTAGTGTATGTGAGTATGTGCTTGTCGATGTGTGTGTGTGTCTGTGAGTGCACATGTATGCATGTCTATATGTGTGCATGTATGAGTGTGTATATTCATATGCATGCATGTTCATATGTGCACACGTGTGCATATGCATGCACATGTGTATACATATGTGCATATGCATGTTCATGTGTGCCTGTGTGAGTGTGCAAGCACATGCAAGCATGCATGTGCATGCATGTATGAGTGCGTGCTGCCTCACCCATGGTTTGCTAGTGACACTACTGGTTACTCTGCTCTTCTTGCTGTCTAATTAAACTCATGCGGAGGAATGTGCAAACTGCAACCTGGTCTCCATCACATAGGCCTGGTCTACACTGGGGGTCAGACCAAAGGTCCATCTAGTTCAGTATCTGAATAGCGTAGCTGAACTCAGTGGCCAATGACTTACCAGGCCCAGAGGCGGGTCGAACTCGCGGCCGATCAAGTGATCTCTCCTGCCATCCATCTCCATCCTGGTGGAGTTCGAGTCGACAGAGGCTAGGGACACCATTCGAACCATCCTGGCTAATTAGCCATAGTTGGACTTAGCGAACTCATCATGAATTCGACGGTGAGTATAGACCTACCCTTAGGGAGCAAAATAGCACACCAGGCTCTCTCCACCGGCCCCAGCCAAACACAGCAGTGCACGGCTGAGTGCATGTCTCTGGATGGGGCAACATCTCCAGAGTGTGACCAAAGGAACATAACTGTGTCCCCTGTACCAGGCCCTTATAAATAACTGTCTCAAACTGTCTCTGAGCACCAAGTGCTCTCGTGGGAGGATCTAAAGCAGGGAAGGCCCTGCTCATTCTCCAGAGCCTGAAGAGAAGCAGCAGAATTTACTACAGGGTAATACACCAGACAGGGAGGCAGAGTTGCTGACAGACAGTCACTGCACAATCACAAGCAAAAGCCAACAAGAGAGCAGGGGAATCCAGCAGGGCCAGGGGCCGCCCAGAGGATTCAGGGGGTCTGGGGTAAAGCGGGGCAGCTGCGGCGCTTGTACTCACCCGGCAGCGGTCCGGGTCTTTGGCGGCATTTCGGCGGCAGGGGGCCCTTCAGTCGCTCCAGGTCTTTGGCAGCACTGAAGGGCCCCACACCGCTGAAATGCTGCCGAAGTCCCGGACCGCCGCCGGGCCAGGGCACGCGGGGGCCCTGCAGGGCCTGGGACAAATTGCCGCACTCCCCCTCCCCCCCGGGCAGCCCTGTGAAGGACCCACGTATTCCTCCTTCCCACCAAGGCACTTATGCATGGGGATGCTTTGGGGGGCGAGAGGGGGGCGGTTCCCCCTAATTCTGGAGGTGAACCCAAGTTGTCCCTAGGGGCTGCCGCACTCTCTAGGGGCCAATCCATTTATCGGAGCTCCCACATTCTGCCAAATGCAATCAATGTCCCACATCTTGGGGGTAAAATCTCTCTCCCCTCTGTCCCGTCCCCTCCACATCAGACTGCCCTTACCTTCCCGTGGATTCTTCTGGCTTGTAGGTGCAAAGCTCTCCCCAGAGCATAGAGCTCCCCCAGCTTGTGCATCACAGGGAAAATAAAGAAGAGCAGGAGTCTGTGGCTGAGGCAGACCTCAGCAATGCATAGTGTGCAGCCCACGGTCCATGTTAGTCCAGAGATCAAGCATAGGAAGAATGAGCTATGCTAAAGAGCCGCAAGTCCCCCCTGGCCTTTGCTTCGGCAGCCCAGTGAAAAGCGTCGCAGAGCTTGAAAGAGTTTCGCTTCTGGATTTTCTATCTGTGAGCTCGAAACTCACTGCTCACCGTGACCACAAGCCTTCCGTCCGAGAGCAGGAAGGGCTCACAGACCCCTGTGAGAGCACATGACTTCTGGGGAAGTGACTGCTGAGTCGACGGGGAAAATGTGACACACAACAGCAGAGGCAGAGGTGGTGCCCCCAAATAACAGGACAGTCTCATTCCCCATCTCTCCCACCAGCGAGCGCCTTGCCCCACGCACCTTGCTTGTCACTCACACCCCGGTTCAATTAGTAAATCCTTTTTTAGTAACCAGATGGGAGCCACATTTCTAAATGTTGTAGCTAATTTTTTTTTAACTCGGTGATTCTCCTTTGTGATACGAATGGGGATTCGATTTTCTTCTCCATTACACTGGCGTTCCCCTTTTCTGCCAGGAGGGCAGCGTTCTGTGACTCACCAGCTGGGCAGGTGCAGGGTCCCTTGAAGAGAGCCTCCGGGGGGAGTGCAGGCGAGAACTGCTTGAAAAAATGCCAGGTTTTCTTGAGGGGCAGGGTCTGGGGGGGCATTGCAGGAAACGTGGGTGAAAAAAATGTTTTTTCTTCAATTTTCAGTAAATATGCTGGATTTTCCCTGATAAAAAAACCCCTCTATTTTAGAAAACTGAAAGCCAACTTTCCCAGCAATTGCAGGCATATTTATGGGTCCGTTTGGCAGCTCAGAAGGCAGTGCAATTAATGCAGCTCAGCATGGGCTTATGTAAAACATCCTGTCAAACTAACAATATCCTTTTTTAAGGACATGACAAGTTTGACTGCTAAAAGTAATAGTGTTGACAGGGCCGTCCCTGGGGCGGGAGCAAGGCCCGGGACATAGGCACCGAGTTTCTAATCTGCTGGCGGGGGGGGGGGGCGGTGCTCCCTCCTGGCTCTGCCCAGGCCCTGCCCCCACTTCACCTCTTCCCCCAAGGCTCCACCCCTGCCCAGCCTCTTCCTGCCTGCCCCCCCTCTTCCTGCCCCCAACCCCACCTCTCCCCTGCCCAGTTCCACCCCCTCCCCCGAGCACACTGCACTCTCGCTCCTCTTCCCTCCCCCACATCACCAAAAGAAATCTGATGAGGTTCAACAAGGACAAGTGCAGTGTCCTGCATTTAGGACGGAAGAATCCCATGCACGGCTACAGGCTGGGGACCGACTGGCTAAGCAGCAGTTCTGCAGAAAAGGACCTAGGGGTTACGGTGGACGAGAAGCTGGATATGAGTCAACAGAATCCTGATCCCCATCAGTTGGCTAGTGCCTGGAACTGAAGATGACCAGCCCTTCCCAGCTCTCCTGTGTGTCAGGGCGCCTCTCACGCCTAACCAGCCACACCTATTGATGTGGCACCTTAGAGACCAACAGATTTCAAGAGAGGGAAAATTACTTTTGTAGTGCTGACAAGGCCAATGCAATCAAGGTGGACGTCGGCCATTTCTGAAACCTTTCCCTCTCTTGATATTCACCCCTTCTTGTCAGCTCTTGAGAATAGGCCACTTCCACCTTGACTGAATTGGGCTCATTAGCACTGACCCCCCACTTGGTAAGACAACTCCCTTCTTTTATATATACACATACACATATAAATATATATACACTGCTTACTGTATTTTTCATTCCATGCATCTGAAAGCTTATGCCCAAATAAATCTGTTAGTCTCTAAGGTGCCACAAGGACTCCCCGTTGTTTTTGCTGATACAGACTAACACAGCTATCACTCTGAAACCTGTCACCTATTGATGTGTGGCAGAAGAACTGCTCTTTGGTTGCTATGTTCCTCTCCCATTAGAGCTTTGCAGACACACCACACCCTGCAGGAGGCACTCAGCCCTTTGCAGGATTGAGCCCCCCGCCACTACCACTACGTTACATGAATGTCAAAACAATCACAGTGTGTGTTTTATGGTACCAGACAAGTCTTCTAAGGGAGGTTGTGGAATCCCCGTCATTGGGTTTTTTTTTAAGAGCAGGTTGGACAAACACCTGTCCGGGATGGTCTAGGTTTCTTTGGTCCGGCATCAGCACAGAGGGCTGGACTAGGTGACTCTCGAGGTCCTGTCCAAGCCTACATTTCTATGATTCTAAAACTAGTGCACTAAACAAAGGGCAGACCAAGCCACCTCTGGACCTGGAGAGCTTCCTTAAAGTGTGGCTCTAGGGTTTTGGATGGGTCTCTTCTGTGTAAAGAAATTATGCTCTCTCCGGCAGTCCGGCTCATGGTGATGAGTAGGTGCCTTCCTCTCTGTTCAAGCTGTCGTAGTAAGAGTGAGCGATACAGAGCCGCAATGTTCAGTGACAAGGCACAAGAGCCTGTTATCAGCTTTCCCCATTTATACGAGTAGGTAAAAGGCACGTTCCCTTTGGATTGCTTCTAAATGCATTTACAGAGAAGAGCCTGAAAATCTAATAGGGGCTACCCAGGCATAAGGAGCAGGCTGAGAAGTATGTTTGTGCCATGATGTCTTGGCAAGCACACACTGGCTTTAGAGAAATCTGCACACAGAATATTAAACACCAGCGGAAGAATTACTTCTCGTGTCTTGCTTACAAAACTCCTGCTAATACATCCCAGAATGATGTTTGCTTTTTTTGCAACAGTGTTACACTGTTGACTCACATTTAGTTTGTGATCCACTATGACCCCCAGATCCCTTTCCACAGTACTCCTGCCTAGGCAGTCATTTCCCATTTTGTGTGTGTGCAACTGATTGTTCCTTCCGAAGTGGAGTGCTTTGCATTTGTCCTTACTGGATTTCACCTTATTTACTTCAGACCATTTCTCCAGTTTGTCCAGATCATTTTGAATTTTAATCCTATCCTCCAAAGCCCTTGCAACCCCTCCCAGCTTGGTCTCGTCCACAAACTTTATGTGTACTCTCCATACCATTATCTAACTCATTGATGAAGATATTGAACAGAACCGCCCCCTTAGAAGTCAGTGGCAAAACCCCCACTGGCTTCTATCTAGCAAGAATTTCATCCTCAGAGAGGCTGCAAAGTTTACTCCCCCAAAGTCCCTGATATCGCTGTCGGTATTACGGCTGTGAATTTGGGGATTTCTTCCAGAGTGTGGCCTTCACCGTCTCACCCTTCAACTCGCTAACTCAAGCAATTGCCTTTCCTTCCCCGGCCACAGTCTAATCTGTGAAACAGACATTTGATGAGAAAAGTTTTCCCAGCATTTAGTGTCAAATTATGAGTCAAAAACTATGCATCCTGGAGGGTGCCTGGACCTGGAACAGTCAAGTGCCAAAAACCTAAAAAAAATAATGACAAAACAGGAAAATATTCCCTCTCCTAAAACCCCCTCTATTAACCAACGTGTAGAAGTCCCAGAGTTGGGTCATGCACTGCCAATGAAATGCTCACACATGTTTTAGGAGAGTTATATATAGTCCCGCTCAAGTCTTGGACATTGGTGTATTTACACAAATTCAGTCGGCTAAGTATACTCCATTTATCTTGATTATCACCACAAGCGGCTACATTTGCAAAGGAAATTTAATTGGGAACAGAGTGTGAAAGATACCCTTCCCCCCCGCCCCCAACCCCGCTTCCTCCCTGTCAATCACTGCTCCAGTCCAAAAGCACTAATCACATGGCAGAAATCAAAACCCTGGCTTGCTACCAATGCGAAGAATGAATTCGTACAAATACCGTCACAGGTGATCGGTCCCGCGCCGTCCTGCATGGTGAGGCTGTGAGTCCGCAGCCCTGGGGCAACATGCAGGAGCATGTGTGTCCGTTCTGGCTCGCCACACTATGACAGGTGTCCCTGGGAGCAGATCAGACTTCACACGCACCCCCTGCACTGCACCGCTGCACCCTCCTCTCTCACGGCCACTTCAGAGCGAGAGCACTTCTGAAAGTAACACATGAAGCGCTGCAGTCTAACGTTACAGAGCTCCCACTCGGTGCCTGCCCAGCTGGAGTTTCCTTTTAGCGCCAGTGAAAGCTGCAGGAGCAGAAAGTATCAAATGTGACCCTTTGTTTACTGGAAGGCAGCAGGGCAGCTGTGGAAAGGCAGATCCACCCCTCCATGCCGGGTTTCAGAGCTTGGTTCCAGCCCGAGTCCAAACACCTAGCCTGGGTCAGTTGATCTGGGCTCTGAGACTGGCTGCCATGGGGGTCTTCTTTTGCAGCAACCCCCGCCTCTCTCGCTCTCTCCTAAACCTGAGGCATTCCCTGCCAGTCACTGCTGCTGCTTTACAGCCCCTGTGATTCTGTGTTGTGTGCACAGGGCTTTGCCAGCTGTAAACAGGAGTCTGATTCTATACACTGCAACTTGTGCCATCAGTTACCCCTGTGCAAAGGGTAGATAAACTACTGCATCGGCATTCCTCACTCACTGACACCAGTGGTCGCATTTCATGCCCACTTTGCACTCCCTGGGCAGAGTCTCCTCTCACACCGGTTTTACACTCATTGATTTCAGTGGAGTTACTCCTGATTTAGGGCCAGATCCTGAGGTCTGGTCGAACTGTATGCAGCACAGGTTGGGGTGTGTGTACAAAGGTGGCATAGAGCATACATTGTATTCTCCAATCCAGGAGCCACTGTGAGCAGCTTTGCTTTCCATGCAATAATTTATAGCAGCCCAAGGGGTGCTCTAATGTCTGCCTGCTGCTAACAGTCCCAAGGATCAAAACCACAGCCAGGGATAAAGACGGTATAAGGCCTTGCCCCCTTTGGGTGCAGCAGGAAGAGGGTGACATAAAAACCCAAAGATGCTGGACAATAGTTCAGGAAAAGGAGGATGCAGAGAGACATTAGTGAGGTGCTGCCATGAGCCCTTTATGTTCGTTGTTGCTTGAGTCTGAAGTCACAACTAAAACTGAGCGAAACTTTCATTATGAAACCCCAAAACCACATAAAATTCAGCTAGGTCCAGGTTTCATTTTACAGATTCAAACAGGGTACTGAGGTGCAGGAGACTAAAGAAAGGGGGAGAGAGCCTGGGTCCAGTTTGGAGCAAGTCTGGGCTGATTTATGGGTTCACCTCAAACCACGCTGAACTTGTGGTTTTGGCTGGTTCTGATATAAAACTAGGTGCCCTCACTCTGGCACCGCTCCTAGGGATGTAGATAACAAGCTCAGACTTTGCTTGCCGGCAGTAGGCTGCAGTATCTGCGTCATGTTCACTGCTCTTGTGAGGATCATTCCCGCCAGGAGACTCATATTTGCAGAAAGCAAATACGAAGGGAACTCAAACACAGAGGATGCCAATTCATTACAGAATTCTAAAGGACTCATTCACAGCATTCACTCCACTCCCATTAGCAGCTTCTACTGTGTCTGTCTGTGTCTCTGAGGCTCTAAACTCTTTTGCTAAATCTGGAGTGGGAAGTGCAGGCTAGTTCCTGGATACTAATGACTCTTTGGAGAATTCCTCATTCACGTCACCTTCAATTACTTCTGGGGGAAGAAAATGATTTTCAGGAAGCATCAGGTCTTTAAATTTAGCATCTCTACTTCCATTCCCAAAGTCAGCTTCAGAAAAACAATCCGGGGAGGGGGGGGGAATAAAATAATTCCCAAATCCACTGCCAAATGTACTCCGAAAAAACAGCCAAGCAAAGCTCTTCCACCTGATGGGGAAGTCAGAGCAACCGGTGCCCAGTTCTGCAGAGCAGTCCTGGATGATCCCGGAAAGGGGAAAACCTTGCCTGGAAAACACAGGCCTATTTCTGGGCTGGAAAGAGCTCTGCAACAGGCTGATTGCTGGGAGTCTCTATACAGGGTGTGCACTGCAGTGACTTGGGAATGAAGATATGGGGGTAGACATTACGGTATCTGAGGTAGAAGCCAAACTTGAACAGCTTAACGGAAGTAAATCGGGGGGCCCGGATAATCTTCATCCTAGAATATTAAGGGAATTGGCGAGTGATATTGCTAGCCCGTTAGCGATAATCTTTAATAAATCCCTAAATTCGGGGATTGTACCGACTGACTGGAGATTAGCTAATGTAGTTCCTATATTCAAGAAGGGGAAAAAAAGTGACCCGGGGAACTATAGGCCTGTTAGTCTAACATCTGTAGTATGCAAAGTCATGGAAAAAATCTTAAAAGAGAGAGTGGTTCCAGAGCATGAGGCCGATGGCAACTGGGATAGATTACAGCATGGATTTACGAAAGGTAGATCGTGCCAAACCAACCTGATCTCCTTCTTTGAGAAAGTAACAGATTTTTTAGACAAGGGAAATGCGGTGGATCTAATATATCTGGATTTCAGTAAGGCGTTTGATACGGTACTGCATGAAGAATTACTGGTTAAATTGGAAAAGATGGGGATCGAAATGAAAATCCAGAGGTGGATAAGGAGCTGGTTAAAAGGGAGACTGCAGAGGGTAGTATTGAAGGGGGAACTGTCCGGTTGGAGGGGGGTTACCAGTGGAGTTCCTCAAGGCTCGGTTTTGGGTCCGATTTTATTCAATCTATTTATTGCTGACCTGGGAACCAAGAGTAGGAGTGGGCTGATAAAGTTTGCGGATGACACCAAGTTGGGGGGTATTGCCAATTCGGAAGAGGATCGGGATATTCTCCAGGAGATTTAGATGACCTTGTAAACTGGAGTATTAGTAACAGGATGAAATTCAATAGTGAGAAGTGTAAGGTTATGCATTTAGGGATGACTAACAAGAACTTTAGTTATAAGCTGGGGACGCACCAGTTGGAAGTAATGGAGGAGGAGAAGGACCTAGGAGTCCTGGTTGATCGTAGGATGACTATGAGTAGGCAATGTGATGTGGCCGTTAAAAAAGCTAATGCGGTCTTGGGTTGCATTAGGCGAGGTATTTCTAGTAGGGATAAGGAGGTGCTAGTCCCGTTATATAAGGCGTTGGTGAGACCTCATTTGGAGTATTGTGTGCAGTTTTGGTCTCCCATGTTTAAGAAGGATGAATTCAAACTAGAACAGGTACAAAGAAGGGCCACTAGAATGATCCGAAGAATGGAAGGCCTTTCGTATGAAAGGAGACTTGAGGAGCTCGGTTTGTTTTCCTTAACCAAAAGAAGGATAAGAGGAGATATGATCACACTCTTTAAATATATCAGAGGGATAAATACCAGGGAAGGAGAGGAATTATTTCAGCTCAGTGCTAATGTGGACACGAGGACAAACGGATATAAATTGTCAGTCAGGAAATTCAGGCTTGAAATTAGACGAAGGTTTCTAACCATCAGGGGAGTGCAATACTGGAACAGCCTACCGAGGGAAACAGTGGGGGCGAAGGACCTCCATGACTTTAAGATTAAGCTAGATAAGTTTATGGAGGAGATGGTATGATAGGATAACGGGCTTAGTCAATAGGTCAATTAAGTGCCACACTGGTAAATAGTACAATGGGTCAATGGTATGATATAACCTTTTCCAGAGGGTTTGGCTGGAGAGTCTTGCCCGCATGCTCGGGGTTCAGCTGACCGCCATATTTGGGGTCGGGAAGGAATTTTCCTCCACGGAAGATTGGCAATGGCCCTGGAGGTTTTTCGCTTTCCTCCGAAGCATGGGGCAGGGGTCGCTTGCTAAGGAGTGGGTGGATCGGCTTATGTGGCCTGCATCTTGCAGGAGGTCAGACTAGATGATCATAATGGTCCCTTCTGATCTTGAATTCTATGATTCTATGATTCTATGACTTGCTTTAAGGGATTTCCTGAGGGGGAAAGCCACATTTCACAGATTTAAGGTTCTATAGTTCAAGCCACACAGGGATTATAAAATACCTTTCCACAGACATAATTAAAAATGGTACAGTCTCCCCTTCCTATTAATTATTAGCTTGCAATAATAGTTGTGCGTTAGGGGTGGGTGAACGCCACCAAAGAAATTCAGGGTCAGCATTTAGGGTCAAATTTCAGGAAACTTCTAACTGTCCACGACAGAGGACATTATACTATGATAGTGTGCTTCTGTGTAGGATAACCTCTCAGAACTCAGAGCCCTCGACTGTCAGAAAATGCTTGATGAGAGAGGACAGTACATGTGGCGAAAGGAATAAAAGCTGAATGTTGCACTGTCTTAGCTCTCTGTTTTGTTACGTCTGAATACCAAACACAGGCCCTTCTCAGTTTCCTATCCCAGAAGGACTGCACTGATTTTCTTCGATCCATCTCTTTATCATTATCATCATTATTTATTAGTTGTGCTATCCAGTATTTGCAGGCCCTCATTCAGGGATCGGGGCCCCAGCGGGCGAGGCGCTGCGCACACTGCAGAGTGAGATACACTGCCAAGACCTGACAGACAGACATTAAGAGGAGACACAATCACCAGGCTGAGTTGGGGAAGAGAGGATGATGATAGTGGTGATGAGGGCATGTGAACCTTTCAACTCGCTGAGAGCAGAAGGTGCAGGTTTAGAGTCAGTTTTATAAGGGTTATAAATGAACAAGAGATACTGATGAGATACCAGAAACGTTGTGGTGAGAATAATTTCACTGGAATTCACTGATCATACTCCAGCCGTGGTGGGAAGAAATCGAAAGTGGTTACTCTCTGTCAGCTGTTTCAAGGGCCTGCGTGCAATAAGCTGGTGGGTCTCATAGCAGCACTGTGCATCCACAGCACAAAAATTACCAGCTGTCCCCCTCGTTGGCAGTTATAGCAGAGACCACTGAATGGGCTGCACAGACTGAAATAGGCACTGGCCCAAGGGGCAGACACTTCAGGTCATGGCTCAAGCGCACTGACTGGGAAGCGTGGGGGAAGCTCACACTGCTGCTGCCTGTGATGTTCCAGCTCTGTGGATAAGCAGGGAGTTTCATTCTCCAGGGCTGGCAGTCCCCTACCTAGCCCCAGCATGAAATTCACTTAGAAAAAGGAAACCATGTATATCCTGTTAGGACAATTTCCAGGGCCTTTTTCTACCAGGAACAGAGTTTTCTCTCTCTCACACCCCCTCCCCACAGATTTCAAATGTCTAAAATCTGCAACACTCCCAAATGTGACAAGCACATTAGCGACACAATATCATTTTTCTGCATCTCTTCCCCCCTCCCCTCATTCCATAAAAGTTTCCAGTCAAGGACCTGATAAGAGAACCACCTATTGAATGATGCATTGATCTAAGTGGCAGACCCCCTCTGAAAGAGCCGAGAAAGCAACAGGAATATGACAAGACTGGCATTTCAGTGCACCCAAAGTTATGCATTCAGCAGCAGCCTGCTATATGATAGAAGAATGCTACCTACTTCTTTTAGAACAGCCACTGGGGCAATCTGCCAGTCTCATGTGCACCTGAGGTCTCATCCCAAACGAAGTCAGCAGGGCGCAGTTGACAAGCCATCTCCTTGCCTGCTCTGATGGTGCAGGATGGTGCAGCAGGGCAGCCTGTGCAACCTAACGAATCCAGCTGCTGGCTTTCTAGGGGCTGTGCTGCATGTTTCAAAGTCTCCAAAAGTCTCAGTAAAAAGGGAAGTGCCTGTGCTATTTCAAGACAACTTCCTCTTTCATGCAAGATGTCTCCCAAGGAGACAGCCTTGTTGTTCGCTATCTCCCTGGTAATCTCGCCGGGCCCGGGGTGGGAGAGGAAGGGCCGAGCATTGCTAGACTTTGCTACTCTTCAGAAAACAAACGCACGTTCAGGTCAGGTGGAGACTTATAAAACTTGGGGTGAGCCAAAACTAACAGTAGGTGGCATGAGTCACTTAGCTGGCATTACCACCTCAGCCCCAGAGGTGTGGCGTGTGTCGGCTCACCCCACCAAGAAACTATGCATGGAACTTCTGTCATGATGCCAGCCTGCTAAGAAAGAGGCAGTGTCTCAGAAAAACAAGCCTTGCTAAACAGCGCACACACATACACAATGTTGCTAAGAGCGACATGCATGGCTACTTTTCCAGCTCTCCAGTCTAGCTTTGCATTCCTTCTGATAACAATGACACTGTGCATTTCTATAGGGCCTTTCATCCCTGGCAGGTCTCAGAGCACTTCACAAGCATTCTTCTTCACAGGAAGATCAGTACTGCCCCCATTTCACAGACAGGGAAACTGAGGCACCAGGAAGGGAAGTGATGTGCCCACGGTCACACAGCAAATCAGTGGCAAAGCTAGGAACAGAATCCCCAAATCCTGACTCTCAGTCACATTGTCTCACCGTGGGAGAACGCTCCACCCTGAGATACAATTGCTTGACTGTCAGTCCTCTCCTGCTTATACTGCGATGTCAGAAGGAACCATTCCCTGTACAGCTCACTCGTCACCCAGCATGTAGGGTGACCAGATGTCCCGATTTTATAGGGACAGTCCCGATTTTTGGGGCTTTTTCTTATATAGGCTCCTATTACCCCCCCCCCACACACACACACACCTCCTGTCCCAATTTTTCACACTTGCTATCTGGTCATCCTACCAGCGTGTGAACCAGGGACTGGGTGTTATAGCTGTGTAGTTGTATTATACGAAATCCATCTCACTGTACTGCATGAAGTCCAGCTCCAGGCTTCCTGGGTTCCCTGGGACTTTATGACTGGGTTAGAGTGGTGCAGGGCGGGTGAGATGCTCTTTGCGGCCTGTCCACAAGGTTTTTATTCAAGAACCTGTCTGCAGCTGTTGCATTCATCTGATAGCCATGCAGGTAGGACAACACTTCTGTACGCCGGGGAGCTGATGCCTGGTTGTGGGAGTGCGGGTCCTTTGGGAACTGGGCAAAGGCAAATAAAGCAGGAAATTCCAAGGGGCCATTAGGACTTTTGGTCCGTAGAAGCCAAGTCCAAATTTTGGTTCCATGGGGTTGGCCGGGTATTTCCCAGGAACACTGGCTGCAGGCAGACAGCAATCCTGATCAGTGTTGAGTCAAGCTATCGCCATCCATGATTTGTACATGCAAAATCAGGGTACTTGCCCCTTCATGCTTCGGACACCATTCCAGAGGACATGCTTCCATGCTGATGATGCTCATTAAAAAAATAATGACTTAATTAAATTTGTGAATGAACTCCTTGGAGGAGAATTGTATGCCTTCTGCTCTGTTTTGCCTGCATTCTGCCATACATTCTATGTTATAGCAGTCTTGGATGGTGACCCAGCATGTGTTCATTTTAAGAACACTTTCACTGCAGATTGGACAAAACGCAAAGACACCAATGTGAGATTTCTAAGGATAGAGACAGCACTCGACCCAAGATTTAAGAATCTCACGTGCCTTCCAAAACTGAGAGGGACGAGGTGTGGAGCATGCTTTCAGATGTCTTAAAAGAGCAACACTCCAATGCAGAACCTACAGAACCTGAACAACCAAAAAAGAAAATGTAAGAAAGTGTAAGTCTTGGTGGAGACAGATACTCCATGAAATATTCCTGGATTTATGGAAAGATGAGGGGATTGTTAAACAGTGACACAGCAGTTCCCCAAACATGAGGCCAGAGACCTGCCATCCTAAATATAGTTATTCCTACGACACTTGCCAGGGTGCATGACTGTACCCTTTGCAGACAGGAGCGCAAAAGCATATGCAATAATTAAAACTGGCTGAGGGGCTGTCAGTGACAGAAGTGAAAAAGGTGATAGCGACTTGGCACTAAGGCAGGTAATACATCCAGAAGGGCTGAGGTACATGAAAGCACAGTTTGCAAACAGCAATGCACAGGTACACATAGAGAATAGATTGGGAATGAAAGCATGGCCAAAAAATGATAGCAGTAAATTCAATCCACGCCCTTGACAGCTAGTTTGTGTGGTTGTATATGTAATTTTCTCCTAAACATCCCTGCCTAAGTCATTGGCACTCAGACAATTAAATGAACTAGGCAAGAATCAGAACAGTTTTATAAACTGGACCATGCCCAGCCACACACAATTACTTGGTGTTAATTTGGCAAACTAATGTGTAAGACAGCCCTTAAACCTCACCTTTTTCTTCCTCCCTCAGTCAGGAAGGAAACCATCTATTTTTAACTCTGGAGCCCACATATGTAACCAAATATATCATACTCTCTAGAGTAAATGAGGACAGAACAACACGTAACATGGAAGGCTGTTCCATTGACCTGCTCATCACCTGACAGTTCTGCCTTCTTTCCCCATTCCATCCTCTCCCTGCAAAAATCAAAGCTTCAGTAGCTGGTTTGGTCACGTAAGTCATCCAGTCAAAGAACAACAAAAATACCGTGTGAGTTAAGAGAACAATCATTCATCTCCAGCCATGAATCCTGATCAGCAAATAATCATGTTGCTTATTTCACAAGGCAGGAATCTATTGTATAAATGAGTCAGTGAATAATCATGAATAATGACCATGAAAGCTGTGTCCTTTTTTGTGGTTACTTGGCAAGCAGAAGAATGTGCTAAATTAACCAGATAAACTATTAGCTACAAAGAATTGAACCAGATCTAGTAGAAACTGTTTTTTATTTATTTGTTTAGATGTGTCACCTAGCAACAACCATCCCATGCTCTTGGGAATGCTTACAAAATGTCAAATTCATATCATACATGTTTATAGCCCACACAGACATCATGTAATGAACTGCTCCACCCATGCATTTCATTGTACTTGGCACCAAACCACTGATCAGTAAGACTGTTGATAGATAAAGCAAGTCCTGTCTCCATCAACCTGAATGTTAAGTAACTTCGTGCTATGCCACTTACATGGGTTAAAACAACAAACTCCAGACAGCTTAACTCACAGAACTCTGGTGCCATGTGTTTTTAGTAGGACTGTCAAGCAATAAAAAAAATTAATTGCAATTAATTGCGTGGTTAAAAAAATGAATCACACAATTAATTGTGCTGTTAAACAATAATAGAGTACCATATATGTTTGGATGTTTTCTACATTTTCAAATATATTGATTTCAATTACAGCACAGAATGCAAAGTGCACAGTGCTCACTTTATATTTATTTTTTATTACAAATATTTTCACTGTAAAAAAGATAAACAAAAGAAATAGTATTTTTCAATTCACCTCATACAAGTACTGTAGTGCAATCTATCATGAAAGTGCAATTTACAAATGTAGATTTTTTTTGCTACATAGCTACACTCAAAAACAAAACAGTGTAAAACTTTAGAACCTACACTGTTTGCAAACACTTTAGTGAATAAATCATTTGTTATCCAAATGCTGGTGCAAAACAGAGCTGAGAAGCAGACTGACTGGCTTTATTTTTTGATGTGTTAGCCTCAGCGCTGGTTGATTCAAAGCCAGCAACCTATTCTTTTCACAGACTCATCCAAAACACAAGACCTGGTAGTAATGGGGGACTTTAACTATGCCAACTTCTGTTGGAAAAGTAATACAGCAAAATATAAAATTCCCAGTAAGTTTTGGAATGTGTTGGGGACAACTTTTTGTTTCAGAAAATGGAGGAAGTAACCAAAAGGGCACCCATTTTACACTTGATTCTGACCAACAGGAGGAACTGGTTGCAAAAATGTGAAGATGGAAGGCAATTTGGGTGAAAGTAATCATGAAATGAGAGATTTCATGATTCTAAGGAAAGGAAGGAGTGAGAGCAGACAATGCACATAAAAAAAGCAAACTTTAAGTAATTCAGAGAGCTGGCAGGTCAGGTCCCATGGGAAGATAATCTACAGGATAAAGGAGTTCAAGAGAGTTGGCAGTTTCTCAAGGAAACAATATTAAAGACACAACTCTAAGCTATCCTGATGTAAAGAAAAGATGGGAAGAATAGCAAGAGGCCAATATGGCTCCATTAAGGGTTCTTTAGTGACCTGAAAATCAAAAAGCACAAACATGGACAAATTGTTAAGGATAAATACAAAAGAATAGTGCAAAACAGATGGGGTCAAATGAGAAAGGCTAAGATACAAAGCAAGGGACATAAAAGGTAATAAGAAGAGGCTTTGTAAATACATTAGGAGCAAGAGAAAGATGAAAGTGCACATGCTCTACTTAGCTGGAAGGAGAGCTAGTAACTGATGATATCAAGAAGGCTGAGGTGTTTAATGCCTATTTTGCTTCTGTCTTCACTAAAACAGTTAACGATGGCCAGATCTCAGCACAATTAATATTAGCAGCAAGGTGGAAGGAACACAAATAGGGAACAAGCTGGTTAAAGAATATTTAGATAAATTGGATGCAGTCAAGTCAGCAGGATGTGATGAAATTCACCCTAGGGTACTTAAAGAACTAGCTGAAGCAATCTCGGAACTGTTAGCAATTGTCCTTGTGAATTCATGAAGGATGGGTGAGGTCCCACAGAACAGGAGAAGGGCAAACCTAGTACCTATCTTTAAAAAGTGGGGAGGCCAGCCAGCCTAACTTTGATACCTGGAAAGATACTGGGACAATCAATTCGTAAGCTCCTGGAGGATAATTAAGTATCAGAGGGGTAGCTGTTTTAGTCTGGATCTGTAAAAGCAGCAAAGAATCCTGTGGCACCTTATAGACTAACAGACGTTTTGGAGCATGAGCTTTCGTGGGTGAATACCCACTTCGTCGGATCCTTCGTCGGAGGATAATTGGTTTATAAAGAATAGCCAGCATGGATTTGTCAAGAATCAATCATGCCAAACTAACTTAATTTCCTTCTTTCACAGGCTTATTGGCCTAGTGGACCGGGGGCGGGGGGAGCTGTAGAAATTATAGCTCTTGATTTTAGTAAGGCTTTTGACACAGTCCCACATGACATTCTCATAAACAAATTAGGGAAATGTGGTCTGGATTAAATTACTATACAGTGGGTGCACAACTGTTGAAAGACCATTCTCAAAGAGTAATTTTCAATGGTTTGCTGTCCACCTAGGAGGGTTGAGGGGCCCTGCAGGGGTCAGTCTTGGGTCCGTTATTCTTCAATATTTTCATTAATCAGTTGGATAATGAAGTGGGAGTATGCTCATCAAATTTGCAGGTGACAACAAACTGGGAGGGATTGCAAGAATTTTGGAGGACAGGATTAAAATTCAAAACCACCTGGACAAATTAGACAATTGGTTTGGAATCAATAAGATGAAATTCAAAAAAGAGAAGTGCAAAGTATTACACTTAGGAAGGAAAACTCAAATTCACACCTACAAAGTTGGGAATAACTGGCTAGGCAGTAGTACTGCTGAAAAGGATCTGTGGATTATAGTGGATTACAAATGGAATATGATTCAACAACATGATGCTGTTGCAAAAACGACTAATATTGTTCTAGGGGATATTAACAGGAGGATTGTATGTATGACACGGGAGGTAAATGTCCACTCTACTCAGCACTAGTGAGTCCTCAACTTGAGTGTTGTGTCCAGTTCTGAGCAGCACACTTCAGAAAAGATGTGGATACATTGGAGAACGTCCAGAGGAGAACAACAAAAGGGATAAAAGGTTTACAAAACCTGACCTCCGAGGAAAGGTTAAAACAACTGGGCATGTTTAGTCTTGAAAAAAGAACACTGAGGTGGGACCTGAAAACAGTCTTCAAATATGCAAAGAACAGTTATAAAGAGGATGGTGCTCAATTGTTCTCCATGTCCACTGAAGGTCTGACAAGTAGTAATGGGCTTAATCTGCAGCAAGGGAGATTTTGGTTAAATACTAGGAACATTTTTCTAATGCTAAGGATAGTTATGCTCTGGCATGGGCTGCAAGGGAGGCTGTGGAGTCCCCATCATTGGAGGTTGTGAGGACAGGTTAGACAAACACCTGTCAGGGATGGTCTAGGGCTACTTGGTCCTGCCTCAGTGCAGGGGGCTGGACTTGATGACCTCTTGAGGTCCCTGCTAACCCTACATTTCTATGAGTCCTTCAAATGTACCTGCTGATTCATTACATCTCACTTAGCAGATTTCAAGGTTCGAGCCTCTGACAAAACATACCCTGGCCACTCTCATTCCTTCCGATATCTTCAGAGTTCCTTTTTCACCCACAATTTCCAGTTTCTGAACTTTCATCCTCCCCATTATTTACTGTCCAAGGGTCAGTTGGCTGCTCAAGGAGCTCGGTTAGAAGCGGAGGAGGACACTGAATCATCTCACCAGTTTCCTGTGTTAATGACACAGCAGCTCCATTCCATGTGTGCATTTTTGACTCATTTTTGCTGACCCTTTAGTTACATGCTGTAGCTTAGCACGCTATGGGGCTGGAGACTGCTGCAGGCTCAGAATGCAGAAGCAGAGCTTATCGTTTGAGCTAACCTGCTGGCAGATTTCCCCCTTGCTGAACGGTTCAAATCAGCTTCCTCATGAGCAGCGGAGGTCAGGTCTGCATTTCTTCCTTACAGATCTGAAGTGGCAAATTTTGGCATTTTACAGTTTTAAGGAACTCAGAGTTCCCTATCTGCCTGCTCACACTCTGACACTGACAACCCTGGCTTGCAGATCGTTCCTGTGGAACACTGCAGGACCTAGATATGTTGCTGTAGCCATCAGCTGTTCTGGTCTGTGACTCCTCTCCCACCTTGAATTTTACCACCCCTATTCCTGTCAATCCCCAAACTTCTTCCACCACGAAATCCACTTAGATTAAGGAAGCCATGTATCTCTTGCTTGGGAGCCCTTTCTGGAGGGGATGACGTCTCTGCATACCATAGATTTCTATTCACTAAAACTAATGGATTCCAGTTCGAGCCTCCACATTATCTCCTTAGCTTAATATTTTTTCTATGGCAGGTGACACACAGCACCAAGTGGAAGGAATTAGCCCCTCCCTGGCCTCTCCAATAAGACAGCCCATTGGCGCCAGTTGCGTGCTGGATTTTAAGATATGGACATTTATCTCCTGAGAATTGGGCTGAGGGTCATCAAAATCATTTCATACAATCCACCAAACAGCTCCTAGACAACTCGGACTCACTCCCTGCCCGAGCTGAATTTGAACTGGCAACCCAGAGGTCAAAGGCTTTGCTATGACACAAAGCGAAAACAGTCTGAATTACCTTTAGTTTAGATTAAGAAAGCCAGAAAGAACAAAAGTCAAGTCTCCCTGTCTGAGGGCAGAGCCATCCCTTGGGTAGGGCAAATCGGAGTGACAGCTCCAGGCCCCGCACTTTGGGGGGTCCGATGCTTCGACATCATGGTGACAGATGCAATACTTAGCACGCACCCATCAGAGTGTGTGTGTGTGTGTGTGTGTTGCTCGGGGGGGTCCGGGGATCCCAGGGGCCGATCGGGGCTGGGGGATCCTGGGGGACTGGTATTGATCCATGGGGGGATCCTGGTGGTGGTTCTCGGGTTCACCCCACAGCACTGGAGGCAGCAGCGATTGTCCCTGCACAGGCCCCGTGGTCTGTTGCCCCAGAGACAGTGGGGCTGCAGCAGTGGCGGGATCAAAGGCACGAGGCGGCATCGGGGAGAACCAGGAGGTGAGTGCGGGGCTGGAGGGGGGTGGTGAGTGCAGCCAGGCGGGGGCGTCCCATGGGCTAGGACCTTCCAGCCCCATCTCATGGGGGTCAGTGCTGCCCTCCTGGGGTCCCCACCGCAGCCCGCTGGCAGCAGGGTTGTGGGAAGGCCCCGGCTCTGGGAGCCTGTGAGAGGCCCCTTTGTGGCTGGTTATTTCTGTGCGGGGAGGCGGCTGGTCCGGCCTGCCGGGTCCTGGCCCATGAGCTCCCTGTGGAGGTGCGGAGCAGCTCGGACACTGGCCTCCAGCTAGCGGACCCATGCACAGCTTAGTCCTGGGGCAGGGCTGCCTTAAGGGGAGTTTCTTTAAATTATATAAACTTCATTATAATTATACATAAGAACTACAATATAGATCTGGGCGCTATCAATATTTAACCTGCAGCCGCCCTTGAAGGTCACTGCAACCAGATTTCACCTGTATAAAAAATGATAAGGGCGCCCATAGAGGCTGATTTATCCTGGGCCCTGCACCTCCCTAGGGATGGCCCTGACTGGGGGAACACACAGTGTTGATCTGTTTGAAAACTGAACTCAGAATGGCACTTTGTCACTGCAGACAACAGAGTCCTTCGAGATTTAAAGGTTCTATTACATGGAAAATAAAGGCATCATGGTTGCATCTCTAAAGACATGGCACATTCCCAGTCCTGCTACCTGTCCCTGGTGCCATTTTGTCCTGTTTTATTTAACCTTGTTTGTTAGAAATAGCTCCCCACAGATCAGGCACAGGTGAAGGGCTCTCCTCTGACATTAGTTCAAACCAAAGGGGAATATATCAAACAGAAAAGGGATTTCCTGCTCTAGAGGGTATGCTGTGCTTTTTCTCCTATGATAGACACTGAAGACATGAGGCGCTATGATTTTGCCAACACCACCACCTCTCCTGACAGCACACACTCTACAGATTTGCTAGATCCTGCCCTGCTTAGAAACCAGCCTTGCTGTTCCAGTTCCCTGCTTCCCAGCTATGCTGATCGCAGATTGTTTGCTGTGAGGTGCACACCCTGTTCCTCCTCCCCATCAGCCCTTAATATAGTGCCCTTAGCCGCTGACTCAGAGTCTCCCTTAGCAGCAGCATTGCACGAGGAGTGTTTACAGCTATGCTGGGTCTTGCAGTAACCAGGATCTGTTGTCAAAAGCCCTAAATAGCAAATGAGACCAGAAGCCAAAGTGAAGCCCACTAAACCTTCCTTCCCTACTGCTTGTAGGAGTTCAGTTCCTGTTTTGGTCACAGCCACACTCACGCACCCACCCCCACACCACCCATGCCCACACCACATCCTTCCCCACACACGGTAAAGTAAGAAGGGCTCCTGTCCCAGGGAAATTCTTCCTGGAATCACATTTCTACTTTGGCTGCCACACATGGAGAGTTTCGTTTCCCCCAACTGCATGTTGTCACTAAGTGATTAGATTAATAACAGGCCCCCCAGGTCACTGACTTTGTGATGAGAGCTGAAGGAGCTTGAGGGAGGAAAAGATCCTGCATGAACAGCGCTTCCTGGAAGACGTGGGCTGCCATCCAGTCCAGAACCAGAAAATAGCCTAGCCCAAAGCTTTCATCTTGCACCAGTCAAGTCAATGGGAGTTTTTCTACTGACTTGAAGGGAAGCCCTAAGATCTCAGCAGCCATTTTGGAGCCAGGGATTTGTTCCTCCCTTGCCCACCTGAAATTCAAGGAGATTTGAGTTAAGATTCTTGATTTTGTCCCATCTCTGGAAAATACGGGCTTGGGAGAGGTCTGGAGGAGGGGAAACGGGGTAAAGGGACAATTTTGCAGCCTGGGAAATGAATGATTTTTTCTGGTCTGCCCCGTACTGAGGGAAATGATCCTCCTATCCAGGGGTGAAAGTCACTTAAAGGACTGACTGGTACACAGGGCAGCCGGACTCCTGGGCACGTTGGGGGTGTGGCTCTGCGCTCCCTGAAGGGGTGGGGCCTTGGGCAGAAGGGGTGGGGGCGGGGCGAGACTCCCCCAGCCAGCCATTCAGCACTGCCCGGCCTGCACCGCCCAGGGCTCCAGCGGTGATATAAAGGAGCAGCTGCCCCTTTGGCCCCCACCCCTGTCAGCCGCCTGCTGGTATGGTGCTTAAAGAGCAGGCACTTTCTTACCGGTACGCCGTACCGGCCTGTACCGGCCACTTTCACCTCTGCTCCTATCCACAGCGGGATGGTCCAGAGCACCAGAGCTCTGCTCACAGGATCCTTAAATAGCGCAGGGGTTGTCAATGAAGTTCGCATTTCCCCTCACACCAAGTCTCCACGTCACAGGTCCCTGGCCAGCTCCTTGAGGCGAGGATAATGGCTCATGGCAAATATTAAAGGTGCTAGCAACTGCATGCCAACCTGTCTCACATTATATTAATCTGCCAGCTTGTTGGGATATGTGTGACCTCTACCCCAAGTGCTTCATCTGACCACATGGAAGCCCTTCTCCAAGTGCTCTGTGGGAATCAGGCTCTGTGGTGTTTTGGAGAGAAAAGGAGAGGAGTGGCTCTCCATGGCATTCTCACCTTCTCCTCAGCCCCAAGAGGCTGCACAGATCCCTCCAGATCACTTGGTAAACTGGGTGCAAGCAAACAATATGTGTTTTAATATGGCTACATGTAAATGTGTACCTCTAGGAACAAAGAGTGCGGGCCATGCTTACAGGATGGGGGACGTTTCGGGGATTGTGGTGGATAGTCAGCTGAACATGAGCTCCCAGTGCGACACTGTGACGAAAAGAGCTGGGATGTATAAGCATGGGAATCTCGTGTAGGAGTAGAGACATTAATTTACATCTGTATTTGGCACTGGTGTGACCAGCTGCAGGAATCCCATATCCAGATAGGGGCCCACAATTCAGGAAGGATGTTGATAAACTGGAGAGGGTTCAGAGAAAAGCTGAGAAAGATTAAAGGATTAGAAAACATGCCTTATAATGATAGGGTTAATCTAATTAAAGTTTAACAAAGAGAAGATTAAGGGGTGACAATTACAGTCTAGAAGTATCTACAGGGGGAACAAATATTTGACAATGGGCCCATCAATCCAGCAGAGGAAGGTTTGGCATGATCGAACAGCTGGAAGCTGGAGCTGGACAAATTCAAACTGGAAATAAGATGTTCATTTTTAATGGCGACAGTAATTAACCACTGGGACAATTTACCAGAGGTCCTAGTGAGTCTCTTATCACTGACAAATTTTAAATCAAGACTCGATGTTTCTCTAAAAGTTCTGCTCTAGAAATTATTTTAAGGAAGTTCACTGGCCTGTGTGATGCAGGAGCTCAGACTAGATGATCACAGTGGTCCCTTCTGGCTTGAGAATCTATGAAACCTTTTGGAGAACCATATTCTACATCAGGCATTAACTTACACTCTGCATTTGCACCCCCTCAGAGAGGAGCTTTGCACAGGTGGATCCTGTGGGGCTGTTGGATGAAATGAGGAGGTGGTTCTCCATCACAACCACCACCACTGCAGATGGTAGTGATATAACTGGCTTTTTATTGGCAGCATCAGCAGAGAAGCCAAGGAGTGAAAAGCAAATGGAGATTCTCCCCCTGTGAAGTTGTCCTTCTGCGGCAGGGAGGAAGGAGCTGTGCTGGACCTGGTCAGATGAAGAGCTAAAGAATGTGGGTCTTCAGGGCTGTTAATGAGGACATTCCATTGGAGATAGGCAAAAACAGGGATTTGAGTCCCTTTTCCCTGAGGAAGCCATATGTTAGATGCTGTGAAGAGGGTACTCGCTAGTCCTTATGCCCTGAAGTGTAGAAAATTCCCCTGACTGCTACATCTTCCATCTTGACAGCGGTATCCAAGCAAATAGATTGTAGCTGCGCATTATTGTGATATTGTTTATGTCACAAGTGAAACATGGGTACAGAAGAAGGCTGAGGAGCAGTCGATTGATGTTTGCAATTCCCATCGTCTTCATCAGCTGCTCCATATTAAGTGGTAGGACAAGATCAGCCACATGGATATTCATAGCCAAAGCACCCTCCACACAGTGTGCCCGCCACAAAAAATGGCGCCCTCCACATGGTGACCTCACACATATGGTGGTCACGTGTGAGGTCTCACCATACATGCAAGTGTAGAATTGCATGTCTTACTAAAAATGTCATGGCTCGTCAGCCTTAAAGCAGACATCCAGCCTGGTTTCCTGTATACGAGTGCGGATAGGCCAAGATAGGAGAAACAATTCTGAGTAGAGCAGGTTGAAAATTTTACATAAGAACATAAGAATGGCCATACTGGGTCAGACCAATGGTCCAGGTAACCCAGTATCCTGTCTTCCGGCAGTGGCCAGTGCCAGAGGCTTCAGAGGGAATGAACAAAACAGGGCAATTATCAAGTGATCCATCCTCTGTTATCCACTCCCAGCTTCTGGCAGTCTCCACTGTAACATTTTTTCAACAGAAAATTACTTTCAACACAATGGAATTTTTCAGGAAAAATGTCCAATTTGATCAAAACCCAAAAATGTTGTTGTTTCATTTACTGAAAAATGAAACATTTCTGGATTGTGGGAGGTTGTGTTTTTTTTAAAAAAAGCCCCACCCCCAAAAATAAAATAAATGAATGAAAACAACAAACAGTGGAAAATGTTCTGCTGAAAATCTTTTTCAGGCAAAAAAAAAAAAAAAAATCCTACCTAGCGCTAGCTCTGAGCAGAGCATAGGGCTCCAGTCACATCACTCACACTGAGGTGAGTGAAAATGTCATGTTCTTTGAAAACTGGATGTACAAGAATTAAAAGCAGGAAACATGACTGCTCACCTACAGACCAATCAAAAGAGGGGCAATCCAAATGCATTGATAGGAATTGATCCAAAGAGGAAGATATTAGGTACAGAATTTCTGGTAAAGGAATGAGCAAGGCCTTTAAAGCAAAGATGGGGAACCTACAGACCCCCCCGTCTCATCCCTGAGCCTGCTCCCAAGCTCCTTGGCCCCAGCGCGGAGCCCCCTCCTGTACCCCAAACCCCTCATCCCAAGCCCCACCCGCACCCCCAGCTGGAGCCCTCACCCCCTCCAGCACCCCAACCCCCTGCCCCAGTCTGGAACCCCCTCCTTAACCCCTCATTTCTGGCCCCACCCCAGAGCCTAGGGGAAGCTCTGAGCATCTGTGCCCCCCCCCCATGGGGCTGTGTGGTCCACGACTGATTTTTTTCTGTGGATCAATGGCCCTTGATAGAAAAAAGGTGCCCCACACCTGCTTTAAAGCTTTTCACTCTAATCTCCAATCTTCCCAGCCCTGGTGAATTCAGTCACGGTTGATAACACACAATCACCTCCAGTTAACAAGCCACAAATGAAAGGAGATTAAGTAGCTCAAAGAGGGAGAGTACAGGTCTTGGCAATAACTTCCTTAAAGTGGGAGCTCTCAACCGAGAAGCAGAAAGGACCTTGTGTGGTTCTTGGGTCTGCTCTCCAGATACGCTTACATAAATCAAGAACTATATTTTTCAAGTGCTCTCATTGCAAACTCCACCTAGGATTCTTTTCACTGGGAATAAAGACTCTGCTCATGGTACTTACGTGATGATTATGGAGTGGAGTCAAATCCAACTTGCTCTCCAACTGGTTCTGCAAGAGATAAAATATGCAAAAAACTTGTTCTTTTACAGTAAGTCAGCTCAAGAGACACCCAGCGAGCAGCTTACCTGTGTTGGAACGGCCATTTTACAGTCTCTTTTCAGACTCTGAGTCACCAGCACTTTTGAGACACTGCCTGAGTTTCCATCCTGATGTATAAGACAGAGAAAGCTCAAGTTCATTGCTTAAAAATAGAGAGATTCCTACATGTGCTTGATCCGTCAGGCAAAGTGCATCCACAATGCTGCCCCTTGTGCCAGTTACATCCCCTAAAGATTGGTGCCTGCTGTGTTTAACAATACACAATTATACCTAGCTCTTACATAGTGTTTTTAATCAGTAGATCTCAAAGCACTTTACAAAGGCAGTCAATATTATTATCCTCATTTACTGAGTTACAGTGCAGTGAAATGACTCGCCCAAGATCACCCAACAGGCCAGTGGCAAAGACAGGAATAGCTCCCAGATCTAGTTTAAAATGATTTGATCTACCTCTCTTCGGGTCAAATCCTTCTCCAATTGGAATCAGAGGGTGGTCTGTTGCATCAGCTGAAAGGGCTCTAATGTCAGTGACAGTGGAACATACAATGCAGGGCCCAAAGTCGCTTCCAGTCGAGGCAAGAGTGTAGGCTCGCACATAACCTGGTACATTCATATCAGTCTTGTGAAAAATCCTCTTCTGACACATTTCCCATCAATGACCATGGCTGAAGGAGCTCACTTCAATATGTCACTGGACGACCCACTCAACATTTTTCAAATACATTTTTGTCAAATTATAGCTATTAAAAAAACTATTTTTTTTGCAAAAATTAGTTTGTTTTTTAAAGATATTTTGCAAAATGTTTTGTAATTTATTTTAACTTTTTCATATACTGGTTTTTCTTTTTATTCCTCCTCTTTCCTAGTTTCCCAGTCATTTGCAAGCATGAGGGGGAGAGAGAATTAATGATGGGAGAAGTTAAAAAAGAAAAGACATCAGTGGAAAGTAAAAAAAGGAGAAATGAAAAAAATATTTTTAAAAATTCACTCAAAAAAAATCAGGGAGTCAATGACAAAAGGTTCTTTTCAAGCCTCGTGCAACAAAATCAACTTTGAAATTCTTTTTTTTCTTTTTTTCTTTTTTTCCCAACCAGCTTCACTCACTGGCTATCAATGGCATCTCCTCACCACTAGTAATATGGGACAAACTAACCTGCATAGCAGGACGTACTAATTCTTTGGTGATGTCTCTCTCACAGAGGTGTAGTGTGCTTCACATACAGCTGGTGGGTCTGTGAGGATGTGCTGAGTGGGCGTTCAGCTTCACATCACACACCTCTGTAACATCCTGTGATGTTTACAAATTCTCTCCCTCCCCAAAAAAACAAATATGTGTGGTAGTGTGTGGAAAGGTTGAAGGGTCTCAAAAATTAAAGCATCGCACTAGCTGTATTTAAAAGGAGCTAATGATGTTAAAGAACCAGTATTTCTGAAACTGAATGACAGCAGCTTACAAGGCTGTTTGGATTTTTGTGTGTTGATTTTTTTTCCTTAGTGATCCAGGTCATTTGCTTTTCTGGCTTTTCCTATTTTATGGAGGATGAGGGTGTGAGCAAAGGGAATGTGGATCACACTTTATTAATAGTGCCCAAAGGGCTAATAAAAGACGGATAGAGATTTGGATCAATTGTTACAGAGTCCAACAGCTTGCTTATGTTATAACCCTCTTTATCACCTACGAGTTTATGTTTGTGGCATGCTTCTAAACATCGATTAATCTTTTCAACTATTGGTAAATGTACCCATAATATAAAGTGGGAAGAGGATTGGAAGTGAACGGGAGCACCGACCTGTTTGGAACGGCAAAGGTGTGTTATATATCAGCCTCCACTCCCAATCCATGTATCTGAATTACAGAGTGAGGGGAGGAGGGACTTGAACCCAACTCTCCCACATCAGCACCCTCACCACTGAGCTATAGAATCTCTCTTGCTCCACCCTCACCCTCCAATGAATATTTATTTACACAAAGTGGCACAGCTTCACCAGGCGAGACAGAGAGACCTGGCCAATTGGTTCGGGCCCTCACCTGCGAAGTGGGAGACGTTAATTCAAAACTCTGCCCCACATGAGGCCAAACAGGGCTTTGAAGCTGGGATTCCCACGTCCCTGGTGAGTGCCTTAAGCACTGGGCTAGGGAGCACAGGGGAGGGGTCCTTCACTCTCACTCCAGGAAAGGGTTCATTTTCCTCCGGGGCAGATTGGCAGAGGCCCTGGAGGTTTTTCGCCTTCCTCTGCAGCATGGGGCACAGGTCACTTTCTGGAGGATTCTCTGCAGCTTGAGGTCTTCAAACCGCAATTTGGGGACTTCAATAACTCAGACATAGGTTAGGGGTTTGTTATAGAAGTGGATGGGTGAGATTCTGTGGCCTGCATTGTGCAGGAGGTCAGACTAGATGATCATAATGGTCCCTTCTGACCTTAAAGTCTATGAGTCTATAAGTCTATGAGACTCCTGAGCAGAGATAGACACCTGCCTCTTGCCTGTCAGCCAGGTGCCTAAGCCTCAGATCAACAGTAGTTAGGTGCCTACCTTCCTCTACGACCGGGGAGACTGGCTGGATCCCCTGACGCTCGCTCGGCGGATGGGACTCTCCAGGCCTTGTACTCCCTGGCGCGTACTACAGGAGGTGAAGGCCGCTTTGCCGCCCGCTGCTCGGGCCTACCTCGACCGGGTCCTGCGTGAGGGCACGCCCCGCCCACCCCCCACCCCGAGCCCTCCGGACCTCTTCATCGGGCCCCTGCCCAGTGGACCCGACCGTCCCCACCCGCCCCTTCTCCGCAAGCTGGCTGCACGATCTGCAGCTGGTCCGTTTCCAAACCGCGCCAAGGAAGCAGCTCTACGCGCTCGTGCTCCACACCCTTCACTTCCTCACCCTCGTGTCCCGCCCCGACACCAAGTGGCGGGACCTCCTGCCACCTCTGGAGGGTGAGGAGCCCCGGTGGGCCAGCCTGTACTCCACCCTGGTCCCGAGGCCCGTCGGGGATATCGGTTGGCGGCTCCTCCACGGGGCCGTGAGCACGGGCGTGTACTTGGCGCGGTTTACCCCTGTCCCAGACACCTGCCCCTTCTGCAGCGTGAGGGAGACCCTGGCGCACGTTTACGTAGAGTGCGCCAGGCTGCAGCCCCTATACCGGCTCCTCACCAACATCCTGTTGCGTTTCTGGCTGCACTTTTCCCCTCACCTCCTTCTCCATGCACTCCCTATCCGTGGCCCCACAAAGTCGTGGGACCTCTTGGTCAACCTCCTCCTCGCCCTGGCTAAAATGGCCATCTACGTGACCAGGGAGAGGCGGTTGGCCAATGGAGACTCCTGCGACTGTGGGGCTTGTTTCCGATCCTTAGTCCGTTCACGTCTCCGGGCGGAGTTCCTCTGGGCGGTGTCCACTGGCTCCCTTGACGCCTTCGAGGAGCAGTGGGCGCTGTCCGGGGTTCTCTGCTCGGTGTCCCCGTCAGGCTCCCTTCTTATGACCCTTTGACCGCACTCCTGTCCCTGTTCTTTTATTAGTTGTCCCCCGCAATTAGTGGGTTTCTGAGGCCCTGTGGAACCTCCCCTTAGGCTGGGGGGGGAATCCGTTAGCATGGGGCGGGCTTTGCCCGCCCCGTTTCCCGGAAACCCAATAGATTCCACCATCTGGGACTGCACTCCACCCTTTTCCTCTATATTTCACTCCTGGCCAGCCCAGGCAGCTCCCCGCTCAGCATGCTGACTTCTGAGAATCCCTGGCGTAGGCACCTCTCTCTCCCCATGCCTTGGGTGCCTCACTCGGGGCTGAGGATTCCACTAGGTAGCAGGGCTCCTAGGAGCTAGGCATTGTGATGCCTGAGTCCCTTTGTGGATCTAGCCCTACAGGGCAGGCACTCTCTTGCTATATGCCTGCAGTGGGGCCTCGGGGACCACTGGAATCCAAGTAGTAAAGCAGTTACACAAGGGCTGTCTGAAGTAGGACTATCACCTCTTTTCACGGTGACGTGATGTCTCTGCATACACCGTCCAAAGTTACACAGCGGATAAAGTTCATGAGAGTTTTTCAGTTCTCATTACTATGGCTACGTTTTAGTCACAGGTACTTTTTGTAAAAGTCATGGACAGGTCACAGTCAGTAAACAAAAATTAACAGCCCGTGACCTGTCCATGACTTGTACTAGATACTCCTAAATCATGGGTGCTCTGGGGCAGGGGGTGGCCCAGGGGTGCCATGGGTGCTTGGGGGGATGGTGGCGTGCAGCCCGGGACCCCCACTGCTGTGTGGGTGTGGGTGGCACATGGACCAGGACTTCTGTTGCTGGGGAGGGGGTGTGGCGGCCCGAAATGACTGCTGCTGCAGGGGGGGGCAAGGGAGTACAGTGGCCCGAGACTGCCCTAGCAGCGGCCAGTGCAGCTAGCTGCTGCAGAAGTCACGGAGGTCCCAGAAAGTCCCAGAATCCATAACTTCTGTGACCTCTGTGACAGACTCGCAGCCTTGATTATGAGGATATGCCAGTCAAAGGCAGAGGTTCCAGCGGATTCTTTTAATGCTGCAGCCACCTGTAGATTGTTTACAACAGGAATGGATGTCACAAGCTATGACTCCTGACCAGGTCCACGATTACAATCGGGCTAGTCTAGTAGTAGCCAAAAAAATCCATTCCCCTCTGAGGACTGTTTGATGGTCTATGTGAAAAAGATTGGTAGCATCAGTCCACCCTCATCAGGGAGAGTCCTACTATGCCAAGTGCTAGTCTGGGCTCGTTCCAGACCTGGGCAAATATTGAAAAAGTGTTCCATGATAGTGTGAACGTTGAAATGATTTTGTTCCATCCGTGCTCCCAACCTGTGCTTTTCACATAGATTTCCAGTCAGCGTATTTACCGAGAGGCCCAGCGAATATCTGAGAATATTTGGGGAAAGCAAATGCTGAATTTCTAATCACGAGTATTCACACAGGAAACCTAATTCGAGAGTTTTGTTCTTCCAGAACCAAGCATGGCCCCAAGCCTTCCATGGGGTCCATCAATACGGGGGGTTTGCCATTGCAGGGTCAGGCCCCTCCTGAGCAGTAGGGCCCATCAGAACAGCTCCAGCTTCACCTATTGAATGCTCACCGCTGCAAAGGGGTGATGGAGAGATCTGGGTGAACAATGGACTTTGGGGGTCTTTCTGAAAAATGTAAAACAATTTTCATGTTGAGCCTTTTAGTAATGTTATTTTTTAAACAAAATTAAAGGAAATTTCAAAACTAAGGCATTTCAAACAAAATAAAACTAAAGATTTAATCACAACAGTGTCAAAATGCAACCTTTCATTTTGGGGGTTTTGTTTTGTTTTTCAACCAAACCAATTCAGTGAAACTGACATGAATTCACAAAATGTTTCAGTGTTGCCAAATCTGCATTTTTTTAAATAATTTGTTTTTGTTCCACCCAGCTCTAGTTACAGATCAGAATTATCCCCAGGAATTTCTCAGTATCTTAATTTCAAACAAATAATTTGAGAAAATGACAAATTGAGCACACAGTAAAAAGGTGAAGTTATGTCATGGGTTTATGAATTATTTGTACCAATTATGCATTAAAATCTAGTTAATTCTAATCCTGTAAACACAAACAATTAAACATTTAACATGGCTGGAAGTGCTGGGTCATTCTTCTGCTAATGGGCCTTACAGTTTAGAGCTGATTAAATATCTGCAAACAATTCCAGTACATTATTCCATGAAAAGCAGCAAAGCTCAGCTCCATAAAACGTAATCCTGCAGATTAGCCCTGTCAAACTAACACCATGGCTGGGGCACCATCTCCTGCACTCTCTCTAATAGGCAGAATTTACTTGAATGTTGCCCATTGTATCTTAAAACCACAAACCACCTTGTCTACAAGGAAGCAGAAAGAAAGTACAGAGGACATTTTGACCTTGTCACTTACGAGAACAACTTACCTAACAAGAGGAAGTGATCGGAAACATTACATTGAACAAACAAGTGGGCAACAAGAACCACCCACCACTGAGCCAATTCCCATTAACCTGGATGGCAGAAAAGCCTGACAACATCCTTTTATGCATGTTGCTCTGCCACCCAAATGACATGACAAACAGCTCCTGTACCATCTTGGTTTCCCCAGGTTCACTTATCCAAATCCTTACCTGGCAGATCCCTGCTTAGCTATAAGAGCTGATGAGATGCCCACAGGTGCTATGACTGAGCTTGCAGAATAGAAAGCAAACCCTCCCAATGCCAAGGTTTCACCACATTCTTGTTAAAAACTGCAACCCCTCCCTCCCATAGTCTGCACCCCATGTGTTAAAAGGGCAAGTGGAGCCTTGGCAAGGGCTTTTTTACAGCTGAAGGCCTACATGGTTTTGAACAGGATACTGGGCACAGCAGAAGGAGTATTACATCTATTTCTAAATGGTGATGGGCTGCGAGCTGGAGAGGGAAAGGAAGCTGTACGCAAGGTACAGGTACTAGTAGGAACTTCATTCACCAAGACCTTCTGCCTCAGGGCCAAAGAGTTGGGGTTTTTAAAAATTATTACTGAGCCAAGTTTTCCTGGAACTTCGTGGCTTATGGGCTTGTTTACAAAGGGAAAGTTACTGGCAGAGCTATATAATTATACCAGTATAGCTCTGCTCGTAATTTTCCCTGCGTACATGAGCCCTCAAAGTTCCTGTTTTTCAGCCTACTCTGAATGATGGGTATAATGGTACCCACCTGCGTGTTAAAAGTAATTTCTTCTTGCTAGCCAACTGGCAGGGCTACAATATGCTTTTATAGGTATAATTAGGTTGCTGTGTCCTGTAGGAAGGATGGTGTGTGTTTTAAAGGTGCTGCAGGCTCGAGTCAGACAAATCCTGGTTTACAAATGCCATTCAGGTGAACAGGCTGAAAGAAAAGGAATGGATAACTCAGCTATGGCACAAATTTGAGGAAGTTTATGGGCTTCAGTCCCACTAAGCAGCAGAAACTGAGAAGTTGAGATTTTCAAAGTGCAGGGAATTCAGGCCAAGTCTGCAACAGAAAGTTTTGTGGGTTAGGAGTGTGATATATGTATCTTTTTGATACATTACGGTAAGGGCAGAAGTTTCTAGTGTAGATGCAGTTATAGCACTATAAACATTCTTTTTATCCTGGCATAGGAACTGGCGTAAACTATACTGGCAAAAAGCACTCTCTTGCTGGTATAAGCTGCACTTACAATAGGAGGGTTTGCTGGTGTAGCTATACAGGAATTTTCTAGGGTAGACCTCACCTTAGTCCTTTTAATGGCAAATGTTCCTAAACCCCCAAGGAATGTAACTGTGCTTAGAGGATCAGAATTAGTCCAGGCTGAAAAATGGCAAGTATTTTCCATGGAAAGTTATAAATGAAACAAGAATTTTTCATTTTGTTTAAAAAAAAAAAAGTCGAACAAAAGTGTTCCATTTTGGTTTGGATTTAATTTTTTGTTTTGTTTCTTTTTTCCTTTCTCTCCCTTAAAAAGGAAAAAGGGGAGAAAGATGAGGAAAATGTTTTTAAAATAAACTGAAAAAAATTCAATTCATTTTTGAAAAATTAAAGAAAAAAGTGGAAGTATTTGTTTCCTTCAAAAGCCATTTTAATTAAAAATTGATAACATTTTCAACCAGCTCTGATCAGAATTAAAATAGTGCTCGGCGGCCAATTCCTAAAAGATTGTGTAAGCAGAATCAGGATGAGCTCTACCCTGACATCTGGTGGTGAATTATGGTGAGTGTAGAAAAGAGTTTCAGGCACTGATCATGTTTGCATAGGCACACCCACCCTGCCTAGCATAGACCACGGCAGCCTAAAATGGTCACTTTGACAGCTGTGGGATGCCCAATTTCTTTGTTATTGGGGCAGGAGGAATAAAGTGTTGTCACCCTGATTATGTGAACTATGAAACTGCCTTATGACAGAGAATCTCACCATCAAGTAAATAGCACTCGCTAGACAAGTGACATGGGTGCCAAAACCCAGTGAATTGAGAGAGGTTGGGGACTGGTGTGTGTACTTGATGGTATGGGCTCCCTTTGAGTGCCTGGAACGCTAATTGCACATCCTTCTCTTTTCACTGAGAGCTAATTTTGAATCCTTTAGGAGTCCATCTAGAGGCTGCTGATCTGAATTCATGTTGGGCCAATGGTGCACCAGCACCGGGGCTCCCCTACGACAAGCTGAAATCACTAAGAGCTAAGCTTACTGAGCTGAGATCACTGAGTGCTGTTAACTAGTGGGGGAGCCTGAAAATCTATCACTAAGCAGCTGGCAGAGCGGAACAGTTTGCAGCAGCCCACAGAACAGTGAGCGGAGTGGAGCGGTTTGTGGGGACGGCTGAAGCGGTTCACAGGTCGGCTGGAGGAGCAGCACAGCTGGTGGAGTGGAGCCAGTCGTGGTGAAGGCTGCAGCAGAACTCCACGGAGAGGCGGAGCAGTCGGCCCTGGCCCATGTAAGGTGCCCCTTAACACCCTGTGGGTGCCCCCCCCCCGTTTCCACCCAGGCTTGGGGGGTAAAACTCTGCAGATAAACTTTTGAACTCTGGGGTGGCACTGACCAGAGACAGAGACTTTTGGGTTGTTGGACTGTGCGGTGATTGGACTTAAGACCCTAAGGGGGAAAGGACAGTGCCAAATGTACTTGGAGGGGGGGTTTTTTGCTTATGGTTTATGTTATAATCCTGTTTGTGGTGTCTCTCCAACGTGATGCCGCATTGTTTCCCTCCTTTATTAAAAGGATTTTGCTACACTCGGACTCTGTGCTTGCAAGTGGGGAAGTATTGCCTCCTAGAGGCGCCCGGGGGGTGGTATGTAATTGTCCCAGGTCACTGGGTGGGGGCTCGAGCCGGTTTTGCATTGTGTTATTGAAACGGAACCCCTGGATACTGAACCCGGCCCTTGTTGCTGCCAACTCAGAGGGGCAGAAGGGTTACAATTGTTTATATATAAAGCTGTCACCTTCTCTTTGTTCAAGCTGTTCACAAAGAGATTGCATTTTTTTCCAAGCTTATTCACTGGAATTTAGCTGAAATGTCTGAAGGAACTGAAAAACATCTTGTTTTCTTGAATATCCCCAGAAAGGGAACACAAAAGGGTGTGGGTACACTTGAAACAATTAGTCATAATTATTTTTTAAAGTCTCATTTAATATTGGGGGGAGGCTATTTCCTTTTTTGTGGTTTTGGGTGGTGAGGGGAATATTGGCTAGAAAGGCACAGGCCAGAATGCAACATTTGCTAGGTGAAAAGAAAAGATATCCTGGGTACATAGGAGTTGTCCTAAACTTATCACAAGGTTACTAGAGCCTCTTACTCTATGCCAGTAGTTTTTTCTGCAAGGGGTAACACATCCTCTTTCTTGGATGTATCACAATGCAACCTGGTGTAACTTTATTTGTGGTCACAGGAGCAGCAAGACTTACAGCCCTGGAAAAAAATATCCCTTATTTATCTTGAAAACAAGAACAGTGCAAGAGTGGCTGCAGCGTATTTACAGAAGAAACACATAGACTGTGCTCTCTTGTGGAGACTTTACTTTTGTTCTTTCTCTTCTACCTGATGGGAAGCTATTTTAGACTTACTGTATACAGTCACTCTTTTTATGGAAAAGCATACGTAACTCAAATTAACACAGTGTGGATCTTCACTTCCCCTTAGTGGCTGGACTATATAAGTTTATGAGCCTGTCACTGTCCTCGAGTAATATGTCCAATACTTCAGCTCAAGCTGCAGAGGTTAATTATTTTTAGATCAAGGAGTCATGGGTTCAACCCATGCAAACCATCCAGCTACAGCCATCACTGCATTTGAAAGGATACAGCTCCAATGCCTCACATCATTCCCCTTTCAGGATCAGGAATTGCATGGCACACACCATGTTTTATTGAGTACACAAACTCTGCACTCACATTGCTCTTGAAATAAATCAATGTTTAATATTTTACAGTTCTCTTAAAAGTTCTTTGAACAATATTTTACAAATGATCACAGACACACCAACTTGCTGACGTCCAACATATATACAGTTCAACCTGAAACGAATTTCTATCATTTAAAAAAAAGCATTGCAGGCCCAAAATCCTTAATGGGGTTATACATTCCTAGAGTTTTGTGCTTGTTTTAATTTATCACAGGGAAATTCTTCTCTCCAATATTTTTGTGTGGCCAGTGAAAGCATCAGTGTTTACAATGTTAACGGGGCGAGATCTACTTAGCCATGTATGTCAAGATCACAGATTACACTGTTGTGACAGGATAAGGTGCAGCGATCCCCTTCTGGACTGGCAAAAGGGCGTTTTAGCCAGTGACTGAGCCCACCCTGGTGTTCGGAACCGCCTGCACCCATGTGAGGCAGCAGAAGCGTGCGTGCTTTGGCGTGCTAGTAACAGGGCAGTAAACCAACCAACACTAATAAATAGCTTTGCCGTGAAGAGTAGCAGACAAGGCTGTTCTACTTCCCGTTGCTTGTGTGGTCAGATTGCACCCACAGCCATTGCACCTTCCTGGCACCTTGAACTTAGAGCCTTTTAACAAGAAAGAAGGGAGTTAACTGTCTCCTGCTGGAGAGAGGGGTTCTCCCAGGGGGCTCAGCATCCTATAATCGCTGTGTCACTAGTGTTTTTGGCTCCAGGGCCTTCTTCAGCAAAGCTGTCTCTCTGGTATATTTAAACTTGACCCCACTCAATACCGTGGCCTCCCCAGTACTCGGCTCCCCCCCTCCCCCCGCCCTGAACTGTGAGTGCAATTCCATCAGCGCTATACATTCACCTCTCCAGGGTGTTTCGAACCCAGCATTCAGTGCAGGTAAGCTGGCCACGGGAGCATTAACTGAACAAGGGAGCTTGTGTGCCCCCCCAGAATTTGTGCTTTCCGAGACTTAGCAGGACACAGAGGTTGATCACTCTAGTGACCTAGCTTTACAGTAAATGTAACACGGTGCATAGACCAATGTATGCCCAGAAATTGCCTATTGCACTAGATCACTGGCAACCAAGCCATGATTTGCAAGCCACATTCAACTCCTCCTTGCCTTAAACGCAGCTCTCATCTTTGTGCCTGTAGGACAAATAAGCCCCGAAATAATTCAGAGTAAACTTGTCCCCTGATTCCAAAGAATTTGTAACATTAACAGAGATCTTCAAATTTGCTTTGGGTGAAGCATCATCAGGATATTGTCTGGAGGTTAGTTTGAAACTCTCCAGCTGTTTAAGGAGACTCATCTTTGTGTGTCCCCAAAACCGCCTATCACAGTCTCTCCAGTATCTACACTGGTTGCAAGTACAGCTGATCAGGAAAGTGGCACTCCTCTCCTTGCCCCACCCTGCTAATGGCAGCGCCATCTAGAGATGACAAGGAACTCACTTCCCTCCCAGAGGCCATGAACTGTGACAGCTACCAGAGCTTTGAACTGACCCCTCCATTTCTCAAGGGCATGCTAAACGCAGGCTGGGGGTAGCTCATCCATTGTACTAACGCTTCACGTTGCAAGATGGTTGGGTGCAGGAAGCTCTAGATCCCTGACCCAAGGGAGTGCAATACATTTCCTTTGGCAATTATCAGGATTGGCTGGAGGCATGTCTGGTCTGAGGCGGCATGGGGCCTGGGAGGTGACCCTGGCCTTGCTGGTTCTTCTACGGCAGTGCTCCGCTGAAGGTGGCGATGGGCAAGCACAGAAGAGAACAGAGCTCAGGCTGGTCTTGGGGGAAGTGATCCAAAGGGGATGTCCTCAGTGTGCAGGGTTCACAATCCCTGGGTTTGTAGCATGCGGAGACCTCGCACCTGCAGATCAAATGAGCAATGGGAATCACAGGGCTGGGACAGGCTGGGAGTGCAATAAGAACGTATGCCATGGAATTCAAGTTACAGGGACCATATGCGCCCTCAGAGAGGGGCCTGATTGGCAGAAGTGCTGAGCACCTGCCCAACCAACCCCTTTAAGGTTGTTCAGATTGGGGACCCAGAAGCAGAGGCATCCGAAATCCACAGGCACTTCTGAAAATGTACACCCTAAAAAAACCACACTACAAAACTTTTGCATTTTCCTTTTTCTTTTGCAGTCTCTGTATCACAGTTTTAAATGATCACCTTTGGATCTTGCAGCAATAAAGGAATTAAGAGAAGAGCTGGGGCATAAGTAGTTGAGGAAGAGCTTTGAGTAGCTCAAAAACTTGTCTCTCTCAGCAACAGAAATTGGTGCAGTAAAAGATCTTACCTCAATCACCTTGTCTCTCTAATATCCTGGGACTGACATGGCTACAACACTGCTTACAGTCCATTTAAATGTTCATAGATTCCATTCAATCATCTAGGCTGACCTCCTGCCCAACACAGGCCAGAGAATTTCACCCAGTTACCCTGGTATTGAGCCCAAGTGAAAATGCACTACTCTGTGTCATGTCATCCGATCTCATCCCTGGTAATACAGCTTGGTTCTCTCTGAGGAGGAGAAATATCCCACTGGAAATGATACCCTAGGCTATACTCACAGACAGACAGTCATTTGTCTTTTCCTTTTCCCCTCCACAACCTCCCCACTGAAGGGCATGTGGACTATCTGGGATGAGTGTACCAATACCAGGGCAGAATCCCTGCAAGGTTTGGAAGCTGTCTGCTCCGTTTATATGCTCAGCACAGTCACTAGTCACAGTATTTATTGTGCCTTGAATTCCCCTGGTGGACTGATTAGTCCTGCTGGAAGATCTCTTTCTGCTTGGAGATCCTTGACTGCACTGTACCCCTAGGTGGGTGACTGAACGTTAGGAACTGGAGATCTTATTTCAAACCTTCAACCTCTTGGTAAAAGTTCAGTCTCCCAGTGGTTCCAGCCTGGAGCAGAATTGGAGAGAGGCAGCAGAAGGACTAAGATCTATTGGTAACAGCAGGAACCTTGGTGCTGAATCCATCCTGGGACAGAGGACTGAGGTTCCGCTCCTGCTTGGCTGTATTAGTTGTACCCACATCTGCACATGGCTGTCGTGATCTGAATGATACTGTGGCTCCTGCCAGGGCTCATGATCTGCAGCGTTGCTATGCAGTGCAGAGCGCCATTTAGGCCATCTAGCCCCTCGAATGCATGTTTACTGGAGCGTTGGCCACTGACAGTCCACACAGGTTCAGAAGTGTAAGCAGCATGTTTGGGTCTGGGAGGCCTGGCGGGTTAGTCCCCTCAGGGCTCACGTGACTCGTTGGGGGCACCTTACCCTACAGCACATGTCCCCAGGGGTAGGCTGGCCACAGCCGCAGAGAGACATACTGGCCATTTCCTACCTTGTGACGCTCTGCAGGATTTTCTGCTCATCCTGATCCAGGCACACAGCGAAGGAACAGTTGACCCCAATGATCTGGACCTTGTCCGCTTTTATCTGGGACACGCTGATCTGCTGCGAGAGACAGAGAGAAACATCGCGAGTCAGGCTCGGAACGCTCTCCAGCCAGCACAGCTTGGCCTTGTGGCGTGTGCAGCCAGGGGCCAGGATCCCATTCACTGTATGCTGCATCTTCTAGGGTCTGTCTACACTCAGAGCTTGCCTAGACGTACTCGGGCTAGGTCTCCTCGAGCTAGTGGTGTAGCCACGGCAGCTCAGGCAGCAGCGAGCAGCGTCACAGGCTCACTGTGCCAAACACAAACCCGCCTGAAACCGGTAGGTATGCACTGGGGTGGCTAGCCCATGCCACTGCTCACTGTGGCCCTGCTACCCACGATGAGCGCTAACCCGAGTACGTCTCTGCAAGTTGGGACTCTCAGCCCCAGCTCCAAATGTAGACATGGCCTTAGTGTTAGGGCCTGGCCCGGGGAGGGGCAGGGCTATGAGGCAATTCGAGAGGGAGGATTTCACGGGGCAAGAGACTCACCCTGGACGTGCACGTACGCATGGAGACATTTGTCTTCCTTACTCTAAAATAACACACTAGACGGGGTGTCCATGTTGGTGTAACCCACTGGGGGCGGGGGGTGTCCAGTCCATGAGGATACAAGTCTGTTAAGCTGCCTGCTAGGGGACGTCATCCTTTAGCTCAAGCTGTAGCAGCTCGTTCTCTTAGCTCTGAGTCCCCAGCAAGGGCCTGGTCTGGTCTGGGATTTAAACTGCTGGCCTCACACGCTAACGCAGAGGAACCTACCCAGCCTTGGAACACGCTGTGAAAGCAGGATTTACACAGCAATCTACTTATTCAGCTGGATTTGGGTGCTAGAGGCAGAGCGGGCTCAGAGTCTCCCATCCAGGCTGTTAAAGTAACTGATCAGTTTTAAAATACAGTGGCCAAGATTTTCAGAGAGGGGCCCCATAATAAAGTCCCTCAGTCATATTTAGGCACCTGCATATGTGATCTGTTCTTAAATGTGCTGAACACTCGATAGCTTCCGTGGACTTCAACAGGAGCTGTGAGGTGCTCAGGCCACATCTGCCAGAGACAGCACCATATCCCAGTCCCCCAACACACGACTGCTCACAAGCTTAGGTACCAGTGCTGGCCGGAGCCAGCAGTGCATTGCTCCCTGAACACCTGCTGTGCTGGCAGGACGCATATGCCAGCCTGACTTCCAGGTGCTGATACAGCCCTGGGTACACAACAGGGAACTTTTCCAGCTGCAGCTTTGCCTGGCATTTTCCCTCTGTCACTTGGCATCCTAGTTCTCATTGTGCTGGTGCTACCACAAGCAGGATTCCCTAAGCCACGAGACTCAGCTACGGCTGCACAGGCTTGCTTGGCACAGCGAATACAGGCCACGGGTAGGCACACGCAAGGCCTTCCTGCCAGTCTGGAAGTGAGGGCCTCAGAGTTCATGGAGATGGCAACTGTGATGGGATCCTCCGGGTGCAAGTTACTGGCCTCTCGGAAACTCTCAAACCTCCTCCTCCCCCAAGAGCGAACGAGCCACAGTTACTCCCTCCTTACCAGCCTAGACGAGGCTACAAATATGGCCAATCCAATTTACCTGATTGAAGCTTTTCTTTGACTTGGAGTTTTGCCTCTTGACGACCTCAGTTATGGTTAAAGTCAGACACTCCGTTTTCGAGTCTGGAACACAGGAGGGGAGGCGGGGTTGCTTGGGTTACTCGAAAGGATTTGGATTTTAATTGAAATGGTCTCTCTGGCACCCGAGACATAGAACTGCCATGCCTCCGGCTTTGCTTGCCCAGTGGCAGGTAGCAAAGTTCAGAGTCTCTGAAGGGAATTGGGGACGGTGCGGGGAGAGAGAGAGAGAGTCAAGAAGGGATCTCTTGACCCCATTCTCCACCAAGTATCTCACAAGGATCCGTCATGCTATCAGGATGGATATTGCACGAGGACAATATCCAAAATACACCTGCAACTCAAAGCAGTGTAGACGTTAGCCCATACCAGAGAGTCGGAGGGCTACCCTCAGTCTGATAACCCCTTTGAATGGGCCAGTCCAGGGGTCCCCATACAACCCTGGAGCCTTAAAATGCCACCTGACTGTTGGAAAGGGAGATTATTACAGGAGTTTAGTATTATTATTGTTAGTACTGGAAATCCCCAGCTAGACACCACAGCATTCCAGGACTGTTGTGAGCCACAAGATCCCAAATCCCTGCTCTACAGAGTTAATTATCTGTCTTTGAATAAAGGACACAACACAAGAGATTGCTCTGCTGCCACCTACAACAGCCTCAAGCTATACACCCTGAGCTAAATCAAACAGATGTTCCTTCCAGCCTTCCTCTTCCCCCGGCCGTCTCCCGACAGACAGAGAGAGAAAACCAGAAAAGCGGGCAGAAATACTTAGCATTATCCAGCCTCAAACATGACCCAGCTCTACAAACGTTACCCTGAAAGCCAATTAACTTCATTAAGGGCTAAAAAAAATTGGATCTACAAAAGCAACAATTGCAATATTGGCTGGAAGAAATTCTAGCTCCCTCCAGAGCTGGTGCAGACCAATTGACCTAAAAACTTTCATGTCTTCACTAAAGGCCTGACACCTTTCAGCTACTTTGTGAGCAGCTGGGTCTGCTTTGAGCTATTTTGTGAGCAGCTTTCGTCTGGAGCTGCAGTGACATCCTGTGGCCAAACCAGTGAATGTGAAAGATAATCCCAGATTTCTGTGGCATGTAGGGAATTCGAGTGCGATGGGAAAACCTCTCCCTAGACATCTCATAGCCTGTAGAAAGACACCCAGAATGAAATCAGCTTGCAGGCAGACCAGCAAGTTAAGCTCCAGAAATAGAACAGAAATATATAGCTTTGTAATAGCTGCAGCCTGCAACACGGTGCTGGTGAACAAAAACTAAGCGATAGCAATGCTTCAGCTTTTCCAGAGGGAGGGAGGTGTCAGAGCTGATGGGAGAGTTTTAGATAGAGGCTCCGAGAAGCACCAGTTCATTGGCTATTGCTCCATCTGAATGGTTGGTCCCAATTGCTGCCTCTATAGCAAATTTACATGTGCCAGGCGCATCACATGGAGCATTTTAGTGAAACAGAATACCACAAGATCTTCTCAAGTGAATCTGCTGAAGCAGCTCTGCGCTCAAGCAAAAGAGCCATAACCTCTCATTAAGAAGACTACAGTGCTGAAACATTTATCACGGAGGCTCAGGGCACATTGTACTACCAGGGATCTAAAGAAAGGAAGAAATTTAACCAACAAAACAAACACACAGACTCAACTGCCGTGGGGGACCAGCAAGGATATGAGAGGACTGGCCTCCTGTGAGTTCAGTTATTAACTCTACTGGAGAGCCTCAGCTGCTAAGGATGGCAGGACAGACAGATAAAAGCCTGAGCGCACATCTCCCTGGTTCTTACATTGCACCTACAAGAGCATTATTTTCTTTGGTGCTTCTACCTAGGTGCTGTGCAGCTTCCAATGGCCACCTCTTTACTACAGTCAATTCCTGCTCTGGTCATCTTTGGCGAAGACCCCAAACAAGGGCAAACCCACCAGGACTCACACGTTTGGTACAACCCCAAAACTCAGGCTGGGTTCACCCAGGGTCACAAGCCCAGCTCTTGGCAAAATATCAGAGAAGCTCTGGATTTCAAACACCTCCCAAAGCTCTGGGTTGATTGGACCAGGCCCCACCTCCACCTTTGGTGAACCAGAGCACAGCTCTGCCTAATGGGAATTGCTAGACTAGGTCAGACTATTGGTCCGAGTCCAACATGCTGCCTTCAGCAGTGGCTAGTGCCAGCTGCTTCAAAGGATGGCACAAGAAATTCTGGAGTAGAGAACGTTATGCGAACTTCCACAGGAGAGGTTCTCCCTAGCCCCAGGCAGCAGGCTGTTGCTTCTATAGCCATAATGTTACTATTCATATTATTTATTGGAGAGATCCAGGTCCGATACAGTTTGAATCCTGCTAAACTCTGGCTTCAGCATCCTCTGGCAGCGAGTGTTACAGGCTAGCTACTGTCAGCGTAAGGTGCAGATGGATTTACCGTTCCGTCTGGCTTTGAAAACGGGACAGAGCTGTGTTATAATCCCCAGTACGTTACATTTCATACCCTGCACCCAACGGGTCAGACAGGCTGTCCAATGGTCCCGCCATGGAGAGTTTCCGCTACAGCTCTTGTGGAAGCGATCCTGCTCAGCCCCCTAATTAGCTGCCATAACCAGCGGGGCAGATCCCAAGCTTGGCGTGGTCTATATTTTTTTCCCCCTGCATCAGCAACACTTTTGAGTTCCCAGGGAAAAAAAGCTGCTTCAGTAACATGGAGTCTGAGCCTTGGCCTGAAGGGACCTGACCCACATCGGAGGAGCAGTTCAGCAACACAGCACCAAGCCTGCTAGGTTCGCTGTCCCTTAAGTGGGCTGGGATGAACAGCCGCACAAGAGGAACTCAACGGCAACACCAAGAGCACGTTCTCCTTGGAATGGGCCTGGTCGCACCAGCCACAGCGGTGGGCTGAGATGTGAGCTGGGACACCCGGCAGTAAAGCGGAACAGGTGCAGGCCACCCCGTTGCTGTAGGGCTGCTGCCAGGGAGGGGAGGAATGTTAGACTGCACAGGAAGCTCACAGAAACAACTATGCATTCAGGGACACCGCGCCCCTTTGCTAATTTGGCAGGTCCCATGATGGTCCCATTTTTCCCTCTGGCAGCCCACCTGAGTGACAGGCAGTGTGGCAGGCTCTGGACTGTGTCACTGAATTGCTCCTTCTCAGACATGGGTCAGGTCCCTTCAGATCAAGCGAGGCAGGGATGGTGAGGAGATGGCTACTAGGCAGATTTCACCCCTGCAACATCTCCACCCGGCAGTCTCTCAGCCAGTCCTGGGCCTCCCTCAGGACACAGCAGAAGTCTAGTTCATTCCAAGGACCCTATATAAAGTTATTCCAGGGCCGGGAAGAGCTTTGGGTTGAGTGCTTTAGCCAACAGGCCTGCATCCTCTACCCAGGTTTCCACAGGCTTTTCCTGCCAGCTGGGCAGAGGGTCCGAATCCAGGGCTTTTACTAAGGGACTAATATAACGATTCTCAGCACAACATTTCAACCAACAAAACATGCAGAAAAAAACACCCGCTTAGGGAAATCAATGCCCTGGTCCTATACACCATCCCATTCCTGGCCTTTGTTGCCTGTCCTAGGCGTGCGGTATGTTTATCCCATGCACACCTGTCCGCCATGCAGAATAGTTTTGGAAACAATATTTAAGCCCTGGCTCTGAGGTTTGTTAACGGGACACAGAAGCTTTCACCTCTGTGACCCATTTCATCCCAGATCGGGTCAGCACAGACTGAAGGTCGCCACCCTCTGATGGCTGTTCTGCTGCCTGCACGAGAGGAGTTCCTGGTCTCAGTCCAGTTCCTAATGGAGAGACACTCATATCTCAGAGCCACATATGGCACCCTTTGGGGGACGGCTCAGGGCAATGAACACAGTGCATTGCCCTTTCATCCTTGAAGAAGGCCTTAAAGGTGGAGGGGACCTGAACCAGGATGGCACATATCTTCTCCTGCACCACCGCTGTCTACTTTCCATCCTCTCCCACTGCCCCTGCGTAAAGGTTTAAGGGCACCAGCACTCACCTAGGTCTTCGTACTTTTTACAGGTCTTGCTGAGGTTGACGGAGGTGCAGACCTTTTCAACATCGTTCCAGCGGCTCCTTCCACTGATTGCTGTCTGCAGAGACCAGGCACAAGTCAGAGAGACGGGTCACATTCCACCCTGATCCTGCTCTGCTCATCTCTGGCTGATATAGCTCAGAACTGGATTTACACTGAGCTGGATGGTCCTGGTACCTTTAGCTAAATGTACTTGCTGTGTACTCACACTACCAGACGCCCAAGCTGCCCATCCATTCCAATAGTAGGTTAACACTCGATAGCTAAACAGGGTGCTGAATCGGCAACAACAACAGGATTGGTATAAGCAGGTGGAGATTGTTCTCAGGATTTTTACTACTTTAGTAAGGAAATCCACCAGCATGAAATAAGAGCCAGTATTTCTATAGGGCCTACCATACTTCCTGCTTACTTGGAGGCCACCATTGGTTATGCCAATAAATGAAGCAGAAAGTAGAGGAGAGGGAGCCAAAGTGCTTTCAGCTCATTTAGGCTGTGATCCAGCAAGGCATTTAAGTCCACAGTTAACTGTAAGCATCAGACTAGATCATGGAAGCCAACTCATGGGCTTAACATCAAGCAAGGGTCAAAGTAATTTGCTGGATCTATTGAAACGCAGCAAACACTATTAGTGTTTGTCAAGTGCCAGAAGAGTGCAAACTGCCACTATCCTTCAGAAATTCAGAGCCTCACACATCACTTCATTTTGGTGTCTTTCGGTCTCACACGAGGTTCCCTTCATTTTCCAGAAACAAACACATAGAGGAGATGAGGGTGAGATATGAGCAGAGATTGGTAATTAATTTTTCCTCTTGGGGATTAAACTCTTGGCATTTAAATAGCCACCAATCCCATTCAGAAAGGGCCCAGCAGGGAGCACCAATTAACTCAAAGAATCCCCCTTATCAGGCAACATGGCCATAAAGAACCTCTCTGCATTGCAAGTAGAAGAATATGTGGAGACCTGGTTACAGCACAGACTCTCCAGGGCTGCACCACAGCTCAGTATTAAGTTTAAAGTCCTGTCTACACTTCAAAACGTATTCATGTTGTAACCAGGTTCCCAGACATGATAGCCTGTCAGATCTCCCTCTCCATGCACGACCTATACCTGAAGGCAAACCCCCGCACAATGCACTTGGTTGTTCAGCAATATGGTATGAGGGATTCCTTCCCTACTCTGCAGAGAGGAAAGATCAGCTTCCACCCTGAATCACAAGATATTCTCCCCTTCCCCCATCAATGGATATTAACACACTCTCCTAATCATAGAAATGTAGGGCTGGAAGGGACCTCAAGAGGTCATCTCGTCCATCCTCCAATGCTGAGGCAGGACCAAAGCTAGACCATCCCAGACAGATATTTGTCCAACCTGTTCTTTAAAACCTCCAATGATGAGGATTCCACAGCCTCCCTAGGGAACCTGCTCCAGTCCTTAAAGTTAGAAATTTTTCTTAATATCTGACCTAAATCTCCCTTGCTGCAAACGATGCCAATCATGTTCTCCATGTCCACCAAGGGCCGGACAAGACATTTGATCACTTTCTCTTTGTTGTCTTTAGAACCGCCCTTTGAAGACTGTTATCAGGTTCCCCCTCAGCTTTGTCTTCTTCAGACTAAACATGCCCATTGTAGCTCTCTCCGTTGTGTTTATGTCTCTTTCCACTTAAAGAGATTTCCTTCATATACCCTACTAAAATCCCTGACTCAGTGGAGGTCTACAGAATGCTGAAGACATTCCTGCAGCCTCTGGCCCCAGGGGACTACCGCCCAGTTACCTTGCTATGGACGATTTGTAGTGTTAGAGGGATTGCTTCTCTGTCGCCGTCGATTCCCAGCCTTTTGCTGCCTGGACCTTTGTAATACAAACAGAAGCTAAAGTCACACAACAGCCTTTTCTCTCCCTGCCCTTCAATACATGTTCACACCAGTCCCTCCCCCCCCTTAGGAGAAGCGGCCCTGTTTCTGAGGAGTTCAGCTTCTCACTCTCTCTCAAGTCATGCATCCTGGTGACAGCAGAACAAGTGGCCTTATAGTCCCTCAGCTTGCTACAAAGCAGAATGGGGCATCACGACAGATGGATGAACAAGATCAGAGGAATGACCGGTCACCCCTCTCGTTGCCTGTGGTGGTTTAGCTGATAAAGACTGCTGCCTATTAAGGACACAGCTAACACCACCAAATACTTTACTTCAGACCGTCATCAGGACTCAAACCCCAGTCTTATGGGGCTCTACTATTCCATCCCAAGCCAGACACCCATTTCCACTGCCAGAAATCATTTCTGTGTCAAAACATGCTGTTCAGTATACCCACGATAGCCAAGCAATGTAAAGGGGATCCGTGTTAACCTGTTTGTTACACTGAATCAAACGCCTCCCACTTGTTTTGTTGGAATGTGACAGAGGAGCAAAAAGGAAAATTATAGTTTACTTAAAAGCTGCTTCACATGAATAAGCTAATGGGGGATTTTCAGCATAAAACACAATAAGTAGCCAGAGACCTCTCCACAAAATGAAAAAATTAAATGAAATTAGCAGGAGCTGTTGGGTAAGTGTTGGGTCTTGGGGAAAATACAAAGCTGTAAAGGGCTGGTTTACCAGCGGGGCTTCCTTTTTTTTTTTTTTTTTGGCATATTTGTACCAATCATAAATTGGGCTTTAAAATTTGTGCCTGAAGTTCACTGATGCTTTTTCCAGACAAAATTATTGCAGGTGCAAAAGAGTGGGTGCAAAACTGCATCATCAAACCCCAGTTCAAAACCATGCCCTAACTGTTTAAAGATGAAAATCGTTGATGGGTTTCACTATTGAAGCATAACCTGGATAAGTCCATAGTTATGGGGATATGGCCAACCAGTTAAATGGAGAGAACTTTGTAAGTTCTGCTTGGAGACAGTAAGAGGAAGTTAGGGCACAGAAAAGGAATCAGTGCCAAAAGAAAAAACAAATTAATAATGTGTTTGCTTGCAGTATATAATTTAGCCACTAGAGTCTGTGTGTGCTGCACAGAGCTCCAAACAGAATGTGGTCTCTGGTAAACAAGTGAGACGACATTGGAACTGAAGCTGTGTGGATGCTTGCTTGTGTGTCTGTGGTTGTAGCTGTTTTCTATTAAATAATATTTCCTGTTTTAAAAGATCTATGAATCTATCCGTTTCTTTCCTTTGCCTAATTAAAGCTTATAAGAGTATAACCAAGAGATTTTATAACTCAAGTATCAAGACAGAAAAAGAAACTGTGAGTAAAGACCAAAAAAAAAAAAAAAAAAAAAGGAAGTGCTGGCTTCCAAGACACTGTACTGTGCCAGGACCCGATGAAGGGGAAAGGACCTGTTTTTAGCTATGCTAAAATAAATTAACTTTGGATCAAGGGGAAAGTAACAAAAAACTTCTTTGAGAAGCAGAAATCGTAAAGACTGTTACAGAAGGGAAAATGTAGGTTTCTTGATGCTTTAGTTTCCAGGTTTGTAAAAATCCCTTTCTATATCCCAGCTCACGGACCACAGAGTTTATTGGAGCAACACTCTCCCCAGCCATCTGCAATCCAACCCAAATGTGAATCCAATTTCTCTGTGCCGTTCATCTGGGTTTTTCTAGCTCCCCTAAGGAGCTGGTTATTAAGCGTTCACCATCAAATCTATTTGTGCTGCGATTTCTAAAGCTGCCATTGTATCACTACAGAACCTGTAATGCATGAGACTTTAGGAAAGCAAGGAAACATGTGTGTCCAAATCTGATACCTACCCGACGCCCTGATGGCCCGTGTGGCAGCCGAGTGGCCCAGTTCGAGGGAGTGAATGAAGACCTCAGTCTTCTTTTCACCACCAATGAAGGTTAGCTATTGGGGGAGGGGGAGAAGAGAGAGATGCGCTATGAATGCGCTGCACAATGAGGGAGCCGGGCATATTCCTAATAGCACAATGCCTTCAAATGAAGCAGTGCAAGGAGAGAGAACCCCTCAAGCTACAAAATCCTAGCAGTGCAAGTCACAGCAACCCGACAGTTGCATTCCTACTCTGAGAAATGCCTGCTACCATTACTACCTACGTATTCATCCCACGCCCATCACCTTGTTATCAGAGCACCAGGATGACAAGAACCTTCCTCTCAATCTCTACATGCTGGACAGAGCAGGCTTTGGGGAACAGGCTCCTGGCAGGGATTTCAGAAAGCAAAGCGTGTTTGTAATTTTTAGCACTGCTGAGAGCCACACATATATGGGGAAAGGAAGACAAGTTAGCTGAGAAGTTGTCCATGGGACACCCATCCTCTCTTAGGGACCAGGGTATCGGGAGAGAGCAGTGAGGAGGCTGGAGACTTTATGGGGTGATCTGAACTATGCTTCAAACCATCCCCAGGGAGCTGGGAACCACTGCATTCTACAACGGCAGCAGCTCGGTTTCTCTGGAGGTCGCTGTTGGTTAATAGATGCTCCTGCAGAGCTTTATCACACAGGAGTCTCCTGCACCAGCTCCATCACCAAGATCAGGAGGGGCATCAGTCCATCATGAGCCATTAGCTAATGCAGGAAGGGGCAATTGCATACCAGGCTCTACCATGGTGATAAAGCAGAAGGAGATGGACTTGACTAATGGAAGCACACAGAGGCATGCACAAGGGTGGGGGGTGAGCAGGGGCACTGCTGCCCCCCCCCCAATTTCTGTGTGTTCCTGAAGCCCGGTGAGGGAGGAAGCAACAGGGCAGCTGCTGGCTCAGCTCCTCCTCCCCCCATCCCTACAGCTGCAGCCTGCTGCTTCTGCTTCCCTGCTGTTGGAGTCCCACGCGTTGCCTCTGCCTCCAGCCCCTGACTCACCTCAGCGGGCATCTGCAGAGCAGGCAGCAGCACTGGGACTCCAGCAGCAGGGAAGAAGAAGCAGCAGGCTGCAGCTGTAGGGGTGGGGGGAAGGACCCTGCAGCCAGCTGCCTGGCTGCTTCCTCCTTGCCAGGGTTGGAGGGACATGGAGAGTGCCTACTGCAGGGGGAGCTGCTGCCACCTCCTTGCTGCTGGGCATCCTGCCAGAGGCATCCCGAGAAATGGTGTGTGTGTGGTGTGGGTGGGGGGGGGTCACATGAACCTTTCATTTGTGTGTGTTTAACGTGCCCCTCCAAAAGCATTCAAATTTAAATTCCTGCGCACGCCCCTGGAAGCACAGTCTCACCAGCCCACAATAGCCAGGTGCGGGGAGGAACTGGCTGAACCCTTGAGCATCATGGACGTATCAGTCCTGAGGAAACCTTTGCCTCGTAGAGGTTGGTACTGGAGTCCTTAGTTGATCTATGCAGAGACAGAAGTGCTCACAAAGCCCAGTGCAAGGTGGGATGCAAAGGCCCAGTCCTGCGTACCTCTGTCTGGTAGAGCTGCAGCAGCACCGGGCGATTGGCGAACCGGCAGTAGTAAAGCACCATGTCAGCCAAGATGGGCAGCTGCTCCCTGGACTCCTCCGTAGGCTCCACCTCGGGTTTGGCAGATTGCTGGCATAGGCACAAGGAGGTGAAATGAAAACCTGCTCTGCACCTGCTGTTCAGCACAGGGCTGGGAGGCCGTGGGTGCTGGGGAAAGGTGCTGGAGTCGCAGCCCTGGAGACTAAAACCCTTTGAGCAGGTGCAGCGGCCAGGCGAGTTCCCCCACAGACATACCTCCACCCCACCGTGCTGGGACCAGGTCAGCCTCCTCGGCCTGTCTGCTGAGAATGGCGCCCAGGGGATGACCAGTGTGGGAAGTAACAGCGAGAACACAATTTGCGCCCCGGAGTTTCCCCCAATGTCTCCTTATTGGCCAGTTAGTCTCCCAATGCACAGTCTCCTGTGCATTGTCCTGTGTACAGACTCACAGAAGAGGCAGAGCAACAGGGTGAGTCAGGCTGGAACCCGCCGCTCCCCAGAGGCTGGCAACGTTCACCCCCAGGAGAGCCTCAAGCTGGCTCCCAACCTGGATCTCGCAGGACAGCTCAAAACTAGACCCATCCTGGAGCAGACCATTGGCCCAGCTGATGGTGGATACTCCAGATGCAGGGGAGAGACACCCCCCACCCTCGCCCCATGTCAACACACGGAAAGGGGCAGTGGGGTAACGACCCAAAGCCAAGCTCATTTCCTCCTGAGCTCCCGGACATACCTGACACAGGACGTCCGTCGGCAAGTTAATCAGCCCAAAAACATTGCGCTCGTACCATGGGTCCAACATCCCAATGTAGTGGGAGATGTCGTTGGTGCTGCTTTGTGCCCCAGCTGAGCTGGACTCCTGAAACCAGACAGACAGTCACTCAGGGGATGTCTACACTGCAAACGAACGCCTGCGGCTGGCCCACGTCAGCTGACTCGGGTGCGCGGGGCTCAGGCTACGGGGCTGTTTAACTGTGGTGTAGACGTTCAGGCTCAGGTTGGAGCCCAGGTTCTGGGACCCCGGGAGGCGGGATGGTCCCAGAGCTCAGCAGTTACACAGCAGACATGAGCCAGCCACAGGTGTCCAGTTGCAGTGTAGACATACCCTTCCAGACCGGTTTATTTCACTTACTGCAGGTGGATTTTGAGCTGGCAGAAGATATTGCACTAATGGCCATCAAGAGGGCAGGCTGCCTACAGAACAGACAGGGACAGGACAAGCTTCCCTCCCTGCCCCAACCCTGACAGCCTCAGGCGCCCTTGGCCTAGTCAGTACTTGGCCTCTCTGCTGAGCCAGCCACGAGGGGAACCAGTGAGGGCCCAGTGTGGCGCTCCTTGTGCGATGCAGGCAGGTCTCTACACTAGGAGCTGGTCCGACGGCAGGCACAGCACATACCGTTTGTCCTGAGGCTCTCAGGTGAGGATCTCCTGGAGGAGGAGGAGGATGTGTCAGTGGTGCAGATGAGGTAAGGCAGCTCCTCTTCACTGGGATGTAGAAAAACTGCAGCTTGAAGTACCTTGTCAGTAATGGGCAATCAATTTCTTGTAGTCTAGAACAGGGGGAGGGAAGGAGAGAACAGCAGTGAGCCCATTGTGTCAGCACGAACGAGGTGTGGCTAGTATCGGGTACGTAAGGCACGCGCGTGATCCCTGCCCACACACAAACACTTGTGTGCACAGCGAGGGAAACAGCGCAGGAGCGGCCCAACACTCTTTACTTAGCTCATAAGCTCTCTGGGGCAGGGAC